>NC_080174.1:22306164-23722796 GCF_950295315.1 Erinaceus europaeus | reverse complement strand
AAAAAAGCTAATGACAGAAATATATAACTCACAAAATTCAGGGGAAAAAACTGCATAAAAATGGGGAGAAAACATGAATAGAATCCTAACTAAAGAATATATTCAGTTGGCAAACATATGTATGAAAAAAATGTTTAGTCACTTATTATCAAAAAATTCATATCAAGATAAAGATGAGATACCACTTTCCAACTGTAATAATGAAATATAGTAGAAAGGACAGAAACAGCGAGTGCTACCAAGGATGTGGCAAGAAAATAACCTGTCTACACTGTTATTGGATTGTAAATTGATTCAATCCCTGTGGAAAGTAGTTTGAAATCTCTTCAGAATATTAATAATAGACCCACTACAAGATCTTATAATTTCTCTCACATGAATTTATGAAAAAAACACAAAAATTCATGTCTAAATGGATCTGTGCACTTCTTAGAATGACCATTCCTAGTATCCCACATGCTAGAACTAAGTGAAGATTTGACCTTTCTTTTTCTCACATTCTAATTCACTTTCTCCCATAAACATATATACACACCACAGATGCACATGATCTTTCATAAAAATAAATATTTCTTTCCTTCATAACTGAAGAAAGTGTTCAATAAAAATGTTTATTTGGATAATGTGCCATTGTTTTCATTGTGTGATTCAGGCCAGATTTAAGTCTGACCCTCCCTATACTGTAGGAAGCTTTGGTAATGTGTCTTTGTCTCTCTGTCTCTATCTGAAAAAGTTATTCCAGAGCAACAAAGTTGTGGATATAACCAGAAAAAAGAGTTAAATAAAGGCTGTAAAACTTGAAGGTATTCAGAAAGACAATACAAGCATCACAAGTTTTCCAAAAGTTATGGTGGAAAAAGAAAATTTAATATGGTATCAATGTATACACATGCATTAATGATGTACACCTGAAAGTTACACATATATATATATATATATATATATATATATATATATATATATATCACCTATTATATATACCTCAATTTCTTTGGAAGTATAAAATAATGATTTAAAATTTCTGAAATGTGGAGAAATAAATAAAAAACTTGATTCATGAGACCCAAAGAATCCAAGTACAGTTGAATCCAAAAGGGTTATTCCTAATATGTGTGTGTGTGTGTGTGTGTGTGTGTGTGTGTGTGTGTGTGTGTGTGTGTGTTACATAAACTGTTTAAGTTGAGGGAAAAAGTTTTCCTCAGCAAGACTAAATTCCTAATGATTATGACTGAAAAAAATATGGCATAGAATATATATACTCTATGTGTATACTAGTGTGAAATAGGGAAAAAAAAGATGACGTCCTTTGCATCAAAATAGGTGGAACTAGAGATAATAATCTAAATGAAATAAGTGAAGGCAAGTATCAGATGGTTTCTCTCATATGTGAAATGTAGATGATCAAAAATGAACTTGAAAAAAAAAACAAAGGAAAACAAACAAATAAAACAATGGTAACTAAACTGTCTCTTGAACTTTATTGTGACTGTAGTGCTTATGGTCAGGGCAGCACAAGACTTTGGTGGAGAGTGCAGTGACTTAAAAACACCCCTGTAATATTATAATTTTATAAAATACTGTTAAGTGATTAGCAAAAGGGGGAGATATTATGAACAGATATTGGCAAAAACTGTGGGTCAGAAGAAATCTGGATGATTTATTCAAAATATTGAAGGAAAATAGCTATCAACAAAGTCTATACTTATTAGAATCATCTCTTAAAATAAAGCTATAAGCATTTTCTCCAAAGGGGGTCAGGCAGTGGTGCACCTGGTTGAGCACCCACATTACAGTGTTCAAGGACCTGTGTTCAAGCCCCTGGTTTTCACCGGCAGGGGGAAACCTTCATGAGTGGTGAAGCAGGGCTGAGGGTGTCTCTCTGCATCATTCCCTTTCTATCTTCCCCTCCCTTCTCAATTTCTTTGTCTCTACCCAATAATAAACAAATAAAAATAAATAACATTTTCTCCAATAAACAAAAACTAAGAATGCATCATCGCTAGACCTGTCTTATGAGAAATGGTACAAATTGAAATGGGAAGATTCTAATTAAAATTAAAAAATACGTGGCACATTCTACCCTATCTTTATATAATAATTCTTGTCTGGTAATATGGTCATATTCAGCAGATTGTCTTTGGTAACACCATTCCCTTATTGGAGAGAGAGAGAGAGAGAGAGAGAACCAAAATAATTTAGACTACTCAAAATATGTGGAAATTATTTTTTTCCTAAAATGCTCTCATGAAATTCTTGATTTGCCTTTGTAATTTTTCCTCCTGTTTCTAAATTTTTCCCTTAATTCTTTCCAGAATATGATAAAGAACAGATACAAAAGTTTTCCAACAGGATTATAGAAGAAATAAAGCCTTTGATGGAGAACACACATATGGTTTAACAGTGACTGAAAGATGAGAGCATCTGAAGTCCACATGTTACTGTTAACTTGCTATATTATTTATTAATTCCTTCATGTTTGTGGGTCTAGAATGAATAAAAGCACAATAATCTAAATATTTAAGGTGAAATTGTGTGATGGGATAACTACACAGTTCAAACTTTTAAGTGGCAACAGTTTTTCCAGTTAGAAGATAAATAAACCATCTACATTTTCCCTCATTATTCATGCTCATGGATAAAGCAATGGAATGAATTCTTCCTAAAACTAATAAAAAATTAGCACAATCTATATTTATAAACATATGCAAATTCTATTTACATGAATAATATAATATAATGTAATGTAATATAATAACAAACAGAGAAAAAACATATGTATATATTCACTGAATTCCAGTGAAGAAAAGCAAAAATAGGTTTTGGAGTAAACTGATGATATGTATGATATCTTTGATTTTACAGAGGAACTTACAATAGAATTCAATTATACCCCATGTTGAGAAATTACTTTAAGCTTCTTTTTTTTCTTTTTTATTTAAGAAAGGATTAATTAACAAAACCATAGGGTAGGAGGGGTACAACTCCACACAATTGCCCCCACCCAATTTGCATATCCCACCCCCTCCCCTGATAGCTTTCCCATTCTCTATCCCTCTGGGAGCATGGACCCAGGGTCATTGTGGGTTGCAGAAGGTAGAAGGTCTGGCTTCTGTAATTGCTTCCCCGCTGAACATGGGCGTTGACTGGTCGGTCCATACTCCCAGTCTGCCTCTCTCTTTCCCTAGTAGGGTGGGTCTCTGGGGAAGCAGAGCTCCAGGACACATTGGTGGGGTCTTCAGTCCAGGGAAGCCTGGCCGACATCCTGATGACATCTGGAACCTGGTGACTGAAAAGAGAGTTAACATACGAAGCCAAACAAATTATTGAGCAATCATGAACCCAAAGCTTGGAATAGTGGATAGGAAGTGTTAGGGGGATACTCACTGCAAACTCTAGTGTACTTCTGCTTTCAGGTATATATTTTGCACTAGTTTATGGATACGTGTGAACATATGCTCTCTCTCACAGAAACTGGTCTATATCTAGGTTTTGGGACTTTGTTAGAAAGTGAACCACCTGAGATGGAATTAGAGTATACTATGAAAGGAAAGGTCTCACCTGAGTAATGAAGCTGAAAGGTTGTCATTCCACACGTGAAGTCTCTGGACACAGTCTGAAGTGAAGCATGTTGAGGTGGCAATCGTTGTGTTGGTTAGGTTGTGATCGGCAGATGCAATATTATTTGATATGGATTGGGAGAGGCATACGGGAAAGTGGGCCCTATCCAAGGGTTCCAGGACTGGGGAAAGTAGGGGTTCTATAGTGGAGATGTGAGGTTCCTGCTGTCTTAGGGTTCAAAAAGACAATCGATAGTTAATGTTATCATCGCATTATTTGGTAATTGGGTTAACTTTGAAAAGTCCTTTTGTTATGGTTTGCTGTACAGTACCCAGTATCTTGTATATAGCTGTGCCACTGGTTGCTTCTGATCTACTTGGTCTAGGCTTTTGAGAGAGTCTGCATATCAAATACACAGCCTATATATTAAAAAGATTCAGTTTGTGTTTTGAAAAACTTCGAGACATACAGTTGATTTTCCCCCTCTCATATTAATTAACTAGTGATTTATATGACTACATTTTACTAGGAGTGTACATAAATACCATTCCCACCACCAAAAGACAGTGACCCGTCCCTCCCACCCACTCCCACCCCCCACTGTCCCAGGAAGCTGCATGTCTACTCCTCACCACAGGGTTTTTACTTTGGTGCCCTACTTACAATTTGGTCAGGTCCTGCTTTTAGTTTCCCTTTCAGATCTTCTTACTCAACTTCTGTTGATGAGTGAGATCATCCCATACTCATCTTTATCTTTCTGACTTAGCTCACTTAACATAATTCCTTCTAAGCTTCTATTTTGTTTCTTCATTGGTTAAACTGATTAACTGTTCAAAGTGTGTTATTATAACTCTTCCAGAACTCCGAAAATCATTAAATTTCTGTAGAATATTTTCTACCCAAACTATTCAATTTTCTCATTCAGTATATGATATGTATATGTGGAAAGGAAAGGGAGATTTGAAGGCATTAATGAGAAAAAAATAATATGATTGAGTCTACATTATCTGTATAGCATTTTCCATATGATACTAGATGTGTGAATGAATAAGTTACTGAGAAAAGTTGGTTATGTTACCATAAGTTCAGATAACACTTGAGTGATGGAAAAGAAGGCTAACTCTACAATATAGCTGAGACACTCAGAATAAAATATCCACTGAGCCCTTGGTCTTCATCTGGAAAATTGTGCCCTGGGAGCTATCCAAGGTACTAAGTAGAAACCATTTCAATTTTCTTCCAATTTTTATTAGTTTTTTCTATGGGAGCAATTTTAGATTAGTAGAGAAAAAAAGTAATATTTTTTCTACCTATGAGGAGTTATATTCTATCTTTGTTATAATTTATACACACTTGAGAAAGTCATTTGATTATTGTAGGTCACAATTTCCTTACCAGGAAATGGACATCATAATACTACTTAACAGAATAATAAAATACTATGAAAATTAAATTAGTTACATTTAAAGCATGTAATGCAGTCAAGGGGAGAATATGTACAGTAAAATATTAACACATTATCATTGTGCATTTAAAATATAATACACTAATAATCTATGTATCTCCATCCATAAGTACTAAATACTATATTACATATTTAATATCTATCACTCCTACTAGAATTTTTATCTACATGAATATGTAGATAAAAATGTTGCCACTGTGGTCTGGGAGGTGGTGCAGTGGCTAAAGAATTGGATTCTTTTTTTTTATTAAAGTTTTTTTTAATATTTATTTTATTTATTTATTCCCTTTTGTTGCCCTTGTTGCTTTATTGTTGTAGTTATTATTGTTGTTGTCGTTGTCGGATAGGACAGAGAGAAATGGAGAGAGGAGGGGAAGACAGAGAGGAGGAGAGAAAGATAGACACCTGCAGACCTGCTTCACCGCCTGTGAAGTGACTCCCCTGCAGGTGGGGAGCCGGGGTTGGAACCGGGATCCTTATGCCGGTCCTTGTGCTTTGCGCCACCTGCACTTAACCCGCTGCGCTACAGCCCGACTCCCCAAGAATTGGATTCTTAAGCCTTAGGTCCCAAGTTCAATCCCTGGCAGCACATGTACCAGAGTGATATCTGGTTCTTTCTCTCTCCTCCTATCTTTCTCATTAATAAATAAATAAATTTTTTAAAAAATGTTGCCACTTTAAATTTTTAAAAATATTTTTATGTATTTATTCCCTTTTGTTGCCCTTGTTTTTTTATTGTTGTACTTATTATTATTGTTGTTGATGATGTCTTCGTTATTGGATAGGACAGAGAGAAGTGGAGAGAGGAGAGGAAGACAGAGAGGGGGAGAGAAATATAGACACCTGAAGACCTGCTTCACCGCCTGTGAAGCGACTCCCCTGCAGGTGGGGAGCCAGGGGTTTGAACCAGATTGTTATGCCGGTCCTTGCGCTTTGCGCCACCTGCGCTTAACCTGCTAGCTACAGCCTGACTCCCCACTTTAAATTTTTTAATGTGATGTTCTGTCAAAAAATTTCACCTTTTGCTCTAAACAAAACATGTTGTTAAAGTTCGGGGCTCCAGCAGGCTGGGATAGCGTCGTGGTGGTAGAGACTCGAGGACACACGGCTGGGCTGAATAGCTGCAGTTTAATCTTTATTCACGGGGCAAATCACCACACCATGTGCTTCTTCATCATTCTTCCTCTGCTGCTGCTGCTGGGACTCTGTATGTCCTTAGCATGGGGGCGGGGAGAAAGAGGGGCGTGAAACTAGCAAGGGCCAAACCATTTCCATCAGAGGTAGGGGGAAGGGGACCAAACCAACACAAAGAATACCAACAAAAACATATCTACTTTAATCTCTTATTTTTCTAATACCTAATAAAACCTAGTATCTCAATGAACCTGTGCTGAAAATGACACATGAAAAAGTGAATAATATAGTAGTCATGAAGGAAAAAGATGGTTTACATTTATAGTTATTTGAAAAGGAGATAATGTATATAATATTTAAGCTTAGAAAAAAAAAAGAAGAAGCCAGAGTCTTTACCCCAGAAAATGGTTCAAATCTTATTTCTACCACTATACATTCTTTCGAGGACTACTTTCCCTTTATTGTGAAAAATATCTAGGTCATTTTTCACAATAAAATTTTGGAAACAAACACAGTTCTTTACTTTGCCTTATGGCTGATCCTTTAAATTCCTCTAAGTTTATAGATTTTTTTTCTCCTTCACAACCCTGTATTTCCACCTGCAAGTGGGAAACTTCATAAACAATGGAGCCATGTTGAAGGTTTCTCTCTTTGTCTTTGTCTTTCTTTCCTCTTTCTCTCCTTTGTATTTCTTGCTGGCTTTCATACAAAGAAAGAAAAAAATGGCTGCAGGTTCCTATGGAATAGTAGGGTAAGCACTAAACTCCTGTGACAATCCTAGTAAAAAAAAAAGAGAAAGAAAGAAAAAAGAGAAGAAGAAAAAGAAAGAAGGGGAGGAGGAGAAAGGAAAAATAAGTCACTCAAGTTTTAATGTTTATAGTATTTATCCTTCCTTTTTAAATTTACTTATTTATAAAATGGAAACACTGACAAAACCATAGGATAAGAGTGGTACAGAAAAGGAGACCACCAGGGACCACAACAAGACAGGACTAGAATAACTTCAGTAATGCATCAAATCACCTGTGAGTGCAAACACATGTGGCTCATGGACAGAGAGGAGCCTAGGGAAAGATTAAGTGGCTGGTAATAGTCCAGCAGTTGAGACACCACCTCCAGTCTTTCTCACTAACAAAAAGACATCTGAAGTGAGGAGAGGACTCTCCTGAGACACACCAAATGCAACTGTGAGTCTCCACTGCTATTGCCCTCAGAATCTGGAGCAGTGGCAGGGAGGCCCTGTGCTGACACCAGGGGACAGAATACTAAGGAGGAAACTCAGGAGAAGATCTATACCTCCTCAGTGGCCTAGAGGTTGGTACTGTGAAAGTCTCTTTGCATAACCACTGGATTATCTCTGTCCCACCCTATTTATCTCTTGGTCAGGAGTCAGTGATTAAGCTAAGAAGCCTAATTATAGTTTAAAAGCCATCAGCCTCCCATAGTTGACAGGGAAGAAAAAGAACAAAAGAGGCTTTTAATTAGTAATAGTAATAGTCCCAACTGTGGAAGCCCAACAGTACATTACTTAACAACTACAAGGTCAAAGAGGAAATAAAGGAAGAAATCAAAATGTTTTGAGAGTTCAATGAAAATGAAGACACAAGCTATCAAAATATTTGGGAGACAGCTAAGGCATCCTGAGAGGGAAGTCCATAGCCATACAAGCACACATAAGGAAACAAGAAAAAGCACAAATAAACAGCCTGATTGCACATCTGAAAGGCGTAGAAGAAGAAGAACAAAGGAACCCTAAAGCAACAAGATGGACAGAAATCACCAAAGTTAGGGCAGAAATAAATAACATTGAAAATGATAAAACCGTACAAAAGATGAACAAAAGTAAATGTTAGTTCTACAAAAGAGTGAACAAAATTGACAAACCTTTAGCCGGACTCACAAAACAAAAAAGGGAGGAGACCCAAATAAATCGGATCATAAATGAGAGAGGAGATATCACAATAGACACCACAGAAATTCAGCATATCATGTGAGACTTCTATGAACAACTATATGCCTCCAAGCTAGAGAACCTGGAAGAAATGGATGAACATAGATGCTAAAATATCGAATAAAATTTGAGGCAAGTGGATATATCAATATATTAAAAAGATTGTTCAGCATGAACAAGTGGGGTTTATCCCAGGCATGCAAGGTTGGTTTAATATATGTAAATCAATCAACGTGATCCACCACATCAACAAAAGCAAGATCAAAAACCACATGGTCATATCAATAGATGCAGAGAAAGCCTTTGACAAAATACAACATCCTTTTATTATCAAAACACTACAAAAATGGGAATAGATGGAAAATTCCTGAAGAGAGTGGAGGCTATATATAACAAACCTACAGCCAACATCATACTCAATGGTGAAAAACTGGAAGCATTACCCCTCATATCAGGTACTAGACAGGGATTTCCACTATCACTATTAGTATTCAACATAATGTTGGAAGTTCTTGCCATACCAGTCAGGCAGGAGCAAGGAATTAAAGGCAGATTGGAAGAGAAGAGAAGAGAAGAGAAGAGAAGAGAAGAGAAGAGAAGAGAAGAGAAGAGAAGAGAAGAGAAGAGAAGAGAAGAAGTCAAACTCTCCCTATTTGCAGATGACATGATAGTATACATAGAAAAACCTAAAGAATCCAGCAAGAAGCTTTTGGAAATCATAAGGCAATACAGTAAGGTGTCAGGCTACAAAATTAACATAGGAAAGTTAGTAGCATTCCTCTATGCAAACACTAAGTTAGAAGAAGTTGAAACGCAGAAATCAAGTCATTTTCCTATAGCATCAAAAACAATAAAATATCTAGGAAAAAACCTAACCAAATCAGTGAAAGAATTGTATAATGAAAATTAAGAATCACTACTCAAAGAAATAGAAAAAGATACAAAGAATTGGAAAGATATTCCACCTTCATAGGTTGGAAGAATTAACATCATCAAAATGAATATACTACCCAGAGCAATCTACAAATTTAATGCCGTCCCCTTGAAGATCTCAAACACATTTTTTAGAAGAACAGAACAAATGCTACAAATGTTTATCTGGAACCAGAAAAGACCTAGAATTGCCAAAATAATCTTGAGAAAAGGACAGAACTAGAGGCATCACACTCCCAGATCTCAAATTGTATTATAGGACCATTGTCATTAAAACTGCTTGGTACTGGAACAAGAATAGACACACTGACCAGTAGAATATAATTGAGAGCTCAGAAGTAAGCCCCCACACCTATGGACATCTAATCTTTGACAAAGGTGCCCAGACTATTAAATGGGGAAAGCAGAGTCTCTTCAACAAACTATGTTAGAAAAAATGGGTTGAAACATGCAGAAGAATGGAACTGAACCACTATATTTCATCAAATACAAAAGTAAATTCCAAGTGGATTAAGGACTTGGATGTTAGACCAGAAACTATCAGGTACTTAGAGGAAAATATTGGCAGTACTCTTTTCTGCCTAAATTTTAAAGACATCTTCAATGAAACAAATCCAATTACAAAGAAGACTAAGAGAAGCATAAACCTATGTGACTACAACAAATTAAAAAGCTTCTGTACAACAAAAGAAACCAATACCCAAACCAAGAGACCCCTCACAGAATGGGAGAAGATCTTTATGTGCCATACATCAGACAAGAGTCTAATAACCAAAATATATAAAGAGCTTGCCAAACTCAACAACAAAAAAACAAATAACCCCATCCAAAAATGGGGGGAGGACATGCACAGAATATCCACAACAGAAGAGATCCAAAAGGCTGAGAAACACATGAAAAAAAAATGCTCCAAGTCTTTGATTGTCAGAGAAATGTAAATAAAGACAACAATGAGATACCACTTCACTCCGGTGAGAATGTCATACATCAGAAAAGGTAACAGCAACAAATGCTGGAGATATTGTGTGGTCAAAGGAACCCTCCTGCACTGCTGGTGGGAATGTAAACTGGTCCAACCTCTGTGGAGAATAGTCTGGAGAACTCTCAGAAGGCTAGAAATGGACATACCCTATGATTCTGCAATTCCTCTCCTGGGGATATATCTTAGGAACTCAACTCACCCATCCAAAAAAACCTATGTATACATATGTTCTTGGCAGTATAATTTGTAATAGCCAAAACCTGGAAGCAACCCAGGTGTCCAACAACAGATGAGTGACTGAGAAAGTTGTGGTATATATACACAATGGAACACTACTCAGCTATTAAAAATGGTGACTTCACCGATTTCAGCAGATCTTGGATGGGCCTTGAAAAATTCATGTTAAGTGAAATAAGTCAGAAACAGAAGGATGAATATGGAATTATCTCTCTCTCAGGCAGATGAGAATCAAGATCAGAAGATAAAACATAAGTAGAACCTGAACTGGAATTAGCACCAAAGTAAAAGACTCTGGGGTGGGTGGGTGGGTGTGGAGAATACAGGTCCAAAAAGATGACAGAGGATATAGTGTGGGCTTTTTTTTTTATATGGAAAATTTAGAAATGTTATGCATGTACAAACTATTGTATTTACTGTGGAATGTAAAACATTAATTCCCCAATAAAGAAATTAAAAAATAGGGTAGGTATAAGAAATGGTGGAGGGAAAAAGAGTGGTACAATTCCCACCACCAGAGCTCTGTATCCAGTCCCCTCCCCTATTAGTTTTCTTATTCTTGAATGCCATGGGAGTATCAACCCTAGGTCATTATGGTGTGCAGAAGGTATAAGGTCCGGCTTCTGTAATTGCTTCCCCGCTGAACATGGGTATTGACAGGTTGATTCATACTCCCAGCCTGTCTTTCTCTTTCCCTAGTGGGGTGGGGCTCTGGGAAAGCAGGACTCCAGGACACATTGGTGAGGTTGTCTGCCCAGGGAAATCCTGTTGGCATCATGGTAGCATCTGGAACCTGGTGGCTGAAAAAGAGTTAATATATAAAGCTATATGAATTTGGAGTAGGGCACCAAGATAAAAAAAACCCTGGATTGAGGGTGAGGATGGATGTTCGGCTTCATAGAGCTGGTTGGGGGAGGGGATATTTAATTAATATGAGAAGGGGAAAATGCAATGTCTCAAACTTTTTAAAGCACAAATTGAGTCTTTTTAATACATAGGCTGAGTCTTTGATATGTTAAACCTCTTAAAATCTTAGACCAGGGAGAATAGAAGCAACTGGTGGCACTGCTATATACAAATAATGTCAAAGGACATAAATTGTGTTGATGTTGTGTATGATACAGCAAATCTTAACAAAGCGATATTTCAAAGTTAATCCAATTGCCAAATAATATGATTATAGCAATAACTAGCTATTGCCTTCTTAAACCCTAAGACAGCAGGAACCTTCTGCTTCCTCTATAGAACCTATATTTCCCCCAGTCCTGGAACCTCTGTGGTGAGGCTCATTTTCCTGCATGCTTCTCCCAATTCATACCAAATAATATTGCATCTGTCTATCCCAGCCTATTCAGCACAACGAGTACTACCTCAGCATGCTTCACTTCAGACTGTGTCCGGCGACATCAGGCATGGAATGTCAACCCTTCACCCTCATTACTTGGGTGAGACCTTTCCTTTCAACGTATTCTCTAATTCCATTCCAGGAATTTCACTTCCGAACAAGATCCCCACCAATATGTCCTGGATCCCTGCTTCCCCCATAGCCCTGTCCCACAAGGGAAAGAGAGAGGCAGGCTGGGAGTATGGATTTACCTGTCAATGTCCATGTTCCATGGGGATGCAATTACAGAAGCCAGACCTTCCACCTTCTGCATCCCACAATGACCTTGGGTCCATACTCCCAGAGGGATAAAGAATAGGAAAGCTATCAGGGGAGGGGATGGGATACAGAGTTCAAGTGGTGGGAATTGTGTGGAGTTGTACCCTCTTATACTATGATTTTGTCAATGTCTCCTTTTTAAGAATAAAAATATTAAAGAAATTGATAAATTCACAATAAAGATGTCCTATTACCTTTCTGCAGCCTGATTTGGAGAGAACATATGTGGGACTAACTTTATATCTTGGTACTAATAAAATTACTCAAAGGGGGGTCTTTATTGTCTTTCTATTTTTTATTATCTTTATTTACTTATTGTATAGAGACCGCCAGAAATCTAGAGGGGTAAAAGTTATAGAGAGGGAGAGAGACACCTGCAACACTGTTTCACCACTCCCAAAGCTTTCTATTTTATCATCATTCATTGAGGTGTTCTCCCTAGTAAGCACTATCCTGGTACAGAATGAATGCAAATAAATCTTTCTTAAATAACATGAAAGAATGAAAAAGAATGAACGAATAATATAACTCAACATGTCTTTAATAGTCATTAAATGACAGAAAAATTTAAAGACAGTGAAGTTTCAAAACTTATTATAGTGAGTTAAAAATCTGTGATCATCAAGTAATATTTCATTGAATGCTATGTGGGTATCAGATTGCAAAAAAAATGAATGAGTTTCATACTCAGATATATTTTAGAAACACTTAAGGGCTGGGAGATAGCACAATGGTTGTGCAAAAGGCTTTCCTGCCTGAGCCTCTGAGGTCCCAGGTTCAATCCACAGTACCACCATAAGCCAGAGCTAAGCATGCTCTAGTGTGCCTTTAACCTCTCCACTCTCTCCCTCCCTCATTAAAATGAATAAAATACTTCTTTTTTTAAAAGGAAGCACTTAATATCTGCTGCCCTTGGAAAATCAGTTTACTCTTTAGCACATTAAAATCTGTGAGAAACTTTAGACTATTTTTTGCAAAAGGCTTAGTTTTGTTCAGCTCAGTTTCCTCCAGTTGATCACAAAGCATCTGTATAGAAGAGTGGTTAATTAAATCTCCATGACTAGTTTTCCACAGACTATGCTTTACTCCAACATCTCTTCTTAACTTAACTGGAGTTGATTGCTTGATGTCTAGGTGCCAGGAGGATATTGGGAGGATAATGAGATGTGATGAGGGTCCAGTCTAGAGAAATCACAGTATGGTGGCAAAAACCAAGCAGCTTTCTTTAGGTCATATGATGAGTTATTGGAAAGTGGAAACATAAACCATAGAGCTCCCTACCTGTTAATGTAATGATCCCTTTGCAATGACCAAGAATTTCTCGGTTTCTTAAGCACCTCCCTACCATACACTCATCATGGACAGATGGTTATGCTTTTTCTAAAACTCCTTGAGAGAGATCATTTGGACTTTCACTCAGTAGCCTGTCCCATTATTTATCAAGTCAAACTAAGATTGCAATAGGGTGAGATACAAGTCCACAGGGGAACCATTTTTTTGGTCTGATTTAAAATGTTCCATTAAAAAAAATCAGTTATGATAAATTCACAAGTACAGTTTGCACTTTTGTCTTGGCCAGTAGGGTGGTGGATGTTGGAGCAGTATCTTCAGCATACTTGTCCTTGGCACCAGGCCCTAGTTTAATGACAATCTAAGTCCTCACACTCACAAGCCCCGCCTAGTGAAGCTGCCAAGCATTTGTCATAGTCACGCACATCAGTCAGTCACAAGAACGGAATGTGAAATGGTGGAGCGTGTGGCAGACCCAGAGGCAGCTCATCTTCCAACTCCAAAATGATGAACACTTCAAATAAAGGCTCTCCATATTCATTGAAACAATGAAAGATATAATTCAGTTATCAGAATCTCTCATCAATTCCTTGGTAATCTTGATCACTCTTCTTATTCATAAGCATATTCAAAAACTTAATTTAAAATATTTGATATAGGCAAATATTCCACTATATTTTATCATAAACTGATAATGTCAGAGGTAAAATATCATGCTAAAATAACATAGGATTTGTATTCTCGTAGGTCCAGACGGGGTTCAATATCTGCTTCATAGCTTGTGTAACTTTTAGCAAGTTCTAAAGCTGAAAACTGGCAATGGTAAGTACAGTTTCATTCTGTGTTATAAGAATAAACACAAAGATATGTTTGAAAATAGTTGACATAGTGCTGGAACATAACAGGTTTTCAACAAATATCCCCTATCTCTTATAAAATAAAAATTCTACAACCCACAATGACCCTGGGTCCATGCTCCCAGAGGGATAGAAATGGGAAAGCTACCAGGGAAGGGGGTGGGATATGGAGATTGGGTGGTGGGAATTGTGTGGAGTTGTACCCCTCCTACCCTATGGTTTTGTTAATTAATCCTTTCTTAAATAAAAAGATAAAAAATAAAATAAAATAAAAATTCTATTTTAAGCAGACCTGGGAATTTAACAACTCAAAGAAGTTTGGAATATGAAATGGGGGGAGTCATTCACTGTTCAAGGAATATAGGGTTCAATTTGTAAGAACAAAATGTCCTAGCAGTCAATTGCATCTTATCAATATAGTTAATACTTCAGAACAGTGTACTAAAATGTGATGAAACTTGAGGGTGACATCATCAAGATGACAGAATAAGAGGTCTTCAAATAATACCCACCCTCATGCTCACTTTCCTTAGAAATATTTGTTTTACAGTCATGCAAGGACAAAAGTTTCTCTAGGGGAAACTTTGGGATCCATGTGGAAAATTTTGAAATGCTTCTGGACTATTCAACCCACAAGTTAGGCTTGTTCCCGGATGTCAGGCTTATTAACCTCTGGTCTTGACTACAGAACTGTCCCTTATATGTTTGCCTATAGGTCTGTGGTGGTCTCCTGTCTTTGGCAAGGAACTCAGCAAGAGTAAAGCTTTCTCATGAGTTGGATGATATGTCTGGTAACTTGGTCCTGGCTTTGAACTCTGAATGGTGCTGGGAGTCAACCCCACCCTTTATATGTCATTATTTTTGTCCATCTCTGCCCTGAGGCAGCTGCTTGGCACTCACTCTTAAAATCCTAAATTGTCTTTTAACTTGATTCTAGTTCATCTTAGTCAAGGTTCTACCAAGAAATATATCTACCAGTGTCACGAAATGAAGGTCAACAGGCTTCAGCTGCACACTGGATTATAAAGTAGCCTTGTAATCCAGTTCCAGTGCCTTGTACCTACACTGTGACTGTAGTCCTGGAAATTCAGGAACCTACAGGCAAACACACTTGACTGAGCCCTTGAGGCTGATAACACATACTCAGTTGCTGGTCCAGAGCCATCCTTATGCCATGGCTTGAGTCTTGCTAGCCACATTTCTCTAGTAATCTTGTCTACACCCACCCAAAAAAAAAAAAAAAACGAAGCTTCTTTGCCCTGTGCTCACAACAGATCTGAAGATTTTGGTCCAATCTGTGAACACTAAAATAGCCCAATAATCTGGTTCCAGTTATTCATATTTATAGTGAAAACTCAATAATATCAGCCAATGATCCTTTCAGCAAGCAGTTGGGAGTTATACCGAGAACTGAGAAAGTCAAGTTCATCTATCTATCCAGTAACAAAGACTTTAAGTAGTATTATCTCTTCAAATGCATAGCCACAAGTACAGTGCTGCATATAACAAATATTCAGATGAATTGATGCCTTTAAAGGAAATAAATACAATTCTAGTAATTAGCACTAATGAAAAGGCCAGAAAGATAGATGACCTGAATAAAGCACCTCTTTTGACGTTCAGCAACCCAGGTTTGAACCTCATCCCTCTACACAAGAGAAATTTTCATTCTTGTGGTGTCTTCTTTTCTCTGCCATGGTATCTATGTCTCTTTCTGAAAAAAAAATCAATTTAGAGATGACAAAAAAGAAAAGGAAAGAAATAGAATAATAGTGATTGTCCAACATAGAACCTGATAACCATCTTAAAAAAGCTTAATGAAATGAAAGACAAACATGTAAAATTCATAGACAAACAAGTAAATGACATCAGGAGAGCAATTTATGAATAAGTGAGAGATTTCTTTAATATAAATCATAACAAATAATTGAGTTGTAGAATATAAACACAGAAGTGAAAAAAACAATGTAAAGCTCTAGTATAAGACATGGCTATTATAACCTAGTCTAGAGCTGTTGCGTCTCCCTGAAAAAACAAATATTACAATAAAATTGCTCAGTGGCAGCGTTCAGCAAAGAACACCTGGGGTCTCTGAATAAAAGTTCCCCATATCATGGGTGTAGTAGGCATGAAGTACAAAGATCCTCAAGGAAAATCACCCAAAAAATATAATACTAAAAAAATTCATAAATCCATTGTAGAAATATAAAAGATGACACTATTTTTGAAAATAGAAAGAAAATAACATATATAACGGAAACACAATATGTCCATAATCATTACACAACAAAAAACGTGAAAGTCTGGATAAATTAGAATGACATATTAAAAGTTATTTTATTGGAGAGTTAATGGTTTATAGTATAGTCTTTAAAACATAGGCACAGCCTTTAATACCTAGGATGCCAATGGCCCTTTTATAATGCTTCATGATATTTCATATTCTCTTTTCATATATAGGAAAGTATTTTTGCTATGCTTTGAGTTCTTTCTTTTTAAAATTTATTTATAAAATGAAAATATTGATAACTATTTACTTTTTAACTTTTTTGAGGTTTCTTATTTTTTTAATTTTTATTTATAAATTGGGAACACTGACAAAACCATAGGATAAGAGGCGTACAACTTCACACAATTTCCACCACCAGAACTCTGTACCCCATCCCCTTCACTGATAGCTTTCCTATTCTTTAACCCTCTGGGAGTATGGACTCAGGGTCATTATGGGGTGCAGAAGGTGGAAGGTCTGGCTTCTGTACTGCTTCCCTGCTGAACATGGATGCTGGCAGGTAGACCCATACTCCCAGCCTGTCTCTCTCTTTCCCTAGTGAGGCAGGGCTCTTGGGAAGTGAGGCTCCAGGGCATACTGGTGGGGTCGTCTGCCCAAGAAAGTCAGGTTGCCATCATGGTAACACCCGCAACTTGGTGGCTAAAAAAGCAATAAGATATAAAGCAGAGCAAGTTGTTAAGTAATCAGGAACCTAAAGACAAAAATACAGCAGATGAGATTTGGGGGATCTCCATTTTGGGAAAAGCTAGTAGGTCTATTTTAGATACATTCTATGGGCTCATGACTGCTGGGAAATTGTGCCAATGCAGTCACATCTGCCATGTTGTCCCCTCAGGCTACTGCTAGTTCCCGGGAGAGTTGGGACATTCTCGGAGTGCCTGTTCAGTCATGTTGTGCCCTCAGGACATTGTCTATATCCCCGCGATATCTGGAGTGCTATGGTTACTCCTCCCCCTTCCCATTCTCGTGAAAGCTACTCCTATAAAAGCCTTTCTTCTTCCTCACCTCTCTCTCTTGCCGGCACTCCACTCTGGTGTTCAGACGCAGGAAAGGTTACTGCGTGAGGTGGCCATTTTCTCTACCTCCACGTGGCCCATCCTGCTTCTCTAACACCCAACTCTGAGGTGCCAGTGCGAATAAAGATTTGTGTTTCCTCTTCGCTCAGGACCCTCTCTCTCTCTTCTCTGTGGCCCGCACACTACAACATCTGGCTCTACAACACATGACTTTACCAATTTTTGCCTTAGTCCAACAGTTAACATGCAGGTGGACCAAAGGTATTGTCTTATGAGATGGTGTCTGAACTGGGGATAGGACTAGATATCTGGATCAGGGAAGAGAGAAGCTCCCAAATATGGGAAAAGTATTTTGTTTACTGTAAACCCCGTAGATTTGATCCAGGGCCCATATTCATCGCAGGAGCCTGTGTAACCCCTGTAGCCCTGTAGGTCTGAGCTTGAATTCTATGGTCATGACTAGGCACACTCTAGGCTCACTGATTTCAGGACACATCCTCCTTGAGTGATAGAGTGTGTTGGCCCAATCTCCCTTCAGAGAATGGGACTATCTCTACCACTTTTTTTTTTCTTTCCTCTTGGAATCAGAACATATATTGCCATGTTCTTTGTAGCTCTTCTCTTGGTCATCTTTTTTTTTTTCAGGAAAAGTACTCTTTCATGTCCACTCTTTCATGTCTCTCTCTCTTTCTCTCTCTGTCTCTCTCTCTCTTTTAACTATTTTAATTTTTGTGTTTTATTTATAAAAAGGAAACATTGACAAAATCATAGGATAAGACAGGTACAACTCCCATCATCAGAACTCTGTATCTCATCCTCTCCCCTGATAGCTTTACTATTCTTTGTCCCTCTGGAAGTATGGACCCAGGGTCATCATGGGGTGAAGAAGGTGGAAGGTCTGACTTCTGTTATTGCTTCCATGCTGAACATGGGCATTGACAGTTCGATCCATACTCCCAGCCTGTTTCTCTCGTTCACTAGTGGGGCAGGACCATGGAGAACCGGGGCTCTAACACACATTGGTGGGGTTGTCTGTCCAGGGAAGTCTGGTTGGCATCAAGGCAGCTCTGGAACCTGGTGGCTGACAAGAGAGTTAACATATAAAGCCAAACAAGTTGTTGAATAATCATGAACCTAAAGGCTAGAATAGTGCAGATGAAGAGCTGGGGAGAAGGTCTCCATTTTGTAGATAGCTAGTAGGCCTATTTTAGTTATATTTTAAAGGGCCCATGACTATACTCGTTTTTTGTTATTTTTTTTCCCCTGAGCCTGAAATCTGATGTGCAGGAGGATCCAAGTCATTGTCTGGGGAGATGATGTCATGGTCACTCGATCCTTATAAGGGGCAAAGTCCTATAGGGCCTCACAAAGGAGAACACTATGTTGTTCCTGATGAAGATAAAAGTATTTCTTAAACTTTTCTTGTCTCACCTTTCTTTGCTTCAACATTCTCTATTTCTTCTTTCCACTTCATACTTTAAAATTATCTCATATGTTTATGACTAGTGTTTCTGGGTCTGTATTACTGTGCAAAGTCTTGCTGTGAGTTAAATGCTCCTTGTTTCCTTATCTGTGGCATTCCTTTCAATAGCTCTTGCCAGGCAGGTCTGGTAATGAAAAACTTATTTTTTGTGTGTCTGGTACTGCTTTGATTGCTCCTTCATATTTAAATGATAATTCTTATGGGTAACGTGTAAAATATTTGTCTGGCATTTATTGTCTTTTAAAATATTGAATATACCACTCCTCACTGTCCTGGCTTCCGTGGTTCCTGAAGATAAATATGATGTAGCTATGACTACTGTGTCTTGTAATTTACTTTCTTCTTTTCTCTGACAGTGTGTAGATTTTTTTCTTTGTTCATGACTTTTGATAATTTCACAGTAATGTATCTTAGTGTAGACTTATTTGGGTTTAGGAATTTGGTAGTTCTCCCTGATTCCTGAATAGCTACAATGTGACCAAATCCCAGACTGGTAACATTCAACTGCTTTAATCACTGAATATGGACTCTATTTCCTTCTTCACTCCACTCCTTCTGAGACCTTTATAGTTTGGATATATTCTTTAAGACTTTATTTACTAATGAGAAAGATAGAAGGAAAGAGAGAAAGAACCAAACATCAGTCTGGTACATGTGCTGCTGGTGATTGAACTCAGAACCTTGTGCTTGAGATTCTAATGCTTTATCCACTGAGCCACTTCCTGTAACATGGTACATCTTTTTTATTATCTTTATTGATTTATTGGTTACAGAGAGCCAGAAATCAAGAGGGAGAGGGAGAGAGAGAAAGAGAGAGAGAGAAAGACCTGCAACATTTCTTCACTACAAGCAAAGTTTTCCCCCTGAAGGTGGTGGTTGGAGGGCCTGAACCCAGGTTCTTGCACATTGTATCATGTGTGGTCAACCAGGTGCACCACCACTCAGCCGCCACACATCACAATATTTACTTTTCTTTTTTTAAATTTCTTTATTGGGTAATTAATGTTTTACATTCCACAGTAGTTTGTACATGCATAACATTCCTCATTTTTCCATATAACAATACAACCTCCACTAGGTCCTCTGTCATCCTTTTTGGACCTGTATTCTCCCACCCACTCACCCACCCCAGAGTCTTTTACTTTGGTGCAATATGCTAATTCCAGTTCAGGTTCTACTTGTGTTTTCTCTTCTGATCTTGTTTTTCAACTTCTGCCTGAGAGTGAGATCATCCTATATTCATCCTTCTGTTTCTGACTTATTTCACTTAACATGATTTTTTCAAGGTCCATCCAAGACCGGCTGAAAACGGTGAATTCACCATTTACATATACACATTCCATTGTGTATATATGCCACAACTTGCTCAGCCACTCATCTGTTGTTGTACACCTGGGTTGCTTCCAGATTTTGGCTATTACAAATTGTGCTATTAAGAACATATGTGTACACAGATCTTTTTGGATGGGTGTGTCGGGTTCCTTAGGATATATCCCTAGGAGAGGAATTGCAGAATCATAGGGTATGTCCATTTCTAGCCTTCTGAGAGTTCTCCAGACTGTTCTCCACAGAGGTTGGACCAGTTTACATTCCCACCTGCAGTGCAGGATGGTTCCTTTGACCACACAATATCTCCAGCATTTGTTGCTGTTACCTTTTCTGATGTATGACATTCTCACCGGAGTGAAGTGGTATCTCATTGTTGTCTTTATTTGCATTTCTCTGACAATCAGAGACTTGGAAATTTTTTTTCATGTGTTTCTCAGCCTTTTGGATCTCTTCTGTTGTGAATATTCTGCCTGTGTCCTCTCCCATTTTTGGATGGGGTTATATGTTTTTTTGTTGTTGAGTTTGGCAAGCTCATTATATATTTTGGTTATTAGTCACTTGTCTGATTATGGCATGTAAAGATCTTCTCCCATTCTGTGAGGGGTCTCTTGGTTTGGGTATTGGTTTCTTTTTCTGTGCAGAAGCTTTTTAATTTGATGTAGTCCTATAGGTTTATGCTTCTCTTAGTCTTCTTTGTAATTGGATTTGTTTCATTGAAGATGTCTTTAAAATTTAGGTAGAAAAGAGTACTGCCAATATTTTCCTCTAAGTACCTGATAGTTTCTGGTCTAACATCCAAGTCCTTAATCCACTTGGAATTTACTTTTGTGTTTGGTGAAATATAGTGTTTCAGTTCAATTTTTCTTTTATTTCTGTTGGTCTCTCTTCTACTTTGGTTAGTCTACCTCACTGATTTGCTATTGGCGACTGGTATGCATTCAAAATGTCCTTTAAACACTGTAGCTCTATTTTCATTTTTTGCATTTTCCTACCCAGTGAGTTTTTGAGATCACTTATGTCTTTCTTAATCTACTTCTCCACATTAAGTTGAGAGATTCATATTTTTCAAGTTTCCTGACAATATAATTACTAAACCCTTCCCCTATGGATCTGCCTCATGAAGCACCTGGACAACTTGATTTCCCATCATTGGAGTTTTACTTATTTTGCCCATCTGTTTTGGTTTATGTTGGTGGAGCTGGTTGTGCTTTGTATGTGAGTATATAAGGAAGGGAGTAGCATTGAAGAAGGGATATAGTATTATAACACCTGATGTTCCTTAACCAGAGACCCAGTTAGGGTAGGTGTGGACAAGATAAGGGTCCCAAGTCCCTTCTTCTTTTTTTAGGCCATTTCCATCAGTGAGATCGAAGTCCCTTTCCCAGATGCAGAGCAATCTGAGCTCAAACACCTGGGTTTCTATGGCAAAGAGACACCTTGGAGTTTGGCTGATTTCCCTATTGCCACAAGGGTGAATTTTTGAGTTCTCAAGTCCACCAAACAGCCCCCTGTGTATTATTCAGGAACCTGTGGCTTCTACAGCTCTAAACAACCTTCTCAATTCCCTATTTTTAATCCACTCATTGATGAGAGGTTCCACTTGGGCCCTTTAAATCCACCACATAGATATGAAGCCACTGCAAATATGGAACCCACTGACAACGTAGTACAAAGTTCCTGCTTAAGTCTTCTCCCTCCTTTCCTGCTTTTGCTGTCCACACTTAATCATTACTCTTCACATAATGATGTTTCATTCTTTACCACAGACCCTAATAAAATTTAAATATTTTCCATATTATTTGAGGCTAAACTCATAGACAAAATATCTCACTTGTTTCATTTTTAAAAAATCAAAACACTTACTTAACTGTAAAGCAGAAGAGTAATGGGAAAAAATAAAGTTATAATAAAATAAACTGTATATTGTTAAACATATGTTCTGCATTATATTTCTAGAAAACAAGGTTATTATACATACAATTCAGAGTTCCTTGAAGTATAGCAATGACTAACACAAAACATGGCAGTTCTTTTTTTATATTTATTTACTTATTTGTTTGTTTGATTGTTTTCTCTTTTGTTACCCTTGTTGTTTTTCATTGTTGTAGCTATTGTTGTTATTGATGCTGTCGTTGTTGGATAGGAAGAGAGAAATGGAGAGAGGAGGGGAAGACAGAGAAGGGGAGAGAAAGATAGACACCTGTAGACCTGCTTCACCGCCTGTGAATCGACCCCCCCCCCCTGCAGGTGGGGAGCTGGGGGCTAGAACCAGTATCCTTGCGCTGGTCCTTGCACTTTGCACCATGTGTGCTTAACCCACTGTGCTAGCGCCCGACTCCCAAAACCTGGCAGTTCTAATGCACAAAAGTGACTGATACACAGGTTAATAATACACAAGCAACACTGCTAAAGGGATGTATAATACCCTCTCCCAGAATATGCTTGCTTGGAATAAAGACTGACTTTATTTGTCTGTTGTTAAGAAAAAGAAGTCATAGGAGAAGTTATGAAAATTAAATCAAAGTGAGTCTTTTCTAAGATTCCTTTACATATAGAAAAAGCAATTTCCATTTGTAAAGATTGCTCCCTTTCTTTACCAGGAAGTGAGGATGGTCACACTTCTTCTGCATGCATGGCTAGAAAAACAATACAGTGCCAGCTATACCTTCCATCTCCCACTGCATTCAGTCCCAATGGAATAAAGGATGATATGCTATAGATTGTATAGGGATTTGCAAATTTTGAATTCCATGGACTTGCCTAGAACCCACTGTCTAACTCTGCCTGCTCTTTTCTTGTCTTGTTTCTTTCCCTATGTCACCAGCAATGTTGTGCCTTTCTGCAGTAATGAATAATAATAATAAAGCCCTAAACAACATCAACAAACTTGTTACTGAATAGTTGTTTAGTCTCAGTGCATGGTACAAACTACTTCTATTAAATATGACTGTGAAAGTCTAGGGAAATAATAACAAAACATCTACTGACCTGCATACCTTTATTTCAGAGTCATTTAAAGAATATTCAGAGGAATATGTCTTATAAATATACTTTTTTTTAGTCAACACTCCATCACATAAAGTCACAAATGAATGGTTTCCCAAGATGACAATTAAAATCTCTTTACTTTTCTGGTAGATATCCAGTACATTAAAAATCAGATAGCATAGGTAGTACCTCCAAGTTTTTTCTTTTAGTATTTAGAGTATACTGTTACTCTAAGCACTTATTTGTCAAAATTTGAAAATTCATTTTGATATTAATATTTTCATTTATAGGACAAAGCTATAGACACAGAGTCATGAAGCCACTGTATTTATGGTAGTTGTATTAATAATGTAATGTCTATAGGAAGTCTACAAAATTCTTCTCTCCATTCTCTTAATAGAGTGAATGCTATTGTATGACAAGAAGTCTCCTGTAATTTATTCAGAATAAAGTACTTTGATTTTTTAAAGTTAACTAAGGAGATACAGACAACCAAATTAGTCTATGAAAAGGCATGAGTCTCCTTTTTACTATATTGCACTAGAAATATAGCAAAGATAAAAACAGTCTCAAATAGAGTTTTTTTTCTGTAGTTAACCACTCACAAATATGCCTTAAGAGAAACTATAAAGAGATTTATTCAAATTTAAATCAAAAGGCGAGCAGAAGAATAAAACTAGACTACCACTTTCCAACATTTAAAAAAACAAAAAGGGGATCAAATATTTAAATGATAGACAAGAAACCATCAAATACTTAGAGGAAAAAAAAGCAGAACTCTCTTCCATAGAAGGTTTTGTAACATCTTCATTGATCAAAATTCAACTGCAAGGAAAATCAAAGCCAAAAAAAAAATTCAACTGCAAGGAAAATCAAAGCCAAAAAAAAAAAAAATCAAACTACATTAAACTGAAAAACTTCCACACAGCAAAGGGAATCACCACCATAACACAAAGACCCTGCCATGGAGTGGGAGAAGGTATAGCAAATACATGGTGGAGTTTCCAGGGCCCTTAGATTAGATGTCCCCAGGGTGGGAATAAAGTAGTCACAGACAGTTGTCATTCAGAGGGCAGTGGTATGTGCCCCCTCTTCCCAATCTTCAAAGAGTATTTATTTGTAAAACTTATCATTACACAACATGGTTCAGACAAAAACAGGTTTTGTCTTATACATTACACAGGCATATATCAGAAGTTGCTTTTTTTTTTCTTTTTTGCCTCCAGGGTTATTGCTGGGGCTAGGTGCCTGCACTATAAATCCACTGCTCCTAGGGGCCATCTTTTTTTCACTGTTGTCACTGTATTATGGCTGCTGTTAAGTAGGGCAGAGAGAAGTTGAAAGAGGAGGGGAAGAGAGGTGGGAGAGAAAGATAGACACCTGCAGACCTGCTTCACCACTTGTAAAGTGAGCCCCTCTCCAGTGGGAAGCCTGGGGCTCAAACCAGGATCCTTGTGCTGTACACTGTGTTCACTTAACCTATTGCACTACCTCCATGCTCCCACATAAATAAATCAGAATACATTTTGAAGGGGGAAAACACCAGTGTAAGGGTGTTTGAAACTGTCATTATCCAAATGTCATAATGTCAGGTACATTCTTTTAATTCTTTAATAGATACTGAGTTTATTCCAGTTATCCCAGGTACAATCACCATATTCATAAGCATCTGCCAGACATTAAGACTGATGGATGAGAGAACTCATCAGGCCGAAGTTGAAAAACAAGATCAGAAAAGAAAACACAAGTCGCACCTGAAATGGAATTGGAGTATTACACCAAAGTAAAAGACTCTGGGGTGGGTGGGTGGGTGGGGAGAATACAGGTCCATGAAAAATGATGAATGAAATAGTGGGGGTTGTATTGCTAAATGGGAATCTGGGGAATGTTATGCATGTAAAAAAAAAAAAGAAGTAGAAACACAAAGCAGAAATTGACTGAGTTTGGAGTATGGCACCAAAGTAAGAAAGCAGAAGTATACTAGAGTTTGCAGGGAGTACCTCCCTAATACTTCCTCTCCACTTTTCCAAGCTTTGGGTCCATGATTGCTCAACAATTTGTTTGGCTTTGTATGTTAACTCTCTTTTTAGTCACCAGGTTCCAGGTGTCATCAGGATGCCGGCCAGACTTCCCTGGATTGAAGACACCACCAATGTGTCCTGGAGCTCAGCTTCCCCAGAGACACACCCTAATAGGGAAAGAGAGAGGCAGACTGGGAGTATGGACCGACCAGTCAACGCCCATGTTCAGCGAGGAAGCAATTACAGAAGCCAGACCTTCTACCTTCTGCAACCCTCAATGACCCTGGGTCCATGCTCCCAGAGGGATAGAGAATGGGAAAGCTATCGGGGGAGGGGGTGGGATATGAAGATTGGGTGGTGGGAATTGTGTGGAGTTGTACCCCTCCTACCCTATGGTTTTGTTAATTAATCCTTTCTTAAATAAAATAAATAAATAAAATATAAATAAATAAATAAATAAATAAATAAATAAATAAATAAGAGGAGACACCTAGTGGCCAGAACAAGCAGTGAAGGTAGTCCCTTTCTATTTGCCTGTTCTTTCAGGAAGGTTAGGAGTTAGGAGCAGTCTGTTAATGCTAGGTGCAGCCTTAAATCTCCCCCACCTCCAGTGTTATTGCTGGGGCTCAGTGCTGGCATTATAAATCCACTGCTCATGGAGGCCATTTTCTTAATTATTTTATTTGATAGGACAGAGATAAATTGAGAGGGGTGGGAGAGGTAGAGAGGGAGAGAGAAAGGTAGATGCCTACAGACCTGCTTCATTGCTCATGAAACATCTGTCCTGCAAATGGGAAGTGGGGGCTCAAATCCAGGTTCTTGTACATAGTACTATGTGCAATTAACTGGGTGTGCCACCACCTGGCCCACAGCCTTAAAAAAAGGTGATTCTCACAGATTAACCCCAGCTAATGACTCTCCCAACAGAAGGCTGTGGTCACTCTTCCCAGTACAGCCAACAACCTGAATGGGCTTCTTTGGCATCCAGCACATCGACTTTATGCAACGGAAGGAGTTATGGGTGCTTTCAGTGTGTGTGTGTTCTGGGGGGGGGCTTGCAAAAACAGGAGGGAGATGTTAATTCAAAAAAGAAGGAAGCAAAGATAGCATCATCAGGCCACTCCACATAATTTAGGTGTTATTTTTATAAGTATTTCCTTGCATTTTTCAAAGACAGATAAAGTACTTCACAAAAGTAAAGCAAACACTAGACATACACACGCAAATTTCAAAAGTGTTTCACAGAGCAGAAGAGAGTGCATCTAGTTATAAGGAAATCATGAAGCAGGGTGGTTATTTCTCTCGCACACCAGGACACTTCACTGGTTTTGCTCTGTGACATTACCAACACTGTGGTGGGGCTTCCTAAGAAAAAAAAAAAAAAAAAAAAAAAAGACTGATGGATGATCAGTGTGGCATTCCAAACCCTCTACTGGCTATGGGCAGAAGTCTTCTAAATATCTAGATTTTGACTTAAAGAAGGATTTTATGATAAATGGGACAGAGACTGAAATACAGGCCTCATTGAAAATTATTCAAAGGAATGTATGTTGTAGACAAATAATATATTTTGTAAACATATGCAAAGGTAACAATCAGTTGGATTTCTAATGAGAAGTATCAGGAAGTCTGAGATCAGAAAACTTTTTCAACAAGAAATTATTTATGTGTTATACCTCTGGCAGAGGACTCATAATCAAATTACACAATTAACCAAACTCTACAATGAAAGGACAAGCAACCCCGTTGGAATAAGGGGGAAAGATATAGGCAGAATATTCTCTAAAGAAGATATCCAAAAGGCCAACAGAAATATGAAAAAATGCTCAAAGTCACTGATGATCAAGGAAATGAAAATCAAAACAAGAAGAAAGCACTGTACAACTGTGAGAATGTTACACATTAGAAAAGACAAATTTCGGAGTCGGGCGTTAGCACAGCAGGTTAAGCGTCAGTGGCGCAAAGCACAAGGACCGGCAAAAGGATCCCAGTTCAAGCCCTGGATCCCCACCTGCAGGGGAGTCGCTTCACAGTGGTGAAGCATGTCTGCAGGTGTCTATTTTTCTGTCCCCCTCTCTGTCTTTTCCCTCTTCTCTCCATTTCTCTTTGTCCCATCCAACAACAACAAGGACAACAATAATAACTACAACAATAAAACAACAAGGGCAACAAAAGTGAATAAATAAATTAAATAAATATTTTTAAAAAAGGAAAAGAAAAGACAAATTCACAAATTGTTGAAGAGGTTGTAAAGGGAAAGGGACTCTCTAACATTGCTGGTGGGGATACAAGTTGGTTTAATTCCTATAGAGAACAGTCTGGAGATTCATCATAACACTGGAAGTGGACCTACCCCATAACTCATCAATCCCTCTCCTGGATATATACTCAGGAAAGACAAAAGCACTTGTCTGCAAAGACCTATGCACACCAATGTTCAGTTTGTAATAGCCCAAACTTAGAAAAAAACCAGATAACCAATGAAAGACTACTAGCTAGGGAAGCTATGGTACGTACACACAATGAAATACTCTGAAGCTGTTAAAAATAGTAAATTACATATATTTCTAACTATAATATTGAAAAGCTAGAAACTATTACAAGGAAATTGAAAATTTCACAAAACTAAGAATATTAAATAGTAGATTCATGAACAATCAGTGGATCATCAATAAATTAAGATAATTTGAATAAGCAAAATGGAACCATAAAATTCCAAATCATATGATAGAGCAAAAACAAGTAGAAGAAGAAAACGTGTCAAAATGGTGCTGGTTGCATTGATTTGGTTGAGATCAGCAGGTGCAGTATCAGATGGTGTGGATCAAGAGGAGCATGCAGGAAAATAAGCTACGCTACAGGGGTTTCAGGACTGGGAGAAATGTGTTTTTTAAAAAATATTTATTTACTTACTCCTTTTTGTTGTCTATGTTTTATTGTTGTAGTTATTGTTGTTGTTGATGTTGTTATATAGAACAGAGAAAGGAGGGGAAGACAGAGAGGGGGGGAGAAAGATAGACACCTGCAAACCTGCTTCACTGCCCATAAAGCCACTCCCCTGCAGGTGGGGAGCCAGGGGGGTCGAACCTGGATCCTTATGCCAGTCCTCTGTGCTTAACTCACTGCGCTACAGCCTGACTCCCCGAAATGTAGGTTTTATAGAGAATGGGGAAGGCTCCTGCTGTATGAGGTTATAAAAACGTCATAGTTATTATTATAACCAAGTTATTTGGGAAAGTGGTTGAGAATTAAAATCCCATGGGTAGGATTTGCTGAATCATAAAATTCACCCCTGTAATCCAGCAACTGAAGATTTCAGCACCCAACCACTTACTAGCTTCAGAAAGCAACTGCTATGTCCAAGTCTCGAAAGTGTACTGACTCAAAAATCTTAGTAGTTTAATTTCAAATACTGTGTTAAAAAATGAAGTGAATAAATAGGATAATAAAGAACCAAAAATAAAGATAACAACAACAAAACTAAGAGTTTGTGGGAGCCAGGTGGTGGCACACTTGGGTAAGTGCTCACATTACAGTGCACAAGGACCTAGGTCCAAGGCCCTGATCCCCATCTGCAGGGGAAAAGCTTTACAAGTGGTGAAGAGGGCTGCAGGTGTCTCTCTGTCTCTCTCCCTCTTACCTTCTACCCCCCTCCCAATGTCTCTCTGTCTCTATCTGATAATAAATAAATAAAAACTAAAAACTAAGAGCTTGTATTCAAAAGATAGAGAAAATTAAATATATTATGAGTTTAGTTACAAAACTAATCAAACGAATGAAATTATAAGTGATAGAGATATCATTACAGTAGCAAAAATACAAAAGACCATAGTAGACTACTATTAACAACTATATCCTTAAAAATTTGGCAGCTTAGAGGAAATAGACAAGTATCCATAAACAGAAAATAGCAAAAATAAAATGAAGAAACAGAAAATCTGAACACACTAAGAATAAGTGAGGAAATCAAATTAGCAATAAAAAAGCATCGCTATAAATAAATGTTCAGGATCAGAAAACTTCATGGGTGAATTCCATGAAACATTTCTTTTCAAACTTTTCAAAAACATTAAAGGGAAGGCAATGCTTCCAAATTCAGTTTTACAATGCCAACTACCATCACAAAAACTGGAAGAGGATATTACAAAAAATTACAATGCAATCTATCAAAATTCCAAATGTTCCTTAAAAGAACTTCTAAAGAGAAAATTTTTTCTCACAGAAATAGAGCAGACAACCTGACCAGTATTAAAGCCCAGTCTTAAATGTGTGATATCCTACATCTGATCTCTGAGATCACATATGCTAGAGTGGTGCTCCAGTTCACTCTTTTTCCTGCTAATAGATAAACCTTAAAATACAACAACAAATCAAAACATAAAACAATACTTAAAACAATACTTTAGGCCCATGATTGGTCAACAATTTGTTTGGCTTTGTGTGTTAACTCTCTTTTCAGCCACCAGGTTCCAGATGCCAGCATGATGCCAATCAGACTTCCCAGGACAGACGACCTTACCAATGTGTCCTGGAGCAGCTTCCCCAGAGACCCACCCTACTAGGGAAAGAGAGAGACAGACTGGGAGTGTGGATCGACCAGTCAATGCCCATGTTCAGCGATGAAGTTATTACAGAAGCCAGACCTTCCACCTTCTGCAACCCACAATGACTTTGGGTCCATACTCCCAGAGGGATAAAGAATAGGAAAGCTATCAGGAAAGGTGATAGGATACAGAGATCTGGTGGTGGGAACTGTGTGGAGTTGCACCCCTCTTATCCTATGGTTTTGTTAATGTCTCCTTTTTTAAATAAATTTTTTAAAAGATGATAAAAAAACAATACTTAAGTTTCTAGGAATTCACAAAATTCCCTAAATAGTAAGTCAATAATGTTAAAGAAAAGGAAATATTGAGGTATAGGGGCTGCATCTGGTTCAGCTGACACATCACAGTGCACAAGGACCCAGGTTCAAGCCCCCAATCCGCACCTGTGGAGGGAAGCTTCACTAGTGGCGAAGCAGTGCTGCAAGTGTCTATCTTTCTCTCACTCTCTTCCCCCATCTCTCTCTCAATTTCTCTCTGTCTCTATCCCAAAATAAATTAACTAATTTAAAAAAAGGCCTTAAAAAAATGAAAGGGGTCAAGTGGTGGCGCCCATGGTTGAACACATGTTACAATGCTCAAGGACCCAGGTTCAAGGCCCCAATCCCAAGGGGGAAACTTTCAAAAGTGGTGAAACAGAGCTGCAGGTGTCTCTCTCTCTCTCTGTGTCTGTCTCCCTCTCTATATCCCCCTCCCCTCTCAATTTCTCATTGTTTCTATCACTATTGCTCATTTTGAAACATCAGAAATTAACATGTTCAACTTGTAAAAAGTAAAAACACTTTTACATTAATATATACTCTATATAATTTGTAGGTAAAGTCTATGCATTAAATAGACTGATTTGTAGATTTGTTAATGCCATCTTTTTACAAATGATATTCTTTATTCTCTCATTAATATATCATCAGAAGATAAGAAATGCTGTCTTGCCTTTCTTTTTCTCCCTGGTTCCCTTTCTCTATCTTAAAAATTCATCCCAGAGTCTTGAAGCCCATTAACAGCAACAACTAAAATAACATCACATCACAACAGGAAAGAAAGTGAAAAGTTCAAAGTTCACTTGGTAAAAGCTGAAGATCATACAGAACAAAATACAACTTTAGATTGTACACGCAATGGTAAAGCAAATGATCAATTTAATCAGAATTAAGAAAAGTAAAAAAAGTCACTTGATGAGTATTAGAGATTTGGGAGTAATAGGCTCAAGACTGGTATCACATTAAAAAAAAAGAAAAAAAAGGAAGGAAAGGGAAGGGAAGGGAAGGGAAGGGAAGGGAAATCCCCCAGGTAATGGGGTACAGAATTAACTTGCATTCCTTAAGTGAGTTACTAAACTTCAATATTTTTATTTTCCATTTTTGTAATTTTGAGTTTTACCATACTTTCTTGTTTGTTCTCCAAAATGCCCCTGGTAAAGGAAAGCTGAATTCCAGCCAATTTGACCAAAATCCTGAAAATATCTTTTACTCTAGCCAACTCTCTCTCCTTTGGGAAATGGGTCCTGTACCAGTCCTTTCTGCTACTGACTGAGATCTTATTTCAAGCTTCTTAGGTTTCACTTGAGTACAAAGCATAGCCAACAGTCTTAATTATAAGTATTTCATTTAGTGCTGAAAACTCACCAACCAGAAAGCAACTTTGACTATGAACACCAGCACAAATACTCCTAAGATTGTTTTATTTACAGTAATTCCTTATTTACAGTAACTGCCTTCTAACTTCTACCTACAGCATCAGTCATAAGTCATGCGATTTCCACAGGCTACCTTATTCCTTTCCTTGATATGCCACCATTGTGTTCCAAGAACCATAGGCAAAGTCCATGTAAAATAGGATCTCATGAATAAAACTCACTATTCACTGCCATTTTGGCTACAAATTCAACCAAATAAAAATGTATGCGTTTACATTATTTGATTCTTAGTAACCCAAAGGCATGGAAACTTTGCTAAACAAAAAGGCATTTAGGCCTGGAAAAGTTTGGAAAATGCAGACAATGATTGCGGTTCTACATTTAAACTCATTTTTCCATAAACATGCATAATCATTATAAGGTTAAAATTAAAGTTCATTTGTGCCTGAAACTATAGAATCATTTTATATCAAATGTCCAGCAAATCTGCAAGTTATTTTCATGTAGCAAAGAAAAACATACTTTGATGCTTCACACCAAAAATATGCTTTCTGGACACATTCAAATCAAAATAAATGTACTGACCATAACAATGCAACCTGAAAGCAAATTCAGTTATATAACCTAATCGGAAAAGGCTTTCAAAGGTTATAAGAGAAATTCAGAACGGCTGAATTCCTAAAATAAGTATCAAATACCTGGAACCACAATATCTTCTAGGTGGCTCTCCTATAGTAAAATCAAACTTAAGCAATTCAACTAACCTATTTCAGTAAAACGATCAAATTGTTCCTAGAATTAAATGATTAGCATAGCTATCAAATTATTAATGTAATAATAAATTACATGTCTATGTTTAATTCCTATAAATGGAACATTTAAAATGATAAATAGTTAATGATATTGCATTTAAGTTCACATAAATTATTTTATTCCTACATCAATAAATAGTTAACAAGATACCTGAGCTTTCTTTTAATCTAAGTAAAATAGGCTATTTTTAAAAAAATATTTATTTATTTATTCCCTTTTGTTGCCCTTGCTGTTTTATAGTTGTAGTCATTATTGATGTATTTGTTGTTGGATAGGACATAGAGAAACGGAGAGAGAAGGGGAAGACAGAGAGGGAGAGAGAAGGATAGACATCTGCAGACCTGCTTCACTGCTTGTGAAGCGACTCCCCTATAAGTGGGGAGTCGTGCCTTGAACCAGGATCCTTACGCTGGTCCTTGGGTCCTTGAGATTTGCACCACCTGCATTTATCCCACTGTGCTACAGCCTGACTCCCAATAGCCTGTTTGAAACATTAGTACTCATATCTAAGTATTATTAAGATTCAAAATTTTCTACCAAACCAGTTGAAATAAGACAATTTTTGGAGGATTAATGGTTTCCAGTCAACAGTAAAATACAGTAGTTTGTACATATGTAGCATTTCTGAAATAAGACATCACTATGGGGTCAGCAAAAATAACTCACCTGGATAGAACTTTGTTATGTGTATGGCCCAGGTTTGAGTCAGGCTTCTTGGAGGAAGCTCTGGTGCTACAATGTTATTCACACTCTTGTTCTGTCTCTATCTCTTTATATCTGAAAAAGACCACAATGCATATTCTTTTCATAGAAAGGACTATTGACTCAGTTCAGTGAAGGGCTTTTAAAATAGTTTCTGATATATGTTACCTTTTCACAAAGCTATTATTTACACTTACTCATGGCTATAATAAGCCAATGTCAACATAAGGTTGCATTATAATATTAGTATCTTTATTCCCAAAACAGGATTAAATAATAACACTTAGAACCATATCCTAAAGCATATTTAAGTTTTGAAAACTACCATGGTAGCTTACTTCCTTTAAGGTGTTAAATCTTATAATTTCTCTAAATTCCCCCCTCAGTAAAGTTCTTGACTCATGGATACAATTTCTCATCACTCTGTAATAGTTGTTAACAAAATGCTCTCACCCTCAACTTAGGTTCTTTTCCATCATGTACTAAGGGTCTTAATTACCCACTTACCCTCAGTTCACTTTCCTCTCCCTCCTTCCCTAGAGTCCCCCCCCCATTTGGTTCTGTACGTACAACAAACCTAGTCCAAGTTTTATCCTGTTTGTTTCTTTCTCACCATGATTACTTCAAACTCCATTCAAGATGAGGTGAAGGAGATGACTTCATCATTGTTAACAGTGGAACCAGCTTCTGAAAACAACCTTCCCCTTTTTAAAGGCATGAGATAAAGTAATCTCTGTCCTAGGGTGGGTGGTTAAATAAAATATAACTGTAAATAGCTTAATTGCTAGCATATATTAGATGTTGAATAAGTGTTGATTTATTCTTAGCCATTCAAAATGCAGAAAGACATCAAAGAATAGGCAGCAAAGGTGGCAGCATCTCATAGACATTAACTAAAGAAAAAAGTTGAAATCACTATCCCCTATGTTCATTCACAATATCAAACAATAGTTGAGGGGAGAGGTGGTGGCACACCTGGTTCAGTGCACACACTACAGCACACAGGAACCCAGGTTCAAGCCCCTGGTCCCCAACTGTAGGGGAAAATATCATCAGTGGTGAAGCAGGAATGCATGTATCTCTGTTTCTTTCCCTCTCTACCTACCCTACACTCTCAACTTCGCTCTATCTCTATCCAATAATAAATAAATAAATAAGGAGGCAACCATAACCAAACAGGCACTGAAAGAGGTTCTAAAAGACCTCTTATGAAAAAGTTTATCACTATAATACTTGCAATATATCAGAGCAAACAAAAAAATTTTTTTTGAACAATGGCACTAGAATACATTAAATCCATAATATCAATAAATGTCAATGGCTTAAACTCACCCATCAAAAGGCACAGAGTGGGGGATGGATCAGAAAACATAACCCAACCATATGCTGCTTGCAAGAATCCCATCTGTCACAACAAGATAAACACAGACTTAAAGTGAAAGGATGGAAAACTATCACACAGGCTAACGGACCACAAAAAAAGGCAGGAACAGCCATTCTCATCTCAGACACTATAGATTTTTAATTAAATAAATAAATAAAAGATAGGCAAGGACATTATATAATGATTAGAGGATCAATCAGCCAAGACTTAACAATTATTAACATCTATGTGCCCAATGAGGGGCCATCTAATAAGTCAAGCACTTACTGAAAGAATTTCAAAAATACATCAATAGTAATAAAATAATAGTGGGAGACTTCAATACCCCACTCTCACACTTAGATCAACAAAGCAGAGAACCAACAAAGATACAAGAGAATTGAATGAAGAGATTGACAGACTTAGACCTCTTGGACATTTTCAGAGTCCTTCACCCAAAAAAACTGGAATACACCTTCTTTTCAAATCCACATAACACATACTCAAGCATAGACCACATGTTAGGCCACAAAGACAGCATTAATAAATTCAAGAGCATTGAAATCATCCCAAGTATCTTCTCAGACCACAGTGGAGTAAAACTAATATTTAACAACAAACAGACAATTATTAAAAGTCACAGAATTTGGAAACTAAACAACATACTCCTTAAGAACCATTGGGTAAGAGATTCACTCCAGCAGGAAACTCAAATGTTCCTGGAAACAAATGAAAATGAAGACACAACCTATCAAAATATTTGGGACACAGCTAAAGCAGTACTGAGAGGGAAACTTATAGCTATACAATCGCATATTAAACACCAAGAAGAAGCTCAAATGAATGACCTTACTGCAAAACTCAAGGACTTAGAGGAAGAGGAACAAAGGAACCCTAAAGCAACCAGAAGGAAAGAAATCACTGAAGTTAGAGCAGAAATAAACAACATCGAAAATAAAAGAACCATACAAAAGATCAATGAAGCCAAATGTTGATTCTTTGAAATATTAAACAAAATTGACAAACCCCGAGCCAGACTCACCAAACAAAAAAGAGAGAAGACTCAAATTAATAGAATTGTAAACGATGCAGGAGATATCACAACTGACACCACAGAAATCCAGAGAATCCTGCGAAACTTCTATGAAGAACTATACGCCACCAAGCTAGAGAATCTGGAACAAATGGAACAATTCCTAGAAGCATATGCCCTTCCAAAACTGAACCAAGAAGAACTACAAAATCTAAATGCACCAATCACAGACAAAGAAATTGAAACCATTATTAAAAACCTCCACAACAACAAAAGTCCTGGACCAGATGGCTTCACAAAAATTCTACATAACTTTCAGGAAACAGTTAGTACCCATACTTCTTAAGCTTTTCCATAAGACTGAAGAAATAGGAATACTCCCTTCCACCTTCTATGAAGCCAACATCACCCTGATACCAAAAGCTGTTAGGGACAGAACAAAAAAGGAAAACTACAGACCAATATCTCTGATGAACATAGATGCCAAAATATTAAAGAAGATCTTGGCCAACCGGATAGAACAGCACATCAAAAAGATTGTTCATCACTACCAAGTGGGATTCATCCCAGGAATGCAAGGCTGGTTCAACATCCGTAAGTCAATCAATGTCATTCACCACATCAATAAAAGCAAAGCCAAAAACCACATGATTATCTCAATAGATGCAGAGAAAGCCTTTGACAAAATCCAACACCCATTCATGCTCAAAACTCTACAAAAAATGGGAATAGATGGGAAATTCCTCAAGATAGTGGAGTCTATATATAGCAAACCTACAGCCAACATCATACTCAATGGACAGAAGCTGAAAGCATTCCCCCTCAGATCGGGGACTAGACAGGGCTGTCCATTGTCACCGTTACTCTTCAACATAGTATTGGAAGTTCTTGCCATAGCAATCAGGCAAGAGAAAGAAATCAAAAGAATACAGATTGGAAGGGAAGAAATCAAGCTCTCACTATTTGCAGATGATATAATAGTATACATAGAAAAACCTAAAGAATCCAGCAGAAAATTACTGGAAGTTATTAGGCAATATAGCAAGGTATCAGGCTAAAAAATTAATGTACGAAAATCAGTGGCATTTCATGCAAACACTAAATCTGAAGAAGGAGACATCCAGAAATCACTCCAGTTTACTGTTTCAGCAAAATCAATCAAATACCTAGGCATAAAGTTGACCAAAGAAGTGAAAGACTTGTATGCTGAAAACTATGAGTCGTTACTCAAGGAAATAGAAACTGATACCAAGAAATGGAAAGATATGCCATGCTCATGGATTGGAAGAATAAATATCATCAAAATGAATATTCTCCCCAGAGCCATATACAAATTTAATGCAATACCCATCAAAGTTCCACCAAGCTTCTTTAAGAGAATAGAACAAACACTACAATCATTTATCTGGAACCTGAAAACACCTAGAATTGCCAAAACCATCTTAAGGAAAAGAAACAGAAATGGAGGCATCACACTCCCAGACCTTAAACAATATTATAAAGCCATCATCATCAAAACAGCATGGTACTGGAACAAAAATAGGCACACAGACCAGTGGAACAGAATTGAAAGCCCAGAAGTAAATCCCAACACCTATGGGCATCTAATCTTTGATAAGGGAGCCCAAAGGATTAAATGGGAAAAGGAGGCTCTCTTCAGTAAATGGTGCTGGGAAAACTGGGTTGAAATATGCAGAAGAATGAAATTGAACCACTTTATCTCACCAGAAACAAAAATCAACTCCAAATGGATCAAAGACCTAGATGTCAGACCAGAAACAATCAAATACTTAGAGGAAAACATTGGTAAAACACTTTCCCACCTATACCTCTAGGACATCTTTGATGAATCAAACCCAATTGCAAGGAAGACCAAAGCAGAAACAAACCAATGGGACTACTTCAAATTGAAAAGCTTCTGCACATCCAAAGAAACTATCACACAAATAAAGAGACCCCTCACAGAATGGGAGAAGATCTTCATATGCCATACATCAGACAAGAAACTAATCACCAAAATTTATAAAGAGCTCAACAAACTTATCACCAAAAAAGCAAATGACCCTATCCAAAAATGGGCAGAGGATATGAACAAAACATTCACTACAGAGGAGACCCAAAAGGCTAATAAACATATGAATAACTGCTCTAGGTCACTGATTGTCAGAGAAATGCAAATTAAGACAACACTAAGATACCACCTCACTCCTGTAAGAATGCATACATTAAAAAGGACAGCAGCAACAAATGCTGGAGAGGTTGTGGGGACAGAGGAACCCTTTTACATTGCTGGTGGGAATGTATATTGGTACAGCCTATGTGGAGAGCAGTCTGGAAAACTCTCAGAAGGCTAGACACGGACTTTCCATATGATCCAGTAATTCCTCTCCTGGGGTTATACCCCAAGGACTCCATAACACCCAACCAAAAAAAGGTGTGTACTCCTATGTTCATAGCAGCACAATTCATAATAGCTAAAACCTGGAAGCAACCCAGGTGCCCAACAACAGATGAGTGGCTGAGAAAGCTGTGGTATATATACACAATGGAATACTATGCAGCTATCAAGAACAATGAACCCACCTTCTCTGACCCATCTTGGACAGAGCTAGAAGGAATTATGTTAAGTGAGCTAAGTCAAAAAGATAAAGATGAGTATGGGATGATCCCACTCATCAACAGAAGTTGAGTAAGAAGATCTGAAAGGGAAACTAAAAGCAGGACCTGACCAAATTGTAAGTAGGGGGGGTTGTTTTCTATGATAATCCAATGGTTTTTATCTCTATTACTATACTTGACTTCACTATGGTTTGTACCCTTCTAGTAGTATGAGAACATCTTTGTACTTTAGATATTTACAGGGCTAAATGGTCTTGTCTGTCTGGCCTAAAGTTGTAGTTGCCTTAGATGTCTTAAGTACTTGAAGATACATTTTTAGAACTCCTTTAACAACTTATAATAAACAATAATAGTCCTCTTATTAGAGTCTGATCATCTTTCAGATCTAAGATATTAAATGCTTGAATTATAGTAAACATTTTTGCTTATGGCTATGGTCTAGGAAGTTAGAGAACTTGAAGTATTAAATCTGTTCCCCCTGACATGTCATATTAATAGTGTTTTATGAGACTATAAGTCAAGAAGACTAAAATTTCCTACCTTTATTGCCACTGAAAGTCTGTCCCCCCAATAACCACTATAGTTTTCCACAGTCTAAATATTGAAAATGCATAAAGAAAACAAATAGTATAAGAGAATAGAAAAAAAAGAACCCAATAAAATGTAGGAAAAATATCTGATTAGACAGTCCCCCAAAGATTACAGGCAGCTCACAGATATGAAAAAGTGTTCCACATAAGTTATCATTAGGAAAATGAAAATTCAAAACTACAGGGAGGTACTATGCCACACTTATGAGAATGGTCTGCATAAAAAAGAAATATGTGCTAAAACCTGAGGAATGGAAGGGAGAAGGCATATAGACTGACTCCTTGTTAATACACACTTGCTCTGAATAGATTTTTTAAAGACAATATACCATGCTGGTGCAATGGACAATTTTCCACATGGCCAGTAACTTTCTTCATACATTTCATTATAGTTGTGCTATACATATTAATTCAAGTGTTTTCAGTTAATTAAATCATGTTCTGATATATACACAGTTTGTTTTCTATGCAAGATCTCAGACTTGTTATATTAGGAAAACAATTTTTTAACTTAGTTCAGTGTTTTTCTAAAAATTCATAACTGCAAGATTGGCTAAAATTTTATTATGAAATACACTGACAGGTAAATACTATAGAATAAATGTCAAGGTATAATTTGAAAGATGATATTTATTTGCTAATCATAAATATTCGCCAGTTAAGACAGCAAATTCTAATAGATAGATATGAGCCAAAAGATATAAACAAAGTTCACAGAAGAATTTATGGGGAAACAGAATATGTACCTTGGAGTTTGTGTGGATGGCATTTATATCTTACTTATTTACAAAGGTTAAATAAAACAAAACTTTCTTGTCAGTGATTTTTTTGTTCACTTTGTTGAGAAAGATTTTATGATAAAGGATCAGAGATCTGTTTTATTTAGTTCCTTAAATAATTTTCAACTGCTCATTACAGATTGAAAATGTTAATCACCCCATTTACACTTGAAATCTTTACTAACAACATGAGTCAAACTTCCCTTGGTGACAGAAATTAAATTATTTTTTGAAATTGTTATGATAATAAACTGTTAGATTACCTTCATAAGTGATATTTAGAGTCAGCACAGTGTCTTACTGGATATGTATCTATTTTGTGTGAACAAACCCAGTCCTGACCCCCCTCCCACACACACACACACACACACATACACTCTTCACAGGAAGAGGATTCATGCAGTCGTATCACTTTCTCTCACTATACATATTTAAAATAATTAGTTGAGACAGGTAAGGTTGTAGTGATTTAAAAAAAAAACCTAAATGATGCATTTAATCCAGTAGGCAAAAAAGTAAGAATGTGTTTATTAAATCAGTGAACCATATTATTGATATGTTTATTGTTGTTCATTTTTCCGAGTATTTGCCAAGGAATTGACTAAATTGATAAGTAATAACACAGTTCTCTATTTTTCACTTTAAGTTGTTTGAACAATGAGTATAATTCAGCTTATTTTACAAGGAATTTATTTCTACTTGGGCATAAAATTTTTATAGAACTATACTAACTAAAAGAGAAATTATTACCATGAAAAGGATTTTTTAAAAAAGGATATAGGGGCTGGGTGGTGGCACACCTGGTTGAGCGCACATGCTACAGTGCACAAGGACCCAGGTTTTAGCCTCCAGTCCCCACCTGCAAGGGGAAAGCTCTCCTAGTGGTGAAGCAGGTCTGCAGGTGTCTCTCTGTTTCTCTCCTTCTCTAGCTTCCCTCCTCCTCTCAATTTCTGGCTATCTCTGTCCAATAAATAAATAAAGATAAAAAAGGTTATATTTGTAAATCTTAACTGTCCAAAGTCAGATGTCTTGGGAGTACTTGGACCACTTTTCCCTCTTCCTACCCTCCTTCACCTCCTCCTCCTCCTTCTGTTCCTCTTTCTCCTCCTTTAAACTATTTTATTTAAGTAAGAGGAAAATATACAAAGACCAGAGTATTGTTCAGCTTTGGTTATGACAGTGCTGGTTAATGAACCTAGAACCTCTGATCCTTGTGCACCAAACCCTTTTGCATAACCATTATGCTTTCTCACCAGCCTTATCTTGCAGAAATATACTACATGGTCTTAATGATTTCAAAGTCCTTCTTCCATTTTTTTTTTCTTCCATGGTAATCACTGCTTTGTGTCTTCACTACAAACCCACTACTCCTGGTGGCCATTTTTTTTCCATCTTATTGGATAGGACAGAGAGATATCGAGAGAGGAAGGGATATAGGGAGACAGAAAGACACCTGCAGACCTGCTTCACTACTTGTGAAGGGGACTCCCTACAGGTGGGGAGTTGGGGCTCTAATCCCCCAGATACATCAAAGATTTTCTTAAGCAAAATTTTCCTAACTACTTTTGGATATTTTACTATCAAAATCTGAACGTTCAACTCTACTTCTCAAAAACCATGATTCTATTACTAATTTCTAATACTAGCCTATAGTATTAAGGATCCAGTTGTCCTTTAATCAAGGGTTACTACAGAGGGACCAAGGTTCAAGCCTATATTCCCCACATGCAAGGAAGATTTTCAAGAGTGGTGGAGCAGTGCTGTAGGTATCTCTTTTAATCTCTAGCTTTACTTCCCTTTTTGTTTCTCTGCCTCTTCTTAGTAAATAAATAAAATTTTGAAAAGACTGACACGGGAAAACTAACCTTCTGTCCCGAGCCTCATCCTATTTCCTATAGCAGCCTTTATTGCCCAAGTGAAAATAAATTCCTTTTGACATACACTGAATTCTCTTCATTGTGCATTCAACTTAATACATGAATAGAGGAAATATATTATTATTTGTCAATTGAACTCCTTTTTTTCAGTATTTATTGTGATAGCATGCACCATGGAACTGGAAGTGGCATACCTGGTTAAACACACATTTCACCATGCAAGAGGACTTGGGTTCAAGCCCTATTTCCCATCTGTAGGGATGGGGAGCACTTTACAAGTCATGAAACAAGTAGGTGTCTAGCTTTCTCTCTACCTTTCTTTCTTTCTATTTATTTATTTATTTATCTATTTATATTTTATTATTTTTTTCTGCCTCCAGGGTTATCACTGGGGTTCGGTGCCTGCGCTCTGAACCCACTGTTCCTGGAGGCCATTTTCTCCATTTTGTAGCCTTGTTTTATTGTTGTTGTTACTGTTTCCATGTTGTTGTTGTAGGGTACAACAGAGAAAAATCTAGTGGGGAGCGGAAGACAGAGAGAGGAAGAGAAAAATAGACAACTGCAGACCTACTTTACCACTTGTGAAGCGAGCCCCCTGCAGGTGGGAAGCCAGGGGCTCAACATGGGCACTTAACCTGCTGCACTACCATCCGGCTCCCCTCTCTCTCCCTTTCTATCTCCCTTTCTCTCTCAATTTCTCTTTGTCCTATCAAGTATAATAGAAAAAGGAAAACAAAATAAACCAATAAAAATAAAAACAGAAAGAAAAAAATAGCCGTCAGGAGCAGTGGATTAATAGTGCTGGCACCAAACCCCAGCAATAACTCTGGTGGCAATAAAAAACATATATACATTTTTAAAAAGTTATTTGTTGCTTGGTCACTTGTAGGATGTTAGTTGGGTACTAACCTCCACTGCAGGGAAGAAATTTTTGGTGCTATGATGTCTTTCTCTGTCTCTTGATCACTTTCTCTTACAAAAATATCCTTCAGCAGTGAAGCTGTAGTGATGACAAAAAGTACATTATTGTTTCATTGAAACAACCCCTACTAGTTAGCAACCAGCCATTAAATCTCTCAGAAAGTGCTACCTGATGTTCTTTAAAATACCTAGCCACAGTGGACATTCATTTTGGTTAACCATCACAGTTGTTTTTTTCAGTTTTATATATTCTTCCAAAGTTGGAGAAATATGGCCCTATATGAACCTAATGCCAAGAAAAATGTAAGCTAGTACTCATTAAAATACCCAGTCTTTGCCCAAGCTAAATTCTGCTTCAGAATTGTAAGGGCAACACCCATAGCAATGCTTTTGATGCCATAGAAAATTGTTTCAACCATCTTCATGCTATTTAAAGTGTGGAAAAAACACAGACCATCTTCTGGAATGCATTCATTACCTTGAAAGTGCTTGACATGCTGGTCATGCTGAAATGAATATGATTGTAGCTTTTGTGGTACAAAACACTTTTACCTCATTATAGCCTCAAAACAATTTATGTTGTAGTACCATTTTCACTTCAAATTGCTCTCAAAATTCTTCATTGAGAGACTCACATAGTACAGAAACAGGCTTAAATGTACATTTTATATTTTTTAAAAGAAAAAGTCCCTCCAAATGTCTTCCCTAAAGCCTTAAGAAAATCAGAAATTAATCATAAGATTTTCAGCTTCCAGACTACTGGCGGGCACTTAGTATTCATAATCACATCAACAGCACACAGGGAGAAGAGAAAATAAAATAGATGCTGAGTGAATCAATGTTGAAGTTTAACTGACATCCTAGCTTCCTCCATTGAGTAGTGTGAGGGCTGGGTTCAAATTGGGTACATGAGAAAAAGGACTATCACTTATCTGAGCTAATTTTCTGGCCCTAGGTTGTAGATTTGAAGATAAAATATGAAAGATATTTTGATTATGGATAGTCTATAACCTCCTTCTGCTATCCTATTCACTACAAACAATGAAACTGATGTTTTTGCCAAGGTTAATATTATTCATTTAAAAAGGACAACAGGAAGGGAACTTCCAGAGGCGGGGTAACGGAGCAGCAGCAGCTGTGTTTCTCTTCTCTCCTCACCCTGGTCAACTAAGAATACCAAGAAGACCACCTGGGACCACAAAAAGACAGGACTAGAATGACTTCAGGAACCCACTATTATCACCGGTGAGTGCAAACACGTATGGCTGATGGACAGAGAGAAGCCTAGGGAGAGATTGGGTGGCTGGTAACAGTCCAGCAGTTTACCAGTTGAGACACCACCTCCAGTCTGTTTCACCAACAAGGGGATGGCTGAAGGGAGGAGAGAACTCTCCTGAGACTCACCAAATGCAACTGTGAGTCTCCATTGCTACTGCCCTCAGAATCTGGAGTAGCGGCAGGGAGGCCCTGTGCTGACAGAGAACTAAGGAGGAAACTCAAGAGAAAATCTATACCTAGGTGGCCTAAAAAAGGACAGCATGCTAAGAAGCCATTAATGATATAGGTACATTTACATATTATGTAAGTTAAAAACCATTTACATGAATAGTGTTCAAGACATGTTTTAGCTAAATGGGGAGTTTAAGAGACATATTCTAATGAAAGGAAATGTTTTTATTACTTTCCTTTGAGAGCTTGTTTGGAGGTTCTAGCAGGGGAGCGCAGCTACTCCTATACCAAAGACCGGTCCGTCTCTATTCAGGGAAGACTGTCCTCTTTGACTGAGTGCACAGCTTTGGGAGGGATGCAGCTTCCGGAGGGATTCACATGGAGCAGTGAGGGAGGAAGGAGACACCCACCTAGCCAGCCAGATCAGCCAAATCAACCATGGCGATCAATGGGGTGACAGATGTTGCAGCCAGATCGCCCTCACATCCTATTACTTTCCTTTGCACTGAAATGACCCTGCCATTTCCTAGGTAATTCACCTTCTCAAATCCTATCTCACATCATCTGAACTCTTGAATGTGACCTAGAGCTTTTGCCCTTTCAGCTCTCATCCACCACCCATCTGTCTTTTCTCTGCACTGATGCTAGAGTACCTATCCAAATTGTTCTTTATCTGCTTTGTCCATCACTTGACTGTCCATGAATACAAATTCACTATACAATTGATGCAAACATTTCTACCTAATTTCAAGCTTTTCCTGGTAATCCACACTTGGAGTGTGGAAGCCCCAAAACTTTTTCATTGGGTCCACATAACATAACACTTAGAGTATTTTAATTGCATATGTCAGTTTGCATTCTATCCATCAAATCTCTTGAGTCCTCCTACTTCTACACCATGTAACTTCATGCACTTCTACTCATCTTCTTTGTCACCACTTATCTCAAGCCATGCCAATGTCATTTATAGAAACCTTGACTACTATATTCTCCTAATTTATCTCAAATGTCTTCTTTCATCCTGGTTCCTTTCAAATCCATATTCTGGATTTGTATGTAGCTGCTACATCAGAGATGAAGATTATCTGACCCAAGGGCAATATTAGACTCATGAAACCATTTGGTCTGGTCCTGCCAAGGCAACCACAGCTTTTATTTTATAACCAGGCTGAGTGCTAATTTTTAATTTGATGATTTTTTAAAAAATTTTTATTTTTTTATTTACTTATTGGATAGAGAAAGCCAGAAATTGAGAATTGAAGTGAACATAGAGAAAGAGACACATAGAAACACCTGAAGGCCTGCTTCACCACTTGTGAGACTTCCACCCTGCAGGTGGAGATCAGGGGCTCAAACCCGGGTCCTTGTATATTGTAACATGTTCACCAAGCCAGGTGTGCCACCACCCGTCTCCTTAATTTGATGATTTTATATAGCCCATGAATGATCCTAATAAGTATCCAAATGACCCTTGCAATAAATAAGGTTACTCACTGTAGAGCCTAGAGTAATCTTATTAAAATTAGATACATAACCTGTGCTGTTCCCTAATGTGGTCCCTTTGCTTTAAGCATCAAAGGTAAACTCTTTCCATGGTCTGTAAGGCTTTGTATAATCTGTATCCTCCTGTTTCTCCAATACTTATCAGATCCATCCTTTGGTAAGCACTATTGCTGAAGAGTGCATGGTCTTTAACCATAAAAAGTTCCAAATTATTTCAGTTGTCATTTAAAACAATGGAAAGAATCTCTTTGAATCAAATTGTTGATAACAAGCTGGTAGTCTGAAAGTAAATTCTGAAGTTTAGAGAAATGCCAAAGAAGGAAAAATCATTATTTATAGTTTATTTAGAAAAAAAAAAAAGAAGGTAAAACATGTTGGGATTCTGTTGTATGCTTTACATTGGGTTCTAGTTCTCCCCCGCCAAGAGAATTAGATCAGTCCTGTTAATTTCACGGGCCCGCTTGGCCCCGCCCCTAGGAAACCCGCCAGAGTTCCAGAGTGACAGAGTTCCTGGGTTCCTGAGTTCGAGAGTTAGAGAGAGTGCTTGCGCCGCCGCAAAGAGACAGCAGAGTTCTGTTTGGTGATTAGTTTGTCTTAGTTTATGAATCGTTGTTCTTGAATAAAGAAATACAGCTTCCCTGCCCAGCCATATGTCTCTGGTCGTCTCTGTTACCCGCCCGAGAAGCTAGCCAGCCCAGCTAGAGCCTTCCGAAATTTTAACAACAGGATTCAAAACAACATCCTTCTATTCTTATGTTGTAGAGCAGACTATTGTGTAGCAATCATAAGATTAGAACCATAAATTCTGAACTTAATAAAATCCCTGTTCATAAGAAAATAAAGGAAACAGCTACAATTAAAACATCTAATATTAACCTTAAGCCTATGTAGAAAACATATTTAGTGCTCATTTCACAGGGGAAAAAGTCATTCATTGTTTTCTCTGTGGAATTTTTTACAAATAGTAATAAATACTTTATCAATATGATTTTGGGTGTAAATGTAGAAAGAATATAAAACCATAATCTTGATGCTTTTGTTTTATTTTTATTCGTTTTTTTTTTTTTTCTTGTTTGGCAGTGGTGCTATAAACTTGCAGGTGAACAGTTATATTGATTCTGGGACAACTTTTTGGCTTTTTTTTTCATTTTAGAGAGAGACTGAGAAAAAGGGTGAAATACCACAGCACAATTCCACCATTCTAAGAGCTTTCCTAGTGCTCTATCGTCTCCATATAGTGCCATATCTCAAATCTAGAGCCTCATAGTTGGTAAAGCTTGTTCCTTACCTAGTGAGCGAACTTCAGGCCTCTAAATTGTTATTATTTTTTAATGCAAAGCTTCTTAGAAGTGGAAAAACTTCAGATACCATTAAGATTCTTTTCTGTGAAACTTCTAGAGGTGATTAAAATTTTATATTTGCCACTGAGTCCTTTTGTTACACCTTTTGTCTGTGTATCTCACTCTATCTCTCTCATTTTTCTTTTTTCTGTCAAGGTTATCACTGAGGCTCAGGACAGACACTAAGAATGCTCCATTCTTGGTGGCCACTCCCACCCCTTTTATAGGACACAGAGAAATTGAGAGAGGAAGTTGTGGAGTGGGTGCTCTAATCCATTACAAATGGTGCTTAACCTGGTGTGCCCCTACATGGCCCTTATTTGTGTATCTCTACCCATCATAATCGGTCATTTGAATTCTGATATACTCAGATACTGTATTAGGCACTTGAAATTTATTATAACTAATTTTCACATAATTAGAGTAGATATCATTTTCCTTGTAAAATAGAGAAGTGAGGCTTGGATAATACAGACAATTTCCAGGTGGAATTTAGTATCATCTACATTTCTAAGAAATTCACCAAGATTTTCTTGTGAACATATTGTTGGTACTTTTCAGGCAATCAAGGACAATTCTTTTTTTAAAAATTTTGTATTTATAAAAAAGAAACATTTATAAAACCATAGGACAAGAGGGATACAGTTTCACACAATTCCCACCACCAGAACTCTGTATCCCGTCCCCTGACCCGATAGCTTTTCTATTCTTTAACCCTCTGGTAGTATGGACCCAAGGTCATTGTGGGATGCAGAAGGTTGAAGGTCTGGCTTCTGTAACTGATTCCCCACAGAACATAGGCACTGACAGGTCGATCCATACTCTCAGCCTGTCTCTCTCTTTCCCTAGTGGGGAAGGGCTCTAGGGAAGCGGAGCTCCAGGACACATTGGAGGAGTTGTCTGTCCAGGGAAGTCTGGTTGGCATCATGCTAGCATCTGGAACCTGGTGGTTGACAAGAGACTTAACATACAAAGCCAAACAAATTGCTGACCAATCATGAAACCTAAAGGCTGGAATAACGCAGATGAAGAGTTGGGGGGTCCTCCAATTTGTAGATAGCTAGGGGGCATTTTAGTTAAATTTCAAAAGGTCTGTGTCTATAGGTTTTTTTTTCTTTTTCTTTTTGCCCCTGAGCCTGAAATCTGATATGCAAGTGAATCCAAGTTATTGTCTATCATCTGTGGAGGTGATTTCATGGCTGGAAAAGGACCAGAAAGCTGCACCAGGGAAGAGAGTAGCTCCCTAATATGGGACAGGGGTATAAATATTGTTGACTGTAAACCCCATCAAGGACAATTCTTATCTAAGTACTTGTTATAAATGCAAATTTTTGATGGGAGCGACCAGTGATGGTGGAGAGTGGTATCTATTAAAGATCTATATCCATATTACCTATGTTGGACTCTAAGAATTCCTTAACTAGGGCCCAAAGTGATGGAGTGGCCTGGTGTTAACCAAAAAGGCCATCATTAAGTAAGCCAGTCTTTTGCTCTTACCCAGCTTCTGTAGTCTGAGGAGTTTAGACTTTCTCCCAGTTGTTAAAAGTGTTGACTTTCTTTTGTTGTATTCAAACCAGTTTGGGTATGTGGGGTCTGGCTTCTAGCTAAGGGGGAAATTAGCCTAGGGTTTTAATGTGGTATAAATTAACCTTACCTGCATTTACTTTTTTGATGATTTTGATAAATGTTCTCATAGAGACAGTAATTATATATATATATATATATATATATATATATATATAGTATAATTCTTGGTGAATTGTATACAGTGATTCTTCTAAGGATTATCAAGGGTTAAGAATAATGCTGGTGCTGTCAGAATAGATTAGGAAATACATATTACTTTTTTATGTGTGTGCAGTTAGTTGAGTAGATAGAGTATTGGAGGGAAGTGATGTAGGGGGTATGAGAGGACAGTGTCTGGGACTAAGTAGTAAATTTTGATTAGACAATGTATGGAGCCTTCTACTTGCTTGCCAAGCTTATCAGGCCTAATCACAGGAACTATTAAGCATTTTTACTTGAGATATATAGTTGTTCCTAATTTGTGAATATGTGTATGCATGTAACCCATTGCCCTAGGTCCTAGCCCATATCTAGGGTCTGTAACTTTGTCAGAAAGTGTTTCCTTTGAAGTGGAACTAGGTAGTACCATGTTCTAGGAAAGGCCTCACCAGATTATTAGAGTTAGACATTTGACATCTCAGGTTTGGTATTTTTATTATAGGTATTAGACACCCCCCTCAAAAAAAAAGGGAAAATAGGGAAACTAATAAGTTCTTTTTTATTTTTATATATATTTTTTAATATTTATTTTATTTATTCCCTTTTGTTGCCCTTGTTGTTTTATTGTTGTTGTCATTGTTGGATAGGACAGAGAGAAATGGAGAGAGGAGGGGAAGACAGAGAGGAGGAGAGAAAGATAGACACCTGCAGACCTGCTTCACCGCTTGTGAAGCGACTCCCCTGCAGGTGGGGAGCCGGGGTTGGAACCGGGATCCTTATGCTGGTCCTTGTGCTTTGCGCCACCTGCGCTTAACCCGCTGCGCTACAGCCCGACTCCCAACTAATAAGTTCTTATTGGGAATTTTTCTCTTCACTGTGTTTGAATCACAATGGTTACTTAGTTCAGAGGGTAAAGTTCAATCAAAAGATCTCCTGTGGGCCTCTCAAGGTACTTACCCTCACTATAAAGTAGCAATGGTAAGTGCTGCCCCACTTTACAGAGGGTGGCTGGATCAGCCTACTCCACCACTCAAGAAAATCTAGTCCTGAAATGAGTGCAGCCTAAGATGTTACTGACAGGTACTCAGAGGCTATATAGGTTCCTGTGCTAAATTTGAATATATATATGGGCCCTGAGTCATATCAGTGGGTTAAACAGTTAATTATATGTATGCACTTTCTTTGAGTTTGGGAGCTACTCTGCCCTAGTCCAGCTTTCTACTCTTATTCTCATCTCTGACACCATCTTTTCAGAAAATAGTTTTTGGTCACCTGCATGTTAGCTATCAAGGTTAGACAAAAATTATTAAAATCATGGCCCCCTAAGAACATGCCTAAAATAGTCCATGGAGAACAGAAGCAACTGGCAGAGTAGATATATACAAATAATGTCAAAGGACATAACTATGGTGATGATGTAAATGATACAGCAAATCATAACAAAGGGATTTTTCAAAGTTAACCCAATCACCAATGTGATTATAGCAATAACTAGCTATTGCCTTCTTAAACCCTAACACAGCAGGAACCTCCCACTTCTTCTATAGAGCCTGTATTTTTTCCAGTCCTGGAACCTCTGGAGTGGGGCTCACTTTCCTGCATGCTTCTCTCAAGTCATACCAAGTGATATTGCATCCACTGATCCCAACCTAATCAGTGCAACCTCAGCATGCTTCACTTCAGACTGTGTCCAGAGACTTCAGGCATGGAATGTCAACCCTTCACCCTCATTACTTGGGTGAAACCTTCCTTTCATTATATTCTCTAATTCCATTCCAGGAGGTTCACTTCCTAACAAAGTCCCAAAACCTAGATATAGGCCAAGTCCCTTAAAATAGAGCATATGTTCACATGTATCCATAAATTAGGGCAAAATATATACCTGAAAGCAAAAATACACAATAGTCTGCAGTCAGTTAGTATCAAGTTCATAATAAAATAGTGTCCACTTAGACTTAGATACCCGCCTCACCTACTTCCTATTATAGTACTCTCAGTCACTCAGAAGCTAACCTCATCAAAGCAAGGACTACAAAAGCTGAATAAGGGCAAGTGACTGGCATACTTTAACTATGACTCTTTAGTCACTATCAGGCCATTCCATCAGTTATTGCCCTAATCGGGGAGTCCCAAGAATCCCAAAGAGACTTGATGGGCCTAGACCTCGAATAAATCCCTCTCTCCATTGTTTCCGGTCATTTCTATCAGGAACAACACAATAGACCCATTTGTGGGCCCCCATAGAACCTTGCCTTCAGCTTGGATCAACAATGGTAGAGAATGTTCCATCTTCCAAAGGGAGGAGGATGTACAACATACTCTATGCTACACCTGAGGAAGATGGGTAGATATTGGGGCAGCATGGAATGCTCTTACTCATGACCACAGAATGTGAGCTCGGATCTAGAGGATAGATAGGCTCCTAAGATGATTATGGGCCTCAGATCACAAGAAGAGTAGTCTTAATAGGTATCACCATCAATTTGTCTTTTTAAAAATATTTTTACAATGTCAATTTGACTAAAAGTAAATAAAGTATAAGAATATAATGTCACCTAAGACTCAATTATGGAAGGGGGTCGGCGGTAGCGCAGCGGGTTAAGCACCCCCGGCTCCCCACCTGCAGGGGAGTCGCTTCACAGGCGGAGAAGCAAGTTTACAGGTGTCTATCTTTCTCTCCCCTCTCTGTCTTCACCTCCTCTCTCCATTTCTCTCTGTCCTATCTAACAATGACGACATCAGTAACTACAACAATAATAACTACAACAACAAGGGCAACAAAAGGGAAATTAATTAATTAATTTAAAAAAGATTTATAGGATTTGCAACATCACATATTATATGGAACTCTATGGCAGTGAGGAGCTGTTCGTAAATTTCAAGTATATTATTAGAGTTAAAAATAAGGACAGAACAGGTAAAATAATTCACCTGGGAGGGTTCTTACTTTGCTATGCACAGGATGCATTTGAACCTGACCTCCACAGCATTGCGGGGATTTTTGGTGCTCTAGTCTCTTTCGATCTCACCCTTTTTCTCTATTCCATTCTAATGAAGTCAGCCCAGAGGTATGAAATCTCAGAAGAGACAGAAATAATATATTTTTCCATATCCCTAATTTACTTTTGTAACTTCCATAGAAGGAAAAAAATGGTGCACTGTAAGAAGTGAAAAGACACACTCAAGTATGCCGGTTCAAGCCCCCCACCCCCACTCCAGTTCGAGCCCCTGGCTCCCTGGCAATCGGTGAAGCAAGTCTGCAGGTGTTTTTTTTTTCTCTTCCCCTCTCTGTCTTCTCCTTCCCTCTCAATTTCTGTCTGTCCTGTGCAATAAAATGGAAAAAATGACCGCCAGGAGCACTGGATTCGTAGTATAGTCACCAAGTCCCAGTGGACCCTGGATGCAAAAAAAAATGAAAAAAAATATATTAATTACAATTTTTCACTGATCATATCATAATATAGTAGTTTTTAGAAGACAAAGAATGGCTATTCACTATCTCTTAGCAGTGTGAGAAAAAACAAAGATAGAATTACAGTATGTACTCCACACAATTTTATCTTTTAAAAGTTACAAGACATTAAGGTCAGTCTTTAATGATCTACAGTTACAATTTACTAAGTCACACTCATGTCTGATTTACTTTAGGGAGGACCAGCTGTGTCCTTTCATATCCTTGTACTATTCTTTTAGTCACTTTATTTTTGAGACACACATAAAAAAATGTTCCTGAGATTTTGCAAGTATTTCCACAATATTTCATAACCGCATGTGATCCTGGATGCCAGGGTAAACTCTGGCTCATCAATCTATAATAAAATACCTATCAACAAATTAAACGTTCAGACAATTAGTACCCTAGACAACATTGAAGCCTTGTTTGACATTCATTATCCCAAGAGAAAACAGAAATGGAAAACATGACAACTGATCACTGCCAAGGCACCAAAAAAGCAAAAAGAATTTTTTTTTAAAAAAGCCATCAAACTTTATTTTCAATATGAACAACAGAGCATACTATGGAAATTCAGCTTCCAATTTTTTTCCAAGGAACTTGTTCCATTTTTTTAATTAACAATTATGTACAGCTGTTTATCTCTTGGAAAAAAGACTAATAAATGATTGAGTGTCAGAATTTTAGAAGAAAAAAATCTACTCATAACATAGAATAAAGTAATTTATCATTTATCAATCTGTTGAAAATCATTTTAATAAAAACTTTAAAACATAATTTAGAGCAAGACCTCTACTTATTTGATACATCTTCATAAATAAATGAATAAAATAAGAAAATTAAATATGCTTAATAGCTTGACACCATCAAAAAAAGACTGAAAAATTGAACATGTGCTTCAGATAAAATAGTATGATTACAGGATTAGAAATTCTACAAATTAAGTTTCTTTTTACTGATATGCTTGCCTCTTCATTGTTTTCATTCTTTTGCAAGATGAAACTTTATGTTTTTAAGGACTTATTTGTAACTTAGTTCATCAGTTGTTCTGATATTATCTTTTTTTGTAATGAAGAACCGCTGAAATCCAGTCAGAAGTAAAATGTACCATCATTTCTATTATTTAATATGGGTCTATTTGGAAAATATGAGATTGATGTTAACAAATAACCATGTGGCTGGGGAAGAAACTAACATATGTTTAGAATTAATAGAATTGTGTCATTTAAAATTGTATTAATGATTTAAGATTGGTTTACAAAATTATAAGATAATAGGAGTATAGTTCCACACAATTCCCACCACAGATTTCTGTGTCTCCATCTCCTCCACTGGAAGCTGCAGTTCTCCCAAGGACAGAAATGGGTTGACCTTATACCAATCTACATCTGTGTATCTATGTCTGTATCTATATCTATCTTCTTATATCTATCTATATTTTACCCATATTTTTCTGTTGTCTTGCCTTCACTTCTTTTCTAAGTCATACCTATACCTATTACTACTTCTGAGCGTCCTTCTTTTTTTCTCTTCTCTCTCAGATTAGAGAGACTATGTCTGATTCCTCTGATGTTTTCCAGATTCACGTTCAGGGATGATATATAAACAAGATTCCTGGTGAGAGATGCTTTGGGTCCTGGTGGGATGGGGTTTGAGAGCACTCTGCTCATCTTCCCCTAACATTTACCCCTCTGGAATTATAAACCAAAATTCTTTATGGATTGCAAAAGGTAGAAGGTCTAGCTTCTGCAATTTCTTCTCCAATGAGCATGGACATTGGCAGGTTGATCCATCTCGGCCTGTTTCTATGTTTCCCTGGTGAGGTAGAGCACTGGAGAGGTAAAGTTGTAGGACACATTGGTGAGATAATCTTCCCAGGGAGGTCAGGATGAAATCATAGTAGTATCTGCAACTTGGTGGCTGAAAAATAGTACAATATAAATCAGGAAAAAATGTTTAATAAGCAGGAACTGTGAAGTAAGAATAGGACAGATGAGAATAGGGACCTAAGAGTGGGAAAAGTCTAGGAAGTCTATTTTAGGTACATTCCTAGAGGCCCATGACTTTAGTCATCTTTGCTAGAGCTGGCCTAGAAATATTACCTGGGAAGATGCTGTCAGAGTTGAGAATAGAACTAGAAAGCCAGATTAGGGTAGTGAGTAGCTCCCAAACTTTAATTAAGTATATAAGTGCAATTAACTGTTTTTTACATTGATCTGATCCAGAGCTTTCTGATTCATATTTATCACTGGAGACTCTGTAACCTCTAAATCCCTGTCAGACTGAGCTCACAGTTTGTAGTAACAGCTGGGAGCATTCTAGGCTGCACTCATAAAATTATGCCATTTAAAAATCAAAATTTACCTATCAACTTTTGCTCTTGAAAAAAAACTAATCCATTATATTTTAAATAATTCACATCCCACAGCAGATAATAAAGCTAACAGAATTTGAACTCCACCAACATAGAGATAATTTTCTACTTTTTTCACTGATATATTCTAAACACTGTGAACAGCTCCTGTTATATAAATAGTTGCTCAATAAGCATTTGTTAAGTGAATAAACAAATCACAAAAATGTCTAAACATTACAAATTCTGACTATATTGAGTCGAAGATACAATAGGTTCGACTCAATGTTTTTATACAGTTAGTCATAGTAGTCCATTACCTTAATAAAAATAATGCAGACTGGGACCAGCTGGTGACATACTGAGTAGAATGCACATGTGATACATAAAGATCCAGGTTCAAGTTACAGGTCCCCACCTGTGGGAATGGAGCAGGAAAACTTTACCAATACTGGAAGAGTGTTACAGCTATTAATTCTTCTTTCTATCACTCCTTCTCTTTTACCCTCCATCAAAGAAAAAAGGAAAAAGGTAATCAGGTGGTGGCACACCCAGTTGAGCACACATGTTACAATGTGTAAGATCCTGGGTTCAAGTCCCCAACCCCTATCTGCAGGGGGAAGCTTTGAGAGTAATGAAGCAGTGCTGTGGGTGTATCTTTCTCTCTCCCTCTCTATCTTACTTCCACTCTACCTCTTCCTTCCCTCTTGATTTCCAGCTGTCTCTATCCAATAAATAAAGATATATTCTTTAAAATTTTTTAAAAGGGGGGGAGTCGGGCTGTAGCGCAGCGGGTTAAGCGCAGGTGGCGCAAAGCACAAGGACCGGTATAAGGATCCCGGTTCGAACCCAGGCTCCCCACCTGCAGGGGAGTCGCTTCACAGGCGGTGAAGCAGGTCTGCAGGTGTCTATCTTTCTCTCCTCCTCTCTGTCTTCCCCTCCTCTCTCCATTTCTCTCTGTCCTATCCAACAACGACAACAACAATAATAACTACAACAATAAAACAACAAGGGCAACAAAAGGGAATAAATAAATAAAATAAATATTAAAAAAAATTTTTAAGGGGGAAAATGACCACCAGGAGCATGCACTGGGCCCCAACAATAACCCTTATGGCAAAAATAATTAGTAATAATAATGTATGCTATCAACATGCTCATATTTAAAAATTAATGTTTCCAAATACTGCCATATTTCAAGTATTGTCCTGGGCAGTCCATGCCCTGTCCTATTAAGAGCCAGCAGATTTCAGACTGAGTAAAGATCCTAAATTTCTTCTACTTCAAATGGTTCTTCTTACATATGAGAGAAACAAACTCAATAAGTATAAATTAATTATCTAACATACTATACCAACAGACAGAAATACTATATTAGAACTCAAAATTTCTATGACTTATTTCAAGTTGATGATGATTTGTTCATATAAAGACAAATGGGCATGGAATAATATGTTTTTGATTATCTCCGTCTTGGAGAAATTACTGAGACAACACCAGATTTTGAAGATACTGAACTACATGAACAACCACAACCTGCTCATTCTTTTTTTTTCTTTTTCCTCCAGGGTTATTGCTGGGCTCGGTGCCTGCACCATGAATCCACTGCTCCTGGAGGCCATTTCCCCCCCTTTTGTTGCCCTTGTTGTAGCCTCGTTGTGGTTATTATTATTGCCATTGTTGATGTCGTTCGCTGTTGGACAGGACAGAGAGAAATGGAGAGAAGAGGGGAAGACAGAGGGGGGAGAGAAAGATAGACACCTGCAGACCTGCTTCACCGCCTGTGAAGCGACTCCCCTGCAAGTGGGGAGCCAGGGGCTCTAACCAGGATCCTCACGCCTGTCCTTGCACTTTGAGCCACATGCGCTTAACTCACCCGGCCACCGCCCGACCCCCAACCTGCTCATTCTTATGCAATACACCCAAGTCCAATAGACAGTATCAGTAGTGTGTTATTTTCTATAATTCGATTCTCAATATGTCTGCATATGCCCTCATCATTACCACTTATGTCTTCTTCTATTGCAGATAATATCCTTCATTAACAAAACATCAATTCAAAGCTGTGTCTCTACAACAGACCTGGAAACCGCCTACTGACTGACTTCAGAAGCTGCCAGAAAAAAAAGAGATTGAAGCCATGAGTCAAATCACCTCCTCCAAAAACAGTTTTAAGCTTAAATCTTGATGTTAACGGAAGGAGTGGTTCAGAATCACTGAATCAGCAGAATCATGTGAAACCATAAAACAAGGCAATGGTAAATGATGAGCAGTGCACTAAATTTAAGAATAACCTACTTGGGCAAACAGTTGCTTAAAATGAGTAATCAGTACTCTGTAGCCAACCTCAGGGTGATGATATCACACAGACGCCCACTAGAAGGAAAAGAAAAAAAAAAAAAACATCAAAGCAAAAGACTCAGGGAAAAAGGAGGAAGAAAGCAGGATGAGAACAATGAAGTCCTGGTACATAATGAAACTGTAATCATATATGACTGCACTGTAACATATTAACCCTCTAAAAAAAATAGGAAAAAAAAGTATGTTCAACTAATGGCTTTGTGACATCCCTTGAAGATTTCACTGAGCATTGACGAACGAGATTTGAGTGCCATTTCTTCTTGCTTTCTGTTGTCCTCTTTGTCATTACTAAAGGAAAAGACCACACACTATGTTAGTTCTTCCTACCACCACCCCAGAAATGCCCAAAGGAAAAACTTCAGCATTGTCCTTGAGAAAAGGACTCAAAATACTTCACCCAAAATAGATGAGTATTCCTACTTACAGAATGCTTTTTGGGTGGCTGGAAGGCTGTGGTTCCCCATAACCTCAAGAAACTTTCTATTTTAAAAATCATTATAGTTTGGGTTTCGGAACATTTTTATTTGATTTGAGAGTGAGTAGATTTATGGGAACTCTACTTTTTCTATGTCATTTATTTAAAATCTTTGAATTTTGCCTGAGACAATTTAGGTTACAAGTTACAGAGACCTTCATTTTACGTTGCTTTCAGTTAGGGAGAGCTATTTTTCAAATGGTAAGAATCTAACCTAAAAGTTATTTTGCAAAGCATTTTGCCAGTTAAGTCTTAAATCTATGTTTCCATTTCCTTTATAAGAAGGCTATCAAATGTTATTTAAAGAACAATTTTATGTCAAAAATTTTTTTCAGTGGTTTCTAGTTTAAAAGTATATTTTAAAAGTTAGGTTTCATTTTTAGCCAAAAAAAAAAAAAAGGTATGAGTTTGTGGGTTCGAAAAACTGTACTATTTCTTAATAGAAATATTTCTTAATAGCACATTTTCAAGAAACTCTTCAAGTCACTAAGTGAATGGGGTTAAAGATTTCCCTCCACAACCAGTATTGAGCTTTAGGTAGTTCTTATTAAATAGTATGATTTGAATCTTGTATTTTAATTTTGTACTTCATGATTTTTTCATTTTATTGGGGTTTTATGGCTTATAATACACTACATAGTTTAGTTTGCATGTACTACATAATCATCTCTTAAAGATTTTACTTATTTATTATTTATTCATTAAATAATAGGAGAGAAAGAACCAGACATCAAACCGGTACCTGCACTGTCCGGGATTGAACTTGGGACCTCATGCTTGAGAGTCCAATGCCATATCCACTGCGCCACCACACGGACCACTATACCATATAATATTTTATTTTAAATTAGAAACTAGATAAATAAATGAAAATATTGCCACAGAGATACCAATCATCAATGTTTTATTTCATATGCTTCTAGTTTTGCTATGAATATTTCCTCAGATATTTTTAATTTGACATATATATTCTTTTTTTTTCCTCCAGGATTAATGAAACTTGGTGCCTGCACTACAAATCCACTGCTTCTGGAGGCCACTTTTTCTTTTGTTGCCTTTGTTGTTTAACATTGTTGTTATTATTGCTATCATTGTTGTTGGATAGGGTAGAGAGAAGTCAAGAGAGGAGGGGAAGACAGAGAGGGAAAAAGATAGACACCTGCAGACCTGCTTCACTTCTTGTGAAGAGACACCCCCGCCAAGGTGGGGAACCAGGGGCTCAAACTGGGATCCTTAAACTGATCCACAGGTGTTCTTAAAATTCTCTTCTTTGTCAGTGTTGTGGCAAAAACCATAGTTCCTAATCACCATAGTTCCAGGTCCCAGTGGATCTGGGGTCCAGAGTCTTCTCATCTTCTTCTCCTAACTTTTCCTCTGGGATTATGAATGAAAATTCTTTTAAGGATTCATAAGGACGAAGGTCTAGCTTCTGTTAAGTGCTTCTCCATAGGATGGATATAAGCTGGTTGATCCATGCCCGCAGTCTGTCTCTATATGCCCCTGATAGGGTGGGGGCTCCAGAGAAGTGAGGCTCACTGACAAATTGGTGAGGTCTTCTGCCAGGAGAGCTCAGGATGAAATTGTGGTAGTATCTGGAACTTGATGACTAAAAGATAGTTTGGTATAAAGTAGGACAAAATGTTTAGTAAGCAGGGTCCTGAGAGTAGGATTAGAACCAATGAGTATAGAGACCCTAGGGTAGAAAGAAACTAAAATGTCTATTTTAAGTATGTTCCATGGAACCCAGGACTGTAGTAACCTTTGCTTGAGCCTAATAGAAAGCATGAATGTGTACTAGAAATATTATCTGGGAGGATAGTGTCAAGAGTGGAGAATGGAATTTGAAAGCTGGATTAGGGCAGAGAGTAACTCCCAAACTTAGAACATATAGAGAAACAAAATTAACTGTTAACCATATCAGTCTGACTTGGAGCCCATGTGTATTAATAATTAACACAGGAGCTTATATAACCTCCAAGTTCCTTACAAGATGAGCTTATAATTCAAGGTTCTAGGTTGTACACATTATTGGACCAGACCTCCTCCAATGACAGAGTAGGATGACCCACCCTCCCTTAAGAGAATGGGACAGTCCTTACCATTACTAGTTTCTAGTGTGGGTAACTTTTTAGAAAGGCTCATAAAGTAGCGAGTATAAGAATTTCCAGTGGAAATGACCAGTGACGTCAAAGAGAGGGCTCCTGTAGTATCCTGTATAGATACTAGGCCCATAGTATCTATAGGGACAATTCAGTCCTGACTAGGACTCCTGGTGATGAGGTGGCCTGGCATTGGCCAAAATGGCCGCTATTAAGTGCCACTTTTCACTTTTTGTAGTCACTTCTTTGTCTGACAAGCTTAAACTTTCCCCTAGTTATTAAAAACTGAAAGTCCATTTGCTATGTCCAAGATGGTATTAGATTTATGGAATGCAGCCTTGAGTTAGAAAGGTAATAGACCTAGGTTTTTAGTGGGATTTAAGTTGAATTCAAGTTTTGTTTTTTTTTTGCATTTACTTGTTTGATAATTAAACTAGTTTGTTTTAGGGACATCAGTTATCATATTATATATATCCAGAGTAGCTCTTGGCCAAATATATACGGTGTTGGCAAGTGGTTAAAATAATGTTAATGTCCTTTCAGATGAAATTCACATTTTCTGTGGGCCTTGTATATCTCTTCTTTAGAGAACTGTCCATTCATATCATCTGCTCACTTTGTCTATTGACTTGTTCCTTGTTGCGGTTGAACTGTACCTTCACCTAGACCTAGTTACTGGGTTGTCTGTTTATCCTTGTGAAATTTTATTTTGATTTGTATAAGCTTGTAAATTTGATACAGTCCCATTTATTCAATCTTATTTTAGTCTCCTTTGCTTATAGGGTTGAGTTTCCAAATACATACTTGATATTAAGGTCTTCAAATGTTTCATCAATGTTTTCTTTAGTGTATTTTTTAATTTCATGCCTAAAGTCCATTTTGAGCTAAATTAGTTGAATGATGTTCAGTGGTGGTCTAGTTTTATTTTTTACATGCAACTGTCCAGTTTTCCCACCATCATTTGTTGAAAATACCTTATTTTCCTCTTTAGGTAGTTTTGGACGCTTTGTCATGTATTAATTAGGTGCCTATACATATGAGGGTTTAATTCTGGGCTTTCTATCCTGTTCCATTGGCTAAAGTATCCATTTTTATTCCAGTATCATACTATTTTAATTACTACTGTTCTATCATATAAATTGAAGTTGGGAATTGTGAAGTTTCAATTTTCATCTTTTTTTATATAAAAAGGAACCATTGACAAAACCATAGAATAAGAGGGGTACAACTCCACACAGTTCCCACCACCAGATCTCCATATCTCATTCCCTCCCTTGATATCTTTCCTATTCTTTATCCCTCTGGGAGTATGGACCCAAGGTCATTGTGGGATGCAGAAGGTTGAAGGTCTGGCTTCAGTAATAGCTTCACCACTGAACATGGGCATTGACTGGTCGATCCATACTCCCAGACTGCCTCTCTCTTTCCCTAGTAGGATGAGGCTCTGAGGAAGTAGAGCTCCAGGACATATTGGTGGGGTCATCTGTCCAGGGGAGTCTGGTTGCATGCAAGATTGCTTTTACTATTTGTGTTTTATTTTATGATTCCATACAATTTTTGGACATATTATTCAACTTCTTTGACATATGCCATTGGGATTTTGATAGGAATTGCATTGAATCTATATATTGCGTTTGGCAATTGAGCCATTTTAATGAAATTTATCCCTCCAAATCATTAACAAGATATTTTCAAAAATAAATGTTATCCTTTATTTATTTTAATAATTTCCTATAGTTGTCATTGAAAAGGTCCATCATTTTCTTTGTTAGATTTATTTCAGGGTATTTCGGCTTTCTGTGGTAAATCAAATTGTTTCCTCCACTTCCCTTTCCTCTGACTCATCTAGGTAATTTATCTTTGGGGTTAGATTGTAAATGGGGCTGCTTTCTTCAGTTCCCTTTCCTTTGGCCCATCTTTCGTGTTAAGAAATCCCACAGATTTATGAGTAGTGGTTTTGTATTCTGCTATTTTACTGAATTTGTTGGTGCTTTCCAGTACTTTTTTGTGAGTGCTCTTCTGGTTATAACATCATATCTTCTGCAAATAATGATAATTTAACTTCTTTCTTTCCAATATGGATTCCTTTCATATCTCTTTATTGCCTGAATGCACTGGTAAGGACTTCTAGGACTATTTTTAGTAGTAATGGTAAAAGTGGACATTGTTATCTAGTTCCTGACTTTATGGAAAACTTTCAGTTTTACTACATTGACTATAATGTTACATATGAGTCTGTCATGTTTAACCATTGTTATGTTATTGATTTTCCTTCCTCACAATATTTTGAGTCTTTTTCATAAGTGGGAATTGGACCTTGTCATATGCTTTTCCTGTATTGATTGCTAAGACCATGTAATTTTCATCTTTCACTTTGTTAATGTAGTATATTACATTAATTAATTCATGAATGTTGAACCATCTCTTCTTCCCAGAGATGAATCCCACTTGATCTTGGTGAATCACTCTCTTAATATGTTAGTGGATTAGATTAGTCGAGAGTGTGTTGAGGAACTTTGAATCAGTGTTCATCAGGGATATAAGATCTAGTTTTCTCTTTTGCTAGAGTCCTTTCCTCCTATGTTTATAACAGTCATGGTAGACACCAAAAGAAATTTTACATAAAGATTTTAAACTATTATTCACTATTTTTATCATTTTATTGATGGGTTAACTGTTTAAAGTAATACTGTTGACATTTAGTATTATGAATGGAAGGAAAATCAACAATATAATAGAGGGTAAAAATTTTCATCTCCCTATAAAAGATTCTGCAGAACACTCTCATCCCCAACTTGGGGCATATCCACTATCATGCTCCAAGATCCCACTGTCCTCTCCACCCTCCTTCCCCAAAGTCCATTGCTTTTGTGTTATATACCACACCTACTGCAAGTTTTGTTTCTATTTCCCCTTTCTGACCCTGTTTCTTAAGTTCACCTGTAAGTGAGATCATCCTGTATTTGTCTTTTTTTTCCCCTTATCTCACTTAACATGATTTCTTCAAGACAATGCAAAGGAAATGACTTCATCATTTTAATAACTGAGTACTATTTCATTGTGTATACATTCTACTAATTTGTTTTTCTAATTTTAGATGTTTTTAAATTGTTATTTATAAAATTGCACATTGGCAATATCATAAGATAAGAGGGGTACAATTCCACACAATTCTCACCATGAGAACCCTGTATTCCATCCCCTACCCTGATAAGCTTTCTTATTCTTTATTCCCAGGATCATTTGTGGGGTACAGAAGGTCTGGCTTCTGCAATTGTTTCCCAGATGAACATGGGCATTGTCAGGTTGATCCATACTCCCAGCCTGTCTCTCTCTTTCCCTAGTGGGGAAGGGCTTTAGGGAGGCATTGCTCCAGGACACATTGGTGGGGTCCTCTGTCCAGGGAACTCCAGATGGCATCATGTTATTGCCACCAAAGTTATCACTGGTATTGGATGCCTGCACAATCAATCTTCTGCTCCTGATAGCCTTCTTTTTTTCCTTCTTTTTTGTTCTCTTTATTTGATAGTACAGAGAGAAATTGAGAAGGGAGGGAGTTCAGAGAGAAAGAGAAAGATACCTATAGTGCTTGTTTCACCACTTGTGAGGATTCGTCCCTAAAGCAGGGAGCAGGGGCTTGTACCCAGGTCCTTCCACATGCTAACCTGTACGCCTAATCTGGTGTATTACCACCCAGACCCTTAAAATTACTACTACTTTCATAGCCATTCCATCTGTTCTTGAATATCTGAGTTGCTTCCATTTTGAGCTATTCAGAGATTTGCTGCTATAAACATAGTGATGTATAAATCCCTTTGAGTAGGCTTTTAAATTTTCTCTGGATAAATCCTCAGGAGAGAACTTTCTGTGTCATTGTTTAGGTCCATTTATAGTGTTCTAAAACATCAATGGCCAATTTACCACAGAGGTTGGGCCATTTTGCATTTCCACCAAAAGTGTAGAAATGTCCAGTTTCCCCACAACCTTTTTAAAACTTGTTTCTTCCCTTCTAATATATGACATTCCCAAAGTGTAAATGGCATTTCATTTTTATCTTTATTTGCAATTTTCTGATAATCAGTTGCTATAGATTTGCTGTGTATAGATTCAACTAGTATGAGGAATTTCCCATATGAATTCATTTTTTTATTATTTGATTATAGGTGGATGTTAAATTTTATCAAAGGCTTTCTCTGCATCTATTGAAATAACCATGTCATTTTTTTTCTTTCTGTTGATGTAGTACATTACATATATTGAACCATACTTTCATCCACTGGATAAAGTCTGCTTCCTCCTGTTATACAACCTTTTTAATGCACTGCTATTTTTGGTATGGTAAAATTTTGTTCAATATTTTAGCATCTATGTTTATGAGATATAGAGGTCTGTAGTTTGCTTTTCTATGTTAAAATACTTATAAGAAGAAGCTGACTGAAATAGCATAACTAGTGAGAAGCTCAGCAGTAGAGCACAGAATTTGCAGATATAGGGACCAAATTTAGAACAATGCTCCTTTTTTAATATTTTATTTATTTATTCATGAGAAAGATAGGAGGAGAGAGAAAGAACCAGATATTACTCTGGTACATGTGCTGCCGGGGATTGAACCCAGGACCTCATGCTTGAGAGTCCAATGCTTTGTCCACTGTGCCACCTTCCGGACCACGGAACAATGCTCTTTTAAATGGCACTGATGAGTGGTATTTTGGTGTCTCTCTCAGGAAGAAAAATAAATCTATGTATTTAAAAAATAATACCTTATGGTAGTTCTAGTCTTCTAATAGATCTTCTCTCTACCCATGACTGGTTACTTGAACCAAGAACATCATAAACTCTCTTATGGGCCCCTCCAGGATCTTACCCTCACTGTAAAGCAGAAGTGGTAGGGAGAACCTCACTCTCCAAGTCAGGGTGGGCCAGCCTACACTGCCACTGGAGGAAGACTGGTCCTGAAATGAGTGCAGCTTAGAATGTTCCAAGCTGTGACCATTGTCTGAGAGCTCAGACTGACAGGGACTCATAGGTCACACAGGCTCCAGTGCTAAATAAGATTATATATATACCCTAGCTCAAATTGAGGTAAACAGTCAATGTTATGTATGTACTTTCCTCATGTCTGGAAGCTACTCTTTGCCAGATCCAGCTTAAATCATCTTCCCAGATATTTTTAGTCTACTTGCATGTTAACTTTCAAGCTCAGGTAAAAATTAATAAAGTTGTGGGCCCCTTGGAACATACCTACAATAAACTTCCTAGCTTCTTCTTACACGAAGACCCCTAATTTCATCTGTTCTATTCCTACCTTTGGGTTCCTATTTATTAAACAATTTGTCCTGCTTTATATATTACTATCTTTCAGCCACCAAACTGCAGATTCTACTATGGTTCCACCCTGTCTTACCTGGGAAGACCACCTCACCAATGTGTCCTGACAGAGTCCTACCCCACTAAGGAAAGTTTTTAATAACTGAAATTACTTAAATGCTGAGATCTGTACAAACTTCTCTATCACACACACACACACACACACTCTCTCTCTCTCTCTCTCTCATAGAGTATTTTATGTTTAGTTTGCTTAGTTTGAATTCAATTCTGACTAAGAGTTTAATTCTGAGGATTAAAGACACTGATTTCCTATGAGGTAGCCACTTTCTCAGTTGGCAAGATGAGGTGATTTGAAGACCAGAGGTAATTTGTTAGTTAGGACCTCTGTAATAGTAGATACCCAGAGTAATTTTTATTATAATTCTAAAGATTAACTTAAACTTATTTCTATTGTTACTATAACTTAAAGTTTGCTCAGAAGACCACCAATTCAATATCTTTAGGTTAAATGTCACTTTTTTTTTTACTAACTCTTACACATTATCCATAAAATGAAAAGTTTGAATTTTTGCTTTCTCCTGAACACTCAGCACACAGCAGAGCACATATTAGCATTCGCCTAGTCTGATGTTAGCAAACAAACAAAAAATGTAGTAAAGTACACATGGGTCATAAGTTCTTCTAATTCAGAAAGTGCTTTTGACCAAGAGAAGCACTCATTTTGAAGGTTTTATTTTTATTAATAGATTAAAATAAGTTGCAAAGAGATCTTTAAAAAAGACTAAGGCTTAGTAAAACTGTGAAAATTAAATAATTAAATAAGATTGACAGCATAGATCACCTGGTTAGCGCTCTTGGTCTGTTATGCACATGACCCGGTTTTGAACCTGGTGTCCATCATATTGAAGTAAACATTGGAGCTGTAGTGCTTTTCCCTCTCCTGTTTTTTCTGTCTTTCCATCTGAAAAAATCAGTCAGGAGAACTGAAATCCCAGTGGTGATGAAAGTAAGAATAATGAAAAAATTCAAGGGATAATATATAATAAATGAAGTCATTTTGAAAAAAGTCAATCTAAAAATAAAAAAAAAAAATTGCAACTGAGTCAAGAGTAAAGGAAAACCTTTATTCATTCCAAGACAGAATATCTTTATATACTTTTAGCAATTGACCAGAACAACTTGCTCTAGAATTCTTTATTCTGAAGTCATTCTCTCAGCTTTATTTTTTTCCTCTTCCACTTCTTTCTCCTTCCCCCCACCTTTCTTTTTTAAAAATATTTATCTATTTATATCCCTTTTGTTGCCCTTGTAGTTTTATTGCTATAGTTATTGTTTTTGATGTCGCTGTTGTTGGATAGGACAGAGAGAAATGGAGAGAGGAGACGAAGACAGAGAGGGGGAGAGAAAGAGACACCTGCAGACCTGCTTCGCCGCCTGTGAGGAGACTCCCCTACAGGTGGGAAGCCTGAGGCTCAAACCGGGATCCTTATGTTAGTCCTCCTAGGTTCTTGCACTTTGTGTCAAGTGTGCTTACCCCTCTGAGCTACTGCCCAACTCCCTCCCCCTCCTCCCCTCCCCCTTCCTCTTTCTCTCCACCAAAAGTTAATCATGAGGCTGATATGTAAGACTCACTGACAGCAAGTTTTTGGGTTTTTTTTTTTTTTCCTTTTGACTAGAGGATGAGAGGCAGAGTTAGAGAGTTAGAGGGTCAAGAGAAAAGGACCAAATGGTGGTGCCCCTGGCTGAACACAATGTTACAGTGCACAAGGACCTGGGTTCAAACCCCCCATTCCTCCCCTGCAGGGAGGGATATTTCTCAAGTGGTAAAAGAGTGTTGCAGGTGTCCTTCTCTATCTTTTTTTTCATCTCTATCCAATATGCAACAAATAAAGAAAATATTTTCAAAAAAAAAAAAGAGGCAGAGGTCAAGAGAGAGCACGCGATAGAGAAGAAACACTGCAGCATCATTCCACCATTTATAAAATGTCCACTCTACTGGTGCGCTCATGTAGTATCATGGGTCTCAAGACTTGTGTCTGTGTGTATGGTGAAGTGTGTGCTCTTCCTGGTGACCACTTGCTCCCCCCCTCAATCTTAGTTACCCTTGGTTATCACTGCGCCACCTTAAATGAAATTCAACTTGCAAACGATTTAAGTGCAAATAACATTGGGGGAAAAAAATCTTAAAAGCTGGGGTTTGGGAGGTGACACACCTTAGATAAAAGTGAGTTTAGATATAAGTGAAGATTCTCATTTACATGTCATGTGATGTGTTGGAGCCTTTGCTCCCCACCTGCTGGGAGATGCCTCACAAATGATGAAGCAGGCCTGCAGGTGTCTTTCTTGCCATTCTATGTTCCCATACACTCCCAATTTCTCTCTGTCCTATCAAATAAAATATAAAGAAAAAAAATGGCCAGTGGATTCATAGTGCTGGCACTGAGCCCCAGTGATAACCCTGGTGACAATAAAAAGATAGATACAGAGTGAGAGAGAGAGAGAGATTTTTTTTAATTTTTATTATTTATTTTCCCTTTTTCTGCCCTTGTTTTTTTTTCCATTGTTGTTGTCGTTATTATTGTTGTTATTGATGTTGTCATTGTTAGATAGGACAGAGAGAAATGGAGAAAGGAGAGGAAGACAAAGAGGGGTAGAGAAAGATAGACACCTGCAGACCTGCTTTATCACCTGTGAAGCAACTCCCCAGTTGGTGGGGGCCAGGGGCTCGAACCTACATCCTTAAACCAGTCCTTTCACTTAACGCCACGTGTGCTTAATCTGCTGCGCTACCCACAGATTCCCGGAAGAGAGATTTTTAAAGGAGATCATTTAATTAACATATTTGCATAATACTCAATAGACTGAAAAATTGTCTAATGCTGTCATTTCATTTGATATTCACAGTAACTACTTCTTACTTTTATTTTTATTAGTGATTTGATACTAATATACAAAATTATAAGATAACAGGGATATAATTCCACACCATTCCCACCACCAGAATTCTGTGTCCCTGTTTCCTCCTTTGGAGAATGTGGTAGTTCAACCAAGACCATAGACATGGGTTGGCTATTATTTCTATAACTATCTATCTACATTTACACATATGTGCCTGTTTTTCCCCTCTGGTCCTGCTTTCTCTTCCTTTCTAATTTTCTCTCCTCTTCTCTCCTATCCCCTCCCCATCTCTCCCCTCCCCTCTTCTCTCCTCTCCTCTTCTCTCCTCTCCTCTCCTCTCCTCTCCTCTCCTCTCCTCTCTCTGGGTCCTAATGGAGTTTCAGGTCAGAGCCCTCTGGTCATTTTTCCCTAAAATTAACTCCTCAGGGAGTATGAACCAAAATTCTTTATTGGGTATAGAGGGTGATAGGTCTAGCTTCTGAAATTACTTCTCCACTTGACATGGGCATTGGAAGGCTGATTCATACACCCAGCATGTCTCTATCTTTTCTTAGTGGTCACTATTTTAAACATTCAACAGAGATTTTGTCATTTTATTTTTCTAGAAAAAATTTTTGAAATTCAGCAAGAATGGGATTTGCCTAAGGGCCTAGTGACAGACAGAAGCAAAGTTAAAACTAAAAGTGACAAAAAATAAAGTTGGTACTAGACTCCTAATATGGGTGTTTCCTAATAACAAGGGAGTGAAAATATATGCTCTCTTGTGGAAATACAGATGGAATTCATTGTCAGAAGTAGAGGAAAAATCTGCCTATAAAAGCATATTTTTCCTACTCTGAAAATGAGTAAATGATTTATCTTTTAAATAGCATTCCTTTCTTTCTTTTCTATTTGTAAAATTTTACTATCTGCAAAACTAATAAAAACTAGTACTTGATATCAACCAGAAGAGGAGAGGTACTATAACCATTAAAAATACAGAACTTACTTTATTTCTTAAATTTTCATGTTTCAATATTCACTATACAAATGGAATATGGCATATAACATATTGAATATATGAAATGTCCTTTGTAAAAAAAATATAACACTCTCTACAACTCCATTAAATGAATTGCGCTAAAAGGTTATTTTTCCATAGTAGTAATAATAATTCAATACATAAATAGCTTCAGTTGAATCTTAGAGAATTTAAGTATGTAATTTGAGGGCATGGTTTGGCTCATATTATTGGGCAGTCCTACCACAAGTGTGACCAGACCATAGAAACCGAGAAACACATTTATCAAATGTGAAATGTTCAATGACTCCTTTTACTATGCTCTGAATACACTGTGTACCTACGATGATTATGAGGTTATAACTGAAAGTTCAGTGCCCTGGCTTTGAGCATAAATTGAGGTCCTCATTTATATGCCACATGATATTTTTCAACTGGTGTGTGAGATTTCTGCAAGGCAAGTGAATTGGAAAATGCATAGAACCCATGTAAATATCACATGGTTAGTGATAAAAATTCACTTATATTTTCAGGTAAGTTATTTTTTTTAAAAAATTTATTTATAAAAAGGAAACACTGACAAAAAGTATAGGATAAGACGAGTACAACTCCACAAATTCCCACCACCAGTAAGTTATTTTTTATAGAACTGAAACAAAGTTACAGTGTTGTTCACGTATTAGAGATCTGTGGATCAACGCAAAATTAATCTTCCCTTATTACTTACTAGAGTTGTTTTTATATACTTACAAATATTAAATCTAAAAGAAGATCAGAAGTGAAAACACTAAGCAGAAGTTGGACTGGAGTTAGTGTATTGCACCAAAGGAAAAAACTCTGGCATGAGGTTTGGGTTCAGGTCTTGGAACATGATGGTGGAAGGGGACCTAGTGGGGTTGTATTGTAATGTGGAAATGTTATGCATGTACAAACTATTGTATTTCACTGTAGACTGTAAACCATTAATCCCCCAATAAGGGAAAATATATAAAATAAATACTTAAAAAAACATTAAGTCTAGCTAGCTGGATTCTTAATTTTTTTATTTGTGTGATGATTTCACAAAATCTTACACTCCCCCCAACCATACCTGAGGAGTACAGGAAGTGTATGCCTACATTTCCTATTCTTGTATCCAAGAGTATCAGAAAAGAATGCGTGACTTCAGCCATAATGTTAGTGCACTATGTGCTATAATAGCATATACAAGACGATCCATTTGTCCTTGGAATGAGGTGGTGTTCAGACCCACAAGGGAAAAGTAATTGCAACGTCAGGGCACCTCAGAAATTCTCTCCATAATTCCCCAACCTCATTGTTCATGCTGCTACATTTTGTTCTTAAATAGCTTACACTCAGAAATGGTAGCTACTCTGAATACCTGTAATTGTGTGAAAGATAAAGATGAGGACACTAAAAACTCCAGTAATGTTCATGGTGGAAAAAAAAAAAAAGTTAGTTGGGAACTTCATTGGAAATACAGAAATGAATGAATTGACAGAGCCCTGTGGCTAGAAAAAGACCAGAGTGGCATTTCATAAAAGAACTGAAGCTCTATGTGAGAAATAAAAAGAAGTATAGTATAAACTACCTAAAACTGACAAAAAATGATCTCCGTTATACACACCTCTCTCATAAAGCACATGATACACTTAGGGAAATCTTGTTTCTGAACTCCTCTATCTGAAAGCAAAACCTAACCAAATGTAGCAAAAGGTTAGATGTATTTTTTATAGAAGGAAACAGGATGTCATCTTCGTCAGAATGTTCACAAAATTGAAAACCTGAATGTTGGAAGACAAGAAGTTTTCCTCTATGTGATAGATCTACTTGCTTTCATTTCATAAAGACCTTTTTTTCTCTTTCTTAAATAACAAGTTCTTACATAAGGGTACATAACCAGAGGTGTCTACACTCATATCCACATGTTCTTAAATAGTACACTCCCTTTCAGCCCCAAGTGTGTTAGAATAGCAATGGGGTTTACAGTCAACAATATTTGTATGCCTTTCTCATATTTGGAAGCTACTCTCTTCCCTGATCCAGCTTTCTAGCCCTTTTTTCAGCCAGGACATCATCTCCCCAGACAATAAATTGGGTCCACCTGCATATCAGAGGTCATGCTCAGGAAAAAACTAGGCCTACTACCTATCTTCAAAATGGAAACCCCAAATCTTCATGTGCAATATTCTTTCCTTTGGGTTCATGGATAATCAACAATTTGTTTGGCTTTATGTTAACTCTTTTTTTCAGCCACCAGGTTCTAGATGCTACCATGATGCCAACAGGATTCCTCTGGGCAGACGACTCCACCAATGTGTCCTGGAGCCCTGCTTCCCAGACCCCTGCCTCACTAGACTGGGAGTATGAGATGACCTGCCAACGCCCATGTTCAGCAGAGAAGCAATTACAGAAGCCAGACCTTCCACCTTGAGCATCCCATAATGACCCTAGGTCCATACTCCCAGAGGGATAAAGAATAGGAAAGTTATCAAGGGAGTGGATGGGATATGGAATTCTGATGGTGGGAATTGTGTGGAGTTGTACCCCTCTTATTCTATGGTTTAGTTAGTGTTTCCTTTTTATAAATAAAAATAATAATAATAAAAAGAATAGCAGTGAACTCAGTGATCTGGCCTTGCTTCCTTAAAACTTCTATAAAATTCTAAACTTTCTTTTATTACCTGCATTTTTTAAATTAATTTTACTGAGGATTAGTGGTTTACAGTGCAGTTGCTGAAACATGGAATACAGTTTCTCATCTCCCCATGAAAGCTTTTTGCAGAACACTCTCACCCACAGCTTAGGCCCCTTATATCATCAGGCAACAGGACCCCAAGTTTCTTTTCACCTTGTGCCTTCCCCTCACTTCCCAGCATCATTCGTTTTGGTATAATACACAATATCCAGGTCAAATTTCACTTCATGTTTTCCATCTTGCCGTCATTTAGTATTTGTTCTTCCCTTTTTGGCTTTTCTCACTTTACATAATGTCTTTAATTACTATCAAAGATGAGTCAAAGGAGATTACTTCATCATTTTTAACAGCTGAATTATATATATATATAATCTAATAGATCAATTTTTTATTTAAGAAAGGAGAAATTAACAAAATCGTAGGATAGGTGGGGTACAACTCCACACAATTCCCACCACCCAGTCTCCATATCCCATCCCCTCCCCAGATAGCTTTCCAATTCTCTATCCCTCTGAGAGTATGGACCCAGGGTCATTGTGGGGTGCACAAGGTGGAAAGTCTGGTTTCTGTAATTGCTTCCCCACTGAACATGGGCGTTGACTGGTCGATCCATACTCCCAGTCTGCCTCTCTCTTTCCATAGTAGGGTGGGGCTCTGGGAAAGCGGAGCTCCAGGACACATTGGTGGGGTCCTCAGTCTAGGGAAGTCTGGTCAGTATCATGCTGGCACCTGGAACCTGGTGGCTGAAAAGATATCACATATTTTTTAACCACTCATCCTGCTTTGAAAAATCTCAGTTGCTTCCAAGTTTTGGTTATTATGAATTGTGTTGTTATAAACGTAGGTGTAAATAGATGTGTCATGGCAAGTGTTTTTGTTTCTGTTGGGAAGATCCCGAGGAGAGAAATTGCCTGGTCATAGGGTAAATTTATGTCTAGTGTTCTGAGAAGGCTCCAGACTATTTTCCATGAGGACTGGACACTTTTCCTATCTTAACTCTACTCATTTAAATGACACCCCACCTCAGTTTCAACTCTGTCAGAATAGCAATGAAAAGTGATCTGTGCTTGCTTCCTTTAGACTCCGATCCCATTTAAATTTTAATCTACTTCCAGTATTTTCTGTTTTACTCAGTGATATATGAGTTGTGTTGAATAGGAGAAAGTTGAATGCTCTTTAACCTCTGACATTATTGTCTTAGGGGCATAGAACAGAAATGGCAGTTCTGAAACTAGAATTCAGGTCTTTTTCTTCTTTCCGCTTTAGTAAAAGGTTAATGGTCTTCTGATTCCTACTTCAGAAGTAATGTAAGCTAATCTTGGCCTGTTGAAGAACACATATGTATCAGCAAACACTAACTTGAAGTGCTTTGGTCCAGAAGTTCTCCTCAGTTAGCACTGTGAAGCTAGACTCTACCTCAGCTCCAAATGTAGTTTGGAGAAGGGGAAGCTAACAATAAATCAAAATAATAATAATAAAAAGAGCTTAAGGAGTCAGATGGTAGTGCAGCGGGTTAAGCACAGGTGGCACAAAGCACAAGGACCTGCATAATGATCCCAGTTCGAGCCCTGGGCTCACCACCTGCAGAAGAGTCGCTTCACAGGAGGTGAAACAGGTCTCAGGTGTCTGTCTTTCTCTCCCCCTCTCTGCCTTCCCCCCTCCATTTCTCTCTGTCCTATCCAACAGTGATGGCACCAATAACAACAGTAATAACTATAACAATTAAAAAAAGGCAACAAAAGGGAATAAATAATTTTTTTTTAAAAAGAGCTTCTTGGATTTAGAATAGGTGGAACAAAGATCTTGGGCATTAGGATGTTGAGTGTGAATTTTTTATTATGTATTTATTTATTCCTTTTTTTGCTCTTGTTTAATTGTTGTAGTTATTATTGTTATTGATGTAATTGTTGTTGGATAGGACAGAGAGAAATGGAGAGAGGAGGGGAAGACAGAGAGGGGGAGAGAAAGATAGACACCTGAAGACCTGATTCACCACTTTTGAAGTGACTCCCCTGCAGTTGGGGAGCCGGGGGCTCGAACCGGGATCCTCACGCTTGCCCTTGTGCTTTGCGCCTCCTGTGCTTCACCTGCTGCACTACCTCCCGAATCCCAAGTGTGAAATTTTTAATGAATATTTTAAGGCACAGTGTGATCTAACTATAGTTAATCTTTTCATTATTTTACTTTAACCATCTGGCACATGTTTGAAAAATTCCAGATATCTTAAACATGAAAAATATAATTGCATGGATTAGTCAGAGTCAAACTTAAGCAAATAAGATAAAATAACAATAAAACATTACTGTGGAACTAGCCATACTGAACCCTTACACACTTAGGGATTTTAAATTATGCAAATGTGAACTATGCCCTTATAATCCCATTGATTAAATACGGAATTCTACAAATGAAAATATGTCAATAGAAAGGAAATTATTATCTCAGTCAACTATTGCTTGAGTTTTTTCTTTGACCTGTAAACTGTTTAAAAAATAAAAACCTGAGGGAGTTCCAGGAAGATGGCGGACTGAGAAGCTGCTAGCAGCATGAGCTCTGATCACATATTCTGGAAACGGTAGGATTTTCTGCCTTCAGCAGGCCAGTCAATAAGGGGTCCTAGTGGTGACACCAAGGGGGTGACTATAATTTAATTTGGGTTAAGAATTAGAGTAAAGGTGGCACGGACTAGAGGGCGGCTGCTCCAGACTTCCCAGGCAGCAGCAGGCAAGGCAGGTGCGCCGGGCACTGTCCTTCGCCCGGGAAGGCGGCTCCTCCGCAGGTTGCAGAGCGTTGCTGGGCAGAGGACCCGGAGGGAGCACTATAGCTCAGGGGCGCTCTCGGGAGTCTCCAAGGACCACCGCAACCCTGAGGGCGGATCCAAAGACTTCTTGAGTATAGCTTTCATTGGATCAAAGGACTTGGAGCTAGCTTTCATTTTCGAAAAAATCCTTTAAAAAAATCTGGAGGGGGGGGTTTCCCGGAAGATGGCGGACTGAGAAGCTGCTAGCCACTGAGCTCCGAACACATCTCCTGGAAACAGTAGGATTTTCTGCCTTTAGCAGGCCAGCCAATAAGGGGTCCTAGTGGTGACACCAAGGAGGTAACTATAACTTAATTTGGGTTAAGAATTAGAGTAGGGGGAAAAAATCTTTTTTCTTCCTTTTAATTTTCAAGCATACCTCCTTTCTCCCCGCCCCCATAAGCAGTCCCTGGGGACCAGCTCCTAGCAGGATACCCCACACCACCAAACAGGGTGTTTTTTGAATTCACTGATACACATTTGGGAATTTCCTTTCACTGCTCTTTAATTACAACTCTTTTTCTTATCTTTTCCCTTTTCTCTCTCTTGTCTCTCTCTTTCTCTCTCTCTCTTTTTTAATCTTGTCATACACTTCTTCCTTCTTCTTTGCCTTTCTGAATTTGTGAATTATTGTGGGGAAGAAATCTGATTCAGAGTGGACTCTCTATGTATGTATCTCTGCTCTAGTTCCCTTTCCCCTCTTGTTACCCCTAGAATATACAGTGGATAGTAGATTTGCATAACTGTCTATTCTTGTTATCCTCTCTTTTCTCTTTCTTCACTGGGATTTGGTTACTATTTTTACACAGACAGGAGAAATTGTTTAGCTAACAGGTAATGATTAAACTACTTCAATACTTACTTCAGTTGCTACTGTAATTCTGGAGGTTGGTGAGTGCAATTGTCATAAAGGTATTTAGTACAGTGTTACTTGTACTCAAGACACAACAACTGAGGAACAACAGAGCATAAAAAAAGAAACACATATTTCAAAAAAATGGGTAGATCAAAAACAAAACTGCTACTCCAATGGATGAAGACAAGAGCCCAGAAGAAAATACAAATCAGCCAGAAGTAACCACAGATAAGAAAAGTATGCAAGCAAAAATAAACTTATTAATCACAGAAATGAAAACAACATTGGAGGAAAGGAATGGCAGTATTAGGAAAACAACAGTTGAGACCGCCAAGGAAAGTACTGATTATCTTGAGGCAATTAGAGAACTGAAAGCTGAAATAGCTGTAATGAAGAAAGAAGCTGAGGCAAGGGAAAGCTGACTAACAGAAGCAGAAAACAGAATTAGTCAGACAGAGGATGAGTTAGAGAAAACAAAGAAAGAGGTGAAAGAGCTTAAAAAGAGATTGAGAGACACTGAAAACAACAACAGATACATATGGGATGATCTCAAAAGAAGTAACATTCGTATAATTGGCCTGCCAAAGGAAGAAAGAGAGGAAGGGGAAGCAAACATTCTAGAGGAAATAATACAAGAAAACTTCCCAGACCTGAATAACAGAAAGGGTATCAAGATTCAAAGGCCTAGAGAGTACCAAACAGAATCAACCCAGACCTGAAGACACATCATAGTCACAATGAGAAGAAGTAAGGATAAAGAAAGGATCCTAAAGGCTGCAGGAGAGAAACAAAAAGTCACATACAAGGGAAAACCCATAATATTATCTGCAGACTTCTCCACTCAAACTCTAAAAGACAGAAGGGATTGGCAAGATATATATCGAGCCCTGAATGAAAAAGGGTTTCAACTAAGGATAATATATCCTGCTAGACTTTCATTCAAACTAGATGGAGGGATCAAAACCTTCTTAGATAAACAATAGTCAAAGGAGGCAACCATCACCAAGCCGGCCCTGAAAGAGGTACTAAAAGACCTCTTATAAACAAGAACATCACTATAATAATTGCAATATATCAGAGCAAACAATTTTTTTTAGAACAATGGCACTACAATACATTAAATCCATAATATCAATAAATGTTAATGGCTTAAACTCACCCATCAAAAGGCACAGGGTGGGGGGATGGATCAGAAAACATAACCCAACCATATTCTGCTTGCAAGAATCCCATCTGTCACAATAAGACAAACACAGACTTAAAGTGAAAGTATGGAAAACTATCATACAGGCTAACGGACCACAAAAAAGGGCAGGAACAGCCATTCTCATCTCAGAAACGATAGATTTTAAATTAAATAAAGTAATAAAAGATAGGCAAGGACATTACATAATGATTAGAGGATCAATCAGCCAAGAAGACTTAACAATTATTAACATCTATGCACCCAATGAGGGGCCATCTAAATACATTGAGCATCTACTGAAAGAATTTCAAAAATACATCAGTAGCAATACAATAATAGTGGGAGACTTCAATACCCCACTCTCACACGTAGACAGATCAACAAAGCAGAGAACCAATGAAGATACAAGAGAATTGAATGAAGAGAATGACACACTAGACCTCTTGGATATTTTCAGACTCCTCCACCCAAAAAACTGGAATACACCTTCTTTTCAAATCCACATAACACATACTCAAGGATAGACCACATGTTAGGCCACAAAGACAGCATCAATAAAGTCAAGAACATTGAAATCATCCCAAATATCTTCTCACACCACAGTGGAGTAAAACTAACATTTAACAACAAACGGAAAATTATTAAAAGACACAGAATTTGGAAACTAAACAACATGCTCCTTAAGAACCACTGGGTCAGAGACTCACTCAAGCAGTAAATTCAAATGTTCCTGGAAACTAATAAAAATTAAGACACAACCTATCAAAATATTTGGGACACAGATAAAGCAGTACTGAGAGGGAAACTTATAGCCATACAATCACATATTAAACACCAAGAAGAAGCTCAAATGAACGACCTTACTGCACACCTCAAGAACGTAGAGGAAGAGGAACAAAGAAACCCTAAAGCAAATCACTAAATTTCGAGACATCACTAAAAGTTCGAGCACTAAAAGTTCGAGAAATCACTAAAGTTCGAGCAGAAATAAACAACATCAAAAATAAAAAAAAAACATACAAAAGATCAATGAAGCCAAATATTGGCTCTTTGAAGATTAAACAAAATTGACAAACCCCTAGCCAGACTCACCAAACAAAAAAGAGAGAAGACTCAAATTAATAGAATTGTAAACGATGCAGGAGATATCACAACTGACACCACAGAAATCCAGAGAATCCTGCAAAACTTCTATAAAGAAATATATGCCACCAAGCTAGAGAATCTGGAAGAAATGGAACAATTCCTAGGAACCTATGACCATCCAAAACTGAAGCAAGAAGAACTACAAAATCTAAATGCACCAATCACAGACAAAGAAATTGAAACCGTTATTAAGAATCTCCCCAACAACAAAAGTCCTGGACCAGATGGCTTCACAAATGAATTCTACAAAACTTACAGGAAACAGTTAGTACCCATACTTCTTGAGCTATTCCATAAGATTGAAGAAACAGGAATACTCCCTTCCACCTTTTATGAAGCCAACATCACCCTGATACCAAAAGCTGATAGGGACAGAACAAAAAAGGAAATCTACAGACCAATATCTCTGATGAACATAGATGCCAAAATATTAAACAAGATCTTGGCCAACCGGATACAGCAACACATCAAAAAGATTGTTCATCATGACCAAGTGGGATTCATCCCAGGAATGCAAGACTGGTTCAACATCCATAAGTCAATCAATGTCATTCACCACATCAATAAAAGCAAAGCCAAAAACGAGATGATTATCTCAATAGATGCAGAGAAAGCCTTTGAAAAATCCAACACCCATTCATGCTCAAAACTCTACAAAAAATGGGAATAGACGGGAAATTCCTCAAGATAGTGGAGTCTATATATAGCAAACCTACAGCCAACATCATACTCAATGGACAGAAGCTGAAAGCATTCCCCCTCAGATAGGGGACTACAAAGGGCTGTCCATTGTCACCGTTACTCTTCAACATAGTATTTGAAGTTCTTGCCATAGCAATCAGGCAAGAGAAAGAAATCAAAGGAATACAGATTGGAAGGGAAGAAGTCAAGCTCTCACTACTTGCAGATGATATGATAGTATACATAGAAAAACCTAAAGAATCCAGCAGAAAATTACTGGAAGTTGTTAGGCAATATAGCAAGGTATCAGGCTACAAAATCAATGTACAAAAATCAGTGGCATTTCTTTATGCAAACACTAAATCTGAAGAAGGAGACATCCAGAAATCACTCCCATTTAGTGTTTCAGCAAAATCAATCAAATACCTAGGAATAAAGTTGACCAAAGAAGTGAAAGACTTGTATGCTGAAAACTATGAGTCGCTACTCAAGGAAATAGAAACTGATACCAAGAAATGGAAAGATATCCCATGCTCATGGATTGGAAGAATAAATATCATCAAAATGAATATTCTCACCAGAGCCATATACAAATTTAATGCAATACCCATCAAAGTTCCACCAAGCTTCTTTAAGAGAATAGAACAAACACTACAATCATTTATCTGGAACCTGAAAACACCTAGAATTGCCAAAACCATCTTAAGGAAAAGAAACAGAAATGGAGGCATCACACTCCCAGACCTTAAACTATATTATAAAGCCATCATCATCAAAACAGCATGGTACTGGAACAAAAATAGGCACACAGACCAGTGGAACAGAATTGAAAGCCCAGAAGTAAATCCCAACACCTATGGGCATCTAATCTTTGATAAGGGGGCCCAAAGGATTAAATGGAAAAAGGAGGCTCTCTTCAATAAATGGTGCTGGGGAAACTGGGTTGAAACATGCAGAAAAATGAAATTGAACCACTTTATCTCACCAGAAACAAAAATCAACTCCAAATGGATCAAAGACCTAGATGTCAGACCAGAAACAATCAAATACTTAGAGGAAAACATTGGTAAAACACTTTCCCACATACACCTCAAACACATCTTTGATGAATCAAACCCAATTGCAAGGAAGACTAAAGCAGAAACAAACTAATGGGACTACATCAAATTGAAAAGCTTCTGCACATCCGAAGAAACTATTAAACAAACAGAGAGACCCCTCACAGAATGGGAAAAGATCTTCAAATGTCAGACATCAGACAAGAAACTAATCACCAAAATGTATAAAGAGCTCAACTTAGCATCAAAAAAGCAAATGACCCCATCCAAAAATGGGCAGAGGATATGAACAAAACATTCACCTCAGAGGAGATCCAAAAGGCTAACAAACATATGAAAACCTGCTCTAGGTCACTGATTGTCAGAGAAATGCAAATCAAGACAACACTAAGATACCACCTCACTCCTGTAAGAATGGCATACATCAAAAAGGACAGCAGCAACAAATGCTGGAGAGGATGTGTGGACAGAGGAACCCTTTTACATTGCTGGTGGGAATGTAAATTGGTACAGCCTCTGTGGAGAGCAGTCTGGAAAACTCTCAGAAGACTAGACATGGACCTTCCATATGACCCAGTAATTCCTCTCCTGGGGTTATACCCCAAGGACTCCATAACACCCAACCAAAAAGAGGTGTGTACTCCTATGTTCATAGCAGCACAATTCATAATAGCTAAAACCTGGAAGCAACCCAGGTGCCCAACACCAGATGAGTGGCTGAGAAAGCTGTGGTATATATACACAATGGAACACTATGCAGCTATCAAGAACATGAACCCACACTCTCTGACCCATCTTGGACAGAGCTAGAAGGAATTATATTAAGTGAGATAAGTCAGAAAGTTAAAGATGAGTATGGGATGATCCCACTCATCAACAGAAGCTGACTAAGAAGATCTGAAAGGGAAACTAAAAGCAGGACCTGATCAAATTGTAAGTAGGGCACCAAAGTAAAAACCCAGTTGTGAAGGGAAGACATGCAGCTTCCTGGGCCAGTGGGGGGTGGGAGTGGGTGGGAGTGGGTGGGAGGGATGGGTCACAGTCTTTTGGTGGTGGGAGTGGTGTTTATGTACACTCCTAGAAAAATGTAGACATATAAATCAGTAGTTAATTAATATGAGAGGGGGAAAATCAATTGTATGTCTCAAAGTTTCTCAAAAGACAAACTGAATCTTTTTAATATATAGGCTGTGTATTTGATATGCGGACTCTCTCAAAAGCCTAGACCAAGTAGATTAGAAGCATCCAATACCACAGCTATATACAAGATACTGGATACTGTACAGCAAACCATAACAAAAGGACTTTTCAAAGTTAACCCAATTACCAAATAATGTGATGATAACATTAACTATCGATTGTCTTTTTGAACCCTAAGACAGCAGGAACCTCACATCTCCACTATAGAGCCCCTACTTCCCCCAGTCCTGGAACCCTTGGATAGGGCCCACTTTCCCATATGCGTCTCCCAATCCAAACCAAATAATATTGCATCCGCCGATCACAACCTAACCAATGCAACGATTGCCACCTCAACATGCTTCACCTCAGACTGTGTCTAGAGACTTCACATGTGGAATGACAGCCCTTCAGCTTCATTACTCAGGTGAGACCTTTCCTTTTATAGTACACTCTAATTTCATCTCAGGTAGTTCACTTTCTAACAAAGTCCCATAACCTAGATATACACCAGTTTCTGTGAGAGAGAGCTTATGTTCACACGTATCCATAAACTACTGCAAAATATATACCTGAAAGCAGAAGTACACTAGAGTTTGCAGTGAGTACCTCCCTAACACTTCCTCTCCACTATTCCAAGCTTGGGATCCATGATTGCTCAACAAATTGTTTGGCTTCATATGTTAACTCTCTTTTCAATCACCAGGTTCCAGATGCCACCAAGATGCTAGCCAGGCTTCCCTGGATTGAAGACCCCACCAATATGTCCTGGAGCTCAGCTTCCCCAGAGACCCACCCTACTAGGGAAAGAGAGGCAGACTGGGAGTATGGACCGACCAGTCAATGCCCATGTTCAGCGGGGAAGCAATTACAGAAGCCAGATCTTCTACCTTCTGCAACCCTCAACAACCCTGGGTCCATGCTCCCAGAGGGCTAGAGAATGGGAAAGCTATTATGGGAGGGGGTGGGTTATGGAGATTGGGTGGTGGGAATTGTGTGGAGTTGTACCCCTCCTACCTTTTTTTTTTTGTTCATTAATCCTTTCTTAAATAAAAAATTTTTTAAAAAGTAAAAAATAAATAAAAACCTGGGAGTCAGGCGGTAGTGCAGCGAGTTAAGTGCATGTGGCACAAAGCATAAGGACCGGCATAAAGATACAGGTTTGAGCCTCCAGCTCCCCACCTGCCGGGAAGCTGCTTCACAAGTGGTGAAGCAGGTCTGCAGGTGTCTTATCTTTCTCTCCCCCCTCTGTCTTCCACTCCTCTCTCCATTTCTCTCTGTCCTATCTAACAATGACGACATCAACAACAACAATGACTACAAGAACAACAAAAGGAAATAAATAAATATTAAAAAAAAAGAAAAACCTATATCCCGGGCCAGACTACTGCCACTAGTTTAGAATAATGAAAAATTCTTAGTATGAATGAATTTGTTATTTATATTTGTAAAGAAAAGCATGTTTTTTCTCATAAGAGGAAGCTAGAAAAAAGAAACAAATGGATACGTTTTCTTACCCCTTTTACTTTGTAATTTATATACATGTGATTTGAAATTGTAGTTGGAGAGTTAAACTATGTTTAATGCTGATTGCTGATGATAGCTCATAAAAAATACTTTTTAAAACTTCAAGCACCAAATTCTTGAAATTTACAGCTGAAACAAAAGCAAGTCATGGAAGGAAGGTTCTAAAAATGTAAAATATGAGGTAGATCCCCACAGGGTCAGAAGTTTAAAAGATTATATTGTGTCCTTTGGGATAAAATGAATGGAATTGCTAGTGGAGGCACAGAACTTCGGCAGAGGGAGTAGTGTAGAAGTATACCCCTGTATCTTAAAATCTTGTAGATCACTAATAAAATTCTAAGAAAAACATAAAACTTATGATGTAAAAAGTCAGTACAAGATTTATCTGTCTGCCAGATAATTATACTGAGCACCACAAGATTTGAATCCTTATATTGCTTATAAATTTAGATGGTGATAACATATCATAATGCTACTTTATTGAAAGATCACCCTAAAATTTCATGAGGAATTCAATAGTAAATTTTAAAACTTTGTCATCCTATTGCTTCTTCTTCTAGCATTTGCCCTTCTTCCGTAGCCAGTCAACAGTGTCAGGTTGAGCCTGACGTAAAGTTTCGAGACCTCCTTTGAATCTGGAGAGGTGGCAGTCATTGACTATGTGGGCCATAGTCTGTCTGGAGCCGCAGGGGCAGTTAGGGTCGTCTCTGGCTCCCCAGAGATGGAACATAGCGGCGCACCGGCCATGGCCTGTTCGATAGCGATTGAGGAGGGCCCAATCATAACGTGCTAGGTCAAAGCTGGGTTGACGCTTGCAGGGGTCTGTGATGAGATGTTTGTTCTTTACCTCAGCTGACTGCCAACTCTGCTTCCAAGAGACTGGAACAGAGAAGTTCAGTGTAGGCATAAGGGACCAGATTGGGTGACGAGACGTCAAGCGTTGGACAGGGTGGGTGAAGATATCCCTGTATATTGGCAGGTCCGGTCCAGCATAGACATGGGAAATGAACTTAGATGATGCTGCATCCTGACAAATATCTGGCGGGGCGATGTTGCTAAGAACTGGCAGCCATGGAACCAGGGTGGAACGGATGGTTCCAGAAATTATCCTCATGGAGGAATATAATTGGGAATCGACCAAGTGGACATGGGGGCTATGGAACCATACTGGGGCACAGTATTCTGCAGTGGAATAGCATAATGCCAGAGATGATGATCGTAGTGTGGAAGCGCTTGCGCCCCATGAGGAGCTGGCCAGTCTTGCAATGATGTTATTCCTCGCGCCCACCTTTGCTGCAGTTTGTATGAGATGTTCGTGAAATTACAGAGTGCAATCAAGAGTAACACCAAGATAGACTGGCTGGGCTTCATGCCAGATTCTCGTATCGCCAAACTGCACATTAAGCTCACTCGAGGCCGAGACATGGTGTAGATGGAAAACAGATGATACCGTTTTTGCAGTGCTAGGGATTAGTCACCATTTTTTTTACAGTAATCAGATATCAGAGACATGTCTTTCGTGAGTGTTTCCTCGAGGATGTCGAACTTGGATGCCTGAGTTGCACAGCAGATGTCATCAGCGTAGATAAACTTCCTTGAAGAAGTTTCTGGGAGGTCATTGATGTAAATATTAAATAGCGTAGGAGCCAGAACAGAGCCCTGGGGGAGGCCACTTGAGACAAGTCTCCATCTGCTAGACTTGTCACCCAGATGCACCCAGAATTTTCTGTTTTGGAGAAGAAACGATATAGTGTTGGCCACCCATGGAGGCAGGCATCTTGAGATCTTGACTAGGAGACCACGGTGCCAGACCATGTCATAGGCTGCTGTGAGATCAACAAAGACAGCACCCGTCTTTAAATTCTTCTGGAATCCATTTTCAATGTAAGTTGAGAGGGCCAGGGCTTGTTCGCAGGTAGATCTTCCTGGGTGGAAACCAGCTTGGGCGGGTGATAGGAATTTCTCTGTAAGAGGAGAAATATGTGACAGAAGCAGCCTCTCAAGGAGTTTGTAACCCACGGAGAGGAGAGAAATTGGTCTATAGCTGGCGGCCAGTGTTGGGTCTTTCTTTGGTTTCAAAACTGCTATAATCTTCGCATGACGCCAAACTTTGGGCATAGACTCAGATTCCAAGATGTGGGACAGGAGTGAAGCGAGCCACTTCTTTGCCGCGGGACCCAGGTTAAGAATGAGTTCTGGGGTGATGTTATCATAGCCAGCAGCTGTTCCCGGTTTAACCCTCTTCAAAGCATCTTCCAGTTCAGACAGTGCAAAGGGAGAGAGTTTTGGAGATGGAAAACATAACCAGAAATGGGATGACCACTCATGGGAAATTTCTCTTTTCCAGACTGGGTCGATCTTAGCACGTCCAACTTGAGCTAGGTGACTGGCCACTGAGTTTGGAGATATGGGAGGATGGGAGATGGGAGGGGGTTGGCTACCGGCACCCAGTCTGTGAAGAAGCTTCCAGGCCTTCCTACTTGAGTGGGTGAAGTTCAGACTTTCAGTGAGTTGTTGCCAGCGGGCTTGGCGTGCTGCATCCAGGGAGGCAATGAGATGGTCAGCCACATCTGGGTCGCCCAACTCATTATACTGCTTTAGTAGTTGCTCGCATTCAGCATCAAGACAAGGCGTATAGTTAGCACGTCTACCACGAGGAATGGCTTGGGAAGCTGCTTTGAAGATGGCTTGGTGGAAGCGCCTGTAGGAATCTTCAGAGGGGATAGAGTTAATTGGAATTGCAGGAATAGATTTGTTAGTAAGATCACTGAACAGATACCAGTTTGCTTTCCGAAAGTTCCATCTTAGTTTTCCGAGCACAGAATCAGTGGGAGCTGGAGACCAATGTGGATGATAGCTGGGCGGTGATGACTGTGCGGGAAGATCTTGAGAACTTGTCTCGTAGCAGGAAAGGCTTGGCCGTTGACTGTGCTAATCCAGCACAGGTCGGGTGACGAGTCTTTATTCCATCTAGCACTGTGAAAAGAGCCTGGCTGTTTGGGATCATATAATAGGGAGAGGTCATTCGCTGAAGCTCAGTCGGCTAAGATAGAGCCGTCAGCATGAGTGGAGGAATATCCCCAGTCTTGGTGATGACTATTAAAGTCTCCAACGTAAACGGCTGGGTGATTCGGGCTAGGCAGGACCTCATTATCCCATGAGGCACTGGGAGGCTTATATATGTTGACGAGCTGAATAGTTCCAATAGTAATGGAGTTGTAGAAGGTCGAAGAGGCCATATGGTAAACGTCCGCAAGACACGATTTGGCGTAGATGGCTCAGCCATGTTTAGGATGGAGATTATAGCATATTAAATCGAATCCACTGATGGTGAATCGAGCAGCTTCATCGACTGCTCTATGTGTTTCTTGTAGGCAGATAACATATGCCTGATGCTGTATCGCCAAGTGACCAATAAGAACGCGTTTGGCAAAGGACATTGCTAATACACTACCCATTGCTAATACACTACAACAAATAAATATAAAGGAAACTGAAATCATTACTTGGTAAATGAAGTATTCACAGACCAAAATTTGTTCACTCCTTTTATTACTAATCATTGATAGAAACAGAGAAGAGATATGAGAACAATACTGAGCTGTTAGAAGGATAACAAAACACTATGCTGTACCTTTCAGTGCAAGAACTGAAACAAGATTTTTAATTTAAAATTGTTTCCTTCATTTCTTTTTTTTTTTCTTTTTTTTTTTTCCTAAGTGGAATTCTACATCGACCTCAGAAAATGTATTACAACATATATTGGCACTGCTGGGCCTGTCAAGAAACTCATATTGAAGGAAAAGTATTCTCTAATTCCATTCCAGGTGTTCCACTCCCCAATAAAGTTCCCAAACCTAGGTATAGTGCAGGTCCCCTGAGATAGAGCATATGTTCACATGTGCCCATAAGCTAGGGAAAAATATATTCCTGAAAGCTGAAGTACACAAGAGCTTGCAGGGAATACCTCCCAACACTTCATCTTCAACAATTCATTTGGCTTTGTATGTTAACTCTCTTTTTAGCCACCAGGTTCCAGATGCCAGCACGATGCCAACCAGACTTCCCTGGACAGATGACCCCACCAATGTATCCTGGAGCACCACTTCCCCAGAGACCCACCTTACTAGGGAAAGAGAGAGGCAGACTAGGAGTATGGATAGACCAGTCAACACCCATGTTCAGCGGGGAAGCAATTATAGAAGCCAGACCTTCCACCTTGTGCACCCCACAATGACCCTGGGTCCATACTCCCAGAGGGATTGAGAATGGGAAAGCTATCAGGGGAGGGGATGGGACATGGAGATCGGGTAGTTGGAATTGTGTGGAACTGTACCCCTCTTATCCTATGGTTTTGTTAATGTCTTCTTTCTTAAATAATAAAAATAGACACCCATATTGAAACAATTTGTCCCTGGATGCTTATAGGTTTCATTTTTTGTCTTGAAAAGCTTAAGTGTATTTCCATGTTATGGACTATGTGGGATATATTTAAAGTTTAGCATATGCTATATTCTACTCATGATGAAAGAGAAATTGTCATATGAGTGTGAAAGAAGTTATTTGCCAGATTACCTTCTCTTTATTGCTAATGATGCCCACTTATGTCTTACGTGTAAGTTATAAATCAGCAAGTATGTGTATAAGAAAATAGATTCACTGGTAGAGCTTTGGATGTTTATGCTTGAGGTTCCAGGTTCTGTCCCCCACACTGCATGTACTGGAGTGGTACTCTGGCTTGACTCTCTCTGTCTCATGTAGCAGTCTCTTTATAGGTATCAAATAAAAGTCTTTTTAAAAAATATAATTTATTTATTTTTATTGAAATAGAGAGGCAGAGAGAAAAGTACATAAACAGTGAGAAACTAGTACTGATTAGCTCTGACTGATGATGGTGCTTGGGCTTGAACCTTCAAAGAAAATGTAAAATATATATAAAGAAACATGGGTATCATCCCATTTCTTGCTTTCCAATGTCTTTTACACAAATCATGAAATCCCTCCTCTCTTCCCCAACCTCACTGCTCATAATAATATCATTTTCTGCCTTGCTTAGGTCATTAGAACAATTTGAAAATCTTTATCCTTCATCCTGGATCTTTTTCTTTTCCCCAACTCTTCAACACTCCATTTGCTAGTCCAGCAGAATAGCTCTAAGTTCATACACAATCATCTTATTCTCTTCATATCTCTAACTTTATGATCAGTCTCTCTAACCAGCTTCAGTTTTCATTCTAGTCTCCTCACCCTATATGCATTGATTGCATGGATATCTAATGAAATGTTTACCTTTTAGCAGACCTGTTCACACATACACTGTTGTTCTCTATAATGGCAATGATGTTACTTTCAACTCTAACTTACCCTTTGTTGCTCTATAGATATTGCTCCTTTAGAAAATCTTTTAGGTTATTTTTTTTTCTGAATTCTCTTTCTTCACTGCATTCTCTCAAAATCCTTTAACATCTTTACCACAACATTTAGATACTTCTCTCTTTCTCTCTCTGAAAGTTTTATGAAGGCATGTCTCATTCTCTGGTGGCCCACTAAATACAGAACAGAAAATGATTTTGAAAAGATGTGTGGCATACCTAGTAGAACACACATATTACAGTGCACAAGGACACAGGTTTAAGCTTCCAGTCTTCCCCTATAAGAGGAAACTTCAAGAGTGGTGAAACAAGTGATGCGTGTCCATGTATCACAGATATTGTAGAGATCCTTCTAATGTAAGCATATCTAACTTGATTAACAATGTTTTGAAATTTCCATTGTTCCTAGTAACATATGCCCTGATTCTTAAAACACATATTCATGCAGAGTAATTACAGGTGTCAGAAAGCAGAAACCATCTTCTTAAGTCTGTGAGAGGCTTGAGTGAAGAGGCCAAAATCCCACAAACTGAAGTCCCAGATTTTAAGCCTAGGCACATTACTCCACAGGAAAACTATGGTCTACTCACTAGCTCCAACTAATCCTTTAATCTGAAATTTCCTGAAATCTTTAAAACTATCCATTCATCCACGAAGTGTATTCTCATTATTCCTTTATAATTCTGACAAAAGGAATGCTTTCTAGTCTTGCTCCGTGATAAATATAAGTGAAGGAAGAATGAACTTCTTTTCTTTCTCATTAATTGAGTGCCTACCATGTCAAGTGTCTTTATAATACCCTCTCCTTAGAAATTGGATACTAAGAACAAATTTCTAGACATTGCAACATTCTAAACGGTTGACTATATTAACCATTTTAGCTTCTCATCAATTTCTTCGGGTTTCATGCTTTATTGGATAGAACTTTGTTCTGTAGAGGGAGAAACTTATTAAAAGAGCTCTTTCATTTATGAACAGTACTGTCCTAAAGTGTTCTAAGAGGTCATCTAAATTTTGAGTAGTTTCCAAATGTTGTTCAGTCTTGTGTAATTTATATTTTGTGGAATTCTTAATCCACAAACAAAATTAGTGTTGTTCATTTAATAAATATATATTGATTAGTCAGTGATTTGTTTCCACTGATGGTCATTTTTTGTGAGAATTTAATGACTCAACTGACATGTTCATTCACAGAAAATTCTCACATATAATTTATTTCAAATGTTTTAAGGACCCCTGAAGTTTTACCACACTGTTCTGGGACTATTTCTCAAAGTTCTGTTATCCATAACTCACTTAGCCAGTTTTATAATGAATTTTTATTGTCATGTAGAAAAAATGCATAACAATTTAGAAAGTATAAAATAAACTTTGTTTGAAAGTATTCTTAATGACTGCTTCATATCTGTGAGATAGTAGCAAAAACATTCAGTTTCTCTACCACATAGTTTTGCAAAATTAGATAGATGTGGACCCAGGAAAAACAGAACAATGTCTTACAAAATCTCATGAGTTGATAGATATATGACTATTTTCTGTTCAAATGCTGGACACCTAACTGTCTTAACTTGGGCTAGGCACATATTTCTTATTGACTCTAATTGTACTTGGCTTTGGAAAGCTATTACTTCACATTCAGTAACAACATTTGGATAAATGTTACTTATTGTGTCATAAATCTCTAAATCATGACAAAGCAGATAACCTCAATTTATCATTTAGATAAAAGAATAAAGTTATTTCATGGACACATGCCTATTGCAGAATATGTTACACTCTTTACCTGTATCTGCCAATTACCCCTTTCATTTCCCACCCTCCCAGCAATTAAGTAAGTTCATATGATATGCATATCACTTGTAAGTTAAGAAAGGAAGAAGGTCATTTAGGAGAATATTTCTCCTTTCTGTTATAATGGCTAAGAGGTTGTGAGTTCAAAATGAGACAATTAGAGGATGATAGAGACCTTCATTAGATTTGATTCTTGTATTGTACCGGTAGAAGTAAAAGGAAAAAAAAACAGATCTTTATGATTTTAAGTTAACTATTTTTCAAAGACAAAATTAAATCTTGACATTCTCAGCTTTTTATAACTATATTATTTCAAAACATTGTGAAAGAAAGCTTGCCTTATGCATGACCACTGGAAATTTGGGGCATGTGTTTATTAGATCTAGTGTCCTTTTTATGTATTTTTTATTTTTTTCCTTATTTCATCATCAGAACAATTTCATAAGCAAAGTCGTTCTGTATACAGCAAGAATTCCAGGTTACAAAGAAAGTGATTCAACAGGAAGCAGGATAGACAGTTGTGTACATGGATAAACAGCTTTAGGATACGGAAGCAGAAATTGGCTCTATATGTATCTCCAACCATTGTCATTATCATGTATACAGTGCATATCAAAGAAACACACATATCTAGTAATAATTTTCTACTGAATTCTTAGTTGTCGTGTTTTTTTTTTCATAGCAATGAACTGGAATCAAGAAGAAAAATATTATTATCAACAGTGAGACTAAATATGTATTGGAGTTTTTTAAGTTCTATAACAGAAACATTGTGGTTAATTGCTCACAAAAATAAAAGTGTGCTTCACCTACTGTATCCTGAATTTTTGTCTGAATAGTAGATGGTCACCAAGGCCCTACTTCTTTAGTCAGTCTCCTTAGAAGTAAGTGTGGCCAGAGATATGGTTATACACACAGGGGTGTGACTGAAAATAAAGAGTGCAACTTTCATGTCTGGCCAGTTAACTATTACATTGTTGAGGCAATATCCCAAAGATGACTGAGGGGAACATAAATTATATGTTCTAAGAGAGGTTTGAAAGTATCTCCATGAACATGTGCCCCTAAATGAGGGGAATGAACAATGGAGCACCCTGTTAAGGGTCAGAACCCTTTTTGTAACAAGTTTTACAATACATCAAGAATTCCAGGTTACAAAGAAAGTGATTCAACAGGAAGCAGCATAGACAGTGGTGTACATGGGTCAACAGCTTTAGGATACAGGAATAGCAGAAATTGGCTCTATATGTAACTCAGCATCTAAGCCGTCACTGTTTCAGAAAGTCACTGAATCTCCACATCCATATGTGAGTCAACATAATCCAGGTGTTGCTGCATCCTGAATGCATTTGCCTGCTGACCTTTTTGTATTTGAAGAGTCTGTAGAGTGTGTGTTGGGGAAACACGCTGGGTTACGTGCACATGTTACAAGTACAAGGACCTGCACAAGGATCCTGGCTTGAGACTCTGGATCACCACCTGCAAAGGGTTCATTTCACAAGTAGTGAAGCAGCGAAGCAGTGTTGCAGTTGTTTTTTTTTTTCTCCCACTATCTACCATTCCTGTCTCAATTTCTCTCTGTCCTATCCAATAAAAAGGGAAGAAAAAAAATGGCTTCCAGGAACAATGGATTCATACTGCAGGAACTGAGTCCAGTGACAACAGTGCAGACAAAGAGAGAGAGAGAGAGAAAGAGTTTGTTTTTTTAAATTTTATTTATAAAAACGAAACACTAACAAAAACCATAGGATAAGAGGGTATAACTCTACACAATTCCCACCATCAGAACTCTGTATCCCCTCTCTTTCCCTGATAGCTCTCCTATTCTCTATCCCTCTGGGAATATGAAGCCAGGGTCATTATGAGGTGCAGAAGGTGGAAGGTCTGGTTTCTGTAATTGCTTCCCCGCTGAACATGGGCATTGACAGATCGATCCATACTCCCAGCTTGTCTCTCTTGCCCTAGTGGGACAGGGCTCTGAGGAAGCAGAGCTCCAGGACACATTGGTGGGGTTATCTGTCCAGGGAAGTCCGGTTGGCATCATGGTAGCATCTGGAACCTGGTGGCCAAGTAATGATGCTGAAGGGTTGACATTCCATGCCTGACGTCTCTGGACACATTCCGAAGTGAAGCCTGCTGAGGTGGAATGGTGAAGCAGTGCTACAAGTGTTTCTCTGTCTTTCTCCCTCTCTATCTGCTTCTTGCCTCTTGATTTCTAACTGTGTCTATCCAATAAAGAAATAAATATAATAATAAAATATTTTAAAAGAGTATATTTAAGTCTAACAGAGTACTGAACCCAGTGTACTCAATAAATGAGGATTCTTATTTCCTGCTTTGTGTTTCCTTTACATCTGAATTTAGTGGGAAATATAAGAAGAGTTTACTACTGTAGGAAGCTTTTGTTTGCAAGCTTATTTTTACAGAATATTGTTTAATTGGTGGTGCTAGGGATTACATCTAAATCAAAGCCTCAGACATGGAAACTGTTTTACATAACCATTACATTGTCTCCCTATAGGAAGTTTTATAGAATAGGTTTTAGCTGAGTAATTTACTAAGCATAATCTTCTCCAATCCCACCCTCTTTATCCTAAAGAACACAATATCATCTTTTATTTAATTGCTGAATAACACTTTATTGAGTGTATGTCCCGTAACTTTTGTTCTAGTTATTTGTCAAAGGGCATTTTGGAAATGAGTTTTTATGGCAGTTTTAGCTATTATTTTTTCTGTTGTTGCTGTTGTTGTTTGGTTTGGTTTGGTTTGTGAAAGGATTAGTCCTGATCGATATTTTGATTTGCATGTAAGTACATATAAATTAAATTTGTGTACCTAAAGATTTTCATGAAATTTGATGTGTATTAAATTAATAGAAATTGTATAATTTCTTCTGGACAGCAGAGGATTTTCCTGTTGTTGCTATTATTGTTGTTGTTGATGTTAGTATTTTAATCCCAACAAGACTCAAAAATATGATGTTGCTAAATAATTAAATCCATGGAGTCAGGCAATGGATTCTTGATAGAAACCATTTTACTGCAACTGTAATTAGATAGACATTGTTAAAAGGCAGAGACTTAAAAAGGTAGTGTAATAAAATGATAGATATGAGAAGATTGTTTTCATAATTTATCTCTATTTTACAGTTAAAAGACTACAAATAATCAGGTTGTTTACTTTGAAACATTTAAATTTCTTATGCAATGTATTATATAACTTTATTTATAAGTCATTTTCTCTTTGCTGGACACAAGCCATGAAAATATGACTTGCAACTTCTCAAATGTGTCTGTTTCATAATTTATTAGTTTTGCAGAGGAATTTTTATCAGTGAACAAAAGTCGATCTACTCCCTGCTGTGTAAAGCAATTTCCTTTAAACATCAAATTTTACTATACAGTAATAAGATATAAAAACACAAAATTGAGATATCATAATATTTTAAAATATACTTTAATATCAAAATATATAGTAACATTGATTGTAACTATTTGCATTTATAAGTACACAAAATTAAAAGCTAATGGAATTAGATTATGGAGAAGCCCTTACCAATATGTAATATGGTATTACTCTAACTTAGTGAAATAGAATTAATAACTCTTAAAACTGACTAAATTGAACTCTGTCTAATGGAAAGTCATTATATTCCCAAGTGGAAATTTACAAAGAACGTAATTTGAAAGCAAATTATGAAACAGTTTCTGTAACATATACTTAGGAGTTATAACACATTTAGACTCCTACTATACGTGTAGCCAATATTTCTATGGTATTTTCAACAATATACATAATGACAAGACGATTATCTTAGATATAAGATGATAGAGATCATAGAAATAGCAGCTTATCTTAAGGATGTCTAGATATGGTGTGTTTTTGTAGACCAGCTTTTAAATATTTGTTTGCTTTATTTTACAGAATAGAAAGAAATTGAATGGCTGGGAAGACTGACAAGGAGAGAGAGAGTTACAGAAAAATAAAGCACTATAGTACTACTCATGAAGCTTCCTCTATGAATGTGAAGACTGGTGACTTGAACCCTGATTTTTTGCTTGATGATGTGTGCACTCCACGAGACCTGTTACTGCCTATCCTTCTAGACCATTGTATTCAGGAAGCATTGACTTACAAGTCTATTTTATACTATAGCACATCTTCCTATGATTGGCATTCATACAGTACAGATTCTCCTAACTTGTCATTTTTTTCTATTACAAGATAATAAGCATCTCATCCACTTCAATCCTCTCCTATCTTCTCCCTTTAGAATCCTTAAATTTGTTGGAATAGGACATAACTGTTGAAAATTTTATGCTCTGTTTTTCCGTGTGTGTTTTAGTACTTTGATGTATTGGTAGTGAGTTTTCCCTTTGACTGTAACTGGAATGCTGGATTTTTTTGTCTGCTTTTTCTCAATAACAATGATTTAATCCAGAAGCATTTGCTCCAACAATAAAACCTGTAACTATGTGCATATAAATATACTTAACCACTCAATTTTATGACACCCTCAAATTTGATCACACTCTAACACTGTGATAAAAGGCACTAGTATTGAATCAGATTTCCTAAATCAAATAATAGTTTCACCACTTCACTAATTTATTTCACAAATGATTATAAAGCACTTGCTGAATGTCAAACACCATGCTGAAATTTCAGCTACGCTCACGGTGAATAGCCTCATGGATCATCTGGTGATCAAATACATGTCAAAAAAAAAAAAAGATAAGATGTATAATGCCCTTAAAAGCAAAGTACTTTGGGGATGCCCTGCCCCAGATAAGAACCTTAGAAAGTTTCCCAAGGAGGGGAGCCAGATGTGGTGCACCCAGTACAGTACCACTTTTAACAGTGCACAAGGACCTATTGTTCAAGCCATTGGTTCCCACCTGTAAGGGGGGAAATCTTCACATATGGTAAAACAGTACTACTCACTATCATTTCCTTTTTTTAATTTTTTAAAAATATTTATTTATTCCCTTTTGATGCCCTTGTCTTATTGTAGTTATTATTGATGTCGTCGTTGTTGGATAGGACAGAGAGAAATGGAGAGAGGAGGGTAAAACAGAGGAGGGGTGAGAAAGATAGACACCTGCAGACCTGCTTCACCACCTGTGAAGCGACTCCCCTGCAGGTGGAGAGCCTGGGGCTACAACCAGGATCCTATTAAGCTAGTCCTTGTGCTTTGCACCACATATGGTTAACTCACTGCACTCCCACAATATCACTTCTATCTCTATTTCTATATCTATCTCTATCTCCTCCTTCCCTCTCAGTTTCTCTTGTATCTATCCAAAAGTAAATAAAGAAAATAAAATGTAAAGAAGAAAATGATTACTTAACAAAGAAAATTTCCCGGGAGTCAGTCAGTAGTACAGCCAGCTAAGTACAAGTGGCTCAAAGCACAAGGACCAATTTAAGTATCCTGGCTGGAGCCCCAGGCACCCCACCTGCAGGGGAGTCACTTCACTGGTGATGAAGCAGGTCTGCAGGTGTCTTTCTCTCCCCCTCTCTGTCTTCCCCTCCTCTCTCCATTTCTCTCTGTCCTACCCAACAATGATGACATCAATAACAGCAATAAAACAATAAGGGAAACAAAAGGGAAAATAAATAAATATAAAAATGAAAAAAAGAAAATTTCCCAAGAAGGTAAGAGATGAAGAAAGAGGAGTCAAAGTCTGCTTATTTATGCATTATTTAATGTAATGTTACTTAGACTCAAATTATCTTACTAAAAAGTAATAGTACTTATCTATTAATGAAAATTAAACTATATCATGCCTATAAATCACTTAATAAAATACTATTCATCCCCTGCTTCAGAACATATATCTTTTCTTATCCCTGTTTAGTTTCAAAAAATACTCATTTCTCTGAAAAAATATGGGAGTAGGTCAGTAGCACAGCGGATTAAGCGCACATGGTGCAAAGCTCAAGGACCAGCGTAAGGATCCGGGTTGGAGCCCCCAGCTCCCCACCTGCAGGGGAGTCGCTTCATAGGCGGTGAAGCAGGTCTGCAGGTGACTATTTTTCTCTCTCTCTCTCTGTCCTATTCAACAACGGAATCAATAATAACCACAACAATAAAAAAGGGCAACAAAAGGGAATAAATAAATATTAAAAAAATAAGAAATGGAGACCTTTAAATATATATATATGTATATATGTATATGCCTCAAATATAGTAAAAGCTCAACATTTCTTAGAAAAGCAATTCCTTGAGCCCTTTCTAAGCAATTATAATTATTACAATAACAATCTGTTTATAGTAGCAGACATTTTTCCACTAGAGATCTCACTGATTTCAACAATTTTTTTGCATATAATACTTAAAATAGCTGAAAAACATCTGATTGTTTAGTCAATGTAATAGTGTGGATTCACCAGAAATCGGTATTTTCATACATCAAGAATAATAATAGCAGATCATATATTTAAATTTTGTTATTTTACCACATTTACTCTCAATATAAATGCTGAGTTTATCAATATTTGTTGCAAAAAAAGGAAGAAAGAAAGAAAAAGAAAAAAAGGAAGAGAAACATCCAGGTAGGATAGATTGATACATAATAGATCAGATAGAGGGAGAGGAAGATGGCGGCCTGAGAAGTCGCTGACAGCGAGCGCTCTGACCGCATCTTCGGCAACGGTAGGATTTTCTGCCTTTAGCAGGCCAGTCAATAAGGGGGGGCACCAAAGAAGTGATTACAGTTTAATTTGAGTTAAGAATTAGAGTAAAGGTGACACGGACTAGCAGGGCTCCAGAATTCCCAGGGCGCCGGGCAAGGCGAGTGCGCCGGGCATTGTCCTCCGCCCACCCAGGAAGGCGGCTCCTCCGCCGGCTGCAGAGCGCGGCGGGCAGAGGACCAGGAGAGAGCACTTTATCTCGGGGGCTTCCTCTTGGGAGAATCCAGGGTCCACCGCGACCCTGAGAGCAGATCCAAAGACTTCTTGAGTATAGCTCTCATTGGATCAAAGGATTTGGAGCTAGTTTTCATTTTTGAGAAATCCTTTTAAAAAGTCTGGAGGGGGGGGTTTCCCGGAAGATGGCGGACGGAGAAGCAGCTAGCCTTTGAGCTCCGGACACATCTCGTGTAAACAATAGGAGTTTCTGCCTTTAGCAGGCCAGCCAATAAGGGGCCATAGCGGTGACACCAAGGAGGTGTCTATAACTTAATTTGGGTTAAGAATTAGAATAGGGGAAAAAAATTCTTTTTTCTTACTTTTAATTTTCAAGCATACATCCTTCCCGCCGCCCCCCCCCCCCATAAGCAGTGCCTGGGACCAGCTACTAGCAGGATACCCCATACCACCAAACAGGGTTTTTTTTTTTTTTTTTTAACTCACTGATACACATTTGGGAAGTTCCTCGCACTGCCCTTTAATTACAACCCTTCTTCTTATCTTCTCCCTTTTCTCTCTCTTATCTCTCTCTATCTCTTTTTTTTATTTATTTATTTATTTTTATCTTGTCATACACTTCTTTCTTCTTTGCCTTTCTGAATTTGTGAATTACTTTGGGGAAGAAATCTGACCCAGAGTGGACTCTCTATGTGTGTATCTCTGCTCTAGTTCCCTTTACACTCTTGTTACCCCTAGAATATACACTGGATAGTAGATTTGCATAACTGTCTATTCTTGCTATCCTCTCTTTCTTTTCTCTCTCTTCACTGGGATTTGGTTACTATTTTTTCACAGACTGGAGAAATTTTTTGGCTAACTGGTAACGATTAAACTCCTTCAATACTTACTTCAGTTGCTACTGTAATTCCGGAGGTTGGTGAGTGCAATTGTCATAAAGTTATTTAGTACAGTGTTACTTGTGCTCAAAACACAACAACTGAGGAACAACAGAGCATTAAAAAAAAAAGAGAGAGAAACACATAAATAAAAAAAAATGGGTAGATTAAAAACAAATAAAACTGCTACCCCAATGAATGAAGACAAGAGCCCAGAAGAAACCATAAATCAGTCAGAAGTAACCATAGATAAGAAAAGTATGCAAGCAATAATAAACTTATTAATCACAGAAATGAAAACAACATTGGAGGAAAGGAATGGCAGTATTAGGGAAACAACAGTTGAGACCCCCAAGGAAAATACTGATTATCTTGAGACTATTAGAGAACTGAAAGCTGAAATAGCTGTAATGAAGAAAGAAGCTGAGGCAAGGCAAAGCAGACTAACAGAAGCAGAAAACAGAATTAGTCAGACAGAGGATGAGTTAGAGAAAACTAAGAAAGAGGTGAAAGAGCATAAAAAGAGATTGAGAGACACTGAAAACAACAACAGAGACATATGGGATGATCTCAAAAGAAGTAACATTCGTATAATTGGCCTGCCAGAGGAAGAAAGAGAGGAAGGGGAAGCAAACATTCTAGAGGAAATAATACAAGAAAATTTCCCAGACCTGAATAACAGAAAGGATATCAAGGTGCAAGAGGCCCAGAGAGTACCAAACAGAATCAACCCAGACCTGAAAACACCAAGACACATCATAGTCACAATGAGAAGAAGTAAGGATAAAGAAAGGATCCTAAAGGCTGCAAGAGAGAAACAAAAAGTCACATACAGGGGAAAACCCATAAGACTTTCTGCAGATTTCTCAACTCAAACTCTAAAAGCCAGAAGGGAGTGGCAAGATATCTATCGAGCCCTGAATGAAAAAGGGTTTCAATCAAGGATAATATATCCTGCTAGACTTTCATTCAAGCTAGATGGAGGGATCAAAACCTTCTTAGACAAACAACAGTTAAAGGAGGCAACTATCACCAAGCCGGCCCTGAAAGAGGTACTAAAAGACCTCTTATAAACAAGAACATCACTATAATACTTGTAATATATCAGAGTAAACAAATCGTTTTTTAGAACAATGGCACTACAATACATTAAATCCATAATATCAATAAATGTCAATGGCTTAAAATCACCCATCAAAAGGCACAGGGTGGGGGGATGGATCAGAAAACATAACCCAACCATATACTGCTTGCAAGAATCCCATCTGTCACAACAAGATAAACACAGACTTAAAGTGAAAGGATGGAAAACTATCATACAGGCTAACGGACCACAAAAAAGGGCAGGAACAGCCATTCTCAACTCAGACACGATAGATTTTAAATTAAATAAAGTAATAAAAGATAGGCAAGGACATTACATAATGATTAGAGGATCAATCAGCCAAGAAGACTTAACAATTATTAACATCTATGCACCCAACGAGGGACCATCTAAATACATTAAACACCTACTGAAAGAATTTCAAAAATACATCAATAGTAATACAATAATAGTGGGAGACTTCAATACCCCACTCTCACACTTAGACAGATCAACAAAGCAGAGAACCAATAAAGATACAAGAGAATTGAATGAAGAGATTGACAGACTAGACCTCTTGGACATTTTCAGACTCCTCCACCCCAAAAAACTGGAATACACCTTCTTTTCAAATCCACATAACACATACTCAAGGATAGACCACATGTTAGGCCACAAAGACAGCATCAATAAATTCAAGAGCATTGAAATCATCCCAAGTATCTTCTCAGACCACAGTGGAGTAAAACTAACTTTTAACAACAAACGGAAAATTATTAAAAGACATAGAATTTGGAAACTAAACAACATGCTCCTTAAGAACCACTGGGTCAGAGACTCACTCAAACAGGAAATTCAAATGTTCCTGGAAACTAATGAAAATGAAGACACAACCTATCAAAATATTTGGGACACAGCTAAAGCAGTACTGAGAGTGAAACTTATAGCCATACAATCACATATTAAACACCAAGAAGAAGCCCAAATGAACGACCTTACTACACACCTCAAGGACTTAGAGGAAGAGGAACAAAGGAACCCTAAAGCAACCAGAAGGACAGAAATCACTAAAGTTAGAGCAGAAATAAACAATATCGAAAATAAAAGAACCATACAAAAGATCAATGAAGCCAAATGTTGGTTCTTTGAAAGATTAAACAAAATTGACAAACCCCTAGCCAGACTCACCAAACAAAAAAGAGAGAAGACTCAAATTAATAGAATTGTAAACGATGCAGGAGATATCACAACTGACACCACAGAAATCCAGAGAATTCTGCGAAACTTCTATAAAGAACTATATGCCACCAAGCTAGAGAATCTGGAAGAAATGGAACAATTCCTAGAAACCTATGCACTTCCAAAACTGAACCAAGAAGAACTACAAAATCTAAATGCACCAATCACAGACAAAGAAATTGAAACCGTTATTAAGAACCTCCCCAACAACAAAAGTCCTGGACCAGATGGCTTCACAAATGAATTCTACAAAACTTTCAGGAAACAGTTAATACCCATACTTCTTAAGCTATTCCATAAGATTGAAGAAACAGGAATACTCCCTTCCACCTTTTATGAAGCCAACATCACCCTGATACCAAAAGCTGATAGGGACAGAACAAAAAAGGAAAACTACAGACCAATATCTCTGATGAACATAGATGCCAAAATATTAAACAAGAACTTGGCCAACCGGATACAGCAACACATCAAAAAGATTGTTCATCATGACCAAGTGGGATTCATCCCAGGAATGCAAGGCTGGTTCAACATTCGTAAATCAATCAATGTCATTCATCACATCAATAAAAGCAAAGCCAAAAACCACATGATTATCTCAATAGATGCAGAGAAAGCCTTTGACAAAATCCAACACCCATTCATGCTCAAAACTCTACAGAAAATGGGAATAGATGGGAAATTCCTCAAGATAGTGGAGTCTATATATAGCAAACCTACAGCCAACATCATACTCAATGGACAGAAGCTGAAAGCATTCCCCCTCAGATCGGGGACTAGACAGGGCTGTCCACTGTCACCGTTACTCTTCAACATAGTATTGGAAGTTCTTGCCATAGCAATCAGGCAAGAGGAAGAAATCAAAGGGATACAGATTGGAAGGGAAGAAATCAAGCTCTCACTATTTGCAGATGATATGATAGTATACATAGAAAGACCTAAAGAATCCAGTAGAAAATTACTGGAAGTTGTTAGGCAATATAGCAAGGTATCAGGCTACAAAATCAATGTACAAAAATCAGTGGCATTTCTTTATGCAAACACTAAATCTGAAGAAGAAGACATCCAGAAATCACTCCCATTTACTGTTTCAGCAAAATCAATCAAATACCTAGGAATAAAGTTGACCAAAAAAGTGAAAGACTTGTATACTGAAAACTATGAGTTGCTACTCAAGGAGATAGAAACTGATACCAAGAAATGGAAAGATATCCCATGCTCATGGATTGGAAGAATAAATATCATCAAAATGAATATTCTCCCCAGAGCCATATACAAATTTAATGCAATACCCATCAAAGTTCCGCCAGGCTTCTTTAAGAGAATAGAACAAACACTACAATCATTTATCTGGAACCTGAAAACACCTAGAATTGCCAAAACCATCTTAAGGAAAAGAAACAGAAATGGAGGCATCACACTCCCAGACCTTAAACAATATTATAAAGCCATCATCATCAAAACAGCATGGTACTGGAACAAAAATAGGCATACAGACCAGTGGAACAGAATTGAAAGCCCAGAAGTAAATCCCAACACCTATGGGCATCTAATCTTTGATAAGGGGGCCCAAAGCATTAAATGGAAAAAGGAGGCTCTCTTCAATAAATGGTGCTGGTAAAACTGGGTTGAAACATGCAGAAGAATGAAATTGAACCACTTTATCTCACCAGAAACAAAAATCAACTCCAAATGGATCAAAGACCTAGATGTCAGACCAGAAACAATCAAATACTTAGAGGAAAACATTGGTAAAACACTTTCCCACATACACCTCAAGGACATCTTTGATGAATCAAACCCAATTGCAAGGAAGACCAAAGCAGAAACAAACCAATGGGACTACATCAAATTGAAAAGCTTCTGCACATCCAAAGAAACTATTAAACAAACAGAGAGACCCCTCACAGAATGGGAGAAGATCTTCACATGCCAGACATCAGACAAGAAACTAATCACCAAAATATATAAAGAGCTCAGCAAACTTAGCCGCAAAAAAGCAAATGACCCCATCCAAAAATGGGCAGAGGAAATGAACAAAACATTCACCACAGAGGAGATCCAAAAGGCTAACAAACATATGAAAAACTGCTCTAGGTCACTGATTATCAGAGAAATGCAAATCAAGACAACACTAAGATACCACCTCACTCCTGTATAATGGCATACATCAAAAAGGACAGCAGCAACAAATGCTGGAGAGGATGTGGGGACAGAGGAACCCTTTTACATTGCTGGTGGGAATGTAAATTGGTCCAGCCTCTGTGGAGAGCAGTCTGGAAAACTCTCAGAAGGCTAGACATGGACCTTCCATATGACCCAATAATTCCTCTCCTGGGGTTATACCCCAAGGACTCCATAACACCCAACCAAAAAGAGGTGTGTACTCCTATGTTCATAGCAGCACAATTCATAATAGCTAAAACCTGGAAGCAACCCAGGTGCCCAACACCAGATGAGTGGCTGAGAAAGCTGTGGTATATATACACAATGGAATACTACGCAGCTATCAAGAACAATGAACCCACCTTCTCTGACCCATCTTGGACAGAGCTAAAAGGAATTATGTTAAGTGAACTAAGTCAGAAAGATAAAGATGAGTATGGGATGATCCCACTCATCAACAGAAGCTGACTAAGAAGATCTGAAAGGGAAACTAAAAGCAGGACCTGATCAAATTGTAAGTAGGGCACCAAAGTAAAAACCCAGTGGTGAGGGGTAGGCATGTAGCTTCCTGGGCCAGTGGGGGGTGGGAGTGGGCGGGAGGGATGGGTCACAATCCTTTGGTGGTGGGAATGGTGTTTATGTACACTCCTAGCAAAATGTAGACATATAAATCAGTAGTTAATTAATATGAGAGGGGGAAAAATCAACTGTATGTCTTAAAGTTTCTCAAAAGACAAACTGAATCTTTTTAATATATAGGCTATGTATTTGATATGCGGACTCTCTCAAAAGCCTAGACCAAGTAGATTAGAAGCTTCCAATAGCACAGCTATATACAAGATACTGGGTACTGTCCAGCAAACCATAACAAAGGGACTTTTCAAAGTTAACCCAATTAACAAATAATGTGATGATAATATTAACTATTGATTGTCTTTTTGAACCCTAAGACAGCAGGAACCTCACATCTTCACTATAGAGCCCCTACTTCCCCCAGTCCTGGAACCCTTGGATAGGGCCCACTTTCCCGTATGCATCTCCCAATCCAAACCAAATAACATTGCATCCGCCGATCACAACCTAACCAAAGCAACGATTGCTACCTCAACATGCTTCACCTCAGAGTGTATCCAGAGACTTCACGTGTGGAATGACAACCCTTCAGCTTCATTACTCGGGTGAGACCTTTCCTTTTATAGTACACTCTAATTTCATCTCAGGTAGTTCACTTTCTAACAAAGTCCCATAACCTAGATATACACCAGTTTCTGTGAGAGAGAGCTTATGTGCACACGTATCCATAAACTAGTGCAAAATATATACCTGAAAGCAGGACTACACTAGAGTTTACAGTGAGTACCTCCCTAACACTTCCTCTCCACTATTCCAAGCTTGGGATCCATGATTGCTCAACAAATTGTTTGGCTTCATATGTTAACTCTCTTTTCAATCACCAGGTTCCAGATGCCACCAGGATGCTGGCTAAGCTTCCCTGGATTGAAGACCCCACCAATATGTCCTGGAGCTCAGCTTCCCCAGAGTCACACCCTACTAGGGAAAGAGAGAGGCAGACTGGGGGTATGGACCGACCAGTCAACGCCCATGTTCAGCGGGGAAGCAATTACAGAAGCCAGACCTTCTACCTTCTGCAACCCTCAACGACCCTGGGTCCATGCTCCCAGAGGGATAGAGAATGGGAAAGCTATCATGGGAGGGGGTGGGTTATGGGGATTGGGTGTTGGGAATTGTGTGGAGTTGTATCCCTCCTACCTTATGCTTTTGTTCACTACTCCTTTCTTAAATAAAAAATTTAAAAAAAAAAAAAAAGAAAAAGAAAAAAAAATAGATCAGATAGTTTGTGAACAGTATTTACTCTTTCCAAAATACATCAGTGATTTTCTTATTTTAAATTTCCTTCAGATCATGGATACCAGCATGATAAATCATTTCACTTCCACATATGACCAAATTTATAAATCAAATTTGACAAAATAATACTAAAGAAATGACTTGCATTTTCTTCACGAATTTGAGTAAGACTGGTGAAGTAAATTTCTTGAAAAGAAAATTGAAGACAACCAAAACACAACAAAATTGCCTTGCAATTTTCTTGTAATCAAGGAGTTGGGGCAAAATTGATGTCCCTTCACTATTCTGAGATTAACAAGTTTATTTGTCTTTGTGATTTCAAGTGTATAAAATTTTTAAAAAGATCATATAAAACTCTCTAAAAGTATGAATATGAGGGGATACAGAAAAGCAGCAGCTGTGTTTCTCTCCCCTCCTCTCCCCTATCAACTAGGAATATCTAAGGAGACCACCTGGAACAGAAATAAGACAGAACTAGAACTAATTCGGGAACCCATCGGATGACTAGAGCATGCAGAGACCACAACTGCTCAGACCTTCAGCTCTACCCAGTTGAGAAACTTCTCAAAGAACAAGGATATCAAAGATCACTTGAGACTGCAACAAGATGAGACTGGGACTACACTGGGAACCCATCAAGTCACCAGTGAGTGAAACATGTGTGGCTCATGAACAGAGAGGAGCCTAAAAGAGATTCCTGGGGCTAAAGCCCGTATCTGCTCCAGAGTGGATGGTGACAGTCTAGCAGTTTGCCAGTTAAGGAGTCACCTCCAGTCTGTTTTACCAACAAAGACTGCTGAAGGGAAGAGAGGACTTCAGTAAGGCTCACCAAATGCAATTGTGAGTTTACATTTGCTACTGACCTCAATGGCTGGAGCAGCAAGGGGGAGGGGGCTGTGCTGACATCAGAGGGGAAGAGAACTAACAAGGAAACTCAGGAGAAAATTTACACCCCAGTGGTCTAGTGGTGGGGCTGCATAGTAGGAGCCTTTCCACATAGTTCTCCTGATGAGAACAGGTGAACAACTGCCTCAGAAATTACAGACTATAAATGGGACTTGTTTAGAAACTCACAGGGCCCAGCAGTGCTGACTGGCTTGGCTCTGGCTGCTAGCAGAGAAGATGAATTAAGCTTGGAGCTTTGGATCCTTTGGGTGTGGGAATCTCTCTGCATAACCACTGAGCCATCTCTCCCCTACCCTGTTTTACTACTTGGTCAGGAGTTATTGAGTAAGCTAAAAAAACTTATTTTTTATTTTAGTTATTTATTAATGAGAGGGATAGTAGAGAGAGAAAGAACCAGACATCACTCTGGTACATGTGCTGCCGGGGATTGAACTCAGGACCTCATGCCTGAGAGACTAACATTTTATCCACTGTGTCACCTCCCAGACCACTAAAAAATCTTTTTTTTTTCCTCCAGGGTTATTGCTGGGCTCCATGCCTGCACCATGAATCCACCACTCCTGGAGGCCATTTTTTCCCCCTTTTGTTACCCTTGTTGTTGTAACCTCGTTGTGGTTATTATTATTGCCATTGTTGATGATGTTCGTTGTTGGATAGTACAGAGATAAATGGAGAGAGGAGGGGAAGACAGAGAGGGGGAAAGAAAGACACCTGCAGACCTGCTTCACCGCCTATGGAGCGACTCCCATGCAGGTGGGGAGCCGGGGGCTCGAACAGGTATCCTTACACCAGTCCTTGTGCTTTGCGCCAAGTGAGCTTAACCCACTGTGCCACCACCCGACCCGCTAAAAAAATCATCTTATAGGTCAAAAGCCCTCAGGCTACCATAGCCTACAGGGAAGAAAAAGAACAAAAGAGGCTTTAGCAGACACTGTGCTTCAACTCAGGGATTGATATAACATTGTAACAACTGTTAATTTCCACAATTGTGTACTTTTAAATACCTTAATTAGACAAAAGTCAATCCAGGCAAGAGTGATCAGTGGACTGAAAAGTACTGAAAGAAAAACCTCATAACACACTATAATAATGGTTAAACCAATGAGAAACATTGGAGAAATGAACCAGGACAAAATTCAGAAATGAACCAGAACAAAAATTCAGCTAAAAGCTAAAAGGAAGAATGAGATCAACATCCAAACACTAGTTGAGGAATTAATCACAGGAGTGAGTAAAGTGTTTGAAAGAATTGTCACCAGAAATGCAGAAACAACAAATCAGTCTTTGAAAGAAAGCACTATCTTGAGGTAATTAGAGAGCTGAAAGCTGAAATAATTGAGCTAAGAGCACAACTAGCTGAACAAGCTAAAACAGTGTCAGGAGAGGGTAACAAAATAGCTGAAATACAGAAAACAACAGAGGGGAGAGAGAATAGAATAAATGAGGCAGAAACAGAACTGCCAACATTGAGGATGAATTAGAGAAAACCGAGAAAGAAGTAAGAGACCTCAAAAAGAGATTAAGAAATACTGAAAACAACATATGGGATGACTTCAAAAGAAATAATATATGCATTATAGTCCTACCAGAGGATGAAAGAGAGGGAAGGGAATAAAGCATTCTTCAGGACATAATAACTGAGAACTTCTCTAGGCTAGACAACATAAAAGATAAATGTTCAAGAAGCCCAGAGGGTCCCAAACAGAATTAACCCAGACATAAAGACACCAAGATACATCATATTTAGAATGGAGAGGAATAAGGAAAAGAAAGGATCCTGAAGAATGCAAGAGAAAAATGGCAAGGTATCTGTCAAGTGCTCAATGAGAAAGGCTTTCAACCAAGACTACTGTATCCTGCTTAACTGTCATTCAGACTAGATGGAGGCCAAAAACCTTCCCAGACAAGCAAGAGTTGAAAGAATTAACTATCACCAAACCTGCCCTGAAATAAGTTCTGAAAGGTTTCCTATAAACCATCAGATCACCATAAGTATGCCATATATCAGAACACTCACTCTATCAGAACACTATATCAGAATCTACAATAATGGCATTAAAATATCTTCAATCTATAATATCAATAAATGTCAATGAACTGAATTGACCTATTAAAAGGCACAGAGTAAGAAGATGTATCATAAAACACAACCCAAACATATGTTGTCTCCAGGAATCCCACCTAACTCAACAAGACAGACACAGACTCAAAGTGAAAGGATGGAAAACTACCATACAAACCAATGGACCACAAAAAAAGGCAAGAGCAGCTATTCTCAAACTGACACAATAGACCTTAAAATAAAATAAAAATTTAAAAAGATAGGGATGGACATGGATGTGGGAGAATATATATCTCACTACTGATACAATGTAGTGAGATGTTAAAGGTATATATGCAATCATTTGAGTAGCTTATAACCATTTTGGATAAAATGTTTTAGTAATAAATTACAAGATTTGGTCCTTAGTACTACCAGTTTTAGAGATAACTTTTGGGAGTTGGGTGGTAGCTCAGCAGGTAAAGGGCATGTGGCTCCAAGCTCAAGGCGGGCGTAAGGATCCAGGTTTGAGCCCCAGCTCCTCACCTGGAGGGGCATCGCTTCACAGGCAGTGAAGCAGGTGTGCAGGTGTCTATCTTTCTTTCCTGCTCTCTGTTTTCCCCTCCTCTCTCCATTTCTCTCTGTCCTATCTAACAATGATGACATCAATAACAACAACAATAATAACTACAACAACAATGAAAAACAGCAAGGGCAACAAAAGGGAAAATAAATAAAAGAAAAAAAAGAAATGTAACTTTTATCATACTTATATTAGAATTATTGAAATTAAGATTTTATTTATTTTTTAAAATTTATTTATTTATTTATTTATTTTCCTTTTTGTTGCCCTTGTTGTTTAACATTGTTGTGGTTATTAATGTCGTTGTTGTTGGATAGGACAGAGAGAAATGGAGAGAGGAGGGGAAGACAGAGAGGAGGAGAGCAAGACACCTGCAGACCTGCTTCACAGCTTGTGAAGCGACGCCCCTGCAGGTTGGGAGCCCGGGGCTCGAACTGGGATCCTTACGCAGGTCCTGGCGATTTGCGCCACGTGCGCTTAACTCGCTGTGCCACCGCCCGACTCCCTGAAATTAAGATTTTAAAACTTTAATCTGATAGAGGCTTTTGGTGATTTCCTTTTTAATTAAAATCTTTCATAAAATCTAATTCATTCATTGAAATTATAATAAATACATAAATTGATTATCTTCTCTAAGAAATATTCAATCAAAATTATATATACAACAAATACAATAATAAAAGGTAAATGAACTACTACTTATCTATCACACTTAGTTTATATATTATGATACATTGAACTAAAACCTTCCAGAAGAGTTTTGATGCCTCGCTAGTGTGTTTTTCAAAAAGACTGATTTCTAATTTTACTGGATTTTATAGTAATATTACCATTACATGTTTATTACCGTTACACATTACCATTACATTACCATTATACATTACCATTATAAAACTGAATAATAATGTTAATCGAGTTCACAAGATAATTCAAGGGGCCAGACTGTGGTGCATTCATTTAAGTTCACGCATTACCACATGTAAGGACTCTGATTCAAATCACTAATCCCCATTTGCGGGAGAAAGATTCACAGTGGTGAAGCAGTGCTGCAGATGTCTCTCTTATTCTATTCTTCTCTAGCTCCCATTTACTTCTCAATTCTTCTATGTCCTATCAAATAACAATACATATATATATGAATAAAAATAATATTAAAATAAAATTCAACATGACTCAATTTACTGTACCTTGAGATTTGTCATGGAAGTTACATAAATATCCTGAGTTGTAGAGTGTACCAGCATTGATCAAATTTTAAAGTCTGAAAATAACTATCATTATATCTATCAGGTTTCTATTATCTAGCATCATATAAGCATATCAAAAATGATGAATATGTATCTTGCATAGAATGAATTTAATTGTTTCACATTTTATAAAGTGTTTCATCACTATTATCCCATTTCTTTAATCTGATTTTATATTTACCTCAGGTGTCTTTTCTATAATCATTTTACTTAATATGTAATGTATAAATCTATTTTAGGATGAATCAGCATTATCTTATTTAGAAAAAGGAACACATGCATAAGTAGTCCCCAATATATTTACTCTTTAACTTTATGTGTTTATTATTGGATAGAGACAGAGAGAAATTGAGAGGGAAGGAGGAAATAGAGGGAATGAGATAGAGAGACATCTGAGCTCTGCTTCACTACTCATGAAGCTTTTTTCCTGCAAGTGGGGACCAGGGGATTGACCTTTCACACTGTAATGTATGCTCTTAACCAGGTGTGCAACTACTGGCTCCCAAATATATTTTCATGTATGTGAATTCTGCAGATTCTATGAGTCTTTTGAAAAAATAAACAGAGAAAGTGAAAATAAGAATGAAATCAAATTTACAAAACCATATAGGAAACTACATTGACTTATAACTTCAGAACAACTACATAGTTATTATGCAATCTTATTAAATCAAAACTCTAAAAGAATAACTTATTTATTTATTTTAATTTTGATAGGACATGGAAAAATTGAAAGGGGAAAGCGGAGATAGAAAGGGAAAGAGAAAGAAACAAACCTAAAGCTCCAATTTAACATTTAAGTATTCCACCCTGCAAGTGGATACTTAAAATTTGAACCTGGGTCCTTTTGCAAGATAATATGAGCTATCAACAAGATGAGCCACTGCCTGGCCCAAGAGTTGTTTCTTAACAAGTGTTTTCTGAGTCTCTAAATTTCAGAGTTGTGCCTACAGTGCTAGTCTGTTGAGGTTAATGTAGGAAAAATAAGAATTTCCAAATCCTCCCTTAGAATATACCTAAAATAGATCTACTAGCTTTTTCCAAAACAGAGACCCCCAAATCTTCATATGCAATATTTTTGTCTTTAGGTTCATGATTACTTAACAATTTTTTCTGCTTTGTATCTTAATTGCTTTTCAGCCACCAGTTTCCAGATTCTACCATGATGCCAACGTGACTTCCCTGGGCAGAGGACCCCACCAATATGTCCTGGAACCCCACCTCGCCAGATCCCTGGCCCACTAGGGAAAGAGAGAGACAGGCTGGTAGTATGGATCAATATACTCCCATACATATGCCAACACCTATGTTCAGAGGGGAAGCAATTACAGAAGCCGGACCTTCCACCTTCTACACCCCATAATGATCCTAGGTCCATACAAGCTCCCAGAGGGATAAAGACTAGGACAGTTTTTGTTGTTGTTGTTGTTGTTTGTTTGTTTTAATTTCTTTATTGGGGAATTAAAGTTTTACATTCAACAGTAAATACAATAGTTTGTACATGCATAACATTCCCCAGTTTCCCATATAACAATATAACCCCCACTAGGTCCTCTGTCATCCTTCTTGGACCTGTATTCTCCCCACCCACCCCAGAGTCTTTTACTTTGGTGTGATATGCCAATTCCATTTCAGGTTCTACTTGTGGGTTGTTTTTTTTTTTTTATCTTGTTTTTCAACTTCTGCCTGAGAGTGAGATCATACCATATTCATCCTTCCGTTTCTGACTTTTTTCACTTAACATGACTTTTTCAAGATACATCCAATATCGGCTGAAAACGGTGAAGTCACCATTTTTTACAGCTGAGTAGTATTCCATTGTGTATATATACCACAACTTGCTCAGCCACTTATCTGTTGTTGGACACCTGGGTTGCTTCCAGGTTTTGGCTATTACAAATTGTGCTGCCAAGAACATAAGTGTACACAGATCTTTGGGGATGGATGTGTTAGGTCCCTTAGGATATATCCCCAGGAGAGGAATTGCACAATCATAGGGTAGCTCTATTTCTAGCCTTCTGAGAGTTCTCCAGACTGTTCTCCACAGAGGTTGGACCAGTTTACATTCCCACCTGCAGTGCAGGAGGGTTCCTTTGACCACACAGTATCTCCAACATTTGCTGCTGTTACCTTTTCTGATGTATGACATTCTCACAGGAGTGAAGTGGTATCTCATTGTTGTCTCGATTTGCATTTCTCTGGCAATTAGAGACTTGAAGCATTTTTTTTCATGTGTTTCTTGGCCTTTTGGATCTCTTCTGTGGTGAATATTCTGCCCATGTCCTCCCCCCATTTTTGGATGGGGTTATTTGTTGTCTTGTTGTTGAGTAAACTAGGAAAGTTTTCAAGGGAGGAGTAGGGATACAGAGTTCTGGTGGTGGGAACTGTGTGGAATTGTACCCCTCTTATCCTATGGTCTTGTCAATATTTCCATTTCATAAATAAAAAGTTTTTTTAGGTGGCAGATAAAAGAAGAGAATCCAAATACATTGAATTTTTCTGATTTTTCGGAGCTATATTCAGACTTAGCTGTCTGCCCATTCATCAGTTTTAACAACTAGTTAATGTGACATTAGCCTATTGTAATTACTCCACTAAAATAAACTTGCCTGGCAACACTGAGCATACTCTCTCAAATGAGGAAAAGAAAAGCTAATTCTAAAGTAGCTGATAGTATAAACATAGTCAGACATCATTTGTACTCCCTTTGTCCTCATAGTCATGGTGAATAATGAAGGGCAGCACTAAAAATAGCTGCAGGCCAGATGGTAAGAGGCATAGCAACAGAACCTGATTTCCTGCAAATGCTTTTTGTAGACACAACCTGTACATGGCATAATGAGAGGACTGCAGTAACATTAAAAATGAGACAATGTTATAAAAATGTAAATGTTAAAGACTAGCCTAATGAGTGGAGATGACTTTCCCTTGGCTACTGGTTAAGATTTTCAATTCCAGGAGTTTATGACATCCAGTCAAAAGCACGGAGTGTTTCTCCAGTGCCCGAGACAAGACCCTGTAGTTGATCCAAACACAGTACATACCACATGATCAGCGTACATAATCTCATCTTGGCACCGCACCATTGTGTGAAATGTTATAACTTTGACACAGAAGCCAAGAAAAATATGAAATTAAATGAGATGTATTAAAGAAGGCTTGTACAAGCATGAGAACAGCTTTTGAAAACATTAAACTGTTACTCCATATCCTGCTGAGGTAAAAAAAAAAAAAAAAAGAGTTTAACCATATAAAACTGATTCCATGGTGACCACAATTGCAATGACAGATCTATTTACTAAGTGATTGATTTCTTATCTCCTCCCTCCCTCCTGATTTTATTTGCCCACCATTAGAGACACTGTATTGTTAGGATGTTCTTGTAAGAGGAACTAAAGAAAAAAAATTAATGGTGTTGTTCTCATGATTCAAAGGAACTATGCTAATTCAAATGGACTGCTATCATTGTAGTATTATGTGAGCATATATTACTAGTCATATAAGTACTAAAGTTTACAAGCAGGATTGCTGAACATAGTTGTGCAGTTATGCATGTGGGTACCCAAACAAAGTACAAGTGGGGATGAGAAACTATACCAGGAGGAAGAGACTCACCTCAATCTATCTGTCCATGGGTGCTAGGTACCTATTTCTAATTTATTGAGAGGGTGTCTCTTATTAGGTCAATGATAGTGGAGAAAGGGATCTGTTAGAGGTCTAGGCCCATAATATCTCTGTAGAAATACAAGTATTCCCTAGAGTCCCCATTATTGTTTACCAGTCTTGGGAGTCCTGCAATAGTGCAGCATGTTCTGACTGGCAAGGACCCGCATAAGGATCCGGTTTAGAGCCCCTGGCTCCCCACCTGCAGGGGAGTTACTTCACAAACAGTAAAGCAGGTCTGCAGGTGTCTTTCTCTCCCCCTCTCTGTCTTCCCCTCCTTTCTCCATTTCTCTCTGTCCTAGCTAACAAGGACGATATGAACGACAACAACAATAAAACAACAAAGGCAACAAAAGGGAAAATAAATTAATAAAAATAAAAAGTGTACCAGCCTCATGTCCTTATCCAGCTTTTGTAGTCTTTACTTTATCTGACAAGGTTAGACTTAGTGAATGAGTGAAGTGAAATAGAAGGTAGGTGAAGGGGGTCTGGCGGTAACACAGTGGGTTAAGCACACATGACAGCCTAAGAGCATAAGGATCCAAGTTCCAGTCCCCGGCTCCCCACCTGCAGGGGAGTCGCTTCAGAAGCAGTGAAGCAGTTCTGCAAGTGTCTATCTTTCTCTCACCCTCTCTGTCTTCCCCTCTCTCCATTTCTCTGTCTTAGCCAACAACAATGACATCAATAATAATAATAACTAAAACAACAAGGGCAAAGAAAGGGGGGGATGGCCTCAGGAGCAGTGGATTCGTGGTGCAAGCACCGAGCCCCAGCAATAACCCTGGAGGCAAAAAAAAAAAAAAGAATGAATGAATGAATGAAGGTGAGGAAGGCTTTTCAGGTCTAAGTAGAAAATATTTCTTAGACTTTAAGGAGACAACAGATGATGTTGATGATGATGACTATGATTACCAAGTTACTTGGGGACTTGGTTTACTTTAAAAATCCTATAGTTAGGATTTACTATACCATACAAGATCTTACCATGAATTATGTCATTTAATGCTGTTTACAAATAACTATATCTTATAAGATATAAGACAATATTAGTTGCCTCTGTTCTCCCTGATCTAAGATTATAGGTGATTTAATATTTGAATAAATGTTATTTTCCTTTTGGTGGTGGGAATGGTGTTTATGTACACTCCTATTAATTTGTAGTTATATAAATCACTAATTAATATAAGGGGAAAATTGATTGTCTCAAACTTTTTAAAGCATAGACTTGAATCTTTTTAATACATAGGCTGAGTCTTTGATATGTTGACTCTCTCAAAAGCCTAGACCAGGGAGAACAGAAGCAACCGGTGGCACAGCTATATACAAATAGTGTCAAAGGACATAAATTAAGGTGATGTTCGGTATTATACAGCAGATCCTAGCAAAGGGATTTTTCCAAGTTAACCCAATTACCATATAATGTGATTATAACAATAACCATTGTCTTCTTGAACTCTAAGACAGCAGGAGCCTCACATTTCCACTATAGAGCCTATATTTCCCCCAGCCCTGGAACCTTAGGGTGGGGCACACTTGCATGCTTCTCTCAATTCATACCAAATAATATTGTATCAGCTGATCCCAACCTAATCAACACAATGAGTACCACCTCAGCATGCTTCACCTGAGACTGTGTACAGAGACTTCAGGTGTGGAATAACAACCCTTCAGCTCACACGTATCCATAAACTAGGCCAAAATATATACCTGAAAGCAAAAGTACACAATAGTCTGCAGTAAGTACCCCCCCCCCCAACACTTCGTCTGCACTATTCCAGCCTTTAGGTCCATGATTGCTCAACAATTTGTTTGGCTTTGTATGTTAACTCTCTTTTCCGCCACCAGGTTCCAGATGCTAACATGATGCCAACCAGACTTCCCTGGACAGATGACCCCACCAATGTGTCCTGGAGCTCCGTTTCCCCTGAGACCCAACCTACTAGGGAAAGAGGCAGGCTGGGAGTATGGATTGACCAGTCAACGCCCATGTTCATCGGGGAAGCAATTACAGAAGCCAGACCTTCCACCATCTGCATCCCACAATGACCTTGGGTCCATACTCCCAGAGGGATAAAGAATGGGAAAGCTATCAGGGGATGGGATGGGATATGGAGATCTGGTGGTGGGAATTGTGTAGAGTTGTAACCATCTTACCCTACAGTTTTGTTAATGTCTCCTTTTTTAAATAAATAAAAAAATGTTATTTTTATAAATGTATTAACAATTTAAGGTCAGTGTTAAAATTCAATTAGTTTACTAATTTGAAACCTTAAGTACTTAGATTGAAGGAATATATACTCAGAACTAAAGTCTATGTTTTAAAAAGCTAAAGACATTCAATCTATTTTTCCCCTTTCATGCAACATCTTTCTTAAAAGTCCTTCCACGCTTCTGGACCTCGAATAAAGAACAAATTGCTAATTTGTAGCGATGAAGGTATTGTATTTTACTGTGGGTATTGTATTTTACTGTGGGTATTGTATTTTACTACTCTCAGCATATTTACCAGTTTATCAGCATATTTCCAAGAGCTATTTCATTTCATTCATGGAAAAAACTGGGAGAAATCAGAGCCTTGCTTTACAACCAAAGATGCACCTAACACAACACTCAGGTTTGCATGTTTTCATCACTTCATGAGACATTTTTTTTAAAGAAATGATTCCAAACCAGAGGGCAAGTTTGTATTTTTAGCAAAAAGTGCATTTCTGCTGTGAATTTCACAGGTGTACAACAGTTCTTGGTTTTACAAAAATAAGCACCATGAAAACACAGGTATAAGTGGTTGTATTTATTTAAGAATCATTGATTCCATTGAACACTTATATGCATGTATTCTAGAAAATGGATAAGATAATCACAGTGTAGTGAGACAAAGATTAAATATGTCATGGAGATGTGAAATATAACACATGAATTAATTTTAATGTAAGAAATCACAGGAAAATTAATCTTTTTTATTTTTATAAATGCAGTAGTTTATTTTGTATAACAAGCTTCACAATTGTGTTAGGGTTTTCCACATTTCTATCGAGTTTCTTACTTGAAACCATAGTGATTAATCACACTTTTAAGTCCATCCACATAAGGGACATCTTATCAATTTTCTTTCAGACTTTTCATCTTTTTTTTTTTTTTAGTGACTGATACCCATTATTTTCATTTTCATTTTCTGCTTCTCTTTTACTTCTTCCTCCCTAAGACCCAATGATTTAGTTCACTTTCTAACAAAAATAACTGTTAAAATTTACATGGGAGAATAGCTTTACTGCTCTCAAGTATGTATAGAAATGAGGTAGGTCATCTCTGTGTTCACTGGGCTATTTTTATTTTTTTTAACCCATATTGAAGTCAGATTGGAACATCATGGTAAGTTATCACGTTACACAAATTGGCATCTGAAAACAGTTTTATATAGCTCAAGGCAATAAGATACACCACAGGCAATTATTTTTATGCCTACTGTACAGAAAAGAAACTTCAATACATATATATATATACATATATATATATCATTTTTCACAGAAAATTATCTATGATGAGTAAACAAAGTGATGACTAGATTATGCACAAATAATTACATTTTTAAGTATAAGCATTATACATTTATACCATGGTTTTAGCATTTTACATGTGGATACATCTAAATTGTTTTGTCTTGATCAAAAGTTGTGCAGATTTTTTGCCAATATTTGAAATTTGGCAATACTTAAAGTAATTTTTCCAGTATTTATTAAGTCCATATGAATTTCAAAAAAATTATTTGTTTGAATAGCCTGATTAATTTGGAAGGTTTGTAATGATGAATTTGTTTACAAAAGCAAGTTAATGCCTAGAACAATGTAATCAACTCAACCAAATTTTCACATGGACTTTTTCATCAAAAGTAACATTACTTCTAAGCTTTTCTTAAGAACTGGATTCTGCTTGTTTTTGGCCATGTTTCTTAGCAGAGCAGCCATTTCCTGAGCACCTACTCCATGCCAGAGACTTCACATGTGTACCAGGGAAATCCTGGCTGAGTTTGTAACCTAGGAAATTTTGGTTTTGACTGAGAAAAGCCTAATAAGGAACTGAACTGTGCTTGGTGTAACCCCATGTGAACTAAACAGCTGGTGTCCCACAGATGGTCTTACTAAATAAATAATCTCAATTCTAGAAAAGAAACTGATGTTTGACTACTGTGAGAACTGGTCACTGATCTGTTGGTACCACAGGACCAAGCTTAGAGTTATACCAAGAGAAAATCGACTATTTTCCAGTGACCTTTAAACTATGATTTTCATACTAAAGTTCCAAAGAACCTAGGATCATGAATACATTTTATTACAAAATGACCTGACTGGGGAAAGTTGGAGATGGACTGAGAGTATGGATCAACTTGGCAATGCCAATGTCCTGTAGAGGGACAATTGCAGGAGCCAGACCTTCTGCGATCTACATCCCATAGTAATCCTGGACCCATGCTCCCAGAGGGCTTGAGGGTAGACAATGGAGGACATGGGATGCTGGGCTCTGGGGGTTGTGAAGTTGTGCCCATTTTATCCTGTGGTCTTGACAATCATTGTTGACTCAGTGAGAAGTAAATAAAATAACCTGATTGTATAAAGCAATGTGCAACAATCAATCCTTTTTTTAAAGCAATTTATTTATTTATTTTCCCTTTTGTTGCCCTTGTTGTTTTTCATTGTTGTTGTAGTTATTATTGTTGTTGTAATTGATGTCATTGTTAGATAGGACAGAGAGAAATGGAGAGAGGAAAAGAAGACATAGAGGGGAAGAGAAAGATAGACATCTGCAGACCTGCTTCACAGACTGTGAAGCTACGCCCCTCCAGGTGGGGAGCTGGGGCTCAAACCTGGATCCTTACGCTTGCCTTGAGCTTGGCGCCATGTGCCCTTTACCCGCTGTGCTACCACCCGACTCCAGCAATAATTAATTCTAGTGCTACTGAACGTAAATGAGACTTAGCTGTGTCTTTGAATTGTAATGTAGAATGAACATTGTACATAATTATATAGATAAAAAAATGTTGAATGCCTTTAAAATCACGTTTATTTTCCATTTAAATATTGTATTAAGTTGAAATTGAGCTTTCAATAATTTTAAAAATCACTTTAACATCTTGAAAGTGAATCCAATAAAATCTGTGGTCCAGAGTATGTTTTACTATCTCTGTACCCTCTCTTACTACTATAAGAAAAAAACAACAACAAAAACCAAAGGTATTAGAGGTATTGCATTACCTTATGAAATACATGATAGAAACACATACTTTGACTAGTACACTATACTCTATATTTTGTGTCAAATAAAAAATCTTAAGTGAATAAGAGAAGTTGATTAAAGTAACAAAGTGTGTGAAATAATATCAGGAATCTTGGTGGACTCAGATGTAGAACAGGAACCCTTCAAATTTTAAAAATCAAGTAACATATTGGTGAGTTTAGATATTTCAGTTTCTCTCTCACACACACTTTAAATGTTTTGTTTGTGATTAGTAGGAGGTTATATGATTAGAATATTACCTACCGTGTATAGTTTCACATTACACCCATTACCAGAGTTCTGTGTCCCATTCTCCCTTAGATACTACTAAAGTTCTCATAAGTCTTAGAAATGCTCAAATTTTTTGATTGAGGAGGCTAATACTTTACAGTGCAGTCAATGACACATGAGTAAGATTTCATTATGTGCCAGAACCCCAAAGTTTTCTTCTGCCCCTCCACCTCCCAGATTTCTTTGCTTTGATGCAATCCAACATATCCAGTCCATGTTATATTTTGTGTCCTCCCTCCTTGTCCCTCCTTATTTGCTAAGTCTCACTTATAAGTGATATAATTCTATGTTTGTCCTTCTCTGTTTGGCTTATGTCACTTAATATGACATCCTCAAGTTTTATCCAACATGATGCAAAGAAGATAAATTCATCATTTCAACAGTTGAGTACCTTTCCATCCTGTACATATACCACATGTTTTATTTTATTTTGTTTTGTTTTTATTTAAAAAGGAGATATTAACAAAACCATAGGATAATAAGGGTACAACTCCAGACAATTCCCACCACCAGATCTCTGTATCCCATCCCCTCCCCTGACAGCTTTCCTATTTTTTATCCCTCTGGGAGTATGGACCCTTGGTCATTGTGGGATACAGAAGGTGGAATGTCTTGAAATATAACTAAAATATGCCTACTAGCTATCTACAAAATGGAGGACCCCCCCCCCAACACTTCATCTGCACTATTCCAGCCTTTAGTTCCATGATTGCTCAACAATTTGTTTGGCTTTGTATGTTAACTCTCTTTTCAGCCACCAGGTTCCAGATGCCAGCATGATGCCGACCAGACCTCCCTGGATAGATGACCCTACCGATGTTTCCTGGAGCTCCACTTCCTCAGTGCCCCACCCTACTACGGAAAGAGGCTGGAGGTATGCATCTACCAGTCAACGCCCATGTTCAGCAAGGAAGCAATTATAACACATGTTTTTTTCTATCTTCTCATCTGTTGTTGAAAATATGATTTACTTCCAAGTTTTGACAACTACAAACTGTGCTGCTTTGAACATAGATAGGCATGGATTTCTTATTATAGGTGCTTTTGTTCCCTTTGGATAAGTCCCCAGGAAAGAATTTGCTGGGTTATAGGGTAGGTCCATGTCTGGTCTTCTAGGAAATCTTCAGACTGTTTTCCACAGGGGTTGGGCCAGTTTACTCTCCCACCAGCAGCTGAGAAGTATCCTGTTTGCTTCACATCCTTTATGACATTTGTTGTTAGTGTCTTTCCTAATGTAAGAGATTCTCATAGGTGTAAAGTTGTATCTCGTTGTTTTTACTAGTAGTTCTCTCATAATCAGTGACTTTGAACATCTTCTCATGTGTCTGTTGTTCCCCTGGATCTCTTCCATAGTGAAGTGCCTGCCCATGTCCTTTCCTCATTTCCCAATGGGATCTTCTGGTTTCTTGATGTTTTTACTGAGTTCTTTGTGTATTTTGGGTTATTAGTCCAGTCCTTTATCTTCTTCCACATTGTAGGGTGTCTTTCTATTAGGGTGGTGTTACCTTTTGCCATAAAGGAGCTCCTCAGTTTTATGTAGTCTCTTTGATTTATTTTTATGTTTGTTTTCTTTTCTGTTGTATTTGAACTGTTGAAGATGTTTTTGAAGCATAGATTGTGAAGTGTTCTGCCAGTGCTTTCTTCTATGTACTAGATAGTTTCTAACCTAATGTTCATTTCCTTAATCCACTGGGAGCTGATTTGTGCACAGTGATACTTGATAATCCAATTTCATTCATTTTCAGGTTTCAATATAATTTCTCCAATGCCAGTTGTTGAAAAGACTTCTTCCAAGAGCCATTGTCTACCCTTATGAGACTACTAGATCTCTAAAGTATTTTTTATCATTTTAGGGGATTTCTTTTTAAAAAAATATTTATTTATTTATTAGATAGAGAAAGAGATATATTGAGAAAGGAGTGGGGATAGAGAGGGAAAGACGCAGAGAATCAGCTACAGACCTACTTCGCTCCTCATGAAACTTTCCTGCTGAAAGTGGGGACCAGGGGTTTGAACCTGGGTCGTTGAGTAATGTGTGAGCTTAACCAGGTACACCACCACCTGACTCCCTTGTTTTTCTTATTTCAAATGGTGCAGTATCCTCCTAGAATATTATTATTTTATTTTATTTTATATCTTATTTTTTGCCACCAGGGTTATTGCTGGGGCTCTGTGCCTGCATGATAAGTCTGCGGTTTTCAGTGGCCCTTTCACCCCCCTTTTTTTCCCTTTTCTTCTTTTTATTTTATGGAATGGACAATGAAGATAGAGAGGGAGAGAGATACAGAGACACTTGCACAACTGCTTCACCAGTCTTGAGGCTTCCCAGCAGCAGGTGCGAACCAGGGACTTGAACCTGGGTTGACGAGCATGGTAACTTGTGCACTCAACTAAGTCAATCACAGCCTCCATAAAACCTTTTCATCATATTTTTATTTATTATTTTTACTCTGATTAAAAAGAGAGAAACTGAGGAGGACAGGGACATAGGGGTAGACAGAGAGAGAGAGGTACCTGCATCATTGCTTCACTGCTCATGAAGTTTTCCCACTGCAGATAGGCACCAGGGCTCAAACTTGGGTCCTTGTACATGACAATTCCCTAAATCCTTTATAATAAAACAAAATATGACTCAGAGATCGTGAGACTTAATCTATTTTTTACTCTTTTTACATAATAACAACTATAAAAACAAAGTAAGAAAGTGAGATAACTTCTCTACCTTCAAGTTATATTCAACACAATGGGCAAAGATTGTGAAAGTTTACTTAGCTGTTTTTAATTCTTAAATTAAAAGGGTTTCCACAGCATGACCATTACTTTGCAGACTTTATATACACCCTAAATGCTCTAGGGAGTTAGACTGAAGACTGGGATTTGTATTGAGAAACATTCTAAATTTAATGCTATTATTATCTTCCTTTAAATAATCCTGACTTTCTAAATAAGGATCATATCTGAAACAAAATTTCAATCTCTATTGATATATGTTCTTCCCTCAAAGACAGAAAAAGAGAGAGTGTGTAAAACTCTAACTCTTCCTTGCTTGCTCTTTCTCTTATTTCCACTAGACAATAGGTTCCAGAGGATGTAAAAGTATTTTATTTATCTCTGGGTCTCTTTTCAAGCTGTCCATTACCATGTTGTTGTTTTTTTTACAATGTCATTAGTCAATGCTTCCTGAACTATGAAGTTTTAATGAATAAATGAAGTGAAATCCAGAATATATTTGCAAAAAAGTAAAATGAGATTTTCAGAAGCCCAATTGATTGTAAAAAATAATCAGAAAGTGATCTATCTAGACCTACCTTATTGAAATGTAACATTCACAGTTTTCTGGTCAGATAATGCATGCATGAAGACATTAAAACACGTAAGGAAGAAAAAGATTACCAGAACTAAATTTCAAATCCTAGAACTCTCATTCCAGAATATATAATTTAATATTTTATATCTCCCTGCTATTTGCTTTCCTAGATATATTTCCTGTAGTCTAATATTTATTTTCAATAAAAAATAATTATTCTATCTTTCATAAACTTAATGTAATGACTAAATGTTTACCCAGAAAGCAAACTTAATTACCACCTGTCAAAGAGAAGAGTTGGTGGCATTCAGATATATCCTCAGGTCAATGATGTCCTGGTAAATGTTTAACAACTCACTTAACTCCTAATCCCCAAAATGAAGCTGTTGCTTATTTATGTGGTCACAGTCTCACCAAGGCTTATCCCAAGCTACCAGCTTTTCGACTATTGATTATGATCTCAGAAGAAATGTGCCAAGTGGACTGTCAAAAGTTACTATGGCATACTCTACAATCTACATCGGGGTTAATCACTTCTAGAAAGAGTCAAAGGAATGATTATAGATAGCTCCACCTCCCTTCAAATGTGAAATGTAGGCATCATCCCAAGAGATTAGGAATTTGCAGTCATAAACAGCTCAGAGTCCAGATAATAAATATTAAAATAGTACAAGACAAACTGTTCAAAGAGTAGAAGTGGTAGGACTGGTGATAAACCTTACAGATAATGTAGGCTCCTGAAAAAGAGTCATTAAAAAAAGTTAGTGATGTAGCTAGTCAAAGTCATTGAAAGACATAGAGATACATAAATACACAAACACACAATAAAAATAGATATGATGAATTATAGTGCAAGTCATCAGTTGTCAAGCTCTGTTTCTCTGTGACTCAAAAATTGACTAGTTAGACTGTTTGAGGATTGTATGCCAAACAATCATTCAGAAATGTTTAAAATAAATTCTTCTCCTGAAACCTTTACTGTGGTCCTATGAAAAGGTATTATCTTATTTATAACAAAGCAGACTCTTAAGCAACAAAATTCTATTGATGTATTTCATTCTATTACCCTTAATTAACCCAATATAGCAAGCCAAAGGTCTGCTTTGAATTTCAAGTGCAATCCTTTCGTGAATTCTATACTCCTCATGAAACAAAGGTGCCCCGCTTGAAAATGTTAATCTCCAAAGCAATATTAGTTACTAAGCTACCAATTCTATTTCCATGGTTTTAGAAAAAAATACCTAAGACAGAGATTTGGAATGAAGAGCTCCACAATCTGGGATCAATCAAGAAATCACTCCCTAAAAATCTTGTTAGCTCCATTAAGTGTTTCCATCTAAAAAACGAGTTTTACTTTAGAAGAATTCCAAATCCTCTGAATTAATTTTCCATTTTCCTTTTCACTGTTCCAGTACTCTTTTTCATATATGCCTGTTTTTCCAGACTGGCAGATGTTGAAAAATGTTAATGAGTATGTTCAAAGTCTTATGTTAATTCACAAGGGTAGGATTATATCAGTATATTCTGATCAGTAAATTATCACTTAAAATTAAATCACTAAGTAAGGAAAGTCAATATTCCTATAAAATTGGGAACAAAACAAAAAAGAAAGAAAACTAGAGATTGTCAAAATATTTCATATTTTTTTGGCAGTTGAGTTTTCCAATCCTCCTCATCATCTATATAAATGTGTGAGAATCTTCCAAGGAATACAATCTTAAATAGTTAGTTGACTAAAGCTTATCAAAGCCATCAGAAGGACAGTGACAATTTTAGCATGTGGTTTGAACCATAATCAGAAGTCCATTTTCTAGATTAAGGGCTTCCACATTGTGATCTAGAGTTCTACAACCAAGATTTAAAAACAAGAACAAGATTTAAAGTCAAGATAATAAATTTCAGAAAGACTCCCACAAAAATCAAGATAGTTAATTTGAATTTTCTACTAAAGTTTTCATTTGAAAAGGGAATTTTGATACTTTTGAATATATAAACTTGTGCTATGACAGTGTTGGATCTTATACTAAAATCAATCCTGAGTACCAGAAACACATGTGATTATATAACATTGATAAGGACATATTAAAAGACATTAATTACCTTAATTATTATTATTAATGATACCCAAGAAATTGTACTATACAACAGTTGATGTAATTGCAGTGAGTACTGACATTGCTCTATAGTAGATACCTCGGTGTATACCATATATACATATACTTGGAGAAATAATATCATAATTAAACATAAACAAATATACTTTGTATAGTATTGTGTTTATTTGGATGCCACTGAGAGTTTGAATAAGGTACAAGAAAAAGAGAGCTGAACTAATTAATTTATTATTTTGAGTACCAAAGTAACAAAATAATATCATGGTTTGAAACCCCTAGACTTATCCTCAATATCCAACATATAAATACCTTCTAAAGACCTTTTACTTGTCAATCTCTTTTTAATGCATGCTGCCATTTCCCTCTAAATTACTTTAAAAAAAAAAAAAAAACACCTGTACCTGAGTTTTACCTATCTTTCCCTAAACTTAACCCTGTCATTCAATTACTTTTGATAGCCCAGTAACATTAGACAATATCACAATTGCTAATGAAAACTGCTGCAGGTCATGAATAATGGTAGCATTGTGGAAGACTCAAAATGAACTTCAAAATGAAGTCTGGTTGTAGAAAAAAGAAAAAATAAATGAACGAGAAAAGGATTTTAGACTATATGGAGAATAGCATCTCAGAAGGCCAATGATATGTAAAGGCTTCTTGGGATTCGTATAGTCACGAGCCCTTTGAAATATAACTAAAATAAGCCTACTAACTATCTACAAAACGGAGACACCCCCCCCCCAACTATTCATCTGAACTATTCCAGCCTTTAAATTCATGATTAATCAGCATGGGATTCCAAGACACACTGGTGGTGTCGTCTGCCCAGGGAAGTCCGGTTGGCATCACCGTAGCATCTGGAACCTGGTGGCTGAAAGAAGAGTTAACATATAAAGCCAAATAAATTGTTGATTAATCATGAACTTAAAGGCTAGAATAGTTCAGATGAAGAATTGGGGGAGGTATCTCCATTTTGTAGATAGTTTCCTTTTCATAAGTAAAAATTATAAATAAATAAAAAATTTTAAAAAGAAAGTATGGAGAGATGGCTGGGAGGTGGTTTACCCAGTTGAGTGTACATATTACCATGCACAAGTCCCTGGGTTCAAGCCCCAAGCTCCCACCAGCTAAAGAGGGAAGTTTCATAGTGATGAAGCAGTCAGTGTTGCATGTGTCTCTGTCTCTCTCCCCTCTCAATTTCTCTCTGTCTTATCAAATAAAAAAATGGCCATAAGGAGCAGAGAATTCATGGTTGAACCCCAGTGATAACCTGATGGCAATAATAAAAATAGAAAAAGAAATTATAGGTAAATAGAATACAGTCTTCTCCACTACCCCATTTAATTCCTCCCAATACTGTCTTCACTTTTTTGTCAAAAAAATGCCTAGACTGACAGCTTTCCAGAATGTTTTTTTTTTGTCATTAACAAAAATTATTCTTCTTTCTCTGAATTCTTAAAGAAAATCACTCATAGAAACAAAATTAAGGTTATGATAACTAAAATATCCCACTAGGCTCACAAATAATTCTGGTTGTACAAACATGAACACCATGGCTAGAATAAATGATGCTCTCTCTCAGGGTCTAATTAGCTAATTACTGATTTGCTCCAATAATTTTGTACTTAATCACACTGGTTGTGTATTTAATACACAACATCATTCTAAAGCATGTTTATATCTCACTGAAAATTAGTTCTTGTTTCTAATTTTATTTAAAAAAAAACAATGAGAAAACTGAATATCACAGAAGTTGATCCAATATCACCTATTTTCGACAAACACATAAACCAGAAAGGAATATCTGTTTATTCTATACTTAACGACAAAAATAGTACATGATCTTGGGTGAAACAGTGGTGTACCTGGTAGAGGACATACATTACTATATGTAAGGACTTAGACTGAAAACCCTAGGCCCACACCAGCAGAGGAGAAGCTTCATAATGGGTGGAGAAGTCTCCCTGTCTCACTGTATCTCTCCTACCTCACACCCCCACCAACTATCAATTAATTAAAAACGAAAAAGAAAAACAGCTTCCCCTGGAAGCAGTGGTGTATTGTGCAGGAAATGGTGGTAAGGTAAAAAGGAAAATAATAATAATAGTAAATAATAATAATATATGTATAAAGCACACACTATCAGAAATCACTCCCAATAGGAGATTAAAAGTCTAGTTTTATATGCATAGCTATATGGAGTTAAAAACTGTATTACTAGAGGTTGGGCAGTAGTGCAGACCTGCAGAAGGATTCCGGTTCAAGTCCCGGGATCCCCACCTGCAGGGAGTCACTTCACAAGCAGTGAAGCAGATCTGCAGGTGTCTTTCTCTCTCCTTCTGTCTTCCCTTCCTCTCTCGATTTCTCTCTGTCCTATCCAACAACAGCAACAACAATAAAAATAACAATAATAACTACAACAACAATAAAAACAAGGGCAACAAAAAAGAAAATAAATATTTTTTAAAAATTTTTAAAGAGCCTTGTCACTACACAAGTGATCTCAAGAAAAAAAGATTCCCATGTTAGATCTTCTTGTAAATCTTATCTCAAAATGGAGGTATCACAACCTAACCAACGCAACGATTGCCACCTCAACATGCTTCACCTCAGACTGTATCCAGAGACTTCACGTGTGGAATGACAACCCTTCAGCTTCATTACTCGGGTGAGACCTTTCCTTTTATAGTACACTCTAATTTCATCTCAGGTAGTTCACTTTCTAACTAAGTCCCATAACCTAGAAATACACCAGTTTCTGTGAGAGAGAGCTTATGTGCACACGTATCCATAAACTACTGCAAAATATATACCTAAAAGCAGAAGTAAACTAGAGTTTGCAGTGAGTACCTCCCCTAACACTTCCTCTCCACTATTCCAAGCTTGGGATCCATGATTGCTCAACAAATTGTTTGGCTTCATATGTTAACTCTCTTTTCAATCACCAGGTTCCAGATGCCACCAGGATGCTGTCCAGGCTTCCCTGGATTGAAGACCCCACCAATATGTCCTGGAGCTCAGCTTCCCCAGAGACACACCTTACTAGGGAAAGAGAGAGGCAGACTGGGAGTATGGACCGACCAGTCAATGCCCATGTTCAGCGGGGAAGCAATTACAGAAGCCAGATCTTCTACCTTCTGCAACCCTCAACGACCCTGGGTCCATGCTCCCAGAGGGATAGAGAATGGGAAAGCTATCACGGGAGGGGGTGGGTTATGGGGATTGGGTGTTGGGAATTGTGTGGAGTTGTACCCCTCCTGCCTTATGTTTTTGTTCATTAATCCTTTCTTAAATAAAAAAAAAATGGAGGTATAACAGATCAAAATGTAAATCATGAATTCACCTTCTTCCCTTCATCTTGAACAGAGATTGAAGGAATCATGTTAAGTGAGATAAGTCAGAAAGAGAAGGACGAATATCGAATGATGTCACTTATAGACAGAAGTTGAAAAATAAAAACAGAGGGAAATCACAAAGCAGAACTTGGAATGGAGTTGGTATATTGCACCTAAGCAAAAGACTCTGGAATGTGGGGAGGGTTCAAGTCCTGGAACATGATGGCAGAGGAGGACCTAGTGGAGACTGAGTTTCTTTTTTAAATTTTTAAATTTTTATTTACAAAAAGAAGAAAGAAAAAAACACCAGGGGGCCTGGACGGTAGCACTGTGGATTAACCACACATGAAGCAAAACCAGCATCAGGATCCCAGTTCAAGCCCCCGACTTCCCACCTGCAAATGGGTAGCTTTTCAAGAGGTGAAGCAGGTCTGCAGGTGTCAATCTTTTTCTCCCCCTCTTTATCTTCCCCTTCCGCTCTCGATTTCTCTCCGTCCTATCCAACAACAACAGCATAACAATAAAAGCAATGATAAACAACAAGGGCAACAAAAAGAAAAAAAAAAACTTCCAGGAGCAGTGGATTCATAGCGCAGGCACCCACGCCAGCAATAACTCTGGAGAAAAAAGAAACACTGACAAAAACCATAGTATAGCAGGGCTACAACTCCACACAATTCCCACCACCAGAACTCTGTATCCCATCCACCTCCCCTGATAACTTCTTATTTTTATCCCTCTGGGAGTATGAACCCAGGGTCATTATGGGGTGCAGAAGGTGGAAGGTCTGGCTTCTGTAATTGCATCCCCACTGAACAGGGGCGGTGGCAGGTCAATCCATACTCCCAGGCTGTCTCTATCTTTCTCTAGTGGGGCAGGACTCTGGGAAAGCAGGACTCCAGGACACAGTGATGGGGTCCTCTGCCCAGGGAAGTCCGGTTGGCATCATTGTAGCATCTGGAACCTGGTGGCTGGAAAAAAAAATAGTTAACATATAAAGCCAAATAAATTGTTGACTAATCATGAATCTAAAGGCTGGAATACTACAGATGAAGATTTGGGGTCTTTGATTTGGAGATAGCTAATAGGCCTATTTTAGTTATATTCCATAGGACCCATGACTGTACTAGTTTTTTTTTCCTAAGGCTGACATCTGATGTTCTTGTGGACTTAAGTTATTGTCTGGGGAGTTGATGTCATGGCTGGAAAGGGGGCTAGTAAGCTGGATCAGGGAAGAGAGTAGCTCCCATGTATGGGAAAGGTGTATAAATATTCTTGACTGTAAACTCCATTGATTTGATGCACGGCCCATATTCAGCATAGTAGGCTATGTAACCTCTGCACACCTGTAGATCCGACCTCACATTCTATGGTCATGAGTAGGAATATAACAAGCTGCCCCAATTTCAGGACCCATTTTTCTCAAGTGGAACATAGAGTATGTTGTCCAGCTTCCCTTTAGAGAATGGAACATTCTCTACCATTATTGATACACATTGAGGGCAAGTTCCTATGGGGGCACATAAAGGGGTCTATTGCATTGTTCCTGATGGAAATAACCAGTGACAATGGAGTGAAGGATCTATTTGCGGTCTAGGCCCATCATATCTGTTTGGGAATCTCAGGACTCCCCGACTAGGGCCCCAACTGATGGGTGGCCTGATAGTAACTAAAGAGTCATCGTTAAAGTATGCCAGTCTCTTGCCCTTATTCAGCTTCTGTAGTCCTACTTTTATAAGGTTAGCTTTGGAGTGACTGAGGGAAGTGTAATAGGAAGTAGATGAGGAGGGTATCTAGGTCTAAGTAGACACTATTTCATTATGAACTACATGGTGTCTTTTTAGGTCCTTCTACTAGTTTACAACGTATACTGACTCACTGCAAACTTTTGTGCACTTTTTCTTTCAGGTATATATTTTGCCCTAGTTTATGGATACATGTGAACATATGCCCTATCTCATGGGACCTGGTCTATATCTAGGTTTTGAGACATTGTTAGAAAGTGAACCACCCGAAATGGAATTAGAAAATCCTACGAGAAATGAAAGGTCTCACCTGAGTAATGAGGCTGAAAGGGAATATCCACGCCTGATCTCTCTAGACACAGTCTGAAATGAAGCATGCCAAGGTGGTTTGTGTTATATTGATTAGGTTAGGATCAGCAGATGTAATATCATTTGGTATGATTGAAAGAAGCATGCAGGAAAGTGAGCCCCACCCTAGAGGTTCCAGGACTGGGGGAACTATGGGCTTTATAGAGGAAGTGCGAGGTTCCTGCTGTCTTATGGTTTAAGAAGGCAAAAGATAGTTATTGCTATAATCAAATTATTTGTCAATTGGCTTAACCTTGAAAATCCCAGTGTTAGGATTTGCTATATCATACACGACCTCATTATGATTTATGTCCTTTGACATTATTTATATCTAGTTTTGTCTTACAAAGTAACACCAATGGTTGCTTCTGTTCTTCCTGTTTTAAAATTTTAGAAGAGTCAACATTCCAAAGAACAAGTCATTCTTATAAATGTATTAATTTGAGACCACTGTTAAAATTCAGTCTGATTATACATTTGAAGTCTTAAGTGCTTAGATTGAAGGAACATATATACTCAGCCTATAGTCTGTGCATTAAAAGATTTGAGTCATTCAATCTGTTTTTCCCTTCTCATATTAATTAAATAGTAATTTATGAGAATACAAGTTAACAGAAGTGTCCATAAATACCATTCCCACCACCAAAGGACTGTGTCTAGAAACCACCCCACCCCTCAACCCTGCCAAGTGAAGCTGAACATCAACTCTCACCCTCCGTTCTGAGATATCTAGAAACCACCCCACCCCTCAACCCCGCCCAGTGAAGCTGAACATCAACTCTCACCCTCCATTCTGAGATATTACGAATTGTGCTGCTATGAACATCAGTGTACACACATCTTTTTGGTTGGCTGTTATGGAATCCTTGGGGTATATCACTAGGAGAGGAATTACTGGGTCATATGGAAGGTCCACATCTAGCCTTGTGAGGGTCCTCCAGACTGCTCTCCATAGGGTTAGACCAATTTACATTCCCACCAGCATTGCAGAAGGGTTCCTTTGTTCCCACAACTTTTCCAGTGTATTTGTTGCTGCTGTGCTTTTTGATGTATGCCATTCTCACAGGGGTGAAGTGGTTATCTCAAGGTTGCCTTTATTTGCATTGCTCTGACAATCAGTGACCAGGAACAATTTTTTCATGTTTTTTTTAGACTTTGGGCTCTCTTCTGTAGTGAATATTCTGTTCATATCCTTTGCCCATTTTTGGATGGGGTCATTTGCTTTTTTGATGCTAAATTTGCTGTACCCTTTGTATATTTTGGTTATCAATCTCCTGTCTGATGTATTGCATGTAAAGATATTTTCCCATTCTGTGAGGGGTTGCTTTGTTTGTGTGATGATTTCTTGGACTGTGCAGAAGCTTTTCAGTTTGATGTAGTACCATTGATTTGTTTCTGCTTTAGTCTTCCTTGCAATTGGGTTTGTATCATCAAAGATGTCCTTGAGGTTTAGGTGGGAAAGTGTTCTACCAATGTTTTCCCCTAAGTTTTTGATAGCTTCTGGCCTAATATCTAGGGCCTTGATCCATTTAGAGTTAACTTTTGTTTGAATTTTTATGTGGGAAACTGAGAAATGTTACAATATACAAACTGCTGCATTTTACTGTCAACTGTAAACCATTAATTCCCCCAATAAAGAAAAATAAATATAGCAAAAAAAAGACATTAAAATCTGAGAGTAAAATTGAGTCTTACTATTCAAAATAGAAAAATGAATTTGGTACTTGGTATCTAGATATTTAGCTGCAAAATAAGCAAGCCTAGATTGTTTCTGTTATTAAAATATAACAACATTTGAACCCATTCCTTGTTTGGCAAGAAATTATAATACTTGTACTTGAGAAAGTTATAACTGATCTCACTCATGGAAAGAAGTTATGAAATAAAAATAGAAACGGCAAACACAAAGTAGTACTCAGACTGGGTTTGGCTCACTGTACCAAAATAAAGAACTTTGAGCTTGTGGCTGGGAGGGACTTTCAGGTCCTGGTGCATGATAGTAGAGGAAGGCCTATGCAGATGTTTGAGTGTTTTGCAGAAAAATGAGAAACTTTACACATGTATCAAAACTGTACTTACTGTAAACTATTAATCCTGCCAATAACAATACTAAAAGAAAATAAGATAATTCATATATGACCAATATTTGCTTGTAGCACACAATTTAAAATCAGTCTAATTGTGGTATTAAAGTTTCCCTGCTCCACTAGGGAAAGATAGAGACATACTGGGGGTATGGATTAACCAGCCAACACTCATGTTCAGCAGAAAAGCAATTACGGAATCCAGACTTTCCACCTTCTGCACCCCATAATGATCCCGGGTCCATACTCTCAGAAAGATAAAGAATAAGCTTCCAGTAGAGGGAATAGGATATGGAACTCTGGTGGTAGGAAATGTGTGGAAATTTATTCCTCTTATCCTATGATTTTTTTTCTGACGGTAGTGGGAAAGATGTGAAATTCTACCCATTACTTTGTAATCCTGTAAATCAATATTAAAACACTAACAACTAAAACTCTTATCCTAGTCAATTCTTTGGTTTCAAAACCGCTATTATCTTCGCACGATGCCAAACTTTGGGCATAGACTCAGATTCCAAGATGTGGGACAGGAATGAAGCGAGCCACTTCTTTGCCAAGGGACCCAGGTTAAGAATGAGTTCTGGGGTGATGTTATCATAGCCAGCAGCTGTTCCCGGTTTAACCCTCTTCAAAGCATCTTCCAGTTCAGACAGTGTAAAGGGAGAGAGTTTTGGAGATGGAAAAGATAACCGGAAGTGGGATGACCACTCTTGGGAAACTTCTCTTTTCCAGACTGGGTCGATCTTAGCACGTCCAACTTGAGTTAGGTGACTGGCCACTGAGTTTGGAGATACGGGAGGATGGGAGACGGGAGGGGGTTGGCTACCGGCACCCAGTCTGTGAAGAAGCTTCCAGGCCTTCCTACTTGAGTGGGTGAAGTTCAGACTTTCCGTGAGTTGTTGCCAGCGGGCTTGGCGTGCTGCATCCAGGGAGGCAATGAGATGGTCAGCCACATCTGGGTCGCCCGACTCATCATACTGCTTTAGTAGTTGCTCGCATTCAGCATCAAGACAAGGCGTATAGTTAGCACGTCTCCCATGAGGAATGGCTTGGGAAGCTGCTTTGAAAGACCCAACACTGGCCGCCAGCTATAGACCAATTTCTCTCCTTTCCGTGTGTTACAAACTCCTTGAGAGGCTGCTTCTGTCACGTATTTCTCACCTTACAGAGAAATTCCTATCACCCGCCCAAGCTGGTTTCCGCCCAGGAAGATCTACCTGCGAACAAGCCCTGGTCCTCTCAACTTACATTGAAAATGGATTCCAGAAGAATTTAAAGATGGGTGCTGTCTTTGTTGATCTCACAGCAGCCTATGACACAGTCTGGCACCGTGGTCTCCTAGTCAAGATCTCAAGATGCCTGCCTCCATGGGTGGCCAACACTATATCGTTTCTTCTCCAAAACAGAAGATTCCAGGTGCATCTGGGTGACAAGTCTAGCAGATGGAGACTTGTCTCAAGTGGCCTCCCCCAGGGCTCTGTTCTGTCTCCTACGCTATTTAATATTTACATCAATGACCTCCCAGAAACTTCTTCAAGGAAGTTCATCTACGCCGATGACATCTGCTGTGCAACTCAGGCATCCAGTTCAACATCCTCGAGGAAACACGAAAGACATGTCTCTGATATCTGATTACTGTAAAAAATGGCGACTAATCCCTAGCACTGCAAAAATGGTATCATCTGTTTTCCATCTACACCATGTCTCGGCCTCGCGTGAGCTTAATGTGCAGTTTGGCGAAACGAGAATCCGGCATGAAGCCCAGCCAGTCTATCTTGGCGTTACTCTCAATCGCACTCTGTCATTTCACGAACATCTCATACAAACTGCAGCAAAGGTGGGCGCGAGGAATCACATCATTGCAAGACTGGCCAGCTCCTCATGGGGCGCAAGCGCTTCCACACTACGATCATCATCTCTGGCATTATGCTATTCCACTGCAGAATACTGAGCCCCAGTATGATTCCGTAGCCCCCATGTCCACTTGGTCGATTCCAAATTATATTCCTCCATGAGGATAATTTCTGGAACCATCCGTTCCACCCTGGTTCCATGGCTGCCAGTTCTTAGCAACATCGCCCCGCCAGATATTCGTCGGGATGCGGCATCATCTAAGTTCATTTCCCACGTCTACGCTCGACCAGACCTGCCAATATACGCGGATATCTTCGCCCACCCTGTCCAACACTTGACGTCTCGTCACCCAATCTGGCCCCCTACATCTACACTGAACTTCTCTGTTCCAGTCTCTTGGAAGCAGAGTTGGCAGTCAGCTGAGGTAAAGAACAACCCGGCTTTGACCTAGCACATTATGATTGGGCCCTCCTCAATCGCTATCGAACAGGCCATGGCCGGTGCGCAGCTATATTCCATTACTGGGGAGCCAGAGACAACCCGAACTGCCCCTGCGGCTACAGACAGACTATGACCCACATAGTCAACGACTGCCACCTCTCCAGATTCAAAGGAGGTCTCGAACTTTACATCAGGCTCAACCTAACGCTGTTGACTGGCTATGGAAGAAGGGCAAACGCTAGAAGAAGATCCTAGTCAATATGTGTAGATTTTGGCTATTTGTAAAACAAAGATGGTTAACATTTACTTTTACATTTACTTTTTACAACAAAATTTACTTTTACAAACATTTACTTTTACAAACAAAATTTCAGTGACATCATATTTCTCTGCTGAATTTAAGCAGGATTTTGCATTATCCAAAAAAGCTGTATTATATTTAGAGTTTTTAACGACAATTTCTGAGCTGGATCAAAAATAGATGCTTATAGTCATTAAAGAGCATAGTTATTTATAGCTGACAATTGCTCCAGATGTCAAATGCAATACATCAATGGCATTATATGCATTTCTTTTCTATTTGATACTTATTTACTTATTTAACTACTGTAAACATCTCAGGTAAAAACAATACTTTCAAATGACATGTTAATTCTTTAACCTATTAGAAATTCTTAGCAATACTGTTTATATTTACATTATAACCAGTTATTTATTCTATCTCTATTATAAATAATCTTATTGATTTCAAAATACATGTGCTTTATAAATTTATTCTTAGGTTCTAGCTTATTTCATTCTATAGTACTAACTATATATGTTTATACAGTTTAAAATTTATGTTATATTATAAAATCTTAAATGTTTAAAAACTGTTCTTCTCATTAAATAAATAGATGAACTCTAAAAAAAAATATCAGCCAACTGTAGTAAAGAAATGCTAGTGGCCATCAGGTCTGAAAAACATCATCTTTTTAATAAGCAAAAGCCTACACATTTTAGTAAGGATGGTGCAAATTTTTCAAAGGTCAACAAAGATAAATATGTATGGTTTTAAATGCAATAAGATGGATGCTGTACTTACTAGAAAATTGAATATGAATATCCCCACTGTCAGGTCATTGAAAGTATTTATGTAAGTTATTCAAAATTCAGTAATATGGGACTGAAAATAGAAAAATAGGTAAGTTTTCATAAAGATTAGCTCAGAGGGTGCCCAGAATTAAAGACACTAAGACACATCATATTTAGAATTAAAATAAATTAGGATAAAGAAAGGATCTTGGGAAGATGGCAGACTGAGAAACTGCTAGTGGCTTGAGCTCTGACCACATCTCCTGGAAACAGAAGGATTTTCTGCCTTTAGTAGGCCAGTCAATAAGGGGTCTTAGCGGTAACACCAAGGAGGTGACTATAACTTAATTTGGGTTAAAAAGAGTAGAAATAAAGAGGAAATAATTTTTATTTCTTTTAAATTATTCAGCACACCTACTCCCCCTACCCCCCATAACCAGTCCCTGGGGACCAGCTCATAGCAGGCTCCCCTGCTGAGCATCTTTCTTTCTTTAACAAGATTCCTGTCCCACCAGGGAGTATCATTCATTCTAAGTCTATATCCTTCTGAAACCTCTGGCCTTTTTTCCTCCTAAGTAGCCAAAAAAAACCCCAGCCACATAGCTAATTAAATAATTAAAAATAAATAAATAAAAAGTCTTTCCTTTCACCGCTCTTTTATGACTGTTCTTTTTCTTATCTTTCTCTTTTTTCTCTCTCTCTTTTTTTTTTCTTTTTCTCATTCTTGTCATCCTTTCTTCCTTAATCCTACAGCTTCCAAAGCCACAGGCCCCATCCCACACACTACCAAACAGTGTGCTTTTTTGAATTCACTGATACACATTTGGGAATTATTTTGGGGAAGAATTCTGACTCAGAGTTGGACTCTCACTGCGAGTATCTCTGCTCAACTTCCCTTCCTCCTTTAGCTACCCCTAGAATATACAGTAGATAGTAGATTTTCCTACATGTCTATTTCAGCTATCCTTGTCTAGTCCTGAGGTTTTTTGTTTCTTTATTTGTTTGTTTTTCTCTTTCTTAACAATCAGCTACCTCTGATTACGAGGTTTGAGGTAATCTGGGACAGGGTTTTTTTTTACCCTGCTCTATTTTATTATTAATATTATATAAAGGCATATATCTTCCCCACCTTTTAGGTTAATCAGAATTAACTCTTAGGGTATCTTTCATTGCTAGGGTAGTGGGCATCTTATCTATTCTGGGAGGAACTTGTCTCGTTACTCCTACCTCCTGTACAGATTCTCCCCTCCCTCCTCCTCCTAGCTAATTAAAAAAAATAAATTAAATTAAATTAAAAATAAAGTAATGAGAAAAAAACTTTCCTTCCACTACTCTTTAATTATAGCTCTTTTTCTTATCGTTTCTCTTTTCTCTCTCTTGTCTTTTTTTTCTTGTCATACACTTCTTCTTCCTTCTTCTTTGCCTTTCTGAATTTGTGAATTATTTTGGGGAAGAAATCTGACTCAGAGTGGACTCTCTATGTGTGTATCTCTGCTCTACTTCCCTTTCCCCTCTTGTTGCCCCTAGAATATACAATGGATAGTAGATTCGCATAACTGTCTATTCTTGCTATCCCTTCTTTCTTTTCTCTTTCTTCCTCACTGGGATTTGGTTACTATTTTTTTCACAGACTGGAGAAATTGTTTGGCTAACTGGTAGTAATTAAACTGCTTTAATACTTGCTTCAGTTGCTACTGTAATTCCTGAGGTTGGTGAGAGCAATTGTCATAAAGGTATTTAGTACAGTGTTGCTTGTGCTCAAGACACAACAACTGAGGAACAACAGAGCATAAAAAAAGAAACACATAAATCAAAAAAATGGGTAGGTAAAAAAAAATAATAAAACTGGTACTCCAATTAATGAAGTCAAGAGCCCAGAAGAAACTACAAATCAGCCAGAAGTAACCATAGATAAGAAAAGTATGCAAGCAATAATAAACTTATTAATCACAGAAATGAAAACAACATTGGAGGAAAGGAATGGCAGTATTAGGGAAACAACAGTTGAGACCCCCAAGGAAAATACTGATCATCATGAGGCAATTAGAGAACTGAAAGCTGAAATAGCTGTATTGAAGAAAGAAGCTGAGGCAAGGGAAAGCAGACTAACAGAAGCAGAAAACAGAATTAGTCAGACAGAGGATGAGTTAGAGAAGATGAAAAAAGAGGTGAAAGAGCTTAAAAAGAGATAGAGAGACACTGAAAACAACAACAGAGACATATGTGATGATCTCAAAAGAAGTAACATTCGCATAATTGGCCTGCCAGAGGAAGAAAGAGAGGAAGGGGAAGCAAAAATTCTAGAGGAAATAATAGAAGAAAACTTCCCAAACCTGAATAACAGAAAGGACATCAAGATTCAAGAGGCCCAGAGAGTACCAAACAGAATCAACCCAGACCTGAAGACACAAGACACATCATAGTCACAATGAGAAGTAGTAAGGATGAAGAAAGGATCCTAAAGGCTGCAGGAGAGAAACAAAAAGTCACATACAGGGGAAAACCCATAAGATTATCTGCAGACTTCACTTAAACTCGAAAAGCCAGAAGGGAATGGCAAGATATCTATCAAGCCCTGAATGAAAAAGGGTTTCAACCAAGGATAATATATCCTACTAGACTTTCATTCAAACTAGATAGAGGGATCAAACCCTTCTTAGACAAACTTCAGTTAAAGGAGGCAACCATCACCAAACTGGCCCTGAAAGAGGTTCTAAAAGACCTCTTATAAACAAGAACATCACTATAATACTGACAATATATCAGAGCAAACAAAAAAAATTTTTTTTGAACAATGGCACTACAATACATTAAATCCATAATATCAATAAATGTCAATGGCTTAAACTCACCCATCAAAAGCCACAGAGTTGGGGATGGATCAGAAAACAATCCAACCATATGCTGCTTGCAAGAATCCCATCTGTCACAACAAGATAAACACAGACTTAAAGTGAAAGGATGGAAAACTATCATACAGGCTAACGGACCACAAAAAGGGCAGGAACAGCCATTCTCATCTCAGACATGATAGATTTTAAATTAAATAAAGTAATAAAAGATAGGCAAGGACATTACTTAATGATTAGAGGATCAATCAGCCAAGAAGACTTAACAATTACTAACATCTATGTCCCCAATGAGGGGCCATCTAAATAAGTCAAGCACTTACTGAAACAATTTCAAAAATACATCAATAGTAATACAATAATAGTGGGAGACTTCAATACCCCACTCTCACACTTAGACAGATCAACAAAGCAGAGAACCAACAAAGATAAAAGAGAATTGAATGAAGAGATTGACAGACTAGACCTCTTGGACATTTTCAGAGTCCTTCACCCCAAAAAACTGGAATACACCTTCTTTTCAAATCCACATAACACATACTCAAGGATAGACCACATGTTACACCACAAAGACAGCATCAATAAATTCAAGAGCATTGAAATCATCCCAAGTATCTTCTCAGATCACAGTGGAGTAAAACTAACATTTAACAACAAACAGACAATTATTAAAAGTCACAGAATTTGTAAACTAAACAACATGCTCCTTAAGAACCACTGGGTCTGAGACTCACTCAAACAGGAAATTCAAATGTTCCTGGAAACAAATGAAAATGAAGACACAACCTATCAAAATATTTGGGACACAGCTAAGGCAGTACTGAGAGGGAAACTTATAGCCATACAATCACATATTAAACACCAAGAAGAAGCTCAAATGACTGACCGTACTGCACACCTCAAGGACTTAGAGGAAGAGGAACAAAGGAACCCTAAAGCAACCAGAAGGACAGAAATCACTAAAGTTAGAGCAGAAATAAACAACATCGAAAATAAAAGAACCATACAAAAGATCAATGAAGCCAAATGTTGGTTCTTTGAAAGATTAAACAAAATTGACAAACCCCTAGCCAGACTCACCAAACAGAAAAGAGAGAAGACTCAAATTAATAGAATTGTAAACGATGCAGGAGATATCACAACTGACACCACAGAAATCCAGAGAATCATGCGAAACTTCTATGAAGAACTATATACCACCAAGCTAGAGAATCTGGAAGAAATGGAACAATTCCTAGAAGCATATGCCCTTCCAAAACTGAACCAAGAAGAACTACAAAATCTAAATGCACCAATCACAGACAACGAAATTGAAACTGTTATTAAGAACCTCCCCAACAGCAAAAGTCCTGGGAGTATGGACCAACCAGTCAACGCCCATGTTCAGCAGGGAAGCAATTATAGACACCAGACCTTCTACCTTATGCAACCCACAATGACCCTGGATCCATGCTCCCAGAGGGATAGAGAATGGGAAAGCTATCAGGGGATGGAGTGAGATATGGAGATTGGGTGGTGGGAATTGTGTGGAATTGTACCCCTCCTACCCTGTGGTTTTCTTAATACTTTCTTAAATAAAAAAGAAAAAAAAAAAGAAAGGATCTTGAACACTGCAAGAGAAAAACAGAGTCACCTATAGAGGAAAACACATAAAATTAGCAGAATTCCCCACACAAACATTAAAGGCCAAAAGAGAATAGCAAGATATCTGTAGAGCAGTCAATGAGAAAGGCTTTCAACCAAGAATACTTTATCCTGCTAGACTGGGGGCATAAAAACCTTCTCTGACAATAACAGTTGAAGATATCAACTATCACCAAGCCTAACCCACAAGAAGTTCTATAAGGTTTCTTATAAACAATCACATCATAAACACACCATATATCAGAACACTCTAAAATTTTAGAGTAATGTCATTAAAATATCTTCATTCTATAATATCAGTAAATGTCAATGGTCTGAATTCACCTATTAATATGTATAGAGTAGGAAAATGGATCAGAAAACACAACCTAACTATATCCTGTCTGCATGAATCCCACCTAAATCAACAAGACAAACAGAGACTCAAAGTGAAAGGATGGAAGACTACTATACAAGCTGATGGACCACAAAAAGGGCAGGAACAGCTATTCTCAATATAACACGATAGACCTTAAAACAAGAAAAAATTTAAAAGATAGGAATGGACATTACTTAAAGTTCAGAGGATCAGTCAATCAAGAGGTCTCAACGATTAACATCTGTGCACCCAATGAGAGGCCATTTAAATATATCAGACATCTACTGAAAGACCTAAGGCAATAAAATAACAGCCACACTGATAGTAGGGGATTCAACACCCCTTGGATGTTAGTTAGAAACTATCAAATGCTTAGAGGAAATATTTGCAGAAGTCTTTTTGGTCTAAATTTTAAAAGCAGGTACCTTCAATGAAATGAATCCAATAAACAAAAAGTTCAACAATAAACACAAAGCAGAACTTAGACTGGGTCTGGTGTATTGAACCGAAGTAAAGGACTCTGGGGAAAGGTGGTAGGCAGAGGTTGAAAAAAAAGAACAGAAGAGAAAACACTACACAGAACTCGGACATTAGTTGGTGTATTCCACCAAAGTAAAAGACTGGGGGTAAGGGAGAAAGGTTCAGGTCCTGGAACATGATGGCAGAGGAAGATCTAGTGGGAGTTGTATCATGTGGAAATGTTATGCATGTGCAAACTATTGTATTTTACTGTAAACCATTAACCCCCCCAATAAAGAAATGAAATAAAGAAAATAGAGAAGTTTTATTACTAGGGAAGTACTAAAAATATATTTGATCTCACTCATATCATAGACTAAAAATCTTGCTGTGAAGATGTAATTTTGACATGAAAAATGACAATAAATCAAATGAGTATACAAGTTACAAAACAGCATGTAAAATAATTATTACGTAGATAGATACATGTCTAAATTTACATATAAAATGTTAATTATGACATTCTGTGAAAGATAAAACATAATGACTTTGCTTCATCCTTTCTTTGTTTTCCAAATTTTTATTACTTGGAATATATTTTATTTATAATAAGACAACTCTAACAACAAACTCAAGAGAAACTGTGGCACCTGTAATAATTTCATGAGTAATCCTAACTGACAATGGAATTCCCAGAATAAACATTGATTTTAAGTTTTTGCCTGTGTTTCTCCTAGATACATAAATAAAAACTTTATATACTATATACAATAATAATCACATGTCATTATATTATGTAATAGTTATATAATGATTAATCTTACATATAGATCTATTTCTATGAAGAACTCTGGTTGATATACCTACAAAGCAATCTAAACAGAAACAAGTACAGGATTCTAGACTCTTGATTTAAAATTGCTTACAGCTAAGGAAGTAATCTAAAATAGCTAGTTATCACCAGAAAATACACTAAGATGAATGGTTGATAACTCACTTGAACATTACTTGTCCTTTAATGTATGGGCACAGAACCATCTAAGGTTCAGAATGTGCACAAGCAGCATTCACTAGGTAATTAGATTCATATATGAAACAGAACAATTAGAATAGCTAACAATCTCCCCATAACCCTGAAGTGCTGTAAGAGCTTATATAAATTGTTTCACCAATGGTCTATAGCAGCCATGCTAGGCAACCCTCTGCTTCCACTAGTTACCAACTGAGCAATACATTGAAAAGTAGAAAATTCAATCACTGCATATGAGAAAAAATAAAATGATAATGCACAGATTAGAACCAATCTACAATTTTACATTTCACTAATCCCAGACTTGTTAGAGACAGGACTTTTAACTTGAGGCTGTTCATAGCTTTTTTTCTGTGTTAGCTGAAGTTTGTATAAGAATGATAAATTGTACTGTCTGTACAACACTACTTATCCTATTTCATGAGCACAGTCTGTCTCTTTTTTTACTGCCCTGATCTTCTAATCTGTCTCTTTTTCTCACTAAAGTGCTTCTATTTTCCAGGATTATTCAAAATGAAATCCAAAAATTACAGAAGCAATGAAGTCAATCTCTTAGATTACAAGAAGGCATATAAGAACTTCTATTTATATTTTCTTCATTTCCCCTTCATCTGTTTTTCTTTTTTTCTTTCCTTTTCATTTCTTACATTTATATTAAGGAAATAGTGTTTTACAGGACAATTGTTGACACATTGGTAAAGTCTCCTACATCCCTGCAATCGGTATCTTCATGTCACTTCATCACTAGTCTAAATCCCTCTTCACCTTTATGAACTGGAAACCTTACACCATTTCTTTTTCTCTTCCCAGTCTAAAAGTCCTTTGTTTTTAAGTATTCCTCTCACAGACTCTGGGAGGTATGACCATTGAGTAACAGGAATTGAATCGACTCTCCCCCAAGAACAACAAATAAATACAACAAGAGACACAAATATAACACATAATGTACAGCTGGAAGATCTGAAACCTCAGGTAAGTGCTGCACATTTGGTACAAGAAGGGCCGTGGGTTGAAAGTTCAATATGGTCAAATCAGAGCTCCAATCAGCATGGTACACAATTATGCTTTTACACACAGCAAGCAGTAAGGGTAGCTCCCAGTGCCAGAAGAAAAGAGAAGGGAGATATGAGGAGGAAGATGGCGGACTGAGAAGCTGCTAATAGTGAGTGCTCTGATCACATCATCGGCAATGGTAGGATTTTCTGCCTTTAGCAGGCCAGTCAATAAGGGGTGACACCAAAGAGGTGATTATAATTTAATTTGGGTTAAGAATTAGAGTAAAGGTGACACGGACTAGCGGGGCTCCAGACTTCCCAGGCGGCGCCGGGCAAGGCGAGTGCACCGGGCATTGTCCTCCACCCGGGAAGGCGGCTCCTCCACCGGTTGCAGAGCGCGGCGGGCAGAGGACCAGGAGAGAGCACTTTAGCTCAGGGGATTTCTCTTGGGAGTCTCCAGGGTCCACCGCGACCCTGAGGGCAGATCCAAAGACTTCTTGAGTATAGCTCTCATTGGATCAAAGGACTTGGAGCTAGTTTTCATTTTCGAGAAATCCTTTAAAAAAGTCTGGAGGGGGGGGTTTCCCGGAGGATGGCGGACGGAGAAGCTGCTAGCCTCTGAGATCCGAACACACTCCCCTGGAGACAATAGGATTTTCTGCCTTTAGCAGGCCAGCCAATAAGGTGTCCTTAGACACCAAGGAGGTGACTATAACTTAATTTGGGTTAAGAATTAGAGTAGGGAAAAAATTCTTTTTTCTTCCTATTAATTTTCAAGAATACATCCTTCCCACCGCCCCCCCCCCCATAAGCAGTCCCTGGGACCAGCTCCTAGCAGGATACCCCATACCAACAAACAGGGTATTGTTGGTTTTTTTTTTTTTGAATTCACTGATACACATTTGGGAAGTTCCTTGCACTGCTCTTTAATTACAACTCTTCTTCTTATCTTCTCCTTTTTCTCTCTCTTATCTCTCTCTCTCTTTTTTTTTGTTTTTTTTTTTAATCTTGTCATACACTTCTATCTTCTTTGCCATTCTGAATTTGTGAATTACTTAGGGGAAGAAATCTGACTCAGAGTGGACTCTCTATGTGTGTATCTCTGCTCTAGTTCCCTTTCCCCTCTTGTTACTCCTAGAATATACACTGGATAGTAGATTTGCATAACTGTCTATTCTTTCTATCCTCTCTTTCTTTTCTCTTTCTTCACTGGGATTTGGTTACTAGTTTTTCATGGACTGGAGAAATTGTTTGGCTAACTGGTAACGATTAAACTACTTGAATACTTACTTCAGTTGCTACTGTAATTCCGGAGGTTGGTGAGTGCAATTGTCATAAAGGTATTTAGTACAGTGTTACTTGTACTCAAGACACAACAACTGAGGAACAACAGAGCATAAAAAAAGAGAGAAACACATAAATTTAAAAAAATGGGTAGATTAAAAACAAATAAAACTGCTACCCCAATGAATGAAGACAAGAGCCCAGAAGAAACCATAAATCAGTCAGAAGTAACCATAGATAAGAAAAGTATGCAAGCAATAATAAACTTATTAATCACAGAAATGAAAATAACATTGGAGGAAAGGAATGGCAGTATTAGGGAAACAACAGTTGAGACCCCCAAGGAAAATACTGATTATCTTGAGGCAATTAGAGAACTGAAAGCTGAAATAGCTGTAATGAAGAAAGAAGCTGAGGCAAGGGAAAGCAGACTAACAGAAGCAGAAGACAGAATTAGTCAGACAGAGGATGAGTTAGAGAAAACGAAGAAAGAGGTGAAAGAGCTTAAAAAGAGATAGAGAGACACTGAAAACAACAACAGAGACATATGGGATGATATCAAAAGAAGTAACATTCATATAATTGGCCTGCCAGAGGAAGAAAGAGAGGAAGGGGAAGCAAACATTCTAGAGGAAATAATAGAAGAAAACTTCCCAGACCTGAATAACAGAAAGGATATCAAGATTCAAGAGGCCCAGAGAGTACCAAACAGAATCAACCCAGACCTGAAGACACCAAGACACATCATAGTCACAATGAGAAGAAGTAAGGATAAAGAAAGGATCCTAAAGGCTGCAAGAGAGAAACAAAAAGTCACATACAGGGGAAAACCCATAAGATTATCTGCAGATTTCTCCACTCAAACTCTAAAAGCCAGAAGGGAGTGGCAAGATATCTATCAAGCCCTGAATGAAAAAAGGTTTCAACCAAGGATAATATATCCTGCTAGACTTTCATTCAAGCTAGATGGAGGGATCAAAACCTTCTTAGACAAACAACAGTTAAAGGAGGCAACTATCACCAAGCCGGCCCTGAAAGAGGTACTAAAAGACCTCTTATAAACAAGAACATCACTATAATACTTGCAATATGTCAGAGTAAACAAATCGTTTTTTAGAACAATGGCACTACAATACATTAAATCCATAATATCAATAAATGTCAATGGCTTAAAATCACCCATCAAAAGGCACAGGGTGGAGGGAATGGATCAGAAAAGATAACCCAACCATATGCTGCTTGCAAGAATCCCATCTGTCACAACAAGATAAACAGACTTAAAGTGAAAGGATGGAAAACTATCATACAGGCTAACGGTCCAAAAAAAGGGCAGGAACAGCCATTCTCATCTCAGACACGATAGATTTTAAATTAAATAAAGTAATAAAAGATAGGCAATGACATTACATAATGATTAGAGGATCAATCAGCCAAGAAGACTTAACAGTTATTAACATCTATGCACCCAACGAGGGACCATCTAAATACATTAAGCATCTACTGAAAGAATTTCAAAAATACATCAATAGTAATACAATAATAGTGGGAGACTTCAATACCCCACTCTCACACTTAGACAGATCAACAAAGCAGAGAACCAATAAAGATACAAGAGATTTGAATGAAGAGATTGACAGACTAGACCTCTTGGACATTTTCAGAGTCCTTCACCCCAAAAAACTGGAATACACCTTCTTTTCAAATCCACATAACACATACTCAAGGATAGACCACATGTTAGGCCACAAAGACAGCATCAATAAATTCAAGAACATTGAAATCATCCAAAGTATCTTCTCAGACCACAGTGGAGTAAAACTAACATTTAACAACAAACAGACAATTATTAAAAGACATAGAATTTGGAAACTAAACAACATGCTCCTTAAGAACCACTGGGTCAGAGACTCAATCAAACAGGAAATTCAAATGTTCCTGGAAACTAATGAAAATGAAGACACAACTATCAAAATATTTGGGACACAGCTAAGGCAGTACTGAGAGGGAAACTTATAGCCATACAATCACATATTAAACACCAAGAAGAAGCCCAAATGAACGACCTTACTGCACACCTCAAGGACTTAGAGGAAGAGGAACAAAGGAACCCTAAAGCAACCAGAAGGACAGAAATCACTAAAGTTAGAGCAGAAATAAACAACATCGAAAATAAAAGAACCATACAAAAGATCAATGAAGCCAAATGTTGGTTTTTTGAAAGATTAAACAAAATTGACAAACCCCTAGCCAGACTCACCAAACAAAAAAGAGAGAAGACTCAAATTAATAGAATTGTAAACGATGCAGGAGATATCACAACTGACACCACAGAAATCCAGAGAATCCTGCGAAACTTCTATAAAGAACTATATGCCACCAAGCTAGAGAATCTGGAAGAAATGGAACAATTCCTAGAAACCTATGTACTTCCAAAACTGAACCAAGAAGAACTACAAAATCTAAATGCACCAAACACAGACAAAGAAATTGAAACCGTTATTAAGAATCTCCCCAACAACAAAAGTCCTCGACCAGATGGCTTCACAAACTAATTCTACAAAACTTTGAGGAAACAGTTAATACCCATACTTCTTAAGCTATTCCATTAGATTGAAGAAACAGGAATACTCCCTTCCACCTTTTATGAAGCCAACATCACCCTGATACCAAAAGCTGATAGGGACAGAACAAAAAAGGAAAACTACAGACCAATATCTCTGATGAACATAGATGCCAAAATATTAAACAAGATCTTGGCCAACCAGATACAGCAACACATCAAAAAGATTGTTCATCATAACCAAGTGGGATTCATCCCAGGAATGCAAGGCTGGTTCAACATCCGTAAGTCAATCAATGTCATTCACCACATCAATAAAAGCAAATCCAAAAACCACATGATTATCTCAATAGATACAGAGAAAGCCTTTGACAAAATCCAACACCCATTCATGCTCAAAACTCTACAAAAAATGGGAATAGATGGGAAATTCCTCAAGATAGTGGAGTCTATATATAGCAAACCTACAGCCAACATCATACTCAATGGACAGAAGCTGAAAGCATTCCCCCTCAGATCGGGGACTAGACAGGGCTGTCCACTGTCACCGTTAACATAGTATTGGAAGTTCTTGCCATAGCAATCAGGCATTAGAAAGAAATCAAAGGGATACAGATTGGAAGGGAAGAAGTCAAGCTCTCACTATTTTCAGATGATATGATAGTATACATAGAAAGACCTAAAGAATCCAGTAGAAAATTACTGGAAGTTATTAGGCAATATAGCAAGGTATCAGGCTACAAAATCAATGTACAAAAATCAGTGGCATTTCTTTATGCAAACACTAAATCTGAAGAAGAAGACATGCAGAAATTACTCCCATTTACTGTTTCAACAAAATCAATCAAATACCTAGGAATAAAGTTGACCAAAAAAGTGAAAGACTTGTATACTGAAAACTATGAGTCGCTACACAAGGAGATAGAAACTGATACCAAGAAATGGAAGGATATCCCATGCTCATAGATTGGAAGAATAAATATCATCAAAATGAATATTCTCCCCAGAGCCATATACAAATTTAATGCAATACCCATCAAAGTTCCACCAAGCTTCTTTAAGAGAATAGAACAAACACTACAATCATTTATCTGGAACCTGAAAACACCTAGAATTGCCAAAACCATCTTAAGGAAAAGAAACAGAAATGGAGGCATCACACTCCCACCTTAAACAATATTATAAAGCCATCATTATCAAAACAGCATGGTACTGGAACAAAAATAGGCACACAGACCAGTGGAACAGAATTGAAAGCCCAGAAGTATATCCCAACACCTATGGGCATCTAATCTTTGATAAGGGGGCCCAAAGGATTAAATGGAAAAAGGAGGCTCTCTTCAATAAATGGTGCTTGGAAAACTGGGTTGTAACATGCAGAAGAATGAAATTGAACCACTTTATCTCACCAGAAACAAAAATCAACTCCAAATGGATCAAAGACCTAGATGTCAGACCAGAAACAATCAAATACTTAGAGGAAAACATTGGTAAAACACTTTCCCACATACACCTCAAAGACATCTTTGATGAATCAAAACCAATTGCAAGGAAGACTAAAGCAGAAACAAACCAATGGGACTACATAAAATTGAAAAGCTTCTGCACATCCAAAGAAACTATTAAACAAACAGAGAGACCCCTCACAGAATGGGAGAAGATCTTCACATGCCAGACATCAGACAAGAAAGTAATCACCAAAATATATAAAGAGCTCAGCAAACTTAGCCGCAAAAAAGCTAATGACCCCATCCAAAAATGGGCAGAGGATATGAACAAAACATTCACTACAGAGGAGATCCAAAAGGCTAACAAACATATGAAAAACTGCTCTAGGTCACTGATTGTCAGAGAAATGCAAATTAAGACAACACTAAGATATCACCTCACTCCTGTAAGAATGGCATACATCAAAAAGGACAGCAGCAACAAATGCTGGAGAGGATGTGTGGACAGAGGAACCCTTTTACACTGCTGGTGGGAATGTAAATTGGTACAACCTCTGTGGAGATCAGTCTGGAAAACTCTCAGAAGGCTAGACATGGACCTTCCATATGATCCAGTAATTCCTCTCCTGGGGTTATACCCCAAAGACTCCATAACACCCAACCAAAAAAGGTGTGTACTCCTATGTTCATAGCAGCACAATTCATAATAGCTAAAACCTGGAAGCAACCCAGGTGCCCAACAACAGATGAGTGGCTGAGAATGCTGTGGTATATATACACAATGGAATACTATGCAGCTATCAAGAACAATGAACCCACCTTCTCTGACCCATCTTGGACAGAGCTAGAAGGAATTATGTTAAGTGAGATAAGTCAGAAAATAAAGATGAGTATGGGATGATCCCACTCATCAACAGAAGCTGACTAAGAAGATCTGAAAGGGAAACTAAAAGCAGGACCTGATCAAATTGTAAGTATGGTACCAAAGTAAAAACCCTTGGTGAGGGGTAGACATGTAGCTTCCTGGGCCAGTGGGGGGTGGTAGTGGGCGGGAGGGATGGGTCACAATCCTTTGGTGGTGGGAATGGTGTTTATGTACACTCCTAGCAAAATGTAGACATATAAATCAGTAGTTAATTAATATGAGCAGGGGAAATCAATTGTATGTCTCAAAGTTTCTCAAAAGACAAACTGAATCTTTTTAATATATAGGCTATGTATTTTATATGCGGACTCTCTCAAAAGCCTAGACCAAGTAGATTAGAAGCATCCAATAGCACAGCTATATACAAGATACTGGGTACTGTACAGCAAACCATAACAAAGGGACATTTCAAAGTTAACCCAATTAACAAATAATGTGATGATAATATTAACTATCGATTGTCTTTTTGAACCCTAAGACAGCAGGAACCTCACATCTCCACTATAGAGCCCCTACTTCCCCCAGTCCTGGAACCCTTGGATAGGGCCCACTTTCCCGTATGCATCTCCCAATCCAAACCAAATAATATTGCATGCGCCGATCACAACCTAACCAAAGCAACGATTGCCACCTCAACATGCTTCACCTCAGACTGTATCCAGAGACTTCACGTGTGGAATGACAACCCTTCAACTTCATTACTCAGGTGAGACCTTTCCTTTTATAGTACACTCTAATTTCATCTCAGGTAGTTCACTTTCTAACAAAGTCCCATAATCTAGATATACACCAGTTTCTGTGAGAGAGAGCTTATGTGCACACGTATCCATAAACTACTGCAAAATATATACCTGAAAGCAGAAGTACACTAGAGTTTGCAGTGAGTACCTCCCTAACACTTCCTCTCCACTATTCCAAGCTTGGGATCCATGATTGCTCAACAAATTGTTTGGCTTCATATGTTAACTCTCTTTTCAATCACCAGGATGCTGGCTAGGCTTCCCTGGATTGAAGACCCCACCAATGTGTCCTGGAGCTCAGCTTCCCCAGAGACACACCCTACTAGGGAAAGAGAGAGGCAGACTGGGAGTATGGACCGACCAGTCAACGCCCATGTTCAGCGGGGAAGCAATTACAGAAGCCAGACCTTCTACCTTCTGCAACTCTCAACGACCCTGGGTCCATGCTCCCAGAGGGCTAGAGAATGGGAAAGCTACCATGGGAGGGGGTGTGTTATGGGCATTGGGTGGTGGGAATTGTGTGGAGTTGTACCCCTCCTACCTAATGTTTTTTTTCATTAATCCTTTCTTAAATAAAAAATTAAAAAAAAAAAAAAGAAAAGAGAAGGGAATTTCAACCTCTCAATATTAGACTCACGTTCTTTCCTTTTTTTTTTTTTTTTCATCATTTTGAATTTAAGGCGAGGACAAAACAAAAAAACCAGAGAGCATTTGCAACCATAAAACAGCCCAACCCAACCCCCACCCCACCTGTTTTGAACTATATAAAAAAGAAAATCCTAAAGACCACAATAGCACCACCTACTGTTCAGCAATAACCAGCACAATAAATGTGTAAGAAAAATAGAAATAATTAATTCCACATCAGTCAGATATAAAGAAACAGACAGACTCCAAGTAATTACAGATATAGACTATCAGAAACAGATTACAGAAAACTCATTATGAGGACACTCCAAGAATATAAGCATAATATGGAGATATATACCCAAGACTTGAAATAGCACTGTACTATGTAATTAAGACACACAAAAGACTAACTCAGAATAGAGTTCTCTAAGAAAATGCAAAGCTTAAATGAAAAACTTCAATCAGAATTCACCAAGCAATTAGATAGCATGAAAGAACAACTTCAAACAGGGGCTCGGGTGGTGGCCCACTTAGTTTAGTGCACTTAGTACAAAGTGCAAGGACCCATGCAAGGATCTGGGCCCAAGCCCCTGGCTCCCCATCTGCAGGGGGGTCACCTCACAAAAGGTACAGAGGAGTTTCCTCACAAGCAATGAAGCAGGTCTTCAGGTGTCTATCTCTCCCTCTCTCTATCTACCCTTGCCTCTCAATTTTTCTCTGTCCTACTGAGAAAGAAAAGCCACCTGAAGTGGTGGATTTGTAGTGCCAACACCAAGACCCAGCAATCAGAGGCAAAAGGAAAGAAAGAACGAAATAAAGAAAGAAAGAAAGAAAGAAAGAAAGAAAGAAAGAAAGAAAGAAAGAGAGGAGGGAGGGAGGGAGGCAGGGAGGGGAGGAAGGAAGGAAGGAAGGAAGGAAGGAAGGAAGGAAGAAAGAAAAAAAAGAAAGAAAAAAGGAAGGAAGGAAGAGAAAAACTTCAAACAGAACTGCAAGAAGTAAAAGACTCTGAGTACAGTTCAAGCTCAGGTAGATTTGTAGTGTAAACAGCAAACTAAACATCCAAGTTAATAAACTATCCTGTAATAGCTTTAAATTAATATTTTGTACCTGTTTACCACTTAGTCTCCATGGTACATGGGACACACAGCAGGAAATACTATAACCAAAGGTCATTAGAGTCCTTAATACACTCTCTTCTTTCTATACATGATAGAACACACACACTCATGCACACACATACACACACACACACACACACACACACACACACACTTCCCCTTTTTCTACCTGTTCAACCTAGATTCTGTCCATTCTCAAAGTATTATTGTGTCTGATTTTCCTCAGATCCCACTTGAACTTTATTGCAGAGTCCAGCTTTGCGGGATCCAATGAAGAGGAGGGCAATGAGACATTTAGGCAAGCAACCTTGGAACCATTCAGGGAATGGAGCCTCGAACACATTTACTGAAGCATTTTTATATAGCAGTTTTTGGTTGGCCCACTTCCCCATGCATCTGGATCTATCACTCACTTATGTAATTATTTGTCTTTTCAGTATATGTCAGTCTCTTCTAATCTAGTTTAGGAGAAGGTCAGGAGCAGCTACTGATAGTCTTTACATCATGTAGTACCATGAGGTTTTCCTCAGAAGGCTGACTCACAGCAGATATTACTCAGAGGTTTTCCTCTGAAAGTTGTACAGCAGTACTACTCTGAAGTTTGCCTCAGAATGCTGTTTTAAGGGCAGAGCCATGATGGCAACTTGGACACATCAGCTGGCATGAGCTCCAAAAAGCAGCAGCCTGTGACCAGGTATTCTCTGGATAGGGTATCATATTAGTCAGGCTGCAGGAGGGTAAATAAGGGGAACTAAGGGTGATACCAATCTTGAGTTAGAAAACAGAGGCCAGGAGGAAAAAGAAAGGAAATATTTTGATTATTTCTGAAGCTCACCCCTCCCTCCTACCCCAGAACCAGCTCCCAGGGGTGGGATAGCCACTCCTAGCAGGCTTACCACTGAGCTATTTACTTTACCAAGATTCCTTGCTCACCATGGGTGTCATTCCAAGCCTTTTTCTTTTCTTTTCTTTTTTTTTTTTTAAGTTACTGGATCTCTATTTGAGTGGCAAAATATCTGACCAATCAGAGCTTCACCCCACCTAAGAAAAACTACCTGAATGTGGTGGTTTTTTTTGTTGTTGTTGTTGTTTTTGGATACTTTTTACAATTGGCTGCCTTTGATCAGGCTGCCTGCAGTCAATCCATCCAGAGCAGTCCAAGCTGCAGAGGGACTGTTAGGGTTTTTTACTCTATTCTATTTTATTATTACTACTATTATATACTGTGTCCCTTTTGCCCCCTTCTTCCTCAGGTTGACCAAAATTAATTGTTGTTTTTACATTGTTAGGTGACTGGGTATCCTATCCAATGTGAGAGGAACTTTTTTCTACCTCTTCCCTCCACTTGCCTTTTTCCCACCTCCTAGCTAATTAAAAAAAAAAAAAACTCCTTTCACTACTGTTTTTTTTTTTCTCGTTCTTGTCTTTTTTTCTTCCTTTCTCCTTCTTTTGCTTTCTGAATTCATTGATACTCATTTGTGAATTATTCTGGGGAAGAAATCTGAGTCAGTGGACTGTATGTGTGAGTGTGTGTGTGTGTGTGTGTGTCTTCTCTACTTTCCTTTCTCCTCTTGATATCCCTAGAATTTACAGTAGGTAGTAGATTTGCATAATTGTCTATTCTTAATTTCCCTTTTTTCCTTTCTCTTTTTCCTTTGGACTTAGTCACTATTTTTTCTTAGACTGGAGGTGTTGTTTGACTAACTGGTACTGGTTAAACTGCTTCAATCCTTGCTTCAGTTATAAAGGTATTTAATATAGTGTGGCTTGTACTCAAAACACAACTGAAAAATGACAGAACAGAAATATTAAAAAAAAAACAATAAAAAATGGTTAAATCAAGAGCAAATAAAACTACTACCACAATGAATCAAGACAGGAGCCCAGAAGAAACTCCAAATCAGTCAGAAGTAACCATATATAAGAAAAGTATGCAAGCAATAATAAAACTAATAACCACAGAAATGAAGACAACTATGGAGGATAGAGCTATCAGAATTAGGAAAACAACAAATGAGACCCTCAAGGAAAGAAATTCTTTTCAAATCCACACAGCACATACTCAAGTATAGAGGACATGTTAGGCCACAAAGACAGTATCAACAAATTCAAGAACATTGAAATCATCCAAAATACCTTCTCAGACCATAGTGGAGTAAAGCTAACATTTAACAACAAACAGAAAATTACTAAAAGTCGCAGAATTTGGTAACTCAATAGCATGCTGCTTAAGAACCACTGGGTCAGAGAGAGACTCAAACAAGAAATTCAAATGTTCCTGGAAACAAATGAAAATGAACACAAAAGCTATCAAGATATTTAGGACATAGCTAAAGCAGTATTGAGAGGGAAACTCATAGCCATACAATCAAATATTAAAGAACAAGAAAAAACTCAAATAAACGGCCTTATTGCATGTCATAAGGACTTAGATAAAGAGGAAGAAAGGAACCCTAATGCAACCAGAAGGACATAAATCACTAAAATTAGAGCAGAAATAAACAACATCAAAAATAAGATAACCATACAAAAGATCGATGAAGCCAAATGTTGGTTCTTTGAAAAATTAAACAAAATTGACAAACCCCTAGCCAGACTCACTAAAAAAAAGGGGGGTGGGAGAAGACACAAATAAATAGAATTGTAAACCATAGAGGAGATATCACAACTGACACCATAGAAATCCAGAAAATCATGAGAAACTTCTATGAAGAACTATACACCACCAAGCTAGAGAATCTGGAAGAAATGGAAGAATTCCTGGAAACATATTCCCTTCCAAAACTGAACCAAGAACTACAAAACCTAAATGCACCAATCACAGACAAAGAAGTTGAAACAGTTATTAAGAATCTCCCCAACAACAAAAGTCCTGGACTAGATGGCTTCACAAACGAATTCTACAAAGCCTTCAGGAAACAGTTAATACTTATACTTCTAAAGCTTTTCCACAGATTCAAGAAACAGGAACACTCCCTTCCACCTTCTATGAAGTCAAAATCACCCTGATACCAAAAGCAAAGAGGGACATAATGAAAAAGGAAAACTACAGACCAATATCTCTGATGAACATAGATGCCAAAATATTAAACAAGATCCTGGCCAACCAGATACAGCAGTATATCAAAAAGATTGTTCATCATGACCAAGGTGCCCAACAACAGATGAGTAGCTGAGAAAGTTGTGGTTTATATACACAATGAAATACTACACAGCTATTAAGAACAATGAACCCACCTTCTCTGACCTATCTTGGATGGAGCTAGAAGAAATTATGTTAAGTGAGCTAAGTCAGAAAGATAAAGATAAGTATGAGATGATCCCACACATAAACATAAGTTGAGAAAGAGTAACATAAAGGGAAACTCAAAATAGGATTTGACTGAATTTGGAGTAGGGCACCAAAGTAAAAACCCTGGGTTGAGGGTGAGGCTGGATGTTCAGCTTCAAGAGGTGGGTGGGGGGAGGGAGAGAGGAGGGATGGGATACAGTCTTTTGGTGGTGGGAATGATATTTATGTAAGCTCCTATCAATTTTTAGTCAGATAAATCACTTTTTACTTAATATAGAGGGGGGGAAATTGATTGAATGTCTCAAACTTTTTATATCACAGACTGAGTCTTTTTAGTAAATAGGCTGAGTCTTTGATATGTTGACTCTCTTAAAAGCTTAGATGAGGGAGAACAGAAGCTACTGGTGGCACAGCTATATACAAATAATGTCAAAGGACATAAATTATGGTGATGGTGTGTATGATACAGCAAATCCTAACAAAGGAAAATTTCAAAGTTAACCCAATTGCCCAATAATGTGATTATAGCAATAACTAGCTAGTGTCTTCTTAAATCCTAAGACAGCAGGAACCTCCCGCTTCCTCTATAGAACCTATATTTCCCCCATTCCTGGAACCTCTAGGGTGGGGCTCACTTTCCTGCATGCTTATCTCAATTCATACCAAATAATAGTGCATCCTCCAATTCCAACCTAATCAATGCAATGAGTACCACCTCAGCATGCTTCACTCCAGTCTGTGTAGAGATGTTAGTCATGGAATGTCAACCCTTCACCCTCATTACTCGGGTGAAACCTTGCCTTTCAACATATTCTCTAATTCCATTCCAGGAGTTTCACTTCCTAACAAAGTCCCAAAACCTAGATAGAAGCCAAGTCCCATACATTCAGGATACCCCATCAGCTAGGTCCCTAACTGGGGAGTCCTGAGATTCCCAAACAAACATGATGAGCCTAGATCTCCAATAAACCCCTCTCTCCATTGTTACTGGTGATTTCTATCAGGAACAACACAATAGACCCCTTTGTGGGCCCCCATAGGTCCTTGCCCTCAACTTGGATCAACAATGGTAGAGAATGTTCCATTCTCCAAAGAAGGATGGACAATATACTGTATGCTACACCTGAGGAAGATGAGTCCTGATATTGGGGCATTTTGGAATGTCTCTACTTATGACCACAGAATGTGAGCTCAGATCTACAGGGATTCACAGGTCACATAGGTTCCTAAGCTGAATATGGGCCCTTGATCACATCAAATCGAAGGGGTTTATACTCAACAATATTCATACATCTTTCCCATATTTGGGGGCTACTCTCTTCCCTTATTCAGCTTTCTGGTTCTTCTGCCAGCCATGACATCATCTCCCCAGACAATAATTAGGATCCACCTGCATATCATATTTCAGGCTCAGTAAAAAAAAAATACTAGTATAGCCACAGGCCCTTTGGAATATAACAAAAATATGCCTACGAGCTATCTACAAAACAGAAATCCCACCGACTCTTCACCTACACTATTCCCGCCTTTAGGTCCTTGGTTGGTCAACAACTTGTTTAGCTTTGTATGTTAACTCTCTTTTCAGCCACCAGGTTCCAGATGCTAGCAGGATGCTGACCAGACTTCCCTGGGCAGACAGCCCCACCAATATGTCCTGGGGCTCCACTTCCCCAGAGCCTTTCCCCAATAGGGAAAGAGAGGGACAGGTTGGGATTATGGATTGACCTATCAATGCCCACATTCAGCAGAAGCCAGACCTTCCACCTTCTGCATCCCACAATGATCTTGGGTCCATCCTCCCAGAGGGTTAAAGAATAGGAAAGCTATCAGGAGAGGGGATGAGAGACAGAGTCCTGGTGGTGGGAATTGTGTTAAATTATACCCCTCTTATCCTATGGTTTTGTCAATGTTCCTTTTTATAAATAAATTTTAAAAAAATTAATGCTGTTTTAAAAGGTTTTCTACCACTTCTCTCTTTAGGTCAACATGACCTGGTTTCCTGCAGTTTGTATCTTATCTTTACCTCGTTGTGACTGAGTTTATTCATATTTCTCAGGGATCCCAAGTGCATTAATTTTGTAATGTTTATTTATTTTTAGTGAAAGAAAGATAGAAAGAGACCAAACCACTGCTCAACTCTGGTTTATGTTCGTGCTGATTGAACCTGGGGCTCTAGTGTCTCAGCCATGGAAATCTTTTGTAGAACCATTATGCTATCTCCCCAGCCCATATACTAGTTTAATGTCAACTGCACTGAAAATGCCAATGGTTGTATTATGCTTTAGGCTTTTCCTGAATTCCTAATAACACCTCCCACTTTTGCCTCACAAACCCCTTACAAGGTGAGAGACCACTGGAGTTTCTTCATTAATAGCCTTGTTAATGGTTAGGTTACCAAAAGGAAGCAGGCTGAAAGGAGAGATGTCAGGACTAAATAATACATGTGATAATAATAATACATGTCCTATGTGAGATGCCTTCAAGAAATTTTTTTCAAAATCTTCTAAAGCAGTATCGGGGTTAAGAAATTTAAGTTTATTCCAACAAAATAGTTATGCTCTTCCTACAATCCTGGGCATTTCATTTCATCTCATTCCTAGCTTCTTCAAACGTAAATATTTTGCTTTAATTTTTTTTATTGATTTAATAATGATTGACAAGTCCATTGGATAAAGGGGGTACAACTCCACACAATTCCCACCACCAGAGTTCTGCATCCCATCCCCTCCATTGGAAGCTTTCTTATTCTTTATCCCTCTGAAAGTATGGACCCAGGATCATTAAGGGGTGCAGAATGTGGAAGGTTTGGCTTCTGTAATTGCTTCTTTGCTGAACATGGGTATTAGCAGGTTGATCCATACTCCCAGCCTGTCTCTCTCTCTCTTTTTTTTGGGTGGGGATTTATATATTATCATGTCATCTACAAATAATAATTTTAATTTTTCTCTTCCAATATTTATGCCTTATTTTATTTGTTTTGCATGACTATGGCTGTGTCTACTAAAGCTATATTGAATACTCTGTTGATAGTAGACAGTCTTAACTTGTCCCTTATCTAAGGGGAAACATTTGCAACTTCATGTCAAATCATTAATGTTGACTCTGGGCTTGTTGTATAGGTATCAGTAGATTAAGAATGCTCCATCAATTTCATTTTTTAAGTTTTGAATAAGAAAGGATACTTGATCTTATCCAAAGCTTCCTCTGCCTCTATTAGAGTAATCGCCTGTTTTTTTTTTTTTCCGTTGGTAATGTGGTAAATTACATTTGTTTATTTTCTTTCTTTAATATTTTATTTTATTTATTTATTCCCTTTTGTTGCCCTTGTTGTTTTATTATTGTAGTTATTATTGTTGTTGTCGTCGTTGTTGGATAGGACAGAGAGAAATGGAGAGAGGAGGGGAAGACAGAGAGGAGGAGAGAAAGATAGACACCTGCAGACCTGCTTCACCGCCTGTGAAGCGACTCCCCTGCAGGTGGGGAGCCGGGGTTCGAACCGGGATCCTTATGCCGGTCCTTGTGCTTTGCGCCACCTGCGCTTAACCCGCTGCGCTACAGCCCGACTCCCACATTTGTTTATTTTCATATGTTTAACCATCCTTGCATTCCTTCAGTATATTCCACTGATATTTATCTTTTTGATGTAGTTTTATCTGGTTTTCTAATATCTTTATTAATATTTTAGCACCTTAATTCATCTTGGACATTGATAGATGTTTTCTTTTCATGTTAAGTGTCTTCTCAGTTTTGGCATCAGAGTGGTATTGGTTTCATAGAAATTATAGACTTTAGAGGCCAGTTGGTGGTGGTACACCTGGTTAAGCACTCATATTACAGTGCATAAACACCCAAGTTCAAGCCCCTGGTCCCCACCTGCAGGGAGAAAGCTTCACGAATGGTGAAGCAGGGTTGCAGGAGTCTCTCTCTATTTCCATCTCTCCCTCTAAATGTCTTAATGTCTCTATCCAATAACAAATAAATATCTAGATTTTAGAGGTCAGGTTCTAGAGCACGTGGTTAAGCGTACACATTATAATGCACAAAGAACCAGGTTCAAGCACCTGGTCACTACCTGCAGGGTGGGGGAGGGGGAGCTTCATGAATGTTGAAGCAGGGTAACAAGCATCTCTCCATCTCTTTCTGTTTCCATCTCACCTTCTCCTCTCAATTTCTCTCTCTACCCAATAATAAGAAAATAAAACAATTAAAATAAATGAATAAAGTATAGATTTTTATGATATGATTCAATTGCAATCAAACTAGTGGACAGATTAGTGATTAAAAGATTACTTATATGTATGCTGCATTCCCATGTGAACACCAGTTCAGCTTAACCACTATCTCATTGAAGGTAATGTTCGTGCTTCTTGTTTTACACACTCTTTCTGCCATTTTGTTTTAAAAAGACAAAATAAGGGTCAGGTAATGACACACCTGGCTGAGCACACATTTTACAGTGCACAAAGACCTGAGTTCAAGCCCCCAGTCCCCACCAGCAGGGAGAAAGCTTCACGAGTGGTGGAGCAGAGCTACAGGTATCTCTGTCTCTTTCCCTGTCTGTCTCTCCCTCCACTCTCAATTTCTGGTCATCTCTCTCCAATACATAAATAAAGATAATTTAAAGAAAAATATTGTCGATGCACTCCCCACAAAAGAGAAATTAAATAGTAAATTAAAGACAGCACTAAAAGTCAGGCCAAATTTGAATAGAATAACAGCACTCATATATTTGGTTTTCATTGATATAATAATGATCTACAAGACCATAGGATGAGAGGGGTATAATTACACACAATTCCCACGACCAGTGTTTTGTATCCCACCCTCTCCATTGGAAGTACTGATGTATTTTAATTGACTACTTACTGAGGCAGAAACATAATGAAGTAATAAAATCCAATGTGGTCATCTAATTCCCCCAAGTGAAACTATAAATACTGGAATATAATAAAACTATATAATACTGGAAACTATAAAAATTCTTCCCCACACATTTAAAAATCAGAAATACACTTTTCTCACTGAGAAATTTCACAAGTAATATCAGTGTGTATATGGGTGGTTTATTAACATTAAGAATCTTACAAGTTCCAAATAGGTTGTCACAACAACTTAAAAAAAAATAAGATTTTTTAAATCAAATTTCCATACAAAACTTTACATAAGGGAGTCGGGCTGTAGAGCAGCGGGTTAAGTGCAGGTGGTGCAAAGCACAAAGACCAGCATAAGGATCCTGGTTCGAGCCCTGGCTCCCCACCTGCAGGGGAGTCGCTTCACAAGTGGTGAAGCAGGTCTGCAGGTGTCTATCTTTCTCTCCCCCTCTGTCTTCCCCCTCCTCTCTCTGTTTCTCTCTGTCCTATCCAACAGCAACAACAACAACAATAATAACTACAACAATAAAACAACAGGGAAACAAAATGGAATAAATAAATAAAATAAGTATTAAAAAAACTTTACATAATTGGAGTACAGAATTTAAGTGTATAGCTATTATGAATATTGTATACATTTTATAAGAACTAAGGCAACAATGAAATTAAAACATCAAAACAGAGCAACTTTTCTTAGATATCTTTCAAAAACATAAATCACACAACTGTTTTTATTTTTAAGAACTACTTATTCAATTAATAATCACAATATGAATACACACAAATTTATATAGTAGTACAGTTTTACATTAGAAATGTCATCTTTCGCTATAAAGTAAAAGTTTTGAATTAGCCATTGAAGCTTGCCTCATTTCTTTCATATATAATTTTAGCATTATATTTGTAGTCATAGAATTGTTAAACTATATGTATATACATATATCATGAGTTTATGAGCAATAAAAAAAGATGGGAAAATAAATTCTACTCTAGTCTTTAATTCACACAGCTGCTAGAGTTTTTCTCTTAATACATACTTGAATCATGCCTACTTATTCTGTAAAAATCTGTTAATGGCTCCTGATGGCCTAATGAATAAATGAAACTTTCTTAGCAAAATACATAAGTGACCCAGTCAAACATGTTCAACCTATTATCTCTCTGGCCTTTCTCATTCCTTCAGATATGATTAATACCACATACTTCCATAGCATTTAACCTATAACTCAAACAGTCTTAGAGGTTCTAATTCTGCAGTCTTATTAGAAGTTTTTGTCAAAGAGTGAATAAAACACTGGATAGAGACAGGACACTTGGGATTGAGCCCAGTTCTACTGTTTACTCATTAGACTGTTGTTTAGCAGAGTATATCTGAGTTTCAGTTCATAATCTTAAAAGTGAAGATATTGACAGGGTTGGGGGATAGCTCAATGGTAGAACACAGGGCAATAGGACGAGCATTCTTGACGTCCCAGCTTCATCTTATATGCAAGAACTAAACAACATTCTGTTTCTCTCTCTCCCTCTGTCCTCTCTCCCTCTGTCCTCTCTCTCTCTCTCCCCCTCTTTCTCTCTCTCTCTCTTTCTCCCTCTCTCTCTCTCTCTCATACACACACGCATACACCTTTAAATTATATTTAGTGGAGATAATGAAGATTCTTAGCAATAATAGATCTGAGTTCTTAATAATCTCTCTCCAGAAGCTACTCAACAACTGCTGGTTGAGTCAATATACTAATAAAGAAATGACTCATTTGAATAAGTACAGCCAAATATAAAATTTAACATAAGATGACGTATACTATATTCTTATTCCTATTAATACACATCTCTAAGTATTTCAAAAACTCTGATCAATGAAATATTTAAATTAATAGAAGTAATAAATTTTTCACAGGAAATTATTAGTTTTTGAGGAAAATAAATATAACAACTTCACAATGTTTGTGACTAGATTTTATCATTAATGAAACATATTTAAATTCTGTTGCCATACAATTTCTAAAGAATTTGATTTTTATCCATTTCTCCCTACATTTTTCATATTAGTATTGTTTGTATATATCTAATTTGCAAATATATTCCTTACTTGCCTGAAAAGGGGGGAGGGATTTGGGGATTAAATGGATTAGAAGCCTCAATCTAGTGTTGGACTTCTCTCTAATGTTCCTTAGCACTGACAGAAATCAGTAAGGTTTACCTGAGACCTTGCCTAAGAAATTTAGCTTACCAAGCAACTTAAATAAGGATATTATTTTAATGCATCAGACCTTAAAGCCTGGTGGATGGTGCAAAGTTTTAAAATTGATCAACTGTTAACAGATCCCATTTGTGGACATGGTCAAATTTGTGAAGATTTGAACAATGATAGGGAATTTTCATATATATATATATATATATATCAGTGTAGTGGGGCCAGATGCTGGCACACGTGGTTGAGCACACATGTTATAATGCACAAGGACACACGTTTTAGCCCTCAGTCCTCATCTGCAGGGGGGAAGTTTTCCAAGTAATGAAGCAACGTTACAGATGTTTTTCTTTCTCTGTCTCTCTCTAAGTCTTTCTACCCTCTTGATTTCTAACTGTCTCTATCCAATAAATAAAGATAATGAAAAAGTTAATATACAAATAAATAAATCAGTGTAGCTGTTCTCTAGTTTTGACATATTTAAAGCAAGAAGAATTTTTAAAGGTTAGAACACATTTCTTCATTAGATTTTTGTTTGACTTGGTTTTTTTATTTGTTTTTTTTGTATGTTTTCCTTTTTGTTTGTTTTATTTTTTTCTCCATTCCTCTCACTTTTTCTTTCCTTCTTTATGTTTTTAAAAATCTTAGCTTTTGCTCCTGTATATGCTGTATACACTTCTGCTTATTTGTAACCTATGTTGTGTAAGAAGTCTGACATAGAAAGATATTTTTCTTTCTTTAACTATCTCGCCCTTCCTTTATTTTCTCCCACTTCCTTTAGTTTCTCTCCCTTCCCAGTCTCTTAAATTTTATGATCAATAATGAATTTTTGTAATTGTTTGTTCTTGATTTATATTTTTTTTCTATTATTATTGCTTTTTTGTTATTGCTGTAGGTTGTTCTGTTTTCTGGTGGGAAGAGTTTCTATATCTAACAGGCTTTGATGAACTGCATCAATCATCACTTTTGTTATTATTGTTGTATTTTCTGAGGTTGGAGACCTCAGTTATAAGAGGCCCTTGGTTTACTGGGGCTTTTCCTCAGTCAACACAACAACTGAATGTAAATAGCCAAGGCACAAAAATACAAAACAACAAATAAAAAAGTCAAATTAAAATAAAATAAATCAGCTATGGCAATGAATCAGGACAGAAACCTAGAAATAACACCAACTAAGCCAGAAGCAACTATATATAAGGAACATATCCAAACAATAACTAACCTATTAATTACAAATGTGAGGACATCTTTGAGGGAAAGGCTATCAGAAGTGGGGAAACAACAGATGAGACCCTCAAGGAAAATAATAGCTACCCTGAGTTAATTAGAAAATTGAAAGCTGAAATAGCTTAGCTAAAAGAGCAACTAGAGATTGCTGAGGTGGGACCTGGATATCACACATGTTAAGTTCTACACTCTACTGCTGAGCTATCACCCTGGCCCTTAAACTGGCTATTTAACTTCCAGAAGCAGGGCTATGGAGCAGCAGCAGCTGTGTTTCTCTCCTCTCCTCTCCTCTCCTCTCCTCTCCTCTCCTCTCCTCTCCTCTCCTCTCCTCTCCTCTCCTCTCCTCTCCCGGATCAACTAGGAATACCAAAGGAGACCAATTGGGACCACAACAAGACAGGACTACAACTACCTCAGGAACCCACCAAATCACTGGAGAGTGTAAACACATGTGGCTCATGGACAGAGAGAAGCCTAGGGAAGGATTAAGTGTCTGGTAACAGTCCAGCAGTTTACCAGTTGAGACACCACCTCCAGTCTGTTTTACCAACAAGGGGACAGCTGAAGGGAGGAGAGGACTCCCCTGAGACTCACCAAATGCAACGGGGAATCTCCATTGCTACTGCCCTCAGAATCTGGAGCAGCAGCAGGGAGGCCCTGTGATGACACCAGGGGACAGAAAACTAACCAGGAAAGTCAGAAGGTCTATACCTCGGTGGCCTAGTGGTGGGGCTCTTTGCATAACCACTGGATTGTCTCTGCCCCACCCTGTTTTATCTCTTGGTCAGGAGTCAGTGATTAAGCTAAAAAGCCTACTTATAGTTTAAAAGCCCTCAGGCTCCCATACCCTACAAGGAAGAACAAGAACAAAAGAGACTTTTATGCCACTGAGCTCCAACTCAGGGATTAAAATACTACTGAAACAACTGTCAATTTCCATAGCTGTGAACCCTTTAATTACCTAATTTAGACACAAGTCAATCCAGGCAAGAGTAATTTGAAAAGTAATTTGAAAAGTACTGAGAGAGGGACCTCATAACATACTATATAAAACTGGAAAATGTTATGCATGTACAAACTATTATATTTACTGTTGAATGTAAAATATTAATTCCCCAATAAAGAAATAAAAAAATGGTGATTTCACCATTTTCATCCATCTTGGATGGACCTTGAAAAATTCATGTTAAGTGAAGTAAGTCAGAAACAGAAGGAGGAATATGGGATGATCTTACTCTCAGGCAAAAGTTGAAAATCAAGATCAGAAAAGAAAACACAAGTAGAACCTGAACTGGAATTGGCTTATTGCACCAAAGTAAAAGACTCTGGGGTTTGTGGGTGGGGAGAATACAGGTCCAAGAAGGATGACAAAGGACCCAGTGGGGGTTGTATTTTTATATGGAAAACTGAGAAATGTTATGCATGTACAAACTATTGTATTTACTGTGGAATGTAAAACATTAATTCCCCAATGAAGAATTTTTTTTTAAAAAAAGGGGCAACTAGAAAAACAAGCTAAAAAAAAATAATTGAACTGAAGAAGGAAGCTGAAGAAAGGGAAAGCAGATTAACAGAAGCAGACAACAAAATTAGCCAGACAGAGGATGAATTAGAAAAATTAAGAAGGAGGTAAAAGAGCAGAGAAAGAGATTAAAAGACAGTGAAAACAACAACAGAGACATATGGGATGATCTCAAAATAATATATGCATAATTGGCCTACTAGAGGAAGAAAGAGAGGAAGGGGAAGAAAGCATCCTAGAGGAAATAATAGAGGTAAACTTTCCACCCCTAAACAACAGAAAAGATATTAAGATTCAAGGGGCCCAGAGAGTCCCAAACAGAATCAACCCAGACCTGAAGATATTAACTCATATCATAGTCAAAATGGAAAGAAGTAAGGATAAAGAAAGGATCATGATGCCAACCGGACTTCCCTGGGCAAATGACCCCACCGATGTGTCCTGGAACCCCACTTCCCCAGAACCCCCCCCACTAGGGAAAGTAAGAGATAGGCTGGGAGTATAGATCAACCTGCCAACACCCATGTTCAGCGGGGAAGCAATTACAGAAGCTGGACCTTCCACCTTCTTCACCCCATAATAACCCTGGGTCCATACTCCCAGAGGGATTAAAAATAGGATATCTGGGAGTTGGGCAGTAACACAGAGGGTTAAGAGCAGGAAGCACAAAGTAAGGACCTACTTAATGATCCCAGTTCAAGCCTCTGGCTCCCCTCCTGCAGGGGAATTGTTTCACAAGCGGTGGAGCAAGTCTGCAGGTGTCTTATCTTTCTTGCCCCCTCACTGACTTCCCCACCTCTCTCCATTTCTCTATTTCCTGTCTGAAAACAATGACATCAATAATAACTACAACAATAAAACAACAAGGGCAATAAAAGGTAATAAATAAATAAATATTAAAAAAAGAAAAAAATTAGGAAATCAGGAGAGGGGATGGTTTATGGAGTTCTAGTGGTGGGGATTGTGTGGAGTTGTACCCCTCTTATCCTATGCTTCTTGTCAGTGTTTTCTTTTTATAAATAAAAATTATAAAAAATAAAAAAAGAGAGGAACCTAAGGGCTGCAAAAGATAAACAAAAAATCACATGCAGGGGAAAAATTCATAAATCAAAAGACTTCTCTACTCAAACTCTAAAAGCCAGAAGAGAATGGCAAGATATCTATCAAGCTCTCAGTGAAAAAGGGTTTCAACCAAGGATAGTATATCCTACTAGAATTTCATTCAGACTAGATGGAGAAATAAAAACCTTCTCAGACAAGCAAAAGTTCACTGTTATTAATAGCTTCATACTATTCCATTGTGTAAATATAACACAGCTTTCTCAGCCATTCATCTGTTGTTGAGGACCTAGGTTGCCTCCAGGTTTTGGCTATTAAAAATTGTGCTGCTATGAGCATACATGTACACATATCTTTTTGGTTGGGTGTTATGGAGTTGTTAGCATTTGTATATCCCTAGGAGAGATTACTGGGTCATATGAGAGGGCTATTTGTAGCCTTGTAGGGGTTCTCCAGACTGCTCTCCATAGAAGTTGGATGAATTTACATTCCCACCAGCAGTACATAAGGGTTCTTTGTCTCCACAACCTTTCCAGCATTTGTTGCTGCTGTCATTTTTTTCAATGAACCCCCCTTCTCTGACCCATCTTGGATGGAGATAGCAAGAATTATGTTAGGTGAGATAAGTCAGAAATAAAAAGATAGGGGCCAGGGCTGTCACCCCTGGTTGAGTGCACATGTTACAGTGAGCCAGGACCTTGGTCCAAGCCCCCAGTCCCCACTTGCAGCTGGAAAGCTTTGCAAGTTATAAAGCAGTACTGCAGGCGCCTCTCTGTCTCCCTTCATTCTGATCTCTGGCTATCTCTAACCAATAAATACATTAAAAAATTTAAAAAAGAAAGAAAGAAAAAGACAAGTATGGAATGGATGACCCCACTCATAAACAGAAGCTGAGAAAGAAGAACAGAAAATGAAACTCAAAATAGAATCTGACTGACTTTGGAGTATGCACAAATCTCTGAGTGGTGAGTGAGGGTATATATTCAGCTTCACTGGGGGTAGGGAGAATAGGACACAGAACTTTGGTGTTGGGAACGGTGTTAATATACACTCCTATTAACTTACAGTCTCATAAATCACTATTTAATTAATATGAGAGGGGAAAATATATAGAATATCTCAAACTTTTTGATGCATAGACCATAGCTCTGAGTATATGGTCCTTCAATCTAAGCACTTAAAACCTCAAACTGGTAATCAGATTGAATTTTAACAGTGGCCTCAAATTATTAGTACATTTCTAGTAATCACACCAAAGTTAACCTTGCCAGACAAAGTAAGGACTACAAAATCTGAATAAGGGCAAGGGACTGGCATACTTCAATGATGACTCTATAGTCACTACCAGACCACCCTATCACCTGGGGCCCTAGTCAAGGAGTTCTTTGATTCCTATACAGATATGATGGGCCTAGACCTCTAACAGATGCCTCTAGCTACTGTCACCAGTCATCTCCATCAGGAACAACATAAAGGATCCTTTTGTGGGCCCCTATAGGGCCTTGCTCTCAATGTGGATCAACAATAGTAGGAAATGTTCCATTTTCCAAAGGGAGGCTGGAAAACATACTGTACCTACTACCCAATGAAGATGGGTCCTGAAATCAGGGCAACCTGGAGTGTTCCTAGCTGTCACCACAGAATGTGAGTTCAGGCCTACAGGGATGCAGAGGTAACATAGGCTCCTAAGCTGAATATGGGCTCCAGATCATATCAATGGGGTTTACAGTTAACAATATTTACAGTATTTACATACTTTCCCTATATTTGGGAGCTACTCTCTTCCCTGATCCAGCCTTCCAGTCCTTTCCCCAACTATGATATCATCTCCCCAGACAATAACATGGGTCCACCAACAACACATTAGCTTTCAGGCTCAGGCAAAAATTAATAAAGTCATGAACCCCTTGGAACATACCTAAAATAGACCAAAACATAGATCCCAAAACTTCATCTGCAATATTCTTGCCTTTAGGCTCATGATAGGTCAACAACTTGTTCTACTTTATATCTTAATTCTTTTTAAGCCACCATGTTCCTGATGATTCCAGAATTCCAACCTGAATTCCCTGGGCAGACCACCCCACCATCTGTTCTGGAGCCCTACCACCCCAGATCCCTACCCCACTAGGGAGAGAGAGAGAGAGGAGATAAGCTAGGAGTATGGATCTACCTATCAATGCCCATGTTCAACAGGGAAGCAATTAAAGAAACCAGACCTTCTACACCCCATCATGATCCTGTGTCCATACCCCCAGAGGGATAAAGAATAGGGAAGTTATCAAGGAGGGGTTTGGATAGAGTTCTGGGGGTGGGAATTGTATAGAAATTGTCCCCCCCTATCCTATAGTCTTGTCATTATTTCCATTTTATAAATAAAAATTAATAAATAAAAATAAAATAAAACACACACATATAACACAAGCCAGTAAAGAACATACAGTCTTGAGCAAAGGAAATGTCTCAGTCTGTTAGAGCAGGAGCTTGCATATCTGCCATCCCAGAAGCTGTAAATTTAATCCTCAGCACTATTTAACACCAGAACTCCAGAGCTGAGGAGTATTCTAGTTTTTCTTTCTCTCATAAATAAATAAATCTTTTTAAATTTTTGAACAAATGTCTATGAACATTTTAGAGCCTTGCCATTTTTAATTCTAAATTATCATCAATTAAAATAGAATACATATTCAATCCTACTATATTACAGCTACTGTCATGATTTTATTACATTTAGAATAAGGATAATAGTACATAACAGTCTAAACATATGAAAGTTGATGGCAGGGACCAAAGTTGAAAAGTTCAGCAGACTGATATAATCTCTTAAGAGTGTTTTAATTTAAGCAGCAGAAATTGCTGATTTCCATCAGGATAAACATGCTGATGATGAAATCCCCTTTATTTCCACAGAGGCTATTTGGGCTTCTTCATTCTATATGTGAGGCTGATTCTCAGCCAACCAGGATCCACACACACTACTTGAAGTGTTCAAGTAGCATCATAAAATGATTCTCAACATCCTAAAAAACTTGTTTCAATTAACACTTCCCTGCAATTTCTGTTTTAGTTCAATTATTAGCTTTTACTGTTCCCTTTTCTATCTGTTTGTTATAGCCCTGGAGCACACTTCTATTCAATGCCTGCTGAGAGAGGCAAGCTGGGAAAACCACAGGCATTTCCCACAACCGCTAAGCCCAGAACGCAGAGAATTTTACAGCTGAGATGTGAAGTGTACGACCTAATGTGTCTGCTGGCAATCACAATTCAGTCTTCTACTCTTTTCATCCCTTCTTTCCTGGCACCAGCCACACTGGAATTCCAAAAGAATCTCATAACACTACTCAATCCTAAATCAGCTTTCATAAATCTCTTTCATAGCTCCGTCTACTTTCATCAGCAATTTGCGATTGCCCTCTCAAAATCTTCCTGACAAATTTCTTTCTCATAGCTGTCTTTGTATAGTAATTTTCACTGACAGTGAGTTGAGGACTACCGAATCTCTGAATACCAGTCTTTCCACCAAGATCTTGAATCATTACAGCAACAGACTCAACATCGCAACACACATTCTCAGTGGGAAAGGCAAAGGACCCTCGTGCACGTGAACATAATATATGACTTATAATGTCATTATGTGAATGTGTTTTTGCCAAAGCAAGATATCTTTAAAAACTATGTTTCACTTTACTTTTGAAGAGAAAATGCAACACTTAATTATACTCACCAGTTTATGGCTTACAGTAAACATACCACAGTAAAATCTTGAAGAGAATTCACCACCCAAATACAGTTCAGTATTGATTGCTTCACCTAGAAACGTCTAAAACTTCCCTTCCCTTCTTGATAATGGAATATCATGTAAAGAGAGATGAGATGAAGTGACAAGAGGGGCTTATTTTTTGTTTGTTTTTTGTTTGTTTTGTCTTGTTTTGTTTTTCTCCAGGGTTATTGCTGGGGTTCATTGCCTGCAAAATGAATCCACTGCTCCTGGAAACCATTTTTTCTCATTTTGTTGCCTTTGCTGCTGTCCTTATTGTTATTTTTGCTATTGATATTGTTGTTGCTGGATAGGGCAGAGAGAAATCGAGAGAGGAGGAGGAGTTAGGGAGATAGAAAGTTAGACATCTGCAGACCTGCTTTACCATTCATGGACCATCCCCACCTGCAGTGGGGAGACACGGGTTCAAACTCCAGATCCTTGCATGGGTCCTTGCACTTAGTACTATGTGTGTTAGACAGGATGTGCTACAACCCAGCCCTAGGCTTGATCTTCTTACCATCAAAGTGAGTTTACTTACCCGGACTCTCGCACTGACAGGAAAGTTAAATAAATTGGGGTAATAGTCATTTTTCATTTTACTTTGAGGTCTATCTGGAGATTGGGAGTTAACTTTTTCAGCAGAGCACATGTTTTGACATGTATAAATTTCTGGCTTCAAGTCCTTGTACCATGTGGGATCATTATAACATCATAGTAAACTCTATGAACAGTGAAATGGCACCATAATGTCTCTCCTCTCTCTATGCTATCTACATAAAATGAAAATTTTTTTTTTAAAAAGCCACTCCAGAAACAATGAAACCATATATGTGTAAGACTCTGGAATCACAATAAACAAACAAACATCATTTTGTATTGAATCTCATTTTTTCTGACATTTTATTATGATATCATCATTGTCTGAGCTCACCAGAGCAGTTTAAGAATACAAATGGAGGACCTCCCCCAACACTTCATCTGCACTATTCCAGCCTTTAGGTCCATGACTGTTCAACAATTTGTTTGGCTTTATATGTATTTTTTATTTATTTATTTTTATTTTCTTATTTTTAAAAAATTTGAGAGCGCAAACGCAGTCCCCCACTACCACAAATCATGCAGTTGAGTTTCCCACATTTGGGGAAATCGCAGGGGTCAGCATATCCGGAGTGCAATGGATAAGCTTCACCCTGGGAAAACCACCTTTGTGATCATGGAATCTCCCCTGCCAGGTAAGTATTGGCTTTGTATATTAACTCTTTTTTCAGTCACCAGTTTCCAGATGCTAGCAGGATGCGACCAGACTTCCCTGGGCAGACAACCCCACCAGTGTGCCTTGGAGCTCCACTTCCCCAGACCTATTCCCCATTAGGGAAAGAGAGAGAGAGGCTGGGAGTATGGATCCACCTGTCAATGCCCATTTTCAGTGGGGAAGCAATTACAGAAGCCAGACCTTCCACCTTCTGTATCCCACAAGGATCTTGGGTCCATACTCCCAGAGAGTTAAAGAGTAGGAAAGCTCTCAGTGGAGAGGTTGGTATACAGAGGTCTGGTGGTAGGAATTTTGCGAAGCTGTACCCCTCTTATACTATGGTTTTGTCAATGTTTCCTTTTTATAAATAAAAAATTGAAAAAAAAAGAATACAAATGAACTTAGATTGTGGGTATAGTGTGGAACTATATATTGTAACCTTAAAATATTTTAACCAAGGGGCCAGGCAGTGGTGGACCTAGTTAAGTACACACATTACAGTGTGCACGGACCTAGGTTCAAGCCCCTGGTCCCCATATACATGAAAAAAGCTTCAAAAGTGGTGAAACAGTGCTACAGGTGTCTATCTCACTCCCTATCTCCCCCTCCCCACTTAATTTTTCTCTGTCCCTACCCAATAATAAATAAACAAATATATTTTAAAATATTGTAATGCACTATTAGTTAAAACTGGAAAAGAAAGAATACAAATGGAGGCCAGGCCAGGTGCATACATTACCATGTCAAAGACTAGGGTTCAAGTCTCTAGTACTTACCTGCATAGGGGAAGCTTCAAAAATGGTGAAACAATGCTACAAATGTCTCTTTCCTTCGCTATCTCCCTTATCCATCCACATGTCTTTGAGAAAAAGAAAAAGGAAAAAAAAGGCCATCCAGAGCATGCAGGCTCTGAGCTACAGTGATAACCCTGGTGGCAAGAAAGAAGAATGACAGATAAATGGATGATGATAGATGATAGATAGATAGATAGATAGATAGATAGATATAAAAAAGCCATGAAATCATGAATAGCTGAAGCAATTCTGAGAAAAAATAAAAATAAAAATGGAAGTACGGTGCTCTCCAGATTCAGTTTCTATTGAAAACAATGGCATGGTACTGCAATAAAAAATGGGCACTGGGGGGGAGTTGGCCCACAGCTCAGCAAGTTAAGCGCACATGGCCCAAAGCTCAAGGACCAGCATAAGGATCCCGGTTCGAGCCCCAGTTCCCCAACTGCCAGGGAGTCTCTTCACAAGCAATGATTCAAGTCTGCAGGTGTCTATCTTTCTCTCCCTCTCTCTGTCTTTCTCTCCTCTCTCCATTTCTCTCTGTCCTATCCAACAACAACAACAATAATAACTACACCAATAAAACAACAATGGCAACAAAAGGGAATAAATAAATATTTTTAAAAATGGGCACTGGGATAGTTGGAGCAGAACTGAGAACCCAGAAATAAGCCCATACATATATAATCATCTAACATATTAAAAAAAAAGACCATGTGGTGAGCGGGAGGGTGGACATGCGGCTTCCTAGGCTGGTGGGGGGGTGGGAGTGGGTGGGTGGGATGGGACACAATCTTTTGGTGATGGGAATGGTGTTTATGTACACACATATTAAATTGTAGTAATATAAAATCACTATTTAATTAATATGAGAGGGGGAAAAATTGACTGTATGTCTAACAAAGGGACTTTTCAAAACTAACCCAATTACCAAATAATGTGATGGTAACAGTAACTATCCATTTTCTTCTCGAACCCTAAGACAGCAGGAGCCTCACATTTCCACTCTAGAGCCTAAACTTCCCCCAGTCCTGGGATCCTAAGGTAGGGCCCACTTTCCTGTATGCCTCTCCAAATTCTTATCAAATAATATTGCATCCGCTGATTGCAACCTAATCAACGCAACGAGCGCCACCCCAGCACGCTTCACTTCAGACTGTGTCCAGAGACTTCAGGTGTGGAACAACAACCCTTCAGCTTCATCACTCGGGTGAGACCTTTCCTTTCATAGTATTCTCTAATTCCATCCCAGGTGGTTCACTTCCTAACAAAGTCCCAAAACCTAGATATAGACCAGGAGATAGAGCATATGTTCACAGGTATCCATAAACTAGGGCAAATATATACCTGAAAGTAGTAGTACACCAGAGTTTGCAGTGAGTACCCCACAACACTTCATCACCACTATTCCAACCTTTGGGTCCATGATTGCTCAACAATTTGTTTGACTTTGTATGTTAACTCTCTTTTCAGCCACCAGGTTCCAGATGCCATCAGGATGCCAGCCAGGCTTTCCTGGACTGAAGACTCCACCAATGTGTCCTGGGGCTCAGCTTCCCCAGAGACTCACTCTACCAGGGAAAGAGAGAGGCAGACTGGGAGTATGGACTGAGCAGTCAACTCCCATGTTCAGCAGGGAAGCAATTACAGAAGCCAGACCTCCCACCTTCTGCAACCCACAAGCACCCTGGGTCCATGCTCCCAGAGGGATAGAGAATGGGAAAGCTATTGGGGAGGGGAGGGGATATGGAGATTGGGTGGCGGGAGTTGTGTGGAGCTGTACTCCCCCCATCCTATGACTTTGTTAATGTCTCCTTTCTTAGATAAATATAAAATAAAAATAAAGTATAAAAAAAGACCAAAATGATTCAATGGAAATAGGAAGGCCTCTTCAAGAAATGATAATGGAACAACTGAACAGCCACATGTAGAAAAACAAAACTAGATCATCATCTAACAGTATGTACCAAAATCATATGAAAATGGATCAAAGATCTAGATATTAGACCAGAAACTCTAAAATAAACAAAAGAAGATGCCATTGAAACATAGCAGGATCTTAACATCAAAGACACATTTGAAGATTAAAGTCCATGGGCATGTGAAATGAAAACAAGTGTAAATAAATGAGACTATATCAAGCTGAAAAGCTTCTACACAACTAAAGCAAACTACACAAGGAGAATCAGGCAATCAGTAACTGGGAGAACATTTTTTCATGTCACACATCAAGCAAACAATTGATACCAAACATCAATAAAGAACTGGTATAGCTCAACAAAAGGAAAGAAAGAACAAGATCTCAAGAAAAAAGGGGATCAAAGAACTAAACAGTTTTCTAAAGAATAGATACACACGACTTGAAAAAAAATGTTCCATTCCACTTATTATTAGAGAAATTAAAACTACAGTGAAACCTCCTCTCATACCTGTGAGAATAACATGCCCAATAACAGGAAACAACAGATCCTGGCAAGATTGTGAGGATAAAAGGACTATTCAACACTGCTGATGGGAATGCCAACTAATGCAGCCCCTTTGGAAAATAATATAGAGAGTTCTTAAATAAAAATGGAATTACCTGGGTGGGGGAGATAACATAATGGCTATGAAAAAAAACACTTTCCTGTCTGAGGCCCCAAAGTCCCAGGTTCAATTCCATATACAACCATAAGCCAGAGCTTAGTAACACTTTGATTTCTCTCTGTATATATTTACTTCTCTCTCACTAAAATAAAAACAAAACAAAAATATGTTTTAAAAATGGAATTACTTTATGACTCAGTAATAACAATCTTAGATATGCAGCCAATGGACAAGCAAACATTTATCCAGAGGAACATACGTGACTCTGAATTCACAGCTCCCTTATTCACAGTGTCCATAGACTAGAAGCAGTCTAAATCCCCATCGACAGATGGATAACTAGTTAAAGAAGTTATGGTATACTCCTTGGAATACTACACTTCAGTAAAGAAGGAGATATCCTGTACTTCAGGACAAAATGGACAGAACTGGAGGTGATTAAACTTAGTAAATAAAATAAGTAAAGTTATAAAAGTCAACTACATATGGTAGTTCACTTCTATGTAGAATCTAGAGAACTAGAATACATGTCTCTGAAACACACACACACACACACACACACACACACACACACACACCATACTGTCCCAAGGACTGAGAATTACAGTGGTTACCATTAGGAGGGTAAAGGCACAAAATTTTGGTGATGGCTATGGTGTGGAACTCTATACTCTTGCAACTTACTATTATCACACAAAAAGGAAAGAAAAGGAGAGGAGGGGAGTGAAGGGGAAGAGAAGAGGAGAGGGGAGGGGAGGGGAGGGGAGGGGAGGGGAGGGGAGGGGAGGAGAGGAGAGGGAGGAGAGGAGAGGTGACAGGAGGAGAGGGAGAAGAGGGAGGGAAAGGGAAGGGGAGGGAGTTAAAAGGAAGGGAAGGGGAGGGGAGGGAAGGGGAGGGAAGGGAAGAGAAGGGGGAAGGGAAGGGAAGGGAAGGGAAGGGAAGGGAAGGGAAGGGGGAAGGGAAAGGGGAAGGGAGGGAAGGGAAGAGAAGGAAGGGAAGGGGAAGGGAGGGAAGGGAAGAGAAGGAAGGGAAGGGGAAGGGAGGGAAGGGAAGGGAAGGGAAGGGAAGGGAAGGGAAGGGAAGGGAAGGGAAGGGAAGGGAAGGGAAGGGAAGGAAAGGAAAGGAAAGGAAAGGAAAGGAAAGGAAAGGAAAGGAAAGGAAAGGAAAGGAAAGGAAAGGAAAGGAAAGGAAAGGAAAGGAAAGGAAAGGAAAGGAAAGGTGTAAAGGAAAAGGAATACAAATGTTGGGAGTACCAGATAAGAGTAGGAACCATTTCCACTTTGCCATGGTCACAACCCAAATTTGAATGAGGTAGGAACTTAAGTGTTGTACAGTCTGTCTCTGTCTTCTCTTTGTATCTGAATAAAAGTTGACCAGAAGTAGTGAATTAATAACAACAAAAATGAATACATATGTTGATATTAACATTATACATTTTCTTATATGAACACATGTATTTGAGCTTTACAGCAACCCAGTTGGAATTTTAAACAGCACCATTTCATCAAGGATGACCTGAGATTAAAAGAAGCCAAAACAAAGGCATGCAACTATTAGGTATAAAGTCAACTTAAGTCAAGATTTTAATTCCATTATTCTCTACTGCTACCACTATGCTATACTGGCTTTCCCTGGTAGAAGAAGGTGATCAAATTCAGAGAACCTCCTCAGAGAATAAGTTTTGATTTTTGAACACAAATTCCCATTTTAAAATATATGTATTATCCCAAATTTTTCAATGACCGTTTTACTATAGTCTAATGTCCTTAGTTGATGTTGGTTTGTAAAATTCTGTTCAAAATATTTAAATGACCCGCATGAAAGTCAGCAATCTAAGTGTTCCTGTGCTTGTGATATCTAAAACAAAATCTTCTAAATTTCTTCTGAAGTCTCTTAACTCTTTAGAAAAAAATATTATACAGCAGAAAAGCAGCTTAACACTTAACTTAGATATCAGAAGGTTTTCTTTTTTTTTTCCCCCCCACTGAGACACCAAGAACATTCATATAGCATCCAAGGGAAATAAATTTATTATATTTTATAAAAACAGGTTTGAGCAATGGCACACCCGGTAGAGCGTACACATAACAATATTCAACAACTTGGGGTTCAAGCCCATGGTCCCTACATGCAGGGGTAGTTTCATGAGCAGGTGTCTCCATCTTTCTCCTTCGTTTTCTCTCCCTTCTATCTCTGTTTCTCTCTGTCTCTACCCAAATATATAAATATTTTTAAAAGCCGTACTCCATCCACCTGACAGTAGCATTACAGACATTTCATGTGCTACAGAAGTCTAAGTAAAGTATTTTATTTCCCAAAGTTGATTTGTAAGGGCGAGATGGTTCAAATTTTCTATCACAAACATAGCTATTTTGCTTTAATATGTAGAATAATGATAAAGCCTTCTAACTTGATATGGAGTTTAAGCAAGATTATATAGGTATATCCTAATGCAATACATAGAAATGTTAATAAAATATCCAATATTCATGTCTGAGTTTGAAAATTAATATTCCGACCATTCACCAACTGACAATTATAAGAAATATGATTTTATTTATGCTTATCATACATGTTGGAGGACATTCATTTAAAATGATTGGGAGTCGGACAGTAGTGCTTTGGGTTAAGCGCAGGAGGTGCAAAGTGCAGGGACCTGCGGAAGGACCCCGGTTCAAGCTCCCAACTCCCCACCTGCAGGGGGGTTCACTTCACAAGTGGTGAAACAGGTCTACAGGTATCTGTCTTTCTTTCCCCTTCTCTGTCTTCCCCTCTCTCTCCATTTCTCTCTGTCCTATCCAACAATAACAACAACAATAGTAACACAACAATAAAACAACAAGGGCAACAAAAGGGAAAATAAATAAATAAATGCAAAAAGAATTTTAATGATTGATTTAACTTTAGACGTGAGCAATGCTCTATTTTCCACTGATGAAGACGAGTGCTAAAATTATAAAGGCAGAAGAGTGGAACAGAAGACAATACAGGAATGTGACAAGAAAAATCATGTAGTTAATAATAATAATAATAGTAGTCAAAATAATTTGGGCATTACAGAATCAATAAGGGAAGAGTCTCTTGCCTGAGCAAATATCTTCTAAATAAAAAAGTTGTGTATTTGACAATCATATTAAAGTGCCATGGACTTCCAAATTGATTGAGTAATTAGTTCAAATACCTTAAAAGCAGAGATAATTCAATATTCTTATTTTAGGATGAGGTACCATATATGAGTGACAATGGAAAATTAGATGTTTTGTTTTAAAAGAGTTGAAATGCTAGGAAATATCAGTCTCCTTTACAGATGGAATAGCAAGAGTTATTATCTGTACATATAGATCAGTATGGAGTTAGGAAATGAGCATTCTATGCAAATAATTGTAAATGCTTTCAGTAGGAACATGTGGTTTCCAATTTTCTGGTCTAGGAAATAAATTAAGCAGCTAAGGCTTTTTTTTTCTTGATGGGTTTTACACATGAAAGTTACAGAAAAAAGAATTCCTTTATCACACTTCACAAACTAATCTTCCTACTATCAATGGACCCTAACAGACCAGACCCTAACAAATATGTACAAGTATAGTAGAAGACACACACAAAAGTGCAAGTATTCCATTTCACTCTTTATACCCACAGAAATGAAATTCAGCAAACTTCCCAGGATATTCTATGTTACACAAATGCTCACAGAGTACCTGTAACCAAAACCACATCATGAAACCCCACATAATATGTAAACTTGATAAATCCAAGAACAGCTGAATATCTGGGATTAGAACAATATTCTGAAAAGTGTTGCTATTTTTGTTGCCCAGTAACTTTATTCTTCAAGATTCAAGAACAGACAGGAGAATGAATCAGAGGCTCCTTTGGAGATTCCCAGTCCAGGGGAAGATCAATTAGTTCTTCTGTCTAAAAACTAGGAATTTTCCTGACCTCTAATAGTTGTGATGTTATAATAGCTACATCAGAGCGTGGTACTGCCAGAAATTTGAGCCAAGAAAATGATGCCAGACTTGGGGTTAAACTTCAGTTACCTCAATCACCCATTCTTTACAAACTATCACCTTGGCAAATTTGGGTAAGAGAAATTGGCACCAAGATTTAGCTTTAGGCACATTTGTGCATCTCATAATGTTCAACTACAAACACTCACAACTCTCTTTCCATCATCACTTTTTACTTCCATTTTCCATAACCCCTGCAGAGTTCTAATAAGCCTTTTATTCCCTTTCTACATACCCATGATAAGCTAACTCTCCTGGGTTTCATTCTGTAAGCAATGGGGTAAACTGCTTTAATCAACAACTTGTTTTTTAGCACTTAATATACTCTGTATCCACAGGAGATATTAAGGATATAATATTGTTAATAATTCATATCTATCCAAAATGACTGTGACAATTTGGAAATGAAATAATTGATGAACTATAATATTCAAGGAAATCATTTAGGAGTCACTTGAAAAAGTTCTTAGACATGTGATAGACTAACATGATCTTGTAAAATGAAGTTCTTTGGGGTAAGGTAAGACTGAATTACTGTGAATTACTGTGAAACATCAGAATTACTTTCTATGTAGAGAAAACACTGTAAGTTGAAACCAATTAAATCAAAATGAGAATAAACAGAAGCAAGTTAATTTTATAGTTTACTGACAGATTTTTTTGTTGAGATTTTATTTAAGTCAAACAAGCACTATATAACTAATACACTTTTTTAGGAGCAAAAAGTCTTTGAAATCCTTGAAGTCATGACTTAGTTGGTTATTCAACCACCCCCACATTCCCTGAACATAATGATAAGATTTTGACATCTCCAGATAAAGGATTTACTTTGGAAATACACACTTGTTCTCCACAGAATATAGCATGTCTTTTTAGGATCAGTGATCTAATACTATTCACTTTCGCTTCTTTGACAGGATAGATAAATCAACACATACACACATGATGAAGGTGGGGTGAAGACTACACTTTGTTAAAGTTCATGTCTTCGGTATCTGTGAAGTTACAAAACACACCTTTGAGTAATATAATTTTCCCCTACAAAAATAACTATAGCTGGGAGTCGGGCTGTAGTGCAGCGGGTTAAGCGCAGGTGGCGCAAAGCACAAGGACCGGCATAAGGATCCCGGTTCGAACCCCGGCTCCCCACCTGCTGGGGAGTCGCTTCACAGGCGGTGAAGCAGGTCTGCAGGTATCTTTCTCTCCTCCTCTCTGTCTTCCCCTCCTCTCTCCATTTCTCTCTGTCCTATCCAACAATGACAACAACAATAATAACTACAACAATAAAACAACAAGGGCAACAAAAGGGAATAAATAAATAAAATAAATATTTAAAAATAAATAAATAAATATAGCCATATCTATGTGACACAAAACAACAATTTGAAAAAGGAAATTTTTCACTAGGGATGAAGCCTGAGATTCTACATCTCTAACAAGCTCCCAATGATAATGCTTGTGGGTGATACCTGGCACAGAAAGGCCTAGATCACAGAGCATGGGCTCTTACAGTGATGTTCATTTTGTGTGATGCTTTTTATGTACAAATGGATAGGCTTTATAATTATAAAATAATAATAATAGCATTTTTCAAATTATACTCATTCAAAATAATGTTACTACATTGTTTTTTGTTTTGTTTTAATTTTTCATTATCTTTATTTCTTTGATAGAGACATTCAGAAATTGAGAGAGAAGGGGAAGATAGAGAGGAAGAGAGACAGAGAGACACAAGCAGCCCTGCTTCACCACTGGCAAAGTTTTCCCCCTGCAAGTGGGGACCAGTGGCTTTAACCCAGATCCTTGTGCACTGTATCAACCAGGTGAGCCACCACCCAGCCCCCGTGTTACTACATTTGCATATGTGCAAAATAAAGTTTTCCCTTGTTAACAGTTCCTATTACTTTTACTAACAGGAATCTAAAATCAACAAAATTAATTAAATCTAAGGTGAATTTGTCAAGTGCACAAATTGTTTAACAAGTATGTTACTTACGGACAGTAAGTAACCTGTTCCATAAGGGGAAGGGGAAGATATTTGAGAGGACAGGAAATGTTTCAACTTCTATGTTCTGGGCTGATGAAAGAACTCAGGTGGATAATGTTCAGCTTTGCCATGTGCATGACTCAGGTTCAAGCCCTACCACCACAGTGTGGGAGGAATCTTCCCTGCTGTTCTCTCTCTCTCTCTCTCTCTGTGTGTGTGTGTGTGTGTGTGTGTGTGTGTGTGTGTGTGTGTGTGTGTGTGTGTGTATGTGTGTGTGTCTCTCAAATCAAAGGGAAAAAATGTATGTTCTTTTGCTCTTCCCACTGGCTGTAATACATTAAGTACACCCATGCTCCGCTCTTCAAAGCCTGCAGACCCCCAGAGGAGATGCTTACTTGGGTTCTATTGTTCTGTTTATGTCTGCTTTGACTCCAATACACTAGATCTAAAATCTATTTTTTACTACAGCACACTTCCTCAATCCTGCCTAAATCATTATCTTTTTTTTCTTTTTTTTTTCCTCCAGGGTTATTGCTGGGCTCAGTGCCTGCACCATGAATCCACCGCTCCTGGAGGCCATTTTTCCCCCTTTTTGTTGCCCTAGTTGTTGCAGCCTCGTTGCGGTTATTATTGCCATCGTTGACGTTGCTTTGTTGTTGGATAGGACAGAGGGAAATGGAGAGAGGAGGGGAAGACAGAGAGATAGGGGGAGAGAAAGATAGACACCTGCAGACCTGCTTCACCGCCCATGAAGCGACTCCCCTGCAGGTGGGGAGCCGGGGGCTCAAACCGGGATCCTTACACCAGGCGCTTTGTGCCACGTGCGCTTAACCCACTGCACCACCGCCCGACCCCCCTAAGTCATTATCTTAAGAACTGCAGAATGCTTTATGAAACAGTGTTACAATAAATCTCATTATTTATTAGTCCCAGGAACTTTTAGTATATATAATTGGCTTTATTACTGATGTGACAGTACTCCACAAAGTTTTAAGATTTCAAGAGTATAATTTCATACCCAAACATGATGTGTGCAAGTCACCACACTCTATCTCAGCCTTGTACTCCAACCCTGACAACCATCATAGTTCTCAGAGTCCAATAAATAGTTTATCATTTCTTGCAAGTTCATTTGGACTAGTAGTCTTTATTCTACACATGAATAAAACCATCTGTTAGTGGTTATTAATTTCTTCACCTATTTCACTTAGCATAATCACCCCAAGTTTCATCCATTTTGTCTCAAATGAAACAAACTCACTTTTAGTAGTATTTCTTTGATGATATATCCCATAAATTTCTTTATCCTGTCATCTATCAATGAGCATTTAGTTTGCTTATATAATTGACTGTTGTGAGTAGTGCAGCTAAGAAAATAGGAGTGTATATATCCTTTCAAATTATTGTTTTTATGTCCTTAGAGTATAATCTTAGGGATGATATTGATGGAACATAAAGTATTTCCTTTTATGACTTTTTGATTAAGCTATTTTCCATAGGAGCTGCTTGTGTTCCCACCAACAGAACATCAACACTTCCTGTCATTTCCTGTTTTATTAATATAAACCTTCATTTCCTGCTTTATTAATATAAACCTTCTCACAGATGTGAAATGGTATTAGTTTCTATTTCTTTAATGATATATGAGTGATATGAAGAATTTTTCATGTGACTCTGAATCTTTTTTTTTTTTTGTCTCCAAGGTTATCACTGGGGCATGGGTATGCTCTACAAATACACTGTTCCTGGCAGCCATTTTTCATTTTTATTGGACAGGAAAGAGAGATATTTATAAAGGAGGGGGAGATAGAGATAGATGGAGATAGAGATAGAGATGAGAGATAGAGAGAGCCCTGATGACTTGCTTTACTGCTTATGAAGCCTCACCACTGCAGGTGCAGAGCTGAGGCCTCAAATCGGGATCCTTGCGCTGGTCTTTCCACTTCATACTATGTGCACTTAACCCAGTGCACCACCATCAGGCCCCCTGAAATGTCCTCTTTAAACAACTGTGAATTCAAATATTTTGCCCATATCTTTATTGGGTAATTTGCTGATTATGAATAAGCTGCTCAGTTGGCTCATAATTTTCACTGTCAATCCTTCATCAGGTATGTGATGTGCAAGTATCATTTCCCAATAGTCTGATTGACTTCATTCATGTGGAAGTCTATTTCCATGGGTAGATGTCTTTTTACCTGATGTACCTACACTGATTCATTTTTTCTTTAGTTTTTCTTATACATGTTTGAGTCTCCAAATACATCATTAATACTAAGATGTTGAAGACTTTCACCTAATAATTTTTACTCTATCAATCCATGAGCACAGGAAATTCTTTCTTCTTATTTATAACTCTTTAACAATATCCTATTTTTTCCTTTTTTTATTTAAGAAAGGATTAATTAACAAAACCATAGGGTAGGAGGGGTACAGCTCCACATAATTCCCACCACCCAATCTCCATATCCCACCCCCTCCCCTGATAGCTTTCCCATTCTCTATCCCTCTGGGAGCATGGACCCAGGGTCATTGTGGGTTGCAGAAGGTAGAAGGTCTGGCTACTGTAATTGCTTCCCCCCTGAACATGGGCGTTGACTGGTCGGTACATACTCCCAGTCTGCTCCCTCTTTCCCTAGTAGGATGGGTCTCTAGGGAAGCAGAGCTCCAGGACACATTGGTGGGGTCTTCAGTACAGGAAAGCCTAGCCAGCATCCTGATGACATCTGGAACCTGGTGACTGAAAAGAGAGCTAACATACGAAGCCAAACAAATTGTTGAGCAATCATGGACCCAAAGCTTGGAATAGTGGAGAGGAAGTGTTAGGGGGATCCTCACTGCAAACTCTAGTGTACTTCTGCTTTCAGGTATATATTTTGCAGTAGTTTATGGATACGTGTGAAAATATGCTCTCTCTCACAGAAACTGGTGTATATCTAGGTTATGGGACTTTGTTAGAAAGTGAACCACCTGAGATGGAATTAGAGTATACTATGAAAGGAAAGGTCTCACCCGAGTAATGAAGTTGAAGGTTTATCATTGCACACGTGAAGTCTCTGGACACAGTCAGAATTGAAGCATGTTGAGGTGGCAATCGTTGCGTTGGTTTGGTTGTGATCGGTAGATGCAATATTATTTGATATGGATTGGGAGAGGCATACGGGAAAGTGGGCCCTATCCAAGGGTTCCAGTACTGGGTGAAGTAGAGGCTCCATAGTGGAGATGTGAGGTTCCTGCTGTCTTAGGGTTAAAAAAGAAAATCGATAGTTAATGTTATCATCACATTGTTTGGTAATTGGGTTAACTTTGAAAAGTCCTTTTGCTAGGGTTTGCTGTACAGTACACAGTATCTTGTATATAGCTGTGCTATTGGTTGATTCTGATCTGCTTGGTCTAGGCTTTTGAGAGAGTCTGCATATCAATTACACAGCCTATATATTGTAAAGATTCAGTGTGTGTTTTGAAAAACTTCGAGACATACAGTTAATTTTCCCCCTTTCATATTAATTAACTAGTGATTTCTATGACTACATTTTACAAGGAGTGTACATTCCCACCACCAAAAGACTGTGACCCATCCCTCCCACCAACTCACACCCCCCACAGGCCAGGAAGCTGCATTTCTACCCCTCACTACAGGGCTTTTACTTTGGTGCCCTACTTACAATTTGGTCAGGTCCTGCTTTTAGTTTCCCTTTCAGATCTTCTTACTCAACTTCTGTTGATGAGTGGGATCATCCCATACTCATCTTTAACTTTCTGACTTAGCTCACTTAACATAATTCCTTCTAGCTCTGTCCAAGATGGGTCAGAGAAAGTGGGTTCATTGTTCTTGATAGCTGCATAGTATTCCATTGTGTATATATACCACAGCTTTCTCAGCCACTCATCTGTTGTTGGGCATCTGGGTTGCTTCCAGGTTTCAGCTATTATGAATTGTGCTGCTATGAACATAGGAGTACACACCTCTTTTTGGTTGGGTGTTATGGAGTCCTTGGGGTATAACCCCAGGAGAGGAATTACTGGATCATATGGAAGGTCCATGTCTAGCCTTCTGAGAGTTTTCCAGACTTCTGTCCACGGAGGCTGTACAAATTTACATTCCCACCAGCAATGTAAATGGGTTCCTCTGTCCCCACAACATCTCGAGCATTTGTTGCTGCTGTCCTTTTTGAAGTATGCCATTCATACAGGAGTGAGGTGGTATCTTAGTATTGTCTTAATTTGCATTTCTCTGACAATCAGTGACCTAGAGCAGTTGTTCATATGTTTGTTAGCCTTTTTGATCTCCTCTGTAGTGAATGTTTTGTTCATATCCTCTGCCCATTTTTGGATGGGGTCATTTGCTTTTTTGCGGCTAAGTTTGCTGAGCTCTTTAAATATTTCGGTGATTAGTTTCTTGTCTGATGTATGGCATGTGAAGATCTTCTCCCATTCTGTGAGGTGTCTCTTTGTTTGTGTGATAGTTTCTTTGGATGTGCAGAAGCTTTTCAATTTGATGTAGTCCCATTGGTTTGTTTCTGCTTTAGTCTTCCTTGCAATTGGGTTTGATTCATCAAAGATGTCCTTGAGGTATAGGTGGGAAACAGCTTAACCAATGTTTTCCTCTAAGTATTTGATTGTTTCTGGTCTGACATCTAGGTCTTTGATCCATTTGGAGTTGATTTTTGTTTCTGGTGAGATAAAGTGGTTCAGTTTCCTTCTTCTGCATGTTACAAAACAATTTTCCCAGCACCGTTTATTGAAGAGAGCCTTCTTTTTCTATTTAACCCTTTGGGCCCCCTTATCAAAGATTAGATGCCCATAGGTGTTGGGATTTACTTCTGGGCTTTCAATTCTGTTCCACTGGTCTTTGTGCCTATTTTTGTTCCAGTACCATGCTATTTTGATGATGATGGCTATATAATATAGTTTAAGGTCTGGGAGGGTGACGCCTCTATTTCTATTTCTTTTCCTTAAGATGGTTTTGGCAATTCTAGGTGTTTTCAGGTTCCAGATAAATGATTGTAGTGTTTGTTCTATTCTCTTAAAGAAGCTTGGTGGAACTTTGATGGGTATTGCATTAAATTTGTATATGGCTCTGGGGAGAATATTCATTTTGATGATATTTATTATTCCAATCCATGAGCATGGCATATCTTTCCATTTCTTGGTATCAGGTTCTATTTCCTTGAGTAGCGACTCATAGTTTTCAGTATACAAGTCTTTCACTTCTTTGGTCAACTTTATTCCTAGGTATTTGATTGATTTTGCTGAAACAGTAAAGGGGAGTGATTTCTGGATGTCTTCTTCTTCAGATTTAGTGTTTGTATAAATAAATGCCACTGATTTTTGTAAAATGATTTTGTAGCCTGATACCTTGCTATATTGCCTAATAACTTCCAGTAATTTTCTACTGGATTCTTTAGGTTTTTCTATGTATACTATCATATCATCTGTAAATAGTGAGAGCTTGAATTCTTCCCTTCCAATCTGTATTCCTTTGATTTCTTTCTCTTACCTGATTGCTATAGCAAGAACTTCCAATAATGTGTTGAAGAGTAATGGTGACAGTGGACAGCCCTGTCTAGTCCCTGATCTGAGGGGGAATGCTTTCAGCTTCTGTCCATTGAGTATGATGTTGGCTGTAGGTTTGCTATATATAGACTCCAATATCTTGAGGAATTTCCCATCTATTCCCATTTTTTGTAGAGTTTTGAGCATGAATGGGTGTTGGATCTTGTCAAAGGCTTTCTCTGCATCTATTGAGATAATCATGTGGTTTTTGGCTTTGCTTTTATTGATGTGATGAATGACATTGATTGACTTATGGATGTTGAACCAGCCTTGCATTCCTGGGATGAATCCCACTTGCTCGTGATGAACAATGTTTTTGATATGTTGCTGTATCCGGTTGGCCAAGATCTTGTTTAATATTTTGGCATCCATGTTCATCAGCGATATTGGTCTGTAGTTTTCCTTTTTTGTTCTGTCCCTATCAGCTTTTGGTATCAGGGTGATGTTGGCTTCATAGAAGGTGGAAGGGAGTATTCCTGTTTCTTCAATCTTATGGAAAAGCTTCAGAAGTATGGGTATTAACTGTTTCCTGAAAGTTTTGTACAATTCACTTGTGAAACCATCTGGTCCAGGACTTTTGTTGTTGGGGAGGTTCTTAATAGCGGTTTCAATTTCGTTGTCTGTGATTGGTGCATTTAGATTTTGTAGTTCTTCTTGGATCAGTTTTGGAAGGGCATATGCTTCTAGGAATTGTTCCATTTCTTCCAGATTCTCTAGCTTGGTGGCATATAGTTCTTTATAGAAGTTTCGCATGATTCTCTGGATTTCTGTGGTGTCAGTTGTGATATCTCCTCCATAATTTACAATTCTATTAATTTGAGTCTTCTCTTTTTTTTGGTTGGTGAGTCTGGCTAGGGGTTTGTCAATTTTGTTTAATCTTTCAAAGAACCAACATTTGGCTTCATTTGTCGTTTTCGACGGGTTAGGTTGTTTTCACTGGGCTGGCTTCATGGGCAGGCAACAGATGACCAGGGACTCATAGTTGAGCTGTAGGCAGTATCTCTTTATTCATGCAGGACGCAGCACAATCTAAGACGAGCTAAGCTAAACTCAAGGTAAAGTACTCTAAAACTCACAATGCTGTCTTTATATATACTTGCCAAGTAGGGTGGAAACAGGGTGTGACATAGAGAGGGTGGAGAGAAAAGTGACTGGTGACAATCAGAGTGTGACAAGGAGAGGATCAGGGTGTGACAAGGAGGAGGGGTGGAGCAAAAACATATCATGAAACAGTGGGGATTGAACCAATGCCCTGGAGGGAGGTGCTTGTTAACAGCGGTTATATAAATAGAATGAAGTGGTTATGTAAATAGAATAGTGTTAAGCAGGGGGGATTTAAACCAAATGAAACAGAAGGGGTCTCATGCATACCAACATTCATTGATCTTTTTTATGGTTCTTTTATTTTCAATGTTGTTTATTTCTGCTCTAACTTTAGTGATTTCTGTCCATCTGGATGCTTAGGGTTCCTTTGTTCCTCTTCCTCTATGTCCTTGAGATGTGCAGTAAGGTCGTTCATTTGAGCTTCTTCTTAGTATTTAATATGTGATTGTATGGCTATAAGTTTCCCTCTCAGTACTGCTTTAGCTGTGTCCCATATATTTTGATAGGTTGTGTCTTCATTTTCATTAGTTTCCAGGAACATTTGAATTTCCTGCTTGAGTGACTCTCTGACCAAGTGGTTCTTAAGTAGTATGTTGTTTAGTTTCCAAATTCTGTGACTTTTAATAATTGTCTGTTTGTTGTTAAATGTTAGTTTTACTCCACTGTGGTCTGAGAAGATACTTGACATGATTTCGATCTTCTTGAATTTATTGATGTTGTCTTTGTGGCCTAACATGTGGTCTATCCTTGAGTATGTGTTATGTGGATTTGAAAAGAAGGTGTATTCCAGTTTTGGGGGGTGAAGGACTCTGAAAATGTCCAAGAGGTCTAGTCTGTCGATCTCTTCATTCAATTCTCTTGTATCTTTGTTGGTTCTCTGCTTTGTTGATCTGTCTAAGTGTGAGAGTGGGGTATTGAAGTATCCCACTATTACTGTATTACTATTGATGTATTTTTGAAATTCTTTCAGTAAGTGCCTGACGTATTTAGATGGTCCCTCATTGGGTGCATAGATGTTAATGATTGTTAAGTCTTATTGGCTGATTGGTCCTCTAATCATTATGTAATGTCATTACCTATATTTTATTACTTTATTTAACTTGAAATCTATCATGTCTGAGATGAGAATGGCTGTTCCTGCCCTTTTTTTGTGGTCCATTAGCCTGTATGATAGTTTTCTATCCTTTCACTTTAAGTCTGTGTCTATCTTGTTGTGACAGATGGGATTCTTGCAAGCAGCATATGGTTGGATTATGTTTTCTGATCCATCCCCCAACTCTGTGCCTTTTGATGGGTGAGTTTAAGCCATTGACATTTATTGATATTATGGATTTAATGTATTGTAGTGCCATTGTTCAAAAAAAATTTTTTTTGTTTGCTCTAATATATTGCCAGTATTAAAGTGATGTTCTTGTTTATAAGAGGTCTTTTAGAACCTCTTTCAGGGCTGATTTGGTGATGGTTGCCTCCTTTAACTGTTGTTTGTCTAAGAAGGTTTTGATCCCTCCATCTAGTTTGAATGAAAGTCTAGCAGGATATATTATCCTTGGTTGAAACCGTTTTTCATTCAGGGCTTGATAGATATCTTGCCATTCCCTTCTGGCTTTTCGAGTTTGAGTGGAGAAGTCTGCAGATAATCTTATGGGTTTTCCCTTGTATGTGACTTTTTGTTTCTCTCCTGCAGCCTTTAGGATCCTTTCTTTATCCTTAATTCTTCTCATTGTGACTATGATGTGTCTTGGTGTCTTCAGGTCTGGGTTGATTCTGTTTGGTACTCTCTGGGCCTCTTGAATCTTGATGTCCTTTCTGTTATTCAGGTCTGGGAAGTTTTTTTCTATTATTTCTTCTAGAATGTTTGCTTCCCCTTCCTCTTTTTCTTCCTCTGGCAGGCCAATTATGCAAATATTACTTCTTTTGAGATCATCCCATATGTCTCTGTTGTTGTTTTCAGTGTCTCTCTATCTCTTTTTAAGCTCTTTCACCTCTTTCTTTGTTTTCTCTAACTCATCCTCTGTCTGACTAATTCTGTTTTCTGCTTCTGTTAGTCTGCTTTCCCTTGCCTCAGCTTCTTTCTTCAATACAGCTATTTCAGCTTTCAGTTCTCTAATTGTGTCAAGATAATCAGTATTTTCCTTGGGGGTCTCAACTGTTGTTTCCCTAATACTGCCATTCCTTTCCTCCAATGTTGTTTTCATTTCTGTGATTAATAAGTTTATTATTGCTTGCATACTTTTCTTATCTATGGTTACTTCTGGCTGATTTGTAGTTTCTTCTGGGCTCTTGTCTTCATTCATTGGAGTAGCAGTTTTATTTTTTTTTTGATCTACCTATTTTTTTATTTATGTGTTTCTTTTTTATGCTCTGTTGTTCCTAAGTTGTTGTGTCTTGAGCACAAGCAACACTGTACTAAATACCTTTATGACAATTGCACTCACCAACCTCAGGAATTACAGTAGCAACTGAAGCAAGTATTGAAGTAGTTTAATCACTACCAGTTGGCCAAACAATTTCTCCAGTCTGTGAAAAAATAGTAACCAAATCCCAGTGAGGAAGAAAGAGAAAAGAAAGAAGGGATAGCAAGAATAGACAGTTATGCGAATCTACTATCCACTGTATATTCTAGGGGTAACAAGAGGGGAAAGGGAAGTAGAGCAGAGATACACACATAAAGAGTCCACTCTGAGTCAGATTTCTTCCCCAAAATAATTCACAAATTCAGAAAGGCAAAGAAGAAAGAAGGAAGAAGTGTATGACAAGATAAAAAAAAAAGAAAAAAAAGAAGAAATAGACAAGAAAGAGAAAAGAGAAAAGATAAGTAAAAGAGCTGTAATTAAAAAGTTGTGAAAGGAATTTTTTTTATTACTTTATTTTTAATTTAGTTTAATTTAATGTTTTTAATTAGCTAGGAGGAGGAGGCAGGGGACAGTCTGTAGAGGAGGTAGGAGTAATGAGACACGTTCCTCCCACAATAGATATGATTCCCACTAGCAATGAAAGATACCCTAAGAGTTCATTCTGATCAATCTAAGGAGGGGGAGATATATGCCTTTATATAATATTAATAATAAAATAGAGCAGGGTAAAAAAAAACCCTGTCCCATATTAGCTCAGATCTCGTGATCAGAGGCAGCTGATTGTTAAGAAAGAGAGAAAAAAAACCTCAGGACTAGACAAGGATAGCTGAAATAGACAGTTATGCAAATCTACTATCCACTGTATACTCTAGGGGTAGCTAAAGAATGAAGGTAAGTTGAGCAAAGATACTCGCAGTGAGAGTTCAACTCTGAGTCAGACTTCTTCCCCAAAATAATTCCCATATGTGTATCAGTGAATACAAAAAAGCACACTGTTTGGTAGTGTGGGGGATGGGGCCTGTGGCTTTGGAAGCTATAGGATTAAGGAAGAAAGGATGACAAGAATGAGAAAAAGAAAAAAAAAGGAAGAGAGAAAAAAAAGATAAGAAAAAGAACAGTCATAAAAGAGCAGTGAAAGGAAAGAGTTTTTATTTATGTATTTATTTTTAATTATTATTTAGCTATGTGGGGTGAGTTGGGGGGGTTGGCTACTTAGAAAGAAAAAAGGCCAGAGGTTTCAGAAGGGTGTAGACTTAGAATGAATGATACTCCCTGGTGGGACAGAAATCTTGGTAAAGAAAGAAAGAGGCTCAGCAGGGGAGCCTGCTAGGAGCTGGTCCCCAGGGACTGGTTATGGGGGGGGAAGGGGGAGGAGGTGTGCTTAATCATTTAAAAGAAAGAAAAAAATTTTTCCCTTTTTTTCTACTCTAACTTTTAACCCAAATTAAGTTATAGTCACCTCCTTGGTGTCACTGCTAGGACCCCTTATTGACTGGCCTACTAAAGGCAAAAAATCCTACCATTTCCAGAAGATGTGGTAAGAGCTCAAGCCACTAGCAGCTTCTCAGTCCGCCATCTTCCGGGAACCTTTCTATCCTATATTTTTCATTGGAAAGTTTTTCACCTCCTTTGTTAGATTCACTCCATGAAATTTATACTTTTTCAGTTCAGTTGTAAATCTGATGTTTTTTATTTTTTAATTTCCCTTTCCTTTGTCTCATTATTTACCTACAGAAATGCTACCTATACATATAATCATGTTTTACCATTTTTATGAATTTATTGTTGTCTCAAGTAAAGTTTTAGTAATAAATCTATATTAGTGGTTTAATATTGATTCACAAAGTTATAAGATAATAGGAGTATAATTCCACATTGTTTCCCACCACCAGAGTTCTGTGTCTTCAAGCCCTCCTTTGGAAACTGCACTAGTTGTCTCAAAGTCACACATTTGAGTTGATTATAGATAGATAGATAGATAGATAGATAGATAGATAGATAGATAGATAGACTTTACTTCCTTACTAAGACATACCCACACCTATTATTATTTCTGAGTATCCTTCCTTTTTTTTTCCTTGCCTCTCTCAGATAAGAGAAATTGTGCCCAACTTCATCTGGTATTTTCCAAATTTTCTTCCCTTTCAGTGATGGTATAAAAACAAGATTCCTCCCAACAGATGAATGGCTGAAAAAGCTGTGGTACATATACACAATGGAATATTATGTAGCTATTAAGAACAATGAACCCACCTTCTCTGACCTATCTAGATGGAGCTAGAAGGAATTATGTTTACTAAGCTAAGTCAGAAAGACAAAAAGGAGTATGAGATGATTCCACTCATAAAGAGAAGTTGAAAAAAAAGAACAGAAAGGAAAACTCAAAGCAGAATTTGACTGAGTGTGGAGTAAGGCACCAAAGTAAAAATCTCTGGGTTGAGGGTAAGGGTGGATGTATGGCTTCACTGGGGTAGGAGGGAGAATGGGATGGGACACAGTCTTATGGTGGTGGGAATGGTGTTTATGTACATTCCTATAAACTTGTAGTCATAGAAATCACTATTTAATTAATATGAGAGAGGATAATTGATTGATGTCTCAAACTTTTTAATGCACAGACTGTAGTCTGAGTTTTTAATGTTGCCTCTCTAAAAAGCTTAGACCAGAGAGAACAGAAGCAACTGGTGGCATTACTCTATAAGACACAGCTTTATACAAATAATGTCAAAGGACATAAATTATGGTGATATTGTATGATACAGCAAATCCTAACAAAGGGATTTACAATGTTAACCCAATTGCCAAATATATTGCCTTCTTAAACCCTAAGACAGCAGGAACCTCCTGCTTCCTCTACAGAGCCTATATTTCCCCCAGTCCTGGAGCCTCTAGGGTGGGGCTCAATTTGCTGCCTGGTTCTCTCAATTCATACCAATGATATTGCATCTGCTGATCTCAAACTAATCAGCTCAAGGAGTACCACCTCAGCAAGCTTCACTTCAGACTGTGTCCAGAGATGTCAGGCTTGGAATTTCAACCGTTTGGCCTCATTACTAGGGTGAGACCTTTCCTTTCTTAGGATTCTCTAATTCCATTTTGGGTGGTTCACTTCCTAAAAATGTCCTAAAACCTAGATATAGACCAGGTCCCATGATATAGGGCATAAGTTCACATGTATCCATAATTTAGGGCAAAATATATACCTCAAAGAAAAATGCACAATAGTCTTTAGTGAGTCAGTATATGCAACAAGCAAGTAGAAAGACCTAAAAAGACACCATAAAGTTCCAAATGAAATAGTGTCTACTTAGAAGTAGACAACCTCCTCACCTACCTCCTACTACACTTCCCTCACTCACTCCAAAGCTAACCTTATCAAAGTAAGGACTTCAAAAGCTGAATGAGGGCAAGAGACTGGCATACTTTAACAATGACTCTTTAGTCACTATCAGGCCACCCCATCAGCTGAGGCCCTATTCGGGGAGTTCTGAGATTCCCAAACAGACAAGATGAGCCTAGACCTCAAATAAATCCCACTCTTCATTGTTACTAGCCATCTCTATCAGGAACAACACAATAGACTCCTTTGTGGGCCCCCATAGGACCTTGCCCTCAATATGGATCAACAATGGTAGAGAATGTTCCATCCTCCAAAGGGAGGCCAGACAGCATACTCTGTCTTCCACCTGAGGAAGATAGGTTCTCAAACTGGAGCAACTTGGATCATTCCAACTCATTACCACAGAATATGAGTTCAGATCTACAGGGATGCATAGGTCATATAGGCTCCTAAGCTGAATATGTGCCATGGATCAGATCAAATCAGTGGGATTTACAGTCAACAATATTTATAAACCTTTGCCATATTTGAGAGCTACTCTCTTCCCTGATACAGCTTTATGATCCTTTTTTCCAGCCATGACATCATTTCCCCAGACAATAACTTGGACCCACCTGCATATCATATGTCAGGCTCAAAAAAAAAAAAAAAAGAAAGAAAAAGGATAAAAAAAACACTAGTATAGTCATAGTCCCATTAGAATATTTCTAGAATAGGCCTACTAACTATCTACAAAGTGGAGACCCCTAAATCTTCATCTGCACTAGTCCAGCCTTTAGGATCATGATTAACTATCAATGTGTTTGGCTTTATATATTAACTCTTTTTTCAGCCACCAGGTTCCAGATGCTACAGTGATGCCAACCAAATTTCCCTGGGCAGATTATCCCACCAATGTGTCCTGTAGCCTAGCTTACCTAGAGTCCCGCCCCACTAGTGAAAGAGAGAGACAAGCTGGGAGTATGGATCAATCTGTCAATGCTCATGTTCAGTGGGGAAGCAATTACAGAAGCAATTCCACCTTCTGCACCCCATAATGACCCATACTCCCAGAGGGATAAAGAATAGGAAAGCTATCATGGGAGGGGATAAGATATGGAGTTCTGGTGGTAGGAATTGTGTGGAGTTGTACTCTCCTTATCCTATGCTTTTGTCAGTGCCTCCTTTTTATAAATAAAAAGTATAAAAAATAAAAAGCAAGATTCCTGGTGACAGATGCATTGGGTCCTGGTGGAATGGGGTTACAGAACCACCTGGTCATCTTTCCCAATCATTTACCCTTTGAGGATATGGTCTAAAATTCTTTATGGGGTTCAGAAGGTGGGGTTCTAGCTTCTGTAATTGCTTCCTTGCAGACATGAATGTTCACAGGTCAAACCATACCCCCAGCCTGTTTCTACATTTCTCTAGTGACTTTTGCTCTATAGAGGTGAATTCCTAGGACCCATTGATTAGGTCATCTGCTCAGGAAGGTCAGGATGAAATCATAGTAGCATCTGCAACTTGGTGGCTAAAAGGCTGTAAGATTAAATCAGGACAAAATGTTCAATAAACAGGAACCAAAAAGTAGGAACAGAGCAGATGATAATAGGAATTTTAAGGTGAAAATAAGTTAAAATGTCCATTGTAGGTATGTTAGTAGGGACCTATGACTTTAGTCATCTTTGCTTGAGCTTGATAGCCAACATGAAAGTTGATTAAAAATATGGTGTTCTTTATATATTGTTGGGTTCTCTTTGCAAATATTTTATTAAACAATTTTACCAATATTTATCAGGGATATAGATTAATAGTTTTATTTTTGGTGGAGTACTTTGCTGACTTGTTAATCAGAGTGCTACTAGCCTCACATAGATTGGGAGATTTTGCACGACTTGAATATTTTAGATGAGCTTAAGTAGGATGGGTGTTAGTCCCTTCTTGAAATTCTTGTAAAATTAATCTTTAAAGGTATCTGCATCTGGGCTTCTATTCAAAGAAGTCTTCAGCTTACTGCTTCAATTGCTACACTAGAGAATGATGTTTCAGGCCATCTACTATATCTAAGGCTAGTCTTGATAGGTAGCATGACTCTATGAATATGTTTACAAATAGGTTTTTCAGATATATTATATGTATATGCTCATATTATCTTTTGATTCTGTGTATTTATGTTTCTTATCAGCTTTAATTTTACCTATCTCATTTCTAATTGCTTTTAACATTTTTTTTCTTGTCAAGCTTAGCCAGTGATCTATTTTATTTTTCCTTTGAAAGAACCAACTCTTGGTTTCATTGAATTTTGTCTTTTTGGCTTCTATGTCATTAATTTCTATTCTGATTTTTATTATTTCCCTTCTAACTTTTGAATCTGCCTGTTTTTCCTTTTCTAGTTTTTTCAATTAGATAGCTAGACAATTTACATACAAACACACAATTAAACTTCCTTATGTATTCTTTTGGCAATCATCCTATTTGCGTATTTGAAATAACCACCTTTAAAGAGACATTCTTCTCTTCCAGTTAAGGTAACTAAAATCTGCAAAGAAATTTGAAAATTACTGCTAAAGGTTTTGTCTGACCTATGAGAAAGAATAAGTGAAGCACACTTATTTTCCTCAAGTTTAACTTATTTTGCATATTAATATAAGTGATGTTAACCCTTGTCCCCACCTGTGGGAGAGAAGTTCACAAGCAGAGGAACAGTGCTATCAGAAGTTATAGATAATTGTAGTGCAAATACTGAGCCACAACAACAACCCTGGTGACAAAAATATAAATCAATAAAGTAAAATAAATCCTTGAATTACCTCATAATCATCTTTGTCTCAACTGCCCCATGTTTTAATGTGAATAAAGATAGTCATCTTTATGGAATTATTGAGAAAATCAAATTTCATAGTAGCAATATAACACTAAGCTCTCTGGTGTGCAATAGTAGTCAGAATTCAATAAATATTACTTAATTGTAGCAGTATCTGTAGTAGCATTAGAATTCTGTAAAAATAGAACAAAGAAGCCATAAAATATTTAAAAAAAACATGTCAAACCAGTAAGATCTGTTATGAGAAATGCCAATACTATGTTAGCATAAGCTCTGGTGTAAAAATCATTATCGTGTTTTATTTAAAAGAAAGATAGTTTACCCAAAAACATTGAGCTCTATAAGTATTAAAACCATAATTTCAGTTTCAAGAAAGAAATACATCTTGAGAATAGAACTAATAGTCTATTAATAATGTTGACATCTAACTGCTTATATTCCTATTATGCTCAGAACATGAAGGCTACTCAGAGGTTGGTTGATAACAGCAAATCTTGGTGACAGAATCAATATATGGTCCCCTTTCTGAGGAAAATTTATTTGTTTTTATTTTTTTAGACTTGGGTGGACTCTTGTTCACTCTGATTAAAGAACTTTAACTGTTGCAATACAGGTTATTTTCATGAGTGCTTCTGCAAAGATCTGGACATACAAATGAAGTCACATATATTTTTTTCTACTTCATTGAGAAGAAAAAAAAAGAGAGAAAGGGGGAAAAATAGGGGAGAGATGGCCATCAGGAACAGTGGATTTATCATGCTGGCACCAAGTCCCAATAATAACTCTGGTGGCAATTAAAAAAAATGTTTAATGGTATAGTATCAGTGAGATTGTTCACCTGAAAGGGTGCCTGCTATGTTATACATGTGAGTCAGCTCAGTTCCCAAATAGACACAGCACATGAGAGTGCTTTGGCATTAGAGAAAGCCTTCATGCTATGATAGTTGTTTCCATGTCTCTGAAAGAATTAGTCCACAGCAGTGAACAATAGCAATTTTTTTCTAATGTTCTATTCAGTATCTTCCCTCTCTTCCACGTAGGGGTCCAGAAACAGAGAGGGAGAAGAGAAAATTACAGTGTGTAATAAATAATCTGATATCATTTTTAAATTTTACCAATATATGTCAAATCCCACCTCTCCCACTTGCCTTCTTCCCCACAATCAATAAATTGGTAGGAAACTCTAAGTGTTTCTTCTTTTGATGCCAGGACTAGTCACACCCTTGCCTTCAAAGAAATGCTCATCTTGACCCCATTTCATCATCATAATAATAATAAAAAAAAAACTCAGGCTTGTTTCTTTCTCCTAATGTTTGGAACCATATTTTGGATATAGTTGGAAACGTCCTGTTCTTCTTTAAAACCACATCACATGAATAATGATCCTTTTGGACTCCTTTGGTATATATGCAGTTGCTTGAAAACATTAGCCTTTCAACTGTATACCTCAAAATAAAAGTGTTTAATAGTCCTCTGTGGTTAGATTTAGAACTCTTTAGCTCAGCGTTCTAGTAGAAAGGCCTAAAGAAGGTAACATAAATTTTATTTATTATTTCCTTTTAATTTTTTTATCTTTATGTATTAGATATAGACAGTCAGATATTGAGAGGGAAGGGGGAGATAGAGAGGGAGAAAGACAGAGAGATACCTACAGCACTACTTCACCACTTGCAAAGCTTTCCCCCTGCAGGTGGGGACCAGAGGCTTGAACCCAGGTCCTTACGCACTATAACTTGTGTGTTCAACCAGGTGTGCCACTGCCCAGCCCCTAAATTTTCTAATCAAACATTTATTACTTGGACTTAGACAATCTCCTCTCCTACCCCCTACTTCCCTCAATCACTTTCTCTACTCAACTAATTACACCAAAAAAGTAAGATACATCTCTTAATCTCTTGACAACATCAGCATTATTTTCTCTTTAGAAGAAACACTGTATACAGCTAGCCAAGAAGAGATATACTGCCAAAAATATTTATCAACTTAAGGAAAATTATTATCTCTATGACAACCTATATTAGAATCACCAAACAAGTAAATGCAGCGAAACTCAAGGTTCGTTTAGACCCCACTAAAATCCTTGGTATATTTTCTTCCTAACTTGATGTCAGACCCCATAAACCTAATGTTGGGATGGATATAATATATGAGACTCAACAACTTAACAACTAAATTGTTGTTAAATTGTTGAAAGCCTAAGCCTGTCAGGTAAAGAAGGGACTATAAAAACTGGAGAAGGGCAAGATATTGGCTCAATTAATGATGGTCTTCTTTGTCACTACCAGACCACATCATTATCTGGGGCCATATTTGGGGAATCCTTGGATTCCCTCATAAATTAAATGGTCCTATATGTCTAAGAGACCCCTCTCTCCACCATCACTGTTCACTTCCATCAGGTATATTATAAGCCCTATTGTGGGCTTCTTTAGGACTGTATACTAACTATGAATTACCAATGGTGAGGATTGCCCCACTCTCCAAAGGGATGTTGGGTCAGCCTACTCTGGCACTGGTCTTGAAATGAGTGCAGCCTAGAACGTTCTCAGCTGTAATCAGGAATTTGAGCTCAGATTGATAGGGACTCAGACGTCATATAGGCTCCAGTGCTAAATATGAATAGATATGGGCCCTGGGTCAGATAGACATAGTAAAGAGTTCGTTGTATTTATATACTTTCTTCAAGTTTAGGAGAAGGACCTCTCTGTCCTGATTCAACATTCTAGTCCTATACTCAACACTGACACCACCTACCCCAACTGTAGGCTGGCTGGCTATCATACTCCAGGAAAAAAATCACCAAAGACATGGGCCGCCAGGAACATAACTAAAATAGGGACCAGATGGTGGTGCACCTGGTGAATAACACACAGTATAGTGTACAAGGTCTCAGGTTCTAGCCCTTGGTCCCCACCTGTTGGAGGAAAGCTTTAAAAAAGGTGAAACAAGGCTGCAGGTATCTCTCTGTCTCTCTTCATCTCTGTCTCCCTCTCTCCTATCTATTTCTGTCTCTATCAAATAAAGATTTTTTTTAAAAAAATAATTATATACCTGGGAGTTGGGCTGTAGCACAGGGGGTTAAGTGCAGGTGGCTCAAAGAGCAAGGACCGGCGTAAGGATCCCAGTTCGAGTCCCCGGCTCCCCACCTGCAGGGGAGTCGCTTCACAAGCAGTGAAGCAGGTCTGCAGGTGTCTCTCTTTCTCTCCTCATCTCTGTCTTCCCCTCCTCTATTTCTCTTTGTCCTATCCAACAATGACGACAACAATAATAACTACAACAATAAAACAACAAGGGCAACAAAAAGGGAATAAATAAATAAATATTTTTTTAAAAAAGAATATACCTAAAATAGAGTTACTATCTTGTATCCACCCTAAAATCCATATTCCCATCTGCTCTATTCCTACTTTATGGTTCCGGTTCATTAAACGTTTTGCCCTGCTTTTTTGTTTTACTGTATTTCAGCTGTCAAGTTGTGAATGTCACTATGATTCTGAACTCTTTAGCCAAATGACATCACCAATTTGTCCTAGAATCTCACATCTCCAGAGCCCTATCCTACTAAGGAAAGATAGAAATAGGGTGGGGGTAGGGACTGACCAGCCAATGTCCATGTTCAACAGAGATGCAATTGCAGAAGCCAGATGTTCCACCTTCCGCACCCCATAAAAAATGTTGACCCATGTACCCAGAGGTCTCTGATCAGCAGTTCTATCAGGACCCAGAGGTAAAACAGAAAAAAAAAGGGAGGGGACAAACAGGACCATAGAAAAAATGGCCAAATAAATATGAATATAGTCAACTCAGTGTCTGTGACTTTGGGAGAACTAATACAGTTTCCAATTGGAGGGAACGGGGACTCAGAACTCTGGTGGTGGGAAAGATGTGGAATTATATCCTTTATTTTATAATTTTGAACACCAATATTAAGTAACTAATAAAAAATTATAAACAGTGTTGGCCTTCAATCTGAGAGAGTCAAGAGCCTTGGTTGTTTCAGCTGACAACTAAGAACTCTTAGACATATGTGAGTCCAGCCAAAATATGAACTAGTTAACTATCCTGGAAATTCTCAGACACAAAATTACTAAGTGTGTTTTTATGCACAACCAATTTGGTACAAAACATCATTATTCTAAAATATTTCTCTGGGAATAACCAATACAATTTTTTCTTTCTTTTTCTTTTTTTTTTTTTTTTGCATCCCTATGGATCTGAGCTCATATTCTGTGGAAGGAACATTCCAAGCCCCAATATCAGGACCCATCCTCCTCAGGTGTAGCATTGAGTATGTTGTCCAGCCTCCCTTCGGAGGATGGAACATTCTCTACTGTTGTTGATCCAAGTTGATGGCAAGGTCCTATGTGGGCCTGCAAAGGGGTCCATTGTGTTGTTCCTGAGAGAAATGATCAGTAACAATGGAGAGAGGAATTTATTCAAGGTCTAGGCCCATCATGAAAATCTCAGAACTCCCCAACTAGGGTCCCAGATGATAGGCTGGCCTGATAGTGATTAAAGAGTCATCATTAAAGTGTGCCAGTCCCTTATTCAGCTTTTGCAGTCCTTGCTTTGCTAAGGTTAGCTTTGGAGTGAGTGAAGGAAGTGTAATAGGAATTAGGTGAAGAGGGTATCTAAGTCTAAGTAGACACTATTTCATTATGAATTTCATACTGACTCACTGTAGACTATTATGTACTTTTGCTTTCAGGTATATATTTTACCCTAATTTATGGATACATGTGAACAAATGCCCTATCTCATGGGATCTGTTCTATATCTAGGTTTTGGGACTTTGTTGGGAAGTGAACCACCTGTGATGGAATTAGAGAATACTATGAAAGGAAAGGTCTCACCCCAGTAATTAGGCTAAAGGATTGACATTTGATGCCTGACGTCTCTGGACACTGTCTAAAGTGAAGCATACCGAGGTGCTATTCATTGTGTTGATTAGGTTGGGATCTGTGGACGTGATATCATTTGGTATGAATTGAGAGAACCATGCAGCAAATTGAGCCTCACCCTAGAGGTTCCAGGTCTGGGGGAAATATAGGTTCTATAGAGGAAGCAGGAGGTTTCTGCTGTTTTAGGATTTAAGAAGACAATATATAATTATTGCTATAATCATATTATTTGGCAATTGGGTTAACTTTGAAAAATACCTTTATTAATATTTGCTGTATCATACATAACATCACCATAATTTATGTCCTTTGACATTATTTGTATAAAGCTGTGTCTTATAGAGTAATGCCACCGGTTGCTTCTGTTCTCCCTGGTCTAAGCTTTTAAGAGAGTCAACATATCAAAGACTCAGCCTATGGTCTGTGCATTAAACAGTTTGAGACAATCAATTTTTCCCCTCTCATATTAATTAAATAGTAATTTATATGACTAGGAATGTACATAAACACTATTCCCACCACCAAAACACTGTGTCTCATCCCACCCCCACCCTCACCCTTAACCCAGGGTTTTTACTTTGGTGCCCTACTCTAAATTCAATTAATCCTGCTTTGAGTGTTCTTCTTTCTCAACTTCTGTTTATGAGTGGGACAACTGCTCAACTCTGGTAGTGGTGCAGAATATAGAACCTGAGACTTTGGAGCCTCAGGCATGAAAGTCTCTTTGCATAACCATTATGTTATCTACCCCTGCCCTCTTTTCCATATATTTGTTAGACATTTATATATTCTCTTATTTATATTCCCACTAGTAATGTAGGAGAGTTCCTGTTCTCCCAGAGCCTCTCCAAAAGTTGATGTTTCTGTCTTTTCTAATGTATGACATTCTCATAGGTGTAAAATGGTATAAAGCACCTAAATTCTCTAATGGATTAAAACATAAATTTATGGGGGCCTAGATGTAGTGCAGCGGGTTAAGCACACATGGCACAAAGCTCAAGAACCTGCATAAGGATCCTGGTTGAAGACCTCGGCCCTCCACCTGCAGGGGGGTTGATTCACAAGTGGTGAAGCAGGTCTGCAGGTGTCTATCTTTCTCTCCCCGTGTCTTCCCCTTCTCTCTCAATTTCTCTCTGTCCTATCCAAGAACAACAATATCAGTGGCAACAATAACAACAACAACAAGGGCAACAAAATTGGAAAAATGGCTTCCAGGAGCAGTGGTTTTATAGTGCCAGCAGTGAGCCCCAGTAATAATCCTGAAGGCAAATAGTAATAATAATAATATAAAAAATAAATGTATGGTTTGTTTTTATACTATCCCAAGTATGGTAACAAAACATTTCATTCTTTTCTCTCCTAATCAACTGCAAAAGTAAACTTTCTGACCTGTCATTCTCTCTTAAATTCAATATCTGGATGATATGTGATTATTTTTATATAATCTGAATTTTTATTTTGATTGTCAGTTATATATATATACTTGCCTTCCAAATGTTTAGTAATTGTTCATTGCTTGTCAAATTTTAAATAAAAGAAATGTATAGGTTCTAGATATTATCTACCACACACAGAATTCCCCCATATCTATCAGATATACACAGTAAAGTGTTAGTAAACTCCATCTAAATTGGACAATTTGTTGAGCTAAATTTTAATTGGAGTAAATCTCTAACTATAGGAAGCTCTTCATCCTACAATGTGATCTTCCAATAATGTGATCTTTCCAAGATTTTTACTGAATGGAATAGAAACCTTTTTTCCCTAGTCTTGAGGTTCTCAGGAAGATTCAAATATAGAATTCCCTTAGATGGGAGTAGATAGCATAATGGTTATGCAGAAACTCCCATGCCTGAGGCTCTGAAGCCCCAGATTCATTCCCCCCGCACCATCATGAGCCAGATCTGGGCAGTGCTCTGGTCTCGGGGTCTCTCTCCCTCTCTCTCTCCCCCTCCCCCTCCCCCTCCCCCTCTCCCTCTCCCCCCTCTGTCTATCTATCTATCTATCTCAAATAAAAAAATTTAAAAAAAGAATTCACTTTCATAATATCACTATTAGACTCTGCCCTCCAACACCCACCCACCTTTAAATTCTGCTAAATATCTTGAATAGGAAACTGAAATTTCCTAATTCAGGACAGCACTGTGAGAACTCTACTCTGTAGAGTTCCTCTACCCCATAATACTTTCAGATCTAGTAGAAAAATGCAATCATGCTTCTTCACTTGCTTATGTTTTCTGTTTGTCACACCAGCTGGAAGGTCAGTGAAAATTTTGCTAGTTTCTCTTTCCTCAGAAAGTTAAAAAAAAAAAAAAGAGCAAGAAAGAAATCACTAAATCATACTTCAGAAAATCCTCTCACTTCAAACATTTTGATTCATCTAGCCCTTGTTTTCATGTTGCTCTGATGATTTAATATTTTTTGTTTATTTATCAAAAAGTTTATTCCATTTAAAGTTTGAAATTATTTTAAATTCAATATTTTTCCTCATAGCTTAAAAAATACTGAGAAATCTCCAAGTCATAGGGTAGTTCCATTTCTAACATCTGAATTTTCTCCAGACTTCTTTCTACAGGGATTGCATCAATTTGCATTTCTATCAGCAATGTAAAAAGCTGAATTTACCCCCACAACTTCTCCAACATTTGTTGTTACTGTTTCTAATATATAACTGTCTTATAGAAGTAGAGTCTCATTGGTGCATTTATTTGCATTTCCCTGATAATCATTGACTTAGAGCCCTCTTTCATAATATTCTGTTCATATTCTCTCCCCATTTTTGAACAGGGTGTGTGTGTGTGTGTGTGTGTGTGTGTGTGTGTGTGTGTGTTATTGAGTTTGGTGAACTCAAAATAAAACTTGGAGTAGATATGGTATGTTGAACCAAAGCAAAGGATTCTGGGAATGGAAAGCAGGGAGGGGTGTGAGGGAGGGCAGTTGGGAGTCCTAGCACAGATAATGGAAAAGGACCTCAGTTGGGGGAGTGGATGTTTTGCAGATACCTAGCAGGGTGAAGTGAGAAACTGGACCCATGTTTCAACAACTGCACTTTAAACCATTCACTTCCCCCCAAAAGGATAAAAATAATAAATAAATATTTTAAAACACTGCAAAAAAAAAAACAGTCTTGTTTAAAATATCAAGACTGTGATGCCAGTCATACCTTTGGTATCTTAAATATGACACCTATAAGACCTGATTTTTTACCTTATTTTATTGCTCATCTCTCTTACTAAGTATTCAGATCAAGTAATTTATCCTACTTTAAGTCCCTGAAACTCTGGAATAAAGGGAACCTTTAACCAACCTAACAAACTGTCCTTTCCAAGTCAAAATTCTCAAAATAATAGTAATTATACTGTGTTTCTAGGAAGAAAGATCACTATTATTTAAAGTATTATTTTTTCCTTGAAGTTGGTAGCCCCTTTATCAGTTTGATCTTTTTTATTGTTTTTTTCTCCTTATTGGGGGATTAATGCTTTACAGTTGACAGGAAATACAATAGTTTGTACATGCACAACATTTCTCAGTTTTCCACATAACCATATGACTCCTAATAGGTCCTCTGCCATCCTTTCCCAGAACCAGTACCTCTCCCACCCCTGAGTCTTTTACTTTGGCACTACAATATCCTAACAAACCAAATACACCTATCCAAAAATATTTGTGTATGCTTATATTTGTAGCAGCACAATTTGGAATAGTCAAAACCTGGAAGTAACCCAGGTGTCCAACAACAAATGAGTGGCTGAGAAAGTTGTGGTGTATATACATATTAGTTTAATCTTGATACTCCTATTTAATCTACCTCCCAAACCACACTCTACCTGTTATGAGGTAGCAGATAAATGAACATCCTGGGAGTCTGGTGGTAGCACAGTGGGTTAAGAGCACGTGGCGGGAAACACAAGGACCAGTGTAAGGATCCCTGTTCAAATCCAGGATCCCCACCTGCAGGGGAGTTGCTTCACAGGCAGTGAAGTAGGTCTGCAAGTGTCTATCTTTCTCTCCCCCTCTGACTCCCCTCATCTCTCAATTTCTCTCTGTCCCATCCAACAACAGCAACAACAACAACAATAATAACCACAACAATGATAAAACAACAAGGGCAACAAAAGGGGAAAAGATGATCTCCCCAGGAGCAGTGAATTTGTGGTGCAGGCACCAAGCCCCAGAAGTAACCCTGGAGGCAACAAAAAAAAGAAATCCCATAGAGGAGATGGAAGACACTACTTATATTGGAGCACACACAGCATTGGGTGGGAAAGGTTGAATAAATATTCCTTTTACTCTTTCTTCTCACTATAAAAGACATAATAGACATCAAAGGTAATTATATTGAAATATTATGATCCATAGATTATGCAGAGTTTACTCAGAAGGATGGCATAAATGTATTTACAATGGTGAGGGGATAATTCTTCGTGGGTATCTTACATATGTATCTTACATATCTGCATGTCTTATGAAAGAAGCATACGCTACTGCACTATCATTTCAAGGATATATAAATATCTAAAGAGCATCCTTGGAAGAGAGAAAAAATAGCTCCTTTTCGAGCAATGGTTTTCTGTCAAGACTTAATTTGCCTCTCAGGGAAAAATTTTTATGATCATGACTAAGGATGCTAATGACAGTTGTCAGTGATGCTGTTACATAGTCTACAAAGCACAGGGTAGATCCCTATAACAAAGAATTATTTGCAAGGACAGGCGTAAGGATCCAGGTTCGAACCTCCGGCTCCCCACCTGCATGGGAGTAGCTTCACAGGTGGTGAAGCAGGTCTGCAGGTGTCTATCTTTCTCTCTCCCTCTCTGTCTTCTCCCTCCTCTCTCCATTTCTCTCTATCCTATCTAACACTGATGACATCAATAACAACAACAATAAAAAGGGCAACAAAAGAGAAAATAAATAAATATTTTAAAAAAACAAAGAATTATCTGACTCAAAATATAAGCAACATCCAAGTTGAGAAATCAGCTCATGAAAGCAATGAGCTGACAGGTTTATTTCCCTTTATATAATTCTCGAGTTCCTTAGGCCCCTACATCCTCTCTTTCATGCAGCTTATTATCACTACAACTTTTATCTAGCCATTTTTATACTACTCATAAGAATTGCAGTTAAGAATTGACACAAAAAATGTTAAGACTTTTCCAAATGCTTTTTCTGTAAGACGATTTTCTGCCTCTCTGATGGAAAAGAGTCATGTCTTTTACCAGCATTTATGAAACTATGACAGGGTAAGAGCAAGGTGAGATGGCAGATGTGATGTTTCTTGATAGATATCTGTATCTTGCTGGCACTCATGTGGGTGGCCTCACAACTCGAGGCAGCTGCTGGGTTTCCCATCAAGGACTCAAGGGGTCACAAGATGCAGAAGGAAAAAAACCAGGAGAAATTCAAGTATGAACTTCTTACTTTATTTTGAGAAGGACATGCTTATATAGCAAGTAGAACAAAGGACATTTTTCATGTGAGGTAATAGTGGTAGGCTTTGAAGGTCAGAATCTTCATGGCAAAAGTTCTAAGGAATGAAGAGAATTGATAGTGGTAAAGGGGAATTCTGGAGTGATTAGCGACAAGAGAGAAGCAGACAGAAAGAGTCATTGAAGGCAGAGAGATAAGATAGAGGAGTTAGACCAAGCGTGGAGGAGGTGAAGGGAATAGAAAGAAAGGCCTTTTAGTCAAGGCAGAATGGAGTATGTGTGATCAAAAGCAGGTAACTATAGTGAACTTTCAAGCAGGCAGCCATTTGGTCTGAAGCAAGGGAATGAGTTAACTGTGAGAGGTTGCAGGTCTTTGTGAAGCTTGGGAGACCAACAAGAGGAAACTGAGTCAGGAAAGCATTTCCCTCCTAGCTCTATCCCTGAAAGGGAGAGACTGACAAATGGGGTGTCTTTCCAGACCTCCATCTCAAGGGAGACGGGAGAGTTCCTCTAAGCTCTACCATGCTTTCACAGTATTATAGAGAAAAGAAAAACATGCAGAAGAAAAATTGCTTCTTTTTTCACCAGGGTTATGACAGGGGGGTGGTGCTTTGTTTTTTGGTTGTGTGTGTGTGTGTGTGTGTGTGTGTGTGTGTGTGTGTGTGTGTGTGTGTGTGTTATAGAAACAGAGAAATTGAGCAGGTGGGAAAGAGAGAGGGAGAAAGACACTGGCAGCACTTCTTCATCACTCACGCAGCTTCACTCCTACAGGTGGAGACCAGGAGATGAAACCCAGTCCTATACATGGTAATGTGTGGATTATACTGCATTCACTGCCACCCAGCTTCAAGAAAACTGCTTTTGAAAATTGTTTTTTTTAATTTGTTTTTAATTTTTTCATCATCTTTGTTTACTGGATAGAGACAGCCATAAATTGAGAGGGAAAGGAGAGACAGAGAGATACATGAAGCCCTGCTTTACTGCTTATGAAGCTTTCCCTCTGCAGATGGGGGGAAAGATGGGGGCTGGAACCTTTTCGAAATACTTTTGTAATTGTAATATGTGCAATTAACCAGGTGTTCCACCACCTGACCCCTTGAAAATTTTCAGCCTAAATGCCATAAAAGTAATTCATTGATTAATTTACTTCCATAAAACTATAATAAAAATAAATAATGTAACATATGACCATATAATTTGTATTTTAGATATATAAAACACTTAATAAAGTATATACCTATTTATACTTAAACTAAATTTTTTATTTATAAAATGGTAATATTGACAAGACCATAAGGTAAGAGGGGTACAATTCTACATAATTCTCACCACGAGAACTCTGTATCACATCTCCTCCCTTGATAGCTTTCCTATTCTTTATCCCTCTGGGAGTATGGACATAGGATCATTATGGGGTGCAGTAAGGTGGAAAGTCTGGCTTCTATAATTGCTTCCCCACTGAACATGGGTGTTGGCAGGCTGATCCATACTCCTAGCTGGCCTCTATCTTTCCCTAGTGAAACAGAGCTCTGGAGAGTTGGGGCTCCAAGACAAATTTGTGATTTGTGGGGTTGTCTGCCCAGGGAAGTCAGGTTGTAACCAAGCAAGTGAAAAAGAAAACCAGATCGGGGTTCCCGGAAGATGGCGGACTGAGAAGCTGCTAGTAGCTTGAGCTCTGATCACATCTTCTAGAAACAGTAGGATTTTCTGCCTTTAGTAGGCCAGTCAATAAGGGGTCCTAGCAGTGACATCAAGGAGGTGACTATAACTTAATTTGGGTTAAGAATTAGAGTAGAAAAAAAGGGAACAAAAAATTTTTTTCCTTTTAATTATTAAGCACACCACCTCCCCCCCCCCGCCCCTAACCAGTCCCTGGGGACCAGCTCCTAGCAGAATCCCCTGCTGAGCTTCTGTCTTTACCAAAATCCTGTCCCACCAGGGAGTAACATTCATTCTAAGTCTATACCCTTCTGAAACCTCAGGCCTTTTTTCTTTCTAAGTAGCCAACCCCCCCTTACCTCACCCTGCATAGCTAATTAAACAATTAAAAATAAATAATTTTTAAAAAAATCTTTCCTTTCACCGCTCTTTTATGACTGTTCTTTTTCTTATCTTTTTCTTTTTTTCTCTCTTTCTTTTTTTATTCTTTTTCTCATTATTGTCATCCTTTCTTCCTTATTCCTACAGCTCCCAAAGCCACAGGCCCCATCCCCCACACCACCAAACAGTGTGCTTTTTTGAATTCACTGATACACATTTAGGAATTATTTTGGGGAAGAATTCTGACTCAGAGTGGACTCTCTATGTGTGTATCTCTGCTCTAGTTCCCTTTCCCCTCTTGTTACCCCTAGAATATACAGTGGATAGTAGACTTGCATAACTGTCTATTCATGCTATCCCTTCTTTTTTTTTTTTTTCTCTTTCTTCTTCACTGGGATTTGGTTACTATTCTTCACGGACTGGAAAAATTGTTTGGCCAACTGGTAGTGATTAAACTACTTCAATACTTGCTTCAGTTGCTACTGTAATTCCTGAGGTTGGTGAGTGCAATTATCATAAAGGTATTTAGACAGTGTTGCTTGTACTCAAGACACAACAACTTAGCAACAACAGAGCATAAAAAAAAATAGGGGGTCGGGCGGTGGCGCAGTGGGTTAAGCGCATGTGGCGCAAAGCGCAGGGACCGGCCTAAGGATCCCGGTTCGAGCCCCCGGCTCCCCACCTGCAGGGGAGTCGCTTCACAGGCGGTGAAGCAGGTGTGCAGGTGTCTATCTTTCTCTCCCCTTATCTGTCTTCCCCTCCTCTCTCCATTTCTCTCTGTCCTATCCAACAACGAATTGCGTCAACAAGGGCAATAATAATAACCACAACAAAGCTACAACAAGGGCAACAAAAGGGGGAAAAAAAATAAATAAACACATAAATCAAAAAAATGGGTAGATCAAAAACAAATAAAACTGCTACTCCAATGAATGAAGACAAGAGCCCAGAAAAAACTACAAATCAGCCAAAAGTAACCATAGATAAGAAAAGTATGCAAGCAATAATAAACTTATTAATCACAGAAATGAAAACAACATTGGAGGAAAGGAATGGCAGTATTAGGGAAACAACAGTTGAGACCCCCAAGGAAAATACTGATTATCTTGACGCAATTAGGGAACTAAAAGCTGAAATAGTTGTAATGAAGAAAGAAGCTGAGGCAAGGGAAAGTAGACTAACAGAAGCAGAAAATAAAATTAGTCAGACAGAGGATGAGTTAGAAAAAATGAAGAAAGACGTGAAAGAGCTTAAAAAGAGATTGAGAGACACTGAAAACAACAACAGAGACATATGGGATGATCTCAATAGAAGTAATATTCGCATAATTGGCCTGCCAGAGGAAGAAAGAGAGGAAGGGGAAGCAAACATTCTAGAGGAAATAATAGAAAAAAACTTCCCAGACCTGAATAACAGAAAGGACATCAAGATTCAAGAGGCCCAGAGAGTACCAAACAGAATCAACCCAGACCTGAAGACCCCAAGACACATCATAGTCACAATGAGAAGAAGTAAGGATAAAGAAAGGATCCTAAAGGCTGCAGGAGAGAAACAAAAAGTCACATACAAGGGAAAACCCATAAGATTAACTGCAGACTTCTCCACTCAAACTCGAAAAGCCAGAAGAGAATGGCAAGATACCTATCAAGCCCTGAATGAAAAAGGGTTTCAACCAAGGATAATATATCCTTCTAGACTTTCATTCAAACTAGATGGAGGGATCAAAACCTTCTTAGACAAACAACAGTTAAAGGAGGCAACCATCACCAAATCAGCCCTGAAAGAGGTTCTAAAAGACCTCCTATATGCAAGAACATCACTACAATACTGGCAATATATCAGAGCAAACAAAAAAATTTTTTTTGAACAAAGGCACAACAATACAGTAAATCCATAATATCAATAAATGTCAATGGCTTAAACTCACCCATCAAAAGGCACAGAGTTGGGGGATGGATCAGAAAACATAATGCAACCATATGCTGCTTGCAAGAATCCCATCTGTCACAACAAGATAAACACAGACTTAAAGTGAAAGGATGGAAAACTATCATACAGGCTAACGGACCACAAAAAAGGGCAGGAACAGCCATTCTCATCTCAGACACGATAGATTTTAAATTAAATAAAGTAATAAAATATAGGCAAGGACATTACATAATGATTAGAGGATCAATCAGCCAAGAACACTTAACAATCATTAACATCTATGCACCCAATGAGGGACCATCTAAATACATCAAGCACTTACTGAAAGAATTTCAAAAATACATCAATAGTAATACAAGAATAGTGGGAGACTTCAATACCCCACTCTCACACGTAGACAGATCAACAAAGCAGAGAACCAACAAAGATACAAGAGAATTGAATGAAGAGATTGACAGACTGGACTTCTTGGACAATTTCAAGTCCTTCACCACAAAAAACTGGAATACACCAGGGAGTCGGGCGGTAGCACAGTGATTAAACACAGGTGGCGCAAGGCACAATGACCGGTGAGAGGATCCTGGTTCAAGACCCCGGCTCCCCACCTGCAGGGGAGTCGTTTCACAAGCAGTGAAGCAGGTCTGCAGGTGTCTATCTTTCTCTTCCCTCTCTATCTCCCTCTACCCTCTCCATTTCTCTCTGTCCTGTCCTACAATGAAGACATCAATAACAACAACAATAATAACTACAACAATAAAACAACAAGGGCAAAAACAAAGGGAAAATGAATAAATATTAAAAAAAAAACAGTTAGAATTAAAAAAAAAAACTGGAATACACCTTCTTTTCAAATCCACATAACACATACTCAAGGATAGACCTCATGTAAGGCCACAAAGACAGCATCAATAAATTCAAAAACATTGAAATCATCCCTAGTATCTTCTCAGACCACAGTGGAGTAAAACTAACATTTAACAACAGACAGACAATTATTTAAAGTCACAGAATTTGGAAACTAAACAACATACTACTTAAGAACCACTGAGTCAGAGATTAACTCAAGCAGGAAATTCAAATGTTCCTGGAAACAAATGAAAATGAAAACACAACCTATCAAAATATTTGGGACACAGCTAAAGCAGTACTCAGAGGGAAACTTATAGCCATACAATCACATATTAAACACCAAGAAGAAGCTCAAATGAATGACCTTACTGCACACCTCAAGGACTTACAGGAAAAGGAACAAAAGAACCCTAAAGCATCCAGAAGAACAGAAATCACTAAAGTTAGAGGAGAAATAAACAACATCGAAAATAAAAGAACCATACAAAAGATCAATGAAGCCAAATGTTGGTTCTTTGAAAGATTAAACAAAATTGGCAAACCCCTAGCCAGACTCACCAAACAAAAAAGAGAGAAGACTCAAATTAATAGAATTGTAAACGATGGAGGAGATATCACAACTGACACCACAGAAATCCAGAGAATCATGCAAAACTTCTATAAAGAACTATACGCCACCAAGCTAGAGAATCTGGAAGAAATGGAACAATTCCTAGAAGCATATGCCCTTCCAAAACTGAACCAAGAACAACTACAAAATCTAAATGCACCAATCACAGACCAAGAAATTGAAACTGTTATTAAGAACCTCCCCAAAAACAAAAGTCCTGGACCAGATGGCTTCACAAATGAATTCTACAAAACTTTCAGGAAACAGTTAGTACCCATACTTCTTAAGGTATTCCATAAGATTGAAGAAACAGGAATACTCCCTTCCACCTTCTATGAAGCCAACATCACCCTGATACCAAAAGCTGATAGGGACAGAACAAAAAAGGAAAACTACAGACCAATATTGCTGATGAACATAGATGCCAAAATATTAAACAAGATCTTGGCCAACCAGATAAGGCAACATATCAAAAAGATTGTTCATTACGACCAAGTGGGATTCATCCCAGGAATGCAAGGCCGGTTCAACATCTGTAAATCAATCAATGTCATTTACCACATCAATAAAAGCAAAGCCAAAAACCACATGATTATCTCAATAGATGCCTTTGTCAAAATCCAACACCCATTCATGCTCAAAACTCTACAAAAAATGGGAATAGATGGGATATTCCTCAAGATATTGGAGTCTATATATAGCAAACCTAAAGCCAACATCATACTCAATGGACAGAAGCTGAAAGCATTCCCCCTTAGATTGGGGACTACACAGAGCTGTGCATTGTCACCGTTACTCTTCGACATAGTATTGGACGTTCTTGCCATAGCAATCAGGCAAGAGAAAGAAATCAAAGGAATACAGATTGGAAGGGAAGATTTCAAGCTCTCATTATTTGCAGATGATATGATAGTATACATAGAAAAACCTAAAGAATCCAGCAGAAAACTACTGGAAATTATTAGGCAATATAGCAAGGTATCAGGCTACAAAATCATTTTACAAAAATCAGTGGCATTTATTTATACAAACACTAAATCTGAAGAAGAAGACATCCAGAAATCACTCCCCTTTACTGTTTCAGCAAAATCAAACAAATACCTAGGAATAAAGTTGACCAAAGAAGTGAACGGCTTATATACTGAAAACTATGAGTCGCTACTCAAGGAGATAGAAACTGATACCAAGAAATGGAAAGATATGCCATGCTCATGGATTGGAATAATAAATATCATCAAAATGAATATTCTCCCCAGAGCCATATACAAATTTAATGCAATACCCATCAAAGTTCCACCAAGCTTCTTTAAGAGAATAGAACAAACACTACAATCATTTATCTGGAACCTGAAAACACCTAGAATTGCCAAAACCATCTTGAGGAAAAAAAACAGAAATGGACACATCATACTCTCAGACATTAAACTATATTATAAAGCCACCATCATCAAAACAGCATGGTACTGGAACAAAATAGGCACACAGACCAGTGGAACAGAATTGAAAGCCCAGAAATAAATCCCCACACCTATGGACATCTAATCTTTGATAAGGGGGCCCAAAGGATTAATTGGAAGAAGGAGGCTCTCTTCAATAAATGGTGCTGGGAAAACTGGGTTGAAACATGCAGAAGAATGAAATTGAACAACTTTATCTCACCAGAAACAAAAATCAACTCCAAATGGATCAAAGACCTAGATGTCATACCAGAAACAATCAAATACTTAGAGGAAAACATTGGTAAAACACTTTCTCACCTATACCTCAAGGACATCTTTGATAAATCAATCCCAATTGCAAGGAAGACTAAAGCAGAAACAAACCAATGGGACTACATCAAATTGAAAAACTTCTGCACATCCAAAGAAACTATTAAACAAACAAAGAGACCCCTCACAGAATGGGATAAGATCTTCACATGCCAGACATCAGACAAGAAACTAATCACCAAAATATATAAAGAGCTCAGCAAACTTAGCACCAAAAAAGCAAATGACCCCATCCAAAAATGGGCAGAGGATATGAACAAAACATTCACTACAGAGGAGATCAAAAAGGCTAACAAACATATGAACAACTGCTCTAGGTCACTGATTGTCAGAGAAATGCAAATTAAGACAACACTAAGATACCACCTCACACCTGTATGAATGGCATACTTCAAAAAGGACAGCAGGAACAAATGCTGAAGAGGTTGTGGGGACAGAGGAACCCTTTTACACTGCTGGTGGAAATGTAAATTGGTACAGCCTCTGTGGAGATCAGTCTGGAAAACAATCAGAAGGCTAGACATGGACTTTCCATATGATCCAGTAATTCCTCTCCTGGGGTTATACCCCAAGGACTCCATAACACCCAACCAAAAAGAGTTGTGTACTTCTATGTTCATAGCAGCACAATTCTTAATAGCTAAAACCTGAAAGCAACCCAGGTGCCCAACAACAGATGAGTGGCTGAGAAAGCCATGGTATATGTACACAATGGAATACTATGCAGCTATCAAGAACAATGAACCCACTTTCTCTGATCCATCTTGGACAGAGCTAGAAGGAATTATGTAAATTGAGCTAAGTCAGAAAGATAAAGATGAGTATGGAATGATCCCACTCATCAACAGAAGTTGAGGAAGAAGATCTGAAAGGGAAACTAAAAGTAGGACCTGACCAAATTGTAAGTAGGGCACCAAAGTAATAACCCTGAGGTGAGGGGTAGACATGCAGCTTCCTGGGACAGTGGGGGGTGGGAGTGGGTAGGAGGGATGGGTCACAGTCTTTTGGTGGAGGGAATGGTGTTTATGTACACTCCTAGTAAAATGTAGTCATATACATCACTAGTTAATTAATATGAAAGGGGGAAAATTAATTGTATGTCTCGAAGTTTTTCAAAACACAAAATGAATCTTTTCTCATTCAGGGCATTAGCAACTAGGAAAGCACAAAACAAAATATACTAGCAAACAAAACAAATAAGGTTAGTATGGTGCAGCATTTACTGCTTCCCTTCTCTTGTCTGCTTAATGGTTCTTGTCATGCATGACCTGCCTATTAATGGCATGTTTCTTTATGTGTGTACAGGAAGAAAGAAAAAAAAAACTGCTTCATCTTTATTTTGTTTGTTTGGTTTTCTGTCCTTGATAAAGCATTATATTTTAAAAGGGTTTGTGCTCTTCGCTTAATACCATTTATTTAAGAGTGTTTCAACCTGGATGCAAATCCCCAGCACAGGGATTTCACTAGAACAAATGAGTAAGATAGCAGCTTAAAATCAGTGGCTTTCCTAGCAATGCACAGCTGTGCGTGCTACTGTGACTTTCACTTGGGCTGCTAAGGAACAAGTGTCTTTGCAGTGACGCAAAAGGTTGGGCAGGAAGTGCCTGCTAAGTGTATTTGGTGACTCATATCCATTTGCTTGCTGGTTTACTCTGTTTTCTCATTAGTGTTCATGCTGGGGGCTAATGGATACCCAGTAGGAAGTAATTTTTCTTTGTAAATGTCTGGTGAAAAATAGAAATGAAAACTCAATGAGTGATTTGTTTCTGCTAAGGCTTTCCAAAGTTGACAGAGCTTGTGTTTGGGGAAGTCAGATTTCAGGGTTCCTTAGTAGATTTTGTGATCTGAAGACTGATTATTTCCCCCTTGAGACAAGCTTTTAATTAGGGGGCAGGAGGTATGAAAAATAAGTAAGGTAAAAGAGGTTCTATTTATCTATGTGATCTGTTTTGTGTATTTTAAAATGACTAGAAAGAAAATTTTAAATATCTTAACATTCACTATGAATCTAAGTAAGGTATGTCGGTAAATGTTTGCCAACTGTCTCTGAGGGGGGAAAAAAAAAGGTCCTGATGTCCACAGCTTCCTTATTTCCATGGTGTAAATACTCTAACTTTGGCCAGTTTTAAGGTACACAATGAGTCACTGACTGCAAAATGGAGAAAAATGGCACAAAGTCAATTTCTTGTGAGCTGTTAAATGGCAGGTCCTATATCACCTGCCCTCTGGACATAGATAAAGGATTATCTTTATGTAGAATGTAAGACCATCCTGGCCAGGGGAAATAGCTTAATGGTTATACAAAAAGATTTTCATCCTGAAGACTCCAAAGCCCTAGATTCAGCCCCAGATACCACCAAAAAGGCAGGACCGAACAGCACTCTGATTTATCTATTTTTTTCTTTCTTTCTTTCTTTCTTTCTTTCTTTCTTTCTTTCTTTCTTTTTTCTTTCTTTCTCTCTCTCTTTCCTTCTTTCTTCCTTTCTCTCCTTTTTCTGTATGCATATCACTCTCTCATTAAAATAAAACTAGTAAAATATATTTTAACAGAAAACAAAGATTAAATGAGTGTAAATCCATCATTTTGCACAGAAGTTTGGCACAAGTCACAACTCTTGGCTTGGTTATAAGTCATATGCATTCATAATATTTCAAGTTTCTATTTCTTTCATCCTCATTCCTGACTCACTTAGCAATTTTTGATCTCTCTGAGGTAGGACTAACATTTGAAAGATGATAGAATTGCTCAATTCATTAGAGACAAACTGAGTTTTTCTTTGATGTAAGAAAGACTGTGCTATTATTTCTGAGTAACTAGGCCTTGTGTTATGGTATAAAATCACTAACATGCTAACCACACAAAATGGTTTAATATCTAGTGCTACAAGCTTGCTTTATAAATTTGTTTTTTTTTGTTAGTGCTTTTTTGTATAATAATTCTTATGGAAATTGTGAGGATATGATGCTATAATTCTAGGAATTGAAAGAAGTAGAATGAGGCTGGGGAAACAAAATATCAGGCTTCGATCCTTAACGCCATCATAAGCCAGAGCTGAGCAGTGCTCTGGTGTACATATCTATATATGTCTTTCTGCATGTTTCTCTCTATATATGTCTTTCATTTAAAGAAATAAATATTTAAAAATGTAAAGTGATAATCCTGCTATCAAAATTAATAAAAACAAGCTATTAAACACTTGATCGATTTAATATCACAGGGTTTGTTGTGTAGAAAGCTACATGGGGTAAAGATAAAGCACTACTCACATATTCAGTGTTAAAACTCCAGAGTACAGAAAAGTTTGTTTTATTTAGTTTTTTATATTTATCTATTTATTTTCCCTTTTGCTGCCATTGTTGTTTTTCATTGTTGTTGTAGTTATTATTGTTCTTATTGATGTCGTTGTAGCATAGGACAGAGAGAAATGGAGAGGGGATGGGAAGACAGAGAGAGGGAGAGAAAGACACCTGCAGACCTACTTGACTGCCTGTGAAATGACTCCCCTGCAGGTGGGGAACCAGGGCCTCTAACCGGGATCCTTAGGCCGGTCCTTGCACTTTGCACCATGTGTGCTTAAGCTGCTGTGCTACCTCCTGACTCCCAATTTTTTTTTAATGCCACCAGGGTTGTTGTTGGTCTTGGTGCCTGCATGTCAAATCCACTGCTCCTGGAAAGGGGTGGATTAGGGGTAGTTTTTGCCTTTTATTTATTTTTATTTTTTTTTTACTTGAAAGAATAGAAAAAAAAACTGAGAGGGGAGTAGGAGGTAGAGAGAAAGAAAGGTTTATATTATTGCTATAAGCTTCCTTCTTGCAGGTGAGGACCAGGGCATGAGCCCTGGTCTTTGCATATGATAATTTGTTACCTTGACTGGATGTGTCACTGTTGACCCCTAAATATTTTTTTAAAAAGAAAGACAACTAAGAGGAAAATTTGTAAATCACTCTCTTTTCCTGTTCCGTAGGGCCTAGAACAGTGGATTAAATATTAGCTCTGGAGCAGACCGCTTGATTTGAATGCCAACTCTGTCACTTGTAAGTTGTGTGATCTCAAGCAAGCTATGTGCCCTCTCTGTGTCACTGTTTCTTTCAATCTTACAGAAGCCAGACCTTCCACCTTCTGCAACCCACAACGACCCTGGGTCCATGCTCCCAGAGGGATAGAAAATGGGAAAGCTCTCAGGGGATGGGATGGGATATGGAAACTGGGTGGTGGGAATTGTGTGGAGTTGTACCCCTCCTATCCTACAGTTTTGTTAATGTCTCCTTTCTTAAATAAATTTTTTTTAAAAAATGAAAATGACAATACCTAACTTGCTGGGTTATAATAAAGATTAAATCTGTCAATATTCTAAATACCTACAAATGCATTTTACAATTAACCCATACGTGGATGCACTAGGTGTTTGCTAAATAAACTCCAGAGTGAACTTTGAAATACTAATAAAAGCAAATAGATTTGTAAAAAAAAAAATCTAAACCTTTCAAGGGAGTTGATTTATAGAATCAAGTTCCACTTTGTCTAATAAATTGCATTTTCATTCAATATCTCTCCTATTCCTAATCATGCATATGAATGCTAATACATTACAGGTATTACAAGTGAAATATTTAACAATATAGATGCAAAAAGCTGCCTATTTCAGTCAATCTGGGGGAAATTTCTTAAGTGCAGTAATTCAGCTAGTCTAAAGGTTATCATTCTGGTTATTATAAAGGCATTCATGGAACCATGAAACAGCCCCACCTTCACAGTGTTTAATGACAGTGATAGGGCAGGCAAGAACAAGGGTATGGATTAAGACTTTGAGAGGTTCAAAGCATTATTAGTCATGTCTAAAATGTCACAGAAAATATTTCATAGAGCTATAACTCACAAGTACTATCAAATACCAGAGTCTTTGTATTGAATTTAAGTCAAGCATTCTTCACTCAATATCCCTAGATGATGATAAGGAAATATTTCAGCATTGGTATGGCACATCAAAGCACTGAAAGAAGAGACCGGTCTATGTCTTCCACAGTATTTGTTCTTTGTAATCCTCACCTGACCTTTTTAGCTTATCCCAATCTCCTCCCTGCTTATCTCCCCTAAGATTCAAATCTTCCTTTCCCCAAAAGAAAAAAGTAAAAAGAAAAAAAAAAATCTTAGTTCAATTCCACAGAAGCCCGTTCACAAGATTTCTACTACTATAATCACTGATAAATCTCCAAAAGCATTGCTAATATCTCAGTCAGAATTTGTCTCTAGATCATACAGTTTAGAAGGACACTTGAGGAAATGGAATCTCAATGCTTCTATCCATGGACATTTTAGGAGGGCAGCACACTTCCAAGAGCTCTAGGGGAAATCCTTGTAAGCAAAAAAGAGTTTGCAAAGAAAATATGTTTTCCGATTTCCTCGTGAACCACAAGACATAAATGGTCACTTTCTCTGCCTGATAGGATCTTCTCCCATATTATGATTCCTAAAAGTTTGAAATTAATTAGATGCCCAAGGAATTCTGGTTCTGCCATTCATTTAGAATTTTTCATATTTATAAGCTAAAAACATATCTTTACATATTTTTTCTTTTTCTTTTTTTCCTTTTTTTTTTTTTTTTTTTGCCTACAGGGTTATTGCTGGGGCTCGGTGCCTGCACTACAAAGCCACTGCTCTTGGAGGCCATTTTTCCCCATTTTATTGCCCTTGTTATTGAAATAGAGATCTGAAGAGAGGGAGAGAGGGAGAAAGACAGATACCTGCAAACCTGCCTCACCGAGGGGTCTGGGCTCAAACCTAGATCCTTATACTGGTCCTTTTGCTTTGCACCAGGTGAGCTTAACCTGTTATGCTATCACCCAATCCTTTTACTTTTATTTTTAATAGAACAAATGAAATCCAGATTTCTGACTCAAGTAATATTGGGCAACAAAGCAGAATTTATACAAAATAGCTGATAAATAAGTATTTCTTACACTATGTAGGCAAAAGTGTTTTCGGACTTCACTGCTCCAAGCTGACTTTTATGTTAGAAACGGAGACGCAGAGGGCTGGGTGGTGACAGACCTGTTTGAGTGCACACATCACGGTGCACAAGGACCCAGGTTCAAGCCCCCAGTCCCCACCTGCAAGGGGAAAGCTTCGCTAGTGGTTGCAGTTGTATCTCTGTCTCTCTCCCTCTCTATCATCCCTTTCCATCTCAATTTCTACTGTCTATATCCAATAAATAAAGATAATAAAATATTAAAAAAAAAACAGAGATGCAGTGGGGGGGGGGGAGTTAGGAGTATAACCAAAGCACCAAAGCTCCCTTTAGTGTGATGTAAGCCAGGTTTGAGACTGAGTTGTTCACATAGCAAAGCAGTGCAGTATTTTTCTGGCCTGAAAAAAAAATGTATTTTATAGGAATTTTTACTGATACATCTTTGGTTGTAACACTTTAATAATTTTAGGAGTACTTTTTCATATATATATATATATATATATATATATATATGGAGAGAGAGAGAGAGAGAGAGAGAGATCATTACATCCATCACAAAGTTCTGATGTCTTTCACAATATCAAGGTGATTCTTCCTCTGCCCCTTCCATTTTATTATTTTTGAGGGTAAATAATTTACAATAGAGTTGTTGATACAAATTCTCCTTTCCGGGGACGGGTGGTGCGCACCTGGTTAAGTTCATGCATTATAGTGCACAAGGACTCAGGTTCAATCACCCGGTCTCCAGCTGCAAGGGGAAAGCTTCATGAGTGGTAAAGCAGGGCTGCAGGTGTCTCTCTGTCTCTCCCTCTCGACCTCCCACTCCCCTCTCAATTTCTCTTCATCTCTACTAAATAAAAAAAAAATTGAAAAAGAATTCTCCTCGCTCCCATAATGTGTCTGTCGAATGCTTTCACCCCCAACTTAGATCTTTCTCAAACCTGTTTCTGTAGTCCAGTGATTAGCACGTTCACCTCACACTTAGATCCTTCTCTACCATCACACCATGAAACCCCATCTACCCACTACCTTCACCCCCTCTTCCAGTGTCCTTCTGGCTTCACTATGTGTTTTTCTAGATTCTAAGAGTTGCTTTAATGTTCTTGAGTTTGTTTCCTTTGTTTATTTATATTTCACAAGATTAAAATAATTCAGAGTTTGTCATTCACTTTTTGACTTAGTTTGTTGAGCATAATCACAGATTCTATCCATGTTGTCACAAAAGCCAGGATTCCTTTTACTTAATAATAATAATAGTAATAATAATAGTAATAATAATAATAATAGCTGAGTAGTATTACATTGGACATACATACCACAACTTCTTTATCCATCCTTCCATCCATCCATCCATTGGTGGGCCTTCATGTTAATTCCATGTGAATATTTCTGCTTTGTAAATAGCACTTAGTAATGCAGGGATGCACATTTTCATGTTAGATACATTAGGATTTATCTTTTCAAATTAATGCTTTCATATTCCTTGGATAAATAACTAGAAGTAGCACTGTTAGATCATGTAGTATTTATTTTATTTTATAATTGCCACACCATTTTTTCTTAAAAGCTGCACTATAATCTTTTTTTAAACAAATTTTTCTTTTCTTTTTTTTAATATTTATTTATTTATTTATTTATTTATTTATTCCCTTTTGTTGCCCTTGTTGTTTTATTGTTGTAGTTGTTGTTGATCTCGTTGTTGTTGGGTAGGACAGAGAGAAATGGAGAGAGGAGGGGAAGACAAAGAAGGGGAGAGAAAGATAGACACCTGCAGTCCTGTTTCACCGCTTGTGAAGCGATTCCCCTGCAGGTGGGGAACCAGGGGCTCGAACCAGGATCCTTACACTGGTCCTTGTGCTTAGCGCCACCTGCGCTTAACCCGCTGTGCTACCGCCCGACTCCCACTATAATCTTTTCACTAACATTACACAAGAGTTTTTCTTTTTTTTTTCTTTCCCATTCTTTCCCCCAACATTTAGCTTTCCAGACTTTTTTTTAAACTGGCACTCATAATAATGTGAGGTGATATCTTATTGTATCAATGATTCACATTTCCATTATAATACTGTTGTTAAGTATTGTTGATATAGTTGCTGGTCATCTATTTGATTTACTTGGAAAAGTATATATTCAATTCTTCTGCCCAATTAAATATAAAATTGATTAAATAACACAAGTTCCATATTCACTTTCATCACAGATGGTCAATTCATAGACTTACAAAATAGATTATTTAGATAATGGTGTAATAGGTAATAGAGATTATTATTTGAGGGGTCAGGTGGTGGTGTATTCAGTTATGTGCCCACTTTATCATGTTCAAGGACCCAGGTTCAAGTCCTTGATCCCCATCTGCAAGGTGTCATAAAGGAGTGCTGCAGGTGTCTCTCCACCTCTCTTACACTCTTGTCTAGAATGTTCTTAGCTATGACCACTGAATGTGAGCTCAGACCGACAGGGATGCAGAGATTACACAGGCTTCTGCACTGAATATAGGCCCTAGATCGTCAATGGGGTTTACAGTTAATAATATTTCCATATGTTTCACATATTTGGGAGCTATTCTCTGTCCTGATCCAGGATTCTAGTCCTATTTCCGACTCTACACCATCTCCTCAGACAATACCTTTGTCCACCTGCATGTTAGCTGTCAGGCTCAGGCAAAAAGAAGGAACATCACAGGCCCCTTGAAATATATCTAAAATAGACCTACTACTAGCTTTTTCCAAAACAGAGACCCCCAAATCCTCATCTGCAATATTCTTGCCTTTAGGTCCATGATTATTAAATGATTTGTACTGGTTTATATTTTAACTTATTTTCAGTCACCGAGTTCCAGGTGCTACCTTAATGCCAACAGGATTTCCCTGGGGAGATGATCCCATCAATGTTTCCTGGAATCCCACCTCCCCGGACCCCTACCCCACTGGGGAAAGACGGCGACAGGCTGGGATTATGGATCGACCTGTCAACGCCCAAGTTCAGCAGGGAAGCAATTACAGAAGTCAGACCTTCCAAATTCTGCACCCCATAATAATCCTGGGTACATACTCTCAAAGGGATAAAAACTAAGAGAGCTTTCAAGGAGCCAGGGGGGATAGATGGGACAAGGAGTTCTGATGGTGGGAATTGTGTGGAATTATACCCCTCTTATCCTATGGTCTTGTTAATATCTCCATTTTATAAATTAATTTTTTTCCAGAACAGTACCATCTAAGAGCTGACTGAAATTCTTTCAGGAAAACAGGGAGGTTGATGTAAGCCCTTTCTATGACTTTTTTTTCAGTCTAAGCCCAAGAATTTATTAGCATGTCTGCTGCCCTGGCTTTTGTGACTGTCAGTCTGATAGCACACTTTTTGAGGCTTATCTTTGGTGGTCAGTGCATTTTGTTCAAGCCTACACAAGATTGTAGTAGAAAAAAAAAAAAAAAAAAAGAAAGGTAGTGACCTCCAGGCTCAATGCAGATAGAATTACCCAGGCCCCAGATTGACCCCAAGTCAACCTGCTTCCAGGTGCTGAGATCCTACTCTTGGGGCAGCTACAGGTCTTGGCACACCTTCTATTGTTGGAAGCCAGATAGAATGAAGAGAGTAGCTTGGACAAGGTTTGTGAGACATTAAAGAACTAGATTGAAAAAATAAGGTTTTTCGGGCCAGTCAGTAGAGCATCCAGTTAAGTGCACATATCAAACACAAGGACCTGGGTTTGAGAACCCCTCTCCTGCCTGCAAGGGGTCCTCTTCATGAAAAGTGAAGCAGGTCTACAGGTGTCTATCTTTCTCTCCTTTTATCTCCCCAACCTATCTCTATTCCTCTCTGTCTTATATAATAAAAATTATGTTTAAAAAATTAAATAAAAAAAATGGTGTGGGGAGCTGTGAATTCACAGCACCAGCACCCAAGCCCCAGCAATAACCCTGGTGGTGATGAAAAATTAATTAATTAATTAAATTAAAAGTTTCTTTTCTAGTATATTTCTCCATGTTACATCATGAGTAAAAAAAAATGTATTCTTTTGTGTAATGACAGAAACCTATTCAGGGATTAAAAAATATGAAGAAATGAGAGGAAAATTAAAATAGTACATAATTTTTCATCAACCCAATGTCATACAGAAAATAAAGACTGCACTTCAGTCATTTGTGTGAATAGAAAATCTTTATTTATATGATGTTGAGAAATACTGTGTATTGAAGTCTTCACACAGGATGTTTCCCTGTTCTCACCTTGTGGACTATATATTTAATAAGAGAGAGTAAGAGAAACAAAGATAACAATAGAAAGATAGAGACCAGAGCACTGCTCCACTTTAACTTATAGTAATGTTGGGTATTGTACCTGGGACCTTAGCGTCTCAGGCACAAACTTTTTTTGTTTGTTTTGTTTTGTTTTGCATTATCAGTATGCTGCCCTCCTCCCAGATCATGACTGTTATATTGTTTGTTTGTTTGTTTAATATCCCCCAGGTAGGAAGCAGAGCTACCCCTCTCAAGATGTTCTCTCTCCTCCTTCCACAAAAGCAGGAAAGAAGGAGAGGTGGTCCTGCCAAACACAAGTAGTAATTAACAAAGATGGAGAAGAAAAGGAACCCTCACATTATTGGTAGAAACATAAAGTAGCCTCTATGAAAAACAGTGAAGTGATTCTTTAATATATATATATATATATATATATATATATATATGACTGGAACTATAACATCATCAAGAAATTTAGCTTATGGGTATTTATTTAAAAAAATGAAAACATGGGAGTCGGGCAGTAGTGCAGCAGGTTAAGCGCAGGTGGCGCCAAGCACAAGGACTGGCTTAAGGATCCCTGTTCGAGCCCTCAGCTCACCACCTGCAGGGGAGTCACTTCACAGGTGGTGAAGCAGCTCTGCAGGTGTCTGTCTTTCTCTCCCCCTCTCTATCTTCACCTCCTCTCTCCATTTCTCTCTGTCCTATCCAACAACAATGACATAGATAACTGTAACAATAAAACAACAAGGGCAACAAAAGGGAATAAATACATAAATAAATAAAAACTTTAAAAATATTTAATATTAATTAATTATTTTTACCAGAGCACTGCTCAGCTCTGGCTTATGGTGGTGCAAGGGATTGAACCTGGGACTTTGGAGCCTCAGGCATGAAAGTCTCTTTGCATAACCATTTTAAAACACAGACTGAGTCTTCCTAATATATAGGCTGTGTATTTGATATGCGAACTCTCTCAAAAGCCTAGACCAAGTAGATCAGAGGCAACCAGTGGCACAACTATTTTCAAGATACTGAGTACTATACAGCAAACCCTAACAAAAGGACTTTTCAAAGTTAACCCAATTACCAAATAATGTGATGATAACATTAACTATCCATTGTCTTTTTGAACCCTAAGACAGCAGGAACCTCATATCTCCACTATCGAGCCTATATTTTTTCCAGTCTTGGAACCTTAGGACAGGGCCCACTTTCCCACATGCCTCTCCCAATCCATATCAAATAGTATTGCATCAGCCGATCGCAACCTAATCAATACAACGATTGCCACCTCAACATGCTTCAGCTCAGATTGTGTCCAGAGACTTCACGTGTGGAATGACAATCCTTCAGCTTCATTACTTGGGCGAGACCTTTCCTTTCATAGCATTCTCTAATTCAATCCCAGGTGGATCACTTTCTAACAAAGTCCCAAAACCTAGATATAGACCAGGTTCTGTGAGAGAGAGCATATGTTCACACGTATCCATAAACTAGTGCAAAATATATACCTAAAAGCAGAAGTACACTAGAGTTTGCAGTGAATACCCCCCCCCCAACACTTCCTCTCCACTATTCCAACCTTTGGTTCCATGATTGCTCAACAATTTGTTTGGCTTTGTATGTGTTAACTCTCTTTTCAGCCACCAGGTACCAGATGCCATCATGATGCTGGCCAGGCTTCCCTGGACTGAAGACCCCACCAATGTGTCCTGGAGCTCAGCTTCCCCAGAGACCCACCCTACTAGGGAAAAAGAGAGGCAGACTGGGAGTATGGACCGACCAGTCAACGTCCATGTTCAGCGGGGAAGCAATTACAGAAGCCAGACCTTCCACCTTCTGCAACCCACGAGCCTGAGTCCATGCTCCCAGAGGGTTAGAGAATGGGAAAGCTATCAGGGGAGGGTATGGGATATGGAGATTGGGTGATGGGAATTGTGTGGAGTTGTACCCCTCCTACCCTATGGTTTTGTTAATTTATCCTTTCTTAAATAAAAAATAAGTTTAAAAAAAAGTGGTTCAAAGGGTAAGTTACTTTATAAGAGTTGTGAGGAAAAGCCACTGTAATATAGGGGATACAGCTGATAAACTAGGGGCTCAAACAGATTTACAAATTCCCCAGCTATGATTTCAAATGAGAAAAATGGTAAGTATCAGAAAATAAGGAAAAAGTAAAATCTTTGACTCATTCTCTACCATAAATATTTCTTAATAGGCCATTTCTCACTAAATTTTAACATGTAAGTGGAACAGTTATATTTGGATTGCTTTAATCAACCACTATTTTAAATTATTGTTCATCATCTGCTTGTTTCAACTAAATACAGAAGAAAAATGTAGGCTGTAATGATAATAAGAAAAACCTCTTACAAGAAAGACTTCTCATTGCAATAAAACTATTAAACAAATAAAAAATTCAATAAAAAATGAAAACACTAACTCAAAAAATATTTAGGAACCTCTATGTTCATTATATTTCTATTTACAATAGTCAAGATATGGGGGGGAAAGTTAGGTGTCCATCAGCAGATGCCTGGAAAACCAAAATCTGGTATATTTATAATACTTGACTACAAAAAAATGATGAGATCTTTCCATTTGCAACATCATGTATGAATATTGAAGGCATTATGATAACTGAAATATGTCAGAAGTAAGAAAAATTCCACATGACCTCATAACATTTGTAATACATATAGAAGTAAATCAAAAAACAACAAGAACATAAGCCCGTAGACTCTCACAACAGAATGGTGAGTATAAGAAGGGAAAAGAATATTGGAATAGGAAAAGGGAGTTCATTGGGAGTGAGTATAGTATGATTTAGACAGTTATCAAGTTAAGAAGCTATTCACCGGAAACACTACAAACAACAAATACTGCCTCAGAGGGACACTGCTATCAAAAACAAAATGGATATATGATTTAACTCACAATAATTCAAGATAATAACCATAAAGAAGCTCACCAATGTCAGATCAATGTATGAGCAAAATGAGAACTTTTAAACAAAACAAGACATCTAAGAATTAGGCAGAAATTGCACAGATAAAATGATCATTGCACTGAAAAACACAGTAAGGGGGCAGGGCTCAAGAAGAAATTAAATCTATAAGAAGAAATGATCACAGAACTTGGAAATATAATTATTTCAATTGGAGGGACAAAGAGGAAAGGGGGGAAAATACAAGAGAAATATTAACTATCTTACCCATGGGAGCATGACGTCATTAAGGTAAGCTCCATTGATGGTCAAATAGTTCCGTAATGCTCCTCCCCTTCTCTGTAACTTTTTTGTTCTCTTTATTTCCACCTGAAATTAAAGTAAGAAGGGAAAAATCAGCCAATGAAAGGTGTACTGCATTTTTTAAACCACAGCACCACACACAAAACAAATATGAGTAGATAAATAAATAGCCGACGAGGAGTATGCTGCTCCACTTTAAAAAAAAAATCCTTTACTTTTTCCACTTCTACAAACTGCTTTTAGAGGCACAGATACAACCTCTGCGAGAGCTAAATGAAGATAAGGAGGATACATCCAAACTCCTCCCCTAGCCATGAAGAAGCTAAGACCTAGACCAATATATTGTCATCATTTATTAAGTATCAATATAAGGGGCTGGGCGATGGCTCACCTGATTGAGCACACACATTACAATCCCCATGTCCCCAACTGTGAAACGAGAGCTTCATGAATAATGAAGCGCTGCAGGTGCTCCCCTCCTTCTCTCTCTCTTCACTCTCAGTTTCTTGTTAATTCTGTCAAAAATAAATGAAAATAGGGAGTCTGGCAGTAGTACAGTGGGTTAAGCGCACTTGGCGCAAAGCACAAGGACTTGCATAAGGATCCCTGTTCCAGCCCAGGCTCCCCACCTGCAGGGGAGTCGCTTCACAAGCTGCGAAGCAGGTCTGCAGATGTCTATCTTTCTCTCCCTTCTCTGTCTTCCCCTCCTCTCTCCATGTATCTCTGTCCTATCCAACAACAATGACATCAATAATAACAACAATAATAGCTACAACAAGGTTAACAACAGGGAATAAATAAATATTTAAAAATAAATAAAAATAAAATAATTTTATAGAGAGTATATTTACAAAAAGGAAATATCAATAGAACAATCTCTGACTATTAACAAAATAGGACAAATTCTGAAAGTACTCTGAAATCATTGGGATAACAAAGATGGAACATTAACTTGAAACCAAAATCAAGACTTTGAGTCAGGAAAAGGAAAGTGGGATTAAAAACTATTGAACAACAACACACACACACACAAAAGAGATCATTACAACAGACAGTGTTGGCAACAGTGAGGTGTGATGTTCCAAGAAGCAGGTATTTTGATATCACAGAGGAATATTTGAGGACTTCCAAGAAACAGAAAAGTTGTAACTGAGGAGCACAGCCTCTGAATGACCCAGGGATGGTTCTTCCCAGGAAGATCTTGTAATAAGTTTCATATATATATATATATATATATATATATATATATCCATCCTTAAGCAAGACAGATTCAACCACAAATTTTTTTTAAAAAGCAAGTAATTTATTTTTACTTCCTCAAATGTCTTTATTTTCAGAATGTTTACACTGAATTTATGTTCTATTTTATATCTTAATTCTTTTCCAGACACCAAGTCGTAGATGCTACCATGACACCAACCTGACTTCCCTGGACAGATGGCCTCACCAATATATCCTGGTACCCCACTTCTTCAGACCCTGTCCCACTAGGGAAAGAGAAACAGGCTGGAAGCATGGATGAACTTGCCAATACCCATGTCCAGCAGAGAGGCAACTACAGAAGCTAGACTTTCCACTTTCTACACCCCATAATGATCCTTGGCCAGTGCTCCCAGAGGGATAAGGAAGAGGAAAGCTTCCAATGGAGGGAATAGGATACAGAACTCTGGTGGTGGGACTTGTGTGGAATTGTACCCTTCTTATCCTATGGTCTTGTCAATCATTAAGTCAATAAAAATAAAATTAAAAAAAGATATTTTCTTTACTTATCGGAGACCTAGGAAATCACTCAGCTGGAGAGCACAAGATATGTACACATAAAGTCCGGCACTGCATATGATGGGATAGAGCTCTAGTCTCTCTCTCTCTCTCTCAGTATTTTAAAGTGTTTTTTTTTTAATCTGGTATTTCATATAATTTCCTCTTATTGTGTGTAATTGCAAATTCAGAGTGTATTTGAACACATAATTGGCATACCAAAATTGAACAAGGTATCAACATAAATAAAAATCAATTTAACTCATTGATGTAAATATCTGTAATCAACGTCACATACTGGCAATTACTTGTTTTTAGAAAATTGCCTTTGAACTGAAAGCCTATAGCTTAATGTTAGTAAGTGATCATAGTTTTCTCATTATTTTTGTCCTAAAACGGTGAAAGGAAAATGTCTGTATGAGTAACTTTGGATATTTATTTTGAGAAAGACTTATCAGTTTCTGGTCCAGGAGTGGCAGAGGGGTAAGGCATAGGACTCTCAAGCATGAGGTCGCAAGTTCAGTCCCTGGCAGCACATGTATCAGAATGACGCCTGATGCTTTCTCTCTCCTCCTATCTTGCTCATTAACAAACAAATAAAATCTGTAAAAAATAAATATTTATTATTTTTAAATTATTATTATTATTATTATTATTTAATATAGACAATAGCAGAACTGCTTCACCATTTGTGAAGCTTCCCTGCAGGGATTTGATCCCACTTCTTGTACATTGTAACGTGTACTCTATCCAATATGCCACCAAGCTGCTCCAATATTTACTCGTTTTTTAAATATTTTAATTTATTATTAGATAGAGACAGAAAAATTGCGAGAAAGGGGATATAGAGAAGAAAAGAGATAGAGAGACACCTGCAGCCCAACTTCACCACTCATGAAGATTTTCCCCTGCAGGTATAGACCAGGGTCTTGAACCTGGGTCTTTGTACATTGTAATGTGAATGCTCAATCAGGTGCACCACCACCTGGATCCTATTTACTAGTTTTTTTAAATTTGACTATTTATTTATTTATGAGACAGAGGGAGGGCGGAAGAAAGAATCAGGTAAGCACTCTGGTACATATAATACCGAGAATTGAACACTGGATCTCACACTTGAGAGGGCTTCGTCCATTGTAATCCCTCCTGGGCTGCGAGAAATATTTACTATTGAAAAAAAAAAAACTGTTCTTTGTGGCTTTCCTATTGTCCCAGGGGATGGCGCTGGGTCCAAGTTACAGCTTGTTTGAGAAGGAGCAGGGTTAGGGGGTTTGTGGCTGCAGAAAGATCTCCTCTAAATCGGGAGTGGAAACGTTGGGAGAAGTGTGGAAAATCAGTCAGGTGCCATGAAGGGCCCTGTTAGAACGTGGGTTTTTTTTCATGTACTAGAATGACCTTTTTTTTTTTTTCTTCTGAGTTTGGTTCCTCCTGTACTTGAGGTGATTTTTGCTTGGTGATCTGGTGAGATTCCAGGTCCGCCATATAGGAAAAGTCTGCAAACCTCTTCTGAGTGTTTACTATTAGTTGTAGATGGGGGGAGAGGATTGGCAGTGGCCCCTAAAACTTACTGCAGTGTTTTTTGTTTGTTTGTTTATTTGTTTTGTTTTGTTTTTGTGAATTGCTAAGTAATTTTGCAGAGCTAGGTCTGTATCTCTGTGTGTATATGTTCATAGGCATATCTAGGGTTCATCTTTAAATTCTACATCTGCATGCTGGGAGAAAAAAACCTGTACAGTCATCTTTCTCCTATTTTTAATAAAAATAGGAAAGTGTGCAGTTGTACATCCCTCCAATCCTGTTTGAGAATTTATATTTTTAAAAAAATACTGTACATCTAGTTAAATACTTTATACATATCATTTAAGTACCCAAAAAATCACATTCGTTGTAGAAGTTCACAGAATGAAAAACATTTTCATTAATGTAAGACAAAATATGTCAAAAAAGACAGTAACTTGGACTTTTTAAAACTTGTTAAATATTGACACAAAGAAAAGCATGAAATCGTATACTTGTCATTTTCAATTGTCCACCCTTTTATTTGAGAGAATCCCAAACTAGCTATAGAAACCAAAGGAGATAGATAGTCTCTTTCCTGGTTACTAAACTTAAGCCAGATTCTCAAACTTGGAAATTCTTCCCATAACTGACTCACACCTCAGTTCTAGTCTGACATCATTTGTAATGCCTGGGGCTGAACTGAGTCTCATTTTCCCGGTGGGTGTAGGGTTTTGGAAAAAAAATGGATATACAAATACCAAATTCTGCTAGGTTAGGCAAAAGTCTTTGGATGGAATGAAAAGAAATTGTAAGATAAAAATGTTTATATTGATTAAAGCAGTTAAAGCAATGGACTATGGTGTATATTTGCCATTTTGGAAATTCAAAAAGCAATAACGTTCATTTTATTCTTTCTTTTCTTTTTTTCTTTTAGAATTTGTTTTCCATTTTATTGGCAGGTTAATGATTCAGAGTACAGTTGTTGACACATAGGTACATCCAAGGCCCTCTTTACCTCCTTCCCAAATCCTCACTCCTCAGTCTTTTGCTTTTGTGCAATATACTCCCATGTTTTGCTTTGTGTTTTCTTTTTCTATCCTTGTTTCTTTTACTTTTCTTTTTTTCCCACCCCTTTATCATATTCTTTTCCTTCTGTCTCCAGAGTAATTTGCTATAGTACAATACCTTACCCTCAGTCCAGGTTTTACCTTAACTTTTCCCTTATTGTTCTTTTGCCTTAAGTTCCACCTATGAGTGAGATCACTCAGCATAGAAATTCTCTTTCTGGATTGTATCACTCAACAAGATATCTTCAAGTTCTGACCAAGATATTGCACATATCTTTTCCACATTAATTCTAGAATAAATAAGAATCATTTTACCCCATCACCCAGGGCATTTGTCAGAGAATCCTGGGATTCCCACATAAATATGATGGGCCTAAATTTCTAACAGACCCCTCTTGCAGGTAACTCCAGGTCCTCTGCCTCCCTGGCCAGTGGCAGTGGGCAATTAGAGTGGCCCCTGGGGGCTACCGGGTGGCCCTGGTGCTGAGGATGACATACGCAGAGACGAAGAAGTCACTAGTCCAGCTCTGGGAGAAGCATCAGAGGGTCAACTCATTTATCAGGGAAACTCAAGCAAGCAAATATACCCATAGCCCAGAAAGAAGGTTGAGGTAATCATTAACCCAAACATAATGTAACACAATACATAGTTACATCTTAGCCTACAAAGTATTTAATCACAACTGGAACAGTACCGTGTAAGGCTTGTTCATGAGCTCAACAACGCAATTTTCTCTGGGGATAAATTACAGGCACTTCAGGGAAAGGGGGGAGGGAGTAACTGAGTAAGATCAGGGCATTTGTGCCAGTTTTCAAGTCGGCCATACACAATACACAATACACAATTCATGGCCTTTATTTTAAGGGGACAGAGTGTCATGTACAGAAAGGTAGCCCCTGTCCAGAGAAACCATCCATCATTAGTTCATGAGTCCATGGGGGATCTGCCATTGTCTCTACCCAGGAAGGGAGAGAACTTGGGGTCTACCCACTCAGACTCTCATGGAAACAACAGCCTTGACCTTCCGGACAGTGGGCCCATTTCCCACACCCTCTCTCCACCATCCCTGGCCTTCTCCATGAGGAACAACATCATAAACCCTCTTATGGGCCTCTACAAGACCTTGCCCTCAATGTAGAACAACAATGGTAGATGCTGTCTCACTCTCTGAAGGGAAGCTAGGTCAACATACTCTGCTACTTGAGGAAGACTGGTCCTGAAAAGAGTTCACCCTGGGATGTTCCTAGCTATAACCATGGAATGTGAGCTCAGATTGATAAAGATGCAGAGGTTACACAAGCTCCTGTGCTAAATGTGATGGTGTCTACAGTTAACAATATTCACATACTGTTCCCATATTTGGGAGCTACTCTCTGCCCTCATCCATCTTTCTAGTCCTATTCCAACTCTGACACCATCTTCCCAGACAATGCTTTCATCCCACCTGCATGTTAGCTGTCAGGGTCAGGCAAACATTCATAAAGTTATGGACCCCTTAGAATATACCTAAAAAAGAACTACTAGTGACTTCCATCATGAAGACAACCAAATCTATACTCTTACCTTTAGGTACCTAAGTATTAAACATTTTTTCTGCTTTATATCTTAATGTTTTCCAGCCACCAAGTTGAAGATACTACCATGATGCCAACCTGACTTTCCTGACTCACCAACGTGTCCTGGAACCCCACCTCACCAGAGTTTTACTCCGTTAGGGAAAGATGGAAACAGGCTGGGCGTATGGATAGGCCTGCCAAAGTCCATGTCCAGTGGATAATCAGTTATAAAAGCCAGACCTCCCACTTTCTGAATCCCATAAAGATCTTTTTCCATACTTCCAGAAGGATAAAGAATAGGGAAGCTTCCAATAGAGGGGATGGGATACAGAACTCTGGTGGTGGCAATTGTATGTATTTGTACCCTTCTTAACCCACAGTTGTGCCTATCATTATTAAATCACTAATAATAAGATCTAGAGCTGAGTAAAAAAAAAAAAGGCTTCATCTCTCAATTGAAAATCAAAGGGACACTTAGTACACTGGTTGTCACATAACTAATTTTATTATATACTTCCAATACACATCTCAAAATATAATGTGATGAAATAAAAGCCTACAAAACAAAACAGCTTGTATCCAGAAAAGAAGAGTTGAGACAGTCATTTTTCAATGCAGCAATGTAAGTGGCTGAGGCCTGAGTATTGTGGAATAATCTTGAATGCTGTTGGCCTCCATTGGTGCCTGCCCATCTTCTAATCCTGGTGCTTCTTGAGCTATCCAGTGTGCTTCTAATATTCCCATAATGTTTAGACAGTTGTATCAAAATGCCTCTATTGGTGAAGAATCAAATACATGTATTAAATTCATAAGTGTTCTAGTTAATATAAACTATTGTAAAGTTACAGTTTTGTAGTCAATGCACACGAAGAATATCTTTTCTTACCCATACAGATTGCTTAACCTTACCCACTTCCTTAATCTATAAATGTCAAAAACTTCTTCTGACCTTGTCTTAGGAAAGACTTATGTCATTTACATGCATGAAATTTTGATGGTGACATGTGCTTCCTTACTTTTCTCTGTTAATCACAATGAAATTGTTCTTCATTTCACTTTTTGCAAATACTTGTTTTCACTCTTTGTCAGATAATTTACCCATTATTGGGTTTTTCCCAAATTCTGTTTCTCAATCATAGTCTGACCTTGTTTGTAATGCCTGGTGCTGAACTGAGTCTCATTTTCCTAAGGGAAGTAGGGTCTTGAAATATATACAAATAGCCCCAATTGTTCTAGGTTAACGCTACCCGAGGAATGCCCCAGATAACTCTAACTTGCTCTCTAGTTCTTAGTTTATAGCTAGCTCTATTTATTTATTTACTTATTTTTTCATAACCTGGTTATCACATAATCTCACTGCTCCTGGATTGTTTTCCAGTGGTCAAAGTGAGACAAAGAAAGAGAAACACCATAGCCTCAGAGCTTGTCCAATGTCCCATGTGCATTGGGTTTCAAATTGGGGCTGTTTTCATGGCAAAGTACAAACTCTACCTGGAGAGCTATTTGACCCTCAGTGTTAATTTTCTTTTTCTTTTTAACCAGAATACTGCTCTCACTGATTACCTTTGCCTATTGGTAGTACAGTGGATTGAATCTGAAACTTCATGGATATAGATCCTATACACAACCACTATGTTATCTCTTCAGCACTTAGCATTAACTCTTAATGATTAGACTCCTCTGACTTTGCCCAGTTTGATAGATTTTTGTATATTCAATTATTGTGATGAATTCTCCTTATTAATAATGTTTAATTACTTTTTTCAATAAACATGCACCAATTATATGTTTTTTTATAAGTATCTCCCACAGCATCCATGTATCACACATTCTAGAGGATGAGAGGTTGTAAATAAATAAAGGAATATCATTCAGTAAGAAATTAATTATATTTTCTTTTTGAAAAATATCTTTATTTATTTATTGGATAGAGACAGCCAGAAATTGAGAAGGAAGAGGATGGCAGAGATGGGAAAGAGACAGAGAGATGCCTGCAACACTGCTTCACCACTTGCAAAGCTTTCCCCCTGCAAGTGGGGACTGGGGGCTCAAAACTGGGTCCTTGCACATTGCGACATGCGTGCTCAACCAGGTGTGTTACCAGCCAGGCCCTGGGAATTAATTCTATTTTCTTTGGTGAAATAAAGGGTGAAAGACAACTAGGTTATTGAAAGTTGAAACACATGGACTAGAAAAATAAAAGGAGACACCAAACTGTCTCTAAGACTTTGTGAAAACTATGAAACAGTGGCAGTTATTTAGTTATGGGGGAAAAAGGAGCACAGAACTTTGGTAGGGGGTATGATGAGGAACTATATTCCTGTTATCTCATAATCCTATAAACCACTAATAAAATTATATTTAAAAAGAGAAATAGAGTTTCAAATGAAGGAATTCATAAACTGTAGTTCAAATAGTCACCAAATGCTTCTTCAATGTGATATCAAAGTAGTAGATATGGACGGAGGATTATCTCTGGGGTTGACATCTTCCAGGGAAGAATAAAAGATATAAAGACCTTGAGGCGGGGTTTCCGGAAGATGGCGGACTGAGAAGATGCTAGTGGCTTGAGCTCTGATCACATCTTGTGGAAACGGTAGGATATTCTGCCTTTAGCAGGGCAGCCAATAAGGGGTCCTAGCGGCGACACCAAGGAGGTGACTATAACTTAATTTGGGTTAAGAATTAGAGTAGGGTAAAAAGGGGGGGGGGAGGGAAAAAAATTTTTTTTCTTCCTTTTAATTTTCAAGCATACCTCCTTCCCGTCCCCCCCCCCCCCACATAACCAGTCCTTTTCTTTACCAAATTCCTGTCCCACCAGGGAGTATCATTAATTCTAAGTCTATACCCTTCTGAAACCTCTGGCCTTTTTTATTTCTAAGTAGCCAACCCCCACACCTCACCCCGCATAGCTAATTAAATAATTAAAAATAAATACATTAAAAAAAACCCTTTCTTTTCACTTCCCTTTAATGACTGTTCTTTTTCTTATCTTTTTCTTTTTCTCTCTCTCTCTCTCTTTCGTTTTTTCTTTTTCTCATTCTTGTCATCCCTTCTTCCTTAATCCTACAGCTTCCAAAGTCACAGCCCCCAACCCCCACACCAACAAACAGTGTGCTTTTTTGAATTCACTGATACATATTTGGGAATTTACTTTCACTGCTCTTTAATTACAGCTCTTTTTCTTATCTTTTCCCTTTTCTCTCTCTTGTCTCTCTCTCTCTCTCTCTCTTTTTTAATCTTGTCATACACTTCCTTCTTCTTTGCCTTTCTGAATTTGTGAATTATTTTGGGGAAGAAATCTGACTCAGAGTGGACTCTCTATGTGTGTATCACTGCTCTACTTCCCTTTCCCCTCTTGTTACCCCTAGAATATACAGTGGATAGTAGATTTGCATAACGGTCTATGTTTGCTATCCTTTTTTCTTTTCTCTTTCTTCACTGGGATTTGGTTAATATTTTTTCATGGACTGGAAAAATTGTTTGGCTAACTGGTAACGATTAAACTACTTCAATACTTGCTTCAGTTGCTACTGTAATTCCTGAGGTTGGTGAGTGCAATTGTCATAAAAGTATTTAGTACAGTGTTACGTGTACTCAAGACACAACAACTGAGGAACAACAGAGCATAAAAAATAAAAGAAACACATAAATCAAAAAAATGGGTAGATCAAAAACAAATAAAACTGCTACACCAATAAATGAAGACAAGAGCCCAGAAGAAACTACAAATCAGCCAGAAGTAACCATAGATAAGAAAAGTATGCAAGCAATAATAAACTTATTAATCACAGAAATGAAAACAACATTGGAGGAAAGGAATGGCAGTATTAGGGAAACAACAGCTGAGACCCCCAAGGAAAATACTGATTATCTTGACGTAATTAGAGAACTGAAAGCTGAAATAGCTGTAATGAAGAAAGAAGCTGAGGCAAGGGAAAGCAGACTAACAGAAGCAGAAAACAGAATTAGTCAGACAGAGAATGAGTTAGAGAAAACAAAGAAAGAGGTGACAGAGCTTAAAAAGAGATTGAGAGACACTGAAAACAACAACAGAGACATATGGGATGATATCAAAAGAAGTAACATTCGTATAATTGGCCTGCCAGAGGAAGAAAGAGAGGAAGGGGAAGCAAACATTCTAGAGGAAATAATAGAAGAACACTTCCCAGACCTGAATACCAGAAAGAACATCAAGATTCAAGCGGCCCAGAGAGTACCAAACAGAATCAACCCAGACCTGAAGACACCAAGACACATCATAGTCACAATGAGAAGAAGTAAGGATAATGAAAGGATCCTAAAGGCTGCAAGAGAGAAACAAAAAGTCACATACAAGGGAAAACCCATAAGATTATCTGCAGACTTTTCCACTCAAACTCTAAAAGCCAGAAGGGAATGGCAAGATATCTATCAAGCCCTGAATGAAAAACGGTTTCAACCAAGGATAATATATCCTGCTAGACTTTCATTCAAACTAGATGGAGGGATCAAAACCTTCTTAGATAAACAACAGTTAAAGGAGTCAACCATCACCAAGCTGGCCCTGAGAGAGGTTCTAAAAGACCTCTTATAAACAAGAACATCACTATAATACTGGCAATATATCAAAGCAAACAAAATTTTTTTTGAACAATGGCACTACAATACATTAAATCCATAATATCAATAAACGTCAATGGCTTAAACTCACCCATAAAAAGGCACAGGGTGGGGGATGGATCAGAAAACATAACCCAACCATATGCTGCTTGCAAGAATCCCATCTGTCACAACAAGATAAACAAAGACTTAAAGTGAAAGGATGGAAAACTATCATACAGGCTAACGGACAACAAAAAAGGGCAGGAACAGCCATTCTCATCTCAGACACGATAGATTTTTAATTAAATAAAGTAATAAAAGATAGGCACGGACATTACATAATGATTAGAGGATCAATCAGCCAAGAAGACTTAACAATTATTAACATCTATGCACCCAATGAGGGACCATCTAATACATTAAGCACCTACTGAAAAATTTTCAAAAATACATCAATAGTAATACAATAATAGTGGGATATTTCAATACCCCACTCTCACACTTAGACAGATCAACAAAGCAGAGAACCAATAAAGATACAAGAGAATTGAATGAAGAGATTGACAGACTAGACCTCTTGGACATTTTTAGACTCCTCCACCCCAAAAAACTGGAATACACCTTCTTTTCAAATCCACATAACACATACTCAAGGATAGACCACATGTTAGGCTACAAAGACAACATCAATAAATTCAAAACCATTGAAATCATCCCAAGTATCTTCTCAGACCACAGTGGAGTGAAACTAACATTTAACAACAAAAAGAAAATTATTAAAAGTCACAGAATTTGGAAACTAAACAACATACTCCTTAAGAACCACTGGGTCAGAGACTCACTCAAGCAAGAAATTCAAATGTTCCTGGAAACTAATGAAAATGAAGACACAACCTATCAAAACATTTGGGACACAGCTAAAGCAGTACTGAGAGGGAAACTTATAGCCATACAATCACATATTAAACACCAAGAAGAAGCTCAAATGAACGACCTTACTGCACACTTCAAGGACTTAGAGAAAGAGGAACAAAGGAACCCTAAAGCAACCAGAAGGACAGAAATCACTAAAGTTAGAGCAGAAATAAACAACATCAAAAATAAAAGAACCATACAAAAAATCAATGAAGCCAAATGTTGGTTCTTTGAAAGATTAAACAAAATTGGCAAACCCCTAGCCAGACTCACCAAACAAAAAAGAGAGAAGACTCAAATTAATAGAATTGTAAACGATGGAGAAGATATCACAAATGACATCACAGAAATCCAGAGAATCCTGCGAAACTTCTATAAAGAACTATATGCCACCAAGCTAGAGAATCTGGAAGAAATGGAACAATTCCTAGAAACCTATGCACTTCCAAAACTGAACCATGAAGAACTACAAAATCTAAATGCACCAATCACAGACAAAGAAATTGAAACCGTTATTAAGAATCTCCCCAACAACAAAAGTCCTGAACCAGATGGCTTCACAAATGAATTCTACAAAACTTTCAGGAAACAGTTAATACCCATACTTCTTAAGCTATTCCATAAGATTGAAGAAACAGGAATACTCCCTTCCACCTTTTATGAAGCCAACATCACCCTGATACCAAAAGCTGATAGGGACAGAACAAAAAAGGAAAACTACAGACCAATATCTCTGATGAACATAGATGCCAAAATATTAAACAAGATCTTGGCCAACCGGATACAGCAACACATCAAAAAGATTGTTCATCATGACCAAGTGGGATTCATACCAGGAATGCAAGGCTGGTTCAACATCCGTAAATCAATCAATGTCATTCATCACATCAATAAAAGCAAAGCCAAAAACCACATGATTATCTCAATAGATGCAGAGAAAGCCTTTGACAAAATCCAACACCCATTCATGCTCAAAACTCTACAGAAAATGGGAATAGATGGGAAATTCCTCAAGATAGTGGAGTCTATATATAGCAAACCTACAGCCAACATCATACTCAATGGAGAGAAGCTGAAAGCATTCCCATTCAGATCGGGGACTAGACAGGGCTGTCCACTGTCACCGTTACTCTTCAACATAGTATTGGAAATTCTTGCCATAGCAATCAGGCAAGAGAAAGAAATCAAAGGGATACAGATTGGAAGGGAAGAAGTCAAGCTCTCACTATTTGCAGATGATATGATAGTATACATAGAAAGACCTAAAGAATCCAGTAGAAAATTACTGGAAGTTGTTAGGCAATATAGCAAGGTATCAGGCTACAAAATCAATGTACAAAAATCAGTGGCATTTCTTTATGCAAACACTAAATCTGAAGAAGAAGACATCCAGAAATCACTCCCATTTACGTTTTCAGCAAAATCAATCAAATACCTAGGAATAAAGTTGACCAAAGAAGTGAAAGACTTGTATACTGAAAACTATGAGTCGCTACTCAAGGAGATAGAAACTGATACCAAGAAATGGAAAGATATCCCATGCTCATGGATTGGAAGAATAAATATCATCAAAATGAATATTCTCCCCAGAGCCATATACAAATTTAATGCAATACCCATCAAAGTTCCACCAGGCTTCTTTAAGAGAATAGAACAAACACTACAGTCATTTATCTGGAACCTGAAAACACCTAGAATTGCCAAAACCATCTTAAGAAAAAGAAACAGAAATGGAGGCATCACACTCCCAGACCTTAAACTATATTATAAAGCCATCATCATCAAAACAGCATGGTACTGGAACAAAAATAGGCACAAAGACCAGTGGAACAGAATTGAAAGCCCAGAAGTAAATCCCAACACCTATGGGCATCTAATCTTTGATAAGGGGGCCCAAAGGATTAAATGGAAAAAGGAGGCTCTCTTCAATAAATGGTGCTGGGAAAACTGGGTTGAAACATGCAGAAGAATCAAATTGAACCACTTTATCTCACCAGAAACAAAAATCAACTCCAAATGGATCAAAGACCTAGATGTCAGACCAGAAACAATCAAATTCTTAGAGGAAAACATTGGTAAAACACTTTCCCACCTATACCTCAAGGACATCTTTGATGAATCAAACCCAATTGCAAGGAAGACCAAAGCAGAAACAAACCAATGGGACTACATCAAATTGAAAAGCTTCTGCACATCCAAAGAAACTATTAAACAAACAGAGAGACCCCTCACAGAATGGGAGAAGATCTTCACATGCCAGACATCAGACAAGAAACTAATCACCAAAATATATAAAGAGCTCAGCAAACTTAGCACCAAAAAAGCAAATGACCCCATCCAAAAATGGGCAGAGGAAATGAACAAAACATTCACCACAGAGGAGATCCAAAAGGCTAACAAACATATGAAAAACTGCTCTAGGTCACTGATTGTCAGAAAAATGCAAATTAACACAACACTAAGATACCACCTCACTCCTGTAAGAATGGCATACATCAAAAACAACAGCAGCAACAAATGCTGGAGAAGATGTGGGGACAGAGGAACCTTTTTACATTGCTGGTGGGAATGTAAATTGGTACAGCCTCTGTGGAGAGCAGTCTGGAAAACTCTCACAAGGCTAGACATGGACCTTCCATATGACCCAATAATTCCTCTCCTGGGGTTATACCCCAAGGACTCCATAACACCCAAACAAAAAGAGGTGTGTACTCCTATGTTCATAGCAGCACAATTCATAATAGCTAAAACCTGGAAGCAACCCAGGTGCCCAACAACAGATGAGTGGCTGAGAAAGCTGTGGTATATATACACAATGGAATACTATGCAGCTATCAAGAACAATGAACCCACCTTCTCTGACCCATCTTTGACAGAGCTAGAAGGAATTATGTTAAGTGAACTAAGTCAGAAAGATAAAGATGAGTATGGGATGATCCCACTCATCAACAGAAGCTGACTAAGAAGATCTGAAAGGGAAACTAAAAGCAGGACCTGATCAAATTGTAAGTAGGGCACCAAAGTAAAAACCCAGTGTTGAGGGGTAGGCATGTAGCTTCCTGGGCCAGTGGGGGGTGGGAGTGGGCGGGAGGGATGAGTCACAGTCCTTTGGTGGTGGGAATGGTGTTTATGTACACTCCTAGCAAAATGTAGACATATAAATCAGTAGTTAATTAATATGAGAGGGGGAAATCAATTGTATGTCTCAAAGTTTCTCAAAAGACAAACTGAATTTTTTTAATATATAGGCTATGTATTTGATATGCGGACTCTCTCAAAAGCCTAGACCAAGTAGATTAGAAGCTTCCAATAGCACAGCTATATACAAGATACTGGGTACTGTACAGCAAACCATAACAAAGGGACTTTTCAAAGTTAACCCAATTAACAAATAATGTGATGATAATATTAACTATTGATTGTTTTTTTGAACCCTAAGACAGCAGGAACCTCACATCTTCACTATAGAGCCCCTACTTCCCCCAGTCCTGGAACCCTTGGATAGGGCCCACTTTCCCGTATGCCTCTCCCAATCCAAACCAAATAATATTGCATCTGCCGATCACAACCTAACCAAAGCAACGAATGCCATCTCAACATGCTTCATCTCAGACTGTATCCAGAGACTTCACGTGTGGAATGACAACCCTTCAGCTTCATTACTCGGGTTCCAGATGCCACCAGGATGCTGGCTAGGCTTCCCTGGATTGAAGACCGCACCAACGGTTCCTGGAGCTCAGCTTCCCCAGAGACACACCCTACTAGGGAAAGAGAGAGGCAGACTGGGGGTATGGACCGACCAGTCAACGCACATGTTCAGCGGGGAAGCAATTACAGAAGCCAGACCTTCTACCTTCTGCAACCCTCTATGACCCTGGGTCCATGCTCCCAGAGGGCTAGAGAATGGGAAAGCTACCATGGGAGAGGGTGGGTTATGGGGATTGGGTGGTGGGAATTGTGTGGAGTTGTACCCCTCCTACCTTATGCTTTTGTCCACTAATCCTTTCTTAAATAAAAAATTTAAAAAAAAAAATTCTACAAAAGTTTCAGCAAACAGTTAATACCCATACTTCTTAAGCTATTCCATAAGATTGAAGAAACAGGAATACTCCCTTCCACCTTTTATGAAGCCAACATCACCCTGATACCAAAAGCTGATAGGGACAGAACAAAAAAGGAAAACTATAGACCAATATCGCTGATGAACATAGATGCCAAAATATTAAACAAGATCTTGGCCAACCAGATACAGCATCATATGAAAAAGATTGTTCATCATGACCAAGTGGGACTCATCCCAGGAATGCAAGGCTGGTTCAACATCCATAAGTCAATCAATGTCATTCACCACATCAATAAAAGCAAAGCCAAAAACCACATTATTATCTCAATAGAGGCAGAGAAAGCCTTTGGCAAGAACCAACACCCAATCATGCTCAAAACTCTACAAAAAATGGGAATAGATGGACAATTCCTCAAGATAGTGGAGTCTATATATAGCAAACCTACAGCCAACATAATACTCAATGGACAGAAGCAGAAAGCATTCCCCCTCAGATCAGGGACTATACAGGGCTGTCCACTGTCACTGTTACTCTTCAACATCGTATTGGAAGTTCTTGCCATAGCAATCAGGCAAGAGAAAGAAATCAAAGGAATACAGATTGGAAGGGAAGAAGTCAAGCTCTCACTGTTTGCAGATGATAAGACAGTATATATAGAAAGACCTAAAGAATCCAGCAGAAAATTACTGGAAGTCATTAGGCAATATAGCAAGGTATCAGGCTACAAAATCATTTTACAAAAATCAGTGGCATTTCTTTATGCAAACACTAAAACTGAAGAAGAAGACATCCAGAAATCACTCCCATTTACTGTTTCAGCAAAATCAACCAAATACCTAGGAATAAAGTTGACCAAAGAAGTGAAAGACTTGTATGCTGAAAACTATGAGTTGCTACTCAAAGAGATAGAAACTGATACCAAGAAATGGAAAGATATCCCATGCTCATGGATTGGAAGAATAAATATCATCAAAATGAATATTCTCCCCAGAGCCATACACAAATTTAATACAATACCCATCAAAGTTCCACCAAGCTTCTTTAAGAGAATAGAACAAACACTACAATCATTTATCTAGAACCTGAAAACACCTAGAATTGCCAAAACCATCTTGAAGAAAAGAAACAGTAATGGACACATCATACTCTCAGATATTAAACTATATTATAAAGCCATCATCATCAAAACAGCATGGTACTGGAACAAAAATAGGCACACAGGCCATGGAACAGAATTGAAAGCCCAGAAATAAATCCCCACACCTATGGACATCTATTCATTGATAAGGGGGCCCAAAGGATTAAATGGAAAAAGGAGGCTCTCTTCAATAAATGGTGCTTGGAAAACTGGGTTGAAACATGCAGAAGAATGAAATTGAACCACTTTATCTCACCAGAAACAAAAATCAACTCCAAATGGATCAAAGACCTAGATGTCAGACCAGAAACAATCAAATTCTTAGAGGAAAACATTGGTAAAACACTTTCCCACCTACACCTCAAACACATCTTTGATGAATCAAACCCAGTTGCAAGGAAGACTTAAGCAGAAACAAACCAATGGGACTACATCAAACTGAAAATCTTCTGCACATCCAAAGAAACTATTAAACAAACAGAGAGACCCCTCACAGAATGGGAGAAGATCTTCACATGCCAGACATCAGACAAGAAACTAATCACCAAAATATATAAAAGCTCAGCAAACTTAGCACCAAGAAAGCAAATGACCCATCCAAAAAATTGGTAGAGGATATAAACAAAACATTCACTACAGAGGAGATCCAAAAGGCTAACAAACATATGAAAAACTGCTCTAGGTCACTGATTGTCAGAGAAATGCAAATTAACAACACTAAGATACCACCTCACTCCTGTAAGAATGGCATACATCAAAAACAACAGCAGCAACAAATGCTATAGAGGATGTGGGGACAGTGGAACCCTTTTACTTTGCTGGTGGGAATGTAAATTGGTACAGTCTCTGTGGAGAGCAGTCTGGAAAACTCTCACAAGGCTAGACATGGACCTTCCATATGACCCAATAATTCCTCTCCTGGGGTTATACCCCAAGGACTCCATAACACCCAACTAAAAAGAGGTGTGTACTCCTATGTTCATAGTAGCACAATTCATAATAGCTAAATCCTGGAAGCAACCCAGGTGCCCAACACCAGATGAGTGGCTGAGAAAGCTGTGGTATTTATACACAATGGAATACTATGCAGCTATCAAGAACAATGAACCCACCTTCTCTGACCCATCTTGGACAGTGCTAGAAGGAATTATGTTAAGTGAGCTAAATCAGAAAGATAAAGATGAGTATGGAATGATCCCACTCATCAACAGAAGTTAACTAAGAAGATCTGAAAGGGAATCTAAAAGCAGGACTTGACAAAATTGTAAGTACGGCACCAAAGTAAAAGCCCTGTGGTTAGGGGTAGACATGCAGCTTCCTGGGCCAGTCGGGGGTAGGAGTGGGTGGGAGGGATGGGTCACAGTCTTTTGGTGGTGGGAATGGTGTTTATGTACACTCCTAGCAAAATGTAGACATATAAATCAGTAGTTAATTAATATGAGAGGGGGAAAATTAATTATATGTCTCAAAGTTTTTCAAAACACAGACTGAATCTTTTTAATATATAGGCTGTGTATTTGATATGCGGACTCTCTCAAAAGCCTAGACCAAGTAGATTAGAAGCATCCAATAGCACATCTATATACAAGATACTGGGTACTGTACAGCAAACCATAACAAAAGGACTTTTCAAAGTTAACCCAATTACCAAATAATGTGATGATAACATTAACTATCGATTGTCTTTTTGAACCCTAAGACAGCAGGAACCTCACATCTCCACTATAGAACCTCTACTTCCCCCAGTCCTGAAACCCTTGGATAGGGCCCACTTTCCCGTATGCCTCTCCCAATCCATACCAAATAATATTGCATCCACCGATCAAAACCTAACCAACGCAACGATTGCCACCTCAACATGCTTCACCTCAGACTGTGTCCAGAGACTTCACGTGTGGAATGACAACCCTTCAGCTTCATTACTCGGGTGAGACCTTTCCTTTTATAGTACACTCTAATTTCATCTCAGGTGGTTCACTTTCTAACAAAGTCCCATAACCTAAATATACACCAGTTTCTGTGAGAGAGAGCTTATGTTCACACGTATCCATAAACTACTGCAAAATATATACCTGAAAGCAGAAGTACACTAGAGTTTGCAGTGAGTACCTCCCTAACACTTCCTCTCCACTATTCCAAGCTTTGGGTCCATGATTGCTCAACAATTTGTTTGGCTTTGTATGTTAACTCTCTTTTCAATCACCAGGTTCCAGATGCCACCAGGATGCTGGTCAGGCTTCCCTGGATTGAAGACCCCACCAATGTGTCCTGGAGCTAAGCTTCCCCAGAGACACACCCTACTAGGGAAAGAGAGAGGCAGACTGGGAGTATGGACCGACCAGTCAACGCCCATGTTCAGCAGGGAAGCAATTACAGAAGCCAGACCTTCTACCTTCTGCAACCCTCAATGACCCTGGATCCATGCTCCCAGAGAGATAGAGAATGGGAAAGCTATCATGGGAGGGGGTGGGTTATGGAGATTGGGTGGTGGGAATTGTGTGGAGTTGTACCCCTCCTACCCTATGGCTTTGTTAATTAATCCTTTCTTAAATAAATAAAAAATATATATAAAAAAAGACCTTGAGGCAAGAATGAAGCTGGCAAGGATCATAAAGAAATCCAGTATTTCTAGAACATAGTGAACAAGTAAATCAATTTATAAGAAGATAAAAAATATGTCAGAAATGTTGTTAAAATTCAGTGGCTCTAGCCGGGCTAGCTTTACGGTCGGCTAACAGAGACGCAGAGACAACGGCTGGGCAGAAATTCTGTATTTCTTTATTCAGGAACAATGATTCATAAACAAAGACAAACTAATCACAAAACTCTGCTGTCTCTTTGCGGCGGCACAAGCACTCTCTCTAACTCTGCTACTCTGGAACTCTCGAACCCAGGAACCCTCTCAGGTTCCTTGGGGCGGGGCCAAGCGTGCCCGCAAAATTAGCAGGACTGATCCAATTCTCTTGGCGGGGGAGAACTAGAACAACCCAATGTAAAGCATACAACAATTCCCCCTTTTCTTTTTAACTAAATGACTACAGTATCAAGAGTGTGGGGTGAACAGAAACCTCTATCATACAGGCATTTTTTAAAAAGAAACTGGCACAAACATGGAGAAACATGCAAGCAAATAACAAGAACCAGTGTGCTGCCAAGGGAAGGCCTGAGGGGGCCATTTTTGCCTCTGTGGGCAAAACTTTATCAGCTTAAAAAAACATTTCTTGCCTCTGGGGGGCGTACTTTCTTGCCTCTGGGGGGCGTACTTGCCTCAACGGGCATTTGCATGTGGGCGGGGAATGGCCTAGAGTCCCAAAGGCAGCTGGCTGCAATTTACTTACTGTGAAATAAAACTTGTTATTAGCATATTTCTAATAGAGAAGGAATTTGAGACTTTTGCATATCAACAACGTCTTTTAACCTTTTGTTACACCCATTCAAGATGGAGTTGTGCGCAGGAAAGGAAACCTCAGGCATGAGAATAATTAGCATAGCCATTGTGCGATCTACCATTTCTAATAGAGAAGGTAATGGAGAGTTTTACATATCAACAAGTCTATTTAAACTTTCGTTTAGACCAACTTAGTTGAAATATATTGATTGTTAACTAATTTTTACCTCAGACTTTAAATGTAAGTTAATTTTATCTTTATGAGAATTACATTAAAAACCTTTTTCATTTAACTTTGACTAGTAAGAATTTAGCCTTAAAGTTACTGTTTACCAAACTTTAAACATACACATAAACATGGTCATTAATGCACAAGGAGAGAAAACTTTGTTATGATGACATGTCATTTTAAACACGAATTTAAATCTGTACTGTTTTAGTTGTTTGGGGGGGTGCATTGTCCAGTGGTGGTCACTTGGGCAGCTTCACTTCTAGGAATTGCAGGTTGCGATCTCTGCACGAATCTCTGCGTACTCCAGCTTGTCTGCCTTCAGACTGGACCGGCAGCTAGAGATCTCTTGTGCCCAGTTTCGGCAGGGAGCCCGGGGGTCCGGGAGGTCCGGGATCATTCCAGAATTCATAGCAAGAGGGCAGGCGGGCCAGCTTTGTAGAAGGCATGGGCCTAGGTGCCCAAGGGTGGCGGCCATGATAGGCCGCCGCGGCCCTGCCCCATGGCCCTGCCATGTCTGCTGCCCTGCTCGCAGTGGCCGAGCAGCGTGGAGGGATCACACGTCCAGTGCCCTGCACCACGCAGTGGAGAGCCGGCTCCTGTCGGCTGGCCTGCGTGCTGCCATTGGGCTCCTGCGTGGTGGCATCAGGCTCCTGCGTGTTGGCATCGGACTCCTGCGTGGTGGCATCGGCTCCAGCGTGTTGGCATCGGGCTCCTGCGTGCTGGCATTGGACTCCTGTGTGGTGGCATTGGGCTCCTGCGTGGTGGCATCGGGCTCCAGCGTGTTGGCATCGGGCTCCTGCGTGCTGGCGTCAGCCTCCTGCAGGCTGCCGGGCTGCGGGGCTGCGGGTGCGGTGTGCGGGGTTGTCTGGGTGCAGCCGGCTAGCTGGCTGTTTGACCATGTGGAAACAGCAGCTCCGCGCCTCGCCTCCCGCCCGCTGGCTATTCCCGCTGGCTGTTCTGAGTTCGCCCGAGCGAGTGGAAACCACAGAGTGGTCCAGAGATAAATGTTCCAGAAACAGCAAAACAGTCTCGTGAAGAAAGAGCAGAGGCCTTTGGAGATCTCTTCACAAGCAGAAGAGAAGTCCATAGTGCATAGGTAGCCAAATTGTCTTTACTTATCTGAGAGATGCGCAGATCAGGTCCACGTGGGCGCCATTTGTTGTTAAAATTCCGAGGCTCCAGCTGGCCGGGCTAGCTTCACGGGCAGGTAACAGAGACGCAGAGACAACAGCTGGGCAGAAAAGCTGTATTTCTTTATTCAGGAACAACAATTCATAAACAAAGACAAACTAATCACAAAACTCTGCTGTCTCTTTGCGGCGGCACAAGCACTCTCTCTAACTCTGCTACTCTGGAACTCTTGAACCCAGGAACCCTCTCGGGGTTCCTTGGGGCGGGGCCAAGTGGGCCCGCAAAATTAGCAGGACTGATCCAATTATCTTGGCAGGGGAGAACTAGAACAACCCAATGTAAACCATACATCACAGAAAGAAAGGCATACAGAAGACTTTATTTTCAATCCTTTTCCCCCCTCATATTAAGTAGTGATTTGTGAAACTATAAGTTAATAGGAGTGTATATTAGCACCATTCCCACCACCAAAGGTATGTGTCCCTCCCCTCGCCCTGCCCAGTGAAGCTGAATAGCTATCCTTTACCTCCCCAAGAGGTAGACAAGTTCTCAAGGACTTCCCGCACAGTCATCACCGCCCAGCTATCATCCACATTGGTCTCCAGCTCCCACTGATTCTGTGCTCGGAGAAACTAAGATGGAACTTCGGAAAGCAAACTGGCGTCTGTTCAGTGATCTTACCAACAAATCTATTCCTGCAATTCCAATTAGCTCTATCCCCTCTGAAGATTCCTACAGGCGCTTTCGCCAAGCCATCTTCAAAGCAGCTTCCCAAGCTATTCCTCGTGGGAGACGTGCTAACCCCAAGAGATAGACTATTTTTTTCCAGAAATATAATGTAAGCCAAAAATATGCCACATTTATAATTTTAAAGGTTCTAATACCCACATGTTTTTAAAAGTAAATTGAAGCAGGTAAAATTAACACTACATGTCTACTATAATTCCTAATAATATAATTATATGCCAGTAATCTTGTGGTATTTTTTCATTAAAAAATAATGAAGTTTAAAATATTTTGGTGTGATATATAAACCTAACATATTTGCTCCCAAATAAAATCACTGTGTCACTTGAAAATAAATAGAGGTCAGCCAATTTTTCATCATACCCATCATTGTTGTCCTAGTCCAATCAACCACCATTTCTTATGTGTTTTAGAGATATCTCCTAGTTCATTCTTGCACATCTACAGTCTATTCTTAAGACAGTAATTGAAATGACTTGCTAAAACTTAAATCAGAACCTAAAAATTCTTGATCTTCTTCCCCACATTTTTTACTGAGTTCCCACCTGTCCCATTAAAAATTGGGCCTTAGAAATTGAATATCAGACATGGCAAGGCACACAGACTACCAGCTGAGCTGTCTCCTGACTCCCGTGTGGATCCTCTTTATATCTATGCCTTGATTATATGTAAAAACTACCTGCTACATAAATATGCTAAATAGCTTTTTATTTAGTCAATTACAATGCTGTTAATAATATCTATAATCTTACTGTATTCTATGAAAAAACTTTTTGCATATTGTATCTTCAAGACTAATGCTCAAAAATATGTATTTACTTTTAGAACACATTACATATGTTGCAAACAAATAAACATAACCATCCCTTTGTAATAGATAATCTTACAAATAAAATATCATTTCATAATAATTAGATGGAATGATAATGTAAAGCCAGCACTGCTGTGTACAAGAATGGACTGAATCATCACACCTCAAATATGCTATTAGCTTGTATGTGAGGATTATTTGTAAATTTAGTTGGAAAGGAAGAAAAAGACTCAAAAATAAGCTTTCTCCATTTTTCTTCAAATATGACAGACCTATTTCAAGTATGTGAAAATGAATCTAGTAGCATAAATCACAATTATTCATCTCAGCTGAAAAATTGCAGAGACAAGAAAGTATTCAGCTTACTATCAAACCATTACTAAGTAGATAGAAGCAGTATTACTGTTTAATTTATTAAGCTGTATTTAAATATGTCTTATAAAAGATATTTAAATCTGTATGTGATTCATGGCATCTGTCACTATTTTTCAGGACAGTTGAAAAAAAAAAAAACAAGGCTTTAATAACCTGATCAGATTCTTCTCCAGTATCAAAAGGGCATGTTTGTTGGGTAATATTTTCCATGCGAGGGAAGAGATTTGCACTTTTCCCCTCAAACTGTAATTTGCTTTCAGTTAATGGTATGCATTAGCAAGACGGTGGGCTGAGGTTAACAGTGCAAGCATTACTAAATAAATTGGCCCACACAGGAACTGAATCTATAAATGTGACTTCATTCATATGGTGCTTTAATCAACTGAATCAAGCAGCCTCAACTAATTAAAGATCTCAACTTTTCTACCACTCACACACCTCTAACCTTTGATTAGATTACAAATCAATCCTCACATTGTTTCCTTGAAACACTGAAACACTTGGTTTAGGGATCGGATTGATTGTTAGGTCAATATTATAAAAGTTACTAGGAAAAGATTACAACATACAGTCATTTTTCTGTTTTAACCAGCAGAACAAAAAAAAAAAATTCTAGGAAATCTGTTGCCTTCCCAAACTGACAGTTTCTTGAAAAATAGAAACAGAAAAAATTAACACAAGTCATCATGCAATCTGATTGGCTTGAAGGACCATAGTGTAGTAATTAGAAAGGCATACTGGGTTTCAGATCATGCAGAGTTCAACTCCAATTCTCTCTCTTCCTGTTTTGTGACCCTTGGGCAACTTGAGTTCTCTCATCCATAAATCTAATGCCCTAAAGTGTGTTTGAGTGCTCTTAATAGACCCTTATTGCTTTTAAATGTTAGATTGTCCTGTTAGCTACCTAGGATAAAAATCTGCAAGGTCAGATCTTTCAAAAACCAAAAATAGAAAAAAGGAAAGCTAGAAAGGAAGCTGCTGCAATAACACTGTTATCAAAAACAGACTGGACACACTGAGGAGACAGAATCAGTTGTCACCTGTGATGAAATGGAACGACTTGATGGAGAAAGGGGATGCTCAAAGGACAGTTTCATGAAGAGAACTTTCTGCAGGATTCTAGAGAAGGATAACTGAGGAAAGTGTGAAATATTACGTGAAAGATACATGAAGTGATGCCTCCTTGTTAAAATGTAGTGTCCCCAGACTCTGGGCTCTGAGGATGACCAGTTCTATCATCAGAAGTATGGAAATATATATGAATGCAGTTATCATTGTAAAACAAATAATAATTCATGTTACCCTAATAACAGTTACCACTACTTCACTAGTTCATATAAATTATATAGTGACTAATAAATTGGAATTACTTACACAAAAGGGTCTAACAAGTCATTTTTGTAATTATCTATACTTTCTTTGTCATCACTGGAGTTTCAGAGCTCCATGTTGACTTTTACAGATAAAAGAACAGACACAGAGAGTAGAAAGAAAGATAGCACAGCACTGAAACTTCAGTGGGGACTGTATGTGACCCTGGATTCTGTGTACATGACAAATGCAGTGCACCGTCCCAGCAATCTCTTTCTGGCCCTTTTCTATAGCTTTTCATTGTTAAATATGAGATCATATTTTGACAAATGAACCAGAAGAAAAGCTGTTTTAATTAAGAGTCTTTGTGCTTACAGATAGTAGTCATTATACATATCCAGTTCTTAATAGCTAGTTTACAATTTCAGCATCTTGTATGATATTTTGAGACTAATCAGTATAGCCACAACAGAAAGGAAATGAGAGCAGAGCCATGGACTATGCTGCTGTGTTCAAGCAATGTCATTATTATTTGGTAATTGTTTTCCTTTGACTCAGTTATTTCTGTTTCTGTGCCTATTCACATAAATATATGTACACAGCTGGACATAATTCTGCAGGACATAATAGCTGAGAACTTTAGACAACATCAAAACATAAAGGTTCAAGAAGCCTCGAGGGTCCCCAAAAGAATTAAACCAAACATAAAAACACCAAGACACATATTTAGAATGGAAAGGAATAAGGATAAAGAAAGGATCCTAAAGGCTGCAAAGGAAAAACAAAGAGTCACCTACAGAGGAAATCTTACCCATAAGATTAGCAGCAGACTTCTCCACACAAACACCACAGGCCAGTAGAGAATGGAAAGATATATATCGAGTGCTCAATGAAAAAGGCTTTCAACTAAGACTACTGTCTCCTGCTAGACTGTCATTCAGACTAGATGGAGGCATAACAACCTTCTCAGACAAGCAACAGTTGAAAGAATCAACTATCACCAAGCCTGCCCTGAGAGAAGTTCTGAAAGGTCTCCTACAAACAATCAGACCACCATATATCAGAACACTCTAAAAGTCTAAGAGAATGGCATCAAAATATCTTCAATCTCTGATATCAATAAATGTCAATAGAGTGTATTCACCTATTAAAAGGCACAGAGTAGGAAGATGGATCAGAAAACACAACCCAACAATATGCTGTCTACAGGAAACGCACCTAACTCAACAAGACAAACACAGACTCAAAGTGAAAGGATGGAAAACTATCATACAAGCCAATGGCCCACAAGAAAAGAACAGGAACAGCTATTCTCATATCTGACAAGATAGAAATTAAAATAAATAAAACTTAAAAAGATAGGGATGGACATTACTTAATGCTCAGAGGATCAGTCAATCAAGAGGACTTAACAATTATTAACATCCATGCACCCAATGATAAGCCATCTAAATACATCAAACATCTAGTGAAAGAGCTACAGCAGTATATTAACAGCAACACAGTCATGGTAGGTGACTTCAACACCCTACTTTCTCAACTTGACAGATCATCCAGGCAGAAAAACAATAAAGAAATGAGGGAGCTAAATGAGGAGATAGATAAATGAGAACTATTAAGCATTTAAGAGTTATTCATCCGAGAAACTGGAAGACACATTTTACTCAAGTCCAATGGGTCATTCTCAAGGATAGACCGTATGTTAGGTCACAAAGACAGGATCAGCAAATTCAAGAGCATTAAAATCACCCCAAGCATCTTCTCAGACCACAGTGGAATTAAACTAACACTTAAAAATTAACAAAAGATTAGTAATAGTCCCAAAATGTGGAAGCTCAACAGTACACTACTTAACAACTACTGGGTCAGAGAGGAAATAATAGAAGATATGAAAATGTTTTTCAAGAGTTCAATGAAAATGAAGACACAGCTATCAAAATATTTGGGACACAACTAAGGCAGCTAAGGTACTAAGAGGGAAGTTCATAGCCATAGAGCACACATAAGGATATAAGAAAAAGGCAAATGAACAACCTGATTGCACATCTTAAAGACCTAGAAGAAGAAGTACAAAGGAACCCTAAAGCAAGCAGAAGGACAGAAATCACTAAAGTTAGGGCAGAAATAAATAATATTGAAAACAAGAAAACCATACAAAAGATACGAAAGTAAATGTTGGCTCTTTGAAAGAGTGAACAAAATCAACAAACCATTAGCCAGACTCCAGACTCACAAAACAAAAAAGGGAGAAGACCCAAATAAATCGGATCATAAATGAAAGAGGAGATATCACAACAGACACCACAGAAATTCAACATATCATGTGAGACTTTTATGAACAACTACTATATGCCACCAAGCTAGAGAACCTAGAGAAATGGACGATTTCCTAGATACCTATGAACTTCCAAAATTAAATAAAGAGGAACTAGATAATATGAGGAGGCCCATCACAGCTAATAAAATTGAAACAGTTATCAAAATCCTTCCCAAAAGTAAAAGTCCTGGGCCAGATGGTTTTACAAATGAATTCTACAAAACTTTCAAAGAAGAACTAATACCTCTGCTTTTAAAAGTCTTCCAGAAGACTGAAGACACTGGAATACTCCCTACCAGGTTCTATGAAACCAACATCACTTTGATACCAAAAGCAGACAGACACACAACCATAAAAGAAAACTATAGACCAATATCTCTGATGAACATAGATACTAAAATATTGAACAAAATTCTAGCCAACTGGATACAGCAGTATATTAAAAAGCTTGTTGATCATGACCAAATGGGGTTTATCCCAGGGATGAAAGTTTGGTTTAATATAAGTAAATGAATCAATGTGATCCACCACATCAATAAAAGCAAGACCAAAAAATGCTAGAAGAAGAATAAAAGCAAGACCAAAAACCACATGGTCATATCCATAGATGCAGAGAAAGTCATTGACAAAATACAACATCCCTTTATGATCAAAACACTACCAAAAATGGGAGTAGATGGAAAATTCCTGAAGATAGTGGAGTCCATATATAGCAAACATAATACTCAATAGTGAAAAACTGGAAGCATTTCCCCTCAGATCAGGTACTAGACAGGGCTGCTCACTATCACCATTATTATTCAACATAGTGTTGGAAGTTCTTGGCATAGCAATCAGGCAGGAGCAAGGAATTAAACAAATACAGATTAGAAGAGAAGAAGTCAAACTCTCCCTATTTGCTGATGACATGATAGTATACACAGAAAAACCTAAGGAATCCAGCATGAAGCTTTTGGAAATCATCAGGCAATACAGTAAGATGTTAGGCTACAAAATTAACATTCAGAAGTCAGTGGCATTCCTCTATGCAAACACTAAGTTAGAAGATGAAATCCAGAAATCAATTCCTTTCACCACAGCAACAAAAACAATAAAATATCTAGGAATATAACCAAAGAAGTGAAAGACTTGTATACTGAAAATTATGAGTCACTACTCAAAGAAATTGAAAAAGACACAAAGAAGTGGGAAGATATTCCCATGTTCATGTTTTGGAAGAATTAATATCATCAAAATGAATGTACTACCCAGAGCCATCAACAAATTTAATGCTATCCCCATAAAGATTCCAAACACATTTTTAGGAGAATAGAACAAATGCTACAAATGTTTATCTGGAAGTAGAAAAGCCCTAGAATTGCCAAAACAATCTTGAGAAGAAAGAACAGAACTGGAGGCATCACACTCCCAGACCTCAAATTGTATTATAGGGCCATTGTCATAAAAACTGCTTGGTACTGGAACGTGAGTAGACACACTCACCAGTGAAAAAGAATTGAGAGCCAAGAAGTAAGCCCCCACACCTATGGACATCTAATCTTTGACAAAGGTGCCCAGACTATTAAATGGGGAAAGCAGAGTCTCTTCAACAAATGGTGTTGGGAAAAATGGGTTGAAACATGCAGAAGAATGAAACTGAACCACTATATTTTACCAAACACAAAAATAAATCCCATATGGATCAAGGACTTGGATGTAAGACCAGAAACTATCAGATACTTAGAGGAAAATATTGGCAGAACTCTTTTCTGCATAAATTTTAAAGACATCTTCAATGAAACAAATCCACTTACAAAGAAGACTAAGGCAAGCATAAACCTATGGTACTACATCAAATCAGAAAGCTTCTGCACAGCAAAAGAAACCAATACCCAAACCAAGAGACTCCTCAGATAATGGGAGAAGATCTTTACGTGCCATACATCAGACAAGAGCCTAATAACCAAAATATATAAAGAGCTTGCCAAACTCAAGAACAAAAAAACAAATAACCCCATCCTAAAATGGGGAGAGGACATGGGCAGAATATTCACAACAGAAGAGATCCAAAAGGCTGAGAAACATGAAAAAAATGCTCCAAGTCTTTGATTGTCAGAGAAATGCAAATAAAGACAACAATGAGATACAACTTCACTCCTGTGAGAATGTCAGCAACAAATGCTGGAGAGGTTGTGGGATCAAAGGAACCCTCCTGCACTGCTAGTGGGAATGTAAATTTGTCCAACCTCTCTGGAGAGCAGTCTGGAGAACTCTGGGAAGGCTAGAAGTGGACCTACCCTATGATCCTACAATTCCTCTCCTGGGGATATATCCTAAGGAACTCAACACACCCATCCACAAAGATCTGTGTACACATATGTTCTTAGCAGCACAATTTGTAATAGCCAAAACCTGGAAGCAACCCACGTATACAACAACAGATGAGTGGCTGAGCAAGTTGTGGTATATCTACACAATGGAATATTACTCAGCTATTAAAAATGGTGACTTCACTGTTTTCAGATGATCTTGGATGGACCCTGAACAATTCATGTTAAGTGAAATAAGTCAGAAACAGAAAGATGAATATGGGATGATCTCACTCTCAGGCAGAAGTTGAAAAACAAGATCAAAAGAGAAAACCCAAGTAGAACCTGACCTGGAATTGGCATATTGCACCAAAGTAAAAGATTCTGGGTTGGGTGTGGGAGGAGAAATCAGGTCCAAAAAGGATGACAGAGGACCTAGTGGGGGTTGTATTGTTATATGGAAAACTGGGAAATGTTATGCATGTACAAACTATTGTATTTACTGTCAAATATAAAACATTAATTCCCTAATAAAGAAATTTTTAAAAAGAATCAAAAATTAAGTAAGTCATTGTTATGGTCAAATTAGCTATGATTTAGTTGGGACTGGATGAGTTAAATGCGTTAAGCATTTTTTGTTTGTCTAGTTTTTTACTGCAGTACTAAGAATATGTTATACTATAAAAGAAAAACTTCTTAGGCTATATTGTCTCAGATAATTTAGGAGAAATATACTGAAGAAACATTTCAATCTGCTTTCAGATATTCACTAATAAATTGGCATATAGATGTATAAAATGCATCCAAATTTTATGTATGTCTGACATTTTATTTAGTCAGGAATAAAAAAAATGTTTCAATTCAATATATGTCAAATTTCTAAATGTTTCTCAACATCTATGCTATTATATTCCTATGCAAATATATAATGTGGAGCTTTCAAAAGTAGACTTTGAGATTTCTGAAACAAAGAACCAAATAGAAATAGTAGAAAAATGATTCTTAAAGTGATCTATGTTTGTCTTCCAAGGAATTTTTTACATCTTTTAAAAAAGAAAGTCCTTGGCAAATTCTGCCATTTCTTAGAAAATTACAAGCCATGGAAAACCAGGAGCCTGCTATAACACTTCATTCTTTTACATTATTTAAAAGGCATGTACATGTGTGCTTCCAGTAATGTTAAGAATACTGAGAATGGTGGTTATGTTAGAACCTATAAATAATGCTTCATCTAATAATTTAAAGTAGACAAACAAAATTTTTGAAGTTAAGTCACATTTTATCAATACGGTATCTATTTCTGGCAAAAATTTGAAGAAGACATCAGTTTACAGCCACAAGGTAAAAGCCTATAAAAAACACCCTGACTTTAAAATAAAAAGTAAAGGTTGATTTTTATCTTTGAAGAAATAATCATTGAGAGGGTTAACCATGACCCTTAAGTATATGAAATGCCATGACATAAATGAAATATTCATTTCTCCTTTTGCATCTGAAACAATCATAAAAAATAAAAGGCTCAAAGTTTGTGTAATTAACAAAGCTATTATACTGGAGTATTTTGTGAATGCCTATTTGTGTAAGCCTAAACAATATTCTCTTGTATCTGTAGGGATAGTTGCATAAGAAACTTAAACTCCTTCTTGGTAAAATTTATAGAATCATGCTATCAAAGCACATAACTTTAATTTGAAGATGTTATAACACAATCAAAACAGTTGTAATATAGAAACAGTTATAATATATTTCTGTGAGGACAACACAATATCATCCAGTGATAATTCCCTAGTCTAAGAACTTTCAGGATCATGGACAAGTACCAGAACATGGAGTCAAGAAAGAACAAATAAAAAATAACAATAACTGAACATGTATGAGACACACACAGCAATTGATGATTTGGGGTTTGCTTCACCTTTGAGAGCAGAAAATATCAGTGGTTGAACAGAACCATCAGTATACTCTGCCACAGAGAGACAGCCTGTAAGTAGATACCATTACCTCTAGAACCATCTCCATGGGGTGTTAGCAGAAGTGCTGCTGTTTTTGCTACTAGAAGGCATTAGTCATAGTATATAGAATTTTTTAAACATTTCTTTTATTTATTTATTTATTTATTTATTCCCTTTTGTTGCCCTTGTTGTTTTATTATTGTAGCTATTATTGCTGTTGTTGTTGATGTCATCATTGTTGGATAGGACAGAGAGAAATGGAGAGAGGATGGGAGACAGAGAAGGGAAGAGAAAGATAGACACCTATAGACCTGCTTCACCGCTTGTGAAGCGACTCCCCTGCAGGTGGAGAGCTAGGGGTTTGAACCGGGATCCTTATGACAGTCCTTGCACTTCTCACCACGTGCCCTTAACCCACTGTGCTACTGCCCGACTCCCATTTAATTTTTATCTATAAAAAGGACACACTGACAAAAACCATAGGGTAAGAGGGGTACAACTGCATACAGTTCCCACCACCAGAACTCCATATCCCATCCCCTCTCCTGATAACTTTCCTATTCTTTACCCCTCTGGGAGTATGGACCAAGGGACATTGTGGGGTGCAGAAGGTGGAAGGTCTGGCTTCTGTAAATGCTTCCCTGCTGAACATGGGAATTGGCAGGTTGATTTGTATTCCCAGCCTGTCTTTCTCTTTCCCTAGTGGGGCAGGGCTCTGGGAAAGTGGTACTCCAGGACACATTGTTGGGATCGTCTGCCCTATGAAGTCCGGTTGGCATCATGGTAGCATCTGGAACCTGGTGGAAAACAGAGCTAACATATAAAGCCAAACAAAATGCTGACTAATCATGAACCTAAAGGCTGAAATATTGCAGATGAATATTTGAGGGTCTCCATTTTGTAGATAGTTAGTAGGTCTAGTTTAGTTACATTCCAAAGGGCCCATGACTTTACTAGTGTTTTTTTGTTTGTTTTCTGAGCCTGACATCTGATATGCAGGTGGATCCAAGTTATTGTCTGGGGAGATGATGTCATGGCTGGAAAAAGGACCAGAAAGCTTTATCAGGGAAAAGAGTAGCTCCCAAATATGGGAAAGGTGTATAAATATTGTTGACTGTAAACCCATCGATTTGATGTGATCTGGGGCTCATATTCAGCTTAGGAGCCTATGTGACCTCTGCATCCCTCTAGATCTGAGCTCACATTCTGTGGTCATGAATAGGAACATTCTAAGCGTCCCCAATTTGAAAACCCATCTTCCTCAGGTGGAATATAGAGTATGTTGTCCAGCCTCCCTTCAGAGGATGGAACATTGTCTACTGTTGTTGATCCATGTTAAGGGCAAGGTCCTATGGGGGCCCACAAAGGTGTCTATTGTGATGTTCCTGATAGAGATGGCCAGTAACAATGGAGAGTGGAATTTATTTAAGGTCTAGGCCCATCTTGTTTGTTTGGGAATCTCAGGACTCTCGACTAGTGCCCTAGCTGATGGGATGGCCTGATAGTGACTAAGGAGTCATCATTAAAGTATGCCAGTCTCTTGCCCTCATTCAGCTTTTGTAGTCCTTACTTTGATAAAGTTAGCTTTGGAGTGAGTGAGGGAAGTGTAATAGGACGTAGTGAGGATTGTATCTAAGTCTAAGTAGACACTATTTCGTTAGGAACTATATGGTGTCTTTTTAGGTCTTTCTACTTGCTTGCTGCATATACTGATTCACTGCAGACGATTGTACATATTTGCTTTCAGGTATATATTTTTCCCTAATTTATGGATGCATGTGAACATATGCCCTATCTCATGGGACCTGTTCTATATCTAGTTTTGGGGACTTTGTTAGAAAGTGAACCACCCGAAAATGGAATTAGAGAATCCTAATGCAAGGAGTACCACCTCGGCATGCTTCATTTCAGACTGTGTCCAGAAATGTCAGGTGTAGAATGTCAACCCTTCAGCCTCATTACTTGGGTGAGTATATAGAATTAAAGTAGAAGAGACCATAGGACACAGGGTGCCAGTGGTAATTAAAAGTATAAATTTATAAACTGCAAATGACATACATTTCAGTGATTGACAAGTATTGGAAAGCATATAAGGGTGGTCTAGAATTCTGACATGATGAATAAGCACAGAACCAGAACAATACCAGTCTTCAATAATCATAATATTCTATTTTTATCCCCACACTGGTGTGGTCTGAGAATCAAGAATTACATAAGAAAGGATTGCATAATATTGAAACTGCTTTTATTGGAATAGATTCCTGGCAGACAGTTAGTCTTTGTAAACAATGGAAAATCTCATGTAATCAGATTGGCTTAAGTTTGGTCCATTGTGAGAGGTAGTGAATTAGATAACCTATTAAGGTCATCTCCCTAATCACTAAAACATCATAATAAGCACTTCATATTTTACCTTATTTCCAAATCATAGCACTTAGACTTAGTCTTAGATACATTTTACTATTTCAAAAAAAGAAACTTTAGAATGCAGTGAAAATGCATTTTAAATAATCACAGTAATTTGCTTAGAATTATGAATTAAAAATAAGTTGATATAAATATGGCTTGTATTTTATAGCTCTAGGTATTTTCCAAATTCCTCCATTTAATTGTTATCCTTTTGGAAGAGGTAAGATGATTGGAAGGAAAGGAAATGAATGTGTTGAACTGGACAAGAATGAGCAATTACTGAGCGATAAAGTTGGAGCTAGAACTGACATCTCTGAACTGCTAGCCCTAGCCAATTCAATGAACCATACCAGATGCCTCTTCTCTGACAACTTCTTTGAATCATTTCAACAAACTCAAATATTATATCTATTATATAAAAAAACTGAATCAATGGGTCTGTTTAAGCCAAGCTATGAAGAAGTACCAAGAGCTCTCCCTAGAAAATTAAATTCTTTTAAAATAATGATGATTTTTGAATCTGAGATTTCAATCATGATTCTTTGTTTTCTTTGATATAATGAATGTCAACATTGTATTATTTGCATCTCTCCTGGGTGTTTTTACAAAACAGTATTCTCCTGGTCCGGGAAGTGGCTCAGGGATAAAGCTGTGGACTCTCAAGCATGAGATGCCGAGTTCAGTCCCCAGCAGGACATGTGCCAGAGTGATGTCTGGTTCTTTCTCTCTCCTCCTATCTTTCTCATAAATAAATAAAAAATAAAAAAAATTTAAAAACAGTATTCTCCTCAGTATGAAATGGAGTTGTTTCCATGAGTTGCACAATCCAACTACCTAACTGGAAGACAGACAAAGTATCCCCTATAGATGTCTGGTTACTCTATAATTGTATGCCTTGGGTGCAAAATAGCAGTCACACTTTAATAAAAAATTAATTAATTACATTATGAAAAGTAATAATTAAGTAAAAGTATGTTCAGAATAATTACAGTATTTGATTCTAGAAAAATAAATATTAAACTTCTATTGTAGATCAGCTACAGACTTATACACATATATATGAATAAATACAAACTATTACCTTATAAAATAATCTGTTCAGCTTTAGTCACAGGACTCTCTATATGACTTGGTCTTTGAAAATAAAATCAAATGACTACATATAGATAATTCCAACTAAAGTAAAAAACAACAATAGTGAAGATGTCTACTATTGTGTAGTATCTGAAAATCCCCAGCTATTGTGTCACATTTTATTAGTGTATGAGTTTATATATTGCTGGATGAGAAAGCTAACTGAGCAAGCAGGATGTCTACAACGCCAGCAGACAACCTTAGGTTCAGTCAGCATAGGGCAGTGGAGGAAGCTTTGATGCTATGATGTCTCTCTTTCTTATCTCTCTCTGTCTGTTTGAATTAAAAAAAAAAAAACATCCAGAGTGGCAAAACAGTACATGTGCAAGACCCAATTCCACCAAAAAAGTTTATACATTTCTAATGCAAAAGATGCTACAGCAATAACATTAAAAATTATTTTCTCCATAAAAAATGAAATATGCCCAGAGTCGGGCAGTAGCGCAGCGGGTTAAGCGTATGTGGCATCAAGCACAAGAACCCATGAAAGGATTGTGGTTCGAGCCCCTGGCTCCCCACTGGCAGGAAAATCGCTTCACAGGCGGTAAAGCAGATCTGCAGGTGTCTATCTTTCTTGCTCCCTCTCTGTCTTCCCCTCTCTCTATTTCTCTCTGTCATATCCAACAACAACGACAACAATACTAACTACAACAATAAAACAAGGGCAACAAATGGGAATAAATGAAATTTTTAAAAAGTCATGACACATTAAAAAAAAGAATGAAATATGTCATAATATTCCTTTTTCTGATATCCTTCAGCAGATGAATAAAATGATTCATATTAAGTTCATATTGTCTTTGCACTATCACACATTTTTCCCCTTATCTGCTTCTTAACTTTCCTTAGGATTGTATTTTAATTCAACTTTATTAAATTTAAGAGGCAATTTTAGAAATAAGATTTTATACATTTAAGGAGTCTTTATACTGAACTCATCCAACGAATAGAAGAATGCCATTCTTAAAACTCTGCAACAAATGATGTAAGTCACAAATCTTTGGCCATCATCTTGATAATACTTGACACACTTGTCCAGGTTAAAATACTCAGGACAATGACAAGTTCTTCTGATCTATAATGTTTTAGATGATATTTAATATAGTAGTATAGGCACATATTATATATAGTTCTTGTAATATATATATATATCTACTACATAGTTTTAAGATTATTTTCAGATGAATTTTTTTCTTTTATTTCCTAACTTTATAGAAAATACATTTTTATTTTTAATTACTAAAACTTCCATTATAAAGTATTGTGAATATCTCTTAAATTGTTTTAGCTAACACAGAACACAGTAGAAATTCATTAATATCATTGCTCCTATCACTTTGAAAGCAATTTTTTCACTCATTCAAAAAAATTTTTTCAGTTCCTGAGCTTAAGAGGCCTACAAAAAATTTACTCCTAGACTTTCATCTTGTAGTTTTGAATTCTTATGCTACTCAGAATTGCAGAAAGAATTCCTGCAGATAAAATCTCTCAGAAGTGACTTCATAGGAACATGATAATTTCACAACCAAAATTGTGTACTGGGGGAGGGCGGAGTGGGGGGGCAGGTAGTGGTAAACCTAATTGAACACACTTAGTACTGTGTGCCAGGACCCAGGTTTAAGTCCAAGGTCCCCACCTTCAGGGAGAAAACTTCACCAGTGGTGAAGCAATACCATAAGTGTCTCACTCTCTACCCCCTTTTCCTCTGGATTTCTCTCTATGTCTCTAAACAGTAAATAATAAATAAATTTTTTTTTCAAAAATATTTATTTTATTTATTTATTCCCTTTTGTTGCTTTGTTGTTTTATTGTTGTTGTCGTTTTGGGGTAGGACAGAGAGAAATGGAGAGAGGAGGGGAAGACAGAGAGGAGGAGAGAAAGATAGACACCTGCAGACCTGCTTCACCGCCTGTGAAGCGACTCCCCTGCAGGTGGGGAGCCGGGGTTCGAACCGGGATCCTTATGCCGGTCCTTGTGCTTTGCGCCACCTGCGCTTAACCCGCTGCACTGCAGCCCGACTCCCAATAAATAAAATATTTTTAAAAAGAAGTTGTGTCTTAGGATCATGGTGAAATATATATGTTAAAAAATAGACAGCAACCATCCTGAAAGGTTTGTAGTCATTAAAATATCTCTTTTGCTCCCTCTGCTGGTCGGTCTCATTTAAAAATAAAGTTCTTTGAATTCTTTCCAGAAATGCTGATGCGTTTTTAATTTTCACAGACCTTTAGAATTTAAGCATCAAGACCTATTTGTTGTTACTCATCTGTTTAGTTTTTGCTTGTGTAAATTATAAGTTTGTGTGGGAAAAAATCTGGTAGAGATATCGTGAAAATGCAAGTTCTATTAGATCAACAACCCAAAGGTTACTAAGCATGAGACAAGAGAATGTATACCCTCTTCTTAACATAATATGATCTCAAAGAGTGTATAACATTCATAAAATTATTTAAGAATAAGAAATATAATTGAGGTACTTACTGCATAGCATTGATTATATGGTGTAGCCTTACAGTCAATGTGTAATTGACTGATAACTACACATAAAAGTATAGAATAAAATTACAGAAATTACAGAAGCCAGACCTTCTACCTTCTGCAACCCTCAATGACCCTGGGTCCATGCTCCCAGAGGGTGAGAGAATGGGAAAGCTATCATGGGAGGGGGTGGGTTATGGAGATTGGGTGGTGGGAATTGTGAGGAGTTGTACCCCTCCTACCTTATGTTTTTGTTCATTAATCCTTTCTTAAATAAAAAATTTTTTAAAAATGTATAGAATGAGAAAAATTGTATGAACAAGAAATAGAAATTTCACTGAACTTTAAAAATAACTGGTATAGAGTACAAGCAAGAACATGATAGGATTGGTTAATGAAAATCAAGTAAACCAGCATTAATAATCCAAATCTTTTTACTTCCCTTCTCAATACCACTTCCTTTTACATCATTGCAAACACTGGCATTAAGAACAGCATCTTGTTCATACCTAACATAAAGAACATCTATATTCCAAATTATACCTGTATATATACCTTAAAAGTTAATACCCACCATTGTTCAGTAGCTGTAACTATTTCTGAGCAACATTCAGTTCTTCTGTCTGAACACACTCTCAATATTCTTTATTACCTATGGAATAGAGAATAAAGTTAGCCACAAATAATGCACACTCTTTAAAATAGTAAAAAAAAAAAAAAAAACTAATTAGAAAGAAGACACAGTGTACATGTGAATATCAAAGGCCCTCAAACAACATGGAAATGTTACTCTTCATTTAAGGGACCCTGAATCTATCATCTGATTCTAGTTAGGAAAGTGTAGAAGGCACAATGAATTTCCAACGTGGCAGGTTAATCAGGTCACTATCAAACCTACTGTGTTTCTAACTAAACCATAGTGGGATTCTACAAATTTCACCTCTAGAATCTTCTTGATTCAAATGTTCATACAACTTCATTATTCTAAATTGTTGACATGGCTAACTGTCTTACTTTCTTGATTACTATGTGAACCACACCACCTTGCTTAAGTATTTCTATGTTTCTATTTGGCCTCAGTCAACATGGCATGTATGATTGCATCATTTAATCCAAATATAAGTCATTTCAGTCCTTTTCAAAAACTTTTCTTTCCTAAATCATGAATTTCTCTGTGCTTAATGAAGGAAGCATTTTCTATGTCTCCTTGATGAATAAATTTTGGAGATACCAAATATCCCTAATTTATTTGAATTTCTCTTTCCACAACATACTGATTTTTTTGTGGCATTTTAACTTAATTTGGCACATCCTATTAATGAGTTAGTTCTAGCTGAATAATCAGTTAAAACCTGTGAAATGTACTCAAACTAACACATTAAACTTATTTACGGGAGTCGGGCTGTAGCACAGCGGGTTAAGCGCAGGTGGCACAAAGCACAAGGACCGGCATAAGGATCCCGGTTGAACCCTGGCTCCCCACCTGCAGAGGAGTCGCTTCACAGGCGGTGAAGCAGGTCTGCAGGTGTCTATCTTTCTCTCCTCCTCTCTGTCTTCCCCTCCTCTCTCCATTTCTCTCTGTCCTATCCAACAACGACTACAACAATAAAACAACAAGGGCAACAAAAGGGAATAAATAAATAAAATAAATATTAAAAAAACTTATTTACTTCTTCATTTATTGATGCATTTATTAATTCATTGATTAAACTCATTATCACTAAGTATTCTACACTGGAAATACAGTATAAATAAGTGAACTAAATCTCCCTGGCTTTGTGAAGTCGATATCTGATGAAGATATGGGTAATGAAAAAACACTTTTACATATAACACATTAGAAAATTATTAAATGAGTGTTTAGAAAGAAACAGAAAAATAAAAGGGGCGTTGATGATACTGCACTGTATAACTTTAAGTCGGGAAGATATGAGACAAGTCTGAAAAAAAGGCACAAGGAAAAGACTTTGACAATTGTTTAAGAATCATGAAATATGGGGGAGTCGGGCGGTAGTGCAGCAACTTAAGCGCACCTGGCGCAAAGTGCAAGAACCGGCTTACGGATCCCGGTTTGAGCCCCCGGCTCCCCACCTGCCTGGGAGTCGCGTAACAAGCTGTGAAGTAGGTCTGCAGGTGTCTTTCTCTCTCCCTCTATGTCTTCCCCTCCTCTCTTGATTTCTCTCTGTTCTATCCAACAATGATGACATCAATAACAACAATAATAATAACTACAACAAGGTCACCAAAAGGGAATAAATAAATAAATAAATAAATATCTTTTTTTAAAAAAATCATGAAATACTGGTAGTACCAGAACAGAGAGGAAGAATAAATGATCTAATGCATCATTTCATATTATCAAATACTGAATAACAACCAACTTATCACTAGTTCTCATTTACTTACTCATTGAAATAGAAAACAATTCAAAGTAGTTATTTTCCAGCTTAGTGAATACACAGTAAATTTAACAATTATCTGGGATGATTATCCCTGATCACTTCAAGCTAAGAGGGAATTATCTTAAGCTGTATATTTATTATGAATTAGGAACACAATACTAATACTTACAGCATCCTGATCAACAGTAACATCTCTTTTAAATAACACAGTAAGTTTTTGAGTACTTTTTTTAAAGAGCCTAGCAATATTTTCTAGGTTGTCAGTAAACTTACAGTTTTTATAGTTTGACTACTCTGTTTTTAACTGTCATGAATTCAGGGAAACATCCAAGTTATAATTCTGAATAGTGAAATTAAGTATTGATTTGCCTGTAAGCAAATAAATTAATAAAACTATATGCTGAGAGTCTGTTTAATTTAAGGTATTGAATATAAGAAGTCATTTTGTATTTAAAGAATTTTATGGCTCATTTCAGTTATCAAAACAAATCATAATTTGTTGAAATGGTAAATGGTTATTATGGAAAAGTCTTTTAATAATCAATAGCACCAGATTCAGGTGCACACAGTGGAGGGATACTTCACCATGTGTGAGGACCCAAGTTCAAGCCTCAGGCTTCTACCTGCAGAGGAGAACACTTCACACGCAGTGAAGCAGTGTTGCAAAAGGTCTCCAGGAAAAGTGGTGGTGTTTGTGCTGACATCCAGCCACAATAATAACTCTGATGGCAAAGAGAAAGAAAGAAGAAAGAGAGGAGGGAAAGGGGAGGGTGAGGGAAAGGGGAGGGAGGGAAAGGATGGGAAGGGGAGAGAGAAGAAGGAGGAGAGGGAGGGAGGAAAAGAAAGAAAAGAGGGGGAAAGGAGTGAGGAAGAGAGGAGAGTGGAAGGGAGGAAAAGATGACTGAAAGGAAGAAAATAATAATCAGTAGATTCTTTTTGAATAGAAAGATGTCATTGTAGAAGACAAACCTACAAGTTATTATTGGATGAAGTGATAGAGAGAAATTTCCTTAAAGGATTCCAAAGGTACCTGCTGATTTAGGATTATTTATATAAAGAAACTAAGTAAAATGAGATAAAAGTGATGAAATAATTTATATGTACATCAGTGGAATTGTTATTTTTTTTACTTTATTGGTTGAATATAAGATATGTTTGCTAAAGTACTGAATTATTTACAAATATAATATGAAATCAGTATCATAACAATGTTTAGAACATGTAATATTGTCCCTATTTTAAAGATGAAGAAACTGAGGTTCCAAGGTAGCTGGACCTTCCTGAAATATAAGTTCAGGACTCTGTGATCCTACATTCCCACACCCCAAGCTGTGATACTCATTTTCTCTCCTGGCATCATGACATGCCAGTAGCATCTTTTTAAGTTTCTTTATTATTCTTGTTTCCAACATTTTTCAGGTTAGTATTTATTTAAAATTATTTCCACAACAGAAAACTAGTCTATCCTGTTGTAAGCAACAAATTGGCCTATACTATATTTGAGGATTTAAAAACAAAAGATCAAAGAAAAGTCACATTCAAAACTAAAAGTGAAATATTTTGCACAATCATGTTTACTTTAACAGTACAAAAAACACTCCAAAATTCATGCAAGTATGTGGGAAATAGAACTTTTCTACTAATAATGAAGAAAAAAATTCCATTCCCTGAAGATGGAGACCTGAGACTCAAACCTGGTCCTTGTGTATGGTAAATATATGCACTTTACAAGATGTGCCACTGCTCATGTAGGGTATGACATGGATTCAAGCACTGACAACAGATGCAATAGTGAAAGTTCTAGTGCTATGATTTCTCTGTCTGCCTGAATGAATTAAAGCAAAAGTGATCCAGAGAAATGAAATAACACTTCGATGAGGCCAAGTTTTTTTTTCCTTTTTCTGTTTCTGGATAACTAAGCAGCAGAACAGCAGTTAACAGTAGAGCTTAGAACCTGAATGTAAAAGTCCCAAAATATGTAAACTCATAGCACAATATTTGACAACTACTGGGTCAAAGATGAACTCAAGGAATAAATTTAAATGTTTCTAGAATTCAATGAAAATGAAAAGACAAGCAACCAAAATATTTGAGACACAGCTAAAGCAGCACTAAGAAGGAAATTCATAGCCATACAAGCACACATTAGTAAACAAGAAAAAGCTCAAGTAAACAATATGACTACACACTTTAAAGAATTAGAAGAACCCATCATCTGGGACTCTAGTCATGGAATTCCCACATAGATATTTTAGGCCTAAACCTCTAACAGATCCCTTTCTCTACCATCCATCAGGAACAACATCATAAACCCTTGACAGAAACTTGTGTTCAATGTAGAACAACAATGGTAGATACTTCCTCACTCTCCAAAGAGATGCTGGGTCAACATATTTTGCCACTTTTTGCCATTGTTCCTGAAATGAATACAACCCATGATGTTCCTAATTATGACCACGGAATGTCAGTCAGACCATATACAAATTTGATGCAATACCAATCAAGGTCCTACCAATTTTCATTAAAAGAAGGAAGTCATAGGTTTGATCTTTGACACTTTATAGGTCAGAGTTTAGCTGACCAGTGTTTCTGTCTCTTTTTCTCTTTTCCTGCACCTCTTTTTAAGTCAGTAATATCATCCTTCAGAAAACAAAGGAAATATATGCTCTATAGAGGAAGCCGGAGGTTCCCGCTGTCTTAGGGTTTAAGAAGACAATAGTTATTGTTATAATCATATTATTTGGCAATTGGGTTAACTTTGAAATATCCCTTTGTTAGGATTTGTTGTGTCATACACAGCATCACCATAATTTATGTCCTTTGACATTATTTGTATATAGCTGTGCTACCACTTGCTTCTGTCCTCCCTGGTCTTCTTCTTCTAGCCTTTGCCCTTCTTCCGTAGCCAGTCAACAGCATCAGGTTGAAAGCTGTCAGGAGATGCTTGTTGCTGGCTTTGAAAGTGACTGGGATCCATGTGGATTCAGTCAGCTAAGAAGGATCATCAGTTTCCCCAGTGAATGGGTACTCACAGGATGCACCACGAGAAGGTCGATCCAATGCACCCCTCCCTGGTCTAAGCTTTTAAGAGAGTTAACATATAGAAGACTCAGCCTATGGTCTGTGCATTAAAAAGTTTGAGACTCACTTTCCCGCATACTTCTCTTAATTCATACCAAATGATATTGCATCCACCGATCCCAATATAATCAATGCAACGAGTACCACCTCAGCATGCCTCACTTCAGACTGTGTCCAGAGACGTCAGGCATGGAATGTCAACACTTCAGCCTCATTAGTCCAGTGAATCTTTCCTTTCATAGAACTCTCTATTTCCATTCCAGGTGGTTCACTTCCCAACAAAGTCCCAAAACCTAGATATAGACCAGGTCCCATGAGATAGAACATATGTCATGTATCCATAAATTAGGGCAAAATATATACCTGAAAGCAAAAGTACATAATAGTTTGCAGTGAGTCAGTATGAAGTTCATAATGAAATAGTGTCTACTTAGACTTAGATACCCTCCTCACCTAATTCCTATTACACTTCCCTCACTCACTCCAAAGCTAACCTTATCAAAGCAAGGACTGCAAAAACTGAATAAGGGAAAGAGACTGGAATACTTTAAAGATGACTCTTTAGTCACTATCAGTCCACCCCATCAGCTGGGGCCCTATTCAGGGAGTCCTGAGATTCCCAGACAGACATGATGGGCCTATCCTGGAATAAAACCTTCTCTCCATTGTTATTGGTCATCTCTCTCAGCAACAACAAAATACACCCCTTTGTGGGCCCTCATAGGACCTTGCCCTCAACATGGATCAACAATAGTAGAGAATGTTTCATCCTCTGAAGGGAGGCTGGACAACATACTCAATGCTACACCTGAGGAAGAGGGTTCCTGATATAGGGGCAGCTTGGAATGTTCCTATTCATGACCACAGAATGTGAGCTCAGACCTAGAGGGATTCAGAGGTCACATAGGCTCCTAAACTGAATATGGGCCCCAGATCACATCAAATCGATGGGATTACAGTCAATAATATTTATGGACCTTTCCCATATTTGGGAGCTACTTTTTTTTCCCTGATCCAGCTTTCTGGTCCTTTTTCCAGCCATAACACCATCTCCCCAGACAATAACTAAGATCCACCTGTGTATCAGACTTCAGGCTCAGTGGAGGGGGGAAAAAAAGTATAGCCACAGGCCCCTTAGAATATAACTAAAATATACCTACTAGCTATCTACAAAATGGAGACCCCTCCCAACTCTTCATCTTCATATGCACTATTCCGGCCTTTAGGTTCATGATTGTTAAACAATTTGTTTGGCTTTTTATGTTAGCTCTCTTTTCAGCTACCAGGTTCCAGATGCTAGCATGATGCCAAACAGACTTCCCTGGACAGACAACCTCACAAATGTGTCCTGGAGCTCCGATTCTCCAGAACCCCACCCCACTAGGAAAGAGAGAGGCAGGCTGGGAGTATGGATTGATCTGTCAATGCCCATGTTCAGTGGGGAAGCAATTACAGAAGCTAGACCTTCCACCTTCTGCATCCCACAATGACCTTGGTTCCATACTCCCAGAGGGCTAAAGAAAAGGAAAGCTATCAGGGAAGGGATGGGATATGGAGTTCTGGGTGGTAGAAATTATGTGGAGTTGTATCCCTTTATGTGGCTTTGTCAGTATTTCCTTTTTATAAATTTAATTAATTAATTAATTTTAATTTTAATTATTTTTTAATTTTAATTAATTTTTATAAATTAAATTAAGTAATTAATTAATTAATAAGAAAAGAAAGGAGGAATAGGAAAAAGAGATGGAGAAGAAGAAGAAGGAGAAGGAGAAGAAGAAGAAGAAGAAGAAGAAGAAGGAGGAGTTTTTAACTTTTGCTGCTAAAAGACCAGAGAATAGCTTATACCAGTAACAAGCAATTCAGTTAAAAAAAAAAAAAACCCTTAATTTTCCTTCAGATATTTTACTTACTTCTGATAATTGCTTTTTCGCTAACCCTCTGCAAATTTCTCTCTTCCTCACTGCTTAGGCATATGATATGCCATCATTTTAATACCTTTCCTTCTTAACTAGTTGTCATTTCAAATTCATTACTCTTTGCATGAATTTATAGTTTTCCCCCAAGTCATACTCATTCCTTATCTAGACCCTCAAATTTTAAATGTTCCTGAACCCCCTAGATTTGTTTAATAATGTGTAGCTCGGATCAGACATGATTTAGTAGTCAAAAATGTTTTGAAACCTGCATACAGGATCAGAAAAATTAAGGAGAGAAAGAAACAGATGTGCAAAAATCTATGAGAAAGAATAACCTTTTGGAAAATTAAAAAATTCATGAGCCAATCTTTTATTTATGGCAACTTCTCCACATAACCTATAAATTAATATCAAAGTACTATTCTTTCCTCGGAGATCACAACTTCTAAATTTTTCAGATATGAAGTATTTATTGTATTCATAATTTGTATCTGCATGCATTAATTGGTGAACAAATGGGTAAAATTACCATTATCATTTCTTTCCGTTACCATCAAAAGAAAAGCAGTAATTTCCTGGATAAGAGGGAACAGCATGGAATAAAAATACAGAACACTAACTTGACAACAGTGCCAAATAAAAATAATTCACCTTGTTAAATAATTACACTAAAATAGTATCCTTAAATCAGCACTGTTTTTTTCCCCTTCAGAATAAGTTGATTTTTCCTTATAGTGAATATTTAGCCATCATCAATTTCCATAGAAAATAGGCAGTTGAAATTGACAAGATAAGCAGTAAGTTCAGAATCACTTCCGAAATAAACTATTTTACATCTGAATGAGAAAAAATAAAAGGTTCTTAGACTCTCTTTTAACATTTTAGCTAGAAGGAGTTCAAATGCAGGAAATCTTAGTAATCTTATGGGCAGTTTGACTATCTCGCAACCCCCAAAATAATAGTTAAGACAATTCAGATACATTTTGGGGGTAGGAGTAGATGACAGTATGTTAAATGGTGAGAACTGTTCTAACAATGGATCTGACAAGTGTGCTGTTAAGATGGCAATGAAGGATCTATAAATGCTTCTAAAATGAACAAATAACAACAGAATACATAAACTGTCAATAAGCATTGGTAAAAATCCCACAATGACCCTGGGTCCATGCTCCCAGAGGGATAGAGAATGGGAAAGCTATTGGGGAGGGGATGGGATATGGAGATTGGGTGGTGGGAATTGTGTGGAGTTGTACCCCCCCATCCTATGATTTTGTTAATGTCTCCTTTCTTAAATAAATAAATAAATTTTAAAAAATGGTAGTTAACACTATAAGGTCCATGCAACTAAAAACAGATATAAGGTCAGCCATGTACAGTAAATTATATATATATATATATATATATATATATATATATATATATATATATTCAGCCATGTACAATAAATGTTTTTCCAAAACATCGTCATCTTAACCTTACTTGAAAGCTTCCATAGTTAAACTCTCCTGATTTATGATCCAAATGATCTGCTTCATTAAAGTGTAAAGTGTCAAAAGTCTACACTACTTATGTGTGTGTTTTCTCAATGAGCCTCTTTGAATAGTTGCAATTAAATAGCAGATTCCATATATACAAAAATAATCTAGTAATAGTAATGAAGAAAAAAATTAAACAGACATCAAAGAATTTACCTTTGCATGTTCTAGAGTGATGTTATGAAGGAAACCACTTAGTGTCTATGTGTTATTATATTAAATCCTTTTTTAATAGTGTTTTAAAAAATAAATGTCAGTCAACTTTATATTTGAAAGTACACAGTTACACCCAGGAAAGGAAGACACAGGAGTTTGAAACAATTTAGTTCAAGCAGCATTAAAGACTATTTCACTAATGCTAATTATTTTTGTTCTTGTTACAGTTATAATACATTGGACTGTGTTCACAACTGCATACAAATAATGCTGATAATATGCTTTATTTTTATTTTTTTAATTATTTTTGCCAACAGGGTTATAACTGAGGTTTGATGCATACATAAAGTCTCCACTATTCCCAGCAGTCGCCTTTTTTTTCATTTCACATTTAATTTTCCTTTCAAATTATTGGAAAATATTTTATAATTGTAGTGACCTTCCTTTTTTCATCTTTTAATTCATTAATGATTTAATAATAGCTTCCATGATTATAGGAAAACAGAGAAATACTACCACATGCACTCACCACTGAAGTTATAGGCATCATCCTCATGTCCCACCCCACTCAACCATATCCACTATAATAATCCTCATAGTAATCTTATGGGCAGTTTGACTATCTTTTTTTTTTAAGTTCATGTATTTGCATTCTTTTTATTCCACATATGAGAAAAGCCATTATGCAGTTGTCTTTCACTTCCTTACTCCATTAAACATAATCACCTCAAGTTTCATTCATTTTCTCCCAAGGATCACAATATCATCTCTTTAATTGCAAAGTAGTTTTCCATTGAGTTTATGGACCATAACTTCTTAATACAATCATCTGTTGATGGGAATTTAGGCTGACTCCCCTCCTTCGCTATTGGGAATAATGCAGTTACTTACATAAGGTTGTATAAGTCCCTTCGAATTAGTGTTCTCATATCCTTTGGATATGTATGTGTTCAGAGTCATATTGCTGGATGACAAGACATTTACATTTTTATTTGAGAAGTCTCCATTCTGTTTTCCAGAGGTGTTGTACCATTTTCATCCCTACCATCACTGAAGCAGAGTTCATTTTTCTCCACATCCTTGCTAGCACTCATCATCTCTTGATGTGCTGATGTAAGCAATTCTCACAGATATGAGGTAATAGCTCCTTATGGTTTTAATTTGCATTTCTGCAGTGATAAGTGAAGAATATTTCTTTTTTTAAAAGATTTTATTTATTCATTAATGGAGAGAGAGAGAGAGAGAGAGAGAGAGAGAGAGAGAGGGAACCAAACATCACTCTGGTACATGTGCTGCCAGAGATTGAACTCAGGACATCATGCTTGAGAGTCCAATGCTTCATCCACTGTACCACCTCCTGGACCACATGAAGGCTATTTCTTCATATGTCTTTTGATCCTGTGAATCTATTCTTTGGAAATTAATATATTCAGATCTTTTCCCCACCTTTTTTATTGGGTTATCTGGTTTTTGGTTATTGAGTTGCATGAGTTCTTTATAACCTGCTTGGTCTCAATTTCATATAATTTATGTGTTAATATCTGGAATATAATTTATGTGTTTATTTCCATTGGTCCAAGTGCTCAATTTTATTCTAATATCACACTGTTTTAATTACTACTGTTTTGTGATATAAATATGTTAAAGAGCTCTATTTTCCCTTTTTTTTTCCTCTGAAGTGTTTTTCACTATTTGTGGAATTTTGTGCTTCCATGTGGATTTTTTAATAATTCCTTGAAGAGAGTCACTGGGATTTTTATAGAGTATATTGAATTTCTATATTATTTTTTGGAAATGTCAATTTTAGTAATACTTATTCTTCTAGCCCATGAGAGAGGGTTGTTCTTTCATCACTTTATGTCACCCTTTATTTCTTTTATTAATATCCTATAACTTCAATTGTGAAGAGTTTTCACTTTCTTTGCTAAATTAACTCCAAAATGTGTTCTCTTTTGGACAGCAATAAACAGCATTCTTTCTTTCATTTACCTTTCCTCAGCCTTGTCATTTGTGTATAAAAACACCACAAATTTATATCTATTGATTTTGTGTCCTGCTGCCTTAATAAATTTATAGATTGTTACTAGAAGTTTTGAGGTCAAATACTTAGGGTTCTAGATAATTTATAACGGTATTTACAAATAGTTATCACTTAATTTACTCCTTTTCAATATGGATTCCTTTGATATCTCTTTCTTGTCTGATTGCACTGTCAAGAACTTTCTACACAATGTTGTAAATGTGCAGAAAGTGCATAATCTTGTCTAGTCTCAGATTTAGAGGGGGAAACCTAGTTTTTTCCCCTTTGAATATGATGTTAGACATGGTTTTTATTTGTCTGTTCTGTCATTCTTCAGTTGTTGTGTTCTGAATGCTACATTATACTAAAGACCTTTCACAAATGCAGTCACCAACCTCAAAAATTACAACAAATTCAACTGAAGCAAGGAATGATGCAATTCAACCAATACCAGTTAGCCAAACAACACTCCAGTCCAAGAAAAAAACAGCAGCCAAAACCAAAAAAAAAAAAGAGAGAGAGAGAGAGTAAAGAAGGGAAAGCAAGAATAGACAATTATGCAAATCTACTGTCCACTATAAATTCTGGGGGTAGCAAGAAGAGAAAGGAAAGTAGAAAAGACACACATACACACACACACACACACACACACACACACACACACACACTTCACTCCGAGTTAAATATCTCCCCCCAAATAATTCACAATCGAGTATCAGTGAATTTTGAAAGCAAAAGAAGGAAGAGGGAAGAAAAGAAAAAATAAAGAGCAGTGAAAGGAAAGAGGTTTTTTTTTTTTTTTTTTTTTTTAATTAGATAGGAAGAGGGAAAAAGGAGAGTGGAGGGAAGAGGTAGAGAGAAACAAGTTCCTCTCACAATGGATAGGACACCCAGTCACCTATCATTGGAAAAAACAACAAAAGTTAATTTGGGTCAACCTGTAGTAAAAAGAGGAAATAGAGACACATGTATAGAATAATAGTAATAATAAAATAAAATAGAGTAAAGATCCCTAACAGTCTATCTGCTGCTTGAACTATTCTGGATTGGCTGCAGGCAGCCTGAGCAAAGACAGCTAACTGTAAGAAGTATAAACAAACAAACAAAACCTCCAGGTAGTCTTTCCAAGGTAGGGCTGAGGCTCTGATTGGCCAGGTATTTTGTTACTCAAATAGATCTCCAGCCACCTAAAAAAAAAGAGAGAGAGAGAGAAGGAAAACAAAAAGGAAAAAGCTTGGAATGACACCCCTGGTGAGGCAGGAACCTTAGTAAAGAAAATAGCTCAGCAGGAAGCCTGCTAGGAGTGGCTGTCCAGCCCCTGGGGGCTGGTTCTGGGGTGGGGTGGAGGAGTGAGTTCAGAAATAATCAAGTCAGAGATTTTTCCTTTGTTTGTCCCCCTCGACTCCATTTGCCAGCCCAAGAATGGATTATAGGATTCTTTTTTGGTGTCATCCTGACTACCCCTTGTTCACCATCCCACTGACGGCCCAGTATCCTACCCTATCCAGAGAATCTCAGGTAGTAAGCTGCTGCTTTTTGCAGCTCACACCAGCTGCTGCTTCCAAGTTGCCATCTTCTGTATTTCTTTTTTTCCTTAGATGATGAACTTTCTTGTTTTTTAAATTTTATTATTGTCTTACCACTGATTTGCAAAATTTTAAGATAATAAGGGTATAATTCAGTACTGTTCCCGTCACCAGAGTTCTACATCCCTATACCCTCCATTGGATGCTACAGTAGTTCTCCCAAGGTTACAGATATAAGTTAATTATTTCTATAACTATCTATCTATATTTGTATATATTTGCCCATTTTTATGATTCTGTCTTCTATTCCTTTCTAAGTCACACCTATACTTATTAATACTTCCAAATGACCTTCCTTTTTTCTTCTCTCTTTGAGTACTGATGGAGTTGAAGTTCAGAGTCCTCTGGTCATCACCTCCTATTATTTATTCCCCTACTGGGAATATGAACCAAACATTTCTTTGAAGTGCAGAAGGTGGGAGTTCTGGATTATGTCATTGCTTCTTTTCTGGAAATGGGTGTTGGTAGATCAATCCATACCCCCCAGCCTATTTCTATCTTTTCCGAATGCAGTAGGGCTCTGGAAAATAAACTGCTGAGATCATCTTCCCAGAAAAGTCAAGATGGAAATCATGATAGCATTGGCAACTTGGTGACTAAAAGCTGGTAAGAAATAAAGCAGTATAAAATAATTAATGAATAGCAACCAAAAAGCAGGAGTAGAGGAGATAATAGTGATCATAGGGTGGAAAATATGTGGAAGTCTATTTTAGGTATGTTACTAGGGGCCCATAACTTTTGGAGTTGTTGCTTGAGTTTGACAACTCCCATGGAGTTGGACAAAAGTAGTGTCTGGGAATATGATATCAGAGTTGAGAATAAGGATAGAAAGTTGGTACTAAAGAGTACCTTCCAAATCTGAAGGAACTCTATGAATAAATTTAACTGTTTATCCTTTCAATATGATCCAGGGCCCATATATATTCATACTTAGCATAAAAGCCTGTGTAACCTCTAAGTCCCTGTCATTTCATGGTCACAGATTGGAGATGTGGTAGTCCCTACCATTACTGCTTTTTAGGGAGGACAAGTTCCTGGAGGGGCCTATGAAAAAGCTTATGATGATGGAAGTGACCAGTGATTGTGGAGGGAGGAATATTTAGAGGGCCATCATATATGTGTGGGAATCAAAGAATTCCCTAACTCAGGTCCCAGATGATAGAGTGGTTTGTTATTGACCAGTAAAACCATTATTAAGTGAGCCACTTTTTTGCCCTTATCCAGCTTTTGTAGTCCTTTCTTTATCTAGTAATGTTAGACTTTTTCACAGTTGTTCAAATATTGGATACCATTTGTTATATCCCTTCTACTAGGATCCCAGGCTTCTTAGGCTTAAGTCTAATCACAAAGGGCTATTAAGCACTTTTATTTTGATTTACATAAATGATCCTTACATTATGGGTATATGTACACCTGGACCCAGTACCCTAAGCCTGGACCTTGCCTGTAACTTTGTTAGATAACATGTTATCTAAAATGGAATGGTCCCCTTTGTATTTCTTCAAATTTCCTGAATATGTGTGTGTGTGTATATATATATATATATATATATACACATATATATATATACACATATATACATATATATTAAATGCTTTCTCTGACAGCTCCTCTTTCTCTGCATTATTATCTATATGGATAATTTGTTTATTGTCTGTAACTGGTGTTTTCCCAGTTTTACCCATGTATTATGATTTCCATTGTTGGCAAACAGGTAGATATGAAGTGCTGCTGGATCTGAATTGATGACAAACAGATGGATCTGAATCTGCTCTGTGAATTGCAGGAAGAGTGGAGAAGTTTTAAGGAAATTATGTACACATTCAAAAATCAGTAATAAAAAAAAATCCACAATCCCATTACATTATGAAAGAGCTGAGTAGGTACTTCTCCAAATAAGATATCCAGAAAGCTGACAATCATATAAAAATTTTCAAAAGCACTGATTATCAGAGAAATACAATTTAAGACAATAAGATGCTATTTAACCCCTATAAGGAAGCCTACATCAAAAAGAACACAGACTAGTACTAGCAAAGATATGAAGAGAAAGAACCCTCTTGCACTGTTGGTTTGGAAGAAAAATGAAATCAACCCCTATGGAAAAAAGTTTCCAGATTCCTGAAAACATTAAAAAATCAACCTACTATCTCACTCAGCAGTGCCTCTCCTAGATATCTAGCCAAAGAACACAAAGACACTTATTCCAAAAATATCTATGCACACTTCGTTGTATATTAACCAGCATCTGGAAACAACCAAAATATCTAACAAACGAAAGCTTAAAAGAGTTGTAGTATATATACACAATGGAAATCTTCACAAAGTGTAAGAAATTATGGCTTACTTTTATTTGCTTCAACATGGAAGGAACTAGTGGGAATGATCATGTTGAGCTAGATAATCTGGAAGGAATGATGATCTTACTGGAAGAAGACCTTACTCACGAATGAGCTCTAAGAAACAAAACAATGGACAATATTAACTAGATCCTTACTAGACTATAATCTATAACAGAATATCTGGATATTCAGAAAGAGAAAGTGAATCACCCTCGGGGGAAGCTGGGGAACTAAGTCTTTATGATAGAATAAGATGATTTAATTGAGGATAAAAATGTACAGATACCTATCATGGGGAAATATGGAAATGCACACCTTTGTAATAATTACAATCCCATAAATCAACATTTCCTCAATAAAATCATAATCTTAATTTTAAAAAGATTATGTTCAAGTAAGCAGGAAGCAGATTTGGAAATATGATTAGTAGGTAACTCATAAAACTAATATGAAATGTGGGGTAAAGTATCATCCGTCAGAGCTATGTTATTCTCAACTACAAATTAAATAGCATACTCTCAGGTTGAGATTATCCTAAAAGTGATATACGTAATATTATGGTGCTTGTTGTCCTATGAACAGAACCCTACTCTTATATTTGTCACATTATTGGGGAACTCCAGAACTCCTTCTGATATTCCCAAACAGCTTCCTGAAAATGAAGACTTTTCTATGTTTTTTGCCATATATAGGATGACACAGGGTTGTCTACCAGGGTCTTTATGTCATCTAGGACATTTTAGAGATTGGTTGTTAAAGATTGCTACATGGGTACAAAGAGATTGGTTGATTAGAGACTGCTACATGGGTACAAAGTTTAGTTCCCTAGTTCCTCGGGGTGGCCTCATGCATCTTGCTTAATTGCCTGTTGCTTCTACAGATCAGGGCATCACTTTCCTAGCTGCGATTCCTGTGTTCCACAGTTCCTGGGTTGTACAGTTCCTGAGCTGCACAGTTCCTGCACAGCATGGATTAAAAGCAACATGATACCTGCTGGCAATGTACATATGTCATGGTCCATCTCTTCTATTCCCATTATCATCATGTAATCACTCACCTTCAGACAGTTAAGTTAGTTTTTTTTTTCATTCCCAGAATCACTAGAGGTGCTCTAGTGAAATTCCTTGACATATTTCAATTTAAGTTTTTAGGGGGGGGGATAATTTACTAGCCTTTGTACCCATAGTTTGACTCAGAAATCTTCCATGTCTTTTTCTTGTTTGACTTCTTAGAGCTCTTTTGTTTTTTTTTGCTTACAGTAAAGAACCTTAATTCATATGACAAATTATGTTAATGATTTTTTTATTTATTTTTATTTATTTTATTTATTCCCTTTTGTTGCCCTTGTTGTTTCATTGTTGTAGTTTATATTGTTGTTGTCGTTGTTGGATAGGACAGAGAGAAATGGAGAGAGGGAGGGGAAGACAGAGAGGAGGAGAGAAAGATAGACACCTGCAGACCTGCTTCACCACCTGTGAAGCAACTCCCCTGCAGGTGGGGAGCCGGGGTTCGAACCGGGATCCTTGTGCTTTGCACCACCTGCGCTTAACCCTCTGCGCTACAGCCCGACTCCCGTTAATGATTTTTTAGTTAGAGAAGAGTGAGAGTGGGGCCAAGACATGGCATACCTCGTTGAGTGCAGGTGTTATAAAGTATGCAAGGACCCGGTTTCAAGCCCCTGGTCCCCACTTGCAGGTGGAAGCCTCATGAGCGTGAAGCAGGACTACAGAGCTGCAGGTGTCTCTCTGTCTCTCTCCCTCTCTTTCTCCCCCTACCCTCTCAATTTCTAGCTGTCTCTATCCAATAAATCAGTAAAGATAATAAAAAAATAAATATCAAGAATAGGCCATAAATATTTAAACCATATTTAAAAAGTGAGAGAGGGGAGTCAGGCAGTAGCGCAGTGGGTTAAATGCAGGTGGCTCAAAGCACAAGGATCAGCATAAGGATCCTGATTCGAGCCCCCATCTCCCCACCTGCAGAAGTGTTGCTTCACAGGCAGTGAAGCAGGTCTGCAGGTGTCTATCTTTCTCTTCCCCTCTCTGTCTTCCCCTCCTCTCTCCATTTCTCTCTGTCCTATCCAACAACAACAAGATCAATAACAATAATAATAACTACAACAACAATAAAAAACAACAAGGGCAACAAAAGGAAAATAAATAATTTTTTTTAAGTGAGAGAGCTAGAGAGAGAAGAGAGAGAGTGAAGTAGACCACAGCACCAAGGCTTGGCTCTAACCTCAGTTGAACATATAGTAAAGCAGTGCACTATCTGAGTGAACTATTTAACTAGCCCCAGAATATTTTAAAATTCATGTAACCAATAAGAATGCCCTTGGACTCAACTGGGTCTTTATGGGTAGAAGGAGTAGTTAAGAAAAATAAATCAATTTGATTTCGCCCTTGTTCAGTACGTCACACCGAGTAATCAGAACACCTTTCATAAACCTATATTGCACAGCTACAAAATACTGAGTTTTATTTCAAGATAGTTTTTCCAACTCAAAAATTCTAGTTTATGAGTGAAAGAGTATTGAATGACATAGTAGGAGTATTATACTCAATACAGACATGTTTAACTGACACAAATTTAGAGAATTAGTGGTATTCTTCTACTGAGAGGAAAAGGTGACTGCTGACTGCTGGAGTTCTTGCTTACAGGACCAGTGGCCATAGCCTAAGGCCACATCCACAGTGACTGGAGTTGCCATTAAAGAAATACTTCCCAGAATCTTTCCAAGATCTTCCTAATAATTGCCATCTCTAGAAAAGTATCAGACTGGGAGACCTTATGATTCTGAGATAGCCAGTCCTTGCCACTTTAGTATGACTCACTCTTAAAATATGAAATGGAAAATTATTTCTAGTTTTTACATATATTTCAGGAGCATGAACAGAAGTTTCCTACCAGTAAGCTTTGTGGATATTATTTGCAGAGGATGTGTGCAAAGAAAAGCATATAGCTCTATAAAAATCTAGTTGGGAGTTGGGCAGTAGCGCAATGGGTTAAGCACAGGCAAAGAGCAAGGACCAGCATAAGAATCTCAGCTCCAGCCCCCAACTCCCCACCTATAGGGGAGTGGCTTCACAAGCAGTGAAGTAGGTGGTAGGTCTTTAGGTGTCTAGCTTTCTCTCCCTCTCTCTATCTTCCCCTCCTCTCTCCATTTCTGACTGTCTTATCCAACAACAGCAACATCAATAATAATAATGAAACAACAAGGGCAACAAAGGGGAATAAATAAATAAAAATAAATTTTAAAAAATCTACTACTATTGGTAGGTTATGCCCAGTTGTATTTCTCATGTGGAAATTTCACCATTTGGGCACAGGGCAATGATGCCATGGTAACACAAGTGGAAAACTTGAGGTGGTAGAAACTGTCATAGTTCCCAAAGAAAGTACTGGGAAATAAAACCAGAAGCTTACCCTGCAACAGTGAACCAACTTGTTCCAATAAATGCTATTAGTCCTAAGGCACTTATAACTTCTAGGAAATGTAACAGACTGGAAATAAATAGAACAATGAATCAAGACACTATCTTGTTTCTTACTGAGTTTGTAATTGGATAAATTCTGCAGTGAGAAGATGTTTTGAAATCAAGACTTCAAATCGACAGTCATATCACCCTGAACATGTCCGATCACTTCTAAAACCAAGACTTCAAAAACTAACTGTGATACCTAAAAAGTAGGAATTTAAGGAAATAATGTAGCTAAATTCACAGTGCTTCCCCTGCACATTCCTCTCTTCCATTATTAAATCATACCAAATACTCCCTTCCAACTATCAGTAAACAAAATGCTGACTTACTAGCCAAAAATGTAACAGTTATCTGCTCTGACAATAAATTGTGATGTTGTATATGGAACCAAGAGAATACTCCTACCTAAACCCTGATATAATTTAATACCTACACTGAATTCAGGCAAGGAATGTTTAAACGACAAACAAATATTTAATTCATAATTATTCTCTAACAATGAAAATGAATAAGAAGGAATGAAAGAGATGACTATACAGAACCTTTAAACCAAAACCAAAGAATTTCTAATAATTAAAGGTAGCAATTATAGAATAAATGCCACTCAACATGAATGATATATTTTTCAGGGGGCTGAGTGGTGGTGCACAGTGTTTAGTGCACATAGCATGAATAACAGGGACTGGTATAAGGATCCCAGTTCTAGCCCCCACCCGCACCCCCCAGGTCAACATGTGCAGGCGGTTGCTTCACAAGCAGTGAACTATTACCTTGGCTCACGAAAGAGAACCTCCAGTTCATTACTACTAAATTCAGAAAAAATAAATACATGAGTGAGACATTTTGCACACACTGAATGTGACAGAGGGAGAGCTGCTAACATGTGATGATATACTCTATCGTGCAGAATCCTTTAAAGAGATAGAATCTAGACTTTGTAATATGAAGTTGACTAGATGTTACGTGGCATCAACCTTGCAATCTACAGCACGCCACCCCCCACCCTCATGCCCTCTCATTCTTCTTCCACTCCCTGCATCTCAGAATTTGAATTTGTACCTGGAAAAATACAGTACATGGAGTCACTGAATGCACATGAGAGAATATTAGAAAAAAATCCAAAAATGGTCTGACTTCCAAGATATATTACTGACATTTTTTCTGACTGAATAGAGACTATTCAATATCCTCCCCCTGAGCATAATGGGGTAATTTATATTACATGACAGCTTGATTCAAGACTAAAGAAGAAAGAATAATGAAAAAATAGCATTCTTTTAGAGGTCTGAGATTTTTTTTAATGCCAAATACAAAGAATCTTTTCAGTTCAGGACATTGTAATTCATATTTAATTTCATATGCTCAATTTAGTATGTAATTTATAAATTTGGAAATAATGCTCAAACCCTTGATTTTGACTTTTTACCATCCAAAGTAATTTATATTGTTCAAGTCATATTTTCCACTATATGGTATATTTTTCTATTGATAAAGGCAGATTATTTTCCTTTTCTATATGTTCTCTACCTGAAATTAATTTATTATGAAATAAAATCCTGTATCCTGTCCTATACTGTATCCTATATCTGTATTATAAACCAACTATCTTTTAAAATAAATCCCTACCTTTTCTCTAGATCTTTCTAACTATAGTAGACCATTTGCATTTCTACAGGATATTTGGGAAGAACACATTATATAGAAAAAGTATGATGGGCAAAGTTAGATAGGAAAATTGTTATGCCAAGAAAAACTTATATCTGAGGCTCCAGAGTCCCAGGTTCAATCCCCCATACCACTGTCAGCCAGAACTGAGTAGTGCTCTGGTAAAAAACAAACATACAGACAAAAAGAAAGAAAGAAAGAAAGAAAGAAAGAAAGAAAGAAAGAAAGAAAGAAAGAAAGAAAGAAAGAAGAAGGAAGGAAGGAAGGAAAGAAAGAAACAGTGAAAGAAAGAGAGAAAAGAAACGGAAAGAAAACACTGTACATTTTAATTCAAAGGTTGAATGCTGAGCGGGGAAGATAGCATAATGGTTATGCAAACAAACTCTCATGCTTGAAGCTCCAAAGTACCAGGTTCAATTCCCCATACCACCATAAGCCAGAGCTGAGCAGTGTTCTGGCGTCTCTCTCTCTCTCTCTCTCTCTCTCTCTCTCTCTCTCTCTCTCTCTCTCTCTTTCTCTCTCTCAAAATTAAATAAAAATAAAATATTTAAAATATATATTATAAAAAATTCTATTTAAAGGAGAGAGAGAGAGAGATTGAATGCCTGGTGCAGCAAAAATTTCGATGTATTTATATATCACTAATCCCCCCTCAAATTTTTTTTCTCTAAAATTGTTGGGGTACATTCATATAAAAAGTAACTCGGTGCCTGAAAGACTCTGTTTCTAGTAAGCTATCTGTATATTCCTCAAACATAACCATGTTAATGGGGAACAGCACAAAGGTAGTCCCATATCCCAGGCATCTAATGTCTTTTTTTAAAATATTTATTTATTTAGTTTCCCTTTTGTTGCCCTTTATTTAACATTGTTGTGGTTATTGGATAGGACAGAGAGAAATGGAGAGTGGAGGGGAAGACAGAGAGGGGGGAGAGAAAGACAGACACCTGCAGACCTGCTTCACCGCTTGTGAAGTGATTCCTTTGTAGGTGCGGAGCCGGGGGCTCGAACTGGGATTCTTATGCTGATCCTTGTGCTTTACGCCACTTGCGCTTAACCAGCTATGCCACTGCCCGACTCCCGGCATCTAAGGTCTTAACCTATGATATAGAAGAGCTGTGTCAGTAACTTAATGATATGCAGCAGGTATTCATACACTGAGCTGAAGCTTACTATCTCTAAATTCAGTTACTACACCCTTTATTTTAAGCTACTTAAAAATTGACTCCATTGTTTGTTCTGCTACCTACCCTTTTGTATCTGAAAATCTGAACATTCTAAAAGCCTTGTTAATAAAGGACCCTGGCCCCAAGAGGAGGGCCTTTTTGCTGGACTGCACACCCTCACTGTTATGGTGGTGCCAGTCAGGGAAAGTTACCTCCAGGCTCACAGACATAGAACTCTTTAGTCTCTCTGAGTAATCTTTTGGATATTCTGTGTCTGCAGTTAGGACAACACTATATAAAATAATACTTTATATTTTTTATCATGACCATTCTTAAGGCTTGTTTCAAACAAAATCTAATTTGAACCTCACAAAAGCTCAGGGATATTGCACATGCATATTTTAAATATGTGACAGTAACATGTGGGCTCATTTTTTTTCAAAAACTAAACATAATCCCACCTTTAAATGAAAAGCAGATACTGAAAGATCTCAAGGTGACTTATCCAAGGTCACATAGTCTCAACTGTAATTTTACAGCACACTCCATCCCCTTTCCTTTCTAAAAGACCAGAACAAAAGTTTGATATTTCTTTTTTGTTTTTAAGTTCTTTTTTTAAAAAGAAGTATCCTGCGAGCTGAGCGGTAGCACAGCAGGTTAAGCGCACATGGCACAAAGACAAGGTGTAAGGTTCCCGGTTTGAGCTCCTGGCTCCCTAACTGCAGGGGGTTGCTTCATCCATGGTGATGCAGGTCTGCAGGTGTCTAACTTTCTCTCTCCCTTTTTGTCTTCCCCTCCTCTCTCAATTTTTCTCTGTCCTATCCAACATCAATAACAATAATAACAAAAATGATAAACAATGAGGGCTACAAAAGGGGGAAAAAATAGCCTCCAGGAGCAGTGGATTCATAGTGCAGGCCCCGAGCCCCCCAGGGATAACCCTGGAGGCAAAAAAAAGGAGTTCTTTTTTAACTTTATATTTATTTATTTATTATAGGATAGAAACAGAGAGAAATTGAGTGGGGAGGGGGAGGCAGACAGGGAAAGAGACAGAGAAACACCTGCAGCCCTGCTTCATTTTCTCCTGAAGCTTTCACTCTATAGGTGGGCACCAGAGCTTGAACATGAATCCTTGTACACTGTAATGTGTGTGCTTAACTAAGTGCACCACTTCTTGGCCCTGAAATTCACTTTTTATAAAAAAACATTTTAAATAGATATTGCATCCATATATAAAAATCAACAATCCATGATCACTAAGTATTAATATCCCTCTACTTTTATCACATGTTAAATCTATAAAAACCATGAGACTGAATTTCTAACCAGGACACCAATACTCATTCTTAAATTAATCTTTGTTTTTTGAATATTGGAAACTGGTCATTTTTAATTTTTTAATTTATAAAATGTAGATATCAGTAAAACAATAGGATAAGAGGGGTATAATTCCATACAATTCTCACCACCAGAACTCCCTATCCCATCCATGCTCCACCCCCACCCCTGAAGGCACTCCTATTTTTATCCCATTGGGATTATCTGGAGCCCTAGTCAGGGAGTCCTGGGCTTCCCAGACAGATATTATGGGCCTAGACCTCTAACAGATCCCTCTCTCCATGGTCACTGTTCATTTCCATCAAGAACACCCTAAAGCACCTGGCCCTCAGTATGTATCAGCAATGGTAGGGAATGTTCCATTCTCCGAAGGGAGGTTAAACAACATACTCTACACCCAAGGAAGATGGGTCCTGAAATTAGTGAAGCCTACGATATTCCTAGCTGTGACTACAGAATGCAAACTCAAACCTATAGGGATGCAGAGGCTACATAGGCTCCTGTGCTGAATATGGGTCCCAAATCAAATCAATAGGGTTTACAGTTAGCAGTATTTATATACTTAAATTACTCTTAAAGCAGTCACCTTGATAATTTACAAGGATATCTCACTGATCAAAGATATTCATAATGCTTTGGGGTTAATTTGAAATTCCCTTTATTAATCTCAGAAAAATATTACTTTCTTTACTTAATAGTTATACCTCCTTAGAAAATACAATAATAACTTAATCCTTCACTTTTTTAACCAAAAGAAAGCCATTTCTATGGTCCTTTCCCATATACAATATTTTCATCTAAAGTATGAAAATCTCTCACTGTTAAATATGACTTTTAAAATTTTTCCATGGTCTTATATGGTAATTCTACAAGAGAAATTTCATGAATGAGTTGTCCAAAGGCATCACCATTGAAATATACATGAAACCTGGCAAGATGATGACTCTGATAGGATTAAGCTTCCCTTCATGTTTAATTTTTTATTATTATTGTTGGTATTGCTGTAGTTGTTGTTGGATAGGACAGAGAGAAATGGAGAGAGGAGGGGAAGACAGAGAAGGGGAGACAAAGACAGACACCTGCGGATCTGCTTCACCACCTGTGAAGTGACTCCCCTGAAGGTGGGGAGCCGGGGGCTTGAAATGGGATCCTTAGTTGGGTCCTTGCACTTAGCGCCACTTGCGCTTAACCCACTGTGCTATCGCCCGATTCCCACATGTTTAATTTTTGAAATTCAAAAATAAGTTTTTGAAGCTTACAGCTACATATTATGCATATATATACATATTATGTATGTATGTATTCATTTACATATACACAACAATTAAAGAGAAATTTCATGATGACATTCCCTAAAAACGGTAAGCTGTCCAGGTGAACGTCAAAATTAAGTTCCCAAGGATGATTAATTTTTAAACAAGTAATAGTTCCATTGCAAAATAAGTTCTATTTCTTAGACTTTAACAAGTTTCAAATCTACCAATTTTCCTATTATGCTACTTTCAAAAGACTATCATTTTAACCCCAGTAGAGCATTTTAATAAATTGCCCATTATAGAAATACGAAGGATGTGTTACAAAATCCCTCTTCTCAGAAATAATACCTTTTTGACACTTTGACAAGTTAATGAGGCATTTTTCCCTTCTGAAAAAGTCAGATAGTATGCCTTCATCAAGCAAGTCAGCTTCCAAATGTTTCTTCATTTGACCCTCAAAATACCTTTTAACATTTTCCTTGAGAGTGATGTCAACTGGTACACTTGGTAGATTCCCAGACCTTTAAACTAATTTCATCATATTAGCTAGTGCTAGGGGGTCTCTCCAGAACTAAGTGCACTTGTAAAACTATTCATAAAACTAGACTCCTATTTCTGTCTCTACTTCCTTTAAAACCCTAGTTCTATTTTCCTTGGACCAAAAAGTAAATCAGATCTTAAAGGTTAGAATATTGGTCCATTTTTCAACTACTTCAAGAAGCTTGTTCTCTGAACCTTCATCTTAAATATTAATAAATCTAACTAAGGCAAATTCCTTTTTGTGAAACTAGAATTGTTCTTTTTTTCCTGCTCTTTTCCTGATGCTTACTTGCATTTGGATTCAGTCTTCATTAATTAGCCACTGGGATCTTTAAAAACCCTCACTGCTTTTTCTATATATATATATATATATATATATATATATATATATATATATATATTCTTCAAAAATCTATCAGCAGTGAAGTTGAAATGTTTAGTCTTGTTTGAAATTAATTTTCCACTTTTATTGTTCCATTATTTGGCAGGTTTTATAACTTTATAATTCCCCGGAACCCTTTAACCTGCCTTATATGTTTGTGCTTGATATGTTTCCATAGCAACACATTGATTCTGCCAACTCTATTCCATGAAGCTTACAGAATGAACATGTCTGAGATAAGAATATGAAGATAATTATCACTGATCTTGATTTTTTGTGAACCCCAGATAATTTTATTTATTTATGTGATAGGAAAAAGAGAAATTGAGGGGGGGGGGGCAGAGAGAAAGGGGTGGAGCCTAACAGTCATGGAAACAGACTTTCATAACTGAAGCTCCATGGTCTCAGGTTCAGTCTCATGTACCACAATAAATCAAAGTGGAGGGGAGCTCTAGTAAAAAAAAAAAAAAAAAAACAGACATTTATAGTTCTTCCTTCCCTGTTTTAATACTCCTAGAGTTCCCTTTGTCCCTTTGCCTCCCCCACAGTTGTGGGAAGAGAGGTTCAAACCAAGTCAAGCCTGGTAGTGTGTGCAATGTTATTAAGCAATGTGATGTGTTATTGAAATTGCAGAGTATAAGACTAACTGGAGGTTTTTTGTTTTTTGGTTTTTGTTTTTGGATACTTCTTATAACTGGCTGTCCTTGCTTAGGCTGCATGCAGCCAATCAGGAACCATACAAGCAGCAGACTGACTGTTAGGGTTTTTTACTCTATTTTATTTTATTATTTCTATTATTCTATATATGTGTCTCTTTTCCCTCCTCCTTCTTCAGGTTGACCAAAATTAACTGTTGTTGTTTTTTCCAATGATAGGTGACTGGGCGCCCTATCCATTGTGAATGAGATACATGTCCCTTCCCCAAGTCCACAGTCCTCTGAGTAGTCCAGGAATATTGTTTCATGACAGTCGCACCTTGTACCCAGGTCTTTTGTTTGGATAGTTTTCCCATGGACTGGGTTAACACTGAATTTTGAGCCCCCATATCTGCTCCCTACAGATAGGAGGACGGCCTTTCGCTGCCGCTTCCCTGCAGATGGGAAAACAGCCTTTAGCTGCTTCATGGGTGCGACCCGCTCTCCCCTTCCAAATTTGTGAAAGGGCTCCAATCCCCTACAGCAGGGCCTAAGATGTCTCCCAGGACCCTGGATTCGGAGCCGCCCAGGCATCCACCTTCGACTTCAAGGGTCTCTCGCTACAGATACCAGAAGTTTGACCAGTCCTGAAGGCTCAGTGAAGCTGGTGTTCTTTTAGTGAGATGGGGATCCTGGGTGAGGCCCAGAAGTTCGAGTCCCGATCTCACACAAAGAGGACCAGAATCACATGCAATAGCAAGAGCCTTTATTGGGAAGCTTAAGCTTTGGCCGCTGACACCCTTCCAAGCAAGGGGAGAATCTGCGACCTTGATCACTTCTTGTCCCACCTTTTTATAGTTATCACAGTGTGGGCACAGGTGGAAATATCCACACTAAATAAGGAACAATTGGCCTTGGGCCAACAGCTGCTCTCAATATTTGGGGGCCCCCTCTAACCCAACATTCCCCCTTGTCTTTTTGTAACTTTTAGGGCCCAATCTTGGGCCAATCTGTTTTTGACTACTGTCCTGGTATCAGTCACAAGCAGACCAAGCAGAGCTTAAGTGGGTGTTTGGGAACAGACTTGAGTTGCCATCTGGTCTTGAACTCTTCTGTCTCTGCTGCACGGATGTGGGAGTGGTGGATCCACAAGCCGATACTATCCACCTTCAGGGCCGTGGGGGTGGCTAAGATGACAGTATACGGTCCTTTCCACTGGGGCTCAAGTGTCTCTTTTTGGTGGCGTCTTACCAAGACTGAGTCTCCAGACTGGAAGAGATGAGGGTTTGGAGGGGGTGCAGCTTCATATATTGCTCTCAGTCTTGGGCACACACACTTTTGGACTTGAACTATTTATCTGTAAAGAGGCAAGCAGGTTCTGATCATTAATATCAGCGAACAAGTCTGATCTCAAGACTGGGATTATGGGAGGAGAACGACCCAACATGATCTCAAATGGGGTCAGCTTTGCAGTATAGGGGGTATTTCTTACTATATAAAGGGCAAAGGGAAGGAGAGTTACCCAGTCTATGCCAATCTCCATAGTTAATTTTGTTAAGGTCTCTTTTAGAGTTCTATTCATCCTTTCTACCTGTCCTGAGCTTTGGGGCCTGTAGGCGCAATGTAATTTGCATTTTGCCCCAAGGACACCTACCAAGTTCTAGGTTACCTAAGAAGGCTAGACCACCATGTGAACTTAATTGAATGGGCGCACCAAACCTGGGCAAAATTCCCTCGAGTAGTTTCTTCGCCACTGTCTGGGCCGTCTCCCTCCTAGTCGGGAATACTTCAGTCCATCCTGAAAAGGCATCTACAAACACCAACACACATATATACCCACATTTTCCCGGTTTTACCTCAGTGAAGTCCATCTCCCAGTAGGCACCTGGTCTGGTTCCTTTCTCACACACCCTGGAAGTTCTAGACTTGTTGCTAGCATTTGCAAGTCTGCAGGCTTTGCATTATGCAACTATTTGTAAATAAGAATATCACCATAATACTTGCCATATATCAGAGTAAAAGTATACAATAGTCTGCAGTGAGTCAGTACAAAGTTCATAATGAAATAGTGTCTACTTAGACTTAGATACCCTCCTCAAATACTTCATATTACAGTTCAACAATGCTAGAGAATGTTCCAACCTCTGAAGGGAGGCTGGACAACATACTCTATGCTACACCTGAGGAAGATTTGTTCTGATATTGAGGCAGCTTGGAACATTCCTACTCATGACCACAGAATGTGAGCTCAGATCTACAGGGACACAGAGGTCAAATAGGCTTCTAGGCTGAATATGGGCCCCAGATCACATCAAATCGATGGGGTTTATAGTCAACAATATTTATATACCTTTTCCATATTTAGGAGCTACTCTCTTCCCTGATCCAGCTTCCTGGTCCTTTTTCCAGCCATGACATCATCTCCCCAGACAATAACTTGGATTCACCTGCATATCAGATTTCAGGCTCAAGTGCAAAAAAAAAAAAAAAAATAGTATAGCCACAGGCCCTTTGGAATATAACTAAAATATGCCTACTAGCTATCTTCAAATTGAAGCCCTCCTCCCAACTCTTCATCCGCACTATTCCAGCATTTAGGTTCATGATTAGACAACAATTTGTTTGGTTTTATATGCTAACTCTCTTTTCAGCCACCAGGTTCCAGATGCTAGCAGGATGCCAACCACACTTCCCTGGACAGACAACCCCACCAATGTGTCCTGGAGCTCCAATTCACCAGAACTCCATCTTACTAGGGAAAGAGAGAGGCAGGCTTGGAGTATGGATTGACCTGTCAATGTCCATGTTCAGTGGGGAAGCAATTACAGAAGCCAGACCTTCCACCTTCTGCATCCCACAAGGACCTTGGTTCCATACTCCCAGAGGGTTAAAGAATAGGAAAGCTATCAGGGGAGGGGATGGGATACAGAGTTGTGGTGGTGGGAATTGTATGGAGTTGTACCCCTCTTATCCTATAGCTTTCTCAGTGTTAAAAATAAAAAAGAAAATGTAGAGTGAGCAATACTAAAAATTTGTCATAATTTCCTGTAGGTATTTAGATTTTGCTAGTAATTCTATATAGTGAAATAGCACCTAAAATAAACAAAGCCATGTTTGGTGGTCTAAGGCAAAAGCAATTAATCATCAGGCGGCATTCATTTCTTTTACAACCTCCTTGCTGATTCAAAGGCTGAGCATCATCTACATTGAGGCTACTTAGAATTGGTTGTTTCTTGTTCAAAAAATTTAAGTTCTCATATGGTGAAAAGATGTTGAACTTAGTGGAAAAGAGACACGAATTCAAATCTTGTGTTTAGACACTGTGACAATCTGCTGTATACATGTGGTATAGTTACATATGTCTTATTTTGGGGGGTAGAGATAGAGATAAATTGAGAGAGATATATAGAGACAGAAAGAGACAGAAAGACCCCTTGAAACTAATCTATAACTCATGAAGTATACCTGGAGGTGTCTTTCCTTGGTCCCCTCCTCTTTTTTGTTTTGTTTTTGTTATTAATATTAAGTAGTGTAATCTTTGTAAACATATATTGAAGATTATGCTGGAGTATTTATTGCCTTACCAGAAATGCTAGTAAGAAATGTTTCTAGAATAGAAAGACAGACTTCAGTTTCTATAACTTTTAAGAAAAATTTTCAAAATCTTTATTTATTTATTAAATAGATGTGACAGCCAGAAATTGAGAGGGGCGGGGGTAATAGAAAGGCAGAGAGACAGAGAGACACCTGCAGCCCTGCTTCACCACTCTTGAAGCTTTCCCCCTGCAGGTGGGGACCAGGGGCTTGAACCCGGGTCCTTGCGCACTGTAATGTGTGCATTCAACCAGGTGCACCACCGCCTGGCCCCCTTAGTTTCTATACTTTAATAAAAACTCTTTGTTCCTGGGGGAAGAGGGTAGGGGTGAATTTTATTGTCATCTCAATTTATGAGGAACCCACAAATGAAATAATTTTTATTTTAAAGATCAGCAATTTTAGAATTTCAGATAGTACTTGTTCAGGAGTACATGCTACTCAAGATATTAAGAAAATAACAAGCTATGTAGATCTACTATTGAATCGGAATCTATAACTTGTGAATCTTAAGTATGTCGAAGCAAAAGTGTTCTATAATGTTGTCACTTTTTTAAAAGGTGCTAAAGTTAGACCAAGGTATACTGTTTTCTCTTAACAGACCATTTAGGCTAATTATAAACATAAGAAATGCAAAATGGGTCAAAATGAAACATTCCTATCATGATATATATGTTTCTGTTATATTGGCTTTGATTTCAAATAGTAGTTTATAGAATTATTTTCGTTTTATTGATATTCTCTTGCATACACTATTCATTCAATAAGTAAGTTTTGACTTTGAAAAAAATATTTTATCTATGTGCATATCTACATAATAACTTAGTCAAAGTCTATTATCTCTCAGAGTAGTTTTTCTACAATCTCTTTGCATCTTTTTCTTCCTTCTTCTTCTCCTTCTCCTCTTTCTTCCTTTGTCATCACTCATATTTCACTACTTCAGGCCAACTTTTTTAGTAAGAGTGAGAGAGAGGCCACAACACCAAAACTTCATTCAGTTCAGTAAGTGGGCAGATATGAACTGGGGTTGTGTGCATAACAAAACAAACACACCATCCAAGTACACTATCTTACAAATTCTATTCTTTACAACCTTGGCCTTCTTTCCTTACTAATTTTGGATTAAGAATTTTTACATTCCAGTTTGCTTTTACTATTGGTTTATTAGCTGTGCCTAATAAGCTAATAATTTTCTTTTCTGTTTCAGTGAAAGGGGGGGGCTTGAACCCGGATCCTTATACAAAAATATAACATACACCCTTGTAATATACATCCTTGTAAAATATAACATACACCCAAAATAATGAAGAGTATTATTTTTAAACTCTTAATTTTTCCTGAAAGTGTTAACTTTATCTAGGTTCTTGCTTAAACAAAATGGAAAAGAAAACAAATTCAATATAAAATGATGTGATACCTGTTTTTGCAGGAAATGGTATGATAAATGTGCATGTCATGTTACTTGCTCCCTATTCCAGTTAAGTATGGTTTGGGAACTTTGCAGACTTCAAAGAAAAACTATAATATTTGGAGCTTAATAGGCATATGTCAAAGAGATTTTGCTGCTAAAATTCTGTCTTTGTTTCTCTTTATTATTTTTTTAAACAACTGTATTCAGATTTACTCTAAATATGATAAAGTTCTATTTAAAGTATACACTTCAAGAGATCATAGACTAGTTACAGAATGGTATAAACACCATCAAAATCTAATGTTAGAACATTTTTCTTGTCCCCAAAAGGAAATCCTCATAAACCTACCAAAAGTCATTCAGTTGTATATTTAAAATGAGTAAAATTATCTTTGTGTAAATTAAATCTCACTAAATCTATTTTATTTGTATATTTGTAAAATGGAAATATTGGCAAGACTATAGGATAAAACGGGTACATTTCCACACAATGCCAACACCAGAACTCCATATCCAATCTTCCCTAATCGCTTCCATATACTTTATTCCTCTGGAAGTATGGACACAGGATCATTATGGGGTGCAGAAGGTGAAAGGTCTGGCTTCTGTAATTGCTTCCCTACTGAACATGGGCGTTGGCAGTTTGATCCATACTCCCAGCCTGTCTCTCTCTCTTTCACTAGTGGAGCAGGGCTCTGGGGAGGCAGGGCTCCAGAACACATGGTGGGGACCTCTGCCCAAGGAAGTCCGGTTGTCATCAATCATGGTAGCATCTCATCTGGAACCTGGTAGCTGAAAAAGAGTTAAGATATAATGCAGAACAAATTGTTGAAACTAATCATGAACCTAAAGGTAAGAATGTTGCAGATCAGATCTTGGGGTCTCTATTTTGGAAAAAGCTACTAGGTCTATTTTAGGTATATTCCAAAGGGCCAACTAGTTTTTGTTTTCTCCTGACATCTAAAATGCAGTTGAACTCAGGTTATTGTCTGGGGAGATGGTGTCATAGTTGGAAAAAGGACTAGAAAGCTGGATCAGGGAAGAGAACAGCTCCCAAATATGGAGAAAGTATATAAATATTGTTAACTATAAACCCTATTGATATGATCTGGGGCCCATATTCACAGGATAGGCACAGGAGCCTATGTAACCTCTGCATCCTTATAGGTCTGAGCTCACACTCTGTGGTCATTAGTAGAAATGTTCCCGAATTTCAGAACCCACATTCTTTAGGTAGTAGGTAGAGTATCTGGTCCAATCTCCCTTCGGAGAATGGAACAGTCCCTACCATTATTGATCCATTATTGAGGGTAGGGTCCTATAGGGGGCCACAAAAGGGGCCTATTGTGTTGTTTCTGATGGAGATGACCAGTAGCAATGGAGAGAGGGATCTAGGAGCATTATGTCTGTGTGGGAATCCCAGGGCTCCCTGACTAGGGCTCCAGGTGATGGGGTGGCCTGGTAGGGACTAAAAAGTCATTGTTAAAGTATGCCAGTTTCTTGCCGCTATTCAGGTTTTGTATTCCTTATTTTGTCTGACACGGTTAGCTTTGGAGTGATTGGGGGATATGTAATAGGAGGTAGCTGAGGAGAGTATCTAGGTCTAAGTAGAAACTATTTCATTAGGTACTTTAATGTACCTTTTTAGTTCTTCCTAATTTCTTGTTTCATTATTTAACTTACTGCAAATTGGTGGGAATGGTGTTAATATACAGTCATAAAAACTTACAATCTCACAAATAACTATTTTAATGAGAGGGGAAAATGGATTTAATGTCTTGAACTTTTTGATACATAGATGCCGGGCTAGCTTCACAGAAGGGAGAGATGATCCAGGAACCAAGTTTTTGGCAGAAGCAATACAAATCTTTATTCATGCGGAAGCCCCAGAGTCGGGCATGAATGCAGCAGGTTAAGCCACGTGGAGCCAATACTGCAATGGCTGGCATCCATGTCTGGTTCTGCATGCCTGACCTTCTCTAGGTCAGAACACAGAAAAGAGAGAGAAACCAGAAACAGAAGTGACTTTTATAGGATAAAACCAGAAGTGGCAAGTCGGAAACAGAAATAGCTAGGAAAAGGGGTGGAGAAAGGAAAAAGACACACTGGGAAGGTAGAGCTTCCTTAGCAACTGCTGCAGTGGTTTTAACTGGTGGGATTAATGTTACCCTGCAAGCAGGGCGGATCTCAAGGTAGAAAGAAGATAGATCAATTGGGATGGGCGGGGATCTTTCAGGCAAAACAATGATTATGTAAATAGGCCATAGTATCAACAATGCAGGATGGAGCAGGGGGGCTGGCTTAATGCGTGACACATAGACTACAGGCTGAGTATATATTCCTTCGATCTAAGCACCTAAGATTTCAAATTGGAAATCAGTCTGAGTTTTAACAGTGGACTCAAATTGTTAATACATTTCTAATAATGACTTGTTCTTTGTAATATTGACTCCAGAAGGCTTAGACAAGGGAGAACAGAAGCAACTAGTGGCATTACTTTATAAGATACTAAATCTATTTTTAAAAAGAAAATGAAAGACTCAAAAAACATTATTTCTTTTCTGACAAATTTCCCTTTCTGCCATAAATACATGATATTGATAAAACTAAGTTAAAATTACAAAGTGTATATTCAAACGTAATCTAAGTAAAAATTTCATCTAATAGGCAGATGCTCAAAAATAATAAGACATACCTTGGTAATTGGTTTTTTTTTTCCTTTATTGGGGGATTCATGTTTTACAGTTGACAGTACATATAATAGTTTGTACATGCATTGCAATTGTAACTGCTTTTAATGTTCATAATATTTCCAACTTTTCAAATAAAAAATCAAACAGAAAAAAATCTTCCTTTATCTCAAAGGAAGTCCAATAAGTTTGACAAATTACATGGCTTAGCACAGTCAAATGGTCAATAATTTCTTATCCTAAAATTGCAGTTAACAATTGATAATTTTTCTTCACTACCCTCATAATATTACAGGAATGAATATGTCTTCCAGACATATTCTTTATCCAAAATATAAAAAGTTGAAAACAAGAGAAATATGTTCTCTAGTTACTCACATTACAAAATGGGAACAGAGTTTTCTGGAAAACAATAGCCTGGTCTATCAAAACAAAATGGCAAAATTGATTTCTGTTGTTGTGCTTTTCAGAGATAATAAGTAAGATACATTTTTCCACTCAAGTTTAGATTTTAAAACATCCGATGCCAGTATTAATTCTGTTTTATATAAAAACATTTATATCAACTTATTTTGTCATCACCAGAGCTTCACTGCTTCAGATGCAACTGCAGGTGATTATGCTTAGTAAAGTAAAGAGACAAAACTACCAAATGGTTTCACTCATTTGTGAAATAAAACAAAGAACTGAAACACACAGTCTTGCAAATAAAATAAAATATGAAAACTATTCCCAAGACTTTATGAAAACTATGATGGTTGTTCTTGTGGTAATGAAACAACTCTTGTGCTGGGTATAGTATGGAACTATATCTTTGTAATCTTCTAATATTTTAACCATTATTAAATCATAAATACTTTTTAAAAAAAGATACACAGAAAAAGACACTAAAGCACCAAAGTTTTTCACAGCTGGGGTAGTGGGCATAGGGAGGGGACTGGATACAAAGCCAGGTCACATGCAAGGCAAAGCAGACACATTCATGTTATATAGATTTTTTGATAAACATAAAAATAGTAGTTACAATTATATTTTATTAAATTCAGATAATATTATAACAAAAATACATTGGAGATTGGGGTGAGGAGAATAATTTTCTAATAGCATAAGAAAACTATTTCTACTGCCTAATTATAGCATAAAGATCAATACATATGTTGTTTTTACTCTACTTTTTGCCACCAGGTTATTTCTTAGGCTGTGTGACTACATGACTCTGCCACTCCCTGCAACCATATTTTTTTTCTTTTTCTTTCCTCTACATAGAGAATAAGAGACATAGAGTAGGAGAGACTCTGTAACATTGCTTATATAAAGCATTTCCCTTGCTGACACTCTCATATAGTGATCTGAGATTCAGAATTCTGGTACTTCCACATGGTAACATGTATGCTCCACTGAATATATTGACTTCTGAGGCTGAGTATTGACTCAGAGCCCTCAGTGCTCTGCATGCTGTGAACCCAGTGAACAATACAGACAAAGACTCTGCTGTTAAGGAGATTTTAATTATAATTTTTATAAAACACAAACACAAATCCATCTCTTTGTACAGCCTTATACTGCATAATGGAACATAACCAGGGTAACCAATTCCTAGTTGAAATTTCATCTAGCACCACTTAAAAATCTAGACACCATTAAAAGTAAGAAATCTCTTTAGCCTAATGTTTAAACAAGTAGACAAATTACATGCACTCAACATGGCAACCAGCTTTTTAAACCATTCACAAACCATCAGCCTGATTATAGTGTCTACTCTGCTACCCCGAGAGGGAAAATAAAGCTCCAAATGTAAATCCACGATAACCTATACAAGTGTACAACTCCTGAACTTTATTTACAATGGTCCAGAAAATAAAATTTAATTATAGAAGGAGTAAAGCAGGAAGTAAAAAAAAAAAATAGCCTCAGAACTACCTTTCTCTTTAACACCCAGTTCCCATATTTGAAGAATTTGATCTTTAAAAAGTCATGGGAAACAAGAGTTCAAGATAAGTAGTTTGTACAGAGGGTGATGAAATGAGAGAGTAAGGGAATTAATAAGGGGGAGACGGTGTCATGATATCCTTATAAGTTTTCTGGGGTAACAATGGACTACAAAGAAAGAGGAGGAGCGTAGAGGAGAAGGCATAGAAAAGACAAAAGTAATAATTTAAAAATTACAAATGAATTTTCTTTTTTATTTATATTTATTTACTTATTTAAGTAGGTCTAGCATATTTTATTCTAAACCAGACATTCTTGGGCTAGTTTTCTTTTTGTTTTTTTAAATTTTTTATTTATAAAAGGAAACATTGACAAAACCACAGGATAAGAGGGGTACAGCTTCACACAATTCCCACCACCAGACCTCTGTATCCCATCCCCTCCCTTGATAGCTTTCCTATTCTTTTTTTTAAATATTTATTTTATTTATTTATTCCCTTTTGTTGCCCTTATTGTTTTATTGTTGTAGTTATTATTGTTGTTGGATAGGACAGAGAAATGGAGAGAGGAGGGGGAAGACAGAGAGAGGGAGAGAAAGATAGACACCTGCAGACCTAATTCACCAATTGTGAAGCAACTCCCCTGCAGGTGGGGAGCTGGTGCTTGAACTGGGATCCTTAAGCTTTCCTATTCTTTATCCTTCTGGGAGTATGGACACAAGGTCATTGTGGGATGCAGAAGTTGAAGGTCTGGCTATTGTCATTGCTTCCGCACTGAACATGGGCTTTGACAGGTCGATCCATACTCCCAGACTATCTCCCTTTCCCTAGTGGGGAAGGGCTCTGGGGAAGCAGAGCTCCATGACATGTTGGTGGGGTTGTCTGTCCAGGGAAGTTTGGTCAGCATCATGCTAGCATCTGGAACCTGGTGGTTGAAAAGAGAGTTAACATACAAAACCAGACAAATTGTTGACCAATCAGGGACCTAAGGGCTGAAATAGTGTAGATGAAGAGTTGGGGTGCCCTACATTTTGTAGATAGCTAGTAGGCATATTTTAGTTATATTCCAAAGGGCCTGTGGCTATACTAGTTTTTTGTTTTGTTTTGTTTTGTTTTTCCTTTTTCTTTCTGCCCCTGAGTCTGAAATCTGATATGCAGGTGAATCCAAGTTATTGCCTGGGGAGATGATGTCATGGCTGGAAAAAGGACCAGAAAGCTGGATCAGGGAAAAGAGTAGCTCCCTAATATGGGAAAGGGGTATAAATATTGTTGGCTGTAAACCCCATCGATTTGATGTCATCTGGGGCCCATAACTAGCTTAGGAGCCTGTGTGACCTCTGCATCCCTCTAGATCTGAGCTCACATTCTGTGGTCATGAGTAGGATCATTCCGTGCTGCCCCAGTATCGACCAATCTTCCTTAAGTGTAACATAAAGTATGTTGTCTATCCTCCCTTTGGAGGATGGAACATTCCCTACTGTGGTTGATACAAGTTGAGGGCAAGGTCCTATGGGGGCCCACCAAGGGGTCTATTTTGTTGTTCCTGAGAGAGATGACCAGTAACAATGGAGGGAGGGATTTATTTGAGTTCTAGGCTCAAGTCTGTTTGGGAATCTCAGGACTCCCTGATTAGGGCCCCAGCTGATGGAATGGCCTGATAGTGATTAAAGAGTTATCATTAAAGTATGCCAGTCTTTTGCCCTTATTCAGCTTTTGCAGTCCTTGCTTTGATAAGGTTAGCTTTGGAGTGAGTGAGAGAACTATAATAGGAAGTAGGTGAGGAGGGTATCTAAGTCTAAGTAGACACTATTTTATTACGAACTTGATACTGACTCACTACAGACTATTGTTCACTTTTGCTTTCAGGTATATATTTTGCCCTAATTTATATATACACATGAACATATGCTCTATCTTATAGACCTTGTCTATCTAGGTTTTGGGACTTTGTTAGGAAATCAACCTCCTGGAATAGAATTAGAGAATACCATGAAAGGAAAGGTCTCAGCTGAGTAATGAGGGTGGTGAAGGGTTGACATTCCATGCCTGACGTCTCTGGAAACAGTCTGAAGTGAAGCATGCTGAGGTGGTACTCATTACATTGATTAGGTTGGGATCGGCAGATGCAATATCATTTGGTATGACTTGAGAGAAGCATGCAGGAAAGTGCGCTGCACCCTAAGGTTCCAGGACTCAGGGAAATATGGGCTCTATAGTGGAAGCGGAATTTTCTTGCTGTCTTAGGATTTAAGAAGACAATAGCTAGTTATTACTATAATCACATTGCTTGGCAATTGGGTTAACTTTGAAAAATCCTTGTGTTAGGATTTGCTGTATCATACACACCATCACCATATTTTATGTCCTTTGACACTATTCCTCACCTCACAGATTTCTTATTATTACAAACCCCTTAAAGAGTTCATAAATGTCTTTTCAGGATCTCCAGTGCCCTCCTGCCACTTTTCCTGACTCCACAAGCATCCCTGCTCTCTTCTGCCAAATGCCCTTTATTCTAAAGTAAATCCTCACATAATTAATTTTTAGTAAATGGCACTAATTAATTTTAATATCGTCTCTAAGAGGATAAGCATTTTAATGGTATTACCATTACCTAATGGATTGTTAAAGTTGGGATGGAAGCCAAGTTCATCCAGTCCAAGTGTCTCTCTCCACCTCATTAGTATATTATTGTACATCTAGTCACCCAGTCTTAATGCTGTCTTCATAAGTCCTTGTATTATATTGCTTCCAATGAACGGGTTCTCATAGCAGGAGCACTGTGTTAGGATATACTTTCAGCAAGGGTGTCTTTGATGCATCCTTAAGTATTCACAGTAAGGTATCATCTTCTTGACTCACACATTAGGTTTCTCTGAAAACACTGAGAGAATATTATTAGCCCTCAATATGAAAACTTGTCTATAGGACCTACATGATAGGTAACTGAGTGGTGAGCATAGGAATTCTTGAATACAAACAGATCTAGGATCAATTCTAGGTACCAAATATACTGAACTGAGTAATGCTCTGTTATATATCTCTCTCTCTCTCTCTCATACACACACTTAAAAATAAATAAATGAATTCTAGAGGACCTAGTGGAGGTTGCATTGTTATATGGAAAACTGGGAAGTAGTATGCATGTACAAACTTTTATATTTACTGTCGAATGTAAAAAATTAATTCCCCAATAAAGAAATAAAAAAAAACAATTTGTAAAATCAAGCATTGTTGTTTTTTGTTTTTTATTAAATTTGGATGAAGTTTCAGTTAAACATACTGTGTAATAGTCAGGTTTTCAAAGTGCTTATCATTGACCAAGCTTCTTAGTCTGAAGACTGCTATCTAAGGGAGGGAAAGAACTAAGATCATCACACTCATCATATTAACATAGAAAACATAGTTATTAGAGTGTACTATTAAAGGAAAGGTCTCACCCGAGTAATGAAGCTGAAGGGTTGTCATTCCACACGTGAAGTCTCTGGATACATTCTGAGGTGAAGCATGTTGACGTAGCAATCGTTGCTTTGGTTAGGTTGTGATCGGCAGATGCAATGTTATTTGGTTTGGATTGGGAGATGCATATGGGAAAGTGGGCCCTATCCAAGGGTTCCAGGACTGGGGGAAGTAGGGGCTCTATAGTGAAGATGTGAGGTTTCATCTCAGGTAGTTCACTTTCTAACAAAGTCCCATAACCTAGATATACACCAGTTTCTATGAGAGAGAGCTTATGTGCACACGTATCCATAAACTACTGCAAAATATATACCTGAAAGCAGGACTACACTAGAGTTTGCAGTGAGTACCTCCCTAACACTTCCTCTCCACTATTCCAAGCTTGGGATCCATGATTGCTCAACAAATTGTTTGGCTTCATTTGTTAACTCTCTTTTCAATCACCAGGTTCCAGATGCCACCAGGATGCTGGCTAGGCTTCCCTGGATTGAAGACCCCACCAATGTGTCCTGGAGCTCAGCTTCCCCAGAGACACACACCACTAGGGAAAGAGAGAGGCAGACTGGGAGTATGGACTGACCAGTCAACGCCCATGTTCAGCGGGGAAGCAATTACAGAAGCCAGACCTTCTACCTTCTGCAACCCACAATGATCCTGGGTCCATGCTCCCAGAGGGATAGAGAATGGGAAAGCTACCATGGGAGGGGGTGGGTTAGGGGGTGGGTTATGGGGATTGGGTGTTGGGAATTGTGTGGAGTTGTACCCCTCCTACCTTATGCTTTTGTTCACTAATCCTTTCTTAAATAAAAAATTTAAAAAAAAAAAGAAAACATAGTTATTGATAGTGAATTACCAAGCCTAAATTATCTAGCTTTGAATCACACTTCTACTACTTCTGGTATGTGACCGCCAACATATCATTCACCAATTTGTTCCTCAGTCTGCTCTATAAAAATAAAAGAGATTGTACTTCTTGTTAATATCCTTTGAAGATTAAATGAATGAATGTAAGAATACACTACGTCACTCCCACCATCGTCATCATTTTCATTACCTATGTCATCATCTTTCTGGAGAGACCATTTATTCTGAGAATGTTACCAGATACTTTAATCTGTGCCCATACAGATATGACCATGATGTCTTTAATGATCTTTCCCTCTACTCCTGCCACAGCTGATTTTAGAAAATGTTGTTTCGTAAAACTAAATTAATTCAGTCATCCTTGTTCAGCCACTAAAAAGAGACAAGTAATATTTGAAGTGACAGCATACTAAATAGGTGTATGGGAACTATCTCTCAATCTAGATTGCAATATTACAGCATTTCAGGACTATGAGTTACTTAAAAATCCAAAATTTCTTAAAATATTTTTACATTTGAGCTTCCATTTTAGCATAATATCCTATGTGTGTGTGTGTTCCCATAGAGTTTTTCATAATAAAGCCAAGTATCGTATATCACTATATTATATATAATGGGTATATCTGTTTTAACTCTAAACAACTGGACCCAAAATAGAAATGATTCGCTAAATTTATGATCCTTGGACAGGAAGTTATTGTCAATAATTCACAATTAGCTTTACAATGACAATCATGCTAGTAGAAATTGTCTTCATTTACAATTTATAATTCCAGAAGTAAGCTATGCTAGCCAGCATTTTACAAAAGGTATGAAATATTTATCAAAAAATTAAGCTAGTAAAAACTAGCTTAAGTTTTGCATAATTATAAAAGACATAGACATTAAAATACATATCTTTCATGAAAAGTCAACTTACAGAGTGAGTTTGATAATGTAACGTAAGAAAATTTAGCTTAATTAACAAATTTAGTTAGACTGTAGTGATCATTACTCCAGAGCAAACACTACTTTCCCAGAAGCTGTGATGTCCTGTGTTTTCTGCTTGCAACTTACCTTGATCTAGTGGCTTTTTCCGATTTACCATATCTTTATTTCTTCTTGTATGTTCTCATGTGTGAGAGAATGTGCCAATGAAGAGTTAAAATAATGGATTTCAGGTTGTTATCTTTAAAGGACCTTTTGTAGAATAGGCCTACCTAGATGGAGCTAGAAGGAATTATGTTAAGAGAGCTAAGTCAGAAAGACAAAGATGAGTATGGGATGATCCCATACTCATCAAAAGAAGTTGAGAAAGAAGAACAGAAAGGGAAACTAAAAGCAGGATTTGACTAAATCTGGAGTAGGGCACCAAAAGTAAAAACCTTGTGGTGAGGGTGGATATTCTGCTTCCTGGGGCAGCAGGGGGGTGGGATGGGACACAGTCTTTTGGTGGTGGGAATGGTGTTTATGTACACTCCTATTAATTTGTAGTCATATAAATCACTATTTAACCAATATGAGAGGGGAAAATTGATTGTATGTCTCAAACATTTTAAAGCACAGACTGAGTCTTCTTAATACATAGGCTGAGTCTTTGATATGTTGAATCTCTCAAAAGCCTAGACCAGGGAGAACAGAAGCAACCGGTGGCACCGCTATATACAAGATGTTGAGTATTATACAGCAAATCCTAACAAAGGGACTTTTCAAAGTTAACCCAATTACCAAATAATGTGATAACAATAACTATCTATTGTCTTCTTGAACCCTAAGACAGCAGGAACCTCACATTTCCACTGTAGAGTCTATATTTCCCCAGTCCTGGAACCTTAGGGTGGGGCCCACTTTCCTGCATGCTTCTCTCAATTCATACCAAATAATACTGCATTCACCGATCCCAACCTAATGAACACAATGAGTGCCACCTCAGCATAGTTTCACTTTAAACTGTGTCTGGAGACTTTAGGTGTGGAATGACAACCCTTCAGCTTCATTACTCAGGTGAGACCTTTCCTTTCATAGCATTCTCTAATTCCATCCTAGGTGGATCACTTTCTGACAAAGTCCCAAAACCTAGATATGTACCAGGTTCTGTGAGAGACAGCATATGTTCACACGTATCCATAAACAAGTACAAAATATATACCTGAAAGCAGAAGTACACTAGAGTTTGCAGTGAGTACCCACCCCCCAACACTTCCTCTCCTCTATTCCAACCTTTGGGTCCATGATTGCTCAATAATTTGGCTTTGTATGAGTTAACTCTCCTTTCAGCCACCAGGTGCCAGATGCCATCAGGATGCCGGCCAGGCTTCCCTGGACTGAAGACCCCACCAATGTGTCCTGGAGCTCCGCTTCCCCAGAGTCACACCCTACTAGGGAAAGAGAGAGGCAGACTGGGAGTATGGACCGACCAGTCAATGCCCATCTTCAGCAGGGAAGCAATTACAGAAGCCAGACCTTCCACCTCTGCAACCCACAACGACCCTGGGTCCATGCTCCCAGAGGGATAGAGAATGGGAAAGCTATCAGGGGAGGGGATGGGATATGGAGATTGGGTGATGGGAATTGTGTGGAGTTGTACCCCTTCTACCCTATGGTTTTGTTAATTTATCCTTTCTTAAATAAAAAATAAATTAAAAAAAGAATTATTGTGTACAAAATGCCTTTAAAGGTGACTACCTATTTTCTTTTGGATGTCTTACCTATGTATGATTCTGTCAGGAAGAGGGCCAGCTTGACCTGCCCCAAATAGACACTCTGCACTCTAAATCTCAAGTTTTCCTGAACCAAAATACAACACACATATTACTTTATTTCACTATTGAAGGAAATAACATATGGCTTTCATTTTCTCCTAGGAAAGAAAATGATAGCCATATCCACTGCGACTCCTCAAGACTGACTGATATTTTTTTCCCAAAGTCAGTTAAGTGTAAAAGTAATAATAGTAACAGTAATCTAGTCAGTGCTGATGACTCTGAGATCTGTAAGTCTTTCTAGTAATCATACATGTGAATGATGTTGAGACCCCTGAGTTATATATGGAAAAAAATTAAAATAGATATAATAGTTGGAAAACAATTCATGTCAGAAATTATATGCAGGTCGTGTAAACACAAATAAAGATGTTCAGTGTTAATTCATCACTAAGGAAAAATAAATTTCAACAACGAGAAGGTAGAACTGCAGAGCTCACAGACTGGCTAAAATTAAAGGATGGACCATCATGTTAAGAATTAGCAACAAACATAAACTTGAAAATTAAAAGCACCACATCATCTCCATTATCAGTATCAAAATGAAAGTTGTAGGTGTTAAGTTTAACGAGATTTGTCCAGAAGCTGTGTTTGGAGAAACATGAAATTCAGAAGAAAGTAAATCAGGGAACTAAATAATTGGAGAGAAAATCCATGTCCATAGATAGGAAGATTTCATACTGTCAAAATGTCAGCTCTTGGGGGCAGGCAGTGGCATATCTGGTTAAGTGCACAAATTACAGTGTGCAAGTTCCCAGGTTCAAGCCCCTGGCCCCACTTGCAGGCAGGTAGCTTCATGAGTGGTAAACTAGGGCTGCAGGTATCTCTCTATCTCTCTCACTCTTTATCTCCCCTCCCAATTTCTGACTGTCTCTATATAGATTTCTGACTGTCTCCAATAAATAAATAAATATAATTTTTAAAAGACATCAGTTCCTCCCAGTTTTATCTATTGATTCAATGCAATCTCTGAAAATGAAAGGATAAAGCAGAGAAAATCAATGGAGAGAAATTGCCAGAAGACACAAAATTCTTTGGGATATGCTGAATATGTTCATAATTGTCACTGAAGTGATAGTTTTATAGGTATGTATTATATTAAAGACATAGCAGATCTAATTCTTAGAATATATCTATTTTTTATACATCAGGGGTACATAAATAGAACTAAAAAATTGATACATGTGGTCACTCACATATCACTATACTTACAGATCTACATTGCAATCCCTAGTATCCAACTGCAGGGAAAACACTTCACAAATGGTAGAACAGTGCTGTAATGAGTCTTTATCTATCTGTCTATCTATTTATCTATCATCTATCTATATTACTATCATCTATCATCTGTCAATCTATCTATAAATCTACCTCACTATCAAAAAAGCCAGGAGCAGTAGAGGCATGTAGGTACAAAGTCCCACTGGTAATCCTTGTGACAAAAAAAAAAATTACATAGCCATCTTTAATCAATTCTTTCAAAGTTCTGGTTATAGGCTAGACATAAATTTATGTGTCCAAAACCTTTTAGGAAAAATGGCAATAACTAGGTATATGGAAAAATGATCCTTAAATGACATTCCTACAAATTAAGTGGACCACAAATTTTAATTAACTTGCTTTAAAACTAAAAAATAAAATAAATAAAATATTGAATTGAAAACAAAGCTGTCATTTTATTCAGTGTTCCTACATTGCATTAGGATACTGTCGAATCAATTTCAAACACTGAATAAACTTTCAAGAAAAAGGATATATTCTCTCAGGGGACATTTCTTGAAGGTGACAAGCAGAAATTTGAAAGTTTTGATTAATATTGTTGATCCTAATGATTCTATATTCAAGACATTAATCATTTTAAATACCCCCAACCAACTTATAGGTCATATAAACATTTCTGAATATTTCAAAAATTACTGATTAATAAATTTGTTTTATGCAATGCCAAGATCAAACAATGTCTCACACACATATTTTATCATTGAACTATCTTTCCAGGCCTTTTTTAAATCTTTATGGTAATATGAGAGAGAGAAAGAGAGAGAGAGATCAAACACCAGTTCATCACCCACAGAGTTCTGATTGTGAAATATTAATATAGTGCTAGGATCTGCACACATTCAAAACACTCTACCATCAAACAACAGATACCCATTCTCCTAGCCCAAAATTTGTCCTCCTTTGAGGATCAAATTTGGGCATGCTGGTTGTATCTGTGACTAACAATGTGATAAAGTATAGAGTTTCTGGTCTTTTTCACAGATCCAAAAAAGAGGCAGGGATGTTTCCAAAACTTAATTTACCTGATAAGAGTGGAAGGAGAGCTTAAGATACATTATATTGTCCATTTGAAATTCTTACTTCAAGAAATCCCAGGACTCTTTTTTTTTTTTTTTTTTGAAACTTTACTTTCTGCTGGCATTGAAGTTTTCATCTAATCTGTCAGATGTGGTTCATAACAAAAGTTATGTTCCTGATGATACCTATAGGCAACAAGTCCAACAATACTCATAAACAAAATGGACACAGGGCAAATGATTTATACCTTAATCAAAATGCATTCAAAGCAATAATCTGATGGAATTTTTCCATAAATCTCAAAAACTATTACACAAAATAGCTAACTGCCTTTATATTGTTCAGAAAGAAAGTCACCATAATTACCTCTCAGAAAATTCAATCCAATTTAGCTTTATAGATGAAAAGGTAAACACCGTTTTTCTCTATTTTCATACACAGTAACTTTGTCTATTTTCATACACAGTAACTTCTCCATAAATTATTTCTAGATGAATAGCTTCCGCTGAGAAAGTTTTTGTTTGTTTGTTTGTTTTGCAACTAATGCATTGTGGGATTCTATTCAGAATTTAAAACAAATGATACATTAATCTTGATAATGTCACCATCACATGTAACTTTTCTAGTTTAAGGATTTACTACATCCAAAACAACCTAGGTAAATAATGCCATTGGTGATCAAGTATGTACTTGCTCTGTTTAGACCAGGAATCTAAATGAAAGACTGGGCATTTCCAAAAACGTCCAAGTGTTTCCAAAAGAGAAGAAATGGAGAAGTAAAGAATCTGCTCAGATTCTAAAAATATAAGTCCTTTAGGAGGTACTTGTTTTTCCATTTTACTGCAGTATAAGCTATTTTGCCATGCTACTTACCCAGCCGAAATTATAGGCATCATGAATTGGAATCAGCTCAATACCAAATGAGGTACTTATACCCACTTTCCTATTCACAGTTGCCTTAAGGACTACAATCCTTTCATTAGCCATTTAATTGTCCTGGGAATGTCCTGAAGTCAATATTTCTATTTCCTGTTTTCACCTGCCAGTGGGAAATATTTTTCTCTATTTTTTGCACATACAACTAAATTTAACATGGTAGTTAGGACAAGACATGCAGGAAGCTGTCCAGGCTAAATGAACTAGAAAACTGAATTTAAAATATGCCTTGTGTTTTGAAGGAAATCCTGAAGTGTTGTTATCGCCAGGGCTGGCTTCACGGACGGGTAACAGAGACGACCAGAGACACACGGCTGAGCTGAGAATGCAGATTAATCTTTATTCACAAGCGGGCAAACATGTGCTCTCCTGTCTTTCTCCTCCAGCTGCAGAGAGGGACGCAAGAGAGGGACTCTCCAGGGCGAGGAGAAAGAGAGGCCCAAAACGAGCAGGGGCTAAACCACAATCTGGGTGGAGGGGGGTGGGGGTAAGAGCAAACCCATGTGAAGCATACAACACTGAAGTTCTGAAGATCTTTACTATGCTCTGATTTCATTTTAGTGCCAAAAATATCTTTGAAAAAAATTATTCAACATTAAGGCTAAATCATTTCAATTTTGAGTGTTTTGCATAGGTGAATGAGGAATTGTACCCATGTTTTAACTGCTGTATTGTAAACCATCAACTTCCCAAACTAAAAGATAAGAGAATAAAAGAATAAAATAGTTTATGCATTTATTTTGATATACTTATCATAAAATATCATATGCTGGGAGTTGGGCAGTAGTGCAGTGGGTTAAGTGCACATGGTGCAAAGAGCAAGGACAGGTGCAAGGATCTGGGTTGGAGGAGCTCCCGGCTCCCCACCTGCAGGGGAGTCGCTTCACAGGCGGTGAAGCAGGTCTGCAAGTGTCTCTCTTTCTCTCCTCCTCTCTGTCTTCCCCTCCTCTCTCCATTTCTCTCTGTCCTATCCAACAACAACGACAACAATAACTACAACAAGGGCAACAAAAGAGAATAAATTTAAAAAAATCATATGCTACTAACTCAATTTAAATTACTGAAACACTAGCAGTTCAACTTTAAATAAAATTATTTTGAGTTATCACTACTAAAATAAAATTTTATACAAGGAATCTCTGAAACTTTTACAGTTCATTTTTGTATTTTACTATCTAAACCCAATCCTACAAAAAAAGAGGAGTTTATCTTTTTCTAAAAAGCAGTCATACAAATCTAACTCAAGTTTCACCCTGTATTTTGCCTTCATCACTTTGTTTCTCAAATTCTGCTTACAAAGTGAGATTATCTGGTACTTATCCCTTTCTAGCTTATGTCATTTAACATGATTCTTTCAAGATCCATTCAAGATGTGGCAAAGGAGATGGTTTCATCATTTCTTCCTTTCTTTTTTTTTTTTTGCCTCTAGGGTTATTGCTGGGGCTCAGTGCCTGCACCATGAATCTACTGCTCCTGGAGACCACTTTTCCCCCTTTTGTTGCCCTTGTTGTTGTAGCCTTGTTGTGGTTATTATTGTTGATGGTGTCGTTGTTGTTGATAGGACAGAGAGAAATGGAGAGAGGAGAGGAAGACAGAGAGGGGGAGAGAAAGACAGACACCTGCAGACCTGCTTCACCGCCTGTGAAGCGACTCCCCTGCAGGTGGGGATCCGGGGGCATCCTTACTCCAGTCTTTGCGCTTTGCGCCACTTGTACTTAACCCGCTGCGCTACAACCGGACCCCCAGTTTCATCATTTCTAATACCTTAGTAATATTCTATTGTGTATATGTAGCACAATTTTCTCAGCCACTCTCATCTGCCATTGGGCAATCTGTATCGCCTCCATGTTTGTGCTACTACAAACAGTGGTACTTGAACATAGATATACATAAATTAATTTTGTATACGTGTTTGTTTTCTTTTCACAGATCCCTACTCTTTTCATAGAATTCTAGATCTTATGGTATGTCCACTTGTAATTTCATGAGGTATCTCCAGACTATCTTCCACAGGGGCTAAACCAATTAACATTGCCAATGATAGTGTAGCAGGGTTCCTATTTCCTTATCACTTGCTGTTTCTGTCCTTTCAATCTGACATTCTCACAGGTGAATAGTGGTATCTCACTGTTTTTATTTGCATTTGTCTGATAATCAGTGGCTTAGCACTTTCCTCATGTCTTCTGGATATTCTTTTTGGTGAAGATTCTGTCCAAATCCTCACCCCATTTTTAATGGGGTTGGGTTTTGTTTGTTTTTGTTCTTGTTGGTGGTGGTATTATTGTTGTTGCTTGATTGTGTGAGCTCTTCATATATTTTAGTTATGAGTCCTATATGTGATACATGACACATGAAGACCTTTTCCCATTCAGCTGGGTATCTTTCTGCTTTGATGATGCTTCTTTTCCTTGTGTAAAAGATTTTGATTTGATACAGTCTTGGTTTACTTCTGCTTTTGTTTTCTTTGCTGTTGAATTTGATTTTTCAAAGATATTTCCAAAGCAAAAGTCATGGAATATTCTACTTATATTCTCTTCTAGGTATTTGATGATTTCTTTTTTTTTTTTTTTTTTTTTTTTCTTTTCATCAGCCTGGAAGATTTTTTTTTTTTTTTTGGTTTTTTTTTTTTTAATTTTTTATTTAAGAAAGGATTAGTGAACAAAAGCATAAGGTAGGAGGGGTACAACTCCACACAATTCCCAACACCCAATCCCCATAACCCACCCCCTCCCATGGTAGCTTTCCCATTCTCTATCCCTCTGGGAGCATGGACCCAGGGTCGTTGAGGGTTGCAGAAGGTAGAAGGTCTGGCTTCTGTAATTGCTTCCCCGCTGAACATGGGCGTTGACTGGTCGGTCCATACCCCCAGTCTGCCTCTCTCTTTCCCTAGTAGGGTGTGACTCTGGGGAAGCTGAGCTCCAGGACACATTGGTGGGGTCTTCAATCCAGGGAAGCCTAGCCAGCATCCTGGTGGCATCTGGAACCTGGTGATTGAAAAGAGAGTTAACATATGAAGCCAAACAATTTGTTGAGCAATCATGGATCCCAAGCTTGGAATAGTGGAGAGGAAGTGTTAGGGAGGTACTCACTGCAAACTCTAGTGTAGTCCTGCTTTCAGGTATATATTTTGCAGTAGTTTATGGATACGTTTGCACATAAGCTCTCTCTCACAGAAACGGGTGTATGTCCAAGTTATGGGACTTTGTTGGAAAGTGAACTACCTGAGATGAAATTAGAGTGTACTATTAAAGGAAAGGTCTCACCCGAGTAATGAAGCTGAAGGGTTGTCATTCCACACGTGAAGTCTCTGGATACATTCTGAGGTGAAGCATGTTGACGTAGCAATCGTTGCTTTGATTAGGTTGTGATCGGCAGATGCAATGTTATTTGGTTTGGATTGGGAGATGCATATGGGAAAGTGGGCCCTATCCAAGGGTTCCAGGACTGGGGGAAGTAGGGGCTCTATAGTGAAGATGTGAGGTTCCTGCTGTCTTAGGATTCAAAAAGACAATCAATAGTTAATATTATCATCACATTATTTGTTAATTGGGTTAACTTTGAAAAGTCCCTTTGTTATGGTTTGCTGGACAGTACCCAGTATCTTGTATATAGCTGTGCTATTGGAAGCTTCTAATCTACTTGGTCTAGGCTTTTGAGAGAGTCCGCATATCAAATACATAGCCTATATATTAAAAAGATTCAGTTTGTCTTTTGAGAAACTTTGAGACATACAATTGATTTCCCCCTCTCATATTAATTAGCTACTGATTTATATGTCTACATTTTGCTAGGAGTGTACATAAACACCATTCCCACCACCAAAGGACTGTGACCCATCCCTCCTGCCCACTCCCACCCCCCACTGGCCCAGGAAGCTACATGCCTACCCCTCACCACTGGGTTTTTACTTTGGTGCCCTACTTACAATTTGATCAGGTCCTGCTTTTAGTTTCCCTTTCAGATCTTCTTAGTCAGCTTCTGTTGATGAGTGGGATCATCCCATACTCATCTTTATCTTTCTGACTTAGTTCACTTAACATAATTCCTTCTAGCTCTGTCCAAGATGGGTCAGAGAAGGTGGGTTCATTGTTCTTGATAGCTGCATAGTATTCCATTGTGTATATATATCACAGCTTTCTCAGCCACTCATCTGGTTTTGGGCACCTGGGTTGCTTCCAGGTTTTAGCTATTATGAATTGTGCTGCAATGAACATAGGAGTACACACCTCTTTTTGGTTGGGTGTTATGGAGTCCTTGGGGTATAACCCCAGGAGAGGAATTATTGGGTCATATGGAAGGTCCATGTCTAGCCTTCTAAGAGTTTTCCAGACTGCTCTCCACAGAGGCTGGACCAATTTACATTCCCACCAGCAATGTAAAAGGGTTTCTCTGTCCCCACATCCTCTCCAGCATTTGTTGCTGCTGTCCTTTTTGATGTATGCCATTCTTACAGGAGAGAGGTGGTATCTTAGTGTTGTCTTAATTTGCATTTCTCTGATAATCAGTGACCTAGAGCAGTTTTTCATATGTTTGTTAGCCTTTTGGATCTCCTCTGTGGTGAATGTTTTGTTCATTTCCTCTTCCCATTTTTGGATGAGGTCATTTGCTTTTTTGCGGCTAAGTTTGCTGAGCTCTTTAAATATTTTGGTGATTAGTTTCTTGTCTGATGTCTGGCATGTGAAGATCTTCTCCCATTCTGTGAGGGGTCTCTCTGTTTGTTTAATAGTTTCTTTGGATGTGCAGAAGCTTTTCAATTTGATGTAGTCCCACTGGTTTGTTTCTGCTTTGGTCTTCCTTGCAATTGGGTTTGATTCATCAAAGATGTCCTTGAGGTGTATGTGGGAAAGTGTTTTACCAATGTTTTCCTCTACGTATTTGATTGTTTCTGGTCTGACATCTAGGTCTTTGATCCATTTGGAGTTGATTTTTTTTTCTGGTGAGATAAAGTGGTTCAATTTCATTCTTCTGCATGTTTCAACCCAGTTTTCCCAGCACCATTTATTAAAGAGAGCCTCCTTTTTCCATTTAATCCTTTGGGCCCCCTTATCAAAGATTAGATGCCCATAGGTGTTGGGATTTACTTCTGGGCTTTCAATTCTGTTCCACTGGTCTGTATGCCTATTTTTGTTCCAGTACCATGCTGTTTTGATGATGATGGATTTATAATATAGTTTAAGGTCTGGGAGTGTGATGCCTCCATTTCTGTTTCTTTTCCTTAAGATGGTTTTGGCAATTCTAGGTGTTTTCAGGTTCCAGATAAATGATTGTAGTGTTTGTTCTATTCTCTTAAAGAAGCCTGGTGGAACTTTGATGGGTATTGCATTAAATTTGTATATGGCTCTGGGGAGAATATTCATTTTGATGATATTTATTCTTCCAATCCATGAGCATGGGATATCTTTCCATTTCTTGGTATCAGTTTCTATCTCCTTGAGTAGCGACTCATAGTTTTCAGTATACAAGTCTTTCACTTCTTTGGTCAACTTTATTCCTAGGTATTTGATTGATTTTGCTGAAAACGTAAATGGGAGTGATTTCTGGATGTCTCCTTCTTCAGATTTAGTGTTTGCATAAAGAAATGCCACTGATTTTTGTACATTGATTTTGTAGCCTGATACCTTGCTATATTGCCTAACAACTTCCAGTAATTTTCTACTGGATTCTTTAGGTCTTTCTATGTTTACTATCATATCATCTGCAAATAGTGAGAGCTTGACTTCTTCCCTTCCAATCTGTATCCCTTTGATTTCTTTCTCTTGCCTGATTGCTATGGCAAGAATTTCCAATACTATGTTGAAGAGTAACGGTGACAGTGGACAGCCCTGTCTAGTCCCCGATCTGAATGGGAATGCTTTCAGCTTCTCTCCATTGAGTATGATGTTGGCTGTAGGTTTGCTATATATAGACTCCACTATCTTGAGGAATTTCCCATCTATTCCCATTTTCTGTAGAGTTTTGAGCATGAATGGGTGTTGGATTTTGTCAAAGGCTTTCTCTGCATCTATTGAGATAATCATGTGGTTTTTGGCTTTGCTTTTATTGATGTGATGAATGACATTGATTGATTTACGGATGTTGAACCAGCCTTGCATTCCTGGGATGAATCCCACTTGGTCATGATGAACAATCTTTTTGATGTGTTGCTGTATCTGGTTGGCCAAGATCTTGTTTAATATTTTGGCATCTATGTTCATCAGAGATATTGGTCTGTAGTTTTCCTTTTTTGTTCTGTCCCTATCAGCTTTTGGTATCAGGGTGATGTTGGCTTCATAAAAGGTGGAAGGGAGTATTCCTGTTTCTTCAATCTTATGGAATAGCTTAAGAAGTATGGGTATTAACTGTTTCCTGAAAGTTTTGTAGAATTCATTTGTGAAGCCATCTGGTCCAGGACTTTTGTTGTTGGGGAGATTCTTAATAACGGTTTCAATTTCTTTGTCTGTGATTGGTGCATTTAGATTTTGTAGTTCTTCTTGGTTCTGTTTTGGAAGTGCATAGGTTTCTAGGAATTGTTCCATTTCTTCCAGATTCTCTAGCTTGGTGGCGTATAGTTCTTTATAGAAGTTTCGCAGAATTCTCTGGATTTCTGTGGTGTCAGTTGTGATATCTCCTGCATCGTTTACAATTCTATTAATTTGAGTCTTCTCTCTTTTTTGTTTGGTGAGTCTGGCTAGGTGTTTGTCAATTTTGTTTAATCTTCCAAAGAAACAACATTTGGCTTCATTGATCTTTTGTATGGTTCTTTTATTTTCGATGTTGTTTATTTCTGCTCTAACTTTAGTGATTTCTGTCCTTCTGGATGCTTTAGGGTTCCTTTGTTCCTCTTCCTCTAAGTCCTTGAGGTGTGTAGTAAGGTCGTTCATTTGGGCTTCTTCTTGGTGTTTAATATGTGATTGTATAGCTCTAAGTTTCCCTCTCAGTACTGCTTTCGCTGTGTCCCAAATATTTTGATAGGTTGTGTCTTCATTTTCATTAGTTTCCAGGAACATTTGAATTTCCTGTTTGAGTGAGTCTCTGACCCAGTGGTTCTTAAGGAGCATGTTGTTTAGTTTCCAAATTCTATGTCTTTTAATAATTTTCCGTTTGTTGTTAAAAGTTAGTTTTACTCCACTGTGGTCTGAGAAGATACTTGGGATGATTTCAATGCTCTTGAATTTGTTGATGCTGTCTTTGTGGCCTAACATGTGGTCTATCCTTGAGTATGTGTTGTGTGGATTTGAAAAGAAGGTGTATTCCAGTTTTTTGGGGTGGAGGAGTCTGAAAATATCCAAGAGGTCTAGTCTGTCAATCTCTTCATTCAATTCTCCTGTATCTTTATTGGTTCTCTGCTTTGTTGATCTGTCTAAGTGTGAGAGTGGGGTATTGAAGTCTCCCACTATTATTGTATTACTATTGATGTATTTTTGAAATTCTTTCAATAGGTGTTTAATGTATTTAGATGGTCCCTCGTTGGGTGCATAGATGTTAATAATTGTTAAGTCTTCTTGGCTGATTGATCCTCTAATCATTATGTAATGACCTTGCCTATCTTTTATTACTTTATTTAATTTAAAATCTATCGTGTCTGAGATGAGAATGGCTGTTCCTGCCCTTTTTTGTGGACCGTTAGCCTGTATGATAGTTTTCCATCCTTTCACTTTAAGTCTGTGTTTATCTTGTTGTGACAGATGGGATTCTTGCAAGCAGCATATGGTTGGGTTATGTTTTCTGATCCATCCCCCCACCCTGTGCCTTTTGATGGGTGAGTTTAAGCCATTGACATTTATTGATATTATGGATTTAATGTATTGTAGTGCCATTGTTCTAAAAAACTATTTGTTTACTCTGATATATTACAAGTATTATAGTGATGTTCTTGTTTATAAGAGGTCTTTTAGTACCTCTTTCAGGGCCGACTTGGTGATAGTTGCCTCCTTTAACTGTTGTTTGTCTAAGAAGGTTTTGATCCCTCCATCTAGCTTGAATGAAAGTCTAGCAGGATATATTATCCTTGGTTGAAACCCTTTTTCATTCAGGGCTCGATAGATATCTTGCCACTCCCTTCTGGCTTTTAGAGTTTGAGTTGAGAAATCTGCAGAAAGTCTTATGGGTTTTCCCCTGTATGTGACTTTTTGTTTCTCTCTTGCAGTCTTTAGGATCCTTTCTTTATCCTTACTTCTTCTCATTGTGACTATGATGTGTCTTGGTGTTTTCAGGTCTGGGTTGATTCTGTTTGGTACTCTCTGGGCCTCTTGCACCTTGATATCCTTTCTGTTATTCAGGTCTGGGAAATTTTCTTGTATTTTTTCCTCTAGAATGTTTGCTTCCCCTTCCTCTCTTTCTTCCTCTGGCAGGCCAATTATACGAATGTTACTTCTTTTGAGATCATCCCATATGTCTCTGTTGTTGTTTTCAGTGTCTCTCAATCTCTTTTTAAGCTCTTTCACCTCTTTCTTCGTTTTCTCTAACTCATCCTCTGTCTGACTAATTCTGTTTTCTGCTTCTGTTAGTCTGCTTTCCCTTGCCTCAGCTTCTTTCTTCATTACAGCTATTTCAGCTTTCAGTTCTCTAATTGTCTCAAGATAATCAGTATTTTCCTTGGGGGTCTCAACTGTTGTTTCCCTAATACTGCCATTCCTTTCCTCCAATGTTGTTTTCATTTCTGTGATTAATAAGTTTATTATTGCTTGCATACTTTTCTTATCTATGGTTACTTCTGACTCATTTGTGGTTTCTTCTGGGCTCTTGTCTTCATTCATTGGGGTATCAGTTTTATTTGTTTTTAATCTACCCATTTTTTTTTATTTATGTGTTTCTCTCTCTTTTTTTTTTTTAATGCTCTGTTGTTCCTCAGTTGTTGTGATTTGAGCACAAGTAACACTGTACTAAATACCTTTATGACAATTGCACTCACCAACCTCCGGAATTACAGTAGCAACTGAAGTAAGTATTGAAGGAGTTTAATCGTTACCAGTTAGCCAAAAAATTTCTCCAGTCCGTGGAAAAATAGTAACCAAATCCCAGTGAAGAAAGAGAAAAGAAAGAGAGGATAGCAAGAATAGACAGTTATGCAAATCTACTATCCAGTGTATATTCTAGGGGTAACAAGAGTGTAAAGGGAACTAGAGCAGAGATACACACAGAGAGTCCACTCTGGGTCAGATTTCTTCCCCAAAGTAATTCACAAATTCAGAAAGGCAAAGAAGAAAGAAGTGTATGACAAGATAAAAAAATAAAAAATAAAAAAAAGAAATAGAGAGAGATAAGAGAGAGAAAAGGGAGAAGATAAGAAGGGTTGTGACTAAAGAGCAGTGCGAGGAACTTCCCAAATGTGTATCAGTGAGTTTAAAAAAACAAAAAAAACAAAAAACCCTGTTTGGTGGTATGGGGTATCCTGCTAGTAGCTGGTCCTAGGCACTGCTTATGGTGGGGGGGGGGGGGCGGCGGGAAGGATGTATACTTGAAAATTAAAAGGAAGAAAAAAGAATTTTTTCCCCTATTCTAATTCTTAACCCAAATTAAGTTATAGCCACCTCCTTGGTGTCACCGCTATGGCCCCTTATTGGCTGGCCTGCTAAAGGCAGAAACTCCTATTGTTTACACGAGATGTGTCCGGAGCTCAAAGGCTAGCCGCTTCTCAGTCCGCCATCTTCCGGGAAACCCCTCCCTCCAGACTTTTTTAAAGGATTTCTCAAAAATGAAAACTAGCTCCAAATCCTTTGATCCAATGAGAGCTATACTCAAGAAGTCTTTGGATCTGCTCTCAGGGCCGCGGTGGACCCTGCAGACTCCCAAGAGAAAGCCCCCGAGCTAAAGTGCTCTCTCCGGTTCCTCTGCCCGCCGCGCTCTGCAACCGGCGGAGGAGCCGCCTTCCTGGGCGGGCGGAGGACAATGCCCTGCGCACTCGCCTTGCCCAGCGCCCTGGGAATTCTGGAGCCCCGCTAGTCCGTGTCACCTTTACTCTAATTCTTAACCCAAATTAAATTGTACTCACTTTTTGGTGTCACCCCTTATTAACTGGCCTGCTAAAGGCAGAAAATCCTACCGTTGCCGACGATGCGGTCAGAGCGCTCGCTGTCAGCGACTTCTCAGTCCACCATCTTCCTCTCCCTCGTATTTGATGATTTCTAGTCCAACATCTAAGTTGTTTTTTTTTTTTTAATCCATGTTAAGCTGAATTTTGTGGATGGTGATATGTGGAGGTATAGTTTTATTTCTCTGCATATTTCAACCCAATTTTCCCAATACCATTTTTTGAAAATGTTTTCTTTTCTACACTTAATGTTATATAATCTGTTGTCAAAAATTAGTTGTCTATAGAACCCATCAATATGTCCTGGAGCCCCACTCCCCCAGAACTTCGCCCCACTAGGGAAAGAGAGACAGGCTGGGAATATGGGTCGACTTGCCAATGCCCATGTTCAGCTGAGAAGCAATTACACAAGCCAGACCTTCTGCTTTCTGCATCCCATAATGACCCTGGGTCCATACTCCCAGAGGAATAGAGTAGGAAAGCTATCAGGGGAGGGGATGGGATACAGAGTTCTGGTGGTGGGAATTGTGTGGAGTTGTACCCCTCTTATCCTATAGTTTTTGTCAGTGTTTCCTTTTTATAAATAACTTTTTTAAATTAGTTGTGTGGGAGCTTATTTGTTGGGTCTCTAGGCTATTCAAATGCTCTATTTATCTATTTTTGTTAACATGCCAGGCAGTTTTGATTATACTAGTCTTATAATATAATTTGAGATCAGAGCATGTGATTTCTCCATCCTTGTTTTTTTTCCTGAAGAATTGCCTTGGCAATCTGAGTATATTATGACTCCAGATAAACTATTTTAGATTTTGTTTCATTTCCCTAAATGAATGTATTGGTACCATGATAGTGATTGCACTAAACCTGTACATAGCTCTAGGTAGGATCGTCATTTTGACCATGTTGATTCTTCCAATTCATTAGCATGGGATATATTTCCATTTCTTAGTGTCTTTCTATTTTCTTTAGTAATGACTCATAATTTTCAGTGTACGAGTTTTTCACCTCCTTTGTTAAGTTTATTCCTAGATACCTATTTGTTTTTACTGTTTTTATAAAAGGGATTGACTTCTTTATTTCTTCTTCTGGGTTGCTATTTGCATGGTAGAATACCACTCATTTTTATATAATAATTTTGTAGGCTGCCACCTTGCTATTGTCTTAACAATTTCAAGGAGCTTTCCGCTGGATCCTTTTGGATTTTCTAAGTATACCATCATAACAGCTACAAATAGTGAAAGTTTTACTTCTTACCTGTATGCTTTTTATTCATTTTTTTCTTGTCTAATTGCTATAACTAAGGCTTCCTTCCAAGACTATGTTTTATCATAATGATGATAGTGGGCAGTTCTGTCTTAGGCCTGATCAAAGGTTTGCAGTATCTAGCCATAAGGTGTAATGTTAACTCTAGGTTTAGTGTATATTTCATAAAATAAATGCACAGAAGCTATCTGTATCTTTTAATCCATCACTTCCTTTTGGTAAGCTCAGTTCTGCATCAAAGTCTGGGGACAGGGGTTGTTTGACTTTTTCCTTGCTATACGTTTTTATATCCTGCATGTATATATGAGATCATCTAGTATTTGACCTTCTCTTTCTTTTTTTTGTTTTGTTTTTTTAATATTTATTTTATTTATTTATTCCCTTTTGTTGCCCTTGTTGTTTTATTGTTGTAGTTATTATTGTTGTTGTCGTTGTTGGATAGGACAGAGAGAAATGGAGAGAGGAGGGGAAGACAGAGAGGGAAGAGAAAGATAGACACCTGCAGACCTGCTTCACCGCCTGTGAAGCGACTCCCCTGCAGGTGGGGAGCCGGGGTTTGAACCGGGATCCTTATGCCGGTCCTTGTGCTTTGCGCCACCTGCGCTTAACCCGCTGTGCTACAGCCCGACTCCCTGACCTTCTCTTTCTGATTTAATTTACTTAGGAGGACTCTCCCTAACTCTACCTACCCATGTTCTAGCAAAATGTTTAATCTCATGGCTGAATAATAATTCATTGCATATGTATTGCATTTATCCATCTCAGAAATTTTTTCATCCACTTACCTGTCATTGGACATGGGTTATCTTCCTCTCTTGGATATTAGCTTATAGCACTGCAATAAACTTATGTTTCAAATTCATGTCTTCATGAATTGATTTATTTCTGTTCTTTGGATAGATACCTGGGAGTGGGTTTACTGGATCATATAGTAGATCTCTATTTAATATTTTGAGAAATATCCATATTGATTTTTATAGGGATGGGACCAATTTACATTCCCACCAACAGTGTATAGAGTTTCTTTTTGTACACATCCTCATCAGCACTTGTTTTTTTGGTCTTTTTGCTATCAGATGGTCTCACAGCTATGAGATGTTATCTCATTATTTGTGTCTCCTTAATAATATTTGGTAGTGATAATTTTGCATATGGTTATTGTCCATTTGCATGTCTTTTTTTGGTGAAGATTCCATCAGCTCCTCTCTCTGTTTGTTGATAGTGGTCTTTGATTTCTGTTGAATTTTGTGAGCTCTTCACAATCAATATAATTATAAATCATCCCATGATGTGACATCTTATTTATTATTTATTTTTATTTTTTACTCTTTTTTGAAGTTTTTTATTTATAAAACAGAAACACTGACAAGACCATAGGATAAGAGGGGTACAATTCCACAACCATCTTAATTTTAATCTTTCTTTTTATTGACATAATATATTACATTGACTGGTTTGTATATGTTGAACCATTCCTGTATTCCTCAAATAAATCCCACTTAGGCACAGCATAGAATCTTTTTAATAAATTTGGTTTGCTAAGATTATGTTAAGAATCTTAGCATAATTCTTAAGGGATATGTGCCTGGTTTTATTTTTTGTAACGTCTCTGTAACCTTTTGTTATGGGGCAATATTGGTGTGATAAAAACTGCTTTGGAGAATATTCTTATCTTTTATTTTTTTTAAAGAGATTATAAGTAATAGGTAATCTTTGAAAGTATGCTAGAATTCATTAGCAAAACCTTTTTTCCTTGACTGTTGTTCTGGGGAAACTGGGTTATAATATGCAAAAGAATGAAACTGAACCACCTTATCTCACCAGAAACAAAAATCAACTCCAAATGGATCAAAGACCTGGATGTCAGACTGGAAACTATCAAATACTTAGAGGAAAACATTGGTGAAACACTTTCCCACCTAAACCTCAAGGACATCTTTGATGAAATAAACCCAATTGCAAGGAAGACTAAAGCAGAAACAAACCAATGGGACTACATCAAATTTAAAAGCTTCTGCACAGCCAAAGAAACTATCACACAAACATTTCAATTTCTTAGCTTAGAATGGGTCTGCTCAGATTTTGTTTCTTCTAATTCAGTTTAGGAAGTACACATGACTCTGAGAATTTGCACATTTCTTTCTTGTGTGTACATATGTAGTTACTTCTAGGTCTTCAGATTGATAGTAAGAATCTCTTGTGATTCTCTATATTCACAATAATCTCTTATGAGTTCTTGTGCTTCTATGGCACTGTTATAAATTCTCTTTTGGTTTCTGATCCTATTTATTATGTTCACCTCTCTATTTTTCTTTAGTGAGTCTAACTAAGATTTTATAAGCTTTGTTTATGCTTTGAAAGAAGTCAACGCTACAGCCAATAAGATAGTTGATGTGGGAGGTTAACTGCTTTGTCATGTTCTCAATATGGTTTCAAGTCCAGCCTCCATTTCAATGGGGAAAACATATTGTGGTATTTTTTACTTCTCTCCCTCTCTCCCTTCTGCTTTCTAAGCCACAGTGAGGAAAAGCATAGTAATAGTAATGATAATTATATTTTTAATGAGAAAAATATGTGAGAATGGACAGAGAAACTTAATGGTAGGTTCTATGTAGAACTATACCCCTTTAATTTTGTGGTATTGTCAGCTATGAAATAAAGAGCCCATTCTTAGTTTAGTTGAACTTTTCTACTATTTTTATTTTCAGTTTTATTTATTTATTCTCTATATTTTATTATTTTTCTCCTTCTAGTGACTTTGGGTTTCATTTACTCTTCTTTTTCTAGCTCCTTTAGATGTAAGTTTAGATTGCTTATATGAGATTTCTTTTGCTAATGTGAGCCTCATTGCTTACATTTAGTGAAATTTTACAAATAAGCTAATTGATTTCTACTTTTATGTGGATCCTGGGCATTCTTGCAATTTGTCTTAACTCCCTAGTTCTCTTATTCTTTCCCTTTTGTATATAATATATGTCTTTTGTGTAGTGATCAGACTCCACAAAGTGCTTTTTATTTGTTTCTTCCCAGTATTTTTGTTTTGAGGTTACAGTATCACTTAGGTCTTAGGTTCTAGCCTTACAGAAGTTTAAATTAAAAGCAGACAAATACCAAGTTTGCTTTAAGTATTCCCATTATTATTCTCCTTGAGAAAATTTTATTTTAGGTATATTGTTACTTCTCAGTAGGAATTTCTATGCTTGCATATAAGTCCTTAATTACACAGCAGGTTTAGCAGTGATGAATTCCTGTAACTACTGCTTATGTGTAAAGGTTTTTATCCATCCATAAAATCTGAATGATGACCCAGCAACAAACAGTATTCTTAGCTAGAAGTGTTTTCTAATTAATACACTAAGTATATTGTACCATTTTCTTTTGATATTAAAGATTTCTGTTGAGATATTTACTTATAATATTTTTTATTTTATTTTCCCTTTATTTATTTTTCACCAGCACTCTACTCAGCTCTGGCTTATATGGTGCCTGGTACTGAACCTGAGTCTGGAGGCTAAGGCATGGAAGTCTCTTTTTATAACTTCTATGCCATATCCCTAATCCTTCTGATAATTTTAGGGAGTTTCCAAGTATATGACCTTAGTTTTTCTAAGGCTGCCTTACCTTTGCTGTCTAACGTGTAAATTATAATATGGCTTGGTGTGAATTTACCGAGGTTTATTTTATTTGGAACTCTGGGCTTTTGAATCTAGGTATCTGTTTCTACCCTAAGTTGGAAAACTTCATGACTACTAAATCTTCAAATAAGATTTCTCCCCTTCCTCTCCCTCTCCCTCTCCCTCTCCCCTCCTTCTGGAGCCCTTATGATGTGAATGTTATTCCTCACAATGTTGTCCCACAAATATCTTGTGTTTTCCTACCTGCAGGGGGAAAGCTTCGCAAGTGGTGAAGCAGAGCTTCAGGTTTCTGTCTCTTTCCCTCTCTGCCTCCTTCTCCCATCTCTCTATCTCTACCAAAAAAAAAAAAAAAAAGAAATATCTTGTGTTGTCTTCATTTATATTTACTTATTTGTGAGATTAAAAAAAAGAGATAGATATATAGATGATTGATAGATAGATAGGTAGATGATAGATAGATAGGTAGATAGAAAGAATAATAGATATCAAATAATATTGCATCTGCCGATCGCAACCTAATCAACGCGATTGCCACTTCAACATGCTTCAGCTCAGACTGTGTCCAGAGACTGTGTCAGGTGTGGAATGAAAACCCTTCAGCTTCATTACTCAGGTGAGACCTTTCCTTTCATAGCATTCTCTAATTCCATCCCAGGTGGTTCACTTTCTAACAAAGTCCCAAAACCTAGATATACACCAGGTTCTGTGAGAGAGAGCATATGTTCACACATATCCATAAACTAGGGCAAATATATACCTGAAAGCAGAAGTACACTAGAGTTGGCAGTGAGTCCCACCCCCCCAACACTTCCTCTCCACTATTCCAAGCTTTGGGTCCATGACTGCTCAACAATTTGTTTGGCTTTGTATGTTAACTCTCTTTTCAGTCACCAGGTTCCAGATGTCATCAGAATGCCGGCCAGGCTTCCCTGGACTGAAGACCCCCACCAATGTGTCCTGGAGTTCCGCTTCCCCAGAGACCCACCCTACTAGGGAAAGAGAGAGACAGACTGGGAGTATGGACCAACCAGTCAACATCCATGTTCAGTGGGGAAGCAATTACAGAAGCCAGACCTTCTACCTTCTGCAACCCACGACCCTGGGTCCATGCTCCCAGAGGGATGGAGAATGGGAAAGCTATCAGGGGAGGGGGTAGGATATGGAGATTGGGTGTTGGGAATTGTGTGGAGTTGTACCCCTTCTACCCTATGGTTTTGTTAATTTATCCTTTCTTGAATAAAAAATAAATTTTTAAAAAAAGAAAGAATAATAGAACAAGAATATCACTATGGCACATTGCAGATCTGGAGAGAGAGCTCAGGACTTCATGCTTGAAAGCCCAATAATTTATGCACTGCCTCTGCTCCAGAACTATTATCTTTTGTTCTTCTTTCTTTGTATCTCTCTCTCTTTCTTTCTTTTTTTTCCTTTCTTCCTTCTCCTTCTGCTTCTCTCTCTTTGTTCAATTTGATTTTCTTTAACACATCCTTAAGCTAATTTATTTGACTTTCACTTACTGTTTATGATTCTACTGAGTTCTCTATTATATTCTTTTATTTCAAAGTTACTGTGTTTTATTTTTAGCTCTATCACTTCTGTTTGAATTTTTCTCATAGTGTCTGTATTCTTTGTGAGGGTCTCTTTTGCTGATCTTACTTTGGTGAGCATCATTAGGGATTTTTTTGTTTGTTTGTTTGTTTGTTGTTTTTGTTTTTGAAATCTTCAGGAAATTTAAATATGTTATGTTTGGAGTTTTTCCAGGATTTTGTCTGGAATCATCAGTGAGGGCGAGCTCCTCCATTTCCTTATTTTGTCTGGTGAGTTTTGAGGGTCTAGATCCTAGGATCTTGCTTGAGGGAGTCTGGTTGAGCTCGGGTTTTCTAGCAACGAACATCCCCACTACAGAAACTAGTTTCAGTCTTACCATCACTGAGGTTTCCCAGGAAATCACTGCATGTGCAGATGGAGACTTGTCTCATGTGGCCTCCCCCAGGGCTCTGTTCTGGCTCCCACGGTATTTAATATTTACATCAGTGACCTCCCAGAAACTTCTTCAAGGAAGTTCATCTACACCAATGACATCTGCTGTGCAACTCAGGCATCCAAGTTCGACATCCTCGAGGAAACACTCACGAAAGACATGTCTCTGATATCTGATTACTGTAAAAAATGGCGACTAATCCCTAGCACTGCAAAAACGGTATCATCTGTTTTCCATCTACACCATGCCTCGGCCTCACGTGAGCTTAATGTGCAGCTTGGTGATACGAGAATCCGGCATGAAGCCCAGCCAGTCTATCTTGGCGTTACTCTTGATCGCACTCTGTCATTTCACGAACATCTCATAAAAACTGAAGCAAAGGTGGGCGCGAGGAATAACATCATTGCAAGACTGGCCAGCTCCTCATGGGGCGCGAGCGCTTCCACACTACGATCATCATCTCTGGCATTATGCTATTCCACTGCAGAATACTGTGCCCCAGTATGGTTCCGTAGCCCCCATGTCCACTTGGTCGATTCCAAATTATATTCCTCCATGAGGATAATTTCTGGAACCATCCGTTCCACCCTGGTCCCATGGCTGCCAGTTCTCAGCAACATTGCCCCGCCAGATATTCGTCGGGATGCGGCATCATCTAAGTTCATTTCCCACGTCTACGCTCGACCGGACCTGCCAATATACGCAGATATCTTCGCCCACCCTGTCCAACGCTTGACGTCTCGTCATCCAATCTGGTCCCCTATGCCTACACTGAACTTCTCTGTTCCAGTCTCTTGGAAACAGAGTTGGCAGTCAGCTGAGGTAAAGAACAAACACCTCATCACAGACCCCTGCAAGCGTCAACCCGGCTTTGACCTAGCATGTTATGACTGGGCCCTCCTCAATCGCTATGGAACAGGCCATGGCCGGTGCGCCGCTATGTTCCATCGCTGGGGAGCCAGAGACGACCCTAACTGCCCCTGCGGCTACAGACAGACTATGACCCACATAATCAACGACTGCCACCTCTCCAGATTCAAAGGAGGTCTCAAAACTTTACATCAGGCTCAACCTGACGCTGTGGACTGGCTACGGAAGAAGGGCAAACGCTAGAAGAAGAACTGCATGTGATATCTTGGACTATGCAGAGGTTGGTCAGGACTTGGAGACACTTTGTGGATGCAGAGAGGCTGCATTTAGGGAGCTGAAATAGCTGAAACATGGATTGAGTCCCACTGAAAATATGTATTGTCTATAGTTAAACATTCAGGAGGCGATGGATACAGGAAAGGTAACACCTACAGCTGGGAAGATAGTGCATCATTAGTACAGCAGAGTTGCATGCTTGATGCCCCAGATGTTGCAGGTTAAGTTCCTAGTGCCATCATAAGCCAGAACTGAGTAGTGTTCTAGTCTTTCTCTCTCTCTCTCTCTCTCTCTCTCTCTCTCTTCCTCTAAATTAAATATCTTTAAAATGGAGCCAGGTGTTGGTGCACCTGATTGAGCACACATGTTACAGTGTGCAAGGACTCAGGTTCAAGCCCCCAGCCCCCAGCTGCAGAGGGAAAGCTTTGCAAGTGGTGAAGCAGAGCTGCAGGTGTCTCTCTGTCTCTCTCCCTTCTCTACCACTCCTTTCCCTCTTGATTTCCATCTGTCTCTATCCAATAAATAAATAAAGATAATGAAAAATTAAAAATATCTTTAAAAATTTTAAATTATTATTTGAAAGAAAATGTAACTGCCCTGGTGGGGTTAGGAAGAAGGGATCTCCCCACTTTGGAGGTTGTTGCTATTGCTGCTATTGCCAAGATAGGGAAATGCATGGGGATAAGAAGGGCTCACACAAGAAGAAGTCATTAGGTGCTTTCGAGTAACTACCTTAGTAGATTCCCAAATTCTAACTTCTTGCATCTGTTGTCCTGAAGATGAAATTGTCATATGGTCAACCTAGTGCTGTTCTCAGCAAGATGCTGCCTGTGAGTAACTAATCTGTGTTTCCACCCTCTAATCTCCTATTCTATTACTGCAAGTTTTCAAGAATGGTTGCTATGACCTGACCCAACTCCCACTTCCTTCTGGGGTAAATTGCTGCAACCCAGAAATTTCCTCCCACCTGCAGCCTATTGTTCCACATTGGGTCCTACTAGTTAGTTTCATTTGTCTATCTCCAATGACTGGATATTACGCCATTGACTCCTAGCCCCTCTAAAATAGTAATATGTGCGCTCTACTTAGTAAACCATCACCTGGCTCCAATGTTTCATTTTTTTATTGAGCTATAACTAATATACAATAGGTATAGGTTTTAGAACATAATAATTTTGACAAATGTATATATTACAATCTGAATATCAATATAGGGTTGAATAGTCCTTCTAACAGGTTGCATAATTATATTTCTTTCTTTTGTAGTGAATGCAGTTAAGATTGATTCTACTAATAACTATATATTGTTGACAATAATCCCATAACTATTTCTTTGAGCTGCAGGATACATTTCCTAGTTGCCAAATCTGTACTATGAGGCAGTATATCTCCCTATTCTCCTATCCCAGACTCTAAGAATCACCATTCCATATCCCGTCTTTACAATCTGATACTTTATATTCCATAAACAAAATATTTATACATATATTTTATAAATATTTATACCATACAATATTTATCTTTTCTCTGTCTGAAATAACTTCTCAAAGGAGTCTAAGACTGAGAAATTAGCTCTACAAAGGTACATTTAAATGTTTTTAAAAGATTTTCTATGGAGTAAATTTATAAATACTCACAAATACAGACTCACAAAATTATTTCTCTGAGGGCCAAGCAGTGGCATACCCAGTAGAGCACACACAATGCTATATGCAAGGACTGGGGTTCAAGCCCCCGCGGCCCCCATTTGTAAAAGGGAAAGCATCACAAGCTATAAAGCAGTGCTGCAGGTGTCTATCTAACACATATATATATGTGTGTGTGTATATATATATATATACCTGTCAATTTCTCTTGAACTCTACCAAAAGAAAATAATGAAAATGGTGAAAGTGAACTCATATTGCAGGTACTGAACCTCAGTGATAACCCTACTTATATCTGCTACTCAGATTATTTTTACCTTCACAATAATATCATTAGTTATTACTAAGCATCGTAAGATACCAGCTATTTTAAGTGCTCTACATATAAAATGTTTTAATTTAACAGTAACCTCCCCGAAAAAAAATTATTGATTTAATAATGTTCAATAAGGGGTACAATTTCACACAATTCCCATCTCCAGAGTTCTGTATCCCATCCCTTCTACTGAAGGCTTTCTTATTCTTTATCCCTCTGGTAGCATGGACTCAGGATCATTATGCAGTGCAGAAGGTGGAGGGCCTGAATTCTGTAATTGTTTCTTCACTGGACGTGGGTGTGGGGTTCCAGGCCATATTCATCTTCCTAAGGAAGTCAGGTTGGCCTCATGGTAGCATCTGCAACTTGGTGACTGAAAAGCATTAAGATATAAAGCAGCACAAATTGTTTAATAATCAGGAACCTAAAGGTAAGAATATAGAAGATTAGATTTGGAGTATCCATTTTAGAAAAAAAACCTAGTAGATCTATTTTAGGTATATTCTAAGGGACCCACATCTTTACTAAGGTTTACCTGAGTCCAACAGCTAACATGCAAGTGGGTGGGATAAAGATATTGTCAGGTGTCAGATGATGTCAGAGTTGGAAATAGGACCACCTTACCATTTCCTCCACAGAGATGGGAACATAACAAGAGCCAACATCCAGCCCCTAGTGCTCAGCATTCAGACACATGCTCTTACCACAACACAATCTCACATAGAATTTCATTTAATTTAATTATATAAATGCCCGGGATGCATTGGATCGACCTTCCCGTGGTGCATCTCGTGAGTACCCATTCATTGGGGAAACTGACGATCCTTCCTAGCCGGGCAAATGCTAGAAGAAGAATATAAATGCCCTATGTCAACTTTTTAAATGATAAAATTAAGACTCAGTAAATTAATGCTCGCAAATAGCCTCTACTAATGTGATAGATACCATGAGTCAAACTTGATCTTTCTGATCTCAAAATTCTGTGCCCATAACCATTCACAAGCTCATAAAGTTACTACAGCCTCTTTAACTTAGGGTGACTATGCAAAATGTGATAGTTACTGTGACTATCAAACACAACAGAAGCAAAAACGAATGTTATACTCATGGCCAGACACACACCTTGCCATTGGTTGGCCAGTTCACCCACTCTAGAAAGGATCAGTATTTCTACAGCACTACTTAGGATAAAGGTCCCAAACTAAACCTCCCATTTGGCCTCCAACTACAATTGTCAACAGTAGAGATGGTCTTTGTTTTCCACATAGCATAGCAGTTTCTCTGCCTCCAAGATTGGCCACAAGGAAATTTCACCCTGAGATGCAAAATGGATGAAAGTTGGGACTAGTCCACAAGCTCCAGTCAGGAATTTTGTCCTCAGAGCTCTTTGATCCTGAGAGAGATGACCTCTTGTCACAAAGGAAGAGGGAAGCAGACTACAGCGAAGAATCCTTTTGCCACTGAAGGTCTTTTCCTACTAGATGAACATTCTAGATGTTGGAGTAGTTACTTCCTGCTGAGCTTAGAAGAGCCTGGCCTCTGCCCCTGCACAAATAAATAGGAGGATTTTGAACTCAAACATGAAAGCACAGCAGCAGGACACAGAATCCACAGCTCAGGCCTGCTGGAAACCCCAGCCAGTTTATACACCATATGTGCTCTGCTTATCCATCTGGTTCAATTGAGAAAGCCAAACAAAATAGTGAAAACAAATGGCAGAGCAGCCTTTTCCCCTGGCCTTGAAGGGTACACTGACCTCACCTAGGAAAATGTTTCTGTAAATCATTTAGCTTACCAGTAGTTTGATATAAAGTATAAAAGCACAAGCTATATCAAGTTCTCAAAATGGAAGAAAAGTACTAAAGTTTCAGCTGATTAGCAGGCTAATCATCTTTTATAAATCCTCCATTTACTAGTATCACTCCATAAAGCAAAACCTGAAATGCAGTGAAACCATGGAAACATGAAGTTTAACCACATGTGAATCAAACAATCACAATTTTTGTGTTGTATGTGACTGCCGCAAATGCATCCGCTTTACTAGAGTATTCATTATTAAACTACTTTTTATACTGAGCATTTAATTTATTTATTAAATTAAAAGACAAAGTAAGGGTGGGGTATAGCATAATGGTTATGCAAAGAGACTTTCAAGCCTGAGGCTCTCAAGTCCTAAATTCAATCCCTCACACTACCATAAGCCAGAGCTGGTAAAGCAAAACAAAACAACAACAACAAAAAAAGACAAAGTGAAACATTTCAACATTAAAAAAAAAAAAAGAGAATCCATTCTGATCTTGATTTTCTCTTCTGATCTTGAGAAAAGAGATCCCATAATTTGTGAAAAGTTGTTATTCCACATTATAATTTTATAATACCTTATATGATTTTTATTTTTAAAAAAAATGTATTTACTTATTTTCTTCTTCTTTGAGACAGAGAGAGGAGAGAGAGAGAGAGAGAGAGATCAGAAATCTACTCAGCTGGGAGCCAGGCGGTAGTGCAGCGGGTTAAGCGCATGTGGCGCAAAACGCAAGGACCACCATCAGGATCCCGGTTGGAGCCCTTGGCTCCCTACCTGCAGAGGAGTCGCTTCACAAGCAGTGAAACAGGTCTGCAGGTGTCTTTCTCTCTCCTCTCTGTCTTCCCCTCCTCTCTCCATTTCTCTCTGTCCTATCAAACAACGACAACATCAATAACAACAACAATAGTAACTACAACAATAAAACAACAAGAGCAATAAAAGGGAATAAATAAATAAAACACTAAAAATAAATAAATAAGTCTACTCAGCTCTAACATGGAAGTATAAGCCATTCAGCGTAGGCCTTCAGACATGCAAGTCCTGAGTTTAACCACTGAGCTATTTCTCAAATCCTTCTAATGTCTATTTTCAATAACTTTCCACTTGATTTCTAAGACAACTGTATCTCTCTATTACTGACATTTTCATGGAAAGATATATGGTATTTTTAACTTAATTGCAGTAGAACACACATTAGCCTTTTCTCAGCCTCAGCACTTTGAGCATTTTGGACCCAATAATCCTTTTCTGTGGGCTACCATTCTGTGAATTGTAGGATGTTTAGCAATATTCTGCCCCTTACTCTCTGAATGAACGTATTACCATCTTACCCATGAAAACACAAAATATCTCCAGACAGAATACCATATACCTTGGAGATACAAGTCAAAACCAGCCCTACTTGAGAATCACTGGTTTGTATGATATTTAGATTAATTTTTAAATACTGACCCTCTTTTCTAATTTGTATAAAGTCATTCAGTAATTAATATTATTCTGTTTCTAGCATATGGGTCACTACTCAGCAACTTCTATATTTCTACAAAAAAAAAATCAGCCTGAAGTGTTGAAGACCCTGTTATGACCAAAAGAATAATTATTACAGTATCTATTTGTCAGGATACCCCAGTTATTTTTAAAGATATCAGATCAGATTAATACTTTCATTTCAAAAGTTAAAAATCTCCAGTAAACAAAAAGAAAATTTTATGGAAAATTAGTTAATAAAATGCTGCTACTTGAGAACTAGACCTTGAACTACTGACAGAAATCTAACTCTTAAAGGTTAACATCTCTTTCAGCCATTTGAATTTTCCCTGTAGTCACTGAAAAAAAAAATCTAGTTTAACCACAACTCATCACATTGTACATATTGGGATTGTTTCTTTATTCCTCTATCTCAAGAAGAATTTAAGTTAGAAGTGAGAGTCATTTGCAGACACCTTTCATGGGGAAATGAGAAATTGTATACCTATGTCAACAACTGTACTGTAAACTATTAGCCCTCTTAATAAAATAATAAAAAAGAAAAACAAACAAAAAGTATGAACTCTACTAAAAGAAACTTACTTAGTTCTATCATTGCATATCAGTGTCCCTAGGCTTGGGCTCCGGTACTTTTTCAAAGTTCTCCATGTGATCCCAATGAATACAATGTTAAGAAACACTGGGGTTTAACCAAGAACCAATAGAAAAATAAAATTCTTGGCTTAAATCTCAGACCAGCAGACCTAACACATTCTGTGCCCCATTGATAAAATTATTTTCAAAAATAATTTAGCATTTTCCAGGAAATATGCGTGCCAAAGAAGGCATCAAAATGGAGTAAGACAGGATCTGTTCTTAAATAGTAAGCAATCAGGTGAGATAGGTCATAGCCAATTATCAAAGAGAAGTTCTTCAAGGGTAAGAATAAGGATATTAACTAAGAGTGTGATTCAAACAAAAGAAGAATCAGTCTATTTACTGAAAGCAAGGAAAACTCTCAAAATAGAGAAAACTGAAAGTGAAGAGCACACTAAACTGTGAGGGGTGTGTGTGTGTGTGTGTGTGTGTGTGTGTGTGTGTGTGTGTATGTGTGTGTGTAATGTACAGACAGAGGAACAGTAAATAAAGTCTTTGAGAACCCATCAAGAAGAAAAGAGTTAGTCTGAAAATGGGCTAAGCATGAATCTGAACAATTATAAAGCTCTATGAAATCATATCTTAAAATTAGCTTTTATGGGGAGATATCACAGTGGGTTAAGCGCACATGGCGCAAAGCATTAATGGACCTGCATAAGGATCTTGGTTCGAGCCCCAGGCTTCCCACCTGCAGGGGAGTCGCTTCACAGGTGGTGAAGCAGGTCTGTAGGTGTCTCTCCCTCTCTCTGTCTTCCCCTCCTCTCTCGGTTTCTCTCTGTCCTATCAAATAACATCAACAATAGTGACCACAACAAGGCTACAACAACAAGGGCAACAAAAGGGGGAGACTGCCTCTAGGAGCAGTGGATTAATGGTGCAGGCACTGAGCCCCAGCAATAACCCTGGAGGCAAAAAAAAAATGAGAAGAGGAAGAGAGAACCTCACAAATGAGAGGATATGACTCCCAAACCAACTTTTTATGGGAAGGATATCTTAACAAAACTTAACCTATTTAATAATAAGACAGAGGGTGAAAGTATTGTATACATCTCAATAGCAAATATTTATGTAAGGTTTAGTGTGATTACTAGTGGGTTCTTTGTTCTCACTATAAGTATGTCAGTATTACATTCAAAATCTATTTTATAGCTAAGAAGTTGAAAATCAATTCAATTAAATAGCTGTATAAAACTGAACCTGGGTCCAAAGAAAGGTCTGATATATCACCTTAAATGACAGCTAATGAGCTAGCTTGTCAGGTCCATAGATGCTTACAGAAGACATAACAATCCTGAGTAAGAGATAAAATAGTAACTGCAGTATCCTTTCTTTTTATCGACTGTCTAGGGTTTAATTCCTACCAAATAACACAGAGGATCATATAACACCCAAGCAAAGAATAGATTATTAAAGGAATTGTTACCATATGTATTAAAAATATATCTATAATGGCTTCTAAGCACATCTGACCTTAGCTCCAGAAAGACTCTATCTTTAATGATGTGTGATTAATCATGTGCGTCATCGCTGGGCCTGGAGATTATCTCTTTCACAAAAGGCTGTTCACTACTCAACCATGCTTAACACAAATGTAAACATAAGATAGATTCAACTTTAGCATTCAAATGAATTTCCAGACTGTTTTCCACAAGTGTTGAACCAATATACATCCCTATCAGTAATGTGAAAGAATAACTTTGTGCCCACAGTCTCTACAACAGTTAATATCCCTATCTTTTCTAGTGTATGACATTCCCATAGGTATAAATTGGACATATTCAAAGGAAACAAAGACATCTAGTTGAAGAGAACCATTCACACTTAGTTCAAAGCAGCACAATTTATAATATATCAAACCTGGAAGCAACCCAGATGCCTAACAACAGATGAATGGTTAAGAAAGGTGTGAATATATATATAGAGAGAGAGAGAGAGAAATACAATGCAGCTATTTTAAATGATGGAATCATCTTCTTTAACATATCTTGAGAAGAATATCAAAGTGTCACATTGTGGGCAGGGGTAGATAACATAATAGTTATGCAAAGAGATTCTTGTGCCTGAGGCTCCCAAGTCTCAAATTCAAATCCTCCCCCCTCCATACCAGAGTACAGGACTCAGAGGGGAAAGGGGGAGAGAATGACGGAATAAAGGGGTCCTTGGGGGACATGGTTTATGATGGTGGAAAAGGACCTCAGTTGGGGGAGAGAGTATCTTACAGATACATATTAGAAGAAGATCAGTGGCTATATCCTATACCATACATGTCAGCAACTATATATATATTATAAACCATTAGCCCCTCAATGAAGTTTGAGGGGAGACCATAGGTGCCTCTGCAGGAAAGATAAGATTTTAAAAAAGAACCATGGACACCTCTGTCATAGCAACTAACTTTGTCGCTGCCACACAATTAGTAAACAATGAAAACAGGCCTTGAGACTAAGTCCTTATCATTTGAGAAGTAAAGACCTACACTCAGATATGAAAGATACCCTGAGTTCTGTGGAACCTGAGAATTAGATCTTCTGGTTATTTTAGAAGAGGGAGGACTAAAAAAGAATGTTGAGGAGTTTTCTCAGTGTTAGTTAAGGCTTTTTTTTTTCAAGATAGGAAAAAGGGAAGTACATTTATTCTAGGGACTCATAGATCTCTATATGCAGTAAGAAAATTTTTAAAAGACAATAAGGAACATAATATTGCCAGAAAAAATAACCTAGGATGTTCTTGGATGTTGTCTCCAGATGCTAAGCTTTAATTCTAATCTAACTTCACAGTAGGTGAAAGATAATCTGAACACTATGTGAGCGGTGAAGCTGAACAGTCCATTTTACTACCATAATTTAGTTGGACCAGAAAGTCCTCTACCCAGGAGACAATAAATTATGGAAAACATGATCATAATGTATTTCCTTCAGGATAAAGACTTAGAGACTCTTTTGCTTTACTACTGAGAACTTTTAAGACAATAAAAGCCCACACTTGCTCTTGTGCAAACTTCTGACTTCACTAAACCTTTCAGGGAATAATTATGAATGTGCATGCTAAGCCACACCTTCTCCTGGTTCAAGCACAGCTGGCATTTCTGCTTGTCCTATCCCTATGGCTGCTTAGGAGTCTTGTGTGAAGGTGACTGACTTGCTGCAATTTGCTGTCTAAATCAATACAAGTACACATCCCCACTGTTCCAGGAAGTGACTCAGTGGAAGAAGGCAGGAATCTCAAGCAAAGATCTTGGGTTTATTCTCTGGAATTAAATATGTTAGAGTGACACGCTGGTTCAATTGCTCTCCTGCCTCTTTTTAATTTTTCGTTTTATTTTTCTTATATTTGATAGGACATAGAGAAGTTGAGATGGGTGGTCTGGGAGGTGGCGCAGTGGGTGAAGCGTTGGATTCTCAAGCATGAGGTCCTGAGTTCAGTCCCCGGCAGCACATGTACCAGAGTGATGTCTGGTTCTTTTTCTCTCTCTCCTTCTATCTTCATTAATAAATAAATAAAATCTTAAAGAGAGACAGAGAGAGAAGTTGAGATGAGAAGGAGGAAATGGAAAGACAGAGAGATAAACAGATGTCAGCAGCACTTCTCCAGCACCTTTGAAGTTTACCTCTTGCAGGTAGGGACCAGGGACTTGAAATTGGCTCCTGCTGTATTGTAACATGTGAGCTTAACCAATTGTGCCACTGTTTTAATTAATTAATTTTTTTCCAGAGCACAGTTCAGCTCTCACTTATGGTGGCGACTAATGCTTTAGGCATAAAAGAATTTTTGAACAACTACTATGATTTTTCCCTCACCCTCTTTATCTTTTTTTAAAAAATAAAGATCAAAAAGTAAGGAAATCAAGGATGGAATGAAGGAAACAAGAAAGGAAAGGAGAGGGGAGGAGAAGGAAGGGGAAGGGAGGGGTAGGGGAGAGAAGAGGAAGAAAGGGAAGGGGGGGAGGGAAGGAGAAGGAAAAGAAAGAAAGGGGAGGGTGTTGGGAACATGTGTGAGCCTGATAGAGCTTAGGGAGAAACACACCCATCTTTGGATGGAGATCTGAGAAGATAACCTTTTGGTAAGTCTCTCTCAACCGAGGTGAGCATAAGGGGGGGAACTCAGACTTGGTTCTTTCCTTCTTGACTCTCAGGCCCACAGATACCCCAGTACTTCCCTCCATTAACTGCAGGCCACATGGCCACAGATTCACTTATTCAAAGTCACCTTCTGATCACAGAAGAACACACCTTATCACACACTTCATCACACACCTCAGACCCCAGACAAGAGAAATTCCAAACTATATGGCTTTTTGATATTCATCTTCTCTCTGTCTCACCCTATGGGTTTAACCCCTATGCTTTTCTCAAATACCTTTGGATAATTAAGTTGCTTGTGTCATGGAGAATAACTGTCTTGTATCTCATCAATTCCTGTCATACCAGCCCCCTACCTTAGGGGCATGCTGACTGTTAAGAGACCTGTAATTTCTGACATATTTCAACAATAATTACCTCCATTGCTTTTCTATTTAACTCATGTCCACTTTGCTAATAAACGGACTCTAGGATTCTGGGATTCTAGGACTCAGATTCTAGGCATGCTAAGAATCCCCTGGTGTCTTTTACTTCATGTCACCCCTGTCGTGAGCGAGAAAGAACCAGCCCACTACCTTTCCCCTGGAGACCACCTGCCGGAGAGGGAGAGAGATACCCCGAAAGGAGGGGAGGGGGGAGGAGAGGGGAGGGGAGGATAGGAGGGGAAGGGAGGATAGGAGGGGGGGGAGGATAGGAGGGGGGGAGGGGAAGGGAAGGGAAGGGAAGGGAAGGGAAGGGAAGGGAAGGGAAGGGAAGGGAAGGGAAGGGAAGGGAAGGGAAGGGAAGGGAAGGGAAGGGAAGGGAAGGGAAGGGAAGGGAAGGGAAGGGAAAGGAAAGGAAAGGAAAGGAAAGGAAAGGAAAGGAAAGGAAAGGAAAGGAAAGGAAAGGAAAGGAAAGGAAAGGAAAGGAAAGGAAAGGAAAGGAAAAGAAAGGGGAACGGAAAAAGGGAAGGGGAAGGAAAATGAAAAGGAAAGTCAATGCAGGCATAGGGCTGGCAAGATCCTCACCTAGTTACTGTACCTGTTTTGCCCTGCACACCAACCAAGCTTGAGTCCAACTTAAGGGAGCTTCAGTGTTGTAATGTCTCTACCTTTCTCGCTCAGTCTCTCTGTCTTTGTATCTTAAAAAGTCAGCTTAGAGCAGTGAAGCGCCAGCAATAACTTCTTAAAAAGTAAAATATGCATATGGAGACACAGACTGCTTGGAATCATCATGACTGGGTCTCCACCCATTCAATAGCTATTCAACATCTGGTTTTGATCACTGAAATGCCTACTGCTAAAGGTAGCGTTTCCTCGCACTTTAAAACAGTAGTTCTTACTCAGAAAAGGGTTTCATCTAATTTGAATATGCAGACATGCAGGTTAAACTTCTGCAAGAAAGCTGGCTTTCTGAGAATCTTACATAAAGCTGCACTAAAGCCAAAGGCTTACTTCTGCGTGATGCTTCAAAGGTCAGTTTCCTGTCTCATGCTCTGTACACAACCACTCTCATCAATAAAAAGCCTGCTAGAAATTCCTTTCTGTTTCTGAGAAATAAAGTGTTAAGTTCGACACAAGTCAGTGAAATCTTTTTTTTTTCTTTTTCTTGCTTTAGAGCATGCCTAAGAAGGAGATTAAGCTTCTCTTTCAGAAACTAAAATCAGCTCTGATTCCATGGCCCATGCAGATGCTGGTATGCTGCTTGGTATTTGGGGATTTCTTGCTGATGAATATAATACAACCAAAGATTTGCTTGGCTGCAAAGAGAAACCAGAGAAAAATAAAGATGTGCTTTCATTGGTAACATATTGTGGGGTCAGGATGTTGTTCTAGTGACTCACTTAAAGAGGAAGAAAAAAAAAACTGTGGTAGGAAAACTAAATTCAGCTCCATGACAAAGTACTATGACTTTTGCTGAACAATAATTCTAGCCAATGTATTGGCCAGCACTCTTTTTATATAGATTGTCCCTACATGATTCCAAAATATTCCGTATATTTAATTTTTAAAGTCTCTTCAGTAGCTCAGATACTTTGTTTATTAAATGTTAAATATGAACCAGTCAAATTGGTCCTCTCTCTCTCCCTTTCTCTCTCTCTCTCCCCCTTTCCATTTCTCTCTCTCCCTTTCTCTCTCTCTCTCTCCCTTTCTCTCTCTCTGTCTCCATTTTCTCTCTCTCTCGATTTCTCTCTCTCCCTTTCTCTCTCTCCACTTCTCTCTCCCTTTCTCTCTCTCCCTCTCTCCCTTTCTCTCTCTCTCAATTTCTCTCCCTCCCTTTCTCTCTCTCTCCCTTTCTCTCTCTCCCTCTCTCCCTTTCTCTCTCTCTTCATTTCTCTCTCTCCCTTTCTCTCTCTCTCTCCATTTCTCTCTCCCTTTCTCTCTCTCTCCCTTTCTCTCTCTCCCTCTCTCCCTTTCTCTCTCTCTCCATTTCTCTCTCTCCCTTTCTCTCTTTCTCCATTTCTCTCTCCCTTTCTCTCTCTCTCCCTTTCTCTCTCTCCCTCTCTCCCTTTCTCTCTCTCTTCATTTCTCTCTCTCCCTTTCTCTCTCTCTCTCCATTTCTCTCTCCCTTTCTCTCTCTCTCCCTTTCTCTCTCTCCCTCTCTCCCTTTCTCTCTCTCTCCATTTCTCTCTCTCCCTTTCTCTCTCTTTCTCCATTTCTCTCTCCCTTTCTCTCTCTCTCCCTTTCTCTCTCTCCCTCTCTCCCTTTCTCTCTCTCTCCATTTCTCTCTCTCCCTTTCTCTCTCTTTCTCCATTTCTCTCTCCCTTTCTCTCTCTCTCCCTTTCTCTCTCTCTCTCCATTTCTCTCTCTCTCTCTCTCTCCATATACATATGGAACGCTAAGTGGCCAGTTAGATGTTTAGGGTATTTGTCTGTAGATTCATAGAGTTCACTGCACCTAGAATCCATTTTTCAATTACCATCAATGCTTTTATGTCTCAGAGGCTAGATAATATATTTCTTCATCAAAGGAGTCTTGCAATCAGTGGAAGAAGTGAAAGAGTACATGGGTGAGTGGTTGTGTTGTAACCACTTGAGTTTTCACTCAGTCAATCACTGTTTTAAAATTATTTAAGGGAGTTGGGCGGTAGCGCATCAGATTAAGCACAGGTGGCGCGCAAAGCACAAGGACCCGCGTAAACATCCCGGTTTGAGCCCTGGCTCTTCACCTGCAGGAGGGTCGCTTCACAAGTGGTGAAGCAGGTCTGCAGGTGTCTATCTTTCTCTCTCTATCTTCCCCTCCTCTTTCTATTTCTCTCTGTTCTATCCAACAAGGACAACATCATCAACAACAATAACTATAACAATAAAACAACAAGGGCAACAAAAGAGAATAAATAAATAAGTAAATATTTTAAAATATATATATTTAAAACCCCTTCATTAGAGTTTTGTTATAATTTGTCTTTATATTGATAAGTCTTATACAGCCAGAATATATCACATATGCATCAGTATCTAAAAAACTTTTCCATCATGTGAAATAGCTTCTTTTCATCCTCATCTTTTAAATACTGCCCATACACAAGGTTCAGTTCAAAACTATTTCATCTATAAAACCTGCCTGGATACCTCTTATTCGTTACAGTTGTCATCTTGTTGTAGCATACTTTCTTGTGTCATAATTCTTGTTGCCCATGTCTGTGTGTGTGGTCATTAATCTGTTATTTTCTTGTTCACTGCACTTTGGCTCGCCCATGGAAGTCCTTTCTGCTTTCATTCCCTATTCCCACAGTCAGATTTGGTTACTTGTCTTTATTGGATGAATTAAAAAAAAATGTTGGGGATTTAATGATGTTCATATCCTCCAAACAAATGCATCAGATGGTCAGAGAGATAGTTCACCAAGAAAGGTAATTACCCATGCACATGACCAAGTCCCAGCATCACATGGAAGATACTGTGGCAATGAAGGAAGTCCCAGTGCTGCAATGTCTCTTTGTCTCTCTATCTGTATGAGAAATAGCCTAGAAGAGTAAAATTTGCACATGCATAAGTTCCCATTTATACACAAATACACACACACATACACACTCACACAGAGAGAGACACAATGGAATTTTGACCTGATTGAACATCCTTTTAAATAGTTATTTAATAATGATTAACAAGATTGTAAGATAACATGGGGTATGATTCCATACAATTCCCACCACCAGAGTCCCATGCCCCACCCCCTCCACTGGAAACTTCCCTTTTTTTTTTTTTAAACCCTCTGGGAGTATGGACCAACATACTTTGTAGAGAACTTCTGTACTCTATAAACAAGAGGTCTGACTTCTGTAATTGCTTCTCCAATTAAAACAATTCTTATCATTATAGAAATAGATTTGAATGGTTGGTTACTGCAACAAAAGGGTATGCTAAGAAAAGAACCACCTATCACAAAAAGCTATTTTTTCATAAAAATCTAAAGAAGTAGAACCATACTAAATGCATTTTTTAATAAAATTCTGTATTCATGGAGATTTGAGGAAGTAAATCATACTCAGAGTCAGTGACTGATGATTCACTGGGAATTTTATTTTCCATTTTGGGAATGTTTGAGATCCTTGCTTACCAACCATGTTAATATTTTACATTCTTCCAAATGTAAAACCCCGGAGCTTTAATGGTCCTGCTTTTTTAATAAACATTGAAAGACCCTCCCCCTTCATTTTTATCTGCTTTGACTATTAAAAACAGTCTTGGGATTTTATACTATGCATCACAAATTTGGTCTATGCCAGTACTGTGCTTGAGATTTCTAACACTTAGCAATTTTCTAACATTGTGGTTGAGGTCATCTTAGAAAGACCTACATTTATATTTTCCCCTTGTAATGCAAAAATCAATACTTGACTAGCCAAAAAAAAGGGGGGGGAAGTCTTTCAATTCATTTTAAACCATTGAGTAAAAAATGCAAACTAGTAGGCAGCAAATCTGCTAAGCAAATACAGAGAATTTTTTTAAAGTACTGCCAATTGCTGACTCTTTAATTGGAAATATTAATTTTTTCTAGTTTATCTTTTTGAAGCTCATACTTTTTAAAAGTCTCATACTACTTTTATGGGGCCATTTCATAAAGACCATGAAATACACATAAAATCTTCCTGCTAGTTTTTACATGTTTTCTACAATGTAAAATATTTTCTACTCCTTTCTTTGAAATAAATAAATAAAACAATCAGATAACATTGAAGCATATATCAGGCAGTATACCACTAATGTGATAGCATATCAACTAATTAAAACAATGTGGTAAACTATAATTAAAGTTAAAATCTCTGAAGTTTAGGATTCTCTTATAAAATGATCCACATATAGTCAAAACACATAACTTTGATGTAAATATAGAGGAAAGTAGTTGCAATTTATACATAATAATTTGAAGATTTCTTTTTTTAATATTATCTTTATTTACTTATTAGATAGGGACAGCCAAAAATGGAGAGGAAAGAAGATAGAAGAGAGACAGAGAGACAGAGAGACAGAGAGACAGAGAACTGCAGCCCTGCCTCACCACTCCGGAAGCATTCCCCTGTAGGTGGGGAGACCGGGCACTCTAACCCTAGTCCTTGCACATTGTAACCTGTGAGTTCAACTAGGTGCACCACCACCTGGCCCCCAATATGAAGATTTCATCTTAGCTTGAAGTATTTGTTACTCATAAAAGATAGCTTTGCATTCTCCCACAGGGGACCTTTACTCTTGCTGTATGGCACAGAAGCTGACCCTGGCAATCACCTACTTTTTGGAGCCCTATTTCTCAAACTTGAGTCCCTTGGTGGACTTGTAAAAATTCAGACTCCTGAATTCCCTGGACAATTGTCTGATTAGTTAACCTTGAGTGCAGTCTGAGAATTTGTATTCCTAACAAATCATCAGGGGTTGCTTATGCTGTTAGTCTGTTGACCGCTGTTTGGTCACCTCTGCTTCCAAGGGGAGACGTTTGGAGAACAGCTTGGAAGGAATATAAGGACTGAACCACAGAGTTGTGGAAAGGGGGTTGACATCATGCAGTCTTAGAAATAAGGGGTTATTGGGAGTCCAGCGGTAGCGCAGCAGGTTAAGCGCACATGCTACAAAGCGCAAGGATCAGTGTAAGGATCGCAGTTCCAGCCCCCGGCCCCCCACCTGCAGGGGAGTCACTTCACAAGTGGTGAAACAGGTCTGCAGGTGTCTATCTTTCTCTCTCCTTCTCTGTCTTCCCCTCCTCTCTCCATTTCTCTCTGTCCCATCCAACAAAAACAACATCAAAAATAATAATGACTGCAATAATAAAACAACAAGGGCAACAAAAGGGAGTAAATAAATAAATATTTAAAAAAAGAAATAAGGGGTTATCATGAGAGGCAATCTGTGAAGAAGGGACAATTTCAGGATATTTATGGGGGTCAAATCAAAGGGATATAAAAATGAATGGGGGAAAAACAAAAAAGAAAAGACTTCCAAAATATATATATATATGTATATATATATACATATATGTGTGTGTGTGTGTGTGTATGCTAAGAGAGAACCAGACAAGATGTCTATGTTTAATGCTCTGTGGCCTTCCAACATTGGTCATCAGTTCACACAAATCATAATTAGGATGTCCTAGACTTTTTCCACAGACCCCCTCACCCCACCCTACTCCCAGATACTGCTGCTTTCTTGGAAAGCTATTATTATGACAATCTCTAATGTGATTCAATTAGACTAAAAATCCCACAGAGAAATTCTCTTTGGGTTCCAGGTGGTGGCACACATGGTTTAGCCCTCACAGTACAGCATATAAGGCCCAGGGCTCAAGCCCCTGGTCCCTACCTGCAGGGGAGGGCACTTCATAAGCAGTGAAGTAGTGTTTCAGGTGTCTCTCTGTCTCTCTTCGTCACTATCTCACTATCTCACCCATATCTCTCAATTTCTTTCAGTATCTAATAATAAAGATATTTCAAAAGAAAAATTCTCTTTTGCATTCTTGCTACACCTTTATAGAAAGCAAAGTGGCCACTGTTCTGGGATCCACACAGATTTTACTCATCTCATTCCTTTGCTTTCATGAAAAAACTACAATTTGTGGTCAGAAAGCAAATGAGTGCTATACAGAAAACTGTGAAATGTTATACATGTACCAAATCCTGTCTTTTACTGTTGACTGTAAGCCATAAATTCCACCATTTACAAAAAAAAAGGAAAGGAAGAAAGAAGAGAAAAGAAAGAAAAAGAAAAAGGAAACATGTAATAAAATAAAGAGTGATATGGAATGATATGCACTGAGGAAGGAATGCTCCTTACAAAGAATCAATACATTCAACTGTAATGCCAAGAAATATACATGTATGCATTAATGGTCAGTAGATAAGTTTAGGACTTCTGGAGGCAGGGCTACAGAGCAGCAGTAGTGTTTCTCTTCTCTCCTCTCCCTTGTCAACTAGGAAAAAAAAGGAGACCACCTGGGACCACAATAAGACAGGACTAGAAGGACTTCAGGAACCTACTAAATCACCAGTGAGTGCAAATATGTATGGCTCATGGACAGAGAAGAGCCTAGGGAGAGATTAAGTGGCTGGTAACAGTCTGGCAGTTTACCAGTTGAGACACCACCTCCAGTCTGTTTCAGCAACAAAAAGATGGCTGATGGGAGGAGAGGACTCACCAGATGCAACAGTGAGTCTCCATTGCAACTAACCTCAGAATCTGGAGCAGTCAGGGGGTGGGGTGGGGGGGTCTTGTGATAACACCAGGGGACAGAGAACTAACTAATCAAGAAACTCAGGAGAAGATCTATACCTAGGTGGCTTAGCTGTGGGGCTGTAAGAGTCTCTTTTCACTGGATTATTGATGCCCCACCCTGCTTTATCTCTTGGTCAGGAGTCCGTGATTAAGCTAACAAACCTACTTATAGTTTAAAAGCCCTCAGGCTCCCATAACCTACAGGGAAGAAAAAGAACCAAAGAGGTTTTTAAGCCACTGTGCTCCAAATCAGGAATTAAAATACAATTGAAACAACTGTCAATTAGACATAAGTCAATCAAGCAAGAGTAATCAGTAACTTGGAAAGTACTAAGAGAGAGACCTCATAACATGGTTAAACCAACAAGAAGAAATACTGGAGAAATGAACCAGGACAAGAGTCCCGCTAAAAGCCTCCTGAAGGTTAAAACACAAAGTAATGAGGTCAACATCCAAACAGTAGTTAAGGAAATAATCAAAGGAGTGAGTAAAGAGTTTGAAAGAATTGTCATCAGAAATGCAGAAACAATAAATGAGACTCTGGAAGAAAACACTAATTATCTCAAAGTTATTAGAGAGCTGAAAGCTGAAATAGCTGAGCTAAGAACACAACTAGCTAAACAAGCTAAAACAGTATCAGAACAGGGTAACAAAATAGATGAACTCCAGAAAACAGTTGAGGGGAGAGAGAATAGAATAAATGAGGCTGAAGACAGAATTGGAAAGATCAAGGGTGAATTAGAGACAACCAAAAAAGAAGTACGATATCTCAAAAAGAGATTAGGAGATACTGAAAACAACAACAGAGACCTATGGGACGACTCACAAAAGAATAACATATGATTATTGGCTTACCAGAGGAAGAAAGAGAGGGAGGGGAAGAAAGCATTCTTCAGGACATAATAGCTGAGAACTTCTCTAGTCTAGGCAACATCAGTGACATAAAGGTTCAAGAAGCCCAGAGGGTCCCAAATAGAATTAACCCAGACTTAAAGACACCAAAACACATCATATTTAGAATGAACAGGAATAAGGATAAATAAAGGATCCTGAAGGCTGCAAGAGAAAAAGAGTCACCTACAGAGGTAAGCCCATAAGATTAGCAGCAGATTTCTCCACACAAACACTACAGGTCAGAAGAGAATGGCAAGATATCTATCGAGTGCTCAATGAGAAAGGCTTTCAACCAAGACTGCTGTATCCTAGACTGTCATTCAGACTAGAGGCATGAAAACCTTCTCAGACAAGCCACAGTTGAAAGAATCAACTATCACCAAGCCTGCCCTGAAAGAAGTTCTGAAAGGTCTCCTATAAACAGTCAGACCACCATAAATATATATCAGAACTTTAAAATAAATAAAATTTTAAAAGATAGGAATGGACACCACTTTATGCTCAGAGGATCAGTCAATCAAGAGGACTTAACAATTATTAACATCTATGCACCCAATAAGAAGCCATATAAATACATCAAACATCTACTGAAAGAGCTACAACCCTATATTAACAGCAACACAGTAATAGTAGTGGACTTCAACAACCCATTTTCTCAACTTGACAGATCATCCAGGCAGAAAATCAATAAAGACATAAGGGAGCTAAATGAGGAGACAGATAAAGTAGAACTATTGGATATCTTCAGAGTCATAAATCCCAAGAAACTGGAATACACATTTTACTCAAGTCCATATGGGTCATTCTCAAGGATAGGCCTTATGTTAGGCCCCAAAGACAGCATCAGAAAATTCAAAAGCATTGAAATCATCCCAAGCATCTACTCAGAACACAGTGGAATGAAACTAACACTTAACAATCAAGAAAAGATTAGTAATTGTCCCAAAATGTGGAAGCTCAACAGCACACTACTTAAGAACTACCAGGTCAAAGAGGAAGTAATGGAAGAAATCAAAATATTTTTCCACAGTTCAATGAAAATGAAGACACAAGCAATAAAAATATTTGGAACACTGCTAAGGCAGTACTGAAAGGGAAGTACATAGCCATACAAGCACACATTAGGAAACAAGAAAAAGCACAAATAATCAGGCTGATTGCACATCTTAAAGAAGAAGAAGAATAAAGGAACCCTAAAGCAACCAGAATGACAGAAATAACTAAATTTAGGGCAGAAAAAATTAACATTGAAAATAAGAAAAGCATACAAAAGATCAACAAAAGTAATTGTTGGTTCTTTGAAAGAGTGAACAAAGTCGACAAACTTTTAGCCAGACTGACAAAACAAAAAAGAGAGAAGACTCAAATAAATCGGGTCATAAATGAAAGAGGAGATATCACAACAGACACCACAAAAATTAAACATATCATGCAAGGTTTCTATGAACAACTATATACCACCAAGCTAGAGAACGTGGAAGAAATGGACAATTTCCTAGATACCTACGAACTTCCAAAATTTAAGTACAGAGGAACTAGATAACATGGACAGGCCCATCACGGCTAATGATATTGAAACAGATATCAAAAGCCTTCCCAAAAATAAAAATCCTGGACCAGATGGTTTTACAAATGAATTCTACAAAACCTTCAAAGAACTAATACCTCTACTTTTAAAAGTCTTCCAGAAGATTGAAGATACTGGAATACTGCCTACCAGCTTCTATGAAACCAACATCACTTTGATACCAAAAGCAGACAGACACACAACCAGAAAAGAAAACCACAGACCAATATCTCTGATGAACATAGATGCTAAAATGTTGAAAAAATTCTAGCCAACCAGATACAGTAGTATATTAAAAAAATTGTTCATCATGACCAAGTGGGATTTATCCCAGGGATGCAAGATTGGTTTAATACACATAAATCAATCAACGTGTCCACCACATCAACAAAAGCAAGACCAAATACCACATGGTCACATCCATCAATGCAGAGAAAGCCTTTGACAAAATACAACATCCCTTTATGATCAAAACACTACCAAAAATGGGAATAAATGGAAAATTCCTGAAGATAGTGGAGTCTATATCTAGCAAACCTACAGCCAATATCATACTCAACGGTGAAAAACTGGAAGCATTCCCCTCAGATCAGGTACTAGACAGGGCTGCCCAATATCACCATTAATATTCAACATAGTGTTGGAAGTTCTTGCCATAGCAATCAGGCAGGGGCAAGGAATTAAAGGGATACAGATTGGAAGAGAAGAAGTCAAACTCTCTCTACTTGCAGATGGCGTGATAGTAGACATAGAAAAACCTAAGGAATCCAGCATGAAGCTCTTGGAAATCATCAGGCAATACAATAAGGTGTCAGGCTACAAAATTAACATTCAAAAGTCAGTGGCATTTCTCTATTCAAACACTAAGTTAGAAGAAGCTGAAATCCAGAAATCAATTCCTTTTACTATAGCAACAGAAACAATAAAATATCTAGGAGTAAACCTAACCAAAGAAGTGAAAGACCTGTATACTGAAAATTGAAAAAGACACAAAAGTGGAAAGATATTCCATGTTCATTGGTCGGAAGAACTAACATCATCAAAATGAATATACTACCCAGAGCCATCTATAAATTTAATGCTATCTGTTGGTATGCATAAGACCCCTTCTGTTTCATTTGGTTTAAATCCCCCCTGCTTAACACTATTCTATTTACATAACCACTTCATTCTATTTACATAACCACTGTTAACAAGTTCCACCCTCCCTCCAGGGCATTTGTGGTTCAGTGATAGGATTCTCGCCTAATCTGCCCCCTCTTTGTCACACTCTGATTTTCACCAGTCACTTTTCTCTCCACCCTCTCTATGTCACATCCTGTTTCCACCTTACTTGGCAAGTATATATAAAGACAGCATTGTGAGTTTTACAGTACTTTACCTTGAGTTCAGCTTAGCTCGTCTTAGATTGTGCTGTGTCCTGCATGAATAAAGAGATACTGCGTACAACCCAGCCATGAGTCCCTTACCCGCCCGTCGTCTGTTACCCGCCCATGAAGCCAGCCTGGCGAAAACAACATAACCCGTTGAAAACAACAGCTATCCCCATCAAGATCCCAACCACATTTTTTAGGGGAATAGAATAAATGCTACAAATGTTTATCTGGAACCAGAAAAGCCCTAGAATTGCCAAAACAATCTTGAGAAGAAGGAACAGAACTGGAGGCATCACACTCCCAGACCTCGTATTGTATTATAGGGCCATTGTCATCAAAACTGCTTGGTACTGGAACATGAATAGACACACTCACCAGTGGAATAGAATTGAGGACCCAGAAGTAAGCCCCCACATCTATGGATATCTAATCTTTGACACAGGTGCCCAGACTATTAAATGGGGAAAGCAGGGTCTCTTCAACAAATGGTGTTGGCAAAAAAGTGTTGAAACATGATGCAGAAGAATGAAACTGAACCACTATATTTCACCAAATACAAAAGCAAATTCCAAGTGGATCTAGGACTTGGATGTAAGAGCAGAAACTATCAGATACTTAGAGGAAAATATTGGCAGGAACTATTTTCTGCATAAATTTTAAAGACATCTTCAGTGGAACTAATCCAATTACAAATAAGACTAAGGCAAGTATAAACCTATGGGACTACATCAAATTGAAAAGCTTCTTCACAGCAAAAGAAACCAATACCCAAAGCAGGAGACCCCTCACAGAATGGGAGAAGATCTCTATATGCCATACATCAGAAAAGAGGCTAATAACCAAAATATATAAAGAGCTTGCCAAACTCAACCACAAGAAAACAAATAACACCATCCAAAAATGGGGAGAGGATATGGACAGAGTATTCACAACAGAAGAGATCTGAAAGGCCAAGAAACACATGAAAAAATGCTCCAAATCTTTGTCAGAGAAATGCAAATAAAGACAACAATGAGATACTACTTCACTCCTGTCAGAATGTCAGACTTCAGAAAAGGTAACAGCAGCAAATGCTGGAGAGGTTGTCAGGTCAAAGGAACCCTCCTGCACTGCTGATGGGAATGTAAATTGGTCCAATCTCTGTGGAGAACAGTCTGGAGAACTCTCAGAAGGATAGAAATGGACCTACCCTCTGATCCTGCAATTCCTCTCCTGGGGATATATCCTAAGGAACTCAACACACCCATCCAAAAAGATCTGTGTACACATATGTTCTTAACAGCACATTTTGTAATAGCCAAAATCTGGAAGCAACCCAGGTGTCTAACAACAGATGAGTGGCTGAGCAAGTGGTGTATCTACATGATGGAATACTACGCAGCTATAAAGAATGGTGACTTCACCATTTTCAGCCGATCTTGGATGTAACTTGAAAAATTCATATTAAGTGAAATAAATCAGAAACAGAAGCATGAATATGGGATGATCTCACTGTCAGGCAGAAGTTGAAAAAATAAGATCAGAAGAGAAAACACAAATATAACCTGAACTGTAATTGCTGTATTGCACCAAAATAAAAGACTCTGTGGTAGGTGGGTGTGGGGGAGGATACAGGTCCAAGAAGTTCATATTAAAATTCATATTTAAGTGAAAAATTCATATTAAGTGAAATAAATCAGAAACAGAAGCATGAATATGGGATGATCTCACTGTCAGGCAGAAGTTGAAAAAATAAGATCAGAAGAGAAAACACAAATATAACCTGAACTGTAATTGCTGTATTGCACCAAAATAAAAGACTCTGTGGTAGGTGGGTGTGGGGGAGGATACAGGTCCAAGAAGGATGGCAGAGGATTAGTGGGGGTTGTATTTTTGTATGGAAAACTGAGAAATGTTATGCATGTACAAACTATTGTACTTACTGTTGAATGTAAAACATTAATTTCCCAATAAAGAGATTTTTAAAAATTCATAATGTCTTTTCTTTTTTTCTCTCAGACAAGAGAAACTGTGCCTGGCCTCCTCTGGTGTCTTCCAGATTCACTTATTTTTCTTGATGGTATATATATATATATATATATATATATATATATATATATATATATATATATTCCTGGTGATAAACACTTTGGATTCTAGTGAAATGGGGGGTACAGAGCCCTCTGGTTTAATTCCTCTATCATTTACCCCTTTGGGAGTATGAACCAAAATTCTTTTTGGGATGCAGAAACTGGGAATTCTGGCTTTTTTAATTGCTTCTCTACTGGACATGGACATTCACAGGTCAATCCATACCTCCTTCTACCTCCAGCCTGTTTCTATCTTCCTTCCTTTAGTGGGGTAGAGCTCTGGAGCAGTGAGTTTCCAAGAAGCATTGGTGAGTTTGTCTTTCCAGGGAAGGTTGGATGGAATCCTAGTAGCATCTGCAACTTGGTAGCTGAAATGCAATAAGATGGAAAGCAGGACAAAATGTTTAATAGACAGGAACCATGAAGAAAGTCTAGAACAGATAAAGTATGGGCCTTAGGGTGGAGGGAAGCTAGGAAGTCTATTTTACTTGTGTTCCTACAGCCTGTCTTAGTCATCTTTGCTTGAGCTTGTTAGCTAACATTGGGGGTGGACTAGAAATATTGTCTGGGAAGATGGTGTCAGAGTGGAGAGTTGAAGTAGGAAGCAGAATTAGGGCAAAGAGTTGCTCAAGAACTTGAAGAAAATATGTAAATGCAGTTAACTCTTTACCACAACAATCTAACCTGGGGACTTTTATCAATTTATATTTAGCACTGGACCCTGTGCAATGTCCAAGTCCTGTCAGACTGAGCTCACAATCTATAGTCACAGCTGGGAACATTCTAGGCTGCACTCATTTCAGGACCAGTCTTCTTGGAGTGGCAGAGTAGTGTGGCCAGCCTCCATTTAGAGAGTGGGGCAGTCCCTACCATTGCTAGTTTATAGAGAGGGTTCATTTCCAAAGAAGCTCACAAAAAGGTCTTTGATGTCAGTCTCAATGGATTTGACCAGTGATGGTAGCAAGAGGGGTCTTTTAGAGTTCTAGCTCCATATTACCTAGGAAAAAATCCCAGGATTCCCTGTCTAGAACTCCAGATGATAGGATGGCCTGATCATGGCCAAAGAGCCATTTTTAAGTTAGCCAGTCTCTTGCTCTTATCCAACTTTTTTAGTCACTTCTTTGTCTCTAATCATCCTTTTGCTGACTATATGGCATAGAAACTGCTCAGTGAATGTCTATGGTGAATGTTAGCTACCTGAACTATGCGTCTTCCCAAGTGTGGCACTGATTCAACTGAGACGTGTTTTCTTACAGTTGGTTAAATTTTCACATGTAAGTAAAAACAGCTGGCTCTGTCACATCTCTCAATGTCCCTGAATAGGTTACTTTCTCTCATTCTCAGATCATCTTCTTAATCTTCTTAATTTCCTATTCCAATTTCAACGAGAATGAGAATATAATTTTGACATATTTACTTATTCAAAGGCATTATATTGAATAGTTAATATGTATCTAGCACAGTTTGGGTCTTAAAGATATTTTATTTAATGTGAATGAAGCAAAATCTTTCCTGTGACATTAGGCAGATATGAAATGCAGTTAATGCATTAGGTGAAAATTAATGTAAAGCCGAATATAGGACTGAGCAATGGCATGGTATGGGGTGGCAGATTTAAAGCCCTTTCTCATAATGATAGCATATTTGAAAAATTACAACTGTTGTTTATCACACTATGATGTGTTTCTATAGCTACCAGTGTTATTGCTGGGGTTCATGACTGCACAATAAATCCACCACTCTTGGCAGCCATTTTTTCCAATAATAAATAGAATTTGAGAGGGAAGGAGATAGAAGAGAGATACAAAGAAAGAGATAGAGATAAAGAGATAGAGAGAGAAAGAAAGAGAGAGAGATCTGTAGCACTGCTCTACCTCTTGTGAAGCTTTCACTTTGCAGGTGGGGACCAGGGTTCTGAACCAGGTTCCTGTTCCTTGTGCATGGTAAACTGTGTATTTTATCAGGTATACCACCACTCAGTCTTTTAATTTTTTTTTTTTGAACTGAAAGAAGCTCTTCCACCGTTTTCAAGAACACGGGGACAAATATATGCATCACATACATATGTCTTATGGCCAGAGCAGGGGATCAGGCAGAAATCCAGTTCGTAAGTCACTCCCATGTAAGAAGTATGGTAGATGGTGTTCTAAAGAAAAGGGCATATGTCCATGTTTTCATGACTTTGGTATTTTCATTAGAAAAGAAGATAATTCTTGCAACATTTCCAGCAATAAATTGTTTGTTCTAATCACTCAAAATAAACAACACTGAAATTTCCAGTATTTTCCATGTAGATATTTATATTCTTCCCTTGAAATTCCTTGGCTGAAATATCAGCACTCCCCTGGATTACTTTTATTTTTGCTCTTTTGAGCATTTTCCAGAGTGGTCTGGATGTCCTGGGTCTTCACAGCTCTCATAACTTAGAATAGTGGCAACCATGATTCTTTCTGGGTTTTCTGAAATAATTAACAAAAAACTTCAGGAAAGAAAGCAATGTCTGCAGAACATTTGTAATCTTAATGTGGAAGCCGTTGTTCATCCGGCAGAACTCCACACAACACAATTGAATTTTTTTCTTCCAGAAGTGTCAACAAGGTACCAATAGGACTTAGAAAATGAGCCTTCTCAAAATATGTATGCCACTTAATTTCTTTAGGATCTCAAGTTATCCTTGACAGGTGTAGAAGACCCCTAGCTAAACACTCTTCTTTGTATTCCTATATCTACTGATCTTTTTCCCAAATCCTTTTTATTTTCCATTTGAACAGTTTTGAATATGTAAGTCAAAAAGGAAAGTTGGACAGGGATTTTAGACCTGAATTAAAGTCTTTTTTAAAAATTTCACTGTCCAATGTGGTTGTCTGAATTTCAAAACATGTCATTTTGCTCAATCTGGCTGAATTTCCTTTGTGATTAATTATTTGTACTAGATAATAGTTTGTACAAATATTGTGTTCAATTGTTTCTAAAGAAATTTTGAAAACAGTGTAGCTATTTAGTTTCTAGGGAGTATTCTTAGTCTCCCCTCCAAACTTATGAGTCTTGTCAATATTATGAAAAAACTTGGATGTCTGAGTTGGCCTCCCATGTCATAAGATCTCCTTCCTAGCTTTGTCTTTTCAATGTACTTTCTGAAATAGATCCTGGATTTTTAGATTTGACACTCATGCATTGGCATATTTTCCCCTTCATTTTATTTTTATTTTACTTGGGAAGAAGTTAGTGGTTTGTAAAATGGTTGTTGTCACATGAGTACAATCTCTCATCTCCACTTGGTGAATATCTATAACACACTCTCACCCCAAACTTAGATTCCTTTCCACAGTTATGCACTAGGATCCCAAAGCTCCCCTTTCCCCACACACCTACTTCCCAGATGTCTTTCCCCAAAGTTCTTTGTAATACACTTTATTTTTCTCCCTTCTTGACAAAATATTTCTTCTAGGGAGAGCAGTACAGATGAGTTATATGAAATTATCATGGTCTTCATGAAAGTTAAAGCTCTCCTGTGTAGACAAAGGAAATTAAAAGATTTTAAGGTCTCATTAAATGTGAACATCTCTTGAACAAGAAATTAAAATCACTAGACTACCTGGTTGAGTTCAGTGCTGTTTTGTAAGTGGTTTCTGTCTGGACATTCAAAAATGCGAGTGGGATAAGTGAAAGTAAATAGTCATCATTTGTTCTTTTTCAAGATCAGATTATATGATCGTTGCTAAGGTGATGTTTTGCTTAGAGCATGTACTTTCATGTGTAAACAGAGATTTTAACATCTCCATAGATATATCCTGAGTTAGAGAGCTAGAAAATTCTTGGTTTTGATTTCTCACACAAAAAAAAGGTACTGGCAAGCTTGTGAGTGATAGGAATGTAAACAATGTAATTGATCTCCTACTAGTGGTAATCGGACAGGAGGAAAGAGAGAGGGAGAAGGATTTAACTAATACCTAGCACCCAAGGTACTTAAAATGACAAAGCTAGGTGGAAAATGCCTCAGGAGGCATATTGTATCTCCCTGTGTGTACTGTGACACTGTTTGCTTCCCTTTCTTGGGTTTTTCCATTAACATCATCAAATATTTATAATCCACCTCCTCACTCCACAGAACTTTCAGTTCAGTCCATTCAAGACTCAGTCCCTTGGCACTAAGATCTCAGCTGCTAACAGGAGAGAGACTTCGGTCTCAGTAGTACCTCTCTGCCAGCCATCCTTCGTAGAATATGTGTTGATGAGAGAGGGAAAAATGGGGGATGGGAACTGCAGGGCACATCCTTTTCCTTTACTTTCTAGAGTGGCAACAATGAAGATGAAATAAACTGGCAACTTCAGTAATAAACACTGTCACCTTCAACGTTGGTGGAAAGGCAAAAACTGATGCCTCCTGGTTAAAACTTAACCTTAATTTTAATCAAGGCAGCTCTGCACTCTGTCCTGTGTTTGTACTCAGAACAAAACAAAACAGTTTTTCTCACACAGATTTAGGCAGCAAACTAATAGTTGTGAAAAAATACTAGGTGTCACCCTAAGATTTCCAGAGCTATTTGTGGAGGTTTACTTTAAAATTCAAGTGAATGGGTTGAGAAACAAAATTTTTTTTAGTATTTATGTATTAATTATTTATTCCCTTTTTGTTGCCCTTGTTGTTTTATTGTTGTAGTTATTATTGATGTTGTTGTTGGATAGGACAGAGAGAAATGGAGAGAGGAGGGGAAGACAGAGAGGGGGAGAGTAAGATAGACACCTGCAGAGCTGCTTCACCACTTGTGAAGTGACTCCCCTGCAGGTGGGGAGCTGGGGGCTTGAATCAGGATCCTTAACACTGGTCCTTTCACTTTGTGCTAATTGCGCTTAACCTGCTGGGCTACTGCCTGACTCCCGAGAAACATATTTTTGAGATCTTAAACTAAGCTTAGAATAAAATTATACCAAAAAAAAAAGAATAAAATTATACCTACGTTATAAAATCCCAAAGAAGTTATCCTTAAATTATTTGAAATATATATATATATATATGGTTTTATAAATATATATATAACATTGAAATATATATATGGTTATATATATATATCATTCAAAAATGTGCAAAAGGTTTTCTTTTTCTCTTTTCCTCAAGCTCCTTCATTTAATTTATTCTCATAATTAGAAAATGCATGATTTTTCTATTCTGTCTATGAAATAATAAAGAGGAAAAAAAGTTAATCATATGAAAGAATCTGCAGAGGTATAACAAGTTCAGAAATAAATTAGTTAAGTGTGTGAAGTTTTTATTAGACTGCCAAAGAAAATCCAGCAGTGGTTCACAATAATAGAATCAGTAGCTGGTAAGGCTTAAGTTTCTTGGTTTAGAAAAATTTAAGATGTGTTTTCAGATTTTACATTTTCTAAGGAGTTGGGTGGTTTGGAATAAAGTGTATACTTAATAAATTCTGAGGATAGACTTTGGCAAACTCATTTAGAAGTGAAATTTACCTCTCTTACTAATAGTAATGAACATTTGAACTCTCTTTTGTTTCAATATTTTAAATTACAAGTATTGAACTAAAAAGTAGAGAATTGAGTTAATAGTCTTGATTTTGCCACTGACCAGTAATCTAATTTGAGGAAATTCATTTCAACTTTAGGGGATTTATTTCACCAAAATTAAAATGGTAGTGTCTAATTAGATTGCTTTCTAATATTTCAGCCTGTAGATATACCACATGCCAAACGGAGACATTTTAAGTATCACTTAAATTCTATCTGCCTTTTAGTCAGGTTAAGTGAGAAATTGTACCACGTTTCTGGTTGTTGTTTAGTTATTCCAAGTTTGTGCTATCACACAAGTAAACTTTTGATCACTGAATAAAAACTTTAAGGGATTCTGGCACTATGAACAAGAATACTGTTTTAGTTCAATCTGAAAATTCAAACAACTTCTCAGTTTTCTGTAACAAAGGATACTATTTTTTAAAAAATAAATGAAAGATTATTGATGAAAGAGATTCAGAGAGAAAGATGTATAGAGAGACCAGAGCACTGCTCAGCACTGACTTATTGTGGTGCTGGGGATTGAACCTGCCACCTGAGTCTCAGGAATGAAAATCTTTTGTATAACCATTATGTTGTCAACCCTATCTTTGATATTTATTTTTTATAGGCAATGAATTCTTTCTGTGTGATTCAGAATTAAATGATATTTTCTGCATGATTGACATTTCTGGGGGAATCTAACTCTGAAAATATAATAGATTTATAGAACAGATAATTAAATAAAATTTAGAAGTGTCAGTGAATTGACCATTATAGTCAAGGACCAATGCCCAAAAGATAAAACATTAGGATCAACAGCAACAACAAAATTACATTTTTAACTCTTGGAATTACAGACATGATAAAAGATTTGAAAATCTACAAAATTTCTGCTCAGACTTTCAAGAAATTTAGGTTAGTAAAGAGGTAGTACACAAAGTTTGCAAAGGCAAGGTCCCAATTTCAATCCTTGAAACTAAAAATAGCCAGAACTGAATGGTGGTTTAATCAAAACCAACCAATCAACAAACAAGCAAACAAAACAGAAAAAAAAAAGTGGTTGATAAGCTTCAGTTTTTGTAGAAATCACCTCCCCTGTACTGTGGCATTAGACAGAACTTGTGGCAAGTTAAATGAATAATGGCAAGTCTTGCTATCTAAGAATGGGAAGGACATTGTGACATAGGTAAATAGAGTAGGTAGATGGTTCTCAAATTATTTCTTCTTTGATCTTGCAACACTTCAATTCTTTTGCCGCATGGTAAGCTTGAAACTCATACCTCTTGAGAACATACCAGATGTTGGTTAGCCCAACTTGTGGTAAATTGCTGGGGCAAAGCCAGGTCAAATTAATAATGGCTGTGAATGGCCTACAAAGTGTATGTGATATATACTGGCAATTACAAGCTTTCAACAGGTTTTTAGGTATTAATAACTACTTACTTCAAGGAGAAATCTGAGTCTACTCAAAAAAGTTACAGTAAGCTTTACATAGATACATTTTACCACAATATGTGAATAGGTTTGGAGGGGGACTGCAATTTCTCCCTCCAGTTATTTTGGGTAATAATTATAATCTATATTTAGACATTTTCTCTTCTGAAATATCATGGGAAAGGGTAAAAGAAGTATTTGATCTCCCCCTTCCTCCCTTAACTCATTTTTTACATTTCTCCCTATTTTTCTGTGGTCATTTTTTTTTCTTTTTTATGTTTTTACTTGTTATTGGATAGAGATAGAGATAAATTGAGGGGGGAAGACGAGATAGAGAGGAAGAGAGACAGAGAGAGGTACCTGTAGTACTGCTTCACCACTTGTGAAACTTTCCCCTGCAGGTCAGGACCAGGGGCTAGAACCTGTGTCCTTGAGCACTGTGGTCACCACCTGGTCCCTGTGGTCATTTTTTTCATCTCAAATTATGAAGAATGTTTTAGTGTGAGTCTTATTGACAGTGGTCATCTACAGAATTCTTGGGGGTAGCCCAAAGTAGTGCTGAATCTAATTCTTATTAGGACCATAGCTAAACAATGGTTTTGAAAAAAAGGAACTGCTAATTTGTTTAGTAATGCTTACATCAATCATTTGTCATTTCTTTTGTAAATTAAAAAATTATTTATGTATTAATGAGAAAGATAGCAGAAGAGAGAAAGAACCAGGCATCACTCTGGTGCATATGCTGGCAGGGATTGAACTCATGCTGGAGGGTCCAATGCTTTATGCCACCTCCTGGACCACATCATCAACCATCTTTCTTCTTTTTTCTTTTCTTTCCTTTTATCTCCTCTCCTCTCTTCTCCTCTCCTCTCCTCTTCTTTTTTTTTTTTTTTTTTGCCTCAGGGTTATCACTGGGGCTCAGTGTCTGCACCATGAATCCACTGCTCCTGGAGTCTATTTATTTCCCTTTTGTTGCCTTTGTTTTTGGTTTTTTAATGGTTATGGTTATTATTATTGTCGTTGTAGTTGGAGAGGATAGAGAGAAATGGAGAGAAGAGGGGAAGACAGAGAGGGGGAGAGAAAGATAGACACCTGCAGACCTGCTTCACCACCTGTGAAGCATGCCCCCCCCCCCCCCCCCCCCCCCCCCCGCCTGTGGGGAGCAAGGGCTCCAACCTCGATCCTTAAGCTGGTACTTGTGCTTTGCGCCAAGTGCGTTTAACCTGCTATGCTACTGCCCGACCACCTCATCAATCATTTTTCTATTGCAACAAAATGTTCCTACAGATATCACTAACAATATTTGCTTTTTTTTTCTTTCTTTCTCTTTTTCTCTCTTTCTCTTTAAAATTTTAATTAGAGCACTGCTCAGCTCTGGTTCATGATGATACTGGAGATTGAATCTGGGACTTTGTAGCCGCGGGCCTGAGAGTCTATCTGCATAACCATTATGCTATGTATCCATTGCCAACAATGTTTTCTGAAGTATAAATCAGAGCATAAAGGAAGTAAAAAACATATATATATACAAGCCACTAAAGTTGCGAGGTACTACCCTGATACAATTAATTGTGTATCTACATTGCTTTTTACCTTTAACTTCAGCTTTTAATGTTTAGAGATGTAATAGGTAATCAATCATTATTTAGCAAATTTTTTGAAGGGTAGCACTAACTTCAACACTGCTATATTTCTGATTTGATATCTAGGCAGATACATCTTGCTGACACAATGGATGAGGGATATTTTTTGGTAGCCATTTTTGTACTGTGAATGAAAGTAGTAACAATACTCAGAAAATTGAAAATTACATAAAGATATCCCATGAAACCCAACAGAAATTCTCCCAACTTCTTACCTAAACTGAAAATACCCATGATTTCTTAAGGAGGGGAAGTGAACTGCTTGGGAAGATGAGTAGAACTAGAAGCCTCACTGCAAACAGGCCCCTCAAGGCTTTTTAAATGTCTGAATTAATTGAGGAACACTTAAGCTTAAATTGTTACTAGCTCCAGGGTAAATTTTAGTTGCTACCACCAGATCCTACCCAATTCTCTAAATGAGGTAGCTTTCACAACAGGATAAAGGTATTATGAGATACCTAGTCAGTAGTGTACTAGTCTGTAAATCAAAATAGTATTGTATGGGGAAACAGAACTCTTTTTTTTTTTAAATTTTTTATTTAAGAAAGGATTAATGAACAAAAACATAAGGTAGGAGGGGTACAACTCCACACAATTCCCACCACCCAATCTCCATAACCCACCCCCTCCCATGATAGCTTTCCCATTCTCTAGCCCTCTGGGAGCATGGACCCAGGGTCATTGAGGGTTGCAGAAGGTAGAAGGTCTGGCTTCTGTAATTGCGTCCCCGCTGAACATGGGCATTGACTGGTCGGTCCATACTCCCAGTCTCTTGTGCTGGGGAATTATACCCCTGTTATCTTGTGATTTTGTAAACCAATGTTAAATCACCAATAAAAAAAAAAATCACAAAATAAAAAACAAACTAAAAAAAATAGTATTGTATTATTTTGGACAAAATAGAAAAAACTGGGGTGGGGTAGATAGCATAATGGTTATGCAAATAGACTCTCAAACCTAAGGTCTCAAAGTCCCAGGTTCAATCCCCATTCACTGTAAAAAAAAAAAAAGAAGAAGAAGAAAGGAAGAAAGAAAGAAAGAAAACTGGAGGTGATTATGCTAGTTGAGATAAATAAAGAGGTCAAAGACATTGCAAGTTGCATTCATTCATTTTTGTCTTAGACAACTAAGGCAAAAACAAAGCTTGCAAGGAATTAGTTGACAAACTATCTCTTAGACTTTGGAAGAATTCTGGCTCTTATAGAGGTAGAGTCAAGAGAATTTTGTTAGTGGGTTCAATAATTACACATACATATACGGATGTGAAACTATACCCCTGGATATTATAATTTTGTAAACTATTGTTAAGTCACTAGTAACAAAATCACAAAAGAATTCTTCATAGTATGTTTGTCCTTCTCTAGAAGTTACTTCCCTTACATTGTACTGTTTATAATGTTCACTTTTTATATGAGGCAAGTATTTCTTTTATATTATTGTTATTAATTTATTTATAAAATAAAAATATCAACAAGGCCATAAGATAAGAGGGGTACAATTCCACACAATTTCTACCACCAGAGTCCATATCCCCTCTTGGGTCATTATTGGGTGCAGAAAGTGGAAGGTCTGGCCTTTCTAATTGCTTCTCCTTTGAACATGGGTGTTGGCAGGCTGATCCATAATCCCATCCTGTCACTATCTTTCCCTAGTGGAGCAGGTGGGGGAGGGGGGCAAGGGTACACTGGTGAGGTCTTCTGTCTGGGGAAATCAGGTTGGCATCATGGTAGCATCTGCATCTTGGTGGCTGAAAAAGCACTATGATATGAAGCAGAACAAATTGTTTAATAGTCAAGAACCTAATGGCAAAAATATAGTAGATGAGTTTTGGGATCTCTATTTTGGAAAAAGCTAGTAGGTCTATTTTAAGTATATTCCAAGGGGCCAGTGACTTTACTAATTTTGGGCTGAGCATGACAGTTAATATGCAGGTAGACCCAAGGTATTGTCCATTGCCCTCTTACAGCAGGAACCCTACCCATTTTCTATTATACCCATATTTCTCCCAGTTCTGGAAACTCTGGGACATAGCCTGTCTTCCTACACACTTCACTTGATCCATACCATTTGATACTGCATCTGCTGAGTTTAGCCAAATCAATGCAACCAGTACCACACCACGACACATTTCACTTCTATTTGTGTCCAGAGACACCAGGCATGGAATGTCAACCCTTCAGCTCCAGCACTCTGATGAGACTGTTCCTATCTCATAGGGCTCCTCAATTCCATTATCAGGTGGTGTATATTCTAACAGAGCCACAGAACCTAGATATAGATCAGGGCCCATGAGACAGAACACATGTGCACATGTACCCATAAGTTAGGGGGGAATATACACCTTAAAGCAAAAGTGCATTATAATAATGCTTACTTTTTTTTTTTTTGGCTCCAGGGTTATCGCCAGGGCTCGGTGCCTGCACTATGAATTTACTGCTCCTGGAGGTCATTCCCCCCCCCCATTTTTGTTGCCCTTGTTATTATTGCTGTTGTTAGATAGGACAGAGAAAAATCGAGAGAGGGTGGAAGACAGGGTAGGGGGGAGAGAAACACCTTCAGATCTGCTTTACTGACTGTGAAGCCACACCCCTGCGGTGGGGAGCCCAGTGCTTAAACTGTGATGCTTAACACTGTTCCTTGCGCTTTGTGCCACATGTGCTTAACCCGCTGCACTAACACCAAACTCCAATGTTTACTTTTAAAAGTGTTTACTGATAGGACAGAGAGAAATTGAGATGAAAGTGGAAAGAGAGAGAGAGAGAAAGGGAGAGAGATGCCTGCAGCACTGCTTCACCACTCATGAAGCTTACCCCCCTGTAGATGGGGATTGGGTGTTTGAACTTGGGTCTTCGCTCATGATAACATGTGTGCTCAACCAGGCACACCACACCCAGCCCCATATAATGTTTAAATCCATAAACATCCACATGAATCATATCACTAACCATCAACTATGTATGCATTATTTTTTAGCTTGAAATGACAGAATTATATCGGAGTTTATGACACTATTTAATTTTACTCTCAAATTAAGAAAAATGTAAATTAAACTTTTAAGAAATCAGGTAAACACCAAGGGATGAAAAATGTTCCAACTTTTTCTTTCTTTCCTTTTTTTTTTTTTTGTTGGGAGGTTAATGACATGTACCAATAACTATGCATTCTTGCTTCCTCCAGTGGTGATCCGTCTAGTTAAGTTTACCTGTTATTGATTGGCAAAGGCATGAATATTTTAAATGGTACTTTGTTACAAATTGCATAGTTATCTTCCAAAAGACAGTTATTCATGCTGTATACACTTTCACTTGTGATACATAATCATAGTTTTATCACATTCTCTGAAAAATGTTCTCAGAATTCAGGTTCCAAAAAAAAAATGAAATTATATTCTTCTTCTTCTTCTTCTTCTCCTCCTCCTCCTCCTCCTCCTCCTCCTCCTCCTCCTCCTCCTCCTCCTCCTCCTCCTTCTTCTTCTTCTTCTTCTTCTAGCGTTTGCCCTTCTTCCGTAGCCAGTCAACAGGTCAGGTTGAAAGCTGTCAGGAGCTGCTTGTTGCTGGCTTTGAAAGTGACTGGGATCCATGTGGATTCAGTCGGCTTGGAAGGATCGTCAGTTTCCCCAATGAATGGGCACTCAAGGGATGCACCACAAGAAGGTCGATCCAATGCATCCCAAATTATATTCATTAAATTGGGATACATTTTACTTCCACTAGTCAGTTTTGAGTTTTGAGGTCAGTGTACATATATTTTTATTAAGTAATCTTGTATCTCTTTGCACAATTTTATAGTTTTTTTCTCCATGAATGTTTTGTACATTTTCATAAGAGCTCTTCACTTTCTATATGATGCTATTATGAAAAATATCTTGTTTCTCCTGAAATTGTTAGGTGGCTGTAGCTGATGGATAAAACCTTGCTATTTTGTGTATTATTGTGTAGTTATCATCATAGTATATATTTATTTAAGACTGCTACTCTGTAAAGAGTTATTTTATCATTTACCAGTGGATTTCTTTTACTATGTTTAAACCAAAACTTTCTGAGTTTGTATAAAAGTAATCATATAATTATTCTTTAAATATATTGATGTGATAAAATTTTATTAGTATATTTATATTAAACCATAATTACCTTTCTGAACAAGACCCCTTTTATTCGGGTGTTTTATTTTTTTAATATTCTGTTGAACTCTCTAAAATAATAAAAAGATGTAACTAACTAATGTTTATCGCAGCAGTTTATAAGGAGGCAAACGTTTATAAGCAACCTAAATGTTCAAAGCTAAGATATTGGTGAAATAAATTAGGAATATAATTCCAAATGGTGACCAAAAAAATTTAAAATAACATTGTATATTTATAGCATGTATATATGATTACATGATTCTAATATGTGTATATTATTAGGTGCAAGAGATGTAATTATGGTGTGTGTCAATTTGAAAATCGTGTTTGTGATTTTGAGTAAGGCTATCATGTTTGCTTATCAAGATATATTTGTGAATACAGACGTGCACACATACACACGCACACACACACATATATATATATTTATATATTGATCTACATTAGAGTTGTAGAAAAGAGGTTTCTCCAGGTGAATGCAAATTCAATTTAGATTTGACTTGTTTTTTCTTGCATTTTTCTGACAGTCAATGACTTGTAGCATTTTTTCATATGTTTGTTGGCTTTTTGGGTCTCTTCTATGGTGAATATGCTGTTCATATCTTCTCCCCAATTTTTGGATAGGGTCATTTCTTTTCTTGTTGCTGAGTTTGGTGAGATCATTATATATTTTGGTTATTAGCCTCTTGGCTGACGTATGGCATGTAAAGATCGTCTCCCATTCTGTAGGAGGTCTCTGGGTGGTAGTTTCTTTTGCTGTGCAGAAGCTTTTTTTTTTTGCCTCCAGGTTTACTGCTGGGGTTCAGTGCCTGCACCATGAATCCACTGCTCCTGGAGGCCATTTTTTTACCCCCCCCCCCCCCCGTTGCCCTTGTTGTTATAGCCTTGCTGTGGTTATTATTGTTGTTGATGATGTCATCCGCTATTGGATAGGACAGAGAGAAATGGAAAGAGGAGGGGAAGTCGAAGGGGGAGAGAAAGATAGACAACTGCAGACCTGCTTTACCTCCTGTGAAGCAACTCCCCTGCAGGTGGGGAGCTGAGAGCCAAACAGGATCCCTACGTGGCCACGTGCGCTTAACCTGCTGCGCTACTGCCTGACCCCTGTGCAGAAGCTTTTTAATTTGATGTGATCACATTGGTTTATTTTTTACTTAGTTTTCTTTGTAATTGGATTCGTCTCATTGAAGATGCTGGCATCCTTAAAGCTGGTCCTTGCACTTTTTGCCATGTGTGCTTAACTGCTGTGCTACCACCATTGACTTTTGCATGTTAATTTTGTAACCTGACATCTTGCTCTATTTCCTGATAATTTCCAAAAGTTTCCTGCTGGATTTCTTAGTGTTTTTATGTATACTATCATATGATCTGCAAATAGTGAGAGTTTGACTTCTCTTCCAATCTGTATTCTCTGAATTCCTTGTTCTTGCCTGACTGTTAAGGCAAGAACTATGTTGACTAGTAATGGTGATAGTGGGCATCCCTGTCTGGTACCTGATCTGAGGAGAAATGCTTCCAGTTTCTCACCATTGAATCTGATGTCAGCTGTAGGTTTGATAAATATGGATTCCACTATCTTGGGGGAATTTTCCCTTTATTCCCATTTTTGTAGTGTTTTGATCATTAAAGGGATGCTGTATTGTGTCAAAGGTTTTCTCTGCATCTATTAATATATTCATTTTGTTTTGGTTTTGCTTTCTTAATGTGGTTGATCACGTTGATTGGTTTACATATATTAAATTAAGCTTGCATACCTGGGACAAACCTCACTTGGTCATGACTAACAATCTTTTTTAATATACTGTTGTATTTGGTTGTCTAGAATTTTGTTCAATATTTTATTATTTATGGTCATCACAGTGGCCCACTTTCTCATTTTTTTCTTTTTGCTTCTTTTGTAGATCTGTATCAATTTAGTATAGATGATATCAGTCTCTTGTTTGACTTTTGACGTGCAAATATCTGTTATCAGTTGCTTGGTTGCCAGGTAATTCTAGTGTAGTTTGCTTTCGATGTGTAGAAGCTTTTTAGTTTCATGAAATCCTATTTATTCTCTTTTGCTTTCATTTCTCATGCCCAAGGCATTGAATGTCCAAATACATCTTTAATATGAAGGTCCTAAAAAGTTTAACTGACTTTTTTTTTTTCTATAAATTTTAGGCTTTCTGATCTAATATGTACATCTTTAACTCATTTTGATTTGACCTTGTTATATAAAGTTAGGTGCTGGTTTTGTTTTTTTTTTCTACATGTGGCGACTAGTTTTCCCAGCACAATCTACTGAAGGGATCTTCTTTACCAAAATGAATGGTTTTGGCCCCTTTGTCATATATTAGCTGTTTGCATATGAATTGACTCATTTTGGGGCTTTTGAATCACTTGCATTGGTCCAAGTTTTGCTTTATATTCCAGCACCATGCTGTTTTGATTATTATTTCTTTGTAGTATAAAGTGAAGTTGGGAAGCATGCTATCTCCATATTTTTCCTTTTTTTTTTTTTCTCAGAAGTACTTTGGCAATTTGTGGCCTTTTGTGGTTCCACATGAATTTTTGGACAAGTTGTTTTATTTACTTGAAAAATGCCATTGGTTATTGTGATAGAGATTGCACTGATATTGTAAATTTCTTTTAGTAGTATGGCCATTTTAATAATGCTTATTCTTCCAATTCAGGATTCTTGTTCCTATTGTCACGCTGGAGTTAGCAGTCTCTAGTTTTCTCTAATACCTTAAACTATTTTGCTATTTTTTTCTTATTTCTTTATATTGAAGAATTGTTATTTTACAAGACTATTGTTATTGTAGGGGTAGATTTCTTGTCTTCCAAAAATAAGTGTTAGCAGGTCTTTCCCACAAATTAAAAGCTGTCTCCTTCCACTATTTTCTTTTAGTCCCACCCTCTCTTCTTTAATATTTATTTGTTTATTTATTCACTTTTCATGCCCTTGTTGTAATTATTATTGTTGTTATTGATGTCGTCGTTATTGGATAGGACAGAGAGAAATGGAGAGAGGAGGGGAAGACAGGGGGAGAGAAAGACAGTCACCTACAGACCTGCTTTACCGCCTGTGAAGCGACTCCCCTGCAGGTGGGAAGCGGGGTCTCCAACCCGGATCCTTACGCCCATGCTTCGCGCCACCTGTGCTTAACCCGCTGTGCTACACCCCCACTCCCCCCACCTTTTTTCTGTTTTTGTTTAGCCTTAGATCTGAAGAAATAGAATACACAGTTATTTATATTCTACCATGCTTTCATGTTACTTTTTGTCTTAACTCCCACATATAAGTCTGATCATTTAGTATCTGTCTTTTACCTTCTGGTTTATTTCACTTAGTACAATCTCATCCCGTCCCATCCATTCGGTAACAAGAGACAAGATATATTTATATGCTAGTAGTGTCGTGTATATAATAACCTTCTCATCCATTCTCTTGCTTCTGAGCACTTGGGTTGTTTGCACATCTTGACTATTGATTATAGTGCTGCAGTGAACATAGGTGGCATTAATCTCTTTGGATAAGTATTTTTGTATTTTTTGGATATATGCCTAGAACAGAAACTGCTGGAGAGTATGGGAGGCTTGTTTTTAATATTTGAAGGGATCTCTGTACTGTTCCATAGAGATTGGATAAAGTTACATTCGTACCACCAATGTACAAGGGTCTATTTTTTCTCCACATCCTTGCCAGCACTTTTTTTTCTTTATATCGACTAGTCTTACAGATGTGAGACTGTACCTCATTGTTGTCCATTTTCTTCTACTTATTTAAAACTATTTAAAATAAAATGAAATGTCTTTTTTTTTCTACTTGAATACTGTAATATGAGGTTCAGATCTCAACAGTCCTGACTCCCATGGGAATAGAGAAACATCACTTACACTCAAGTCAATAGCTTATAATCACAATGATTTTGTGGAGGGTGGGAAGAATCCACATGACAGCAGTGTAAACATGCAGTTCAGTTGGCAATAAAAAAAGGGAGCGATGAGAACCACTTGGCAAAGATCAGGAGATAATCATAAGAAGCAGTGACATTTGGGTTTGGAACTTGTGACGTCTCATTAGGGAAGAGATTGCAGCATTTTTTCCCCCTTCTGGAGAGCATTTCTTCCAGATACCAAAATGTAGGAATGGCTTCAGATATCCCCACAAGCAGGAAATCCACAGTACCAAATTCTATGTTTATACTGCTTTTAGTATTGAGTAATCAGTGTCATCAGCTATAATTTGGGCTTGGTATCCAGGCACCTCTAGACTTGTATCTATTTTTGCCTCATGTGCCTGTTAATTACTGACAAATAAGCACCTGTTTTTTTATTTCTTTATTGAGGAATTAATGTTTTACATTCGACAGTAAATACAGTAGTTTGTACATGCATAACATTTCTCAGTTTTCCATATAAAAATATAACCCCCCCATTAGGTTCTCTGTCATCCTTTTTGGACCTGTATTCTCCCCGCCCCCCCCGCCCTTCCACCCACCCCAGAGTCTTTTACTCTGATGCAATACACCAATTCCAGTTCAGGTTCTATTTGTGTTTGCTCTTCTGATCTTGTTTTTCAGCTTTTGCCTGAGAGTGAGATCATCCCATATTCATTTTTCTCTTTCTGACTTATTTCACTTAACATGAATTTTTCAAGGTCCATCCAAGATTGGCTGAAAACGAGAACCTTTTTTTTTTCTATGGCAGGGCAATTCCACTTCTCTCAAAATACTTAAAATTTTCTTTAGAATATATTTTGTATATTCATTTATGAGTGAAAGGTACAGAGATAAAGATACACAAAGAGAGAAAGAGCAGAAGTGCTCGATTCTGGTTTATGGTGGTGTGGGGAGGACTGAAGCTAGGGATTTAGAGCCTAAGGCATAAAGATCTTTTTGAATAATCTGTATGCTATCTCCCCTACACTAAATATATATATATATATATATATTTAGTGTAGGGGAGATATATATATATATATATATAGATATAGATATAGATATAGATATAGATATAGATATAGATATAGATATAGATATAGATATAGATATAGATATATATATTTCTGATAGAGCAATAGAAAGGTAGTGAGAAGAAGAAGGAGGAGAGAGAGAGAGAGAACAGCACTATTTCACCATTCATGGGGTTTCCTCTTTGTGCTATACACAGTGCTCCTATTTAGTGATAGTCTTGAACACAGGTCCTTGAACATGTTAAAGTGTGTGCACTACTGGATGAGTTATTTGCTAGCTTCAAGGCTTCAAGTAGTGTTTATTTTTATTTATTTTTTATAGAAAACTTTGTGGGGGTCAGGCAGCGGAATGGTGGATTAAGCACACATGGCACAAAGCCAAAGAGGATCCAGCTCCCGGCTTCCCACCTGTGGGGGGAAGGGAGGACTCTTCACAAGCAATGAAGCAGGTCTGCAGGTGTCTGTCTTTCTCTCCCCCTCTCTATCTCCCCTCCTCTCTCAATTTCTTGAGGTCCTCTCCACGCTTCACAAGGAATGAAGCAGGTCTGCAGGTGTCTATCTTTCTCTCCCCCCTCTCTCGATTTCTCGAGGTCCTATCCAAAAATATCAACAGCAATAACAATAAAGGCAGCAACAAAATGGGGGAAAAAAGGCCTCCAGGAGCAGGAGCAGAGGATTGGTAATGCAGGCACCAAGCCCCAGAGATAACCCTGGAGACAAAAATAAAAATAAAGAAAATACTTTTGTCACTTTTTCAATTGCCACCCACTTCTAAATCAATCAATATCAATGCAATATAAATACATATACTAAACATAGTACTTATTAAAATATTATTTTAAAATGTTAGTTTAAAAGGTCAAGGTAGGCTTCAGTGGTAGAGTGCAAGTTCTAAGTGATAAAATCCAAAGTTCAACCCTCAACCAAATATGCAGAAGTGATGTCATGGTTTTATTTTCTTCTATAAATCTTTAAAATACTCTGTTGAAGGGGGGCAGGCAGTGGTACACCTAGTTAAGCACACATATAACCATGCTCAAGGACCCCAGTTCAAGCCTCCACTTCTCATTTGCAGGGGGGATGCTTTATAATTGATGAAGCAGGTCTGCAGGTGTCTCTCTTTCTCTCTCCCTACCTCCCACTCCCTTTTCAATTTATCTCTGTCCTATGGTATACAAAATGAAATATTATGTTGAAACATTTTATATCATTCCTAAGGGTGGTATGACAAAGTTTTATAACACATTTAGACAACTGAACAAAACTGACATTGGAATTGTTTATATTAATTTTGTTATCAGAGTTTTACTAGTATTATATAAAGACATGCAGTTCAAATATTTAATGCATTCAAAAAAAGTTCAAATAGAATGGGAATTGTTTACTTCTTGAATTTGTTTGTTTGTCTTCATGGTCTAATTGGCCATTTCAAGGATATAATTTCAGCACTGTATAATAATCTTGCATGGTTGTTCTTTGCTTATCTTTGCTTCTTGAATTAATTTTGGTTATTTCTCAAAATAGTATATATTTTATACAGATTTTAAAATAGTAGACATCTTATATATTTCCTTATACATCTCATAGATATTTTATCTGTTTTTTCACGAATATTTGTGGGTTTTTTTAAATTATTTATTACATCTTTCAGATTGTGTTTCTTTTCTGATCTTTCTAAGTGGCAGGTTTGAATTTCTTCATCAAGTCTAGTTTCCCTGATACATAATATATCAACTTCTTATTAATTGACTTTAAGCTGTTTTACACCACATTTCACTGGGGTAAATGTTTTATTAGAGCATATATTTTTATTCTGAAAATTCTACAAATTTTTACCATTATTTTGCTTTTTCAATTTGAGAGAGCAAGTATTACTACACATATGATTTTTTTTGCTTTTATATTTGACATGCATCTTTTCAAAATAATTTATTTTACATTACCTCATTTTTAAAAAAATTATCTTTATTTTATTTATTGGATAGAGACAGCCAGAGATCTAGAGGTAAGGGGGTGATAGAGAGGGAGAGATAGACATCTGCAGCCCTGTTTCACCATTTGCAAAGCTTTCCCCCTGCAGATGGAGACTGGAGGCTGGAACCCTGGTCCTTGGGCATTGTCACATGTGCACTCAGCCAGTTGCACCACCACCTGGGTCCCACATTACCTCATTTTTATGCAGTGAAAAAAATATGTGGGGGGAGGGGTAGGAGGTATAACATTATTTTTGGTCACCAGCTTATAGTCTCTACCTTATGTTCAAAGTTTCTTTCTTCTTTTTTTTTTCTTTACCTCCAATGATATTCTGGAACTTGTGATGTTAGAAACATGGCACAGTATGTTAAAGTCTCTTCACATCTGCCTCCTCTAAGTGATCTCCCATGTCTTTTGCAGGCTAGATTACTGATGTTTTCTTCATTTGTGAGGAAGAGTAGGAAATTACTTGTATGGTGATTAGTCAGCCCTGCTGTGTTATTTCTGAGTTTGGTGAGTTCATTATGAATTTTGGTTATCGCTACTCTGATACATGAAACATAAAGATTTTTCTCTTACTCTGTGGGGGATGTCTTTATTATGGTAGTGATTCCCTTTGCTGTGCAGAAGTTTTTCAGTTTGATGTAGTCTTACTGGTTGATGTTTTGCTTTTGTTTTCCTTTCAATTGGATTCAAATCAAGGAAGATGTTTCAAAAAAAAAAAACTAAATAGAAGAGAGTTATTCTTATGTTTTCTTCTAAGCATTTGCTGGTTTCTAGTTTAACTTTTAGACCTTTGATCCATTTGGAGTTAACTTTGTATATCATAACATTTGGTGGTCCATTTTCATTCTTCTGCATTTTTCAACACAATTTTCTGAACAACATTTGTTGAATAGGCTCTCCTTTTTCCATTTGATGTTTTGGGTATCCTTGTCAAAAAGCAGTTGACTCTAGGTGTGGGAGCTGATTTTTGGGCTCTCAGTTATATTACATTATTCTATGTGTCTATTTTGGTTCTAGTACCAGGCTGTTTTGATTATAATGACTCTGTAGTATGTTTTGAGGTCAGAAAGGATACTGTCTCCACTCTTTCTTTTTCCTCCAAGATTGCTTTGGCTATCTGGGGTGTTTTCTGTCTCCAGATAAACTTTTGTATCTTTTGTTCTTCTCTCTTGAAGAAGTTTGCAAAGACATTGATAAGGATTGTATTGAATCTGTACATGGCCGTGGATGAAATAGTCATACTGATGTTAATTTTCCCACCCATGAGTATGGCATATCTTTCCATTTCTTTGTAACTTTTGCTGTTTCTTGGAGAAGTGTCTCATAGTTTTCAGAATAAAATTTTTTCATGTCCTTTGTTGTGTATATATCTCCATAGGTATTTTATTGTTTCGCTGCTAATGGTGGAGTCAATTTCTGGATTTTTTTTTCTTATTCTTGTTTGGTGTTTGCATAAAGGAATGCCACCTTATTTTTGTATGTTGATTTTATAGACTGTCACCTTATTATATTGCTTGATAACTTCCAGGAGTTTCCTACTGGATTCTTTCTGATTTTCTATGTATATTACCATATCTTCTGCTAACAGTGACAGTTTAAATTCCTCTGTTCAATACTGTGTCTTTTTAATCTCTTTCTCCTGTCTGATTGGTATGACTAGGACTTCTAAGAATATGTTGAATAGCAGTGGAGACAATGGACAGCCCAGTCCTGTACATGCCCATAGAGAGAAAGCTTTCAATTTCTCTCCATAGAGTATGATATTTAATTATTTAATTGTACTCCATGTACAGCCATTTCTGAAAAAGTTTATCTTAATTCTTCACTAAAATATAAGCTTTAAAAATTGGTAATTAACCAAATTCAAGTCATGGAGTGACATATAACATTCTGTTGGATTTTTTTTTTTTTTTTTGTCGTCTACAAGTAGTGAAAGTCCTAGATTATCTGGCGAATTGGAAAGTAATATGCAATATATGTCTAACTGAAGTGAACTAGGGCATCCAAATAGGTAGCCAGGATATTCTTACTAAATAAGATTGTACAGTAGCTCCCATGTATTCTTACTGAAAGGCACATAGACTCTAAAATATTATTTTATTTTACTAAAGTATCCTCAAAGTGGGTAACATTAACAGGGCAAACATTACAGAGATTTACACATAATGAACAGCTGTTGTAGCAAAGCTTCTTTTCCTCTGGAGTGTTTTGTCAGAGCTTCTGTTTTCTTTGCTTAGTACAGATGCTTCTCTAAGGGAAGCAATCCATTGGAAGCAACCATGCAGACCTGTTGCTGAGGACTTACTCTGATGCAGTCTCCGCCCCCAGGTTTTTCTATGCCCCGCTAAATCCTAGAGTGCCCCCTTTCAACCAATCCTGGCTCCGCCCCCAGGTTTTTCTATGCCCCGCTAAATCCTAGAGTGCCCCCTTTCAACCAATCCTGGCTCCACCCCCAGGTTTTTCTATGCCCCGCTAAATCCTAGAGTGCCCCCTTTCAACCAATCCTGGCCCTACACGTCACCCCTGGTTGTCGCCCAATAAAAAGCCCCCTCACCCCTCCCCTCTCTCTCTGGGCTCTGGCTCTCCCTCTCTGAGGTCTCGCTCCCTGCTCTCCCCCCGTGGTCGGCCATTGCTGGCTGGCTCCACGTGGTCTGAACCAAACCTCCCCCCCAACCTATAATAAAGATCTGTGTACCCCTTTGCTCTGGCCGTCCGCTCTCTTCTCCGTGGTGCAGCCCGACACCAGACCACCTCAACAACATCTGGCGCCCATCGTGTTCCGTACCCACACCACGCCCGGCCTGAGGTCTCCGAAACCGCCCAGACACAGATAAGTGGAATCCGCCCGCTTCTGTGGCCCCGCGTTTCCCTCCACCATGGGATTTTTTCCGTTTTATGAGGAGGTGTCCCAGACATTCTATCCTTCTCTCCTGCGACAGGCTTTCAATCTCAGAGACGCTTTAATTTTTGCTACACCATGGGTTCTCATGGCTATATTTACTATTTTCAGGATATGTACAAGGCCTCCTGCCAAAAGGTTAAGTGACCTTGAGGCTGAGATACAGGAGTTAAAGGATATTTGCTTAGGACTTAAACACCCTAAGCAATCTGCAGTCAGCCCCCAAACCACTGCCTCCGGGGACACGTGTTCGGTTTCTCCTACGGCAGCTTCCGCTTCCACGACCCCTCCCCCCACTGCCCCTGAAGACATGTGTTTTGCCGCTCCTTTGACCTCTCCCCCAGCTGTCCCCACAGACACGTGTTCGGCTCCTTCTGCAGACAAGTGTTCGGTCCCTTCTGTGGCAGACACGTGTTCAGTTCCTTCTGCTTCTCTGGCCCCGCCCCCTGCTTCCCCTGAGGCTTCCGGTTCTCTAGCCCCTCCCCCTGCCGTTCCGGTTTCAGCTCCACCCCCGGCCCCTGCCGCCGCGGTTTCAGCTCTGCCTGCAGCTTCCGTTTTCCTGACCCCGCCCCCGGCCCCTGCTGCCGCGGTTTCAGCTCTGCCTGAGGCTTCCTCGTCCCTGACCCCGCCCCCTGCTGATACGTCACCATTAAGGGACCTAGTGACTGAGATACGAGAGCTAAAGGATATTTTTTCAGCACTTAAGGATTTTAAACCATGTGCAGTCCACCCCGGGAGCTCCGTCCCCGTAGATATGCGTTTAGTCTCCCCTGCAGCCACTACAGCAGTTTCTACTGAACTTTCCACTTCTGTAGCTCCCTCTCCCGTGCCATCGGACCAAATCCACACATTCCCAGTAAACTTGGCCCCTTCTAAACAAAACCCTCAGCCGTGGCAGCCATATTCCTCGAAAGCACTTGGAACGCTCAGGAAAGCAGTCAGGGAGGACGGTATGCACTCTCCATGGACCAAGTCCGTTTTGAGAAGCTTTTACCAGCATTTAAATACACCACAAGACTGGAAAGAACTGGCTCGTGCTGCACTCCCAGACCCACTCTATCTTCAGTGGCAGGCATGTTTCCGCGATGAGTGCTCTAGGCAATCGCAGGAAAATAGTAACAAACAGATAGAATGGAATTCTGATGCTTTGTTTGGAGCAGGAGCTTATGAATCTGGAGCTCAGCAGGCAGAAGCCAGGTTTCCAACTGGTTATTTTGAACAGGTATGCATCTGTGCAACACAAGCATGGGAAAGGGTGACCACACCTGATGTAGATCCATCAGCTCCCATTAACTCTTTTCACCAAGGCTCTGATGAGTCATTGGCGAGCTTCATCTCAAGGGTGAAGAGAAGCTTAGAGAGAAAGGTTTATAATCCTGACGTCCGCACACTACTCCTGCGCTCTATTGTCTGGGAAGGCATGACACCACAATTCCGTCAGGTATGCCTTAATCTTAAACACCTACACCCAGATAATTGGATTCTAGCGACACAGGAACTTACATCAGGCAATTATGGGACACCCGCTACGACGCAGGTCTATGCAGTTGCCCCACGTAAGCAAAACGGGGCCTGCTTTCAGTGCGGTCGCCAAGGACATTGGCGTAACCAATGTCCTGATAAGTTGCGACCACGCCTCCAGTCAGGGAAACCACGCCTCCAGCCAGAGCAACCCCGCTTTCAGTCAGGGAGCCAGAGACCACGTACTGTTTGTCCAAAATGTCGTAAGGGGTTTCATTGGAAGAGAGATTGTTGGTCCCAATTTCATAAAGATGGTTCGCCCCTGAATAGTACAAATTCGGGGCCTGAGATTTTGTGGACCACTCCTGTTTTAGAACAAGGTCACCCTTCTATGACAGTAAAGATAGGCAACATTCCTTTTAAATTTTTGATTGACACGGGGGCAGCTAAGACGATTTTAAGTCAAGAAGAGGTTCCCCAAGATTGGGAACTCATCCCTGGACCCAGTTTACATGGAATAGGAGGGATGACGAGAGCATTTTACACACGAGACTCGCTTATGTGGGAAGACCCAGAAGGGTCTACTGGACACTTCCGCCCTTTGGTAGCTAATATTAGCACCAACTTACTGGGCAGGGATCTTCTGGAATGTCTTAATGTTAGGATATCCACAGACGCCTCTGCAGAGCGTAAAACTCATTCCCGCGATACCAGGTCTATTCAGCACCCCCAATACTAAATGCCACTGTTCGTAGCCAAACACCCCGCTTAAGCTGGCTTTCTAATGAACCTGTCTGGGTGGAACAGTGGCCTTTACCTAGGGATAAGCTAAAAATTTTAAAAGAGCTCGTCCGAGAGCAGTTGTCCTTGGGACACATTCGTCATTCTCGAAGCCCATGGAATACTCCTGTCTTTGTGATTAAAAAGCGCTCGGGAAAATGGCGCCTCCTTCAAGATCTCCGTGCAGTAAATAAAACCATGCAGGTCTGGGGCTCCCCCCAAAGGGGTTTGCCTCTTGCTTCTTCAATTCCCACGGGAATTCCAATCATAGCTATTGATATACAAGATTGTTTTTTCTCTATCCCCTTGCATCCGCGAGATTGTAAACGTTTTGCCTTCCCTGTTCCGTCTATTAATAATGCCAGCCCCGCTGATAGATTTGAATGGGTGGTGCTGCCCCAGGGTATGGCCAATAGTCCTACGATTTGTCAGGAGGCTGTTAAATCTGCCCTTGTCCCATATATTCATAAGGGCCTTAATATTTTTCATTATACAGATGATATTTTAATATGGGGAAAATCAGATACAGATCTCTATGCCTTACGTGATTTTCTCATTCCTGCATTAAAGAAAAGTGGCCTTAATGTAGCCCCTGAGAAGATACAGCTAATCCCTCCAATATCCTTCCTAGGTTCAGAGATTTCTCTAACGCAAATTCGTCCCTTAAAACCTAATGTTACCTTCCCTTCTAACCTTACTCTTGCTTCTTTACAAAGTTTCCTAGGAAATTTAAATTGGCTTAGGCAGTATCTCTATCTGCCCACAAGCTGCCTCCAACCACTGTTTGACCTGTTGAAAGGAAACAAACAGCCCTCTTCAAAACGTAAGTTAACTCCCGAGGCCTCCTTGGCACTGGAAAGGGTTAACCAGGCCCTCCAGGACATGCACCTTGTTCGATTCTCCCCCTCCTCTCCGGTAAACCTTCTAATCTTCAACTCCACCCCCACAGTAGTAGGGGCACTGTGGCAAGACCATGGGGTTCTCGAATGGCTTCACACACCAGTAGGAGGAGCTCCAAGACTCCTCACTGAGATAGATGCGTTAGCATTCATGGTTCGCCAAGGGAGAAATAGGTCTGTGCAGGTCTTAGGGAAAGAACCGGATTTAATCATTCTGCCCTTTTCTCTCACAGATACAGAGTGGCTTATACGCCATCATTCCTGCTTTGCCATAAGCTTCGTGGGGTTTCCAGGACAAATAGATAACCATTTTCCTTCTAATAAATTGATAGCTTCTTTACCTCTTCTGCCTCTACTAGCACCTAAACTTTTCTCTCGGGATCCCATTCCCTCTGCTCCTACAATCTTTACTGATGGCGGAAAAAGGGGAGCTGCTGCCCTTATATATTACCCAGACAAACAATCTCCTAAACCTCTCTTTACTGAGCTTCCTGATAATTCCCCTCAGTACAAAGAACTTTATGCTGTTTTTCTTGCACTAAAATCTGTACCAGAATCCTTCAACCTTTTTTCTGACAGTGTGTATACTGTTAACTTACTTCCATGGCTTGCTCGTTCGTATGTGAAAATTGATGACAACCCACTTTCCCCTCTCTTGATTCAAATCGCCTCTATGCTCTGTTCTCGAACCCAACCACTGTATATTCAACACCTTCGCTCCCACAGCCCTCTTCCTGGTTCCCTGTCCGAAGGGAATGCCGCAGTTGACCGCCTTGCCTCCACAGGAACTTTCCCAGTCTCTGTCTCTGATCCTGCTAATTTTCACTCTCTAACCCATGTTAATCTTAAAGGCCTTCAAGCTCGATTCCCTGATGTTCCTGTATCACAGTTAAAACATATCCTCGCTACATGCTCTTCTTGTGCAAGTCTCATAAAGACACCTGCTATCCAGACCCTTGGGGTTAATCCCCGAGGTTTAAAAGCTAATGCTATTTGGCAAATTGATGTCACCCACATACCAAACTTTGGCAAACAAAAATATGTGTTTGTCTCAATTGATACCTTTTCTAAATTTATGTGGGCTACAGCTCAGACAGGAGAAAGTGCTAAAAAGCTTGTAAGCCATATGCTCTCTTGTTTTGTCGTTATGGGGGTCCCATTAATTTTGAAAACAGACAATGCACCTATGTTTACAAGCAAACAATTTAAAGAATTTTGTTCCCTCTGGAATATTACTCATACCACAGGCATTCCCTACAATCCACAGGGACAAGGCATTGTTGAGAGGGCCCATCAAACTCTGAAGGCTCAACTAAATAAAGATAAAGGAGGAACATATCCCCCAAATATCCAGCTAGCAAAAGCCTTAACTACATTAAATCTCTTTAATATTTACAATAACTCGGCCTTACCCCCTATTATTCTTCACTGGCAAACACCATCTACCCTCCCATCTATTAAGGTCAAATGGAGAGACCCACTCGATAAAGTTTGGAAAGGGCCTGACCCATTATTGACCATGGGAAGGGGTTTCGCATGCATTTTCCCTCAAAATTTCTCTAAACCTGTCTGGGTTCCTGCCCGCCATGTCTGACAATACCCGCAGGATGGCGCTGTTATTCCTGAAGAACAAGAAATAACACAAGAGGACCAGATGCAGGATACATCCCAGGATCCATAATATGGCATGGCAGAACCTACAAAAGTTGGCTCACAGAGCCCTCTCTCCTACCCCTTCCCTGAATGTCTTATGTTATGAATGGCCAGTTGTGTTTTGTGAGTGAGTGTGCTGAATGACCAAAAATTTTTTGTATGACCCATCTGCTCAGAAGTACTCTAAATGTTAAAACCATTGTTACTAACATGCATTAACTCTCTAAGTAACCTGAGTCTGCTTATAGTCCAAAGTCAATTATAGTAAACCTCTAACTTGTTACAAGTTTTATTGTTCTTCACAAGTAAGTGATTACAGCTATCAAGCCTTCATATGAGGAATCATCTGTTCATACGGTAAGGTATTACACTGTAAGAAGTTCCTCCATATCCAACCTATGTGAATTAGCAACATTCACATATTCTTGTAAACTTAACTGGTGTATCTTGTCTTGCCACCATAGGCCTGCCTTTGTCAGCCAACAATTTAAAGATGTTCCTCTTTATAACATCACCCATGCCACGGACATCCTTTACTACCCCCAAAGACAAATGGCTGTTCCCCTGGACATCACATTCACTGACTGCTTCCCTTAGACTTGAGATATGATCCTACCTCTTCATATCAATGGATACATTCCCCCTTCCTTACCTGTATACCCTTAGTTGTGGGACCCTAGCTTGTTTTACTTCTTCTGCTCACAATAGGTCCTATAATTCTTTTCTTCAATATTTTAAATTTATTTATTAATGAGAAAGAGAGAAAGAACCAGACTCACTCTGGTACATGTGCTGCCAGGGATCGAACTCAGGACCTCATGCTTAAGAGTCCAAGGCTTTAGTCACTGCATCACCTCCCGGACCACAGTCCTATAATTCTTAACAAGCTCATGGCCTTTTGCAGCAACAGATTGATGCCATAAAGATGCAACCTATACAAAGTCACTATCATAGGCTGGACATGGCAGAATATTGAGTTGCTGTGGAGGATTTGCCCCCCTCCATCAGAACGTCCACCATGTAGAGGGCTGCCTAGCCAATAACGGGTAAGAGGAAACTAGCGCTATCCAGTCAACCTAAGACAGGGCATCTGGTACTACTGGGCAAAAATGACCAGGTGTTCCAATGACGGGTAAGACGGAAGGCTGATCCCCAACCTAAGACAGGCAGAGTCCACCCTGCCACAAAACAAAGTCCGCCAAACATCAAAACATGATATAAGACAGGGGGACATGTGGGGAGCCACATGTGCCCTCAAGGTTGCTATTGGCATGGCCATAGAGTTTATGTTAAAAGATAGTTCCTGGGAATCAGGTGGTGGCGCAGCGGGTTTAGCAAGAACTGGCTTGAGGATCCCAGTTTGAGCCCCCAGCTCCTCACCTGCAGGGGAATCACTTCACAGGCGGTGAAGCAGGTCTACAGGTATCTTTATCTCCCTCTGTCTTTCCCTCCTCTCCATTTCTCTCTGTTCTATCCAACAACCACAATATCAGCAATAACAACAATATAATTACAACAAGAACAACTAGGGCAACAAAAGGCAAGATACAAGATACAAAAAAAAAGGGATAAGATAGTTCCCGCTTCCCTACACCTTAGAGTCTTTGTTAAAAGATAAGGTCTTTTTCCCCATGAATCACCCAGGACCTTCCAGATAAACGGCTGACTACCATGACAAATAATATAAAATATAATCATAAATGAATAGGAAAGATACATCTCCCAATACTCAGTTGGTCAAGGCACCAAACCTCTTCTTCTATAAAGCATTCAAATCAGATGCCCTGATAACCACGAGAAGCAGATTGTTTGTGTTTCTTTCACAGGAATCCCGGAAAAACCATCTGAACCCCTGCACACCCTGACGTCACTCACTAGATGGCACGACTACCGTGGCACACCCACCGAAACCCTAGATGTCACTCAACGTGATCTGAAGAATCTGATTCGCAGACTCCAAGGACAGAACCTTTTTACTGCCTGTCTGCCTTTCCTGCTTTTGCTTTGACCTGTCACGTTTTGGCGGTTCCAGCTCACAATCTACAGAAAAGCAGAATTCCAGAGGCTGACCTTCCTCATGCAGCATTTCATCCCCTGCCATTTCTCCCCCTAGTCACCTACTTTGGACTGAGACTTCTATCGGACTTGCTGGTATACCCTTTGGACACTTTAGACAATTTTACAGCAGCTTCCTTGCCTTCACGTTGCTGGTTTTTCATAGACTGATCCTGAGTAATTCATAGACTTTACAGACTGTTGCCTTGAGGACTATACAATGCCAAATAGCCCCTCTGTTTGGTGGGTCATGCCTCCCGCCTCCCCCTCATTATGTACCCTTGCCCCTTTCCCCACCCAAACAGGGAATGCTCCTTTACACACCAATCCTTCCCTTCACACCACACTGGCTTTTACTTCTCCCCTACTTATCTCTTCCTATTTTGTTATGTCATTTAGGCTTATGCCCAAAAGGTTTCTGCCCCATGATAGTCTTTTATAGACTTTGTACATCTTATGCTATTACTAGGTAGAAAGATAGAAAAGATGTAGAGATATTGTGAAGAGATGGTTGAGCAGGCTGCGCTTAAACCTATGAGATGAGTCTCTCCAGGTAAGTCTCTCTCACTAAAGAGGGGTTGAGCACAGGAGGACGCATAAATCTCACAAGGTTGGCAGCCATTTAAGCCTTCCCTCCTCCACAGAAAGTCCTACATCTTCCCACCCGAGCATGGCATTCCTCTAAAACATTTAAGCCTGCTCCATTCCATTTTTCTTTACTGTGTCCATTTAGATATAAAGGGATAGGAGGAGATGTTGCTGAGGACTTACTCTGATGCAGTCTCCGCCCCCAGGTTTTTCTATGCTCCGCTAAATCCTAGAGTGCCCCCTTTCAACCAATCCTGGCTCTGCCCCCAGGTTTTTCTATGCCCTGCTAAATCCTAGAGTGCCCCCTTTCAACCAATCCTGGCTCCGCCCCTAGGTTTTTCTATGCCCCGCTAAATCCTAGAGTGCCCCCTTTCAACCAATCCTGGCCCTACACGTCACCCTTGGTTGTCGCCCAATAAAAAGCCCCCTCACCCCTCCCCTCTCTCTCTGGGCTCTGGCTCTCCCTCTCTGAGGTCTCGCTCCCTGCTCTCCCCCCGTGGTCGGCCATTGCTGGCTGGCTCCACGTGGTCTGAACCAAACCTCCCCCCCCATCCTATAATAAAGATCTGTGTACCCCTTTGCTCTGGACGTCCGCTCTCTTCTCTGCAGTGCAGCCCGACACCAGACCGCCTCAACAACACAGACCAGAGATAATTAACTTTCTTCCTAGTGCATCAGTCTTATAGAATTGGCTCAGAGGTAGCAGTAAATAAAAGATCATGTATTGACTGAAACAGAAAAGTGAATAGATGACAACAGTATTTTCCCAAACAAAAACTAAGTAAACTTCAAATATGAGAAACAGAGCACACCATAGCTCATAAGTTTTCAGCTTCAAAGCTTGGGTTCTATCATATCTTATACAACTTTCTGATTTACTTTTTGCCACCATCTAGGAAACAATCATATATTTATATACTTGCCTAACTTACATTCATCATGCATTCAACCTTTATCAGGAGCTTATAACATTACTACTGTTCAAGTCATGTCAGTGGGTAATACAATGAAGAAAACTTGACCCTTAGTACATATGCAGCTTCATAAGATTTCCTTATGTTTGACCCTCATGTTACCTGATCTTCTGTCCAGTGTGATACTTAGCCATCAGTGTGATTTGTGCAGACTACAGATAATAGAGATGGAAAATATTCTAGACTATAGTGTAGTTGCTTTATTATTTATGCATTTACTTATTTATTCAGTCCATTATTCAAAAGATATTAACTGAGTTTATTATAGTATTCTACTTTTGGAAGATAACAATATTGAAAAAGACAGGCAAAAAAAAAATTCTCTCTTCATCTAGATAGGGCTTTCACTACTTGATACTCCAGGGCTACTAGAAAGAACAAAAGAAATGACTACTCAATTTTGTTTCCCTAAACATGAGCCATATTCATGAGTGAAAACCTACTGACCACTTTTTTTCTTTATGGGGAATTGATGTTTTACATTTGACAGTAAATACAGTAGTTTGTACATGCATAACATTTCTCAGTTTTCCATATAAAAATACAAATCCCCATTAGGTCCTCTGTCATCCTTTTTGGACCTGTGTTCTCTCCCCCCCACCCCCGCCCTTCACCTACCCCAGAGTCTTTTACTTTTACTTTGGTGCAATACACCAATTCCAGTTCAGGTTCTACTTGTGTTTTCTCTTTTGATCTTGTTTTTCAACTTCTGCCTGACAATGAGATCATCCCATATTCATCCTTCTCTTTCTGACTTATTTCACTTAACATGAATTGTTCAAGGTCCATCCAGGATCAACTGAAAATGGTGAAGTCAATGAGTCAATGTTTTTAATAGCTGAGTAGTATTCCATTGTGTAGATACACCACAACTTGCTCAGCCACTCATCTGTTGTTGGACATCTGGGTTGCTTCCAGGTTTTGGCTATTACAAATTGTGCTGCTCAGAACATATGTACACACAGAACTTTTTGGATGGGTGTGTTGAGTTCCTTAGGATATATCCCAGGAGAGGAATTGCAGGGTCATAGGGTAGGTCCATTTCTAGCCTTCCCAGAGTTTCCCAGACTGTTCTCCACAGCGGTTGGACCAATTTACATTCCCACCAGCAGTGCAAGAGGGCTCCTGTGACCCCACAACCTCTCCAGATTTGCTGCTGTTACCTTTTCTGATGTATGACATTCTCACAGGAGTGAAGTGGTATCTCATTATTGTCTTTATTTGCATTTCTCTGACAATCAGAGACTTGGAGCATTTTTTCATGTGTTTCTCAGCCTTTTGGATCTCTTCTGTTGTGAATATTCTGTCCATGTCCTCTCCCCATTTTTGGATGGTGTTATTTGTTTTCTTGTGGTTAAGTTTGGCAAGCTCTTTATATATTTTGGTTATTAGCCTCTTGTCTTATGTATGGCATGTAAAGATCTTCTCCTATTCAGTGAGGAGTCTCCTGTTTTGGGTATTGGTTTCTTTTGCTGTGCAGAAGTTTTTTAATTTGATTTAGTCCCATAGGTTTATATTTGCCCTAGTCTTCTTTGTAATTGGATTAGTGTCATTGATGATGTCCTTAAAATTTATGTGGAAAAGTGTTCTGCAAATATTTACCTTTAAGTATCTGATAGTTTCTGGTCTAACATTTAAGTCCTTGATCCACTTGGAATTTACTTTTGTGTTTGGTGAAATATAGTGGTTCAGTTTCATTCTTCTGCATGTTTCAAACCAGTTTTTCCAACACCACTTGTTGAAGAGACTCTGCTTTCCCCATTTAATAGTCTGGGCACCTTTGTCAAAGATTAGATGTCCATAGGTGTAGGGGGGTTTACTTCTGGCCTCTTAATTCTACTGCACTGGTCAGTCTGTCTATTCATGTTACTGTACCAAGCAGTTTTGATGAAAATGGTCCTATAATAACAAGTTGAGATCTGGGAGTGTGATGCCTTCAGTTCTGTTCTTTCTTCTCAAGATTGTTTTGGCAATTCTAGGGCTTTTCTGGTTCCAGATAAATATTTGTAACATTTGTTCTATTCTCCTAAAAAAATGTGGTTGGGATCTTGATGGGGATAGCATTAAATTTGTATATGCCTCTGGGTAGTATATTCATTTTGATGATGTTAATTCTTCCAACCCATGAACATGGAATATCTTTCCACTTCTTTGTGTCTTTTTCAATTTCCTTCAGTAGTGACTCATAATTTTCAGTAAATAAGTCTTTCACTTCTTTGCTTAGGTTTACTCCTAGATATTTTATTGTTTCTGTTGCTATAGTAAAAGTAATTGATTTCTGGATTTCAGCTTCTTCTAACTTAGTGTTTGAATAGAGAAATGCCACTGACTTTTGAATGTTAATTTTGTAGCCTGACACCTTATTGTATTGCCTGATGATTTTCAAAAGCTTCATGCTGGATTCCTTAGGTTTTTCTATGTCTACTATCACGCCATCTGCAAGTAGAGAGAGTTTGACTTCTTCTCTTCCAATCTGTATCCCTTTAATTCCTTGCCCCTGCCTGATTGCTATGGCAAGAACTTCCAACACAATGTTGAATAGTAATGGTGATATTGGGCAGCCCTGTCTAGTACCTGATCTGAGGAGAAATGCTTCCAGTTTTTCACCATTGAGTATGATGTTGGCTGTAGGTTTGCTAGATATAGACTCCACTATCTTCAGGAATTTTCCATTTATTCCCATTTTGGTAGTGTTTTGATCATAAAGGGATGTTGTATTTTGTCAAATGCTTTCTCTGCATCTATGGATATGACCATGTGGTATTTGGTCTTGCTTTTGTTGATGTGGTGGACACGTTGATTGATTTACATGTATTAAACCAACCTTGCATCCCTGGGATAAGTCCCACTTGGTCATGATGAACAATCTTTTTAATATACTACTGTATCTGGTTGGCTAGAATTTTGTTCAATATTTTAGCACCTATGTTCATCAGAGATATTGGTCTGTGGTTTTCTTTTTTGGTTGTGTGTCTGTCTGCTTTTGATATCAAAGTGATGTTGGTTTCATAGAAGCTGGTAGGCAGTATTCCAGTGTCTTCAATCTTCTGGAAGACTTTTAAAAGTAGAGGTATTAGTTCTTTGAAGGCTTTGTAGAATTCATTTGTAAAACCATCTGGTCCAGGACTTTTATTTTTGGGAAGGTTTTTGATATCTGTTTCAATTTTATTAGCCGTGATGGGCCTGTCCATGTTATCTAGTTCCTCTGTACTTAATTTTGGAAGTTCGTAGGTATCTAGGAAATTGTCCATTTCTTCCATGTTCTCTAGCTTGGTGGCATATAGTTGTTCATAGAAGGCTCACATGATATGTTTAATTTTTGTGGTGTCTGTTGTGATATCTCCTCTTTCATTTATGACCCGGTTTATTTGGGTCTTCTCTCTTTTTTGTTTTGTGAGTCTGGCTAATGAGTCTGGCTAATGGTTTGTCGATTTTGTTCACTCTTTTGAAGTACTAACATTTACTTTCATTGATCTTTTGTATGCTTTTCTTATTTTCAATGTTATTGATTTATGCCTTAACTTCAGTTATTTCTGTCCTTCTGGTTGCTTTAGGGTTCCTTTGTTCTTCTTCTTCTAGGTCTTTAAGATGGACAATCAGGCTGTTTATTTGTGCTTTTTCTTGTTTCCACATTTGGAATTTTAATAGGTGTAGAGGTGAACTAGAAAGGAAGTGAAGACAGGACTACTGAAAATTGGAGGGTGGGCAGGATGTCTAAATATGTGTACATAGATATAAATAGATAGTTATAGAATCAGGCTGTATTGTGACCTTGGGAAAACTACTTGGGGACACAGACCACCAGTGGTGGGAACCGTATGGAATTATACCCCTATTATAATGTTGTAAATCATTATACAAAGAAAAGAATTATGATTAGCAGTACAATTCTAGAACTGATTTTAAACCTTTAGTGTGTATGCACTCTGAAAGAACAGTAGGGAATGTCAACATATTCAATAACAAAAAGTTGTAGTAGGTTTGGAAGAAGATTTGATGGTGATGACATGACAAGAATAGCAAACATTTGGACAGCACTAATGTAGATTTAACACTGTTCTAGGCATACAAACTTGTTACCAACTCATCTCATCCCTACAGAAATCTTACCATGCAGGTACTGCTATCTCCATCTTACTGACAAGAAAATTAAACAACCTGCTCAAGGACATTCAGCTAACATTATATAGTTGAAGCCAGTTTCAAACCCAGGTGGAATAATGCCTATGCTAAAAAAAAAAAAGGGTTCTGCTTGGAAAAATGCTAAAAGGATGTCTTTACTCAGCAAGTCACAGCAAGTCTGGGTTTTATGTTCTATATAATGAAATGAGAAAGGTGGGAGATGAATCAAAACACATTTCAGAATGCTGATTAATACAATGGTGCCATTCTATGTCCCTTTCTAGTCAGTAGTTACATCAAGAGTAGATATACATTGTAGGGATGACAAGCTGAGAGTATCTGCAAAGGTAGGCATGACACATCTTTCATGAAATTTGTGTCACATATTCTTTGGAAAGAGAGTGACAGAGCATTCTGCGAATAACCCAGTCATTTTCACTTTCTCCATCAGCATATCTCCCTCTCCCTTTCCCTCTCCCTCTCCTTTTCCCTCTCCCTCTCCCTCTCCTCTTCTCTCTTCTTCTCTCTTCTAGTCTGCTTCCTCTTCCTTATTTCCAGCCACAATCTACATAATGGCCCATGGAAACACTGATACTGGTTATGGGAATCGCTGGTGATAGTGACTTTCATGTTCCCCTGCTCTCTTCTGAATACTCAACAGTGTCCCTGGTTACACAAGTGAATAAAAATAAAGCAGACAAACTGAGAGTATGGATCTACTTGTCAATGCCCATGTTCAGTGGGGAAGCAATTACAGAAGTCAGACCTTCCACCTTCTGCACCCCATAATGACCCTGGGTCCACACTCCCAGAGGGATAAAGAATAGGAAAGCTATCAGGAGAGGGGATGGGATACCAAGTTTTGGTGGTGGGAACTGTGTGGAGATGTACCTTTCTTATCCTATGGTTTTGTCAATGTTTCCTTTTTATAAATAAAAATTTTAAAAATAAAGCAGCCAAAACAAATTTTGAAATCACTTCATTATTTCACTTGTAAAGCAGCAGTCTGTCCTGCGGCATCTTCTAAACACATTAATGTTTAATTCTTGGTCAATTTAAACACAATGAGTTTCAAAGTGCACATATAAATTCTTGATAGTCCCCATGTAAAAATAGGATGACTCACGAGGCTTTCCTTTTCCTGTAAACACACTTGCTGCAAAACACTTGAGCCCTGTGTGTTTTCAATGTCTCTAACCTCCAAATGTTCCTGTCTGGTAAGAACAGTTTATCAGCTAAGTATTAAAGAACAGGGTTGGTTGAGAATGAGCCTTAACAATTGAAATCGGAATTGTGCATTTCCTGTGAACAGGTGGAAGCCCCCTTGGCGCTAACTTCCGGCTGCGCCCTCTGCTGGCGTCACGCCTGCTCAGCCTTTTTGAAAGGTTCCTGGTCCCCAGCGGGCTTTGTAATCAGCATTAGTGGAAAATAAACAAGAAGCCTCTGATAATGAGCTCCGGAAATTCTGAGATTTCCCTAGCAGAAGTCAACATGTAGAAGTCAGCAGTACTCTTTCCAGCATCATATCTGCCCTATCTGACTCGCGTCCTGCACTACTAAGAAATTCACACCCGCAAGTTCCCAGGTGGTCAGCACAGAAATTTACTGAAATTGATTTTTCTCTGGGTTGAACCCTGACTTGTGGTGATGAAATATTGAAGTTACTTTTAGAAAACATCAAACATCTTAATTTATTGATCCTTTTAGGTGCCTAAAGAGATTATGGCCCTGGGAAGATGGCAGTTTATTTCATTTCTGTAGGGGGGAAAAAAGGAGACCACTAGAAACTGTTTCCTCCTGGACAGACATACTGATGAAAAATTGTTTGGTACACAGCCAGACTTCTGTCTCCTGCTGAATGCTTAATCTTGTTCCTTTTGGATGAATCCCCATTTCTCTAGTTCTGACCGCAGACACTGGTGGAGGAGTGTGATTCTATTTGGAGACTATAGATTTTGTTTGAGAGAGGCTAATGCTGCACCTGGAAAAACTGGCTGGAGAAATAATAGTATTGTTTTATTAGCTCCCTAAGCTCGGTTTCTATTCTTTATAGTTTTCTTGAGAAATTGCGCTAATAATAAAACATGTTTTCAGTGAGCAATTATAGTTCACAGATTTTTCCTTTCTTTACTGAAAAGGCATTACTTCTAAAGAGTTGACAAATAACTCTTGTGCATTCAAAATAGGAAAGTTATGTGTTTTAGTACTTTCTAAATCATTCGTGCAATTTGCAGTGCCAAAAAGGGAGTGAATGTCCTTATGTAAAATTCAAAAGAAATACTGAGACAATATCTCCCGTAGCAACAGCAGTTTTAGAAGTTCCAGCATGATTAACAAGCGTCTGTTTCATCTTTTCCTTTGTTTAAAGTAAAACCATAGCCTGCCCAATAAGGAGGTCAAAATAGTACAGTTTCACAAAAGAAAAATGTGATTACTATGGGTTTTTATATTTTTTCTGGAGTTCAATGATTTGCCGTGTAACTTATCTGCTTTCAATTAGTCACTATCCAAATCCATCCAACCATGATTAAGTAAAAAAAAAAAAAAAAAAGTTGATTGCTTTAGAGAATCAGAAATTACTGGTAAGACTTATATCTTAATACCTATATCAATTAATTTACCAGAATTAATTTTAATGCAGCAGTCACTTCTAGAATTTTCTGTCAATATTTAGTGTCGTCAAGACATTTGACTTCTCAGGGGCCAGGTGGTGGCGCACCTGGTTGGGCGCACATGTTACAGTGCGCAAAGACCCAGGTTCAAGCCCCCGGTCCCCATCTGTAGGAGGAAAGCTTCACGAGTGGTGAAGCAGAGCTACAGGTGTCTCTCTGTCTCTCTCCCTCTCTATGCTCCCCACTCAATTTCTATCTGTCTTGATCTATTAATACAGATAATAAAAAAAAAAATTTTAAGACATTTGACTTCTAAGTCAATGAGCACATTTCACAGTTTAGGTTTCCTAGACCAAGCACTTCTGAGAGGAAGTGTACATATGGGAGTGTTGCTGGAGTTAACATCTGTAGAAGGGAGGGCTGGATAATAGAGAACTTGGGCTGTGGTGTAATCCTAATGTCAACATCAATCTTAGCTAGAAAGCTGGGTCTTCATATTCCAGATGATCAGTCATTACATCAAACTGTTTCCAGCAAATGCTACACCCTCACCAAAGAGGAGTGATAGTTGAAGAACTTCTTTTTATTATTCCTTTTGTATGGATTTACTATGAGCTTACAATACAGAGACTTTCCCAGTTTACAGCTTCACACGTGTACGTGTGCACAAGCCTCCTCGCTGTGTCCACAAACAAAAGTCCAGTGTCATCTCACTCTCAAAATGACCCCATGCCCATTCTACATAAACCCTTCCCTTTTCGCTTAGACAGCCATCATAATATTGAGGATCTCAGAATTCGTTTCGTTGTGATTTGCCTTTTTTATCAGTATTACATATGAATGAGCTTGTTCTGTTATTGTCTTTTACATCCTGACTTATTTCCTTAGCATAATTGTCTCAAGTTTCAACCCTCTCATCCCAAGAGGCACACTTTCAACTTTAATAACTGGCTTCTATTCCATGAGTATTTATGCTACAGCTTCTTCATCCAGTCATCTGTGGATGAGCAAGTAGACTCCAGTGCTGCTATAAACACAGGGGTACAAATTCTCTTTTGATCTATTGTTCTCCAGCAGAACTCCAAAAGCTGAGAGAACAACTTATGCAAAAGAGACTTGAGTGGGTACATCACACAATTTACAATAATATGTAAAATGTAGCACTCCTTATTTTTCAATAAGTAGCACAGAAATTAGAGAACATAGCAAGAAGACTAAGCCCAGACAATCAACATTACTAAAAAAGTGATTAAACACTTTTGGGCTTGAAATAAAGCATCAGCTCAAAAACACAATACCTACCAGCTCCTACTATATTTGAATAAAATACAAAATGGATTTTACTTTCATCTTAAAGGTATTAAAATCTAATTTCAGGAAGATGGCGGCCTGAGAAGTCACTGACAGCGAGCGCTCTGACCGCATCGTCAGCAATGGTAGGATTTTCTGCCTTTAGCAGGCCAGTTAATAAGGGATGACACCAAAAAGTGAGTACAATTTAATTTGGGTTAAGAATTAGAGTAAAGGTGACACGGACTAGCGGGGCTCCAGAATTCCCAGGGCGCTGGGCAAGGCGAGTGCGCCGGGCATTGTCCTCCGCCCGCCCAAGAAGGCGGCTCCTCCGCCGGTTGCAGAGGGTGGCGGGCAGAGGACCCGGAGAGAGCACTTTAGCTCGGGGGCTTTCTCTTGGGAGTCTACAGGGTCCACCGCGGCCCTGAGACAGATCCAAAGACTTCTTGAGTATAGCTTTCATTGGATCAAAGGATTTGGAGCTAGTTTTCATTTTCGAGAAATCCTTTAAAAAGGTCTGGAGGGAAGGGTTTCCCGGAAGATGGCGGACTGAGAAGCGGCTAGCCTTGGAGCTCCGGACACATCTCGTATAAACAATAGGATTTTCTGCCTTTAGCAGGCCAGGCAATAAGGGGCCATAGCGGTCATACCAAGGAGGTGGCTATAACTTAATTTGGGTTAAGAATTAGAATAGGGGAAAAAAATTCTTTTTTCTTCCTTTTAATTTTCAAGCATACATCCTTCCCGCTGCCCCCCCCCCCATAAGCAGTGCCTGGGACCAGCTACTAGCAGGATACCCCATACCACCAAACAGGGTTTTTTTTTTTTTTTTTTTTTTTTTAAACTCACTGATACACATTTGGGAAGTTCCTCACACTACTCTTTAATTACAACCCTTCTTCTTATCTTCTCCCTTTTCTCTCTCTTATCTCTCTCTATCTCTTTTTTTTTTTTTTTTTATCTTGTCATACACTTCTTTCTTCTTTGCCTTTCTGAATTTGTGAATTACTTTGGGGAAGAAATCTGACCCAGAGTGGACTCTCTATGTGTGTATATCTGCTCTAGTTCCCTTTACACTCTTGTTACCCCTAGAATATACACTGGATAGTAGATTTGCATAACTGTCTATTCTTGCTATCCTCTCTTTCTTTTCTCTTTCTTCACTGGGATTTGGTTACTATTTTTCCACGGACTGGAGAAATTTTTTGGCTAACTGGTAACGATTAAACTCCTTCAATACTTATTTCAGTTGCTACTGTAATTCCGGAGGTTGGTGAGTGCAATTGTCATAAAGGTATTTAGTACAGTGTTACTTGTGCTCAAATCACAACAACTGAGGAACAACAGAGCATTAAAAAAAAAAAAAAAGAGAGAGAAACACATAAATAAAAAAAAATGGGTAGATTAAAAACAAATAAAACTGATACCCCAATGAATGAAGACAAGAGCCCAGAAGAAACCACAAATGAGTCAGAAGTAACCATAGATAAGAAAAGTATGCAAGCAATAATAAACTTATTAATCACAGAAATGAAAACAACATTGGAGGAAAGGAATGGCAGTATTAGGGAAACAACAGTTGAGACCCCCAAGGAAAATACTGATTATCTTGAGACAATTAGAGAACTGAAAGCTGAAATAGCTGTAATGAAGAAAGAAGCTGAGGCAAGGGAAAGCAGACTAACAGAAGCAGAAAACAGAATTAGTCAGACAGAGGATGAGTTAGAGAAAACGAAGAAAGAGGTGAAAGAGCTTAAAAAGAGATTGAGAGACACTGAAAACAACAACAGAGACATATGGGATGATCTCAAAAGAAGTAACATTCGTATAATTGGCCTGCCAGAGGAAGAAAGAGAGGAAGGGGAAGCAAACATTCTAGAGGAAAAAATACAAGAAAATTTCCCAGACCTGAATAACAGAAAGGATATCAAGGTGCAAGAGGCCCAGAGAGTATCAAAAAGAATCAACCCAGACCTGAAAACACCAAGACACATCATAGTCACAATGAGAAGAAGTAAGGATAAAGAAAGGATCCTAAAGGCTGCAAGAGAGAAACAAAAAGTCACATACAGGGGAAAAACCATAAGACTTTCTGCAGATTTCTCAACTCAAACTCTAAAAGCCAGAAGGGAGTGGCAAGATATCTATCGAGCCCTGAATGAAAAAGGGTTTCAACCAAGGATAATATATCCTGCTAGACTTTCATTCAAGCTAGATGGAGGGATCAAAACCTTCTTAGACAAACAACAGTTAAAGGAGGCAACTATCACCAAGCCGGCCCTGAAAGAGGTACTAAAAGACCTCTTATAAACAAGAACATCACTATAATACTTGTAATATATCAGAGTAAACAAATCATTTTTTAGAACAATGGCACTACAATACATTAAATCCATAATATCAATAAATGTCAATGGCTTAAACTCACCCATCAAAAGGCACAGGGTGGGGGATGGATCAGAAAACATAACCCAACCATATGCTGCTTGCAAGAATCCCATCTGTCACAACAAGATAAACACAGACATAAAGTGAAAGGATGGAAAACTATCATACAGGCTAACGGTCCACAAAAAAGGGCAGGAACAGCCATTCTCATCTCAGACACGATAGATTTTAAATTAAATAAAGTAATAAAAGATAGGCAAGGACATTACATAATGATTAGAGGATCAATCAGCCAAGAAGACTTAACAATTATTAACATCTATGCACCCAACGAGGGACCATCTAAATACATTAAACACCTATTGAAAGAATTTCAAAAATACATCAATAGTAATACAATAATAGTGGGAGACTTCAATACCCCACTCTCACACTTAGACAGATCAACAAAACAGAGAACCAATAAAGATACAAGAGAATTGAATGAAGAGATTGACAGACTAGACCTCTTGGACATTTTCAGACTCCTCGACCCCAAAAAACTGGAATACACCTTCTTTTCAAATCCACACAATACATACTCAAGGATAGACCACATGTTAGGCCACAAAGACAGCATCAACAAATTCAAGAGCATTGAAATCATCCCAAGTATCTTCTCAGACCACAGTGGAGTAAAACTAACATTTAACAACAAACGGAAAATTATTAAAAGACATAGAAGTTGGAAACTAAACAACATGCTCCTTAAGAACCACTGGGTCAGAGACTCACTCAAACAGGAAATTCAAATGTTCCTGGAAACTAATGAAAATGAAGACACAACCTATCAAAATATTTGGGACACAGCGAAAGCAGTACTGAGAGGGAAACTTATAGCTATACAATCACATATTAAACACCAAGAAGAAGCCCAAATGAACGACCTTACTACACACCTCAAGGACTTAGAGGAAGAGGAACAAAGGAACCCTAAAGCAACCAGAAGGACAGAAATCACTAAAGTTAGAGCAGAAATAAACATCATCGAAAATAAAAGAACCATACAAAAGATCAATGAAGCCAAATGTTGGTTCTTTGAAAGATTAAACAAAATTGACAAACCCCTAGCCAGACTCACCAAACAAAAAAGAGAGAAGACTCAAATTAATAGAATTGTAAACGATGCAGGAGATATCACAACTGACACCACAGAAATCCAGAGAATTCTGCGAAACTTCTATAAAGAACTATATGCCACCAAGCTAGAGAATCTGGAAGAAATGGAACAATTCCTAGAAACCTATGCACTTCCAAAACTGAACCAAGAAGAACTACAAAATCTAAATGCACCAATCACAGACAAAGAAATTGAAACCATTATTAAGAATCTCCCCAACAACAAAAGTCCTGGACCAGATGGCTTCACAAATGAATTCTACAAAACTTTCAGGAAACAGTTAATACCCATACTTCTTAAGCTATTCCATAAGATTGAAGAAACAGGAATACTCCCTTCCACCTTTTATGAAGCCAACATCACCCTGATACCAAAAGCTGATAGGGACAGAACAAAAAAGGAAAACTACAGACCAATATCTCTGATGAACATAGATGCCAAAATATTAAACAAGATCTTGGCCAACCGGATACAGCAACACATCAAAAAGATTGTTCATCATGACCAAGTGGGATTCATACCAGGAATGCAAGGCTGGTTCAACATCCGTAAATCAATCAATGTCATTCATCACATCAATAAAAGCAAAGCCAAAAACCACATGATTATCTCAATAGATGCAGAGAAAGCCTTTGACAAAATCCAACACCCATTCATACTCAAAACTCTACAGAAATGGGATTAGATGGGAAATTCCTCAAGATAGTGGAGTCTATATATAGCAAACCTGCAGCCAACATCATACTCAATGGAGAGAAGCTGAAAGCATTCCCATTCAGATCGGGGACTAGACAGGGCTGTCCACTGTCACCGTTACTCTTCAACATAGTATTGGAAGTTCTTGCCATAGCAATCAGGCAAGAGAAAGAAATCAAAGGGATACAGATTGGAAGGGAAGAAGTCAAGCTCTCACTATTTGCAGATGATATGATAGTATAAATAGAAAGACCTAAAGAATCCAGTAGAAAATTACTGGAAGTTGTTAGGCAATATAGCAAGGTATCAGGCTACAAAATCAGTGTACAAAAATCAGTGGCATTTCTTTATGCAAACACTAAATCTGAAGAAGAAGACATCCAGAAATCACTCCCATTTACTGTTTCAGCAAAATCAATCAAATACCTAGGAATAAAGTTGACCAAAGAAGTGAAAGACTTGTATACTGAAAACTATGAGTCGCTACTCAAGGAGATAGAAACTGATACCAAGAAATGGAAAGATATCCCATGCTCATGGATTGGAAGAATAAATATCATCAAAATGAATATTCTCCCCAGAGCCATATACAAATTTAATGCAATACCCATCAAAGTTCCACCAGGCTTCTTTAAGAGAATAGAACAAACACTACAATCATTTATCTGGAACCTGAAAACACCTAGAATTGCCAAAACCATCTTAAGGAAAAGAAACAGAAATGGAGGCATCACACTCCCAGACCTTAAACTATATTATAAAGCCATCATCATCAAAACAGCATGGTACTGGAACAAAAAATAGGCATACAGACCAGTGGAACAGAATTGAAAGCCCAGAAGTAAATCCCAACACCTATGGGCATCTAATCTTTGATAAGGGGGCCCAAATGATTAAATGGAAAAAGGAGGCTCTCTTCAATAAATGGTGCTGGGAAAACTGGGTTGAAACATGCAGAAGAATCAAATTGAACCACTTTATCTCACCAGAAACAAAAATCAACTCCAAATGGATCAAAGACCTAGATGTCAGACCAGAAACAATCAAATACTTAGAGGAAAACATTGGTAAAACACTTTCCCACATACACCTCAAGGACATCTTTGATGAATCAAACCCAATTGCAAGGAAGACCAAAGCAGAAACAAACCAATGGGACTACATCAAATTGAAAAGCTTCTGCACATCCAAAGAAACTATTAAACAAACAGAGAGACCCCTCACAGAATGGGAGAAGATCTTCACATGCCAGACATCAGACAAGAAACTAATCACCAAAATATATAAAGAGCTCAGCAAACTTAGCACCAAAAAAGCAAATGACCCCATCCAAAAATGGGCAGAGGAAATGAACAAAACATTCACCACAGAGGAGATCCAAAAGACTAACAAACATATGAAAAACTGCTCTAGGTCACTGATTATCAGAGAAATGCAAATCAAGACAAGACTAAGATACCACCTCACTCCTGTAAGAATTGCATACATCAAAAAGGACAGCAGCAACAAATGCTGGAGAGGATGTGGGGACAGAGGAACCCTTTTACATTGCTGGTGGGAATGTAAATTGGTCCAGCCTCTGTGGAGAGCAGTCTGGAAAACTCTCAGAAGGCTAGACATGGACCTTCCATATGACCCAATAATTCCTCTCCTGGGGTTATACCCCAAGGACTCCATAACACCCAACCAAAAAGAGGTATGTACTCCTATGTTCATAGAAGCACAATTCATAATAGCTAAAACCTGGAAGCAACCCAGGTGCCCAACACCAGATGAGTGGCTGAGAAAGCTGTGGTATATATACATAATGGAATACTATGCAGCTATCAAGAACAATGAACCCACCTTCTCTGACCCATCTTGGACAGAGCTAGAAGGAATTATGTTAAGTGAACTAAGTCAGAAAGATAAAGATGAGTATGGGATGATCCCACTCATCAACAGAAGCTGACTAAGAAGATCTGAAAGGGAAACTAAAAGCAGGACCTGATCAAATTGTAAGTAGGGCACCAAAGTAAAAACCCAGTGGTGAGGGGTAGGCATGTAGCTTCCTGGGCCAGTGGGGGGTGGGAGTGGGTGGGAGGGATGGGTTACAGTCCTTTGGTGGTGGGAATGGTGTTTATGTACACTCCTAGCAAAATGTAGACATATAAATCAGGAGCTAATTAATATGAGAGGGGGAAATCAATTGTATGTCTCAAAGTTTCTCAAAAGACAAACTGAATCTTTTTAATATATAGGCTATGTATTGGATATGCAGACTCTCTCAAAAGCCTAGACCAAGTAGATTAGAAGCTTCCAATAGCACAGCTATATACAAGATACTGGGTACTGTACAGCAAACCATAACAAAGGGACTTTTCAAAGTTAACCCAATTAACAAATAATGTGATGATAATATTAACTATTGATTGTCTTTTTGAACCCTAAGACAGCAGGAACCTCACATCTTCACTATAGAGCCCCTACTTCCCCCAGTCCTGGAACCCTTGGATAGGGCCCACTTTCCCGTATGCATCTCCCAATCCAAACCAAATAACATTGCATCTGCCGATCACAACCTAACCAAAGCAACGATTGCTACCTCAACATGCTTCACCTCAGAATGTATCCAGAGACTTCACGTGTGGAATGACAACCCTTCAGCTTCATTACTCGGGTGAGACCTTTCCTTTAATAGTACACTCTAATTTCATCTCAGGTAGTTCACTTTCCAACAAAGTCCCATAACCTAGATATACACCAGTTTCTGTGAGAGAGAGCTTATGTGCAAACGTATCCATAAACTACTGCAAAATATATACCTGAAAGCAGGACTACACTAGAGTTTGCAGTGAGTACCTCCCTAACACTTCCTCTCCACTATTCCAAGCTTGGGATCCATGATTGCTCAACAAATTGTTTGGCTTCATATGTTAACTCTCTTTTCAATCACCAGGTTCCAGATGCCACCAGGATGCTGGCTAGGCTTCCCTGGATTGAAGACCCCACCAATGTGTCCTGGAGCTCAGCTTCCCCAGAGTCACACCCTACTAGGGAAAGAGAGAGGCAGACTGGGGGTATGGACCGACCAGTCAACGCCCATGTTCAGCGGGGAAGCAATTACAGAAGCCAGACCATCTACCTTCTGCAACCCTCAACGACCCTGGGTCCATGCTCCCAGAGGGATAGAGAATGGGAAAGCTACCATGGGAGGGGGTGGGTTATGGGGATTGGGTGTTGGGAATTGTGTGGAGTTGTACCCCTCCTACCTTATGCTTTTGTTCACTAATCCTTTCTTAAATAAAAAATTTAAAAAAAAAAGTGAAAAAAAATTCAGAGAAGAAGGAAGAGGTAAAGTTAAGGAATTTTATCCTTTAGTTATTTGTGTTCAAGGACTTTTCTTCCTATATTTTATATCTGTTACTAAATGCCATGCTTTTCTCTGAAAGACAACTACTGGGTAGTTTGTTTACATAATATATATATATATATATATATATATATATATATATATATATATATGATTAAAATACATAAACTTCTTAAAACAAATAAAAAAGTATCCAATCTGTCAAAAAAAAACATCTAATTTCAGATTCCTGACAATCAACAAGTAGAATATATTTAGAGAGTCGGGCGGTAGCACAGCAGGTTAAGCACATGTGGCGCAAAGCACAAGGACTGGCATAAGGATCCCGGTTTGAGCCCCCAGCTCCCCACCTGCAGGGGAGTCGTTTCACAAGTGGTGAAGCAGGTTTGCAGGTGTCTGTCTTTCTCTCCCCCTCTCTGTCTTCCCCTCCTCTCTCCATTTTTCTCTGTCCTATCCAACAACATCAATAACAACAACAATAATAACTACAACAACAAAACAACAAGGGCAACAAAAGGGAATAAATAAATAAATATTATAAAAAAAATTTAAAGCTAACTAGTGTACAGTGAAGACATTATACCCATTAATTTATATATAAAAAATTCTAAGTGTCTGTAGATAAAAATAATGATAATAACTAGTAAAAAAGTAAATGATACATAAACTATAAAAATGACAGTAACATATAGCAAAACAAGGAATGATATTATACACACACTGTCTAATAATGTCATTGGGGGGAAGAAACTTGAAGATGTCCCACTCTCCTTTGGGGTGCCTAATGCTTCTAATTTCTAAAAAAACAAATGTTGCATGTGATTGCCCAATTTCATTTTTAAAATAAAAGCAAAAGCCCTCTTTACATTTCCTTTAGCTGACAAAAAAATAAGATGACAATGTAAATCATCAAAAGAAAAATGTGCCTGTGCTAAAAATCATATGGAAATTAAAATATTTCCCTGTGTCAGTTTCTAAAGTGAACTTCCAAGAGGCTCGATAGTGGTACACTTGGTTAAGCACACATGTTACAAGGCACAAGGACCCAGGTTCAAGTCCCCGGCCCCCACCTGTTGGGGAATACTTCCTGAGTAGTGAAGCAGTGTTGCAGGTGTCTCTCTTTCTTTTCGTTTATCTATTTTTTCCTCTCTCAATTTTCCTCTGTCACTAATCAGTAATAAATATAGTATTTTTTAAATGATTAAAGTGAACTTTCATGCCAAAATTATTTTAATACTCAGCAACCAGATGCATGATAAATGTTTATAATGTGATAAATGTATCTTTTATAAATACTGTGTGTTGATGCAAATTACATAAATGTTAATAATAACTTTAGAATATACATTCACCTAGGTATATATGCTTAAAACACAGTTTTGATGCATGAATATTCTGTCCCATTTCGGAATGTTTATAGAGAGCATTTTGGATAACAATAAAATGCAATCATTCAATAACAGTGAAAGTATCTTCCTGTGAATAAACATTTCAGAAATACCAAGAATTTTGAATCAGTCATTATTTTTGTGATATAAGTAAATGAAGGGGTAAAGGAGGAATGTAAACGAGGAGTTAGAGGAATGGAGGTTCCTATAGGACCATTGGAATAGACCTAAAATAGACTTCTGAGCTTCTTCCAACATGAAGACCCCAAATTTCATCTGCTATACTCTTACCTTCAGGTTCCTGATTATTAAACTATTTGTTTTGCTTTATATCCTAATACTTTTCAGTCAACAAGCTGCAGATTCTACCATGATGCCAACCTGACACCCTTGGACAGACGACCTCACCAATATGTCCTGGAACCCGACCTCCCAAGAGCCCTGCTCCATCCACTAGGGAAAGATAGAAAAAAGCTGAAGGGATGGATTGACCTGCCAGTACCCATGTCCAGTGGAAAAGCAATTACAGAAACCAGACCTTCCACCTTCTGCACCCCATAATGATCTTTGGTTCACACTCCCAGAGGGATAAAAAATAGGGAACTTACCAATGAAGGGGATGGGATACAGAACTCTGGTGATGGGAATTGTATGGAATTGTACCCCTCTTCTCCCACAATCTTGTTATCTTGTTTATCATTATTAAATCACTAATGGGAAAAAAAAAAGGAGAAGTCCCTATGGCAGAACAGGATGACTGGCAGAGTGTGAAATGCACTGACTTGTATCTGGGGAAGTGTGAAAATATGCCCAGGTGACAACAGCGATCCTATAAATCAACATTCCCTCAACAAAGTGACACTGAAGTTGGAAAAAAATAAACAGAAAAATAAAAATTTCCGATTGAGTGTATTTTACCAATTTGGAAGGAAGCACCAAAACTCAACCACCCCCAGATCTTTGGCACTATAGTTATAATTACATACTTTAATCTAGAAATAGAAGCATAGCCAATCTGTATTTATGTTCTATTAGTGGCAGAGTTTTGGAAATCATGCCAAGAGGATTCCAGAAAAGAAAAAAAATAAGATTTTGTATGAGTCATTACCAAAATTACTATATAAATATCCAAGAATTTGTAACAGAGGAGAGAATGGAGCATTATGTCAGAATTCAATTAGCTCTGATATGATTGGAAAGTCACATTTATCTGGGAGTCAGTTAAAAGATTCTTTCATTTTTTTCACTTCTTTCTTTCTTTTTGGCTACTTTTTTTTTTTAAATGACGTACAAATTTAAGTCTGAGTCTGATTCAAAAAAAGATCCACATCACAGTAAGCATGTCACAGTGTGATCACATCAGTGTGTGGTCAAGTGTTCAGTTCTTCTCTGGTGCCTGTGTTTCAAAGCTCACTTCTAAACATTTAAAGCACTTTTAGAATAGCAATACACAACAACTGTGTTCAGTAGAATCATTATCATCAACAATAACTTTCTATGCTTTTTAAAAATATTTTATTTTATTTATTTATTCCCTTTTGTTGCCCTTGTTGTTTTATTGTTGTAGTTATTATTGTTGTTGTCATCGTTGGATAGGACAGAGAGAAATGGAGAGAGGAGGGGAAGACAGAGAGGAGGAGAGAAAGATAGACACCTGCAGACCTGCTTCACCACCTGTGAAGGGACTCCTCTGCAGGTGGGGAGCCGGGGTTCGAACCGGGATCCTTATGCCGGTCCTTGTGTTTTGCGCCACCTGCGCTTAACCCGCTGCACTACAGCCCAACTCCCCTTTCTATGTTTTTAATACATGCTGGCCTAATTTTCCTCAAGAAATTTTTCTGAAAATTATTGATTCATTCTTAAAATGTTGGATATAAATAAATATAGTTTATATCCTTCAGTTTATTTAAAAGTCACTTGGAAAAAGATAGGGTTGACTTTCTTTTCTAGTTAATTCTAATTTTATTAGCTTCAAATATTTTTTAAAAATAAACAATAGTTTGTACATGCATAACATTTCCCAGTTTTCCATATAACAATACAACCCCCACTAGGTCCTCTGTCATCCTTTTTGGTCCAAAAAAGATGTTTCATACTTATGGACCATATATCTTAATATTGTTAAATATTGTTTAGAAATCTTAAAATTTATTAACTCAGTGCAACCAAATGCTCAGATTATTATTACTTGCAAAAATTGGCCAGCTGTTCTTAAAATAAACATGGAATTGCAAGGGACCTAGATTACCTAAAATGGTATTGAAAGAGGACTATATCAAAGCCCCCACACTTAAAACGTCTAAAAATCATCTTTTTATTGGCACAAGAAATTTTTGAAACAAGATATTGTAAATATGTGAACTAGCTAAATAATGGGAAGCACTTCATGATTAATGTCCGGGTTAAATATCATAGACAAAGATCTCTGCAGAGGTTAAAAGCAGGGCAATAATATGGAGCTGAATATAGTTTAAAAAGACTTCACAGTGGACTTAAACAGTATCCTAAATTTTAATTACTTTCTATTGATGTTGATTTAATAATGATCACAAGACCATAGGATAAGAAGGGTACAATTCCACAAAATTCCCACCACCATCCCTTTCCCTCCATTGGAAGCTTTCTTTTTTTTTTTTAAAGGCGAAACCACCATTTTTAAAAATTTATTTATTTAATCCCTTTTGTTGCCCTTGTTCTTTTTTATTGTAGTTGTTGTTGTTATTGATGTCATCGTTGTCAGATAGGACAGAGAGAAATGAAGAGAGGAGGGGAAGACAGAGAGGGAGAGAGAGAGAAAGAGATACCTGCAGACCTGCTTCACCGCCTGTGAAGCGACGCCCCTGCAGGTGGGGAGCCAGCCTCAAACCGGGATCCTTATGCCGGTGCGCCACGTGTACTTAACCCGCTGTGCTACCGCCGGACTCCCAGCTTTCCTATTTTTTATCCCTCTGGGAGTATGGATCCAGGATTATATGGTGCAGAAGGTGAAAGTTTTAGCTTCTGCAATTGTTAATATACAAAAATCAGTGGCATTACTTTATATATCCTAAAATTTGAGTGAAAATGTAGCAGTCATATTGAAGAAAGGATGCTATTCCCAACTGAAATAAAACCACCAGAAAAGTGTTCATTACAATAAATAAAATTACCTATATGTACATATTCCTGATTTGACATAAGTGTGACAATTGAGGTAAAAGCAACCTTAGAGACCCCCTCATGCTGTGCCATCTGGACTCTAAATCTATTTTCCATGCTGATCCACTCAGCTTATGGCTCAGGAGGCTAATCTTAATGGTCCTTATGAAACTCTCTTTATTAAATTCTCTTTGTAAAAATTTTCTTAGTGATTTAGTAATTATTAACAAGATTGTAAGATAACAGGAGTATAATTCCACACAGTACTCACCACCAGAGTTCCATGTCCCATCCCCTCCATTGGAATGTTCCCTATTCATTAACCCTCTGGGAGTATATACCAAAATTCCTTATGGGATACAGAAGGTGGTAGGTCTGGCTTTTATAGTTTCTTCTCCACTGGACATAGATGTTGGCAGGTCAATCCATACTCCCAGCTAATTTCTATCTTTCCCTAGTGTTCCCCACTATCGAGGTGAGTTTCAAGGACACATTGGTGATGTCGTCTGCCCAGAGAAGTCAGGATGGAATCAGAGTAGCATCTGCATCTTGGTGGTTGAAATGCAGTAAGATATAAAGAAAGACAAGTTGTTTAATAAACAGATATCCAAAGGCAGGAATAGAGCAGATGAAACCAGGGGTCTTTGGGTGGGAAGAAATTCTTAGAGGTAAAACTCTGGGTCTTAAATTACCCACGTTTTTCTTATACCCTACAAACATTAAATATATATGAAATACTGACAAGACCATAGGATAAGAAGGGTACAATTCCACACAGTTCTTACCACCAGAGCTTAGTATCATATCCCCTCACTCAAAAGCTTCCCTATTCTTTATCCTTCTGTGAGTATGGACCCAGGATCATTATGGGGTGCAGAAGGTGGAAAGTCTGGCTTCTGTAATTGCTTCCCCGCTCCATATGGGCATTGGCAAGTGGATCCATACTCCCAGCCTGTCTCTCTCTTTCCCTAGTGGGCAAGGGTCTGGAGAGGTGACATTCCAGGACATATTGGTGAGGTCATCTGTCCAGAGAAGTCAGATTGGTGTCATGATAGAACCTGCAACTTGGTGGCTGAAAAAGAGTTAAGATATAAAGCAGAACAAATTGTTAAATAGTCAGGAACCTAAAGGCAAGAACATAGCAGCTCAGATTTGGGGTCTCCATTTTGGGAAAAGCTAGTAGGCCTATCTTAAGTATATTCTAAGTAACTCATGGCTTCGTTAATTTTTGTCTGAGCCCAACAGTTAACATAAAGATGGACCAAAGGTATTGTCTGGGGAGATGGTGTCAGAGTTGGAAAAGGGACTAGAAAGCTAGATCAGGAGATAGAGAGTAGATCCCAAATATGAGAATAGTATATAAATATTGTTAACTGTAACCCCCATCGATTTTATGTGGGGCCCATATTCATCGCAGGAGCCTGTGTAACCTCTGATCCCTGTAGGTCTGAGCTCACACTCTGTGGTCATAGCTAAGAACATTCTAGGCTGCACTAACTTCAGGACCCAACTTCCTTGAGTGGTAGAGTATGTTGGCCCAAGCTTTCTTAGGAGAATGGGACTGTCCCTACCATTGTCGATCCTTATAGGGGGCAAGGTTCTTTAGGGGCCCACAAAGAAGTACACTATGTTGTTCCTGATGGAGAAAACCAGTGACAGTAGAGAAAAGAATCTGTTAGAGGTCTAGGCCCATCATGTCTGTGAGGGAATCCCAGGATTCCCTAATTAGTGCCCTGGGTGATAGGGTGGACTGGTAGTAATCAACAGAGTCATCATTAAAGTATGCCATTCTCTTGCCCTTATCCAGCTTTTGTAGGCCTTACTTTGTCTAACAAGATTAGCCTTGGAGTGATTGAGGGAAGTGAAATGGGAGGTAGATGAGGAGGGTATCTAGGTCTAAGTAGAAATTATTTGATTATGGTGTCTTTTTTAGGTCTTTCTACTTGGTAGCTTCACTTATTGAGTCATTTCAAAGTATTGTGCAATTTTGCTCTAAGCAATATATTTCCCCTAACTTACGAATACATGTGTACATATGCCCTTATCTCATGGGCCCTGGACTATATCTAGGTTCTGAGACTTTGTTAGGAAGTGCACCACCTGAAATGGAATTAAGGAGCCCTATGAGCTAGGAAGGTCTCACCGGAGTAATGAAGCTGGAGAATTGACATTCCATGTCTGATGTCTCTGGACACAATCCAAAGTGAGAAATGCCAAGGTGGCTTCATTATCACACACTCTTGAAATTATTCAATTTATGTGTCACCTATTTTATGCAGGGGCCTTGACTGACAATTGTGTAAGAATCACTTTGGAAATGTAATCCAACTTGACAAAAGGAATCATTTGGTTTGCTCCTCACATTCCAAGCAAGCATTTTAACAGAGTGTTAAATGAGTGCTGAGCTGTTGAATCAAACAAAGCATCAGTCCCAGTCCTCTGCCCCAAAATGCTTGACTGAGGCAACCTAGTACAAACTGACATGTTTTGTCTGAACACAATAAAGTGACTATGACAACAAATTCATCTGTTGCTCTTTTTTAAGTGTAAATATTTTAAGCCAAAAAACCTTAAAATTAAGGGATGATCTCTCTGTTCAAACTAACTTGTAGAATAGAGCAAGTGAACATACAGTGTCTACATTCAATTTATAAGCCAGTGAAGCTAATTCAAAGCAAGTGGAAACTTTGAATATAAAAAAATAACCATTCATGTATATTACAGGAAGGTCTGTCATCTGAGAGCCATTCTTTATCTTCACTACTCAGAAGAAACTTGTTCCCATAACCTTTGAAGATGCATTTTTACAGCCTGAAATCTAAGCTTTCCTGTGAAGAAAGGTGTCTTTTAAGGAACACATCAGCAAGCTGCTGTTTGTCTCTTTCATGCTGGCCTTCCCTGGGTTTAAGATGACCATTTCCTGGTGTTTATGTACACTCCTAGTAAAATGTAGTCATATACATCACTAGTTAATTAATACAAGAGGGGGAAAATTAATTGTATGTCTCGAAGTTTTTCAAAACACAAACTGAATCTTTTCTCAATATATGCAGTGTAATTGATATGCAGACTCTCTCAAAAGCCTAGACCAAATAGATCAGAAACAACCAATAGCACAGCTATATACAAGATACTGGGTACTGTACAGCAAACCCTAACAAAAGGACTTTTCAAAGTTAACCCAATTACCAAATAATGTGATAACACTAACTGTCGATTGTCTTTTTGAACCCTAAGACAGCAGGAACCTCACATCTCCACTATAGAGCCTCTACTTCCCCCAGTCCTGGAACCATTGGATAGGGCCCACTTTCCCGTATGCCTCTCCCAATCCATATCAAATAATATTGCATCTGCCGATCACAACCTAACGAACACAAGGATTGCCACCTCAACATGCTTCACTTCAGACTGTGTCCAGAGACTTCACGTGTGGAATGACAACCCTTCAGCTTCATTACTCGGGTGAGAACTTTCCTTTCATAGTATACTCTAATTCCATCTCAGGTGGTTCACTTTCTAACAAAGTCCCAAAACCTAGATATAGACCAGGTTCTGTGAGAGAGAGCATATGTTCACACGTATCCATAAACTAGTGCAAAATATATACCTGAAAGCAGAAGTACACTAGAGTTTGCGGTGAGTATCCCCCTAACACTTCTTCTCCACTATTCCAAGCTTTGGGTCCATGATTGCTCAACAACTTGTTTAGCTTCGTATGTTAACTCTCTTTTCAGTCACCAGGTTCCAGATGTCATCAGGATGCGGCCAGGCTTCCCTGGACTGAAGACCCCACCAATGTGTCCTGGAGCTCAGCTTCCCCAGAGACCCACCCTACTAGGGAAACAGAGAGGCACACTGGGAGTATGGATCAACCAGTCAACGCCCATGTTCAGTGGGGAAGCAATTACAGAAGCCAGACCTTCTACCTTCTGCAACCCACAATGACCCTGGGTCCATGCTCCCAGAGGGATAGAGAATGGGAAAGCTATCAGGGGAGGGGGTGGGATATGGAGATTGGGTGGTGGGAATTGTGTGGAATTGTACTCCTCCTACCCTATGGTTTTGTTAATTAATACTTTCTTAAATAAAAAAAAAAAGATGACCATTTCCGAGAATAGAAAATTTGGTCTAAATGATAAATGCTCTTCAAAACTGCTTTATTGCAATATTGGTTTTTCTTTGCTATTGTGGTTGAGTTATTCCATAAAATTTACTGCTATGATTGTCTTGTAATGGCAGCAGAGTTCATCCAATTTGTTATCTACTGGAGAAGATGGTAAATGGTCCACACAATGCAAAGCTTCTTTTTCTGAAGATGTTGGTTAAGTTTTCCAGAAGCTTTTGATTGGATTTCCCATGGAGTAGACCTAGAGAAAAAGCTGAATTTGAGTCATTCTAGAAATAGTATGAGAAATGCCTTGGTCTAATTTTCATTTTAAACAATGAGTAGAACTGTGTATCGAAAAAAGAACCCTTGTCTTGGACTGCATAGTGAAGAAGGAGAAGAGAAAGCATGGAAAATTCAGAACAAAAATGGGTAAACTCACCAAATTATAAAAAAATATGCACATATATTTTAAAGATATAGACTTGAAAGAATAGACTTTCAGACTCTAAAATTAGAAGTCAAGAAGCATATTTTTTCCTTACAAACTAGTGTTGCAAGAAGTATGGACTTAATGAAATTAATTTAAATTATTTAATATATTAATGTTTAATAATTCTAAAATACGTTAAGTTCATTCATTACAAAAAATACTTTAGTTTTGCCTGCATATCTGTGTCCTATTGTGGTCTCCTAAATTTCCTCTGTCTTCCTTGTTGAAAGCAAGCTAAATAATGAGCTTAATAGTTTCCATTTTAAGCACTAACTAGCATTGCATAAATGCTAATTCACTTTTATCCTCTAAATTCCTTTTGCCTTGAAATTCTGCAATTGAAATCCACAGCTAGTAATAAAAAGAATGTGACTGTGATTGCACATGTGACACCAAGTCAAAGCCATTATGTCTAAATTAATAAAATACCATCCACACTCTCTCAAAACTTGAATTCTATTATTATATATTTAAGAATTTTGTTCAATCCGTGGACTGTCCATTTATGAATGAATAAACAATGGAATTAACTACATCAGATACAAATACATAGTTAAAGAAAAATAAGTAGGATTGGAGCCCGGGTAGTAATGCACTTGGTTGAGGACACCAGTGTGCAAGGACTCAGGTTGAAGTCCCCAGTCCACACCTGCAGGAGGAGGAAATCTTCATGAGTGGTAAAATGTACTGCAACTATTTCTCTGCCTCACCTCTCTCTCTCTTCTCTGTCTCTCTCTTTCCTCTCTCTCTTTCCTCTCTCTCTCTCTCTTTCCTCTCTCTCTCTTTCCTCTCTCTCTTTCCTCTCTCTCTCTCTCTCTCTCTTTCCTCTCTCTCTCTCTCTCTCTCTTCCTGTCTCCTCCTTCCTTTAAATTTCTGGTTGTCTCTATCCAATAAATAATGATAATTTAATGAAAATGTGTTTTAATGAGTGGCATAGCTCTGGACTTGTAAGCACGAATTCTCAAGAGTGATCCCCAGCACTTTAAGTGTTAGAGTGCAGCTCTGGCCTCTATGTCCACTTTGTTTTTCACTCTATATCATGAAATAAATGTAATAGAATTTTACAAAATATATGTGCTTACAAGAGGTTCCAATTCTTTAACCCATTTTTCTTTGGCAATAAATCATGGTCAAATACAGGAGTAGTATAGTATCAGTTATCAAAGAAGGAATATTAGAAAACTGGCACCAGAAAATCCTTTTTGTTTGGGCCCATAACATCACCTGTGTGTGATTGAACAGCCTATTTAATTTTAGGGTTGGGGAGATAACATAATCATTACACAAAAGACTGTCATGCCTGAGTATCAGAGTTCCCAGCTTCAATCCCTAGCACCTCTATAAGACAGAGATGAGCAGTGTTCTGGTATTTCTCTCTGTGTCTTTCTTTCTGAATCTCTCTCTCATTAAAAGAAAATATAATATAATTCTCTAAGTGTTTCCTTGTGTTAATTGAAAATAATAATGATGCCTATTGATTAGGGTTACTGCAAAAACAATCAACACTGTACATGAGGAATCTCTAAAAATGAGAAATAAGTGGACTGTATGGTCTTCTGACACCTATCATGAGGAGATAAGAAACTGTACATGTATGATAATAAAATCCTCGTAAATTATCATTTTCCCTAATAAAGTGATTTAATTAAAATTTTGAAAAAGTCCTCTACATGTTAAACTCAGTGTTTGGTAAATATAAGCTGATTTATTGTCGTCACAGTGAATTCAAGTGTCAAATACACATGTATATGTACATTTAATCTGAGTATGAAAACACTCAAGACTGAGAATTTATATCATTTTATAAATGTGAAAACGAAAATATTCAAGTGATCAATCCAATTGTGTACATTTATTTATTACTCAACTATGGCTACTGGTGATGTCAGGGACCAAACTTGGAACCTTTTGCATGCAAGTATATTTTGTAAAATTTTATTGCATTTATTTCATGACATAGAGTGGAAAAACCGGGAGCCAGGTTGTGGTGCAGCGGGTTAAGCTCATATGGTATGAAATGCAAGGGCTGGCTAAGGATCTCGGTTCAAGCCACTGACTCCGCACCTGCAGGAGGTTCACTTCACAGGCGATGAAGCAGGTCTGCAGGTGTCTATCTTTCTCTCCCCATCTCTGTCTCCCCTTCCTCTCTCCATTTCTCTTTGTCCTATCCAGCAACGATGACAGCAATAACATCAATAATAACAACGATGATGATAAACAACAAGGGCAACAAAAGAGGAAAAATAAAAAAATAAAATTTAGAGTGAAAAACAGAAAATGGAAGTAAACAGAGGTCAGAGCAGCAGTCTCATATAAGTAAATAAGGTGCTGGGGATCACTCTTGAGAATTTGTGCTTACAAATCCAGATTGATGCCACCATGACATAGCCCAGAAAACAAGTAAAAGTCGTGTGTGTGTGTGTGTGTGTGTGTGTGTGTGTGTGTGTGTGTGTGTGTCTGAGGCTGCACACATGTGCAATTTCAACACTTCAATTCAGAAAGAGAATGACTAAGAGAGAAACACTACAGTACCCTTTTTTTGCTGCCCATAGTACCTCCTATTGTGTTCATGGCTCAAACTTTGGTCATACACATGGTAATGCAGGCACCCTACCTGGTGAGCTATTGGTTTAACATAAATTGAAGTATATACACACAAATAATTTTCAATGACTTACTTTTAAACTTGCAAGCAAAAAAAAAAAAGTAACAAAATTCTTCAGTGCAGTAGGTAAAAACATATTGACCAGAGTCATAGCCTGCTGAAGTCTAGCCTCCCTGAGCTCAGGGAGTGCCATCTGGACAATGTAGACCTTTCTAGCTGATTTTTTTTTTTTTTTGCTAGAGTGTTCACATTCTAGAATCCCTCCTTTTTGAACTGTCTCACTTTCCTCCAACTGATACATGATTCTCCAATGATGTCTGCATTTTACTTTTTTGAATTTTATGTTTTTCACTTTTTATATATCAGAGAGAAATTGAGAGGGAAACAGAATAGAGAGACAGAGACACCCACAGCCCTGCATCACCACTTGTGAAGCCCCCTCCCCCCACACACACACACAACAGGCAAAGATCTGGGGCTTGAAGTCAGGTCATTGAACATGGTAACATGTGTTCTCAGTCGAGTGCACCTGGCCCTACATTTTACTTTTTAACTCTTATTTACACACCATATACAAAAAGTTATCATAATGATAGTGTCACCTTCGAGTTCAGGCTAAATATTATAAAAAGAGGTGTCATAAAACATATGACATCTGCAATTTCTCAATGATTTGACTGAATATCAAAGCATGTTCCCACTCAATAAAGATTTATTCTCTGAATATTGAATAAGCACTGCCTGACAGTGACCATTGCTATTTTCTGTTTCCTGTTTTTCCTCAGTAAACATGAATGAAGGGTGCCTTTTATCTTATTTCTTTTTGCTGTTTTTTTTTCAATTTTAACTATAGCACTGCTCAACTTTGGTTTTTGGTGCCAGGGATTAAATCTGGGAATTTAGAGCCTTGAGCATGAAAGTCTTTTTGTGTAACTATCATGTTATTTTCCATGTCTCAGAATTAATAGTTAATATAATTATCAATTATGGCATGGACTTGAAAAATAGTGATCTGAGGTATAAATACATCAATCAAAAATCACCTTCAACCCTACCTCAAAAGCCAGTCAATGAGCAGAAAAAAAAATGCCAGGGAAAAATCAGAATCCAGATATATTTATCATGGTCATGCCTTATTCTCTAAACTCACGATAGATACAGCTTCCAAACTTCTGTATTTGCAAATTAAGAAGAAAGAGAGAGAACAGAATATGAATTTTGTATAACTGTCTTTCATCAGGTTTCTCAGCCTCAGTGCCACTGGCATTTTGAGCAGAATAGTTTCTGTATTGCAGGGGCTATTCTGTTTGTTGAAGGATGGGTATCAGGACTCCTAGCTTCTGTCCTTAGATAGCACCCTCTAGACATGGTCAACTGCCCTATGGTGGACAAATTTGTCTTCAGTTGAGAATTGCTCTGCTGAATAATTTTTCTCCTAGGAAATAAGTCAAAAAGTTAAAGAAAGCTTCTAAAGAGCTAGTATAGAAAACACATCACAGAAATTTGCCTTTATGATATATATATCATAGATATAATCTATGATAAAATATATAAAATAGATATAAATATATATAAATGTATACATATATAAAATAGATTAAGGGTGATCAATTGGATATAAATCTTTTCTTCAATGGACTAATTGTAATCCAAGTGGAAGATGAAAGTGTTTTTTGTGTTTTTTTCACTAATCAGTATGTTGGCAAAGTCCTAATCAGCACAGCTGAAGAATGCATTAACCTTATCTTTTTATTTCCTGAATTTTGATGCTTTTACATGTGGGACCTTTGCTAACTCTAAAAAGACAGTGTTGCCTAGGGTTTTCAATAATAAAATGTGCTTTTATAATACAAACCAACCTGGATCTCCTACCTGGCACATCCCTTTGACTGGGTTCTCACTCTCTGGGCTACTATGAAGCTACCCTAATCACCAGAGTCAACAACAAGACAACCAAGGCAGTTCCTGTGAACAGACTGCTGAAATTGTTCAAAATATGAATACAAATTTTAGACCCATTTTTTCTCCCTTGTCATGTCTTCCCACAATAAAGGTTTTTGTTCAGACCTTTGTTTGAAAAGTTTGGCCCTTTTCCCATCTCAAAACCAACCTCAGTATTTTCCCATGTGACTCCAACTTGAAGGCAACACCCCCTCTTTTTGTGAACTGTAAATATGCACTATTTATTTAATCAGCATTGTCTTCTCAACTGTTAGACTCACTATATCTCAGAGTTTCTATTTAAAAGCTCTGTTTTCAAACACAAGTAGAACCTGAACTGGAATTGGCATATTGCATCAAAGTAAAAGACTCTGGGGTGGGTTGGGGGGTTGGGGAGAATACAGGTCCAAGAAGGATGACAGAGGACCTAGTGGGTGTTGTATTGTTATATAGAAAACTGAGAAATATTATGCATGTACAAACTATTGTATTTACTGCCAATTGTAAAACATTAATTCCCCAATAAAGAATAAAAAGCTGTTTTGAAGAAAGAAGGCTGTCATAAGATGGTGTCAAATGTTAATTTTGACAAGCCCAAAGGAAGAATGCTAGTTGAGTGCACAAACAGAAATGACATTTTCTGCTTCCCATGTGTAAACCCATCCTTGAACTTTTGTCCGTATTTTCCCTATTTGCTGACACAGTATTTACCACCTTAGAAAGGACATTTCCGGAGAAGGTATTTGATTGGATATAGGAAAGTAAATGAACTTGGTGGGGGTCAGGCAGTGCCATTCCTGGTTGAGTACACATATTTCCTTAAAGAATCCAGTTCAATCTCCCAATCTTTACCTTCAGGGGGAAGCTTCACAAGTGGTGAAACTGTGCTGCAAATGTCTCTTTCTCTCTTCCTCTCTATTTCCCTCTCATCTCATCTTTGCCTTTACTTAAAATAAACTGCAAAAATATTTTTAAAACTCATTACAAATAAATAAAATAACCTTGCGGTAAAAACAAATACCTTTCAAAAAAACAAAGATACTACAATTGTAAAGTTGAGAATTTCTAAACATTTTTGCATCGCATTACTTAATATACAGCAGATAACTTCCTCTACCCGAATCTTTTTTTTACTGACATCATAGTTTTGCCTTTTCCAGAATGTCATATTGTTGAAATCATAGCATTTTCAGATTAGTTTCCTACACTTAGCAATATGCATTTAAAGTTCGTCTATTTCTTTTTTATTTTTTTATTTAAGAAAGGATTAATTAACAAAACCATAGGGTAGGAGGGGTACAATTCCACACAATTCCCACCACCCAATCTCCATTTCCCACCCCCTCCCCTGATAGCTTTCCCATTCTCTATCCCTTTGGGAGCATGGACCCACTTATTGTGATTTACCTATAGAAGAATATCTTGATTGATTACAAATTTTGAAGATTATGAATAAAGTCGATCAAAAGAGTTTTAAAAAGAAAGAAACCTAACTACTTAACTTTAAATATAAAGTTTTTGATAGGCCTTGGATCTTCTATACCCCTATACCTGTTTTTCTTTCACTATTTGAGGAAAAAAAGATATTACTAAAATCATTACTATAATACCACTTTATGAGTTATGTGGGTAAATATTAAGCATTAATCTACTCAATAAAATTTTACTAAGAGCCTGACTTCTGGGTACCAGGACTGCACTGCCTTTCTGTGGTGTACAAGAACAAGGCATAGAAGGGTAACCATAACTGGAATGTATTTGAGATGCGTTGGTAGGAAGACAGCTCTGAGGTCATTATGTGGCCACTTCACCCCACACAAGTATTTTCAACTAAATTTCCATGTAGATGAAACAAAAGTATATAATTGATTTAGTGCACAGTAATTATTAATTTTTATTAGTGATTTACTAATGATTAACAAGATTGTAAGATATCAGGGGGGTAAAAGTGCTTGATAGCCCTGTGTGATTAGACTTAGACCTCATAAGCCTGGAGTCTTAGTAGAAGTGTTTAAAGAAGGCATCATAAATTCTCTAATTGATCAGACTTAGACCAAATTAGTTTGCCAATCTAGCAGAAAGGCCCAAAGAAGACAGATCCCAAAAACCTAATTCTGGTTGGGGTATACAATAAATGAAACTCAACATTTAAACAGCCAGGAGAAAGTTTAAGGTTGTTGGATAAAGAGAGGACTACAAAAGTTAGGTAAGGGCAATAGACTGGCTCACTTAATAACTTTTTGGTCAATATCATACCACCCCATCATCTGGGACCCTAGTTAGAGAATCCTTGGATTCCCATACAAATATGATGGGCATGAACCTCTAATGGATCCCTCTCTCCACCATCAGTAGTCCTTCTGTTAGGAGTATCATCATAAACCCTCTTGTGGGTCTTGCCAGGATCTTGCCCTGATCCTAAAGCAGCAATAGTAGGGACTGCTCCAGTCTCTGAAGAGAGGCTGGTACATCCTGCCCTGACACTCGAGGAAAACTGGTCCTGAAATGAGTGCAGCCTGCACTGTTTCCAGCTATGGCTATGAACTCTGAGCTCAGATCAGCAGGGACACAGAGGTTACACAGACTCACATGCTAAATATTACATATATATTGGCCCTGGGTCGGTTGGATGAGGTAAAATGGTTAACTTTATTCATAGATTTTTTTTTTAAGACTGGGAGCTATTCTCTGTCCTAATTCAACTTTCCAGTCCTTTCTCTACTCTGACACCATCTTCTCACACTATATTTTTGTCCAACTCCATGTTAGCTATCAAACTCAAGCAAAATACTATAGTTATGGACCCCTAGGAACATGCCTAAAATGGACTTCTTGGCTTCTTTCCACGCTAATATCCATATTCTCATCTGTTCTGTTCTTATCGTTTTTGTATTCTGTTCATTAATCATTTCATCCAGCTGTATATCTTGCCACCTTTCAGCCATCAAGTTGCAAATGCTATCATGATTCTATCATGACTTGCCTAGGCAGATGACCTCACCAATGAGTCCTGCAACCTCACTTTTCCAGAACCCTAGCCCACTAGGAATAGAGAGAGAGAAGCTGGGAGTATGGATTGACCTGCCAATACCCATACCCAGTGTAGAAACAATTACAGAAGCTAGAACTCCCACTTTCTGTGCCCCCAAAATAACTTTGATCTATACCCCCAGTGGGGGAAATATGATAGGGGGAGATTTACTAGAGGGCTCTAAATTCCATCAAGACCTGGAGAGAGAAGAAGAAAAATGGAGGGACATTTGGATATAATATGTGTGTGTGTGTGTGTGTGTGTGTGTGTGTGTGTGTGTGTGTGTGTATGAGAGAGAGACTTGGAATGGAAGAGAAGATGGGACCATAGGAAAAAGAGGGGCCAAATAAATACTAATATAATTCATAGAAATAATAGTTAACCCATATCTGCAATCTTGGGAGCACTGCTGTAGCTTACAATGGAGGAATTGGGAATTCAGAACTCTGGCAGTGAAAACAGTGTGGAATTCTACCTCAGATGACTTGCAATTTTGTAAATCAATATTAAATCGCTAATAAAAAACAAAGAAAGAAAAGATATTGAAGTATGCAAAAAAATAATAACAAAAATAAATAAATAATAACAAATAATAACAAAAATAAATAAATATAATTCCACACAGTTCTCACCATCAGAATTCTGTGTCCCATCCCCCCCCATTGGACACTTCCCTATTCTTTATCCCTCTGGGAGTATGGATCAAAATTCTTTATGGGGTGCTGAAGGTGGGAGGTCTGGCTTCTGTAATGGCTTCTCTGCTGCACATGGGCATTGACAGGTCAATCTATAACACTAGCCTGTTTCTATCTTTCCCTAGTGGGGTTGATCTCTTGAGAGGTGAGACTTCAGGACGCATTCATGAGATTGTCTGCCCAGAGAAGACAGGATGGAATCCTAGTAATGTCTGCAACTTGGTGGCTGAAAAGTGGTAAGATATAAAGGAGAACAAAATGCTTAATAAACAGGAAACAAGAAGTAGGACTAGAGAAGATGAAATTAGATGGCAGAAAGAAGCTAGGAGATCTCTTTTAGGTATGTTTGAAAGGGCTCATGACTTTAGTAATATTTGCCTGAGCCCAATAGCTAACATAAAGGTCAACTAAAAATACTGTCTGGGAATATGGTATCAGAGTTTATAATAGAGCTAGAAATCTGAATTAGGGCAAAGCATAGCTCCCAAACATGAGAAAAATTATATTAATACCATTAGTAGTTTCAAGCTAAACTAGGGCATATATATATATATATATATATATATACATATATATACATATATATATATTCATATTCATATTTAGCTTGTGTGACCTCTCAGACCTGTCAGTCTGAGCTGACATCCCATGGTCACAGCTAGAAATATTCTAGGCTGCTCTCATAATAGGCATAAAGTATATGTCATTATCATAGCCATGTTGAATTATACAGCATTCTCAAAGCTAGAAGTTGGACTTTATCTGAACTCCTTTTGTAGATGCCTGATAGTTCTTATTTGAAGAGCTCCTCTGTAGACAAAACTAAGATTTCCTTGTTAATTCTATGTTCAGTAAGATCAATATCTGATAAAGTGTGCTAAGTGCCACAATTGATTGTCAATTGATGATAACAATTTGAGGGTAGAGATTAAGGTTTAAATCTTACTTCTTTTTTAAAATATTATTTATTTATTTGTTCCCTTTTGTTGCCCTTGTTTTTATTGTTGTAGTTATTATTATTGTTGTTGTTATTGATGTCGTCGTTGTTGGATAGGACAGAGAGAAACGGAGAGAGGAGTGGAAGACAGAGAGGGGAAAAGAAAGATGGACACCTGCAGACCTGCTTCACTGCCTGTGAAGTGACTCCCCTGCAGGTGAGGAGTCAGGAGTTGGAACCAGGATCCTTACTCCAGTCCTTGCGCTTTGCGCCATGTGCGCTTAACCTGCTGTGCTACCACCTGGCTCCCTAAATATTACTTCTAAACTGTGTTTTAAAAGGTGTTCATTATCATCAAAATGAATATTCTTCCCAGAGTAATATACAAATTTAATGTGATACCCATCAAAGTTCCACCAAGCTTCTTTAAAAGATTAGAACAAAAACTACAATCATTTATCTGGAACCAGAAAACACCTAGAATTGCCAAAACCATCTTGAGGAAAAGAAACAGAAATGGAGGCATCACACTCCCAGATCTCAAACTATATTATAAAGCCATCATCATCAAAACAACATGGTACTGGAACAAAAATAGGCACACAGACCAGTGAAACAGAATTGAAAGCCCAGAAATAAACCCCTACACCTATGGACATCTAATCTTTGATAAGGGGGCTCAAAGTATTAAATGGAAGAAGGAGGCTCTCTTCAATAAATGGTTATGGGAAAACTGGGTTGAAACATGCAGAAGAATGAAACTGAACCACTTTATCTCACCAGAAACAAAAATCAACTCCAAATGGATTAAAGACCTGGATGTTAGACCAGAAACAATCAAGTACTTAGAGGAAAACATTGGTAAAACACTTTCCCACCTACACCTCAAGGACATCTTTGATGAAACAAACCCAATTGCAAGGAAGACTAAAGTAGAAACAAACCAATGGGACTACATCAAATTGAAAAGCTTCTGCACATCCAAAGAAACTATCACACAAACAAAGAGACCCCTCACAGAATGGGAGAAGATCTTCACATGCCATACATCAGACAAGAAACTAATCACCAAAATATATAAAGAGCTCAGCAAACTTAACACCAAAAAAGCAAATGACCCCATCCAAATAATGGGCTTAAATCAAGATTAATAATGGGCTTGATTAAAAGCATCAGGTTAAGTATTGTAGTGTTTTGGTTAGCTGCTCCCATTGGGATCTGAGTAGGGGGAAAAAAGATGAGTGGTCAGAGATGAATACATAGAATAAATTTAGTATTTTTCCTTAAAGTACTAAATAGGACACTTTGTTCAGGATATATTAGAAGGCGATAAAGCTATTAATGGCAAAGATAATATAAGGGATGAACTACGGAGAAGGAATTTGCAAACATGGTAGAAAGTAAGATAGTATTGCGAAATATTAAGAAAATGCAGCTTGTTTTTTTCTTTTCTTTTTTCAGAAATAGGCTAGGCTTGATCATATATAACTTCCAGACACCATAAATCATCGTAAAGGACTAAGCAGTGCTTGGTTTTCTCTGCTGTTGCCTTCCACCTAGTCATTTGGTTTTATGAGCCCCAGGGGATACGAAGTAGGATCGGAATGACAGTGCATCATTTTAACAAATCCTTTTCAGCATTTCTGGGAAAAGAAGATACGCTGGCATACTTGGCATACTTTTGTAAAGTGATAAATTTGTATGTAAGTATTTTAGGAAAATGCATAAAAATGGTCTATTTGAAAACAATTTCTGCATAAAACAGCAAATTTTCATGTTATGTCAATATCATTGAAAGGAAAGATTTCTTCTGAAAGTGGAACAATGCGCACATGACTTTGGATGAAGTGCCTTTGAGAAAGTCACTGTGCACTTACCTAGTGGCACTCTTTCTCATATTTGAGATACTAACTTCCAAATGGTTTCACGAAATTACAAGGTTGAACAGAGCTATAGAGAGAGTTCCAACTGAGTTAGAAAATGAGGAAACATAAAGCATGAAGGAGGAATCTTAAATATTTGAGAAAAACACCATTTCTTAAAAGTTTAAGGTCTCTGGAAGGTTATGCAGAGACCCTTATGCCTGAGGCTTTGAAATCCCAGGTTCAATTCCCTGTACCACCTAAACCAGAGCTAATGGAGCTAACCAGTGCTCTTTCTGTTTTGTTTTGTTTTTTAAAGTTAGTTTCTCAAAGCTTACTTAATTCTAAAGTTTACTTTAGAGACTGGGCAAGTGCTGTTCTCGGTGGAGCACACAAATTACCATGTGCTGGAACATACACACTTCCCATACTTTTATTTCTTTCAATTTTATTTCATTCCCCTATATTTTTACATAATGACCAAAAAGTTTCAATATTTTACCAATCCTGAAAAAAATTTTAACACTTATTTTTATTCATCTTATTTTAATGTCAGTTTGGATACAACATAAAAAGAGAGTAGTTTCTGGCTTTTATTCTTACTATGTTATGATCACTTTATTTGGGAACTATTTATTATTTTTAAGACTGTTGCCACAGGAATACTGTTCCTTTTCTCTCCTGTGAGCATGCCACCACACCTCACCTTCTATCACCAAATTGTCTTCTTCCTCTTCCTTAGGACATTCAGTCCTTAGGACTCCAGCTTCTCCCATTTAGAGTCCTTTGAAATGCTACATTGGAGCACAGTTAATTAAATATTGACCCTGCAAGCCCTGGGATTCCCAAACAGACATGATGGGCTTAGACCTCTAACAGATCCCTCTCACCACTGTCACTGGTCATCTCCATCAGGAACAACATAATAGACCCCTTTTTGGGCCCCTATAGGACCTTGCCCTCAATGTGGATCAACAATGGTAGGGAATATTCCATTCTCCGAAGGCAGGTTGGATAACCTACTCTACCTACTACCGGAGGAAGATGGGTCCTAAAATTAGTGCAACCTGGAATGTTCCTAGTCGTGACCACAGAAAGTGAGCTCAGACCTACAGGGATGCAGAGGTCACATAGGCTCCTGTGCTGAATATGGGCCCCAGATCAAAGTAGTGGAGTTTACAGTTAACAATATTTATACACTTTCCCCATATTTGAGAGCTACTCTCTTCCTTCATCCAGCTTTCTAGTCATTTTTCCAACTATGACCATCTACAATAGCCTGGGTTCACCTGCATATTAGATGTCAGGCTCAGGAAAAAATTAATAAAGTCATGGGCCCTCTGGAATATACCTAAAATAGACCTACTAGCTTTTTCCAAAATGGAGATCCCCAATCTTCATCTGCAATATTCCAACCTTTAGGTTCATGATTAGTCAACAATTTGTTCTGCATTTTATCTTAACTGTTTTTCAGCCATAAGGTTCCAGATGATACCATGATGCCAACCTGACTTCCTTGGGCAGAGGACCCCCTCATGTGTCTTGGAGCCCCACCTCCCCCAGGTCCCTGCCCCACAAGGGAAAGAGAGAGAGGCTGGGAGTATGGATCGATCTGCCAATGCCCATGTTCAGTGGAGAAGCAATTACTGAAGTCAGAGTTTCCACCTTCTGCATCCCACAGTGATCTTGGGTCCATACTCCCAGAGGGATAAAAGCTTCAAATAGAGGGGATGAGATGTGGATCTCTGGCGGTGGAAATTGTGTGGAATTATAACCCTCTTTTCCCACAATCTCTTTGAATAAGTGATTCGGTGCTCCTTGGATGGATCCTTAAGAGAGGATTTGCCAAATCATATTGTAGATCCATTTGTAATATTTTGAGGAATCTCCAGACTGCCAAAGGTGCTGACACTATAAGTTACATTTAATAAGTGTAAAGTGTTAATGTTTCCTTCTTTGAAAAAATTTTTTATTATCTTTATTTATTGGGTAGAGAGAACCAGAAACCAAGAGGGAAGGGTTGGATAAAGAAGAAGAGAGAAGGGGGACACCTGCAGCACTGCTTCACCACTAGTGAAGCTTTCCCCCTGCAGGTTGGGACCGGGGACTAGAACCTGGTCCTTGAGCATTGTAACATGTGCACTCAACCAGATGAGCCACCGCCTGACCCCTTAATGTTTTGTTTTTGTTTATCATATCACTTATTTATGTACTTTTTGATGCATGGTATTCTATTAAGTGTGAGGTTATGTCTCACCCTTTTTTTGATTTGCATCTCTCTAATAAGTAGTGGCTTAGAACATTTTTTCACGTATCTGTGGCTGTTGTAACTTTAACTTAAAAAAAGAGTTTGGGGGGCACTGCAGTGTGTAAAAGGATTCACAGCAGGGATTTGGGAAAAGGTTTAAACAATACAAGGTTTATTAGGGCACTACAAAAGCATGGGACATATATTTAGATACACAAAATAAGCAGTTATCATCAGGGGTTAAGAGTACACTAGGTCCATAAAGTCTGAGTATAGTTATAAAAAGTTTAGTCCCATAAGATAAACAGTTATTAGCTGAGGTAAAGGTTGATCATGGCTGTAGAGGGGTCTAAAAGTTTACAGGCTAGCTGAGTCACATGTGTTCAGTTCCCAGGAAAAGTAGCCATGGTGGATACCTGGAGTAAATCCATCAAGATGCTTCTGACCAGGAGAAAAATCAGCAGCCAAAAAGAGTAACCTGCTCCAAGTCAGTGCTTTTTATACATTCCCTTCTCTGTGTGTCCTGCCTCAGGCTGAAGTCATTTGTTATTTGTATGTTAATAGTCCCAAACTTCTGTTGGGATCACAACATGTGGCCATCAGAATATCTTCTTTGAGGCAGGCTGGGAGTATGGATTGACCTGTCAATGCCCATGTTTATCAGAGATGCAGTTACAGAAGCCAGACTTTCTACCTTCTGCACCCCACAATGACCTTGGGTCCATACTCCAGAGCGTTAAAGAATGGGAACGCTATCAAGGGAGGGGATGGGATATGAAGTTCTGGTGGTGGGAATTTTGTGGAGTTGTACCCCTCTTATCCTATGGTTTTGTCAATGTTCCCTTTTTATAAAGAAAAATAAAATAAAATAAAAAATAAAATAAATATCTTCCTTGGTAAAGAGTCTGTTCTAATCTTCTTCCCATTTTTCTTTTCTTTTTTTCTTTAAATTTTTTAATTACATTCATTTATTATTGGATTGAGACAGCCAGATATTGAGAGGGAAGGGGGCGATAGAGGGGGAGAGATAAAGAAGAGACACCTGCAGCACTGATTCACCACTCACAAAGCTTTCCCCTTGCAGATGGGGCTATGGGGCTTAAACCTGGGTCCTTGTAACATGTGTGCTGAACCAGGTGCACCATCACCCAGCCCCATTTTTTATTTTCTTATTGCTAAATTTTGTGAGCTCTTTCTACATTTTGGTTATTTACCCTTTATTTGTTGTATGATATGCAAATATCTTCTCCCATTCAACATGATGTCCTTTGTTTTAGCTATGATGCTTATGTTGTGAAAAGCTTTTCAACTTTATGTTATATTATTTGATTATTTTTACTTTTCTTTTCCTTACTATTGTACTTGAATCTCTGAAGACACTAACCCTACTTTCCAGTCTCAGTTTAAAAAATCTTGAGTAAAATTAAAATTCATCTTATTTGGACCACATCTCAGGAAGTTATCCTAGAGAATATGTTCCTGAGGACACCACAACAAATACTGTATGAACTCAAACTTTTGCACAAATTATAATGAGACCTTTCTACCAGAACCTATTAGAGAATGTCATTATTAAGTTATGTAATTTTTAAAAAATGTTCACTGATACTTTTTTACCAGAAAGTGTGTGTGTGGGTGTTTGTATGTCTGTATATTACATATGGACATATTTACAACATATATATGTGTGTGTATATATATATATATATATATATATATATATATATATATATATATATATATGTGTTACTCATTTTATTCAGCTAGAAATATACTATGCCAACCTGATAAATGAGCTTACTGCTTTTGTTAATGTTTTAAGGAACATCTGATTTTGTTCTCAACATGTCCTGAAATACAAATTTCTTGAGAGACTTTAAATCATTTAAATCCATCAAGGTACTAATGAAGTCAGGTATGTTTCCCTAAACTTTACTCCTCTTAATTTAATCAATAGCATATATTGCATTTCTGAGGAGGAAGAATCTTACCATTAACTTGAGTTAGTCATAGTAACATTTCCAAGAAAAGCAATAACCAGAGACTAATAAAACAAACTGCACTTCCAAAGTTAAGCAAGTATGTATGCCTTGCTTTTGAATGACATTGAAAAAGACTTGAAAAGTGACGAAATATATAAACTAAGTGAAAGACTAAGGCCTTCTAATGGAATTTAGTAAACTGGCAAAATAATGAGCACTTCAACAATAATAAAAACTACTCCAGAGGGACCAAGCAGTGGTGATGCACTAGGCTGAGTGCTTACATTACTGTGCGCAAAAACCCAGGTTCAAGGCCCAGCTCTTCACCTGCAAGGAAGATACTTCACAAGCAGTAAACAGGTTTGCAGTTGTATATATTTCTCTCTCCCTCTCTATATGCCCCTGACCTTTCAAATCCTCTCTGTCTTCTCCAGTAAAAATATAAAGGGAAAAAAGGAAGAGGGGACTTCCAGGAGGTGTGACCATGGAGTAACAGCAGACACACAGACTCTCCCTCAAAACAACACTGAAAGTCTGTTTCCTCCCTAACTCAAGGCAGAACTTCGTAAAACTAATACTAGCTAGAAACAACAAATAACATTCAAAGTTCTAACAACTGGGAGACCATCTAAGCTTGTCAGACAAAGAAGGGACTACAAAAACTGGAAAAAAAAAACAAAAGACTGACTCACTTGATGATGTTAGCCACTACCAGGCCACCTCATCCCCTAGGGTCCTTATCAGGAAATCCTGGGATTCCCCCATAGATACTGTGGTCCTAAACCTCCAACAAATCCCTCTCTTTATCATCACTGGTCACTCCTATTAAGAATATCAACGTAATCCCTTTTGTGAGTCTCTCTAAGGCCTTACCCTCACTATAAACTGGCAGTGTTAAAGACTGCTCACACTCTGAAGAGAAGCTGGGTCATCCTACTTTGCTACTTGAGGAATACAGGTCCTGAAATAAATGCAGCTTAGAACATTCCAAGTTGTGACCATGGACTATGAGCTCAGAGTGACAGACTCAAAGGTTTTACAGGGTCCTGTGCTAAATTTGAAGACACATGAGCTCTGAGTCAGATAAATGTGACATATATATAATTTTTTTTCAAGTTTGGGAGCTACTCTCTGGCCTAGTCCAACTTTCAAGTTCTATTCTCAACTCTGACACCATCTTCCCAGACAATATTCTAGTCTATCCTCATGTTAGCTATCAAGTTCAAGCAGAGATTACTACAATCATGGGCCACTAGAAACATACCTAAAATAGAAATCCTATTTTTTTTCTACCCCAGGGTCTCTACTCTCATCAGCTCTATTGTTATTCATTAAGCATTTTATCCTACTTAATATCTTTCTGCTTTTCAGCCACCTACTTCCCGATACAACTGTGATTCCTTCCCAACCTCTCTAACCAGATAACCTTGCTAATATGTCCTATAATCTCACCTCTCCAGAACCTTGCCCTACTAGGGAAAGATAGAGACAGGCTGGAGTATGAGTCACCCTGCTAATGTACATGTCCAACAGATAAGCAATCAGAGAAGCCAGAACCCCTTCCTAATTCACTCCGGGCGGGAAAAAAATTGGTTCCTACCCTCAGCAAGAGGAAGTATTAGGGTAATATGACCAGAGGGCTCTAGAACCCAATTCCACCAGGATCTGAAACATTTGTCACCAAGAATCTTTGCTTTTATGCCATCACTATAAAGGAAGCAAATCTGAAAAACACCTGAGAAAGTCAGGCACTATTTTTTCTTATTTGATAGAGAAGTTAAAAAAGGAAGGATACTTGAAAGTAGTGATAGGTGTAGGTGTGTAGGTGGAAAGGAAGAGAAGGTAAGACCATAGAAAAAAAGAATAGGCAAAATAAAGAGATATATATAGATATAGAAGTGGGTCAATAAGATAATAGTTAACGCAAAATGACTTTCCTGCCGGAGGCTCTGAAATCCCAAGTTCAATCCCCCGCACCATGGTAAATCAAAGATGAGCAGTTTTCTGTTTGAAAAAAAGAAAAGAAAAGAAAGATAAATAGATATAGATTTAAAATCAACCCATCTGTGACCTTGGGAAAATTATTGCAGTTTCCAATGGAAGGAGATGGGGAAATAGAACTCTGCTGGTGGGAATAGTATGAAATTATACCACTATTATCTTATATACTTGTAAGTCAAAAAAATATTTTAATGAAAAAGAAAAGGGAAAAGTGGCCACTAAGAGCAGTGTATTCATGGTGCTGGCAAAACCAAGCTCCAACAATAATCCTGGTGGCAATAAAAGTCAAAACAAACATTAACAAACAAACAAAAAAACCTGGGGCGCAATGCCAGCACTACAAATGCACTGCTCCAGGTGGCCATTTTTTCTGTTTTATTATCTGGGACAGAGAGAAGTTGAAAGAGAAGGAGGAGACAGAGAGGGGGGGAAAAGGACCAAGTGGTGGTGCATCTGATTGAGCATACAAATTGCAGTGAACAAGGACCTGGGTTTGAGTCCCAGTTCCATCTGCAGAGGGACAGCTTTGCAAGCAGTGAAGCAGTGCTGCAGGTGTCTCTCTTTCTCTCTCCTTCTCTATCTATCTCTCCCCCATCAATTCCTGGCTATCTCTATCTAATAAGTAAATATAAGTAAAAAATAAAATAGGAGGAAAAAGAACATTAAAAAAGAAAAGACTAAAGATAGACACCTGCAGACCTGCTTTGCTGCACCACTTCTCCACATTATGAGTTTGCCAACATCCCAGTATTAGAATTAATTCAAGAACATATAAAGGAAAGAGTTTCAGAATAAACTGGAATATTAATATTCTTGGTTTAAAGTTTCCAGACTCTTCTGTAAATAAATATGAGACGTTTTTTTTTGGGGGGGAGTATTTTGTTTTGATTAGTGATTTAATAATAATTGACAAGATTGTAAAACAAGAGGGGTCCAATTCCATACAATTCCCACCACCAGAGTTTCATGCCCCATCCCCTCCATTGGAAGCTTTCCTATTCTTTATCCTTCTGGGAGTATGAACCAAAATTCATTATGAGGTGCAGAAGGTGGGAGGTCTGGCTTCTGTAATTGTTTCTCCTCTGGACATTGGCACTGACAGATTAATCCATACCCCCAGCCTGTTTCTGTTTTTCCCTGATTGAAAAGGGCTCTTGGGATGGAGGAGGTTCCAAGACACATTGGGAGGACACATAGCCCAGAGAGATCAAGATTATGGGATCATGGTAGTATCCACAACTTGGTGGCTGAAAATCAGTAAGATATAAAGCAGAAAAAGTTTTTTAAGAATCAGAAACCTGGGAGTCAGGCTGTAGCACAGCGGGTTAAGCGCAGGTGGCACAAAGCACAAGGACAGGCATAAGGATCCCGGTTCAAACCCCTGGCTCCCCACCTGCAGGGGAGTCACTTCACAAGCAGTGAAGCAGGTCTGCAGGTGTCTATCTTTCTCTGCCCCCTCTGTCTTCCCCTTCTCTCTCCATTGCTCTCTGTCCTATACAACAATGACATCAATAACAACAATAATTACTACAACAATAAAACAACAAGGGCAACAAAAGGGAATAAATGAATTTTTAAAAATCAGGAACCTAAATGTAATAATAGAGCAGACAGGACTAAGAGTCTTCATGTGGGAAGAAGCTAGGGTGTCTTTTAAGCATATCCCAAGGGACCCGTGACTTTACTCATTTTTACCTGAGCCCAATTGCTAACATGCAGGTGGGCTAAAAGTATTGTCTGGGAAGATGGTGTCAGAGTTGAGAATAGGACTAGAAAGCTGGATGAGGGCAGAGAGTAGAACAATGTAGAACAGCAATAGTAGGGAATGTTCCACTCTACAAAGGGAGGCTCAGTCAACCTATTCTGCCACTCAAGGAAGATTGATCCTGAAATAAGTGCAGCCTAGAATGTTTGTGGCTGTGACCATAGACTTAGAGCTCAGACTGACAGGTATGCAGAGGTTACATAGGTTCCTGTGCTAAATATGAATAGATAAGGGCCCTAGGTCAGATCAATGGGGTTTACAGCTAATGGTTTTTATATACTCTCCTCATAAATATGAGATTCTTAATAATAGAGAATATCCCCCCATAAATTTTATAAGCATAATTATGTGAGGTAAATTCAGCTGGATTTCTTCCTTGTAGCTCAGACTGACAAAATCTAATTTCTCCTCAGCAAAATCATTTCAATAGGCTCTCCATTCCTTAAAATGTTAAATCAGTTGGCACTTATCCATTCTTCTAAATATTATGACATACTCCTCAGTTCTCCCTTTTTTCCTAAAAAAAATTTCCTAAATTTATTTACTGTGTGTTATTCATCATCATTTAACATGGTAAATATCTTACTCACTAGATTGCAGATTACCTGTTCCTCAATCAATATTCCTGCAACTATATTTATAGACTATATTTATATAGTCTATATATTTATAGACTATTTATATAGTCTATATACTTATAGACTATATTTATAGTCTATGCATGAAATTAAAACAAATAATAAAGTGTGGAAATTAATGGTTTTTCAAGTGGCTTATACTTTCAAGAAGTCTTTATTTCTCTGTCTTTTAAAAAGTCAAATGCCTATTACCTTATGTGAGTACTTAAATGTATAACTAAATTTCAAACTAATATATCTAAAGCAGTTATACTTGATTAAATTCACAACATAAAGTAAGATCACTATGTAAACTGGACTGATCACCTCATGATACTGAGTCCTCAAATGTAATAAAGGACAATCTCATTTTGATATAGTAACACAAAAAGAATAGTTCTAGTTCTGCTCCTATTTGATTTCCATCTAAATTTAAACCATCCTTTTTTATTTCTTTATTGGGGGAATTAATGGTTTATACTTGACAGTAAAATACAGTAGTTTGTACATGTGTAACATTTTTCAGTTTTCCACATCACAATTCAACCCCCTCTAGGTCGTCCTTTGCCATCATGTTCTCAGACCTGAGCTCTCCCCCTCACTGCAGAGACTTTTATTTTGGTGCAATACACCAACTCTTGTCCAAGTTCTGATTAGTTCCCTTCCATTCTTACTTTTCAACTTCCGTCTTTGAGTAAGATCATCCCATATTCATCCTTTTCTTTCTGACTTATCTCACTTAACAAGATTCCTTCAAGCTCAAGATGAGGTGAAGAAGGTGATTTCACCATTTTGCTTGTTTGTTTTTATTTTCTATTTAAGAAAGGAGACATTAACAAAACCATAGGATAGGAGGGGTACAATTCCACACAATTCCCACCACCCAATCTCCATATCTCATCCCCTCCCCAATAGCTTTCCCATTCTCTATTCCTCTGGGAGTATGGCCCCAGGGTCATTGTGGGCTGCAGAATGTGGAGGGCCTGGCTCCTGAAATTGCTTCCCCACTGAACCCATTTTTAATAGCCAAGTAGTATTCCATTGTGTGTATATACCACAATGTACTCAGCCACTCATTTATTGCTAGACACCCAGGTTGCTTCCAGGTTTTGGTTATTACAAATTGTGCTGCTATGAGCATAGGTATACACAATCCTTTTGGATGGGTATGTTGGGTTCCTTAGGTTAAGCACACGTGGTGCAAAATGCAGGGACCAGCATGGGGAACCCTGTTGGAGCCTCAATTTCCCACCTGCAGTGGGGTTGCTTCACAAGTGGTGAAGCAGGTCCGCTGGTGTCTTTCTCTCTCCCTCTCTATCTCATCCTCCTCTCTCCATTTCTCCCTGTCCTATCCAACAACAATGACAGCAATAACAATAATAACAACGCCAAGGATAAACAACAGGGCAACAAAAAAAAAAAAAAGAGGAAAAAATTGCCTTCAGGAACAGTGAATTCATAGTGCAGACACCAAGTATATACTACGACACCCAGGATAGGAATTGCAGGGTCATAGGGTAGATCCACTTCATGACTTCTGACAGTTTTCCAGACTGCTCTCCACAGAAGCTGGACTAATTTACATTCTCACAAGTAGTGCAGAAGGGTTGCTTTTTCCCCACAATCTCTCCAGCATTTGTTGCTGCTATCTTTTCTGATGTGTGACATTCTCACTGGAGTGAAGTGATATCTCATTGTTGTCCTTATTTGCATTTCTCTGACAAGAAATGACTTGGAACATTTTTTCTTATGTTTGTTGGCCTTTTGGATCTCTTCTACGAAGAACATTCTATTAATATTCTCTCCCCATTTTTGGATGGGGTCATTTGTTTTCTTGTTGCTGAGTTTGGTGAGCACTTTATATGTTTTGGTTATTAACCTATTGTCTGATGTATGGCATATAAAGCCCTCTCAGAAGATCTTATTTTTAAAGATCTTCTATAAAGGGTCTCTTTGAGTGGGCTTTTTAATTTGATGTAGACCCATTGGTTTATTTTGGTTTTGGTCTTCTTCATAATTGGATTCGTATCATGGAAGATGCCTTTAAAATTTAGATGGAAAAGAAATCTGACAATATTTTCCTCTAAGTATTTAATAATTTCTGGTCTATCATCCAAGTCCTTGATTGTTTAGAATTTACTTTTATGTTTAGTGAAATATAATGGTTCAGTTTCATTCTTCTGCTTTTTTCAACCCAATTTTTCCAGCACCATTTGTTGAAGAGACTTTCCTTTCCCCATTTACTAATCAGGATACCTTTAGTTAAAGATTAGATGTCCATAGATATTGGCACTTATTTCTGGACTCTCAGTTCTATTTCACTGGTCAGTGTGTCTATTTATGTTCTGTTAGCAAGCAGTTTTGATGACAGTGGTCCTATAGTACTGTTTTCTGTGCATCTATTGATATAATCATATGGTTTTTGGTCTTGCTTTTATTGATATGGTGGATCACTTTGATTGATTTACCTATATTAAACCAACCTTGCATCCCTGGGATTAAACCCCATTTGTTCATTATGAATAATCTTTTTTTAATTATTTGTTTATATTTATTTATTTTCTTATTTATTGCCCTTGTTGTTTTATTATTGTACTTATTATTGATGTCATTGTTGTTGGATAGGACAGAGAGAAATGGAGAGAAGAAGGGAAGACAGAGAGGAGGAGATAAAGTTAGACACCTGCAGACCTGCTTCACCACTTGTGAAGCTACTCCCCTATAGGTGGGGTGTTGGGGGCATGAACCAGGATCCTTACTCCGGTCCTTGCACTTTGCACCACATGCGTTAAACCCACTGTGCTACTGCCTGACTCCCCAGTCTTTTCAATATACTGTTGTATCTGGTTGGGTAGAATTTTGTTCAGTATTTTAACATCTATGTCAATCAGAGATACTGGTCTGTAATTTTCTTTTTTTATTTATATTTATAAAATTGTAACACTAACAAGTCTTTCTTTTGTAGTTGTTGTTGTATCCCTGTCTGCTTTTGGTGTCAGGGTGGTGTTGGCTTCATACAAGCTGGAAGGGAGTATTCCTGTGTCTTCAGTCATTTGAAAGAGCTTTAAAAGTAGAGGTATTAACTCTTCCTGGAAGGTTTTGTTGATTCATTTGTAAAACCCTCTGGTCCAGGACTTTCATTCTTGGGAAGGTTTTGGATAACTGTTTCACTTTCTTTGGCAGTGATTCTCCTGTTCATATTTTTTAGTTCCTCTTTGCTTAATTTTAGAAGTTTCTAGGTATCTAGGAACTCATCCATTTCTTCCAGGTTCTCTAGCTTGGTGGCATATAGTTGTTCATAGAAGCCTCACAGGATAATTTGGATTTCTGTGGTTTCTCTTGTGGTATCTCCTGTTTCATTTACAATACTATTTATTTGGGTCTTCTCCCTTATTTATTTGTTTGTTTGTTTTTGATTTTGGCTAAGGGTTTGTCAATTTTGTTTACTCTTTTGAAGAACTAACATTTAGCTTCATTGATCTTTTGTATGGTTCTCTTATTCTCAATATTATTTTAATCCCTGAGTTGGAGTTCAGTGGCTTAAATGCCTCTTTTGTTCTTTTTCTTCCCTATAGGCTATGGGAGTCTGAGGGTTTTTAAACTATAAGTAGGCTTCTTAGCTTAATCACTGATTCCTGACCAAGAGATAATGCAGGGTGGGGCAGAAATAATCCAGTGGTTACACAAAGAGACTTTCACAGCCCCACCGCTAGGCCACCGAGGTACAGACCTTCTCTTGAGTTTCCTGGTTTGTTCTACGTCCCCTGGTGTCAGCACAGGTCCTCCCCATCACTGCTCCAGATTCTGAGGGCAGTAGCAATGGAGACTCACAGTTGCATTTGGTGAGTCTTAGGGGAGTCTTCTCTTCCCTTCATCCGTCTTTTTGTTGGTGAAACAGATGGGCGGTGATGTTACCAGCCACTTAATCTCTCCCTAGGCTCCTCTCTGTCCAGGAGCAACACATGTTTGCACTCACCAGTGATTTGGTGGGTTTTTGAAGTCATTCCAGTCCTATCTTGTTGTGGTCCCAAGTGGTCAACTATTTCTAGTTGACCCAAGAGAGGAGAGGAGAGAAAAACACAGCTGCTACTGCTCCTGCCTCCTGATGTCTAGAAGTTTCTTCCAATGCTGTGGGGCCAAGCTCAAAACTGGCAAATCTGGTTCTCTTATTTTCAATGTTATTTATGTCTGCCCTAATTTTAGTGATTTCAGTCCTCTTCTTCTTCTAAGTCTTTAAGGTGTGAAGTCAGGTGTTTACTTCAGCTTTTTCTTGTTTTCTAATGTACTCTTGTATGGTTACTAATTTCCCTCTCTGTACTGCCTTAGCTGTGTCCCAAATATTTTGATAGCTTGTGCCTTCATTTTCATTGGTTTCATAAAAACATTTTTATTTAGTCTTTAATTTCCTCTTTGACCCAGTAGTTGCTAAGTAGTGTCCTGCTGAGTTTCCATACTTTGGGCCTTTTACTAATTTTCTATTTGTTGTTAGTTAAATTCCACTGTGGTCTGAGAAGATACTTGGGATGATTTCAGTGCTCTTGAATTTGTTAACACTGTCTTTGTGGACTAACATATGATTTATCCTTGAGAATGTCCCATGTGAACTTGAATAGAACATGTATTCCAGTGTTTTGGGGGCGAATGACTCTGAAAATGTCTAATAGTTCTAGTTTTATCTATCTCTTCATTTAATTCACTCATTTCTTTATTAATTATCTTCCTAGACGATCTGTCAAATTGAGAGATTGCAGTGTTGAAGTCTTCTACTATTACTGTGTTGATACTGATATACTGCTGTAGCTCTTCCAGTAGATATTTGATGTACTTAGATGGCCCCTCATTGGGTGCATAAACATTAATAATTGCTAAGTTCTTTTGGTTGACAGATCCCCTGAGTATTATGTAGTGTCCATCCCTATATTTTATTACTTTACATAAGAAAATATATAAATATAACAACCTTATATGTACTAATACATATAACTGTATATAAAATATATCAATATGTATAATATATATAAATATGTCAACCCTTTTTTGTGGTTGATTTGCTTTTATAATAGTTTTCCACACTTACACTTTGAGTTTGTGTTTGTCCTGTTGAGTTTGGTGGTATTTCTGCAGATAATATATGCTTGGATGGGGTTTTCTGATCCATCTTCCCATCTGTGCCTTTTAATGGGTGAATTCAGGCTATTGACATTTATTGATGTGATAGATTTAAGATATTCCAGTGCCATTATTCTGAACTTTTAGTGTGCTCTGATATATATTTGGTGATATTGTCACTGTTTATAAGAAAAGTTTTAGAAGTTCTTACAGGGCAAACTTGGGGGTAATTGATTCCTTCACTGTTGTTTGAGAAGGTTTTATTACTCCATCTAATCTGAATGACAGTCATTCAGGATACAATGAACTTGGTTGAAAGCCTTTCTCACTGAGCACTCAATATGTATCTTGCTATTCTCTTTTCGCCTTTTAGAGTTTGTGTGGAGAAATTTGCTGCTAATCTTATGGGTTTTCCTCCATTAGTAACTTTTGTTTTTCTCTTGCAACCTTCAGAATCCTTCCTTTTATCATTATTCCTCTTCATTTCAGAGTCTAATTTGTCAGAGTCTAATTTGTTGTTTCCCCATTCCTGATGATATTACCTTCAAAAGCTTTTCTTACTCCTGTGATTATTGCATCAATTAATGTCTGGATTTGTTCTTATTTGCATTATCTGTTTGACATTTTATTATTATTATTATTTATTTATTTTCCTCTTTGTTGCCCTTATTGTTTTTTTATTGTTGTTGTAGTTATTATTGTTGTTGTCATTGATGTCGTCATTGTTAGATAGGACAGAGAGAAATGGAGAGAGGAGGGGAAGACAGAGAGGGGAAGAGAAAGATAGACACCTGCAGACCTGCTTCACTGCCTGTGAAGCGACTCCCCTGCAGGTGGGGAGCTGGGGGCTCTAACTGGGATCTTTATGCTGGTCCTTGCTGTGCTACTGCCCAACTACCTGTTTGATAGTTTTTACTGGACTTTTGTCCTTGTTCATTTCTCCAGTGTTCCTTTTCAATCTGACCATCATATTTGGTGTGTTATAAAATTTACACAAATTTCTTAGGTGCTGTTGTTTATATGTGGTGTGTGGTGGTTTCTGGTCAGTTGGTTCCTGGACCCCTGAAGCTGGTTGCCTTTGGCTTTTGTGTGTTTCAGGAATGGGTGGAGCTGTTTGTTTAATATTGACATAAATGCTTTTGTAAAATGGAAGGTAGGTTCTCTCAGTGTTCAAATTGAAGAAAAAAGTGGATGATTGAAACAGCAAGACAGTAACTTCTTATGCTAAGTAAAGTTTTTGTAGTCTTGGAGGGCCCCTCTCTCATTACTTTTCAATCCACTGATCACACTTGCCTGGATTGACTTGTATCTAACCAAGTTACTTAGGAGTTCAAAATTGCAAATCTTAACAGTTTTTTTTTCCCTCAATCCCTGAGGGGAAGTGCAGTGGCCATTAAACCTTTATGTTGACAGTGTATTGTCAATCACTTATCTCTCCTGCAGGTTATTTGAGCCTGAGCCAATCAGAGGGCTTTTCAACTATAAGTGGTTTGGTTTTTTAGCTTAATCACTCACAGGTGACCAAGAGATAAGACAGGGCAGAAGATAGATAGCACAGTGATTATGCAAAAAGACTCCTATATGCCTGAGGGCCCAAATTCTTTGCTGCTGTTCCAGCCTTTGAGGGGCAACAGCATTGGAAACTTAGAAGTCACTGTTGTAGATTGGTGAGTCTTAAATGATTTTCTCCCTTTTTCTGAAACAGTTTTTTTGTTGCAAAAACTCAAACCCAGAAGTGGTGTGTCTCAGTTGGCAAACTCCCAGAACAACATTACCTATTCCTGAGTAAGGTCTTTTAGTCTCCCAGAATCTTTCCTTCAGCCCCTGTCTGTCCATGAGCCACAGGTGTTTGTACTCACCTGTGGCTTGGTGAGTTCTGGTAGAACACTGTTGAACTTTCAGGTGATTATCATTGCCCTTCGTAACTGATGAGAGAGAGCAAAACCCAGCTGCTGCTACTCAATAGCCACGACTCTGGAAGTCCTTAAACAATCTTTTCTTAATTAAACCCCAATTGCTACATTGCTTATGCACATTCTACAACTAAGATTATCGAAAATCATCAGTGTATATAAAATATTAGAGGTAGTAATACATACGTATTACACATAGTAATACGTGTGTGTGTGTGTGTGTGTGTGTGTGTGTGTGTGTGTGTGGTGTACATCCAAGAAAGAAATTGCCAGGTAATAGAATAGATCCATTTCTAGTCTTCTGAGAGTTCTCCAGACTTCTCTCCACTGGTTTGGGCCAATTTACCCACTAAAACCAATAAGATAACAACAGGATGCGAAAAGTCCTTCTAAAAATAACATTGGATCTAAATGTTCATTTGTTTTTATTCAAGTCTGAACTCATTTCAAAGGATAGTTTAATTTTAATTTACAAGGAGTTTAACATGTTTAAATTCAGAAGATTAAATTTAACTATTCATAGTGTTCCACCCTTCACCTGAAAGTTTGGACCAATCTGTCAAGCTTAACTACAGATTAAACTACTCACAAGTACACATGTACTGAAATTGTTCCTTTCGGGCTGGTACTAATTGAGCAGCACTACAATACAAACCACTGGAGCTATAATTACCTTTTTTACTGTGAAAAAAATTATTTGGGGGAGCTGGGCGGTGGTGCAGCGGGTTAAGCGCAGGTGGCACAAAGCACAAAGACTGGCATAAGGATCCGGGTTCCAGCCCCTAGCTCCCCACCTGCAGGGGGGTCCCTTCACAGGCAGTAAAGCAAGTCTGCAGGTATCTATCTTTCTCTTACCCTCTCAGTCTTCCCAACAACAACTACAACAATAACAACAACAACGACAATAAACAACAAGGACAAGAGGGAAATTACATAATAATTTTTTTTAATTTTTAAAAAATTATTTGGGTAAAATTTTTCTGAGTAACAAATAACCAAAAAGACAATATTCATATTTTTATCCTCTAGCACAACTCACTATTTTTGAGACTTTATTATGGAAATGATCTTATTTGAAAAGGAAATTTTACAGTTCAGTTATATGGGGAAATGTTTCTTTTTTTGAAATTAAGAAATGCAATTAGCTATAATTTCAAAAAAGTATGGAGAGCCAGAAGATTAGATCACCAGCTTCTGTGTCAACTTTGCTACGTCAAAGTTTCAAGTTCTGGGACCATATGAGAGTGTCATGGCAACAGGGATAGATTTGGCTGTCTCTCCCTCTCACTGTCTCTAACTTCATGAAAACATGTCCTTGCGTTATGTGTATGGTATTTGTGTATGTTGACCCAAAAAAGATTCAAGACTTCTCATCAATATTAGACATTGGTAAACAAATTCCTGAAATAATTTTTTCCACTGATTTATTGATTTACTTATTTATTTCTTTATGGAGCTTAATGGTTTATAATACAGTGTGTTGGCACATGAGTACAATTTTCCATGTTGCCATGATAGTTGTCTGCAAAACACTTTCACCCCCCAATTTATGTCCCTTTCATTGTCATGTACCAGGACCTGAAATTTCCCACTCCTCCCAAAATTCCTCTCCTAGTTCTCCTTCTTCAGAGTCCTTTGCTTTGGTACTCCTGAAGTTTGGCCCTTGCAGGCGCAATATACCAAACCCAAAGCAGTCCAAGTTTTACTTTATGTTTCCCCTTTCTGTTCTTGTTTCTGAAATTCGGCCCATGAGTTCTTCTTCTTCTAGCGTTTGCCCTTCTTCCGTAGCCAGTCAACAGCATCAGGTTGAGCCTGATGTAAAGTTTCGAGACCTCCTTTGAATCTGGAGAGGTGGCAGTCGTTGACTATGTGGGTCATAGTCTGTCTGTAGCCGCAGGGGCAGTTCGGGTCGTCTCTGGCTCCCCAGCGATGGAACATAGCGGCGCACTGGCCATGGCCTGTTCGATAGCGATTGAGGAGGGCCCAATCATAACGTGCTAGGTCAAAGCCGGGTTGACGCTTGCAGGGGTCTGTGATGAGGTGTTTGTTCTTGACCTCAGCTGACTGCCAACTCTGTTTCCAAGAGACTGGAACAGAGAAGTTCAGTGTAGGCATAGGGGACCAGATTGGGTGACGAGACGTCAAGCGTTGGACAGGGTGGGCGAAGGTATCCGCGTATATTGGCAGGTCCGGTCGAGCGTAGACGTGGGAAATGAACTTAGATGATGCCGCATCCCGACGAATATCTGGTGGGGCGATGTTGCTAAGAACTGGTAGCCATGGAACCCATGAGTGAAACCATTCCAAATTCATCCTTCTCTTTCTGGATTATCTCAACATGATTCCTTCAAGTTCCATCCAAGATGAGGTAAAAAAGGTGATTTCATCATTTTTTAAAAATTTATTCCCTTTTGTTGCCCTTGATTTTTTTATTGTTGTAGTTATTATTGTTGTTGTCACTGCTGTCATTATCGTTGGATTAGACAGAGAGAAATGGAGAGAGGAAGGGAATACAGAGAGGGGAAGAGAAAGGTAGACACCTGAAGACCTACTTCACCACTTGTGAAGTGACTCCCCTGCAGGTGGGGAGCCAGGGGCTCAAACCAGGGTCCTTCCTCCGGTCCTTGAGCTTTGCACCACCTGTGTTTAACCACCGCACAACTACCTGACTCCCCAGTTTCATCATTTTTAATATATCAGTAGTATTCTATAGTGTATATATACCACAAATTTCTTTCTTATTAATTTTATTATTGCTTTAATATTAATTTATATAATTATAAGGTAATAGAAGTATAATTCCGCACTATTCCCATCATCCGAGTTCTGTATCCCCAGTCCCTTTATTGGAAGCTACAGTAGTTCTCCTAGGGCTACAGATATGGGTTGACTATACTGTCTATATTTATAAATGTTTGTCCATTTTGTCCCCTATATTCTTGCCATCTCTTCTTTTTTTTTTTAAGTCACACCTACACTTATTACTACTACTGAATGTCCTTCTTTTCCTCTGATCATTATCCCCTATAATTTCTTCCCTTCTTGGAGTATGGACCCAAATTCTTCTTTTCTTGTTTCTTTTACCAGAGCACTCCTCAGCTCCGGCTTATGGTGGTGCTATTGCCGGGGATTGAACCTGGGACCTTGGAGCCTCAGGCATGAGTATCTCTTTGCATAGCCATAATGCTATCTTACCCCTACCCCCAAAATTATTTTTGTAGTGCAGAAAGTCGGAGTGCTGGCTTCTCATAGTTGCTTCTCCACTGGACATGGTGTTGGTGGGTCAATCCATAACACCAGCCAGTTTCTATCTTTCCCTAGTGGCACAGGACTTTGAAGAGGTAAGATTCCAGGATACCAATGTGTCCTGGAGCTCTGCTTCCCCAGAGACCCACCCCACTAGGGAAAGAGAGAGGCAGACTGGGAGAATGGATTGAGCAGTCAACGCCCATGTTCAGCCGGGAAGCAATTACAGAAGCCAGACCTTCTACCTTCTGCAACCCACAATGACCTTGGGTCCATGCTCCCAGAGGGATAAAGAATGGGAAAACTTTCAGGGGAGGAGATGGTATACGTAGTTCTGGTGGTGGGAATTATGTGGAGTTGTACCCCTCCTATCCCACAATTTTGTTAATATCTCCTTTATTTAAATAAATAATTTTTTTAAGTTAAAAAAAAAAAAAGATTCCAGGATACATTGTGCTGCTCTGAGGATAGGTATATCCATATCTCATTGGTTGGGTATATTTGTTTCCTTAGGATATATCTTTAAAAAAATAAAATATTGGGGAGTCAGGCGGTAGCACAGTGCACATGGCGAGAAGCTCAAGGACCTGGGTTCTAGCCCCCGGCTCCCCACCTGCAGGGGAGTCCCTTCACAGGTGGTGAAGCAGGTCTTCAGGTGTCTATCTTTCTCTCCCCTTCTCTTTTCCCTTCCCCTCCTGTCTCCATTTCTTTCTGTCCTATCCAACGACGACGACATCAATAAAAACAATAATTACAACAATAAAAGTTATTGAAGGAGTAAGTCTTAAATGTTCACATCATAAAAATAAGTATGTGATGTGTTGAAAATGTTACCTAATCCTATCATAACATATTCACAATATATCCATGTGCCAAATTTTCATATTGTATACCTTAACCTTACATATTATATGTCAATTGTATGTCAATAAATATGGAAGAAATAGAGAGAATAATAGAAACCCAAGAATTATAGCAAACAGTAAAGATAGATATATAAAAGTCATGGATTAGCAAACATACAATAAGAAGGATGAGCAAATTCAAAAAATGGTTCTTAAAAAAGACAACTAATAACTCTCTTTTCAATCACCAGGTTCCAGATGCCACCAGGATGCTGGCTAGGCTTCCCTGGATTGAAGACCCCACCAATGTGTCCTGGAGCTCAGCTTCCCCAGAGACACACCTTACTAGGGAAAGAGAGAGGCAGACTGGGAGTATGGACCGACCAGTCAACGCCCATGTTCAGCAGGGAAGCAATTACAGAAGTCAGACCTTCGACCTTCTGCAACCCTCAACAACCCTGGGTCCATGCTCCCAGAGGGCTAGAGAATGGCAAAGCTATCATGGGAGGGGGTGGGTTATGGAGATTGGGTGGTGGGAATTGTGTGGAGTTGTACCCCTCCTACCTTATGTTTTTGTTCATTAATCCTTTCTTAAATAAAAAATTTTTTTAAAAAGTGAAAAAAAAAAAGACAACTAAAATAAGTCTCTTGTGAGACTTATTTAAAAAAATATAGGGCTTTTCCATACTACCCAGAGAGGGGTCCAGACCATGTTGTTCTGTGTTCTTGTCATAAATTAAAGTTTTCAAAGCACTTAATGTTTTTATCCCGTAGAAGACAGAGAAGGATGTATTTCTGGGCACAGAAACTCACTCAGATAACACCATCTTTTACTTTCAAATTGAACAGCTGAAAAAGGAAGGAAGAAAGGAAGGAAGGAAGGAAGGAAGGAAGGAAGGAAGGAAGGAAGGAAGGAAGAAGAAAGAAAGAAAGAAATGAAGGAAAGAAAGAAAGAAAGAAAGAAAGGGAGAAAGAAGATAAAATGATGACATCTATGACATAATTATGAACTGGACTTGGGAAGAATGATCACTGACAACAAGTGTCACTGTGGCTATTGGACACCTGGCTGTGTCACTCACACCACCCCCAGGAAGCAAGTAATGAGAACATATATAACATATTCTTATACATATTCTCATATGTAATACATTGTAGAATATACATATAAACAGACATTTTCACGTATCATCCCTTTTACTGAAATTATGTGGAAATATTTACTCCCTGACCTTAATCTTTGACATTTGAACCCAAATAACAAAAAAAAGCTTATTGTTTTTTTAATTTTTGATGATTTTTAAATTTATTTTATTTTATTTTTTACCAGCACACTGATCGGTTCTGGTTTATGGTGATGCAGGGGATTGAACCTGGGACTTCGAAGCCTCAGGCATGACAGTCTGTTTGCATAACCATTATGCTATCTACCCCTGCCCAAAAAAAGTTTTATATATCCGATACTCTCTGTTTATTTAGCCAACATAGGTACTCTGACATACTGTGTATTTACACAGGCCTCCATGGTTCTTTTTTTTTTTAATCAGATAGCACCATATTGCCCTCAAGGAATTTAAGTCTCAATGTGAAGGCAATATGATGCAAATTTAATTTTGCCTCAGAGTGATGTACTTAGATTAAGACCATTGCAGATCAGTTTGTGTCACACTTGGTAAAAATACCTAGACTGTAAGTTAGGATAGCTTAAATCAGCATAAGTAACAGAAAAATTGAAAATTTAAGCAAAACATTAGTGTCAGCTGCTGAGCAAAGTATCTCATATTAGAATCGCAGAACTTTCTGACAGAGGAGGTTAGTAGGGCCTGGTGGTGGTGTACCTGAGCATACATGTTACAATGTGTAAGGACCAGGGTTCGAGCCTCTGGTCCCACCTGCAGGGGGTAAGCTTTGAGAGTGGTGAAGCAGTGTCTCCTCCTCTCTATCACCCCCTTCCCTCTCAATTTCTGGCTGCCTCTCTCCAATAAAGACATAAAGATAGTAAAATTAAGAAAGAGGAGGTTAGCTTTATTCAAAATGTATACAGTAAAGTGTAGCTTTTATTATTTTTTTAATCTAGTTCTCTGTGAAAATTTTCCAGATTTTTTTTCCTCTAACTTCTGAACCTAAACTATGAGTCCAGGATTATTTAACAGGTATGTAGATGTAAATAGGTTGTATGAAAATTACCTAAAGCTATGTTAAACTGTACTAGGTATGGAGTTTCTGCAAGTTTGATCAATGAAGAACTTATACCACTCACCACAGTTTTCCACAAGCCTAAGAAATCCTTTTAAGAAATATAAGAAATACTTAAGCTTGAAATCACATGCATAGAGAACATTTGACTGTGGGAGCTTCTTTGTAATCATTCTCTCCTGAGGTCATCTCCCACACTTCTACAGTTTTAATCTTGGTCAGACTTCAACAACTAGAGTACACAATGCTTCCTTCATGGAGTGCTTTCTAATACCCATGCACTTGCATGTAGCTGCCACACTTTGTAGAAGTCCACTCTTCATTATCTTTTCCTCATTCAGATTCTATCTGTGTACATTTGATGGATTTTGTAACATGCAGCATTGTGTCTTCAGATGATCACAATAGACAACAGATGCAAAGAAAATGTTTGTTGAATGAATACACAAACCACTGGCACGTCGCCTTAGCATCCTGGAGAGCAAAATCTGTGGCACAATTATCTTTGTAACTGTAGAGCTTGTGAGTTTGAATCAAATGTTGAATAAATGTTTTGAGTCCAATTACTTTCATTTTGGTTACGAAGAAATAATTTGACTTACCTTAAAATGTTAGTCTCAGATGCTTATGTGTAATTACCATACATTTTTATTCTCCTTACATTCCTTACCATCACTAACAAAGACTGCATAAGTAACAAGTTAGGCATCCTGCTACAAAAGGAAAATATTAAGGCATCAAATCCACTTGATGACAGGTTCACTGGAACGTACATCTGGATGAGGTAATGCTCATGCAAAAATACAATTTCCATGGGAAATCAGAAGCCTAACACCTTCTCAGTAAAGAAAATCAGATTTTAATGGGAAGTGAATATGTTACATTAAAAAAAAAATAGGGAGCAAACCTGACCTGGCTTTTAAAATCTTAGCAACACAGCAAAAAAAGAAAACAAAAAACCACCACTCAGTTCATTAGTTGATAAGTTCATTTGAAGCACATAAGTTAAGCACACTTGTGAAGCTGACCCAGAAGAAAATTAAAATTTCCTTAGCTACAGTGAGTTCATCAGGGAGATGAAAAGGACATTAGAGATACTGCTGGCTAAAGTCTAATTTTTTTTTTCATCAATGACAGCTTTTTTACATTGGAGAGATTTAACAGCAGTATGAAGGAATGGTGATTCCCTTTAACCGAGTCCCAGATTTTGACAGTTGGAATGCAGAGCCCTTATTGTTATGTTCAAGATAACAATTTTTGACAGCATATCTCAAAATCCCAAATCTGACATGCTTTTTTTTTGTAAAGTTCCAAATATCTTATTCCACATGTCTTACCCATACACTTTTCTAGAATTTCTCCATTAAGAGAGCCAGAAGAAAATTTGACAGATAAATTCCCCTTCCTTATTCCCTCTAACAAACCTACCTGAAAAATGTCCCATGTGGACAAATGTATGCGTACCTGTGAAATAATAGCAATTATGTCTTTTGTTAAGGAAGGATTTCTTTGGAGTTAGCTGTGAAAAAAAGTAACCACAGCTGCCGGTCTAGCTTCGCAGGTGGGAGACAGACGACCAGGGACTCGTGGCTGAGCTGGGAAGCAGTATCTCGTTTATTAATCAGATACATCGCCTTTTATGCATCTCTTTACCGGAAGTGGCAAGGGAAAGGAAATGACTAGGAGAGGGGGCGGAGCAAAAAAAGAGCTCGAACAGAACATAGAAACCAGTGGGGATTAAACCAATATCCTGCAGGCAGGGCCGAACCCAGGTGAAACAGTAATTATGTAAACAGACCACATCGTAAGTAATACAAGCGAACCTAATGTGATGATCACAACAGAAGGTCTTAATAAGCAGAATTTAGAAGCATAGCAACACACAGTGGGTAATGCTTCACTTTTCCTGGCCTCCCATTCTATCCTCTATTGCTTTCTCTTCCTCTCATCTCACTATCCTGGGACTCCTGGATATAGCATTTTTCCTAAATCCTTATCTGACTTTCTACTTTCTCTGTCCTAGAATATTGAATCCATAATGATAATAGTACATGTGATCATGATAATACAAATGTGGAGGAACAACTTAATACTGTAGCCTTTTTGCTGAGGTAAAATGTAGAGATCATATTAAGAATAAATAGAAAGCAGCTTGTGGGAAAAGAGCAAGCAGCCTCTTCTCACTCTTATGAATGACCTTCATTGACCTTCATAAGAGGCCTTTTTTATTGGATATTGAGATTTCTTTTATGATAATGTAGTGGAGTAATAATTATATGAAGAATTACTAATGGAGACCTGGGGAGATAGTTCAGCAGGGGTCCAGGTGGTGGTACACCCGGTTAAGCACACATGTTACAACTATGCAAGTTCCCAGGTTCAAGCCCCTTGTTCCCACCTGAGGGGGAAAGCTTCTCAAATGGTGACACAGTGCTTCAGGTGTCTTTCTTTCTTTTTCCTTCTCTATCTGCCCCTACCCTCTTCATGTTTGGCTGTCTCTATCCAATAAATAAAGTTAATTAATAAAATACAAATTAATAAATAAAGTAGTTCAGCAGTTGAGCATTAAATTTGCTAGTCTGCATGTCCAGTGGAGGCACACCAGCTAGAGTGCACAAGGACCTGGGTTCAAGCCCCCAGACTCCACCTGTGGAGGGAAGCTTCACAAGTGAGGAAACAGTGCTACAAGTGTTCTATCATGTAGCTATCAATCTATCTATCATTAACTATTGATCATCTTTCCTCTCCCTCTCAACTTTTTTTATGTACCTATCCAAAATAAATAATTTAATAAAATACTAAAGAAAATAATTATGGGGGGAGGCAGGGCTACAGAGCAGCTGCAGCTGTGTTTCTCTCTTCTCCTCTCCTCTCCTCTCCTCTCCTCTCCTCTCCTCTCCTCTCCTCTCCTCTCCTCTCCTCTCCTCTCCTCTCCTGGGTCAACTAGGAATACCAAAGGAGATCATCTGGGATTGCAACAAGGAAGGACTAGAATGACTTCAGGAACCCACCAAATCACCAGTAAGTGCAAATACCTGTGACTTGTGGACAAAGAGAAGCCTAGGGAGAGATTAAGTGGCTGGTAATAGTCCAGCAGTTTACCAATTGAGGCACCACCTCCAGTCTGTTTCACCAACAAAAAGACGGCTGAAGGGAAGAGAGGAATCCCCTAAGATTTACCAAGTGCAACTGTGAGTCTCCATTGCTACTTCCCTCAGAGGTGGGAAAAGCAGTGGGGAGGCCCTGTGCCGACACCAGTGGGCAGAGAACTAACCAGGAAACTCAGGAGGAGATCTATACCTCGGTGGCCTAGCAGTGAGGTTGTGCTGTAGGAGACTTTCCATGTTGTTCTCCTGATGAGAACATAGTGAATAGTTACCTCAGAACCTACAGACTATAAACGGCCTGTTTAGAAACTCACAGGGCCCAGTAATGTTGCCCAGATGAACAGAGAAGCTGAATTGAGCCCAGAGCTTTGAATCCTTCAGATGTGAGAGTCTCTGCATAACCACTGTGCTATTTCTCCCACACCCTGCTTTATCTCTTGGTCAGGAGTGAGGGATTAAGCTAAGAAGCCTATTTATAGTTTAAAAGCCCTGAGGCTCCCATAACCTACAAGGAAGAAAAAGAACAAAAGAGGCTTTTTTTTTTCTGTTCATGGTCAGTTATTATCTTTTTTTTTTTTTTTTGTAAAAAGGAAACATTGACAAAACCATAGGATAAGAGGGGTACAACTCTACACAATTCCCGCCATCAGAACTCCATATCCCATCCCATCTCCTGATAGCTTTCCTATTCTTTAACCTTCTGGGAGTATGGACCGAAGGTCATTGTGGGATGCAGAAGGTGGAAGGTCTGGCTTCTGTAATTGCTTCCCCACTGAATATGGGTGTTGCCAGGTGGATCCATACTCCCAGCCTGCCTCTCTCTTTCCCTAGTGGGGTGGGTCTCTGGGGAAGCGGAGCTCCAGGACACATTGTTGGGGTTGTCTGTCCAGGGAAGTCTGGTCAGTATCACGCTAGCATCTGGAGCCTGGTGGTAGAAAAGAGAGTTAACATATGAAGCCAAACAAATTGTTGAACAATCATGAAGCTAATACTATAACTGAACTGAAGAAAGAAGCTGAGGGAAGGAAAGGCAGATTAACAGAAGCAAAAGAGGCTTTTAAAGCTACTGTGCTCCAACTCAGGGATTAAAATAATACTGAAACAACTGTTAATTTCCACAACTGTGAACCCTTTAAGTACCTTACTTAGACACAAGTCAATCCAGGCAAGAATTATCAGTAATTTGAAAAGTACTGAGAGAGGGACCTCATAACATACTCTATAGAATGGTTAAACCAACAAGAAGAAATACTGGAGAAATGAACCCAGACACAAGTCCAGCTAAAAGTCCCCCAAAGGTTGAAGCACAAAATAATGAGGTCAACATCTCAACATTAGTTAAGGAAATAATCACAGGAGTGACTAAAGAGTTTGAAAGAATTGTCATCAGAAATACAGAAACAACAAATGAGACTCTGGAAGAAAACACTAATTATGACAAGGGTGTTAGACAGCTAAAAGCTGAAAGAGCCTAGCTAAGAACACAACTAACTGGGAATCAGGCAGTAGTCCTGCAGGTTAAGCGCAATGGTGCAAAGCACAAGGACCAGCATAAGGAGGCTCCTGGCTCCTAGTGGGGGTTGTACTGTTATATGGAAAACTGGAAGATGTTATGCTTGTGCAAACTGTTATATTTATTTTCTAATATAAAGCATTTATTCCCCAATAAAAAATTAAAAATAATAATAACATTTTTTTTCTGTCCGAGGTACCATATTTTGCAAGTATAACTCCCATATGCCATATGCCAGAGCTGAGCAGTGGTCTACTCCTTCTCTCTTATTGAGAAGAAAAAATGTAAAATTAAAAATAAAGACTTAAAATAAATTCTATAGGGATTACCCATTTGACTATTTTTATTTCACAATTGTTAGTTTACTAAGAATCACTAAGAGAATTTAAAAATGTTGTTTAAGGAGTTGAGCTTTGAGAAACAGAAGCTTCTAAGTAAGTGAGGAAAACAGGACATTTTTAGATGACAGAATAAGTCCCAAGAGATGGACATAGATTTGTAAGTACAGAGAACAAACAATTAGAAGACAATATGCATTTGAGAGACAAACTGAGACAAACTATATGCATTTGTCTGATAAAATCACTTTTCTTGTATAAGCCTCATTCTTTTCATCAGTTCAGTGGGGGGAAATGATGTTGTGTTAAGGAAATGTGAAAGTTAAATGAGATAATATGTATTCCATACTATGTTATATCAAGGACATTTACAGATAGCAATTACACTTAGACAGATCATCTAAGGAGAGAATCAACAAAGAAAAAAGGAGAATTAACTGAAGAGATGAATAGACTAGACCTCCTGGACATTTTCAGAGTTCTACACCCCAAGAAAGTGGAATACACATTTTTTTCGAATCCACATGGCATTTCCTCAAGGATAGATCACATGTTAGGCCACAAAGACAGTATCAACAAATTCAAGAGCATTGAAATCATCCCAAGAATCTTCTTACACCACAGTGGAATAAAGCCAACACTTAACAACAAAGAAAATTAGTAAAAGTCACAAAACATGGAAAATCAACAACACACTGTTTAAGAACCTCTGGGTCAAAGAGGAACTCAAGGAAGAAATTCTAATGTTCCTAGTATCAAATAAAAATGAAGATATGAGCTACCATCATGGGCCCCTTGCAACAGACCTTAAATAAACCTACTAGCTTTTTCCAAAATGGACACCCCAAATATCATTTGTTATATTCTTGACTTTAGGTTACTGATTGTTAAACAATTTGTTCTTTATATCTTAATGCTTTTTAAGATATCAAGTTGCAGATGCTACCATGATGCCAACCTTAATTCCCAGGGCAGACAATCTCACCAGTGTACCCTGGAACCCTATCTCTCCAGAGCCCTGTGCCACTCAGGAAAGATTGAAACAAGTTGGGGGTATGGATAGGCCTGTCAATACCCATGCTCAGTGGGGAAGCAACTACACAAACCAGACTTTCCACTTTCTGCACCCCATGATGATCCTTGTTCCATGCTCCCAGAGAGATAAAGAATACGAAAGTTTTCAAGGGAGGGAAGGGGATATGGAACTCTGGTGGTGGGAATTGTGTGGAATAGTACTCCGCTTATCTTATGATCTTGTCAGTATTTTTTTATTTTATTTCATAAATAAATTTAAAATAAATAGGTAAATATTTGGGACACAACTAAAGCAGTACTCAGAAGGAAACTCATAGCCATATAGGCACACACTAGAGAACAAGGAAAAGCTCAAGTAAACAACCTGACTGCATGCCTTAAAGACTTAGAAGGAGAGGAACAAAGGAACCCTAAAGTAACCAGAAGGATTGAAATCACTAAAATTAGTGCAGAAATAAACATCAAAAATAAGAGAACCACACAAAAGATCAATAAAGCTAAAAGCTAGTTCTTTGAAAAAACTAAACAAAATTGACAAAGCCTTATCCAGACTCACTAAAAATAAGTGGGGGGGGGGGGAATGACTCAAATAAATGGAATTGTAAATGATAAGTGAGTTATCACAACAGACACCACTGAAATCCAAAATGCCATGTGAAACTTCTGGGAACAACTATATGCCACCAAGCTGGATAATCTGGAAGAAATCCTGGAAACATATACTCTTCCAAAACTGATCCAGGGAGAACTATAGAACTTAAATGGACCAATCACAGACAAAGAAATCAAAACAGTTATTAAGAACCTTCCCAAGAATAAAAGTCCAGGACCAGATGGTTTTACAGATGAATTCTATAAAAAGAAAACTTCAGTAAACCTTTCTTTTTAAAGCTATTCCAAAACATTGAAGACACAGGAATATTCCCTTCCATCTTCTATGAAGCCAAAATCATCCCGATACCAAAAGCAGACAGGGACACAATAAAAAAGGAAAACTACAGACCAATATCTCTGATGAACATAGATGCTAAACTACTGAACAAAATTTTAGCCAACTGGTACAGTAATTTTAGCCAACTGGGTACAGTAGCGTATTAAAAATATTGTTCATCACAACCAAGTGGGATTTGCCCTAGAAATAGAAGGCTGGCTCAGTATATGAAAGTCAGTCAATGTGATTCACCACATCAATAAAAGCAAAATCAAAAACCACATGATTAACTCAATAGATGCAGAAAAAGCCTCCGACAAAATCCAGAATCTGTTCATGATCAAAACACTACAGAAATAGGAATGGATGGAAAATTCCTTAAGATAGTGCAGTCTATATACAACAAACCTATAGAAAACATCATAGTCAACAGGCAGAAGCTGAAAGGGTTCCCCCTCATATTGGGGACTAGATAGGATTGTCCATTATCACCATTACTCTTCAACATGGTACTGGATGTTCTCTCCATAGCAGTCAAAGGAATCAAAGAAATACAGACTGGAAGAGAAGTCAAATTCTCATTATTTTCAGATGATATGATAGTATACAGAGAGAAACCTAAAGAATCCAGCAGAAAGCTTCTGGAAATCATTAGGCAATATAGCAAGGTGTCAGTATACAAAAATCAATGTACAAAAATCAGTAGCATTTATTTATGCAAACATTATGTCCGAAGAGTAAGATGTCCAGTAATCACTCCCATTCACTATCACAGCAAAATCAGTAAAATATCTAGGAATAAACCTGACCAAAGAAGTGAAAGTCTTGTATAATGAAAACTATGAGTCACTATTCAAGGAAATAGAAAATGATACAAAGAAATGGAAAAATATCCCATGGATTGGAAAAATTAATATTATCAAAATGAATATTCCACCCTGAGCAATATACAAACTTAATGTGGTACCCATCAAAGTCCCACCACGTTTCTTTAAGAAAATAGAACAAAAATTACAATCATTTATCTGGAACCAGAAAAGACTTAGAATTGACTAATAATCTTGAGGAAAAGAAACAGAAATGGAGACATCACACTCCCAGATCTCAAGCTATGTTATAAGGGCCACCATCATCAAAACAGCCTGGTACTGGAACAAAAATAGGTACACAGACCAGTGGAACAGAACTGAAAGCCCAGAAATAAACTCCCAGACCTATGGATATCTAATTTTTGATAAGGCGGCCCAAACTATTAAATAGAGGGAAAAGGGTCTCTTCAACACTTTATTTTTAAGCCTTGAAAAACAGACAATCATAGCAGGCCACATGGTGGTGCACCTGGTTGAGCACACATAGTGCCATGTGGAAGGACAGTGTTAAAGCTCCCATTCCCCACCTGCTGGAAGGAAGTCCCATGAGCAGTAGAGCAAAGCTGCAAGCATCTATCTTTCTCTCCCACTCTATCTTCCCATTCAGTTTCTCTATGTCCTATCAAGTAAAAAGAAAAAAGAAGATATAGGGAGAAAGAAAGACCACAGGGATTTGTGGATTGGTCAGTCATGCCACTTTGGTGACAAAAAGAAAAATAGACAAACCATTTTTTCTACTATTCAGGGAGAAAATCCTGCAACAACAATAATGAGTGAGAAATCCCAAAATATGAAAAAAGAATTGTTGAAAATGAGGGTGACTGGGTGGTAAAGCACCCGATTAAATGCACATAGTACTAAACATAAGGACTGGCTCAGGGATCTGGGTTTGAGCCCTTGCTCCCCAGGGGAAAAGCTTCACATTTGGTGAAGCAGTTCTGTAGGTGTCTGTCTCCCTCCCTCTCCATCTCCCTTCCCCTCTCAATTTCTCTCTGTCCTACCCAATAAAATGGAAAAAATAACCATCTGGAGCAGTGGATTCATAGTGCAAGCACCGAGCCCCAGCAATAACCCTGGAGACAAAAAAAATGTTGAATATGACCGTATAAGAAACTCAGAATCAAGCATATGGTTAAAAATTATTCCTCCCTATAGGATGATCTCACTCATAAGTTGAAATTGAAAAACAAGATCAAAAGAGAAAACATTAAGCAGAACTTGGACTGGAGTTGGTGTATTACACCAAAGTAAAAGACTCTGCAGGGGGGAGGGTTTCAGGTCGTGGAACATGATGGCAGAGGACCTAGTGGGGGTTGTATTGTTATGTGGAAAACTGGGAAAGTTATGCATGTACAAACTGTTGTATTTAATATTGACTGTAGACCATTAATCCATCAATAAAGACATTTAAAAAATAATTCCTCCCTACTTTTGAAAAATATCATATGCTCACATCATTTTGGGGCAAATATGCCCCCCCTTCCCCATCCACAGCATAAAGTCTACAGTTTGCATGTAAGCCTGTTTGAGGTCTACCAAGTCATAAGAATCAAACATCTTTCCATTGCCAAGAAAAGGGGGAAAAAATTAAAAAGTTGCCAAACCCAAACACAGCTTGAATTCAGATGGTCAAATGGAGTATCCTTTGGATTCTGAGGATTTTTATAGTTTGGCAGAAAAGACATATGTCTCCTTAACATTGAATATTACCAAAAAGAAAAAAATGAGCAGAGCAAGTGTTTTTACTTCACACAGAAGTACAAAACAAAATGGCTATTTAATAGTAATACCATAATTCATACCAGGTCACTCAAAATAGTTTTTGCACTTATTTAGAACTTACAGATAAATCTAATTTAGAAAAGTATTTTAGTCTCTGTTCCTCACTTACTCATCCTTTTTTTTTCATTTCTTTCCAATATATATTTTTGCAGGGGTTAATGGTTTACAGTAAATACAGTTGTTGGTACATGTGTAAAATTTCTCAGTTTTCTGCAAAACACTCCATCCCAGATCCTCCTCCACCAATTTGCACCAGGATCATTTTTTTTTTAAGTGTGGTATGTGTCATTCTAATCTGTCTTAGCATCCTGGAGAATTGAAAAAGTTCAGCTCTTCTATGCATTTGACACGTTCCATTTCTCATGGAATGGCAGCAAGAGAACAACCTTAGAAGATGTCATTAGTAGCTTGATCCCAACTAATCAGTATAAAAATGTCACTGACTGAACTATGGGCAAATAATCCCAAAACTGATATGGGAGAATAAAACATTAAGAAAATATTAAGCTTGCTTAACAGACTTAAGTTACTTACACCTTGATTTATCAACTAGACAATTAATTCTATAAATTATCGACTTCTAGCCTACAATATGCAAAGTACTAAGGAAGGCGTTAAGGCACTGTGTTGATAAGATATTGCTCCAAGGGAACCAGGCTGTGGCTAGTGGATTAAGCGCACATGGCGGAAAGCACATGGACCAGCATCAGGATGGGTGTTTAAGCCTCGGGCTTCCCACCTGCAGGGAGGCCACTTCACAGGCAGCGGTGAAGCAGGTCTGTAGGTGTCTAACTTTTTCTCCCCCTTTCTGTCTTCCCCTTTTCTCTCCATTTCTCTCTGTCCTATCCAACAACAAGAACAGCAATACCAACAACAATACTAACAACAAGGATGATAAACAACAAGGTAACAAAAAGGGAAAAAAATTAAAAAATAAATAAAATATTTAAAGATATTGCTCCCAATCTAAGTGAATCCTTGAAGGACAGGTATAAGTAAATAGAAATTAAAATATTTTTTATTTTTGGACGCAACATTGGTTTACAAGACTGTATGTTTTATTAAATCATTTCATCTCTTTCAAACTGTGTTGCTATACCAGGTCACCAACAAAATGTCAGTCTCTGTCATACATAGTTCACTGAGGCCCCATCTCATCTCCTCCGCCTTTTAATCTTCTCTTTTGCTCACTTCAGTTCCATTTTAGAGTCTTAGAATTTGTTTTTGTCTGACTTTGTCCATTCTTTTGTGTTGTTTGAGGACGTATCATATGATGTAAATGCAACAGACATTGTAGAAGTGCAAGAAGGAGCATCTAGTGCAGATCTGAAACTTGCAGAAAGATGAAGGAAAATTTCCCAGATGAAATGCTCTCTCAGCTGAAAGGGTGTATGAGTGTGACCCAGATAAAAAAAAAGGGGGGGGCAAGGAATTGTTCCAAGCAGAGAGAAAATCTGCAGAGGATCAGAGGACAGATAGAAAATGGTCCATCCAACTAATGCTATATAACTACAGACAAGAGAAACACCAAGAGATCATCAGAGCATACATAATATTCTATAATGCTATTGTCGCATCTTCCAGCTGACATTTTAAAGAGAGAGAGAGAGAGGGAGGGAGAGGGAGAGAGAGACAGAGAGAGGTGGATGAAGAGATAGAGAGAAGGGAAGTTATCACAGCACCAAAACTTTCCCTTAGTGAGGTAGGAGTTGGGCTGGAACCTGAGCCTTGCGCATGACAAAGCTGATACAGTCATTACTCAGGTGATCTGCCTTGTCTTCATTTTATCATGAGGATGGTGGTACATTTTTTGAAGGATCTTCTTCATCCGAGAGAAATGATCATTTGTCTATTTAAACTTTCTTGACCTCTGGAACTTGAGAGAAAGAGTCAAGGAATTTGAGGACAAGATGCAGATGTTAAGGAGAGAGTAGCTTGAACCAAAATACTGGTAATGAATATGGCCTGATAGAGACAAGTATGAGATGATTTGAATGTAGATTCTGCAAGACTTGAAAATAGATTATTTTTTGGGAATGAGAGACAGTTTAATTTGTGTTTACCAGAATATTTTGATGAAGAATTATAGTAAAGAGGTAGAAATAAAGATTTCAGTGACAGAAATACAGATGATCTATTCTTTGTCCTACATGTAGTAGCTAATGCTATAAGTGAATCACATGACCAGAAGTTATCACCGGTGTGATATGAAATTGAGCAAAATCACAGCACAAATCGCAGGAAGAGCAGTCATTACAGGATCTGTCAGGAAAGAAGAATTCTTGTCACATCAAGCAGATAATTTTCTTAGGACTGGAGGATCATAGAAACCAAAGAATACTGTTTCAGAGAAAAAGGCTGTTAAACAATGTCAAAAGTCACAGAGTGGTCAAGTTAAACCCTGGAAAGTGTTCATTTGACTCAGTGTAATTTCAAGCCAAGAGACCAGTCTTAGTCCAAAAGTAGTTATCTTCAGCAGAATTTGGAATCCCTCAGGATTAGAACTCATCATCTTTTTACAAGAACAATAAGTGTCTCCTACTTATTCACAAAAGAAATATACTACAATACCACAGAGCTTCAAATCCTTACCTGTATTGAGAATAAGACAGAAAAAAATGAACTTTTCCAAAATAAAAAAGAGCTCAGAGTATTGTTGTTTTTCCTCCTCTGTCAAGTAGTGAGCCAATACTTGATGCAGATTTTGCTTAGGGATATAACAAACTTATCCTCTGTTCAGGGTGGCGTATTCCAGACAGCATTCCTGCTGTGTGTCCTTGAAGTGAAGGTCAAATAGAGCTCACTGGGAAATATAAACTAAACAAGTGCTTCTCCATTCACATTTGTTTTGTTCCAGAAATAACCATTGTTAATGAAAAAAAAAAGGCTCTCCAAGTTTGCTTTTAAAAGATAGAATGTGCAATGTAACTAAAAATTATTATATATTATATATATATATATAAAACATATATATTATATGTTATATGTTATAGTAGTGTAAGATATACCCAGTCGTATTTGTGTTATCGCTCTTGGGGAAATAAAATGTGATTTTCCTAAAGAAAAAAAAAGTTTAAGCTAATTTAACTGATTCTGATGATTTTAAATGTATTACTGCTAAGTGTATTGCTTATACCTAATACAGAAACCATAAGGACAAAATCAGTCTCTTTGATATCTCAATATGGAAAATTCCTCAAAAAACTGTACGATCACTTGAAAAACATGTCTCTTACCAATTAAAGAAAAAAAATTAAACCTCAGCTTAGCTGACAATAGATTATCTTTATCTATTTGGGATGGCTTGGGGAGTGGTTTATGGGTCAAAGTTGTCATAATGAATTGGAATCATTCAAATCACTGAGTAATTTGACACAGTTACATAAGATAGAAATTTAACCTTTGAAAGAGTCAGAATGCTAGTTACATATTTGGGGATAAAAGTGATGGAACAACTCTGTCTTCTACCAAAACTCATGTATCCAGCTTTCCACGAGGTAAAATATTAGCAATAGGCCAGTGAGAGTATACCAAGTACTTTTATTTAATTTACTTCAGTTTCGTTTTGTTTTTCATGAGAATTCAGTGTTTTTTTTTCCTTTAAGTCTCAGAATACTCAGGAATTCAGATCAGCACTAAAAACAAAACATGAGTATCAGCCAAAATTGCCCCACACCTCAAAGTCTGCATTTAATCAACCAGCAGTACTAGGAACAGCTACAATTTTTTGTGTATTAATTGATCATATCAGTTACCTGGCGAAGTACATGGCATTAATCATTTCATTTAATCCTAACCACAACTCTATGAAGTGGCTTCTGTTATTACGCACATCTGATAAATGGAATCAACTGAGACTTTAAAAGTTTGACTGATACTACACATGTTCACATAACTGGTATATGTTTAGACAGAATTTAATCTGTAACTTCAAAACTCAAGATCATAGCCATTGTATATGCTGCCAATATTTTTAGAGACCCTGAAACTACTTTCATCCACTAGACAATAAATGGAAATTTTAGATGTTCATACACATGTACAAATTCACATGAGGCACTCACTCTTTTATGTGCCTAAGTATCCACAAACATTTTTTTCAAGAGTTTTTTTAAAATATTTTTTTATATTTATTTTTATTTATTTATTCCCTTTTGTTGCCCTTGTTGTTTTATTGTTGTAGTTATTATTGTTGTCATTGTTGTTGGATAGGACAGAGAGAAATGGAGAGGGGAGGGGGAAGACAGAGAGAGGGAGAGAAAGATAGACACCTGTAGACCTGTTTCACTTTCATTCAAACTAGATGGAGGGATCAAAACCTTCTTAGACAAACAACAGTTAAAGGAGGCAACCATCACCAAGCTGGCCCTGAAAGAGGTTCTAAAAGACCTCTTATAAACAAGAACATCACTATAATACTTGCAATATATCAGAGCAAACAAAAAAAATTTTTTGAACATTGGCACTACAATACATTAAATCCATAATATCAATAAACGTCAATGGCTTAAACTAACCCATCAAAAGGCACAGGGTGGGGGTATGGATCAGATATCATAACCCAAACATATGCTGCTTGCAAGAATCCCATCTGTCACAACAAGATAAACATAGACTTAAAGTGAAAGGATGGAAAACTATCTTACAGGCTAACGTACCACAAAGAGGTCTCGAAACTTTACATCAGGCTCAACCTGACGTTGTTGACTGGCTAAGGAAGAAGGGCAAATGCTAGAAGAAGAAGACGGACCACAAAAAAAGGGCAAGAACAGCCATTCTCATCTCAGACACGATAGACTTTAACTTAAATAAAGTAATAAAAGATAGGCAAGGATATTACATAATGATTAGAGGATCAATCAGCCAAGAAGACTTAACAATTATTAACATCTATGCACCCAATGAGGGACCATCTATATACATTAAGCACCTACTGAAAGAATTTCAAAAATACATCAATAGTAATACAATAACAGTGGGAGACTTCAATACCCCACTCTCACACTTAGACAGATCAACAAAGCAGAGAACCAATAAAGATACAAGAGAATTGAATGAAGAGATTGACAGACTAGACCACTTGGACATTTTCAGAGTGCTTCACCCCAAAAAACACCTTCTTTTCAAATCCACATAACACATACTCAAGGATAGACCACATGTTAGGCCACAAAGACAACATCAATAAATTCAAGAGCATTGAAATCATCCCAAGTATCTTCTCAGACCACAGTGGAGTAAAACTAACATTTAACAACAAACAGAAAATTATTAAAAGTCACAGAATTTGGAAACTAAACAACATACTCCTCAAGAACCGCTGTGTCAGAGAGTCACTCAAGCAGGAAATTCAAATGTTCCTGGAAACAAATGAAAATGAAGACACAACCTATGAAAATATTTGGGACACAGCTAAAGCAGTACTGAGAGGGAAACTTATAGCCATACAATCACATATTAAACACCAAGAAGAAGCTCAAATGAACGACCTTACTGCACACCTCAAGGACTTAGAGGAAGAGGAACAAAGGAACCCTAAAGCAACCAGATGGACAGAAATCACTAAAGTTAGAGCAGAAATAAACAGCATCGAAAATAAGAGAACCATACAAAAGATCAATGAAGCCAAATGTTGGTTCTTTGAAAGATTAAACAAAATTGACAAACCCCTAGCCAGACTCACCAAACAAAAAAGAGAGAAGACTCAAATTAATAGAATTGTAAACGATGGAGGAGTTATCACAACTGACACCACATAAATCCAGAGAATCCTGCAAAACTTCTATAAAGAACTATACGCCACCAAGCTAGAGAATCTGGAAGAAATGGAACAATTCCTAGAAGCACATGCCCTTCCAAAACTGAACCAAGAAGAACTACAAAATCTAAATGCACCAATCACAGACAAAGAAATTGAAACCGTTATTAAGAATCTCCCCAACAACAAAAGTCCTGGACCAGATGGCTTCACAAACGAATTCTACAAAACTTTCAGGAAACAGTTAGTACCCATACTTCTTAAGCTTTTCCATAAGATTGAAGAAACAGGAATACTCCCTTCCACCTTCTATGAAGCCAACATCACCCTGCTACCAAAAGCTGATAGGGACAGAACAAAAAAGGAAAACTACAGACCAATATCGCTGATGAACATAGATGCCAAAATATTAAACAAGATCTTGGCCAACCAGATACAGCAACATATCAAAACTATGGGTCGCTACTCAAGGAAATAGAAACTGATACCAAGAAACGGAATGATATCCCATGCTCATGTATTGGAAGAATAAATATCATCAAAATGAATATTCTCCCCAGAGCCAAATACAAATTTAATGCAATACCCATCAAAGTTCCACCAAGCTTCTTTAAGAGAATAGAACAAACACTATAATCATTTATCTGGAACCAGAAAACACCAAGAATTGCCAAAACCATGTTGAGGAAAAGAAACAGAAATGGAGGCATCACACTCCCAGACCTTAAACTATATTATAAAGCCATCATCATCAAAACAGCATAGTACTGGAACAAAAATAGGCACACAGACCAGTGTGGTGGTGGACCTGGTTAAGCACACAGGTTACAATGCACAAGGACCCAAGTTCAAGCCCTGTCCCCACCTGCAAGAGGAAATCTTTGCAAGTGGTGAAACAGTACTGCAGGTCTCTCTCTCTTTCTCTCTCCCTCACTCTCTTCCTCTCCCGCTCTCAATTTCTGACTGTCTCTATCCAATTAATAAAGATAATTAAAAAGATTATAAAACATAATAAGCTTACAGGAGATCTGTGTCTGCTGCATAGAAGTTCCAGATAATGTACTTCAAACTATTCATATGTGTGAAAAATTTTAGTGGGGAAAGGGAAATAATTAAAAATTGCAGAAATAAAAGCTCTGCACATCCAAAGAAACTATTAAACAAACAGAGAGACCCCTCACAGAATGGGAGAAGATCTTCACATGCCATACATCAGACAAGAAACTAATCACCAAATATATAAAGAGCTCAGCAAACTTAGCACCAAAAAAGCAAATGACCCCATCCAAAAATGGGCACAGGATATGAACAAAACATTCACCTCAGAGGAGATCCAAAAGGCTAACAAACATATGAAAAACTGCTCTAGGTCACTGATTGTCAGAGAAATGCAAATTAAGACAACACTAAGATACCAACTCACTCCTGTAAGAATGGCATACATCAAAAAGGACAGCAGCAACAAATGCTGGAGAGGTTGTGGGGACAGAGGAACCCTTTTGCATTGCTGGTGGGGATGTAATTTGGTACAGCCTCTGTGGAGAGCAGTCTGGAAAACTCTCAGAAGGCTAGACAAGGACGTTCCATATGATCCTCTCCTGGGGTTATACCCCAAGGACTCCATAACACCCAACCAAAAAGAGGTGTGTGTACTCCTATGTTCATAGCAGCACAACTCATAATAGCTAAAACCTGGAAGCAACCCAGGTGCCCAACAACAGATGAGTGGCTGAGAAAGCTGTGGTATATATATACAATGGAATACTATGCAGCTATCAAGAACAATGAACCCACCTTCTCTGACCCATCTTGGACATAGCTAGAAGGAATTATGTTAAGTGAGCTAAGTCGGAAAGATAAAGATGAGTATGAGATGATCCCACTCATCATCAGAAGTTGAGTAAGAAGATCTGAAAGGGAAACTAAAAGCAGGACCTGACCAAATTGTAAGTAGGGCACCAAAGTAAAAACCCAGTGGTGAGGGGTAGACATGCAGCTTCCAGGGCTAGTGGGGGGTGGGAGTGGGTGGGAGGGATGGGTCACAGTCTTTTGGTGGTGGGAATGGTGTTTATGTACACTCCTAGTAAAATGTAGACATATAAATCATTAGTTAATTAATATGAGAGGGGGAAAACCAATTGTATGTCTCAAAGTATTTCAAAACACAAACTGAATCTTTTTAATATATAGGCTGTGTATTTGATATGTGGACTCTCTCAAAAGCCTAGACCAAGTAGATCACAAGCATCCAATAGCACAGCTATATACAAGATACTGGGTACTGTACAGCAAACCCTAACAAAAGGACTTTTCAAAGTTAACCCAATTACCAAATAATGTGATGATAACATTAACTATCGATTGTCTTTTTGAACCCTAAGACAGCAGGAACCCCACATCTCCACTATAGAGCCCCTACTTCCCCCAGTCCTGGAACCCTTGGACAGGGCCCACTTTCCCATATGCCTCTCCCAATCCATATCAAATAATATTGCATCCGCCGATCACAACCTAACCAATGCAACAATTGCCACCTCAACATGTTTCACTTCAGACTGTGTCCAGAGACTTCACGTGTGGAATGACAACCCTTCAGCTTCATTACTCGGGTGAGACCTTTCCTTTCATAGTATACTCTTATTTCATCTCAGGTGGTTCACTTTCTAACAAAGTCCCAAAACCTAGATATACACCAGTTTCTGTGAGAGAGAGCATGTGTTCACAAGTATCCATAAACTACTGCAAAATATATACCTGAAAGCAGAAGTACACTAGAGTTTGCAGTGAGTACAGTACCTCCCTAACACTTCCTCTCCACTATTCTAAGCTTTGGGTCCATGATTGCTCAACAATTTGTTTGGCTTTGTATGTTAACTCTCTTTTCAGTCACCAGGTTCCAGATGCCATCAGGATGCTGGCCAGGCTTCCCTGGATTGAAGACCCCACCAATGTGTCCTGGAGCTCAGCTTCCCCAGAGACCCACCCTACTAGGGAAAGAGAGAGGCAGACTGGGAGTATGGACCGACCAGTCAACGCCCATGTTCAGCGGGGAAGCAATTACAGAAGTCAGACCTTCTACCTTCTGCAACCCACAATGACCCTGGGTCCATGCTTCCAGAGGGATGGAGAATGGGAAAGCTATCAAGGGATGGGGTGGGATATGGAGATTGGGTGGTGTGAATTGTGTAGAGTTGTTCCCCTCTTACCCTATGATTTTGTTAATTAATCCTTTCTTAAATAAAATTTTTTTTAAAAAAGGGAAAAAATTTGTTTTATATTTATTTTTATTTATTTATTCCTTTTTGTTGCCCTTTTTGTTTTATTGTTGTAGTTATTATTGTTGTCATTGTTGTTGGATAGGACAGAGAGAAATGGAGAGGGGAGGGGGAAGACAGAGAGAGGGAGAGAAAGATAGACACCTGCAGACCTGTTTCACCACTTATGAAGCGACACCCCTGCAGGTGGGGAGCCAGGGCTTGAACCAGGATCCTTATGTGGGTCCTTGTGCTTAGAGCCACCTGCGCTTAACCCGCTGCGCTACAGCCCGACTCCCCACAAACATTTTTTTTAAGCTACATGCTAGCTATTTGCTTGACCCTTGAGTTGAAATTGCATTGAGTCATTATGGATTTTTTCCTATCCAAGAATAAGAGAAGCTTTCCTTTGATGGTGCAGAAAGTGTGTGGAAATAAATAAAATAACACGACTGGCTAAACAACCTTTCCTTCAACATACTTGGCTTTTCCATGAGACTTTACCTCATTCATTCTCTCAGCAAGCTGAGTTTCTAAGACTACATTGATTTCAACCTCCCAACACAGGCTCTCGGACAGAAAGAAAAGAAACTGAAGACTGAGTTCTTGTTTTTAATATAGTTGGTAGCTTAGCTAAAAATATAATCAGCCGGGCCCTGATGGTGGTGGACCTCATTAAGCACACAGGTTACAATGCACAAGGACCCAAGTTCAAGCCCTGTCCCCACCTGCAAGAGGAAATCTTTGCAAGTGGTGAAACAGTACTGCAGGTCTCTCTCTCTCCCTTTCCCTCTCCCTCACTCTCTTCCTCTCTCCCTCTCCCTCTCTCAATTTCTGACTGTCTCTATCCAATTAATAAAGATAATTAAAAAGATTATAAAACATAATAAGCTTACAGGAGATCTGTGTCTGCTGCATAGAAGTTCCAGATAATGTACTTCAAACTATTCATATGTGTGAAAAATTAAAAAGTGGGGAAAGGGAAATAATTAAAAATTGCAGAAATAAAAGCTCTTTGTTTCTTATAACATAAATGAAAAGGGATACTTCTGCATTTGATTTCCTAACCACTGGTGCTTTCAAGTCTTTGCAATTTGTGAAGTTTCTATACACTGGGAGGCCATAAGACAACCATATATAGGATTCATGAGTAGCAACAGGTAGAAGGTGGTTAAGGATTTAATTGTGATGTTCTCACAGACATGACAAATCTGAACCTTCAGTCTGATGGTAGATAAAGTTTTATGTCTCTCTGCTGGACTCTGCACAGTTGCATATCAGATCAAATGACTGCATTAGCACAGGAGTGCTGAGTTGTTCCAAAGAGAAAATGAGTCAGCCAATAACTACAACTGGCCACCAGGGAAGGGAAAAAATGTGCTTTGAGCACTCAGTGAGTCACTGAACAGACAGGAGGGAATGTGTGCCAAGTGAAGCAGGATACTGTGTCAGAGCTCACACACAAGCACTGTCAGAATTCACATAGGAGAGTTCACAAGAAACAGTCAGCAATGGGTAACTGGAAATGTGGCATCTTTCCCAGTGATGCTGCACTAATACTCCCTCATTTGGAGGGTCTAGGGCTTTCCTCCAAAGAATCTATGTCCATATGACCTATGCTCACACCAGATAAACCCTAATCATTACTTTGGGTTATAAACCGTATTCCAAATAAGGTCAATTTTTCTCTGACTCATATCTTCATATAGTTGACAATGCCACCCAATAATGTTTGCTCCCTACCTAACTGAAAGAAAAAAAAGATGCACTGGATAAGTCTATAATGTAAAAGCTTGTTCAATAATCTGTGCATAATATGACTTAAGTGTTCATTTAGAAAAACAAAACTACTTATAGTAGCAGATGTGAAAACAAAATGAATGTGAAAGGGTATTGCTGCTAACATGGCATAATAAATCCTCATAAGAAGGCAAATGGGTCATGACAGAAGATGCACTTGGGGGGCAGGGCAGTAGTGCAGTGGGTTAAGCGCACATAGAGCAAAGTGCAAGGACCAGCACAAGGATCCCAGTTCAAGTCCCGGCTCCCTCACCTGCAGGGAGGCCGCCTCACAAGCAGTGAAGCAGGTCTTCAGGTGTCTATCTTTCTCTCCCCTTCTGTGTCTTCCCCTCCTCTCTGGATTGCTCTCTGTCCTATCCAACAACAACGACAGCAATAACAACAATAATGACAACAACAACGATAAACAAGGGCAACAAAAGGGAAAAAATAGTCTCCAGGAGCAGTGGATTTGTAGTGCAGGCACCAAGCCCCAGCAATAACCCTGGAGGCGAAAAAAAAAATTCACTTGATCTAAGAAAGGAGAAATACTTTTTCTTCCTACACAGAGATGAAGAAAGAATAAATTTCCACTACAGCTTTTGCACAATTCCCCTTGAATTCCACAAGTAACTTATAAAGAATGTAATGTGAATCATCATTAATTCTCCAAGTGGGGTTCTTGGGCCCCACTTTGAAAAAAATAGTTCCTTATAGTATATTGAAACACTTAAGAAGTTACATTTAAGGATAACTGTCTCCCTAAAAATAATCCTCATATTTAGGTACTTGGCTACTTTATTTTTGATATTGACAGATTTTCTGCTGAGTGAAGAAGAGAAGGGTAGTGATATACTTGCCTGAAGCCATTGTGTAACATAGATTTTATCTCATATATATGGATATATTTGGATATGTAATCTTTCAAGATGTTAGATCTTCTAATATTTTAGATGAAAATGGCAACCAATTAAAAGCTATAGACAGGGATCTGAAGGTTAGAGGAGAAAAGGTATATACTATATGAAAAAAAGAAGAAAGAAAAAGAAAAGGAAAGGAAAAAAAAGAAAAGAAAAGGGGACAATGAAGCAAATGAATCTTTTCTCATGTAAAATGCTTGCTTTGAGGATAGCACTATGCCTCAAAGGAACATCAAAACAAGTTGGGTACAAGTTTTACAATGACTATAAAAAAAACCCGCTACTTACTATAAAGATTAACTTGAGTTGCTCTTCCACTGGGATGCTTTCCATCACAGAGAGGGTCTTCTTTTTAGCATGACACTTTGACTAGCTGTTTTGCTCTGCAATGTGACATAAAGAAACTGGAAATCAGAGCATAGGCAAAACTACAGCTAAATTTGCTTGATTAAAAGAGAAAATTGAGGTAGACGGTAAAGACAGTTCATGACCCAGGTTCATACCGGGCCTCCCAACACAATGGAGAAAGCTTCAGGGCTGTAATCTCTTGCTTTTTCTCTCCCTCTGTCTCTCTGTCTGAAGAAAAGCAATCCAGAATGATAGATCCCTGGGTAAGACTGCAAAAAGTAGATGGGAGTGAAAATTTCAGTAGATATACCATGCTGAGAAGAAAAGTCTATAGGTGTGTGGGGCCTATCATATCAGATATACCAAACCTTGTGAAGAGATGTTAGCTAGTGAGAAAGCCCTCAGCTAAAGCATTCTAAAATAGATCTGAAGGACAGAAGTCTCAAATACCCTATTTATGTCACGTGGTACCAAATCTTAATCACTACCACTGCTCCAAGGTTCCAAGATAGTCTGCTACTAAGCGTGCCCTTTCTTTCTTTCTTTCTTTCTTTCTTTCTTTCTTTCTTTCTTTCTTTCTTTTCTTCCCTTTTGTTGCCCTTGTTGTTTTATTGTTGTTGTTAGTCATTGTTGTTGGATAGGACAGAGAGAAATCAAGAGAGGAGGGGAAGACAAAGATAGACACTTGGAGACCTGCTTCACGGCTTGTGGTGCAACTTCCCTGCAGGTGGGGAGCTGGGGGCTCAAACCAGGATCCTTCCGCTGGTCCTTGTGCTTCATGCCACATGCACTTAACCCTCTGTGCTACCTCCCGACTCCCTATGAATGCCTTTTCTAAGCACGAAAAGCCAGTAGATAAAAAAAAAATGTCTGACATTTATATGAATAGGAAATGGGGATAAGGGTAAGTAATTAAGGGAATGAGACTCCAGAATCTGTAGAGATTCTAGCAGAATTCTAAACTTCCCAGAAAATGTGAGACAATTACATTTATATTTCAGTATGCTAAGTAACTATAACTGATAACCAATATATATATAAAACAATAAAAGGTGTATTTGCATCTTTACATGTTCCCTCCCACTGGCTACACATATAGGCCTAGTTTTTAATGATGTTGCTCTTGGGAGTATAAAAATATTCATGGTGTTAAATGCAAGATAGTTTATTTGTACAAAATAAATGGGGAGCTGGGAAAATGAGAGATTGAGTCCATATGCAGAATAAGAAAAAAGAGGCAAGGTCCCTTCCAATAGAAGTGATAAAAGAGGATTCATGGACAAAGTGAAATATGAGCTTACTTCTAGGAATGATTATAATCAAGATAATCTACTGAAATTCAAAAACTAATGTCTGTGCCAGGCATAAATGTTCAAACAATAGCAAATGACAAAAAAAAAAAGACCAGTTGGGCATAAAAAAGGAGGAACTAGTCAAGGTCAACTTACAGAATGGACAGCAAATACCTCTGAAAAATAAGGAAAGATCTGAGGCAACCTTTGAGGACCTGACTGGATAAGGCTGGAGATGTACAAATGAGAAGTTGCACATACTGTGTGTGGTCTTGCAGATAAAACCTTACACACACTCCAGGGGTCTTATGGTCTTAGTCTCCTGAGGACACATCTGGAAAGATAATTATATATCCAGAGCCTTGCAAACAATACTCAGTTCCATCTAGGTCTCTATGGAAGATCAGAAGCTATGAGGTCTGCAATCTTAACTTCTACTGTTGAAATGACTTTCCAACACACAATCTTACAATATTTCATGCCTGAGATTCCCACAGTCTCAATGTTGTCTTAAGTAGAAAACAAAGATGATCCTCACCAGTACAGTAAGTCTGTTATGTGAGCAACAATGCCCTCTCTTCCAGTTCACATACCACAGTGGTGTGTGCTCAATACTTCTGTTGGGCCAGCAAGGGAGAAGTGTAACTAATTGTAGTTGGAAAGAACAACGATATAGTAACACCCTTTGTGAAAAGACTAGTGCTGATAATGATGTTTGGTTCTTAAGAGACAGAGTCTGGTCTCCTTATCCAGGGACTCTGCTCTGTACACTTTCATTTGTGTTTGCAGACTGTTTCTTTCCCTTTTGAGGGAATTGCCCCTGTATCAAATTCTGATTTCTGGGGACTGGAAGTTGGTGTACCTAGTAGAAAGCATAGCTGACCATGTGCTAGGACTGAGGTTCAATCCCCTAGCCATCCCTTGGAAGAATCATTCAAAGAGGCAGGCAGCTTCAGGAGTGGTAAAGTAATGCAAGGGTATTTCTCTTCCTTCTTTTTTCCACTCTACCACTTGTCCTCTACATGAAAATCAAACAAATAAACAAAAGGTTTGCCTAGAGCAATGAAATCATGCAGACATAAAGCCCCAATGAATCCATGGCAATCAGGAAGAATTAAAAAAGAACCCAATTCTGCATTTCAAGTCACCCCTCCCAACTCACAGAGGGAATTGTTTAGGTAGATTGCATGAAGCAGATTCCTTTACCAGTCCACGTCACATAAGGTCATATTCAACCTACCATGATCCCAAACCCCCACATCATAGAATGAAAGAGAAAGAAAAGATCAAATGTTAAACAGTCTTTATCAGTCTTCTACTTGGGGAAAAAAAAAAAAAAAAGATATGTTGTGGAACAGAGAGTAAGGAAACATTTGATCCGAGTAGTATTGAAGAGAGTGAAAACGGTGGGAAAGAGGAATTTGAGGAAGTCTCAGATTTATATTATCTGATTTTCTAAAAAGAGCAGGAAGAACAGGAAGAAATTTTGAGAACAATCTAAATACATTAACATCTTCACAGCTGTGCCAGGGACATAGCACAGCAGTTTCATGTGGGTCTTAGAAGTAAAAAGTCTGAGCAGGCAAATTGCTTAGTGCACTGCTTTAGCATGTCCACAAGCTGGGTTCAAGCCCTACCTCACCACACTGAAGGAAATTTCGGTGCTGTGAGATATATCTCTCTCTGGGTCAAGCAGTGAAGCTTATGGTTAAGCAAACACATTACATTATGCTAAGCACTAAGGTTCAAGTCCTTGGCTCCAATCTGCAGAAGCTTTGCAAGTGGTGAAATGGGGCTGCAGGTGTCTCTCTGTCTCTTTCCCTCTCTATCTCCTCCTCCCCTCTAAATTTCTCTCTCTATCCAATAATATACATATATATATATATATATATATATATATATATATATATATATATATATATATATATATTATAAAGATCAATCTCTCTTTCTCTTTCTCTCCCACCCTGACTTCTCTATCTACAAAACAGAAGATGCCAGATTCTATTACCTCCAAAAGTCTGAGCAAGGCTCTAGAAAAAAACTAGGGAAGATAGCATAAAGGCTATGTAAATTTCGCTCATGCCTAAAACTCTTGAAGTCCCAGGTTCAACTCTCCTGCTGGGAAATTGTGCAGATGCAGTCACATCTGCCATGTTGTGCCCTCAGGGCACTGTTGAGTCCCCGCAATAGTTGGAGTGCTTTGGTTACTCCTCCCACTTCCCATTCTCAGGAGAGTTATTATCCTACCCTGGAGTGCTATGGTTACTCCTCCCCCTTCCCATTCTTGCCAGAGCTATTCCCATAAAAGCCCTTCTTCGCACCTCACTCTCTTGCCCACCTTTCACTTCGGTGATTAGACACAGGGAAGGTTGCTGTGCTAGGCGGCCATTTTTGCTACCTCCACGCTGCCCAAACTGCTGTTCTCTCACCCAACTCTGAGGTGCCAGTGCAAATAAAGGATTGAGTTCCCTTTCTGCTCCAAAACTCCTTTTTCTGCGTCCCGCAGCCACAAGTGACACTCTCCACACCACCATATACCAGAGCAGGCATCCTTCTTCTCCTCCTTTCTTCTCTTCCTGCTCCTCTTTCTCCTCCTTTTTCTTCTTCATCATCATCTCCTTCTTCTTCTCCTCCTCCTTCTCCTTTTATACCTATCTTTCATTAAAATAAAATAAATATAAAAAGTTGGGGGGGGTGGAGTGATAGCGCAGCGGGTTAAGCACAAGTGGTGCGAAGCGCAAAAACCAGCATAAGGATCCAGGTTCCATCCCCCGGCTCCCTACCTGCAGGGGAATCACTTCACAGGCTGTGAAGCAGGTCTGCAGGTGTCTTTCTCTCCCCTTCTCTGTCTTCCCCTCCCCCTCCATTTCTCTCTGTCCTATCTAACAATGATGACATCAACAACAACAACAATAATAACTACAATAATAATTAAAAAACAAGGGCAAAAAAGTGAAGATAAATAAATAAAAAATTTTTTAAATTAATTTTTTTTAAGACTGGTTCTCTCCCAGAGGACGAGGCTTTCCTTGGACTTCCAACATTGCACCACTTCAATGTTTTGGGGGGATTTTTTGCCTCCAGGGTTATTGCTGGGGCTCATTGCATGAATCCACTGCTCCTGGAGGCTTTTTTTTCCCCTTTTGTTGCCCTAGTTGTTTTTTTATCATTGTTGTGGTTTTTGTTGTTGTTACTGATGTTGTCGTTGTTGGGTAGGACAGAGAGAAATGGAGAGAGGAGGGGAAGACAGAGAGGGGGAGAGAAAGTTAGACACTTGCAGACCTGCTTCACTGCCTGTGAAGCGCCTGTGAAGCGACTCCTCTGCAGGTGGGGAGCTGGCGGCTCGAACTGGGATCCTTACCCCTGTCCTTGGCACTTTGCACCATGTGCGCTTAACCCACTGCAGTACTGCCAATTCCTCCACTTCAGTGTTTCTTTATATCAGGCCCTATCTAACCTCATCCACCCAGTGTTCCCTTTCCTATTTCATACAGCCAGGTGTTCTGTCCAAGTTGCTCTGTACTTGCAGACGATCCAGACACATTGGGACACATCGTATTGATCATCAATTCCATCTACTAAATATTTATAAATCTCCTCCTCCTTTGACATATGGTAGGACTTCATTTCCCTCCCTTTGGAAGGTTCTGTGCTTTCCCTTGTTTTACTTTCTGCTTCTTGAAGTGTCCCTAATATTTACTTTAGCAATAACATGTGGAAAAGTGACATGTAGCATTTCTAACAGAAACTTCAAGAACCTGCAAGATTCATCATTCCCCACTACAATTTTAGTCATGTTAAAGCATGTATTCAGGTGGAACTTTCATTAGTCAGATGTCCTTGTAACTATGGACAGTAAACACTCCCTCATACACACCTATACATATCCATGTGAAAGATAAAACACGAAAATGAAATAAAACCTTATTATTCTCATCCACCAAAATTTGGCTAGTTGTTTGTTACTGCAATATAGCATGGTCTATCCAAACTGATATGCAAACATGCTATAGTAGTGGTTTTCATGAAAACAGAAACTAAAAGCACTTGATTTCCATGTATCCGTGTGTGTGTGTGTGTGTGTGTGTGTGTGTGTGTGTGTGTGTGTGTTGTTTTAGGAAGAGACTGAACTCTAAGGCAAAATAATAAGACAACACAAAAGGTAAAACATTTGTTGTACACTAAGAACTATTAAATTGTGCAAAATCCTTATTCTTTAAGTTATCTAAAATAACTCCAGTTCATTTGTACTTGATCTGTTATTCCAACTTCTTTGTTATAAATTATCCTCATTCTTTTGACACTGTTTGCCTTTGGAGTATTCTGTCCCCATCGTAATACTTTAAGAGCTATTAGGATAGGTTTCTATCCTAATATCCTTTCTAGAATTTTGAATTAGTTAGGAGAAATTAGATCTTGAGTTAGGGATTCAAGAACACCTCTGTGAGTGAAGTAAAGTGAAAATGTCACAAATTGATACTCTGAAATAATATTAAGTTCATATTTCATAATCTTTTGTGGTACATTAAAAACTCTATGACTATAATTACTGTTTTTGCACTACATCTAATTTGACTGTTTAGAAACGTTTTTCATGATGCTATATTCTTGCCCATAGTCCTTTTTTGAAGGTTAAGTTGATTGCAGTCTTTTGATTAGTATTTGTCTCTCTCAATTCTCATTTCCATGTAATTTTTTTGCCTTATTAAACAGTTATTTTATTAGTGATTTAATGTTAACAGGCGTGTAGGATAAGATAGGTACAATTCCATATAATTCTCACCACCAGAATTCTGTATCCCATCCCCTCCATTGGAAGTCTCTATTCTTTATCCCTCTAGAAGTATGGACTAAAATTCTTTTTTTTTTTTTTTTTTTTTGGCTTCCAGGATTATTGCTAGGGCTCAGTGCTGGCATTATGAATACACTGCTCCTGGTGACCATTTTTTTCTTGTTTTATTGGATGGACCAGAGAGAAACTGAGAGGAGAAGGGAGATAGCAAGGGAGAGAGAAAGACACCTGTAGACCTGCTTCACCACTCGAGAAGCACTGCAGGTGCCGGAACTTGGATCCTTTCCTGGGTACTTGTGCTTCCTCCTGTGTGCTTATAACCAAGTGCACCACCACCCAGGCCCAAGGAACAAAATACTTTATAGGGGTGTAGAAGGTGGGAGGTCTGGCTTTTGAAACTGCTTCTCCACTAAGCATGGACACTGGCAGGTAGATAACATACCCCTAGCCTGTTTCTATCTTCGCCTGGTGGGGTAATGCTCTGGGAGAGGTGAGGTGCCAGGACACATTGATGAGGTTATCTGCCCAGGGAAGTCAGGTTGGTGTGGTAGCATCAGGTGTGGTTATGGTAGCATCTGCAACTTGATGGCTGAAAGTCAGTAAGATATAAGGCAGAACAGTTTTTTTTTTTTTTTTTAAATAATCAGGAACCTAAAGGTAAGAATAGAGCAGATGTAACTAAGGGTATTCATATGGGAAGAAGGTAGGAAGTCTATTTTAGGTATATTCCAAGGGGGCTGTGACTTCAGTAGTTTTTTTTCCTGAGCCCAACAGCTAATTTTCAGGTATGCTAAAAAGTGTTGTCTAAAAAGATGTTGTCCAAGTTGAGGATAGGACCAGAAAGCTGGATTAGGGCAGATAGTAGCTCCCAAATATTTGGGAGGTTTATAAATACCATTAACTGTAGACCTTACTGATATGATCTAGGTCTCATATCTATCTATTCATATTTAGCACAGGAGCGTGTTGTAACCTCTGTATCTCTATCAGTCTGAGCTCACAGTCCATGGTCACAGCGAGGAGCCCTATCTCTACCATATGATTGGCCTTCTACTGGAAAAAATGCATATCCCAATGGAGAAATCTGTACCCCATTGAAATTGAACTGGTGAAATGATATGTTTACACCAGTAAAATGTGTATAGGCACAGCTAGAACATATCAGGTGGACTTAGAGATATTTGCTTCCAACCCTCTCACTCATCCAGCTCCACCATCAGATTATACTAAGTACATATGCAGACTGGGTCCTTGAAGACTCATGTAGCAGAACTGAATGGATGTCCTTCAGTCATAGTCAATTCATAGACAAATATATATTATGAATAATGTTCATATATATGTTCATAGTTGTTTTTTTAATTTTTATTTTTTAAATATTTATTTTATTTATTTATTCCCTTTTGTTACCCTTGTTGTTTTATTGTTGTAGTTATTATTGTTGTTGTCGTTATTGGATAGGACAGAGAGAAATGGAGAGAGGAGGGGAAGACAGAGAGGAGGAGAGAAAGATAGACACCTGCAGACCTGCTTCACCGCCTGTGAAGCGACTCCCCTGCAGGTGGGGAGCCGGGGTTCGAACCGGGATCCTTAGGCCGGTCCTTGTGCTTTGCGCCACCTGCGCTTAACCCACTGAGCTACAGCCCGACTCCCTATGTTCATAGTTTTAAGCCACTATGATGTTTGTCTTACCTGTTAGCACAGTAAAACCTTACTAATTAGTATATATTATAAGAAAGGTATTAGTGAGGTTAATAGGCTTCCCTTTGTCATTCCTTCTTTTTCTTCTACCCCCATTCTCAAGTGTGTGTGTGTGTGTGTGTGTGTGTGTGTGTGTGTGTGTGTGTGTGTGTGTAACAAGTGCCTGATGGCTGCTCAGTTTCACCCTCTGGGCCACTTCTTCATTCAGATAGAGAGATGGAGAAATAATGAGACTACAGCACTTACTTCCTCCATTGCCAAAACACACATTGTGGTGTCAGATCTTGAACCTTGGCTGCACTCATAGCAATGTAGTCGCCTAAACTGTCTTTTTAGACTGATATAATTCATTTTCAAAGGGTCTGCGCCTTTACATTTCACTTTAGATATAGCTGATAATAGTGGGGGGGCAGCTGAGAGGCTTAACAAAGGAGATTTGACACTGTGAACTGCTTAACTTTGGCAAATATGAAACACTCTCCCACAACATTTTTTCCTCTATAGCTCTTTCCATATGAAGCAATTTTCAATTTTCTCCCTCACATGCCACTTAAAATTTTATTAACCAACTTGGACTCAAAAAAAGACTAGCTGCAATAATTTGAAATACATTATTTATATCCATGAGTTTATTATAACACTAAAGAAAGAAAGTCAAAAATATACTCATTAGTCACCACTGAGATAGCTTTGGCACTGGCTCTTTACGGGAAACTAAAGAGAAAAATTAAATGCTTAGCGATTTCAATATGATCCATGTGAACTGATTTTCAGTAAATAAATAAATAAATAAATAATAGGCTGGTTAATGTGGGAAAATTCTTTACAAACAAATTCTAGGCAATTGGGGTTGAATGAATGAAGATAGCATTCCACGATTCATATTACCACTAACAAAATAATGATTTAATGGAGGTGATCATATCTTATGAAGGAAGTAGGGAAGTGAAAGACAGTCACTGGATGGTTTCATTCATATGTAGAACATAGGGAATTGAAATACATGGTCTTGGGGAGAAAAAAAAAGAAGCTGAAATACCCAAACTGTTTCTAAGACTTTGGGGAGAACTATGGTCATTATCTTTTTTTTTCAGGGGGGTGGGGGGGAATGGTACAGTTTGGAACAATGCCACTGTAATCTTATAAATTTATAAACCATCATTCTATCTCTAATTAAAATAAGGCAAAATAATGATATATGGTTTTGGTAAATGGTTAACAACAGATCTTAAAACATTTTGGTGAATAATTGATAAATAGAAACAGAGTCCCAGATTATTTTTATTTGGATGAGTGACATTAGTTTTTTATCGGAGTAGTGTTCCAGGTATCTCTCCTTCTCTCTCTTGCTCTCTCTCTCTTACTCTCATTCTCTCTCTCTCTCTATTCATATCTCTTACTATATAAAAGGAAGAAAGTTTGGACATAGGAAAAACGGAGTCATGCAAGCACCAAGTCAGAATGTAATGTGACTTTTCACTGAAAGGCCCAATATCTCCCTTCTATTCATGTCTCTAAGTTGGATGATCAGACAATATGCATAAATCTGCTTACCTTTTTAAATATGCAAAAAATTTATTAGGTCAGAATAAATACAGTTATATATTTTTTAATTTACAAATATCTTTGAACCAAAATTTCTACTGTCTGTTTCATAATCATGTAAGTTTACTGAGAGTCTGTTCAGTGAATAGTTGTGTGAGATCCTTGCCTAACCCCATATAATTAGATATCTGCAAGATGAATGTTCCTACAGAAGTTATCTAAGCCAAGATTCAATTACTTAAGAACGATTAAACAAAACTAAAGACTTGTGACTTATTTCCCCCTTTATCTAGTATGAAATGCCAAAATAAAGAAATTACATTTTTTTACTACTTTCCAGATTGTGATATGGGTAAATTGTTGACCCCATTACACATGTTTAAGAATTTTTTAATATGAGTGAGTGGGGAAAAAAAAATGGATGGTAGAAGGGACTAGAACAGAGGAAAATATAGCTGGAAGGTTAAGTGGTTGCCAGATGGTGAAGACACTAGTACATCACAATTTATACATATATATTTTTTTTCTTCTTTCCAGAATACTACTCAGCTCTGATTTATGGAAATGCTGGGGGTTGAAGCTGAGCTTTTTTTTTTTTAATTCTTTGTTTATAAAAAGGAAACATTGACTAAACGATAGGATAAGAGGAGTACAACTTCACACAATTCCCACCACCAGAACTCTGTATCCCATCCCATCCCATCCCCCGATAACTTTCTTATTCTTTAACCCTCGGAGAGTATGGACCCACGGTCCCTGTGGGATACAGAAGGTTGAAGGTCTGGCTTCTGTAATTGCTTCCCCAATGAACATGGGCATTGACAGGTCGATCCATACTCCCAACCTGTCTTTCTCTTTCCCTAGTGGGGTCATCATTTTACCCATATCACAATCTGGAAAGTAGTGACAAAAATGTAACTTCTTTATTTTGGCATTTCATACTAGATAAAGGGGGAAAATGCATCACAAGTCTTTAGTTTGGTTTAATCGTTCTTAAGTAATTGAATCTTGGCTTAGATAACTTCTGTAGGAACATTCATCTAGCGGAGCTCCAGGACACATTGGTGGGGTTGTCTGTCCAGGGAAGTGTGGTTGGCATCATGCTAGCATCTAGAACCTGGTGGTTGACAAGAGAGTTAACATACAAAGCCAAAAAAATTGTTGACCAATCATGGACCTAAAGGCTGGAATAGTGCAGGCAAAGAGTTGGGGGTGGGGGGTCTCTGTTTTGTAGATAGCTAGTAGGTATATTTTAGTTATATTCAGAAGGGCTTGTGGCTATACTAGTATTTTGTTTTGTTTTTTGCTTGAGCCTGAAATCTGATATGCAGGTGGATCCAAGTTATTGTCTGTGGAGATGATGTCATGGCTGGCAGAAGGACAAGAAACCTGGATTAGGGAAGAGAGTAGCTCCCAAATATGGGAAAGGTGTATAAATATTGTTGATTGTAAACCCCACTGATTTGATATGATCTGGGGCCCTTATTCAGCTTAGGAGCCTAAGTGACCTCTGCATCCCTGTAGATCTGAGCTCACATTCTGTGGTCATAAGTAGGAATGTTTTAAGCTGCCCCAATATCAGGACCAAATAAATCCCTCTCTCCATTGTTACTGGTCATCTCTATCAGGAACAACACAATAGACCGCTTTGTGGGCCCCCACAGGACCTTGCCCTCAACTTGGATCAACAATGGTAGAGAATGTTCCATCCTCAGAAGAGAGGCTGGACAATATACTCTATGCTACACCTGAGGAAGAAGCTGAGCCTTTTTTTGCCTCAAGCATAAAAGTCTTTTTGTATTTCCATGATGCTATCTCCCCAACCCTACAAATGAACTTTGATTGGTGGGTCATTGGGATTTCTGGAAAGGTTTAAATAGGGACTAGCATCAAATCAGCACTTTTGAGAAGATTGCTTTGGTAACTATTGTAAATGGAAGAGGAATGGTACTGTGATTATAATCATTGTAATGTCTACAGTCCTGCCAGGTCCCAGAAAACAACTATTAAAGAAGTAAAGCAGTTACATGTTACTGTATGCTTGAAATGTATTATTTCTGTTAAAATTTGACTTTTAATTCTAGATTTGTCTAAAATTATTAGCATATTAAATATCAAGTATAAGACTGGGGAGATAGCAAGAAGGACTTTCAGGAGCCAGGTGATGGCTCACCTGGTTGAGAGCATACATTACAGTGTATAAGGACCCAGGTTCAAGCCCCTGATCCCCACCTACAGGGTGTGGGAGAAAGCTTCATAAGCAGTGAAGCAGTGGTGTAGGTATCTCCTTCTCTCTCCTTCTCTGTCTTCCCTCCCCCTCTCAATTTCTCTCTGTCTCTATACAAAAATAAAATAATAATAATAAATAAGAGGAAAAAAATAGACTTTCATACCTTAATGTAAAAGTACACAACAGTGTTCAGTGACTTCATAATTGTAGCAAGCAAGCAGAAAGACCTAAAAAAAGAAGACACTTATTTAATAGGTACCAAAAAGTACTTAATCAAATAGTTTCTGCTTAGACCTAAATACACTTCTCACCTCATTCCTGTTTCACTTTCCTCAATCACTCCAAGGCTAACCTTGTCAAACCAGGTAAGGACTACAAAAAAGACTGGTGTACTTTAGTGATGGCTCTTTTGGCCACTACCGGGCCACCTCATCTTCTAGGGCTCTAGTCAGGGAGTCCTAAGATTTCCACATAAACATAATGGGCTTAGACCTCTAGCAGATTCCTCTCCCCACTGTCACTGGTAATCTCCAACAGCATAGTGGAACCTCTTGTGGGTCTCTACAGGACCTTGCTCTCAGTGTAGGTCAACTTGGTGGGGACTGCCCATTCTCTGAAGGGAGGATGGTTGGCATATTCTGCCACTCAAGGAAGTACAGAATATTCCTAACTATGACTACGGAATGCGAGTTCAGACCTGCAGGGATCTAGAGGTTGCACAGGCTCCTGCACTGAATATAGGCCCCAGATAAATCTATGGGGTTTATAGTTTAAAATGTTTATAGACTTTTCCCATAATTGGGAGCTATTCTCTTCCCAGCTTTCTAGTCCTATTTCTAACTCTGACATTATCTCCCCAGACAGTGCTTTGGCCCACCTGCAAGTTAGCTGTTGGGTTCCAGCAAAAATTAGTAAAGCCATGGGTCTCTTGAAATATATCTAAAATAGATCTACTAGCTTCTTCCAAAATGGAGACCCCAAATCTCATCAGTTATATTCTTATCTTTAGGTTCCTAATTATTAAACAATTCATTCTGCTTTATATCTAAATGCAATGGAGAAGGTGGAATGTGGAACTCTGGCGGTGGGAATTGTGTGGAATTGTAGCCCTCTTATCCTATGGTCTTGTTGATCATTATTAAATCAATTTAAAAAATCACTTCATTTTATGCACAAAAAGGTATATACTATATGCACTTGCTGTTGCACTTATTTCGCTTGTACCTTTCAATATTTAGAAATCACACTAGGCATCCTTAAAACAGTATTTCCACTGTGAAACCACTAACAACTTAGAGGACATTTTTCTGCTCTCATTTGGGATTCCAGAGCATTTTGATAGTATTATGAGAGTGCTTTCACATTATAAGTATTAGATTAATGCTTTTTGCCCCTTTGAGGGAAATCTAGAGTTTATTTAACTCTCTAAGTCCATGTAGAAATTCATAAATACACATTGAAGTAGTGCCTGATACTCAGACTGCATTTTCTAAGAATCTATTTTGCTTTTTAAATACTGGAACAATCCAAACTGCAATATGACTGGCAGTACTCAACTGAATGCTTTGGCAGAATAGTCCAGAACTTCTCATGCCAAGCACTGGTATTTTCCAGAGCCATTCATAGAATGGATGTAAGCTTTATTTCAACTTATTTCAATTATTTTAGCATACCAATCTTTAATATTGCTAGAGGGTGAAAAAAGATGAGTGCTGTTTCACTTTGTTTAAATGGTCAAGAGCTTTTAAAACACTTGATTCAACAGAAATATAAATGTCTAAACTTCTAAATCCTGCTATCTCAGAAGAGGATCCCTGAGTACTCAGGTTATATCTGGCACTGGATGAGACATTTTAAAACACCACAAATTTCAGTTTTAAAAAAGAATCCTTAACAGTTAAAATAATAGCCCAAGGGGTTGTGAGATTAATTTTTATCTAGAAAGGCAATTTCAAAGTAGTTTCATTACTCCTAAAGATTGCTCATTTATCCATTTAAAAAAAATCTTACAAAGGTCCCAATTTTTTTTAAAATACCACATTGAGAAATATTGTCTGCTTGTAAACCTGGAGTTGTCATCAACTCCCTTTGGAACTGCAATCTTCCAGCTGCAGTTATATGTTCAACCTCGAAGCTCACAAATCACAAGACTTTCTCCATTATTCCTAAAGCTACCAACAGTGAAGTTGCAATGTTCACACACACACACACACACGCACACGCGCACGCACACGCACACACACACACACACAAAAGTAAAACATAGTGTAAGATCCAATGTCAGTTATATTTTCCATTTTTATTTTAGTTTCCTTCTGACCCAGAACCTCTTTTCAGATCAAAACTAATTTCTTTGAAACCCTTGGTTTGAAGATAAAATCCCACAGCTGTTAGCATCTGACACTCTTTAAAACGCTCCTAAGGTTCACAACTTTTCATCAAACACTTTAAATATTTTATGGTTCTTAATGTTATGCTACATTTGAGACAAGGAGCCATGAGACAGATTTTAAAAGTCAAAGAATAAAGACATGCAAAGAATGGAAAAGTTATAGTCCCACTTGGTTTCTCATTTACACTGTAAATCCCTTCTGTCTTGTCACAAATAACCTTGGTGCATCGTTCTCTTATGCTTTTCCTGTTCAACTCACAAGTGTATTTATTCATGTAGATGCAGCTTTTTATACTTTGGATGATCGGAAGGATAAAACTCATTATATCTGGGTCAACATCTGGCTTCTATTATATCTTGGATACTGTAGATAATGAAGAAGGAGCCTTGATTTCTTCCTCTGGACACATATATTCTTAAAAACAAATATTTTTACTTGGTTGGTGTCATAATATCCACACAAATCTGAGATAGTTTCTACATACCATTTCCTAGTTTTCTCTCCATGTCAAAACTTGATAATTATTCATTCCTCTTAACAAGCATCTCATAACATGGGCTTTCTCGTGATTTTATGTAATCATTCTTGCATAGAAAAAATGTTTGTTGACACCTAAGAAAGGGGTGGAGCCAAGATGGTGACTTTGGAGCAACACCTGCCATGAGCTCCAACAAGCAGCAGCTTGCGACCTGGAATTCTCTGGATAGGATAGGATGCTGGGCTGTCTGTGGGAGGGTGAACACAGGCTGGTCAGGATGTCACCAAAATACAGTCCCATAACTAACTCTTGGGCTGACAAAAGGAGGCCAGGGGGGCAAAGAAAGGAAATATTTTTATTATTTCTGAGCTCACCCTTCCCCCCACCCCAGAACCATCTCCCAGGGGCTGGACAATCTTTTCTAGAGTGCTTACCGCTGAGCTATTTTCTTTACCAAGATTCCTGGCTCACCAGGGGTTTCATTCCAAACCTTTTCTTTTTTGTTTAACTTCTCTTTTTCTTAAGTTGCTGGAGCTCTATTTGAGTGACAAAATACCAGACCAATCATAGACTCATCCCTGCCTGGGAAAGAAAGACTACCAGTAGTTTTGTTTTGTTTTGTTTTGTTTTGTTTTGTTTTGTTTTGTTTTGATACTTCTTACAGTTGCTGTCTTTGCTCAGGCTGCCTGTAGCTAATCCAGAGTGGTGCAAGCTGCAAAGTGACTGTTAGGGTTTTTATTTATTATTACTATTATTATATACGCATGTCCCTTTCCCCTCCTCCTTCTTCAGGCTGACCAAAATTAACTGTTGTTTTTCCCATTGCTAGGTCACTGGGTATCCTATTCATTGTGAGAGGAACTTGTTTCTCTCTACCTCTTCTTTCCACTCTCCCTTTTCCTTCCTCTTAGGTAATTAAAAAAAAAAAATCTCTTTCCTTTCACTACTCTTCCCTTTTTTTCTTTTCTTTTTTTAATTCTTTTCTTCCTTCCTTATTCTTTTGCTTTCTGAATTCACTGATACTTGTGAATAATTTTGGGGAAGAAATCTGACTCAAAGTGGACTCTGTGTGTGTGTTCTCTACTTCTCTTTCTCCTCTTTCTATCCCTAGATTTATAGTTGACAGTAGATTTGCATAACTGTCTATTCTTGCTTTCACTTTTTTCCTTTTTGTTGCTTTTTCTTTTGTTTGGTTGCTATTTTTTTCTTTTACTGGAGGTATGGTTTGGCCAGTTGGTATTGGTTGAACTGCATCAATCTTGCTTCAGTTACTATTGTAATTTCTGAGGTTGGTGACTGCACCTGTCATAAAGGTCATTAGTATAGACTGGTGGCTTATATTCAAAACACAACAACTGAAGAATGACAAAACAGAAAAATAAAAACCACATCAATGGGGGCGGAGCCAAGATGGCAACTTGGAAGCAGCTGCTGGTGTGAGCTCCAACAACAACTGCTGGAAAAGGTAGGGCTACGTGGCCTTCAGCAAGACAGTGAATAACGGGTCCTAAGGGTGACACCAAGGAGGTGACTATACCACAGTTTGGGTTAGAAATCAGAAAAAAGAAAGGAAATTTTTTTACTATTTCCAAAGCACACACCTCTCCCCTCCCCCTATAACCAGACCCTAGGGCCTGGAGAACTGCTACTAGCAGGCTCCCAGCTGAGCTTTGTTTCTGTTACTAAAATTCCTGGCTCACCAGGGGTATGATTCCAACCGTTTTCCTTTCTGAGAGCCAATCAGGAGCCGTCCAAGCTGCAGGCTGACTGTTAAGGTTTTTTAATCTGTTCTATTTTATTATTACTATTATATGCGTGTCCCTTTCCCCCCACTCTTTCAGGTTGACCAAAATTAACTCTTAGTGTATTTTGCATTGCTAGGTGACTGGGTGTCCTATCCATTGAAAGAGGAACTTGTTTCACTCTACTTACAACCTCTATCCACTCTCCCCCTTCTCCCTCACCCTAGCTAATTAAAAAAAAAAAAAACCTCTTTCCCTTCAGTGCTCTTTTTTGCTTTTCTTTTTTTATTTCTTTTTTATTTTTCTCATTCTTGTCTTCCTTTCTTCCTTCCTCCTTCTTCAGCTTCCTGAATTCACTGATACTCATTTGTGAATTATTTTGGAGAAGAAACCTGACCCAGAGTGGACTCTCTTTGTGTGTGTCTCTTCTCTACATCCTTTTCTCCTCTTTGTAACCCTAGAATTTACAGTGGACAGTAGATTTGCATAATTGTCTATTCTTGCTATCCCTTTTTTCCTTACTCTTTCTTTTTCATTTGGATGATTTGGTTGTTATTTTTTTCTTGGATTGGAGGCATTATTTGGCTAACTGGTATTGGTTAAACTGCTTCAATCCTTGCTTCAGTTACTACTGTAATTTCTGAGATTGGTGATAGCATTTGTTATAAAGGTATTTAGTATAAGGTGCCTTGTACTCAAAACACAACAATTGAAGAACAACAGAACATGAAAATAAAAAAACACATCAATAAAAAAATGGTTAAACCAAGAACAAATAAAACTGCTACTACAATGAATGAAGACAAGAGTCCAGAAGAAACTACAAATCAGTCAGAGGTAACCATAGATAAGAAAACTATGCAAGAAATAATAAATTTAATAATCACAGAAATGATGACAACTATGGAGGAAAGGGCTACCAGAATTAGGAAAACAGCACATGAGATGCTCAAGGAAAATACTAGCTACTTCAAGGTAATTAGAGAACTGAAAGCTGAAATAGCTGAACTGAAGAAAGAAACTGAGGGAAGGGAAAGCAGACTAACAGAAGCAGAAAACAGAATTAGCCAGACACAGGATAAGCTAGAGAAAACTGAGAAAGAGGTAAAAGAGCTAAAAAGGAGATTGAGAGACACTGAAAACAACAACTGAGACATATGGGATGATCTCAAAAGAAGTAACATTCATATAATTGGCCTGCCAGAGGAAGAAAGTGAGGAAGGGGAAGCAAACATTCTAGAGGAAATTATATAGGAAAACTTTCCAGACCAGAAAAATAGAAAGGACATTAAGATTCAAGAGGTCCAGAGAGACCCAAACAAAATCAACCCTGACCTGAAGACACCAAGACACATCATAGTTACAATGAAAAGAAGTAAGGATAAAAAAGGATCCTAAAGGCTGCAAGAGAAAAACAAAAAGGCACATACAGGGGAAAACCCATAAGACTATCAGCAGACCTCTCCACTCAAACTGTAAAAACCAGAAGAGAATGGCAAGATATCTATCGAGCCCTGAATGAAAAAGGGTTTCAACCAATGATAATATATCCTGCTAGACTTTCATTCAAACTAGATGGAGGGGTCAAAAATTTCTTAGACAGACAACAGTAAAAGAAGGCAACCATCACCAAGCCTGCCATGAAAGAGGTTCTAAAAGACCTCTTATAAACAAGAACATCACTATATTACTTACAATATATCATAGCAAATAAAATTAAATCCAAAATATCAATAAATGTCAATGGCTTAAACTCACCCATCAAAAGGCAGAGTGGGAGGATAGGTCAGAAAACATAACCCAACCTTATGCTGCTTGCAAGAATCCCATCTGACACAACAAGATAAACACAGACTTAAAGTGAAAGGATGGAAAACTATCATACAGGCTAATGGACCACAAAAAAAGTCAGGAACAGCCATTCTCATCTCTGACACAATAGATTTTAAATTAAATAAAGTAATAAAAGATAGGCAAGGCCATTACATAATGATTAGAGGATCAATCAGCCAAGAAAACGTAACAATTATTAACATCTATGCACCCAGTGAGGGACCATCTAAATACATCAAACACCTACTGAAAGAACTACAAAAATACATCATTATTAATACAATAATAGTGGGAGACTTCAACAGCCCACTCTCACACTTAGAGCCACAAAGCAGAGAATCAACAAAGATACAAGAGAATTAAATGAAGAGATGTACAGACTAGACTTCCTGGACATTTTCAGAGTTCTTCACCCTAAAAACATTTTCTTTTCAAATCCACACAACACATACTCAAGAATAGACCACATGTTAGGCCACAGAGACAGCATCAACAAATTCAAGAGCATTGAAATCATCCCAAGTATCTTCTCAGACCACAGTGGAGTAAGCTAACATTTAACAACAAACAGAAAATTAAAAAAGACACAGAATTTTGAAACTAAACAACATACTGTTTAAGAACCACTGGGTCAGAGAGATACTCAAGCAAGAAATTCAAATGTTCCTAGAGACAAATGAAAATGAAGACATAAGCTATCAAAATATTTGAGACACAGCTAAAGCAGTATTGAAAGGGAAACTTATAGCCATACAATCACATTAAACAACAAGATAAAGTTCAAATAAATGACCTTACTGCACACCTTAAGGACTTAGAGAAAGAGGAACCGTAAAGCAACCAGAATGACAGAAATCACTAAAATTAGAGCAGAAAGAAACAACATCAAAAATAACCATACAAAATATCAATGAATGCAAATGTTGATTCTTTGAAATATTTAAAAAGATTGACAAACCCCTAGACTCACTAAAAAAAAAAAGACTCAAATAAATAGAATTGTAAATGATAAAGGAGATATCACAATTGACACCACAGAAAATCATGTGAAACTTCTATGAAGAATTATACGCGACCAACCTAGATAATATGAAGAAATGGAAGAATTCCTAGAAACATACCCTTCCAAAACTGAACCAAGAAGAACTACAAAACCTAAATGCATCAATCACAGACAAACAAATCAAAATAGTTATTAAGAATCTCCCCAGCAACGAAAGTCCTGGACCTGAGGGCTTCACAAATGAATTCTACAAAAATTTCAGGAAACGGCTAATATCTATACTTCTAAAGCTCTTCCACATGATTGAAGAAATAAGAACACTCCCTTCAATCTTCTATAAAGCCAACATCACCCTGATACTAAAAGCAGATAGGGACTCAGCAAAAAAGTAAAACTACAGACCAATATCTCTGGAGAACATAGATGCCAAAATATTAAACAGATATTGGCCAACTGGATACAACAGCACATCAAAAAGACTGTTCATCATGACCTCGGCCTCGCGTGAGCTTAATGTGCAGCTTGACTATACGAGAATCTGGCATGAAGTCCAGCCAGTCTATCTTGGCGTTACTCTCGATCGCACCCTGTCATTTCACAAACATCTCATAAAAACTGCAGCAAAGGTGGGCGCTAGGAATAACATCATTGCAAGACTGGCCAGCTCCTCATGGGGCACGAGCGCTTCCACACTACGATCATCATCTCTGGCATTATACTATTTCACTGCAGAATACTGTGCCCCAGCATGGTTCCGTAGCCCCCATGTCCACTTGGTCGATTCCAAATTATATTCCTCCATGAGGATAATTTCTGGAACCATCCATTCCACCCCGGTTCCATGGCTGCCAGTTCTTAGCAACATTGCCCCGCCAGATATTCGTCGGGATGCGGCATCATCTAAGTTCATTTCCCATGTCTACGCTCGACCGGACCTGACAATATACGCGGATATCTTCACCCAACCTGTCCAACGCTTGACGTCTCATCATCCAATCTGGTCTCCTATGCCTACACTGAACTTCTCTGTTCCAGACTCTTGGAAACAGAGTTGGCAGTCAGCTGAGGTAAAGAACAAACACCTCATCACAGACCCCTGCAAGCGTCAACCCGGCTTTGACCTAGCACATTATGATTGGGCCCTCCTCAATTACTATTGAACAGGCCATATCCGGTGCGCTGCTATGTTCCATCGCTGGGGAGCCAGAGATGACCCAAACTGCCCCTGCGGCTCCAGACAGACTATGAACCACATAGTCAACAACTGCCACCTCTCCAGATTCAAAGGAGGTCTCAAAACTTTACATCAGGCTCAACCTGACGCTGTTGACTGGCTACGGAAGAAGGGCAAATGCTAGAAGAATCATGACCAAGTGGGATTTATCCCAGGAATGAAGGCTGGTTCAACATACATAAGACAATCAATGTCATTCACCACATAAAGGAAAACCAAAAACCACATGATTATCTTAATAGATGCGGAGAGGCCTTTGACAAAATCCAACACCCATTCATGCTCAAAACTCTACAAAAAATGGGAATAGATGGGAAATTCCTCAAGATAGTGGAATCCATATATAGCAAACTTACAGCCAACATCATACTCAATGGACAGAAGCTAAAAGCATTCCCACTCAGATCAGGAACTAGACAGGGATTTCCACTATCACCATGACTCTTCAATATAGTATTGGAAGTTCTTGCCATAGCAATTAGGCAAGAAAAAGAAATCAAAGGAATACAGATTGGAAGGGAAGTAGTCAAGCTCTCACTATTTGCAGATGATATGATAGTATACATAGAAAAGCCAAAAGAATCCAGTAGAAAACTACTGGAAGTTATTGGGCAATATAGCAAGGTGTCAGGCTACAAAATCAATGTACAAAAAAAAATGGCATTTCTTTATGCAAACACTAAATCTGAAGAAGTGTATATCCAGAAATCATTCCCATTCACTGTTGCAGCAAAATCAGTAAAATACCTAGGAATAAATCTGACCAAAGAAGTGAAAGACTTGTATACTGAAAACTATGAGTCACTATTCAAGGAAATAGAAAATGATACTAAAAAATGGAAAGATATCCCATGCTCATAGATTGCAAGAATAAATATCATCAAAATGAATATTCTCCCCAGAGCCATATACAAATTTAACACAAAAATTTCCATCAAGATTCTTTAAGAGAATAGAAAAAAATCTACAGTCATTTATTTGGAACCAGAAAATACCTAGAATTTCCAAAAAAAATCTTGAGGAAAAGAAACAGAAATGGAAGCATCATACTCCCAGATCTCAAACTATATTATAAGGCCATCATCATCAAAACAGCCTGGTACTGGAACAAACATAGGCACACAGAGCAGTGGAACAGAATTCAAAGCCTAGAACTAAACCCCCACACCTATGTACATCTAATCTTTGATAAGGAGGGCCTAAAGTATTAAATGGAGTAAGGAGGATCCCTTCAATAAATGCTTCTAGGGAAACTGGGTTGAAACATGCAGAAGAATGAAACTGAAACACTTTATCTCATCAGAAACAAAATTCAACTCCAAATGGATCAAGGACCTGGATGTTAGACCAGAAACTATCAAATACTTAGAGGAAAACATTGGTGGAACACTCCCACCTAAACCTCAAGGACATCTTTGATGTTATAAACTCAACTGCAAGGAACATCAAGGCAGAATCAATTCAATGGGACTACATCAAATTCAAAAGCTTCTGCACAGCTAAAGAAACTATCACACAAAAAAGGAGACCCATTCCAGAATGGGAGAAGATCTTCACATCCCATACATCAGACGAGACTAATCACCAATATATACAAAGAGCTCAGCAAGCTTAGCACCAAAAAATCAAATGACCCAATCCAAAAATGGGCAGAGTATATGAACAGAACATTCACTATTGAAGCAATTCAAAAGGCTAACAAACACATTAAAAATGCTCCAGGTCGATGATTCCAGAGACATGCAAATAAAGAAAACATTGAAATACCACCTCACCCCTGTGAGAATGGCATACATCAAGGATAGCAGCAACAAAGGCTGGAGAGGCTGTGGGGACAGTGGAACCCTTCTGTACTGCTGGTGGAAAGTGTAAATTGGTCCAATCTCTCTGAGAGCAGTCTGGAGAACTCTCAGAAGGCTAGACATAGATCTTCCATATGACCCAGTATTCCCTCTCCTGTGGATATACCCCAAGGACTCCATAATACCCAACCAAAAAGATATGTGTACACCTATGTTCATAGCAGCACAATTCCTAATACCTAAAACCTGGAAGCAACCCAGGCACCCAACAACAGATGAGTGGCTGAGAATGTTGTGGTATGTATACACAATGGAATACTATGCAGCTATTAAGAACAATAAACCCACCTTCTCTGACGCATCTTGGATGGAGCAAGAAGAAATTATGTTAAGTGAGCTAAATCAGAAATATAAAGAAAAGAATGGAATTATCCCACTCATAAACAGAAGTTGAGAAAGAAGAACAGAAAGGGAAACTAAAAGCAGGATTTGACTAAATTTGGAGCAGGGCACAAAAGTAAAAACCCTGGGTTGAGGATGAGGGTGGATGTTCAGCTTCACGGGGTGGGTGTAGAGGCCAGGGGGTGGGATGGGACACAGTCTTTTGGTGGTGGTAATGGTGTTTATGTACACTCCTTTCAATATGTAGTCATATAAATCACTATTTAATTAATATGAGGGGAAAATTGATTGTATGTCTCAAACTTTTTAAAGCACAGACTGAGCCTTTTTAATACATAGGCTGAGTCTTTGATATGTTGACTCTCTTAAAAGCTTAGACCAGGGAGAACAGAAGCAACCGGTGGCACAGCTATATACAAATCATGTCAAAATTATGCTGATGTTGTATATTATACAGAAAATCCTAACAAAGGGATATTTCAAAGTTAACCCAATTGCTAGATAATGTGATTATAGCAATAACTATCTATTTTCTTTTTAAAATTTTTAAAAAATATTTATTTTATTTATTTATTCCCTTTTGTTGGCCTTGTTGTTTTATTGTTGTAGTTATTATTGTTGTCATCCTTGTTGAATAGGACAGAGAGAAATGGAGAGAGGAGGGGGAAGACAGAGAGGGGGAGAGAAAGATAGACACCTGCAGACCTGCTTCACCACTTGTGAAGCGACTCCCCTGCAGGTGAGGAGCTGGGGTCTCAAACTGGGATCCTTAGGCAGATCCTTGTGTTTTGTGCCACGTGTGCTTAACCCACTCCTCCACCACCTGACTCCCTATCTATTGTCTTCTTAACCCTAATATTGCAGGAACCTCTCACTTACTCTGTTGAGCCTGTATTTCCCCAGTGCTGGAACCTCTAGAGTGGGTCTCACTTTCCTGCATGCTTCTCTCAAGTCATACCAAATGATATTGCATCAATGATCCCAACCTAATCAATGTAATGAGTGCCACCTCAGCATGCTTCATTTCAGACTGTGTCCAGAGGTGTCAGTCATGGAATGTCAGCTCTTCACCCTCATTACTCAGCTGAGACCTTTCCTTTCATAGTATTCTCTAATTCCATTCCAAGAGATTCACTTCCCAACAAAGTCCCAAAACCTAGATATAGACCAGGTTCCATAAGATAGAGCATATGTTCACAGGTATCCATAAATTAGGGCAAAATATATACCTGAAAGCAAAAGTACACAATAGTCTGTAGTGAGTCAGTATCAAGTTCATAATGAAATAGTATCTAATTAGTCTTAGACACCCTCCTCACTTATTTCCCTATTACAGTTCTCTCACTCACTCCAAAGCTAACCTTATCAAAGCAAGGACTGCAAAAGCTGAATAAAGGTAAGAGACCAGAATACCTTATTGATGACTCTTTAGTCACTATCAGGCCACCCCATCAGCTGGGGCCCTAATCGGGAACTCCTGAGATTCCCAAACAGACATGATGGGCCTAAACATCAAATAAATCCCTCTCTCCATTGTTACTGGTCATCTCTATCAGGAACAACAAAATAGACCCCTTGGTGGGCCCCCCATAGGACCTTGCCCTTAACTTGGACAACAATGTAGAGAATGTTCAATCCTCCAAAAGGAGGCTGGACAACATACTCTATGCTACACCTGAGGAAGATGGGTCGATATTGGGGCAACTTAGAATGTTCCTACTCATGACCACAGAATGTGAGCTAAGATCTAGAGGGATGCAGAGGTCACAAAGGCTTTTAAACTGAATATGGGCCCCAGACCTAATCAAATCGATGGGGTTTACAGTCAATAATATTTATACCTCTTTTCCATGTTAGTGAGCTATTCTCTTCCCTGATCCAGCTTTCTGTCCCTTTTCCAGCCATGACATCATCTCCCCAGACAATAACTTGGATCCACCTGCACATCAGATTTCAGGCTCAGGCAAAAAAAAAAAAAAAAAAAAACTAGTATAGCCACAGGCCCTTAGGCCCTTCTGAACATAACTAAAATGTGCCTACTAGCTATCTACAAAATGGAACACACACCCCTGTAACTCTTCATCTGCACTATTCCAGCCTTTAGGTCCATGATTAGTCAACAATTTGTTTGGCTTTGTATGTTAACTCTCTTTTCAACCACCAGGTTCCAAATGCTAGCATGATGCCAACCAGACTTCCCAGGACAGACAACCCCACCAATGTGTCCTGGAGCTCAGCATCCCCAGAGCCCTACCCTAGTAGGGAAAGGGAGAGGCAGGCTGTGATTAGGTGGATCAACCTGTCAATGCCCATGTTCATTGGGGAAGCAATTACAGAAACCAGACCTTCCACTTTCTGCTTCCCACAATGACCTTGGGTCCATACTCTCAGAAGGTTTAAGAATAGGTAAGCTATTCAGGGAGCAGATGGGATAAGGAGATCTGGTGGTGGGAACTGTGTGGAGTTGTACCCCTCTTATCCTATGGTTTTGTCAATGCTTCCTTTTTACAAATAAAGAAATAAAAAAGAAATGTTTGTTTAAACTTCTGATTAGAAATAGCATATTCAAGATGCTTTTTTATGTGTATGTTTGTGCACAGATTTCAGAAATTAGAACACAAAGAAAATATAGGTTTTTGTTTTAATAAATACCACCAAAACTTTTTTTAAATTTTTTTTTTATTTGAAGTGAAGCATGCTGAGGTGGTACTGATTGCATTGATTAGGCTGGGATCAGTGGATGCAGTATCATTTGGTATGACTTGAGAGTATGCAGGAGAGTGAGCCTCACCCTAGAGTTTCCAGGACTGGAGGAAATATAGGCTCTATAGAGGAAATGGGAAGTTCCTGCTGTTTTAGGGTTTAAGAAGACAATAGATAGTTACTGCTATAATCACATTGTTCGGCAATTTGGGTTAACTTTGAAATATCCCTGTTATGATTTGCTGTATTGTACATACCATCACCATATATAAGTCCTTTGACATGATTTGCATATAGCTGTGTCACCAGTCGCTTTTGTTCTCCCTGGACTAAGCTTTTAAGAGAGTCAACATATCAAAGACTCAGTCTATGTATTAAAAAGGCAGTCTGTACTTTAAAAAGTTTGAGACACTCAATCAGTTTTTCCCCTCTTATATTAATTAAATAGTGATTTATATGTCTAAAAATTGACAGGATTGTACATAAACACCATTCCCACCACCAAAAGACTGTGTCCCATCCCACCCCTCTCCCCTCCCTTCCCACCCCACCCTATAAAGCTGAACATCCACTGTCACCCTCAACCCTGGTTTTTTACTTTGGTGCCCTGCTACAAATTAAGTCAGATCCTGCTTTGATCCACCAAGCCATTTTTACTGAAACAAAATCCTTTTTGAAAAATTAAATTTATTCATTTTTTTCACCACTCCCGTCACCAAAGGTCTGTGTCCCTATCACCACCACCTTATATAACCACTATAGTTCTCCCACAATCTCTGAAACAGGCTGACACTTTGTGTTTTTTTTCACATTCATATGCTTACTTCTCTACATTCCTCCTTACTTTAATTTCTTCACTAAGAATAGTTTTCTCCAATTCCATCCACTTTATCCCAAGAACATAATAGTATCCAATCATCTATTGAAGGGAATTTTGGTTGTTTTCAGGTTTTTGCCATTATTAATTAAGCCACTATGCATATATCCCTTCAAATCACTGTTAATATATCTTTTGGGTATATGCCTACTAGTGGAATTGCTGGATCATACAGCATTTCTGTTTGCATTTTTTTAAGGATACTGCATACTGCTCTCCATAGTTGATGCACCAGTTTGCATTCCCACCAGCAGTGTGATAGAGTTCCTCTCCATCCATATCATCTCCAACTCTTACGTTCTCTTGTTTTATTGATGGAACCTATTCTCAATGTGGTTTTAATTTGCATTTCTCTGGTTATGAGTGAAATGGAACACTTTTGCATATCTGTAGGCCACGTTATATCTTCTTTAAAGAACTGTTAATTCGTATCTTCTACTCAATTTTTTTATTGGGTTGTTCTATCTCTTCTGGTTGAGCTGTATTAGTTCTTTATAGACGTTTTATATCAACTGCTTATCTGAAATGTATGAAAATATCTCTTCACATTTGTTGGGTTTCCTGTTTATCCTTATGGAATTTTCTTTTTACTTATTTATTTTTTATTTACTTACTTTATTCTCTTTTGTTGCCATTATTGTTTTATTGTTGTCATCATTGTTGGATAGGGCAGAGAAAGATGGAGAATGAAGGGGAAGACAGGGAGGGGGAGAGAAAGATAGACACCTACATACCTGCTTCACTGCCCTTGAAGCAACTCCCCTGCAGGTGGGGAGCCGGGGGAGCGAACCCGGATCCTTTAGCCGGTCCTTGCACTTTGCGCCACTTGTGCTTAACCCGCTGTGCTACCGCCTGATTCCCATGGAATTTTCTTTTGTTGTGTAAAAGCATTTTAATTTGATATAATCCCATTTATTCATTTTTGGTTTTGTTTTCCTTGCGCCTGGCGTGGAGTCTACAAGTATATCTTTAATGTTAAGGTCCTGGAATGTTCCACAATGTATTCTTCTATGTATTTTATAGCTTCAGGTCTGATATCCATATTTTGATCTATTTTGAGTTAATTTTGGTGCAAGGTGTTAGGTGGTGGTAAGGTTTCATTTTCCTACATGTGTTTGTCCAATTCACCCAACGCCTTTTGTTAAAGAGACTTTCTTTTCTCCATTGGACAGTTTTGGCCCCTTTATCATAGATAATGTGCCTATGCATGTGCAGGTTTAGTTCTCTATCTCAACACAAATCTCTGTTCAATTTCCTTGAAATATGTTATTGAAATTTTAATAGAGATTGCATTGATTCTATATATTGCTTTTGGGAAAATTGCCATTTTAATGATATTTATTCTTCCAATCTATGAAAGGGGATGTTCTTCTATTTCTTTGTGTCACTTTCTATTTCTTTTAACAATGTCCTATAGTTTTTTTTTTAAAAAGGTCCTTCATCTCCTTTGTTAGATTATTCCTAGATATTTTATCTTTTTGAATTCAATTGTAAATGGAATTGCTTCCTTGTGTTCCCTTTCCTCTGTCCCTTCTTTGTATAAGGAAATGACACAGGCTTATGAATACTGAGTTTGTAACCTGTTACTTTATTGAATATATTGATGGTTTCCAATAGTTTTTTGCCTGAGTTTCTTGGGATCCTCTAGGTATAATAGCATATTATCTGCAAATAACAATACTTTAACTTCATCTTTCCCAATATGAATTCCTTTAATACCTCTTTCTTACCTAGTTGAAGTAGTGAGGACTTCTAGAATTATGTTGAATAGAAATGGTGAGAGTGGAGAGGCCAGGTGGTGATGCACCTGGTTGTGTGCACGTATTATAATGCGCAAGGACTCAGGTTCAAGTCCCTGGTCCCCACATACAGGAGAAAAGCTTTGTGAGTGGTGAGGCAGGGCTGGAGTGTCTCTCTGTCTTTCTCCCTCTCTGTATCCACCTTCCCTCTCAATTTCTGAGTGTCTCTATCTTATAAACAAAAAAATATAAAAATAATAATAAAGGGAGTCGGGCTGTAGCGCAGCAGGTTAAGCACAGGTGGCGCAAAGCACAAGGACCGGCATAAGGATCCCGGTTCTAACCCCGGCTCCCCACCTGCAGGGGAGTAGCTTCACAGGCGGTGAAGCAGGTCTGCAGGTGTCTATCTTTCTCTCCCCCTCTCTGTCTTCCCCTCTTCTCTCCGTTTCTCTCTGTCCTATCCAACGACGACGACAACAACAATAATAACTACAACAATAAAACAACAAGGGCAACAAATAAATAAAATAAAAATATATTTAAAAAAATAATAATAACAACAAAAGAAATAAAGAAATAGTGAGAGTGGACATCCTTGCTCATTTCATGATTTAAGGGGAAAGCTTTCAGTTTGTCTCTGTTCAGCACAACGTTCACCATGGGTTTGTCATATATAGCCTTTATTATGTAGAGGAATTTTTCTACCACTCCAAATTTCTTGAAGGCCTTTATCATAAATGCATGTTGGACATGATAAAATGATTTTTTTCTGCATTAATTGATAAGATCAGGTGGTCTTTGTCTTCTTTTTGTTGATATGATGGATTACATTGATTTGTGGATGCTGGACCATCCCTGTTTTCCAGGGGTGAATCCCACTCGGTCATGATGGATTATTCCCTTAAAATATTGTCAGATATGATTAGCCAAGATTTTGTTAAGGATCTTTTTATCAATGTTCATCAGAGATATAGGTCTATAGCTTTCTTTTTGTGGAGTTCTTTTCTGCTTTGGGTATCAGATTAATATTAGCCTCATAAAATGTGTTTAGTAGTATTCCCTCTTCTTCAACTTTCTGGAAGAGTTTGAGGAGAATGGGTGTTAGTTCTTCTTTGAATGTTATATAGAATTCGTAAGTATAGCTATCTGAACCTGGGCTTTTGTTCTTGGGGAAGCTTTTGATCACTGTTTCAATTTCTGCTCTAGTGATTGGCCTATTAAGTTTATTTACTTCTTCTTGTGTCAAAGTTGGCAATTGGTATGGCTTTATTTCTTGTTGAATTTATTTCCATATACATGTCCATAGTCTTGCATGATCTTTTGTATCTCTGCCTCATCTATCGTAACATCTCATCTTTCATTTCTGAGTATTTTTTACCATATCTTTCTCTATTTTTTTCTTAATGGATGTGGCTAGTGGTTTACCTATTTTGTTTTATCCTTTCAAAGAGCCAATCTTGGTTTCATAAATCTTCATGATGATCTTGTTTCTTATTTAGTTGACTTGTGCTCTGATTTTAACTATTTTCTCTCTCCTACTGACCTTTGGATTTTTTTTCTCCTCCAGTGTTATCTCTGGGGCTCAGTGCCTGCACTACGAATCCACCGCTCATGGTGGCCATCTTTTTTCCATTGTTGTTGTTGCTGTTATTGTTGTTGGTGATGCCGTTGTTATTGTTGGACAGGACAGAGAGAGTTTGAGAGAAGAGGGCATGACAGAGAGGGGGAGATAAAGATATACACTTGCAGACCTGCTTCACCATTTTTGAAGTGATGCCCCTGCAAGTAAGGAGCTGGGGGTTAGAACCAAGATCTTTGCTCTAGTCCTTCAACTCTGCACTATATGAGCTTAACCTGGTGTGTCACTGCCCAACCCCTTTTGCTGTGTTTCTAAATGGTTCAGTTGTGTTCTTTCCCTGCTTTGCTGTGTACCATAGGATCTGATGACTAGTTTCTTCAGTTTCATTGATATCAAGGAAATTCTTAGTTTCTTTTTTGATTTCTTCAATGACCCATAGGTTATTCAGAAGCTTGTTGTTTACTCTCCAAACTTTGGGGGATTTTCTTTTTTTATGGTTGATTTCTACCATCATAACATCATTATCTGTGAAGATGAATTTTCTGATTTTAATATTCACATATTTTTAACGTTGTCTTTATGGCCCAGCATATGGTCAATACTTGTAAATGATCCATGTGTACTAGAGAAGAATGTGTATTCATTTCTTTTGGGATGGAAAGTTCTGCATCTATTTGCTGGGTCCACTTTGTCTATGGTTTCATTTAAAATTGCTACTTCCCTATTGATTTTTTTCCTGTAAGTGGTGTTGTTAAAAACAAAAAAAAAATAAGAAAAGGGAAGAAATTAATGGAAAATAACAGTACTATCAAAAAATAGTCTGAGACTTATAAGATACAATGTGTTAGTTATTATACTTATGAAAACCACAACAAAGACCAAGGAACAGAGAGCAACAGAAAGTACAAGTAAAATTAGTGAAGAAATCACCATAGAAACCCATCCACAGGGAGTCGGGCAGTAGCACAGCAGGCTAAGCCACATGACACAAAGCCAAGGACCAGTGTAAGGATCCCAGTTCCAGACCCTGGCTCCCCACCTGCAGGGGAGTCCTTTCATAAGTGGTGAAGTAGGTCTGCAGGTGTCTGTCTTTCTCTCCCCCTCTCTCTTTACCCCTCCTCTCTCCATTTCTCTCTGTCCTATCCAACAACAATGACATCAACAACAACAACAATAATAATTACAGCAATAAAACAACAAGGGCAACAGAAAGGGAATAAATAAATAAATATTTTTTAAAAGCATCCGTACAGGGCAGATGGTAGATAACATAATGGTTATGCAAATAGACTCTCATGCCTGAGACTCCAAAGTCGCATATTCAATCCACCATACCACCATAAACCAGAGCTGAGCAGTGGTCTGGTAAAAAAAAGTAAAATAAATAAAATAATAACAGACAGGAGCAAATGGAAAAAGAAGCAACAACCTTAAAACAAAAATTAGAATGGATGTAAGTAACCCATATATATTAATAATCACCCTAAGCAAAATGGCCTAAATCCACCTGTCAAAAAGACTCAGAGTAGGTAAACAGATTAAAGGGCAGGATCTATTATATGTCTCCAGGAAATACATATTCAAAGAAAAAATAAACATAAGCTTAATGTCAGAGGATAGAGCAAGATGCTCCAAGTCAATAATACAGAAAAAGGGAAAGACCAGAGACACACCCTTCTAGGGAAAGAGAGAAGCAGACTGGGAGTATGGATCGACCAGTCAACGCCCATGTTCAGCGGGGAAACAATTACAGAAGCCAGACCTTCCACCTTCTACAACCCTCAATGACCCTGGGTCCATGCTCCCAGAGGGATAGAGAGTGGGAAAGCTATTGGGGAGGGGATGGGATATGGAGATTGCATGGCGGGAATTGTGTGAACCCCATCCTATGATTTTGTTAATGTCTCCTTTCTTAAATAAAAAAAAGAAAGAAAGAAAAGAAAAAGGGGAAGAAACAGCAATTATGTCCTCAAGTAAAATACACTTTCAATTAAAGAAAGTAAGTAGAGATAGAGAGGGACATTACATAATGGTCAAAGAATCAATCCAACAAGAAGACATAACCATTATACATATTTAACCATTTAACCACATTTAACCATTATCCACATTTAAGTGTACTCAAATATATAAAATAAGTTCTCACTTAAAATTTTAAATTTATTTTATTAGTGATTCATTAATATCTGCAAGACTGTGGGATAAGAGAGATTCAATTCCCACCACGATAGTTCTGTATCCCATCTCCTCCATTAGAAATTTCTCCATTATTTATCCCTCTGGGATTAGGGCCAAAGATCTTTATGAGGTGCAGAAGGTGGGAGGTATGGCTTCTGTAACTGCTTCTCCACTGGACATGGGCATTGACAGGTCGATCCATACTCCCAGCCTGTGTTTATTTTTCCCTAGTTAAGTAGAGCTTTGGGGAGGTAGAATTCCAAGACACACTGGTGAGGTTGTCTGCCCAGGGAAGTCAGGTTGGCATCATGCTAGCATCTGCAACTTGGTGGCTGAAAAAGCATTAAGCTAAAGCAGAACAAATTGTATAATAATCAAGAATCTAAAGGTAAGAATAGAACAGATGAGATTTGGGGTCTTCGTGGAAGAAGCTAGGAAGTCTATTTTTGCTATATTCTGGAAGAAGCTAGGAAGTCTATTTTAGCTATATTCTGATGGGCCTGTGACTTTACTAATTTTTGCCTGGGTCGGACAGCTAACATGCAGGTGGGCTAAAAGTATTGTCTGGGAGGATTGTGTTGGAAATAGGACTAGAAAGCTGTATCAGGGCAGAGAGTAGCTCCAAAATATGGACAAAGTATATACATTGCCTTAACTGTAAACCCCATCATTCTGACCCAGACCTATGCCTAATCATATTTAGCACAGGAGCTTGTATAACCTTGCATCCTTGTCAGTCTGAATTCATATTCCATGGTCATGGCTAGGAACATTCTAGGCACTCATTTCAGGACCAGTTTTCCTTGAGTGGCATAGTATGTTGACCCAGTACCTCTTCAGAGAGTGGGCAATTTCTACCACTGTTATTTTACATTGAGGGAAATGTCCTGTAGAGGCCCACAAGAGGGTTTCTATATCATAGGGATCACAGGATTCCCTGAAAAGAGCCCCAGATGATAGGGTGGCCTGGTAGTGACCAAAAGGGCCATTATTAGAGTGTGCCAGTCTCTTGCCCTTATCCAGTTTTTGTATTCCTTACTGATAGAGGGTTAGACTTAGAGTTATTAAGGGAAGTGAAATAAGAAGTAGGTAAGGAGGGTAGCTAGTTCTAAATAGAGAATATTTGATTAAGTAATTTATTGTGTCCTTTTATATTAAAGGATGAGTTCTTCTAACAAGGAAAATATAAGATATTTTGGCTTAAATACTACATAAATTATTGTCTTTATTCCCCGTATGACAGAAATCATTTCGTTAGAGGGGACAGATCTACCCCACGCATTTATTCAGAGGCCCAGGTTCCTGCCACTTTACTGTTCATCTTTCCTCTCATACACAAAAGAAATGAAGACCCAGGAAGAACCTTAAGAAATTGTGCCCACCAATTCAGGTCAGATTTTATTAATAAGAACTTAGTCTTACAATAAGGGAAAATATAATCAAGTCAGTAAATTCATATATAACTCCATTTTGTAGCAAAAAGAATGAATGAGTTTGATAGAATTATCAGTTCTGCTACAGTTACTAAATCTGCAAATATGATAGTAATCATTCAGATACTTAACCTCAATTAATGAGAGAAATTCCTTAAGTTAAATCCAGGAGAGTGTAGAATTGGCATGCATAGATTTTTATTAGTGATTTAATATTGAATTACAAAATTATATGACATCAGGGGTATAATTGCACACTATTCCCACCGCCAAATTTCTGTGTCCCCATTCTCTTCATTAGAAACTTCAGGGGGGCAGGCAGTGGTGCGCAGTGGTGCACCTGGTTAAGCACAGACACTACAGTGTGCAAAGACCTGGGTTCAAGCCGCTGGTCCCCACCTGTAAGGGGAAAGCTTCACAAGTGCTGAAGTAGAGCTGCAGGTGTGTCTCTGTCTTTTTCCCTATCTCCCCCAACCCTCTCAATTTTTTTTTGTCTCTATCTAATAATAAAATTAAAAAAAAATTTTTAAAAACAATAAAAAAAAAAGAAACCAGAAGTTCTCCGGAGGTCACAGATATGGATTGACTATTACTTCTATAATGACCCATATTTATATATACTTGCCCATTTTTTTCCTATGGTCTTGCCTCCCCTTCTTTCTAAGTCACATCTATACCTATTGTTATTTCTAAGTGCCCTTCCTTTTTTCCTCTTCTCTATCCAGGTCTTGGGGTCTTGATGGAATTGGGAGTTCAGAGCCCTCTGATATATTTTTAATGGTAATATTTTTAAATGTGTGTGCTCTAAATTATTTAGACTTTTCTTCAAATATTATATTTTTTTAAAGGGCTTACTGTTATTTGGTCATCCTTGGCTATCTAAAGTAACTAGTCATTTCTCCTTGTCTGCAGAAATGTCATATAAATATTCTAATCAGTTAGGACAAAATCTCCACAACACTCCCACTTATCACACTTTTTTCTCGAATTTGTGGCCATCAATTCTGGAGCACTTCAAAAGGTTAAGCAGCAATAAAATTTTAATTAGTGAACACTTTGAAAGCATACACAAATAAACTAAAAGAGACTTTTGTGTCTAGAAATAAAATGCATCAAATGTGTGTTCTACAGTAAAAAGTCAATTCCAAAACCAGGCTTGGGAAAGACAATAGAGGAAGCTGTAATCCCCTCTTGTTTGGATATAAGCCTACACTGGAAGACATGCCTGACTCCTGTCTTGCTGGCACAATAAACACACTTAACTAAAAGCATACAAAAGGACCTTTATTGTTTTTCTGGAAGATAATAAGACCATCTGAATAGTTTAATGCCTTTTTTGGCAGAGAGAGATAGAGGCAGGGAAATTTGGCAACTCACAAGTAGCAATAAAATGGCCACATGATATGAGTGTTTTGGAAATACAGCAATGAGAGCAATGTAAGATGTATAATTGTAATCAAGATCTTCTACTTAGAATGTTACATGGCTCTAAGGGGCTGTCACTACACTGAGCCTGGTAGCTAGCTCTTAGAAAAGGAGGGAGCCCACAATTAAGTACTAATGAAGGTCACTTCAGGACTTTACCTTGCAGTCCACTATTTTTTGGCCTCATAGGCAAGATATCCTGTGCAATGTCTATATGAGCCAAGGACCATATAAAATGTGATATAAAAGGTGACTATGTACTAAACATAAAGCTTCTTAGCATGTGCACTCTAAGAGATTTCTAATGTTTTAAAGAAATTTTACTCATTTCTTTTTCTGGAAACGTTGACACCTCAGTTACATGACCCTTGTAGATTACTCTGATTAGCCTCTTCAGTGCCTGTAAACAACTCATAGGTACATGCTTGTTGCTTTGGTAGCTTGTGTTCTATTCTCTTTTTTAAAAAAAAAAATGGTGGAACTTTATTGGGGATTGCATTAAATTACATATGGCTCTCAGTAGAATAGTCATTTGATGATGTTAATTCTTCTGACTGATAAGCATAGAAGACCCACTTGTCTTTTCTCAGATTTTGGAGCTACTCTCTTCCCCAATCCAGCTTTCTAGTCCTATTTCTAACTCTGACACCGTCTTCCCAGCAGTCAGGCCCAGGAAAATATTAGTAATGTCATGGTCCCCTTGGAATGTACCTAAAATAGATGCTTTTTCCATAAGGAAGTCTCCAAATCCCATTGGTTATATTCTTACCATTAGATTCCTGATTATTAAACAAATTGTTCTGTTTTATATCTTAATGCTTTTCAGCTACCAAGTTCCAGATGCTACCATAACACCAAGTTGACTTCCCTGGGCATATGACCTCACCAATGTGTCCTGGAACCCCATCTTCCCAGAACCCTGCCCCACTAGGGAAAGATATAAATAGGCTGGGAGTGTGGAGACCTGCCAATACCTATGTCCAGCAGAGAAACAATTAAAGAAGCTAAACCTTCCACCTTCTTCACCCCATAAAGATCTTTGGTTCATACTTCCAGAGGAATAAAGAATAGGGAAACTCCCGACTGAATGAAAGGGATACAGAACTCTGGTGGCGGGAATTGTGTGGAATTGTAGCCCTCTTATTCTATGATCTTGTCAATCATTATTAAATCAATAAAAAAGAGAAAATCAATTTCTTTGTATCCTTTCATGTTTCTTTGAATAGTGACATAAATTTTCATATATAAGCCTTTCATTTCTTTTGTTAGCTTTATTCATAGATATTTGATTTTTTTTTGTTGTGATAGTAAATGAGATCAATTTCTAAATTTCTTCTTCTGACTTAAATTTTGCATAGAGGAATGCCATTAATGATTGTATATTAATTTTGTGACCTACTAATTTACTATATTGCTTATCAATTTCTAGGAGCTTCCTGCTGATTCTTTAGTATTTTCTATGTATACTATCATATCACCTGTAAATAGTAACAGTTTGACTTCTGCCTTTCCAGTCTGTATTCATTTAATTCCTTTCTCTTGCCCAATGGCTATGTCAAGAACTGAAAACACTATGTTAAATTATAACAGTGACAGTGAAAAACCCTATCCAGTACCTGATCAAGGTTGGAATGCTATCATTTACTCACCACTGAGTATGATGTTTTGATATATATTTGTTGTATATAGACTCAACTAAATTTAAGAATTTTCTATCTATTCCCATTGTTGTAGTGTTTTAATCATTGAGGTATGCTGGATTTTGTCAAAGAGTTTCTCTGCATTTATTAAGATAATAATATGTGGGTTTTGTTTTTTCTTTTTTGATGTGGTGGATCACATATATTGATTTATGTATATTGAACCAGACACCCATCCTTGGGTTAAATCCCACTTGGTCATGGAAATAGACATATCCTATGCCCCAGAAATTCTTCTCCTAGAGATATATTCTAAGGAGACATAACAAAACAACAACAGAAAGATGCAAAGAGATGTTTGTATGGCTATGTTCACAGCAGCACAATTTATATAATAACCCAAATTTTCACAGGTACCTGCTGGGATAGCCTCATGGGCGGGAGAGAGAGATGACCAAGGACTCATGGCTGAGCTGGGAAGCAGTATCTCTTCATTGATGAGCGGGGTTGTGGTTCAACAATCTAATCTCTTCTAATCACACACAGTTCTCCCCTGCCTCTCTCCTGAGGCCGAAGAGTCAGCAAAAAGGAAGTATGTAGGATAGGAGGCAGGGAGAAGGAAAAAGCTCGAACCAGTGAGGATTAAACCAATGTTCCAAAGACAGGGGGGTGCTTAGTTTGCTTAGTTAACACTGGTTATGTAAACAGAACACAGTGTCAAGCAGGGGGGACCATACCAATGAAACAGAAGGGGTCTTAGAAGCATGCCAACAGGTACCATACAATGACAGTTAATATTGGTAATAACTATATTGGGTGAGAATAGAGCTTTTAATGCCTCAGAATCATCAAAATCTAAATGTATGTAGCTAATATAATTTTAATGTTTAGTATACTCCAAAATTTAGAGCTTCTGAAAAGGCATATTCACATATGGCTTATATATTGACATTATTAATAGCCCCCACCCATTTACAAGTTGTATAGTAGTATGCTAAATTAATTGTATTGATGTAATGGTATGAGTAGAAAGAAGTATATGTGGTGTATCAACTATAAAATTGAAGCTACATAGAGAAGAATTCAGAATTAGGAAATCATTGTAAGCACGTGTAGAGTACCTACAATATATCAGTCACTGTTTAGAGTAACATTCACGCTATATATCACATAACTTCAAACTTAATGTCTTAACTCAGTACCTAGAGGACTTTGTACTTGCAAGTCCTCTAAAAATTCTTCACACATGGATGTAATCAAAAATCTCTCATGTGAGCAAAAGCTCCCAGACAATAGTCTTGGGAAAGGAAAACAATAACTTTTTGAGAACAGTAATTTAGATACTGGAATTAGATCAGGGATGTATAGAATCTAATTACCACTCACCACTAGCCAATGCTGTTTACTCACATCCTTGCTATTTGTTGTGCTTCCGGCCTGAATTAGTCTCTTTGAAATTTATAATCTTGATTTATTGTAAAACTTGAATAAAAAGACTCAGGTCTTAAAATCAGAGCTTCTGTGTTTTCTATAAAAGTGAATATCAATGAAGTCACCTAGAACTTTCAGACAAAAAACTTGTGTCTTTAAATAATCTTTTGATAGCCTGTGCTGCCACTGACAAAGTGACATCATGGTGCGCTAGGAGTTTTATAATGTTAACTTTGAATTAATACCACAATCTAATTTAGTGTATCTATTGGCTTTTCATGCATAACAGAATTCTTTAAAATAGTGTGATGGTCCCCCCCAGAAGATGGCAGACTGAGAATCTGCTAGTGGCTTGAGCTCTGACCACATCTTCTGGAAACGGTAGGATTTTCTGCCTTAGTAGGCCAGTCAATAAGGGTCCTAGCGGTGACACCAAGGAGGTAACTATAACTTAATTTGGGTTAAGAAATAGAGTAGAAAAAAGAAAAAAAGGGGAAAAAAATTCTTTCCTTTTAATTATTAAGCACACCTCCTCCCCCTTCCCCGCTCCCCATAACCAGTCCCTGGGGACCAGCTCCTAGCAGGCTCCACTGCTAGGAGCCTCTTTCTTTACCAAATTCCTGTCCCACCAGGGAGTATCATTCATTCTAAGTCTAAACCCTTCTGAAACCTCTGGCCTTTTTTCTTTCTAAGTAGCCAAACCCCCCATCTCACCCAGCATAGCTAATTAAATAATTAAAAATAAATAAATAAACTCTTTCCTTTCACCACTCTTTTATGACTGTTCTTTTTCTTATCTTTTTCATTTTTCTCTCTCTCTTTCTCATTTTTTCTTTTCTCATTCTTCTCATCCTTTCTTCCTTAATCCTACAGCTTCCAAAGCCACAGGCCCCAGCCCCCACACCAGCAAACAGTATGCTTTTTTGAATTCACTGATACACATTTAGGAATTATTTGGGGGAAGAATTCTGACTCAGTGTGGACTCTCAATGTGAGTGTTTCTGCTCAACTTCCCTTCCTCCTTTAGCCACCCGTAGAATATACAGTGGATAGTAGATTTGCATAACTGTCTATTTCAGCTATCCTTGTCTAGTCCTGAGGTTTTTTTTTTTTTTTTTTCTCATTCTTAACAATCAGCTCCCTCTGATCACAAGGTTTGAGGTAATCTGGGACAGGTTTTTTTTTATCCTGCTCTATTTTATTATTAATATTATATTATATAAAGTCATATATCTTCCCCCCCTTTAGGTTGATCAGAATTAACTCTTAGGGTATCTTTCATTGCTAGAGTAGTGGGCATTTAATCTATTGTGGGAGGAACTTGTCTCCTTAAGACTACCTCCTCTACAGACTCTCCCCTCCGTTCTCCTCCTAGCTAACTAAAAAAAATCAAATTAAATTAAAAATAATCAAAAAACAAAAACCTTTCCTTTCACTGCTCTTTAATTACAGCTCTTTTTCTTATCTTTTCCCTTGTCTCTCACTTGTCTCTTTTTTCTTTTTTTTCTTTTACTTTTTTTTTTTATCTTGTCATACACTTCTTCCTTCTTTCTTCTTTGCCTTTCTGAATTTGTGAATTATTTTGGGGAAGAAATCTGACTCAGAGTGGACTCTCTATGTGTGTCTCTCTGCTCTAGTTCCCTTTCCCCTCTTGCAACCCCTAGAATATACAGTGGATAGTAGATTTTCATAACTGTCTATTCTTGCTATCCCTTCTTTCTTTTCAATTTCTTCTTCACTGGGATTTGGTTACTATTTTTTCATGCTCTGGAGAAATTTTTTGGCTAACTGGTAGTTATTAAACTGCTTCAATACTTGCTTCAGTTGCTACTGTAATTCCTGAGGTTGGTGAGTGCAATTGTCATAAAGGTATTTAGTACAGTGTTGCTTGTGCTCAAGACACAACAACTGAGGAACAACAGAGCATAAAAAAGAAACACATAAATCAAAAAAATGGGTAGATCAAAAACAAATAAAACTGCTACTACATGAATGAAGACAAGAGCCCAGAAGAAACTACAAATCAGCCAGAAGTAACCATAGATAAGAAAAATATGCAAGCAATAATAAACTTATTAATCACAGAAATGAAAACAACATTGGAGGAAAGGAATGGCAGTATTAGGGAAACAACAGTTGAGACCCCCAAGGAATATACTGATTATCTTGAGGCAATTAGAGAACTGAAAGCTGAAATAGCTGCAATGAAGAAAGAAGCTGAGGCAAGGGAAAGCAAACTAACAGAAGCAGAAAACAGAATTAATCAGACAGAGGATGAGTTAGAGAAAATGAAGAAAGAGGTGAAAGAGGTTAAAAAGAGATTCAAAGACACTGAAAACAACAACAGAGACATATGGGATGATATCAAAAGAAGTAACATTCACATAATTGGCCTGCCAGAGGAAGAAAGAGAGGAAGGGGAAGCAAAAATTCTAGAGGAAATAATAGAAGAAAACTTCCCAGGCCTGAATAACAGAAAGGACACCAAGATTCAAGAGGCCCAGAGAGTACCAAAAAGAATCAACCCAGACACCAAGACACATCATAGTCACAATGAGAAGAAGTAAGGATAAAGAAAGGATCCTAAAGGCTGCAAGAGAGAAACAAAAAGTCACATACAAGGGAAAACCCATAAGATTATCTGCAGATTTCTTCACTCAAACTCTAAAAGCCAGAAGAGAATGGCAAGATATCTATCGAGCCCTGAATGGAAAAGGGTTTCAACCAAGGATAATATATCCTGCTAGACTTTCATTCAAGCTAGATGGAGGGATCAAAACCTTCTTAGACAAACAACAGTTAAAGGAGGCAACCATCACCAAACCGGCCCTGAAAGAGGTTCTAAAAGACCTCTTATAAACAAGAACATCACTATAATACTGGCAATATATCAGAGCAAACAAAAAAAATTTGTTTTGAACAATGGCACTGCAATACATTAAATCCATAATATCAATAAATGTCAATGGCTTAAACTCACCCATAAAAAGGCACAGAGTTGGGGATGGATTAGAAACCATAATTCAACCATATGCTGCTTGCAAGAATCCCATCTGTCACAACAAGATAAACACAGACTTAAAGTGAAAGGATGGAAAACTATCATACAGGCTAAAGGACCACAAAAAAGGGCAGGAACAGCCATTCTCATCTAAGACACGACAGATTTTAAATTAAATAAAGTAATAAAAGATAGGCAAAGACATTACATAATGATTAGAGGATCAATCAGCCAAGAAGACTTAACAATCATTAACATCTATGCACCCAATGAGGGACCATCTAAATATGTCAAGACTTACTGAAAGAATTTCAAAAATACATCAATAGTAATACAATAATAGTGGGAGACTTCAATACCCCACTCTCACACTTAGACAGATCAACAAAGCAGGGCACCAACAAAGATACAAGAGAATTGAATGAAGAGATTGACAGACTAGACCTCTTGGACATTTTCAGAGTCCTTCACCACAAAAAACTGGAATACACCTTCTTTTCAAATCCACATAACACATACTCAAGGAGAGACCACATGTTAGGCCACAAAGACAACATCAATAAATTCAAGAACACTGAAATCATCCCAAGTATCTTCTCAGACCACAGTGGAGTAAAACTAACATTTAACAACAAACAGAAAATTATTAAAAGTCACAGAATTTGGAAACTAAACAACATACTCCTCAAGAACCACTGGGTCAGAGAGTCACTCAAGCAGGAAATTCAAATGTTCCTGGAAACTAATGAAAATGAAGACACAACCTATCAAAATATTTGGGACACAGCTAAAGCAGTACTGAGAGGGAAACTTATAGCCATACAATCACATATTAAACACCAAGAAAAAGCTCAAATGAACGACCTTACTGCACACCTCAAGGACTTAGAGGAAGAGGAACAAAGGAACCCTAAAGCATCCAGAAGGACAGAAATCACTAAAGTTAGAGCAGAAATAAACAACATCGAAAATAAAAGAACCATACAAAAGATCAATGAAGCCAAATGTTGGTTCTTTGAAAGATTAAACAAAATTGACAAACCCCTAGCCAGACTCACCAAACAAAAAAGAGAGAAGACTCAAATTAATAGAATTGTAAACAATGGAGGAGATATCACAACTGACACCACAGAAATCCAGAGAATCATGCAAAACTTCTATAAAGAACTATACGCCACCAAGCTAGAGAATCTGGAAGAAATGGAACAATTCCTAGAAGCATATGCCCTTCCAAAACTGAACCAAGAAGAACTACAAAATCTAAATGCACCAATCACAGACAAAGAAATTGAAACCGTTATTAAGAACCTCCCCAACAACAAAAGTCCTGGACCAGATGGCTTCACAAACGAATTCTACAAAACTTTCAGGAAACAGTTAGTACCCATACTTCTTAAGCTTTTCCATTAGATTGAAGAAACAGGAATACTCCCTTCCACCTTCTATGAAGCCAACATCATCCTGATACCAAAAGCTGATAGGGACAGAACAAAAAAGGAAAACTACAGACCAATATCACTGATGAACATAGATGCCAAAATATTAAACAAGATCTTGGCAAACCAGATAGAGCAACATATCAAAAAGAGTGTTCATCACGACCAAGTGGGATTCATCCCAGGAATGAAAGGCTGGTTCAACATCCATAAGTCAATCAATGTCATTCACCACATCAATAAATGCAAAGCCAAAAACCACATGATTATTTCAATAGATGCAGAGAAAGCCTTTGACAAAGTCCAACACCCATTCATGTTCAAAACTCTACAAAAAATGGGAATAGATGGGAAATTCCTCAATATAGTGGAGTCTATATATATCAAACCTACAGCCAACATCATAATCAATGGACAGAAGCTGAAAGCATTCCCCCTCAGATCGGGGACTACACAGAGCTGTCCACTGTCACCATTACTCTTCAACATAGTATTGGAAGTTCTTGCCATAGCAATTGGGCAAGAGAAAGGATTCAAAGGAATACAGATTGGAAGGGAAGAAGCAAGCTCTCACTATTTGCAGATGATATGATAGTATACATAGAAAAACCTAAAGAATACAGTAGAAAATTACTGGAAGTTATTAGGCAATATAGCAAGGTATCAGGCTACAAAATCAATGTACAAAAATCAGTGGCATTTCTTTATGCAAACACTAAATCTGAAGAAGAAGACATCCAGAAATCACTCCCATTTACTGTTTCAGCAAAATCAATCAAATACCTAGGCATAACGTTGACCAAAGAAGTGAAAGACTTATATACTGAAAAATATGAGTCGCTGCTCAAGGAAATAGAAACTGATACCAAGAAATGGAAAGATATCCCATGCTGATGGATTGGAAGAATAAATATCATCAAAATGAATATTCTCCCCAGAGCCATATACAGATTTAATGCAATACCCATCAAAGTTTCACCAAGCTTCTTTAAGAGAATAGAACAAACACTACAATCCTTTATCTGTAACCTGAAAACACCTAGAATTGCCAAAACCATGTTGAAGAAAAGAAACAGAAATGGAGGCATCACACTCCCAGATCTCAAACTATATTATAAAGCCACCATCATCAAAACAGCATGGTACTGGAACAAAAATAGGCATACAGACCAGTGGAACAGAATTGAAAGCCCAGAAATAAATCCCCACACCTATGGACATCTAATCTTTGATAAGGGGGCCCAAAGGATTAAATGGAAAAACAGAGGCTCTCTTCAATAAATGGTGCTGGGAAAACTGGGTTGTAACATTCAGAAGAATGAAATTGAACCACTTTATCTCACCAGAAACAAAAATCAACTCCAAATGGATCAAAGACCTAATTGTCAGACCAGAAACAATCAAATACTTAGAGGAAAACATTGGTAAAACAGTTTCCCACTTACACCTCAAGGACATCTTTGATGAATCAAACCCAATTGCAAGGAAGACTAAAGCAGAAACAAACCAATGGGACTACATCAAATTGAAAAGCTTCTGCACATCCAAAGAAACTATTAAGCAAACAGAGAGACCCCTCACAGAATGGGAGAAGATCTTTACATGCCATACATCAGACAAGAAACTAATCACCAAAATGTATAAAGAGCTCAGCAAACTTAGCACCAAAAAAGCAAATGACCCCATCCAAAAATGGGCAGAGGATATGAACAAAACATTCACCTTAGAGGAGATCCAAAAGGCTAACAAACATAGGAAAAACTGCTCTAGGTCACTGATTGTCAGATAAATGCAAATTAAGACAACATTGAGATACCACCTCACTCTTGTAAGAATGTCATACATCAATAAGGACAGCAGCAACAAATGCTGGAGAGGCTATGGGGACAGAGGAACCCTTTTGTATTGCTGGTGGGAATGTAAATTGGTCCAACCTCTGTGGAGATCTGCCTGGAAAACTCTCAGAAGGCTAGACATGGACCTTCCATATGATCCAGTAGTTCCTCTCCTGGGGTTATACCCCAAGAACTCCATAACTCTCAACCAAAAAGAGGTGTGTACTCCTATGTTCATAGCAGCACAATTCATAATAGCTAAAACCTGGAAGCAACCCAGGTACTCAACAACAGATGAGTGGCTGAGAAAGCTGTGGTATATATACACAATGGAATACTATGCAGCTATCAAGAACAATGAACCCACCTTCTCTGACCCATCTTGGACAGAGCTAGAAGGAATTATGTTAAGTGAGCTAAGTCAGAAAGATAAAGATGAGTATGGGATGATCCCACTCATCAACAGAAGTTGACTAAGAAGATCTGAAAGGGAAACTAAAAGCAGGACCGGATCAAAGTAGGGCACCAAAGTAAAAGCCCTGTGGTTAGGGGTAGACATGCAGTATCCTGGGCCAGTGGGGGGTGGGAGTGGGTGGGAGGGATGGGTCACAGTCTTTGGGTGGTGGGAATGGTGTTTATGTACACTCCTAGTAAAATGTAGTCATATAAATCACTAGTTAATTAATATGAGGGGGAAAATTAATTGTATGTCTCCAAGTTTTTCAAAACACAAACTGAATCTTTTCAATATATAGGCTGTGTAATTGATATGCAGACTCTCTCAAAAGCCTAGACCAAGTAGATCAGAAGCAACCAATAGCACAGCTATATACAAGATACTGGGTACTGTACAGCAAACCATAACAAAGGGACTTTTCAAGGTTAACCCAATTACCAAATAATGTGATGATAACATTAACTATCGATTGTCTTTTTGAACCCTAAGACAGCAGGAACCTCACATCTCCACTATAGAGCCCCTACTTCCCCCACTCCTGGAACCCTTGGATAGGGCCCACTTTCCCGTATGCCTCTTCCAATCCATATCAAATAATATTGCATCTGCCTATCACAACCTAACCAAGACAACGATTGCCACCTCAACATGCTTCACTTCAGACTGTGTCCAGAGACTTCACAAGTGGAATGACAACCCTTCAACTTCATTACTCGGGTGAGACCTTTCTTTCATTGTATACTCTAATTTCATCTCAGGTGGTTCACTTTCTAACAAAGTCCCAAAACCTAGATATACACCAGGTTCTGTGAGAGAGAGCATATGTTCACACGTATCCATAAACTACTGCAAAATATATACCTGAAAGCAGAAGTACACTAGAGTTTGCAGTGAGTACCCCCCTAACACTTCCTCTCCACTATTCCAACCTTTGGGTCCATGATTGCTTGACAATTTGTTTGGCTTTGTATGTTAACTCTCTTTTCAGTCACCAGGTTCCAGATGTCATCAGGATGCCGGCCAGGCTTCCCTAGACTGAAGACACCAGCAATGTGTCTTGGAGCTCCGCTTCCCCAGAGACCCACCCTACTATGGAAAGAGAGAGGCAAACTGGGAGTATGGACTGACCAGTCAACGCCCATGTTCAGCGGGGAAGCAATTACAGAAGCCAGACCTTCTACCTTCTGCAACCCACAATGACCCTGGGTCCATGCTCCCAGAGGGATAGAGAATGGGAAAGCTATCAGGGGAGGGGGTGGGAAATGGAGATTGGGTGGTGGGAATTGTGTGGAATTGTACCCCTCTTACCCTATGGTATTGTTAATTAATCCTTTCTTAAGTAAGAAGTAAAAAAAAAATAGTGTGATGGTGATTTGAAAAAATAAATATTAATTTGTCTGTTTTGTAGGTTGACAACTTAAACTGGGTTTGTGTGGGCATGTTTTCCATCATTTTATACTTTAAGAGAGGCTCAGTAGGTATTAGAAGATAGCTCACTCTCTTGAACTCACACTTCACCATACACAAGGACATGGGTTTGATCCCTTGGTCACTACATGGGAACACCTACACATGGGAAGCATCATGAGCCATCAAGCCGCGCTGTGGTGTATCTTTCTCTCTCTTCCATGCTCTTCTCTATCCCCTTCTATCTAAAAATCAGAAGAAAATAAAAGGTCCCCAACATCCCAAGGTGGGATTATGGAGCAGCAACAGCTGTGTTTCTCTCCTCTCCTCTCCTGGGTCAAGTAAGAAAACCAAAGGAGATCACCTGGGAACACAGAAGGCAGGACTGGAACGACTTCAGAAACCAACAAATCACCGGTGAGTGAAACAAGTGTGGCCCATGGACAGAGAGGAGTCTAAGGAAAGATTGAGTGGCTGGTAATAGGCACCAAATCCAGTCTGTTTTACCAAAAGACTGCTGGAGGGAGGAGGGGACTCCCCTAAGACTCACAAAATGCCACTGTAAGTCTCCATTGCTACTGCCTTCAGAGGCTGGACCAGCAGGAGGAGGCCCTGTAATGACATCTGGGAACAGAGAACTGACCAGGAAACTCAGAAGAGCTACACCTCAGTCACCTAGCAGTGGGAATGTATATTGGGAACCTTTCCACATTGTTCTCCTGATGAGAATATGGTGAGTAATTGCCTCAGAACCTACAGACTATAATCAGGACTTGTTTAGAAACTCACAGGGCCCAGCAGTGCTGCCCAGCTTGGCAGAAAAGCTGAATTAGCCCAGGGCTTGGGATCCTTGGGGTGTGAGAGTCTCTTTGCATAACCACTGGATTATCCCTGCCCCACCCTGTTTTATCTCTTGGTCAGGAGTCAGTGATTAAGCTAAGAAGCCTACTTATAGCGTAAAAACCCTGAGACTCCCATAGCCTACAGGGAAGAAAAAGAACAGCAGAGGCTTTAACAGCCTCTGTGCTTCAACTCAGGGATTGAAATAATATTGAAACAACTGTCAATTACCACAACTGTGAACCCTTTAATTACCTTAATTTGACACAAATCAATTCAGGCAAGAGTGATCAATAATTTGAAAAGTACTGAGAGAGGGACCTCTATAGAATGGTTAAACCAACAAGAAGAAATACTGAAGAAATGAACCAGGAAAAGAGTCCAGTTGAAAGCCCCCCAAAAGTTGAAGCACAAAATAATGAGGTCAACATCCAAACACTAGTTCAGGAAATAATCACAGGAGTGAGTAAAGAGTTTGAAAGAATTGTCATCAGAAATGCAGAAACAACAAATAAGACTATGGAAGAAAGCACTAATTATCTCAAGGCTATTAGAGAGATGAAAGCTGAAATAAGAACACAACCAGATGAATGAGATAAACCAGTATCAGAACAGAGTAACAAAATAGATGAACTCCAGAAAACAGTACAGGGGAGAGAGAATAGAATAAATGAGGCTGAAGATCGAGGATGAATTAGAGACAACCAAAGAGAAGTAAGAGATCTCAAAAAAGATATACAGAAAACAGCAACACAGAACTTTGGGATGAATTCAAAAGAAATAATATATGCATTATTGCCTTGCCAGAGGAAGAAAGAGAGGGAGAGGAAGAAAGTATTCTTCAGGACATAATAGCTGAGAATTTCTCTAGTATAGACAACATCAAAGACATAAAGATTCAAGAAGCCCAGAGGGTCCCAAACAGAATTAACCCAGACTTAAAGACACCAAGAGACAGCATATTTAGAATGAATAGGAATAAGGATAAAGAAAGGATCCTGAAGGCTGCAAGAGAAAAACAAAGAGTCACCTACAGAGGAAAACCCATAAGATTAGCAGCAGATTGCTCCACACAAACACTACAGGCCAGAAGAGAATGGCAAGATATCTATCGAGTGCTCAATGAGAAAGGCTTTCAACCAAGACTACTGTATCCTGCTAGATTGTCATTCAGACTATATGGGTGCACAAAAACCTTCAGGCAAGCAACAGTCAAAAGAATCAATTATCACCAAGCCTGCCCTGAAAGAGGTTCTGAAAGGTCTCCTATTACAGTCAGACCACCATAAATATGCCATATAACAGAACACTCAAGATATTTATAATAATGGCGTTAAAATATCTTCAATCTTTGACATCAATAAATGTCAATGGCATGAATTCACCTATTAAAAGGCACAGAGTAGGAAGATGGATCAGAAAACACAACCCAACAATATGCTGTCAACAGGAAATCCACCTAACTCAACAAGACAAACACAGACTCAAAGTGAAAAGATGGAAAACTATCATACAAGCCAATGGCCTACAAAAAAGGGCAGGAACAGCTATTCTCATATCTGACACAAACAAAGAGACCCCTCACAGAATGGGAGAAGATCTTTCTTTACATGCCATACATCAGACAAGAGGTTAGTAACCAAAATATATAAAGAGCTTGCCAAAATCAACAACAAGAAAACAAATAACCTCATCCAAAAATGGGGAGAGGATATGGACAGAATATTCACCACAGAAGAGATCCAAAAGGCCAGGAAACACATGAAAAAGTGCTCCAACTCTTTGATCATCAGAGAAATGCAAATAAAGACAACAATGAGATACCACTTCACTCCTGTGAGAATGTCATACATCAGACAAGGTAACAGCAGCAAATGCTGGAGAGGTTGTGCGGACAAAGGAACCTTCCTGCACTGCTGGTGGGAATGTAAATTAGTCCAACCTCTGTGGAGAACAGTCTGGAGAACTCTCAGTAGGCTAGAAATGGACCTACCCTATGATCCTGCAATTCCTCTCCTGGGGATATATCCTAAGGAAACCAACACAAATCTAGAAAGATATGTGTATACTCATGTTCATAAGAGCACAATTTGTAATAGTCAAAATCTGGAAGCAACCCAGGTAGGTGTCTAACAACACAGTATATAAACACCACTTAGCTATTAAAAACAGTGACCTCACCATTTTCAGGCGATCCTGGATGGAGCTTGAAAAATTCATGTTAAGTGAAATAAGTCAGAAACAGAAGGATGAATATGGGATGATCTCACTCTCAGGCAGAAGTTTAAAAAGATCAGAAGAGAAAACACAAGTAGAACCTGAACTGGAATTGGCGTATTTCACCAAAGTAAAAGATTCTGGGGAGGGGGGATACAGGTCCAAAAAAGATGACAGAGGTCCTAGTGGGGGTTGTACTGTTTATGGAAAACTGGGAAATGTTATGCATGTACAAGCTATTGTATTTAATGTAAAATATTAATTTTACTGCTGAATGTAAAATATTAATTCCCCAATAAAGAAATGTTTTAAAATGCTGGCTTCACCATTTTCAGCCCATCTTGGATGGAGCTTGAAAAAACCATGTTAAGTGAAATAAGTCAGAAACAGAAAGATGCATATAGGATGACCTCACTCTGTCAGGCAGAAGTTGAATACAAGGTCAGAAGAGAAAACACAAGTAGAACCTGAACTGGAGTTGGTGTATTGCACCAAAGTAAGACTCTGGTGTAAGTGGGGTGGAAGAGTACAGGTCCTAGAAAAGGATGACAGAGGACATAGTGGGGGTTGTATTGTTATGTGGAAAACTAAGAAATGTTATGCATGTACAAACTATTGTATTTACTATCAAAGGTAAAACATTAATGCCCAATAAAGAAACTAAAAGAAAAAAGGTCCTTTTGCAATGGTGGAATCACACATTTGTAATACCCCAGAGAAACCTTGGCAGGCAAAGAAATAAGGCTCAGTAAGCTTTATACAGTCTCACCTACACTAAGAAATGAAGGGTAAAATACAACATAGTGCCTAATACATAATAAATCTGTGCATAGGCTGAGATTGATTCACTTGCATTGACCTTAATTGGTACAACTGGGACAACCCCAGTTTCTTTTCAGTTTGTCTCATCTTTGGTATGTTAACCCAGACCTATTCACATTGGAGGCATACTGTTTAAAAAGAAAGAACAGAAACTTACAGAGTTTCAGAAGATTCATATACCCAAATCACAGACATTGTTCCACCACAGTGTGTAGTATATAGACAAAAATAAGTCCCAAGGCCAGTGTACGCTTAATATGTAAAAGAGAAGGCTACAGCTTGATAGTAGAGACTACAAGATAACATTAAAAACAAAGTGGAAGCTGTTATTTCTCCCTATTCTATAAATGGTGAATAAACTGAAGCTAGAATCCAGCACAGTGTTGACCATAAGTAAAGATTCAATAAATATTATAAGAATGAAAGAATGAAATCATAAATGTAATGAATAATTAAATTCTCTTATAAGCAAATAGAACTCTGATTTGGGACCTGATTACCTGGCTCCACAACCTGATTCCCATTATTCTATATTAGCTCCTGAATATTAAAAAAAAAAAAATCAAAGAAGAAATCAAAGTTGAGAAATTATTTGACAAATTTTAGTAAAATCGGCCTGTACCTGGCTAAGGACCTCCATAGTTGGCCATAAGAGAATTATGTGTGATGGAGAAGTTTTTAAATATTGAGAACATACAACACAAGCCTGTGATGCCAGAGAGAAGACTGGAGAAATACATGAAGAAATGACTATTGGTGTTCCAACTTACTCCCTACACGCTGCAGTGCAACATGGAGGAACCCAAACAGAAACTGAGAGGCTTTTTAAGACTAGAGTTTGAGAAAGCCAAGATAGTTGAAATTTGTAGAAATAAGTTCTGAACAGGAGACGCCTGCATAGAAAGTAAGATCCAGGTATCTCTAGGGAAATGTCCTTGAGTCTCTAACTTACTGCAGTTCTGTGAATGCATTAAGACAAAACTACCGAAATCCAAGGAATGAGGCACCAAATATCAGTAGATAGAGCAAGTTGGAAAACTCATGTAGGACTGTAAATATTTCGTATTCCCATCAGTGTGAATAGAGATTAGTATGTAGGAAATTGAACAGTTTTCCCAGAAGGGCACTGCCTCAGTAGTGAAATTAAATTTTGTTGAGACAAGAGGCTTCAGTGTAACTAAGAAAGCCTCAAAAGGACCAAACCAGTTTCAAGAAACTTGGCTGTACTTCAAAACTAAAGTCAACACTCTTATTTTTTTTTAACTTGGAAAACCAAATGAAAATATTTGCAATACAGAATAGTTAGTGAAAACTTACTCACATCACAATTCAAAAATATATTTGCCTCAGAAACAAAAGAAAAGTCAATTAAGAAAATCAGGTACATACATGATATGTGTGATGATATTTGCAAATTAAAAAAAACTAATTTGAACATTACAAGTATCTAAAGGCCAGCAAAATAGCTCTCCTGGACAATGTACTTACTTTTCTGTGCATGCACCACAGATTTTAATCAGCTTTTCACTACATTGGAGAAACTCTCACTGCTGTGAGATTCCTCCACACCGCCCCCCAACACACCTGTCCTAAAAAAAAAATTTTCACAGAGCAGTGAAAACCTGATGACAACTATATATATATGTATATATGTTTTATATATACATATATATAATGTTTATTTATTTATTGCATAGAGACACCCAGAAATCGAGAGAGAAGGGCAATATAGAGATGGAGAGAGACACCTGCAGCACTGCTTCACCACTGGCAAAGCCTTCCCCCTGCAGGTGGAGTCTGGGGGCTCAAACCTGGGTCCTTGCACATTGATCTATATATATCTAAAAGGAAGTTCATGGGATGAAGAAATATTACATGAAATTTAACAATATGCTATATGTGTTTCACTGGTCTTTCCTTCTGTCTTGTATATACTTTTGTTGAGAATTCCAAACTCTGAAATATTCAGAATAAAATATAAAGAGGTAAACAGACTAACAATAATAATTCCTCCATCTACAAAAAAAATCAACAAAGTATTAGTGGCCTGTGAAGAAAAAACAAGTGGTCTACCATGTATGCAATTGCAGTCTCAGTTTTGGAAAGTCAAAGTGAAAATATCAAAAGAAATAATGTCAATTTTTTTTCCAAATTTGACAAAGCCCACTTAACCAGATATTCAGAAAAGTTAATGAGCCACAACAAAAGAAAGGAGAAACCTGTAAAACTGCATATTATAAAAAAAAAAAGAAAAAATTGAAATCAGTCCTAAGGAAAGCTTTATGTAACAAAGAAGAAGAAGAAGAATGAGGAGGAGGAGGAGGAGGAGGAGGAGGAGAAGGAGAAGGAGAAAGAAAAACAGATAACAAAATAAAATGAACAAAATATGAATAACAGTAGACTCTCTGAGGAAGTTTTGCAAGCCAGAACACAATGGTGGAGCCAAGTAGTGCACCCAGTTGAGTATACATGTTATCATGCATAAAGACCCAGGTTCAGGCCCTCAGCTTACTGAGCCTGGTTTTTTTTCCTGTCGGGTTTTCTCTGGGGTTTTATGAATGCGTGATTCCACCATTCCCAAAGGACCTTTTATTTTCTTGTTTTTTAGATAGAAGGGGATAGAGACAGAGACACCACAGCACAGCTTGATGGCTCATGATGCTTCCCATGTGTAGGTGTTCCCATGTAGTGGCTGAGGGAGCAAACCCATGTCCTTGTGCATGGTAAAGTGTGAGTTCAAGGGAGTGAGCTATCTCCTGACACCTACTGAGCCTCTCTTAAAGAAGAAAACGACAGAAGAAATGTCCATACCAATTGATAATGCATTTGCTGATCTCAGCCTAATCAATGCAAAGAGTAGCAACTCGACATGTTTCACTTCGGATTGTGTGCACAGACGACAGACCTGTAATGTCAACTCTCCACCTCCAGTACTCTGGTGAGACCATTCCTAGCTCATAGGACTCCTTAACTCCATTTCTGGTAGTATACTTCCTAATAAAGCCTCAGCAAGTAGATATGGACCAGGGCCAAAGAGACAGAGCACATGTACACATGTCTCCATAAGTTAGGGTAAAATATATACCTTAATTCAAAAGTACACAATGGTTTGCAGTGTCCCAATAAGTACATCAAGCAAGTAGAAAGACCTAAAAAAGTCAACATAAAGTACTTAATCAAATAGTTTCTACTTAGACCTAGATACTCTCTTCACCTACTTCCTCTTTCCCTTCCCTCAATCACTCCAAGGCTAAACTTGTCAGACAAAGTAAAGACTACAAAAGCTGTATATGGACAAGAGACCAGCATACTTTAATGATATCCCCTTTGATTACTATCAAGCCACCTCATCTCCCAGGGCCCTAGTCAGGGAATCCTGGGTTCCCCACATAGACATGATGGGCCTAGACCTATAACAGATCTCTCTCTTCACTGTCACTGGTCATCTCCATAAGGAACAACATAATGTACCCTTTTTATGGGCCCCCATAGGACCTTACCCTCAATATGGATCAACAATGGTAAAGAATACCTCATTCTCTGAAGGGGGCTTGGGCCAAAATACTCTACCACTTGAGGAAGATGAGTCTGAAAATGGGTACAGCCTAGATTGCTCCTATCTATGATCACAGAGTGTGAGCTCAGATTTACAGGGATACAGATGTTACACACTCTCCTGCACAGAATATAGGCCCCAGATCAAATCAATGAGGTTTATAGTTAAATATATATACAAATATATATATTTATACTTAAAACAGAACTACCAGCCTTTTCCAAAATGGAGACCCCAAATCTCATCTGTTATATTCTTGCCTTTAGGTTCCTAATTAGAAAGAAAGAGAAAAATGTAGGGAAAAAAAATAACTGAAACTAAAGCCCAGTTCTTAGAACTGATTGTGACCTATCAAGGAGACCAAATAAATCAGTAGGTTATAGGACACAACATTAAATCCATTACATATAAATACTATCAATGATTCAGAAAATCCAAAGCCAATAACATACTATTTTTGTTACTAGAAAACATATGTTTATGTTTTATAGAAAATCTGGCACAGGTACAAATAGCCTAGTTTTACTTTTTTCTTGTTGCAAGGAGGGATTTTTTTACTTTTGTGGGAGTTGTACTTAGAACACAGCTCTGCTGAAGTTTAAGCCAGGAAGAAAATTTGAGTCTTTTACCAGGCCCATTTCAGCAGTAATGTTTTGTCAGGAAGCTCAAAAGTGAAACAGAAGAGCAAGTTTGGATTTCTCTTTAGATACAAAACCAAAGAAAACAATCATCTCAGCCTCTTCACTGTAAAAAAGAAATCTTGCTTTGGAAGCAATTTGGATGATAACATCAGTCTCAACTGATTGTCCAAACTAAATAAAAGAGGTCTCATCTCACAACATTCTCCCATTTCCCAATTTCAACACAAAGTCCACCAAAAATAAAAAAAGATACTAGAACTTGAACACCTGAGATGGTAGATATAATATTTTTACAGAAAATAAAGTTAAAGTGCTCAGTTTATTTGAATTTCATTGTCATTCATTACTGTGGTGACTGTTCACTGCTAACAATTAACTTCTTTGGAATAAAAAAAACTCTTTTCCACACATACTATTTTAAGCCCTTTTATTTAATAGTGCTTTTAAAATGACTTTTTTGTTTGTTTTTATATATATTTATTTATTTTTCCCTTTTGTTGCCCTTGTGTTTATTGTTGTTGTAGTTATTATTGTTGTCATCATTGTTAGGACAGAGAGAAATGGAGAGAGAAGGGGGAGAGAAAGATAGACACCTGCAGACCTGCTTCACCACCTATGAAGCGACGTCCCTGCAGGTGGGGATCCAGGGGCTGGAACCTGGGATCCTTACTGTGGTCCTTGCACTTCTTGCCATGTGCGCTTAACCTGCTGCGCTCCTGCCCGACTCCCTAAAATAACTTGTTTTCAGACACTCCAGATGCAATCCCTCCACTGACCACACAGCGGTTTACTCTAAAGAATGCTGTAAAGAGCAAATTCTCCAAATTCATATTCCCTCATCTGACATGACCAAGTTGTTACAGTTTCTCACTGGCATATGGTAGTCTCATCTGCAGCAGGTCCTAACCGGCAGCTCGGTGGTTGTACCATTTATACTCAGTCACTGGAAGACTTAAGTATTTTTGTCTTGAATTTCAGTGTGGCCCAAGGAATGTTAGCAGTCTTTTTTTCCAAAGCTGCGGTGTACATACAGCTCAGCTAAGTCCCTTACACAGGGGTTAGTCATTATCCCCTGTATATTTGGAGAATGGTGTGTGTGTGTGGCAAATTAGTGTAAACTCATTTTTTGTTTGGCTTCTCCCAAGCTGCAATTCATTAAATTCTCTATCAGTGAGTTATTCCATTTCTGCAGTCTGGGAAAAGCCTTTTCCAGACAGTCATGTGTAATTTTGACCATTTCTCTTCTTTGCTTAAGTACAATATATTTAGTCATAAAACACCAGAGAAGAGTTCACTCAGGCTCACCCAAAAGGTTTAAAGCCAGGAAGATGATGACAATCTTTCCTTGAACTCCTTCCCACTATGCATGCAGTATAGAATTGCATCTTGATGCATCAAAGCAGCTATATATGAACATTAACCAGATATTGGAACCCTTTCATGGTGAGAACACTAAAGATTCATCAGTAAGAATGAGTGTAGATAACACCATGCCAAGATTCAGGTAACATTAAGAGACCATTAAGAGGAGGCCAGCAAAACTCCCAGTGGAGCACATATGTTACAATGCACAACGGTCTGGATCTCAGCCCTGGTTCCCCACCTGTAAGAGAAGTGTGTGATCAGTGAGGCAGGGCTGCTGACGTCTCTGTCTCTCTCCTTCTCTGGCTTCCCCTTCCCTCTCACACATACTATTTTAAGCCCTTTTATTTAATAGTTTTTCTCTGCTTCTAGCAAACAAACAAATAAACACACAAACAAGCATGCCAGCAAACAAAATTAGTAAGCAAGAACATTAGAGAAATGTGACATTTTTAAAAGGCTATTGGGGAATCAAGATGACTGCGTGAAGACAACACCTAGACCGGCCCTACTCAAGAAATCTCCTCAGATCCTGGCAGCTCTGAATGGAAGCTAAATTTCGAGGCTGTAGAAGAGAAACTACAGAGGAGGGGATAGAGAGAAACTGTGGTGGAAATTATAACCATTTATGAGTTGGAAAAGGGGTGCTGAAAAGTACAAGGGTGAGCAAGTGCTAAGTTTTCCACTGCACCCCATTCCATAACCCAGAAATGTTTATTTGCTCTTAAATGTTTATTTAAGAGCAGCCTGTGAGACAAATACCATTTCCAGATTTTAAATTAATTAATTAATTAATTAATTAATTAAGGCCCCCATCTGGGCAGATTTCAGGACTCAACTGCCCAGAGTGCATCTTTTGTTACCTACCCTAGACCTGCCTAACAATGCAAAAAATAAAAGGGGAAGGGAACTGCATCAGCCAGGTAGAAGGAGCCAATTAATTATATGGTGAGAAATAAAAATTGAACTTGAGTGGTGAGTTAATGTTCACAGATAATAGTGGATAATGGCATACATCGGATACTTATACAATGCTATAATGCAAAGTAATATCAAAAATATAAAAAAGAAATGTATTCACTAGCTTGAGAAGTAACCTCATCGACTTTCAAATGTATTTGACTATTTATTCCTTTAAGAAAAATATTTTAACTTGTTCTTCCTACCCTCTCTAAAAAACACACACAAAGGAGAGTCATATAAATATAACAAATACTAGTTCAAATAAATATTTACTAAATTAAATACTACTATGAGGTAAAAATTTCCCCACATTTCCATAGATCAAGAAATACAAGTCTAGAGCTGGAGTGACAGCATAATAGTTATGCAAAAGACACTCATGCCTGAGGCTCCAAGGTCTCAGGTTCAATCCCCCACACCAACATAAGCCAGAGTTGAGCAGTGCTCCAAAAATCCAAAGCATCGAAAACTCACATCAGTAGGTTCAACAGATACAACTAAAGTCAGGCTCCTTTCCTTCAATGTAGACATATTTATACTCTATATACCCGGATAAGTGTTGTCCTCACTGGGGAAATACATCTCCCCAAGAGGCATGACATACAGGTACTAACAGCCACCCCCGGGAAAACAACAACAACAACAATATTTCAGATCATTACACAACCAAACGTTAGATAAGCTGTGGCTTAATAAACTTCTCTCTCACTTCATATGGAAGTTACAACCAGTTTCAACTGGCCTAAGTGATCAGAGTTTAAGGAAAACATGAAGGGGGCCAAAGAGCATAAATAGAAACAGAGGGACTCCCAGTAGACAAAACTAGAAGAAGAAAAGTTAGAAAGGAAGAAAAAGTGCAGGAAGGAAAGATAATGTCCTCAGAAAAGGCGAAATACATATCAACCATGAAATAAAAATAGTATTATCTTTTCTATACTTATAAGTAGAATGAAATGGGTGTTGGATGAAAAGATGGAACAAAGGGTGCAAATATATAACAGAATTAACTTTTAAGTGATGAATTTAATTTTGTACATTTTTCTTCCTTCCTTCCTTTTTTTCTTTCTCTTCCAGGGCTGTTGCTGGGGGGATCAGTGCTAGCACTATGATGCATCTCTCCTCTCAGCCATATTTTATTAGGACAGTAAGAAGTTTAGAGGGGATGTGAGGTGAAGGGAGAGGAAGGAGGGGGAAAGAGAGAGGAAGCCTGCAGACCTCTTTCGCCACTTGTCAAGCATCTCCACTGCAGGTTGGGGAGTGGGTACTCGAACCCCGTGTCCTTCCACAGGTTCTTTCTCATGGTACTGTGTGCACAATGAACTTAACTAAGTGTACCACCGCTTGGCCCCTGTTGCATGTATATGTTGATGTTCAATATTTCATGTTTGAAATCTAAATAATGTTATAATGCTCTATAACTCCAATTTTAAAAAGGCATGAATGTTTAAGGAACACAAACAAGTCTTTTGTAGTAAGGATTTAACAGGATACATTTAAAATCCAAATACATTTTCACAAGGGAAAATTGAAAGAATATGTGAAAAAGTAAAACAAAAAAGATGAGAAATTGTACAAAAGAACATTAAAACACAGATAACAAACTGGTATGGTCAAATATCTGAGTAGTAGAAAAGCCACAAAACATTGAGAAAAATATAAGAAATAAAAAATACATAATGAAAATATATGCTTATAGAAATAGACAACATGGGAAAGCCGGGCAGTAGCACAGAGGGTTAAGCGCATGTGGCCGAGTAAGCGCAAGGACCAGCATAAGGATTCCAGTTCAAGCCCCCGGCTCCCCACCTGCAGGGAGTCGCTTCACAGGCGGTGAAGCAGGTCTGCAGGTGTCTATCTTTCTCTCTCCCTCTGTCTTCCCCTCCTCTCTCCATTTCTCTCTGTCCTATCCAATAATGACGTCAATAAAACAATAATAATAACTACAACAATAAAAAGGGCAACAAAAAGGTAATAAAAATAAAATATTTTTAAAAAGAAAAGAAGTAGACAATATGGTATTCCAGGCTGAAGGCTTACATAAGGAACACTATCCACTTTTATAATGACATTCAAGAACCTCTAAGACAAAGATCCTAAAAAAAAAAAAAAAAAACCCTTCACAAGAAGGGGAACAGTTAAAATCATTTTGCAAACTAAGTAAGTGAATGAAAGAGTTTTTTTAAAATAACACTACAATGTACAAGTAAATAAAATGAAGATAAAATAAATATTTATAATCTGTGGCTCTATATCCTATCAAACAAGCATCAACAGCAACAAAGAAAAGTAATGGTAGACTTTAAAACCCCACCAATGTGTCCTGAAGCCTCATTTTCCCAGAGGCAGGCTGGCAGTATGGATCGACCTGTCAAGGCCCATGTTCAACGGGGAAGCAATTACAGAAGCCAGACTTTCCACCTTCTGCACCCATAGTGACCCTGGGTCCATACTCCCAGAGGATTAAAGAATAGAAAAGCTATCAGGGGAGAGAATGGGATATGGAGTTCTGGTGGTGGGAATTGTGTGGAGTTGTACCCCTTTTAGTCTATGGTTTTGTCAGTGTTTCATTTTTATAAATAAATTTTTTTAAAAATACTATTTATAGACAGAAAACTTTCCAAAATTTCACTTCCCTCACCCTTCCCAAGAGGATAGTGGTGCTGAGGACCAGATAGAAAACAGTCCGGATCAGAGTAGAGAGTTGAAGAACTCTAGAAAGGATATATCCATGAAACAACAACAACAAAGTAAGACTAGGAAATTAATGTTTTGTGGTATAATTTAGGTATGAATAAAGATAGATACCTGAACATCACTCAAATTGAGACTGGCAACCTTTATGTACCACTTGGTGACTACCAGGCCACCCCATCATCTGGGGCTCTAGTCAGGGAATTCTTGGATTCCCACATAGAGATGATGGGCCTAGATCTCTAACAGATCCTCTCTCCACCATCATTGGTCACTTCCATCAGGGACATCATCATAAGCCCTGTTACCGGCCTCTATAGGACTTTGACCTCAGTATAGAATAGCAATGGTAGGGACTGTCCCACTTTCTGAGGGGAGGGCGGTTCAGTCTACTCTGCCACTTGCAGAAGACTGGTCCTGAAATGAATGCAGTCAGAAATGTTCCTAGCTGTGACCATCAACTGCAGGCTCAGAGCTCACACTGACAGGGACTCAGAGGTCACACAAGCTCCTGTGCTAAATATGAGTAGATAGATATATGGACCCTCGGTCAGACTGATGGGGTTTACAGGTAACAGTATTTATATACTTCCTTCATATTTGTTAGCTACTCTCTGCCCTAATCCAGCTGTCTAGCCCTATTCTCAACTCTGATACCTCTTCCCAGATAATACTTTTAGTCCACCTGCATATTAGCTATTGGGCTTTAAACATTTTATTCCTGAGTCATCAGCATGAGGTGTTGATGTTGATTATATTTAAAAATTCAACCTAAAAGATGTAGCTTAATATAATCATATTGCTTAAAAGTTTATAGATTTTTTATTAATGATTTAATAATGATTAACAAGATTGTAGGGTAAGAGGAGTACAATTTTCCATACAGTCCCCTTACATAACCAGAAGTCAAAGGTGAAGTAGACTGTAAGTTGAATATAACTGATATCTTCCCCCCCACCACCACCCCCAAGAAAGACCTAAAGACCCAAATCATTTTCCTTTTCCTTCTCATTTGTTCCCAGTGTATAGAGTTTGTCCTAAGATAGTCACCAGTAATAGTCAAAAGACATTCAAGGATCTGGAGATAGCTCAACATTAAAGTGTACCCTTGACAATACATGAGAACTGTGATATGAGTCCCAGCCACGACATCAGAGTATCATGTTATGGGAAAGCTTCACAAGTAGTGCAACAGTACTATGCTGTGCCTCTTTTTATTTTTCTGTCTGTCTCATCCTTCTCTGTCTCTCATCTCTATTTGAAAAAAAGAAGAAGAAGAAAAAATTCAGCTAAGAGCAGTAGTATTGCACAGGGGGAAAAGGGAACTGTTCTTTAGTAAGAGTTAAAATACTTTCTCTATAGTAAGTCCCACCACCCTTCTTCTAACAGTTCATTATTCAGAAATAGGGCTTTTGGGAGTCCTGTGGTAGCATAGCAGGTTAAGCGCACACCGCGCAAAGCACAAGAACCAGAGTAAGGATTCCAGTTCGAGCCCCCAGCTCCCCACCTGTAGGGGAGTCGCTTCACAGGCAGTGAAGCAGGTCTGCAGGTGTCTGTCTTTCTCTCTCCCTCTCTGCCTTCCCCTCCTGTCTCCATTTCTCTCTGTCCCATCCAACAACAACATCAATAACAACAATAACCACAACAATAAAACAACAAGAGCAACAAAAGAGAAAATAAATATTTTTTAAAAAGAAATAGTGCTTTCAAACACCCTAAAACAAGCACAGACAAGGAAAATAATTTATTCACAGTTGACTTAAGAGCAATAAAGATGAGAGATGGGGCCCTCTCCCCTAAAGCGCAAATCTATGTAGAGGGCATATAGGAAGTGAAATAAAGCAATAAGTGCTGGATAACTAAGAGTCATCCCTGAAACTTCACTACAATCACCCACTTTCCAGGAATATACACCCTTTTCCATTCTAGACACTAAAGTTTAAAGTCATACACCCCTTAGTTCAGAGGTACTAGCAATGAGTGAATTCACTGGGAGTTGAGAACGGAGAGAAAGAGAGGTCAAATCATTATGCTTCTATAACGTACCTCTAGCACAGAACTTTCTGTAGTTGGCAGAACTATAACATGCAGTCAAATTATGTACTGTCCTTCTGTTTGAAAGGATTAAACATTCCTGTGGCATTTCACTTTGAGTCGTCCCTTTAACAAAGGACTTCACCTCTATCCCACTGGCTCAGGCTAGGCCATATGAGTTTTGGCCAATCATATGTGAGTTGAATCGATGCATGTTTATTCCAAGAGAAGATTATAGGACCAAACACATGCACTTGCATTGCTCTTTTCCACTGCTGCCAGACCCAAATAGGGCCTGCTTCTTTAGAATGAAGCTAAAATGAAGATAAAGAAATGGTCCTCCACTGAAAAATACATAAGAGACAATAAAAGTTATTTATTGATATGAAAGCTTATCTATTCCCACAGTTTGACTTAGCAAAAATTGGATCATACAGTGATACAGTAGCTGTGAATGCAAAAGCAACAAATAATTGAAGTAAATTACAGCATAAAGATAAGAATTTGTAAAAAAATCATAAGAAAATATGAAATATTAATTTATGAATAAATATAATAATATTTTCCCTCATTATTAAAACTAATTTTATGACATTTCAATGACTGGAACATGGGTTTTATTAGTTTTTACGGAGAGTTTTCTCAAATTGAAGTGAGTTTGTCTGGGGTTTTTATACTATTGATGGCAGGGAAGACTTCCATAGCAGTGGTGGAGAGAAGAGAATAAGGAGAGGGAAGAGGAGGAGGAGAAAGTAGAGGAGGAAGAGAAAAAAGAAGAAACAGAAGAAAAAGAAGAAAGGTGGTCTGGGAGGTGGCACGGTGGATAAAGTGTTGGATTCTCAAGTGTGAGGTCCTGGGTTCAATTCCTAGCAGCACATGTACCAGAGTGATGGTTGGTTCTTTCTCTCTCCTATATTTTTCTTTAATAAATAAATAAAATCTTAAAAAAAAAAAAAGAAGGAGGAGGAGGAGAAGGAGAGGAAGAAGGACACTGTCTCTAAGATTTTGTGGTTACCATAGGGAGGGTAGGGGCAAAGAATTTTTACCCTGTAATTACAATTTTATAACCTAATATTAATCACTAATAAAAAATAAACAAGCACAGTAAAGTAGGCAGACTATATCAAATGAATTATCTTGCCATCTCCAAAGTCATTTTTAGGGTTGCTTATAAACTAGGTGCTGTGGGAATTACAGGGATCCTCATTTTGCATCATATATCTCTTTGAAATGAAAAGTGAACTTGATTGCTGGTAGTTAGAAATGGCCTTCAAAGAGGAGTAATGCAGATTTTTTTCTAAAAATTTGTTTATCAAAATAACCATAAAATCATAGTTTAGTGAAATGCTTTCAGATATAAAGTCTGGTGTAATATATCATTGAAAGAATTAGACACAAAACATATCCCAAAGAAGACAAATTGTTTTGCCTTAAAAAAAAAACCCTGCTGATCTCATGAAGTGATTTCAATACTAATATGATGGACGAGGAGGAAAATTAACAAGTGCCTTGTGTGGCACTGGTATATATATATATGAAATAAAATTGTGTCCAGAAACAAACCCATATATCTATGGTAAATTGGTTTTCTGCAGAGTTGTCAAGATCATCCAATGGTGAAAGGATGATTTTAACAAATGGCAATAAGACAAATGAGTATCCAAACCCATGCAAATGAATTAAAGTGGACTCTTACTTCAATCCATATGTAAAAATTCCTGAAAAAAAAAAATCAAAGGCTAGTGTAAAAAATAAAACTATTAAATTCTTATACTAAAACGGTACATCCTTATGGCTTTGGATATACAAATGCTATAAAACCAGAATACCCAGCAATAAAAAGAAAAATTGATCAATTGAACTTCAAAATTTAAAACATAGATGGGTTATTTTGGTAGCAAAAGAATACTGGATGCTAGGTGGTGGGTATGGTAAGTTTTGCCCACATTTAGAGGCACAAAGATAAACTCCTGAAATTCTACAGTATAACCATAGATAAAATAATTTTTTAAAGTTTAAAAAACTGTTCCCCCAGGGGTCAAGCAGGTCAAGCAGCGGGTTAAGCGTACATGGTGCAAAGCTCAACGACCTGTGTAAGGATCGCAGTTCCAGGCCCCCAGCTCCCCACCTGCAAGGGGGTCATTTCACAAGCGGTGAAGCAGGTGTGCAGGTGTCTATCTTTTTCTCCCCCTGTCTCCCCTCCTCTGTGTCCTATCTAACAACAACATCAATGGCAAAAACAACAATAAAGACAACAACAAGGGCAACAAAATGGGAAAAAGTGGCCTCCAGAAGCAGTAGATTTGTAGTGTAGGTGCCGAGTCCCAGCAATAACCCTGGAAGAAAAAAAAAAAAAAAACCTGTTCCTTCCAAAATAAAGGTTTTGTATGATTTTCTTTTTACTTGAACTGATGGTAGTATGTATCCTCTAGTACCCCACATGCTTTCTGTGCCTAATTCAATATTGTCACATCACAAGGACAGCATTTGGGCCAGAGTTGCATAGTATTCTAGTCTGGTTTCTTCTCAGTAGAGAGGTTGTTGGCAAGGATATACAATTTTGCTCTGCCTTTTCTGTTTGCAGAGACTGTCTGTACATCAGCATGTATTTTCCATTTCTTTCTTTTTTCTTTTTTTTTTTTTTGCCTCTTATTGTTGGGGCTCAGTGACTGCACTATGAATCCACTACTCCTGGACACCGATTTTTCCATTTTGTTGCCATTGTTGTTATTGCGTTGTTGTTGTTGGATAAGACAGAGAGAAATCGAGAGGAGAGGATGACAGAGCTGGGGAGAGAGAGGTAGACACCTGAAGACCTGCTTCACCGCTTGCGAAGCGACCTCCCTGCAGGTGGGAAGCCAGGGACTCAAACTGGGATCCTTATGCCAGTCCTTTGCTTGACACCCTGTGCACTTAACCTTCTGCGCTATTGCCCCCCACCCCGTATTTCCTGTTTCTTATATAAGTTGGAGCCTAGATTTGTTTAACTCAAGGGATGTAATCTTATAGTTAGTTACATATCTATAGTTATTATCTTCTTGCCTTGAGTACAGAACAAATTTCAGGTAGCTAAAAGAGCAACAACAAAGATGGCCAGGGAAAAAGAAAGGAAGGAACTCCCAGGGTCAGTGAAATAGCTCACTTAGATAATGTACTCCTTGGCCATCTATAACACCCAAGTTCGGGCCTTCCCCTCACCACACTGAAGGAGTTCTTCAGTGCTATGGTTTATCTGTCTCTCTCTCTCTTCTCACCCCATCCTCCCTCCCTCTCCCGCTCTATCTTTATCTAAAAAATAATGCAACAGGTAAAAAATTAATACAAAAAGAAGGAATTCCTACAATGATCAATCAGTGCTTTTTTAAAAGATTGATTCATACCTTACCTTTTTGGTTTTGCAGTTATACAGTGAAATATCACAGAACTATTAACAGCACTTAAGAAAATAATTTGATATAGTTTGGTGCAACTCCACATTAAAAAGTTTACCATAGGGAGGCAGGCGGTAGCACAGCGGGTTAAGCGCACATGGCGCAAAGCGCAAGGACTGGAGTAAGGATCCCAGTTCCAGCCCTCAGTTCCCCACCTGCAGGGGAGTCACTTCACAAACCATGAAGCAGGTCTGTACGTGTCTGTCTTTCTCTCCCCCTGTCTTCCCCTCCTCTCTCCATTTCTCTCTGTCCTATCCAAGAACAATGGCATCAATAACAACAACAATAAAAATAAATATATATAAATTTTACATAATGTACCACATATGAAATATTTTAGGATAGTCTAAAAGTGAGCCATGTTTAACACACTGCTTTCAATTTTCACAAAAATCAGTAGTACTTCAGTCTCAGATAGAATAAAAATTTAGATGGAGTGGTTGATATTGGCTTCTTAGTTGACTTCCCATTTCTTGTGTTGAACAGCTCTTGGGCCACTTTTGGAAGTCACATGTTAGTCTGGCACTTCTTTGGATTTATTATACATATAACACATAATTTCCAGTGCCTGGCCCATCTGAAATAAGTAGAAATTCTTCCTTGATGTTGCAGGCAGTTAATGACTAGATGTGCCCCAGTTAGGCAAGAAGGCAGTTTATGGTCTTTCCACATGCCAGCCCTAAAGCAAAGATGAGCAGAAACTGACTTGGAGGGTTCCGTAAAAACAGAAACTGAAGTGAACCTCACTTAATTATAAGCCAAACACCATTGTGACAGTTGAAATAATTTACACCTCCATCTTTACTAGTTCTGTTTGTCTTTTGTTGTTATTTTTAATACTCTTCAACCTTTCCTGAGTTCGATTCTGAACTGGAAGTGCCAGGAAACAAAAAAAGGGCACAAAATGCTCCGTTGTATTTATGGCCTAACCAAAAGTGAGAAGCATTGGAAATATCAAGACACCATAATTAAAGTTCATCCTATTACAATTTCTGCAAAGAATACAAATAACAAGATTGAAAGGGACTAAGTCTGAGGCCTACTTGTAGAGTTTTTTTTAAGGTACATACATACGAAAATATGGAAATAGTAAAGAAAAGAAATAGTCTATTTAGGAATAATTGAAAGACAAATTTGTGAGCTCATGTTAGTGAAATTCCTGTCTGTTTTAACTTAGTGTCAATATCTTTCCTGTTACAAGTTTAGTTTGTGTTAAATAGAAAGTAATAGCTAAACTTTGCATTTATTCTGTCTCTATATAATTTATTGAAAATTCATTATAAGGATAAGTTTAAAAGTAGAAAAGAGAAGCTACGAGACAGCTCATTCCATTAAATCTATGTTCTTCATGTGCAAGGACTGGGTTCAAGCCCCCTGTCACCATGGGAGCACCATAAGAAGATGAAGCTTCTGAGGCCCTAATTGGGGAGTTCTGAGATTCCCAAACAGACTTGACTGGCTTAGAACTCCAATAAATCCCTCTCTCCATTGTTACTGGTAATTTCTATTAGGAACAACAAAATAGACCCCCATAGGACCTTGCCCTCAACTGGGATCAACAATGTTGGAGAATGTTCCATCCCCCGAAGGGAGGCTGGACAACATACTCTACAACATACCTGAGGAAGATGGGTTGATATTGGGGCAGCTTGGAACGTTCCTACTTATGACCACAGAATGTGAGCTCAGATCTACAAGGATGCAGAGGTCACATAGGCTCCTAAGCTAATTATGGGCCCCAGATCACATCAAATCGATGGGGTTTACAGTTAACAATATTTATAACCCTTTCCCATATTAGGGAACTCCTCTCTTCCCTGATCCAGCTTTCTGTTCCTTCTGCCAGCCATGACATCATCTCCCCAGACAATAATTAGGATTCACCTGCATATCAGATTTCAGGCTCAGGCAAAAAAAAAAAAAAAAAAAACCTACTAGTATAGCTACAGGCCCTTTGAAATATAACTAAAATATGCCTACTAGCTATCTACAAAATGGAGGACCCCCAACACTTCATCTGCACTATTCCAGCCTTTAGGTCCATGATTGTTCAATAATTTGTTTGACTTTGTATGTGAACCCTCTTTTCAGCCACCAGGTTCCAGATGCTAGCAGGATGTGACCAGACTTCCCTGGACAGACAACCCCACAAATGTGCCTTGGAGCTCCACTTCCCCAGAGCCCTTCCCCACTAGGGAAAGAGAGAGACAGGCTGGGAGTATGGATCGACCTGTCAACACCCATGTTCAGCGGGGAAGAAATTACAGAAGCCAGACTTTCAGCCTTCTGCATCCCACAATGATCTTGGGTCCATACTCCCAGAGGGATAAAGAATAGGAAAGCTGTCAGGGGAGGAGATGGGATACGGAGGTCTGGTGGTGGGAATTGTGAGGGGTCTCTTATCCTATGGTTTTGTCAGTGTTTCCTTTTTAAAAATAATAATAATAATAAGAGGATGAAGCTTCACTAACAGTGCGGTAGTGCTGTGGTGTCTATCTCTTCTTCTCCTGTCTTTCCCTCTCTCTTTCATCTCTGTAGAAAAAAACAATTCCACTGAGACCAGTGGAATCATGCGTGTATGAAGACCCAGCAAACCACTGGTAGTAGCAAAAATGGAAATAAGTAAAAGAGAAAACAACTAGAGATGTGTGTCTTCTACATCCAGAATAACCAATTTCTACATGGTTGAGAATGAACCTTACAAATTTATAACTGGAAGTTGTTTTTCAATCTGAGCAAGAAACCAGTATCTATGAAGCCACTACCATGACATAAGCACAGTGGAGAATGGACTAAGTGACCAAGGATTTTATTCTACAAATTGAACCACGAATAGTTTTTGAACTTCAAAAGGAAAACGATTTATATTTTAGACATGTTATGTCTAAAACATGATATGTTCAGCAGGGACTTTGTTATCAAGAGTTCAGGTAAAAGTCTGGACTAAGAGACAGAGTAGTTAATCGACTCTGCAAGGGTGAATACAACTGGAAAAGAGAAAAGGAGGATAGAAAGATATGTGACACTTTCCAAGAGGCTGAATGAAATAGAAACCAGAGCATATTCAGGGTATGCTTCTTGACTGTGTGACTATTCTGTTATACAAGAATCTGCTCAATAAGTCTCCAACAAGTCTGCTGAAATGCTTAATCACTACAGTTTTGATGTTCTTAATAACTTTATCTCTGCACGTCTTTCATGTAACTATCTTGGCTGAGACAATGAAGCCTGTGTGGAAGAGAAGAAATATATATGATACGGAAGTGGACCATCACTTGTCTCCTGATTCAAGTAATGTTCACAGAGCTCCAATTCCCACAGTGTATTGAGATTAAGCAAAACTCAAAAGTATGAGGTGAATGTGTTCCATCCTCTGAAGAAGAGGTAAAAGAGGAAGGCTGAAATCAAGATGAGTTACTATTTCTGTTCAAATTAGAATTTGCTGGCTTTAGGAAAAAAGTTAACAGCATTCTAAGAAATAGAAATGACCATGACACCCTCATATAAACCTTTCTGTGTAAATTCTTTGTGCTAACCAACCATTTATACTGCAAATGATGGCATAAAAGGAAAGCAAAGATAAAACAACTCAAAGTTTCTGTTCTTTTCAGTCTTTCTTTACAGGTCTGTGAGCCAATGAAGAGACAGTTGGGAGAATGTACACATATCAAGTGAAATAAAAGTGTGTGTGTGTGTGTGTGTGTGTGTGTGTGTGTGTGTGTGTGATGAATATAGTGTTCTGGTGAGAATGAAATGTATATATTATATATGCTACCAAATACTAATTGTACAAATTAAATTATTCCCCTACATAAGCTAAATACTTTTAAATTTGTATTTTAAATGGTCACTGTACAATATCAAGGCAAAAGGTAAAATTCATAAACATTTTGAATATGTTATATCTCTTTATTTAGAATGGCATTAAATAAATAGATATCTCAAGTGAAGCAATATACTGCTAAGGGGAAAAAGCTTTAGTTTTTAAAGAAAAATATTTTTTATTATCCTTAGTAGTATTTTCCTGATTTTTTTTTTCAGTAAAAGAACCCGCATTGTCATTTGTACTAGTTTTAACAAATTACAGAGCACTGAAAGGGTCATTAGATGGAAGGAGAACCAGAACAGTCAGAGATGGAAGTCAAGGGAAAGGTGTTTGGGAGGAATAATGTTTGGTTAACTACTTAATACAGCCTTGGAAAAGCTCTTTTGCTGAGGGTTAGGAGGAAACAAGATTTCTTTTTTTTTTTTTTCCTCCAGGGTTATTGCCGGGCTCGGTGCCTACACCACCAATCCACAGCTCCTGGAGACCATTTTTCCCCCCTTTGTTGTCCCCGTTGTTGTAGCCTCACTGTGCTTATCATTATTACCATTGCTGATGCCTTAGTTGTTGCATAGGACAGTGAGAAATGGAGAGAGGAGGGGAAGACAGAGGGGGAGAGAAAGACAGACATCTGCAGACCTGCTTCACTGCCTGCAAAGCTACTCCCCTGCAGGTGGGGAGCCGGGGTTCTAACCGGGATCTTTACGCAGTTCCTTGCGCTTTGCCCCACGTGCACTTAACCCACTGCGCCACCGCCCCACCCCCCTTTTTTTAAATTTTTATTTCTAAAAAGGAAACACTGAAAAAAAACCATAGGATAAGAGGGGCACAACTCCACACAATTCCTACCACATCCCATCCCCTCCCCCAATAGTTTTCCTATTCCTTATCCCTCTGGGAGTATGGACCTAGGGTGCAGAATGTGGAAGGTCAGGCTTTTGTAAATGCTTCCCCGCTGAACATGGGTGTTGGAAGGTTGATCCATACTCCCAGCCTGTCTCTCTCTTTCCCTAGTGGGGTGGGGCTCCAGGGAAGCAAAGCTCCAGGACACATTGTTGGGGTCCTCTGTCCAGGGAAGTCCGTTTAACATCATGTTAGCATCTGGAACCTGGTGGCAGAAAAAAGAGTTAATATATAGAGCCAAACAAATAGTTGACTAATCATGAACTTAAAGGCTGAAATAGTTCATATGAAGAGTTGGGGGGAGGTCTCCATTTCATAGATAGTAGTCCTATTTTAGTTATATTCCGAAAAGCCCATGACTATACTAGTTGGGTGTGTTTTGTTTTGTTTTGTTTTTTGTTTTGTTTTTTCCTGAGCCTGACATCTGATATGCAGGTGGATCCAAGGTATTGTCTGGGGGTATGATGTCATGGCTGGAAAAAGGAACAGAAAGCTGGCTCAAGGAAGAGAGTAGCTCCCAAATATGGGAAAGGTATATAAATATAGTTGACTGTAAACCCCATCGATTTGATGTGATCTGGGGCCCATATTCAGCTTAGGAGGAGACAAGATTTCTGTGCATATCCTCCCAGCTAGTGAAGGTTGAGGAAGATAGCTCAACTTTCAAACTTGCCTTTCTTCTGGTTCTCTGACTGGTGGTTGAGAACAGCAACTGAACATGTAGACTAACCTTGTAACCACTGAGGAAGCAGTATGAGGAAAGTATATGGATGCTAAGTCAGGTTTGAAAGGACTAAGCAATAAACAAGAGATAACACTAATGCAAAAATGTACAGTAATTCTGGATGAATAAATTGACTTATGTACCTTACTTTATACTTTTTATATACGATAAACTATACCATGAAACAGTAAAATGGGAAATGTTTAAATTCAGATTAGAAAACTAAAGATTGTGAAAAACATTTTACACAGAACAAAATAACATTTTTAGGTCAATAAGATACTTGAGTTATAAGTAAAAAAATTAAACTTGCATATGTAGGTAACTATTTTCTTTTTTAAAAAAATTATTTGTCTCTCATCATGAAGAGATGTGTTAACTTCTGATTAAGATGGCAGCAGACTGGCAGTACTGTTTACTCTTGCTGTGATTAACAGCAAAAAAAACCCATGACATTCATGAAAAAAAATCATAAAAATGAGCTTATAGTTCAGATGAGTGAGTAAAAGAGGGGAACGTCCAGAACCTTGATGGCAAGGATAGAAAGAAAGACTCACAGTGACAGCAAAAATTTGCTTCCTGCTCAATTCAGTGCCTCTGGGCTTTCAATACTACCAGCTACATTAGCATCCGCTACAGTCACTCTTCCATGGTTACCCATTGTGAGGCAGTTGCTGAGCTCTGCTGACTCTCAACCCTTGCCTGATACCCCACACCATCCCACATTTTGCTCCAGCCTATTTCCAACCTGTTCTTGGCTTTAGCCTGCCAGACTTCCAGCTAAGTCCCATGTTGCCCATTTAGTAGCCTGACCTTCCAATGCTTAAGCAACTTTTGCAGAGAATAAAACATAGTGTGAAGACAACTTCATTTGTCTACAATGATGGACCAAGACAACAGCTCAAAGAAAATTTAAAATTCAACAAAGCTGTGTAAAGTTTCTGATGAGAAACTTGAAGCTATGATCCTAGAGACCTCCACTGAATTGAAAGGAAATATTGGAGGCTTGCAACAAACTCAGAAAAAAATGAGGAAATTCATAATAATGTTCCGAGGGATGAAAAGTAAAGTGACAAAAGACAAAAGAGAGAGAGAGAGAGAGGAAGAAACACCTGCAAAGACAGACATCAAACACCAAAGCAGAGGACAAGAATTTAAGGTAAAAGAAATCATCCACCAAAGCTAACAAAAGAAAAAGCTAACATAATATGAGACTCATGGGTCATCATCAAAAGAACATTTTTGGCATGGGGATAAAATAAGGAAAAGAGAAAAAAAATAATGACAGAATTAACATCTGAAGAAATTCTAAGTGAAAGATTCTCCAAATTAGAGAATGATCTTCCCTTCCTCTCCCATCGATTCAGAAGACTCAAGGGGGAATCTAAAAAAAAAGAATCCAAACTCAAATTTACAAGATATAATAGTTAAAATGACAAATAATGATATTTTTTCATTTTTACTAGTGATTTAATATTCATTTACAAAACTCTGAGATAGCAGGGTTATAAATTCACACTGTTGCCACCACCAGAGTTTTGTATCCCTATTCTCTCCATTGGGAACCGCAGTGGTTCCTTCAAGGTCACAGATATGGGCCGACTATATTTATACATATTTGCTCATTTTTTTTTCTTATGGTCCTTCCTTCTCTTCCTTTCTAAGTCACACCTACACTTATGGCTACTTCTGATACTTCTGAATGTACTTCCTTTTTTTTTTTTCCTTTTTCTCACTCTGGGTCTTGATGGAATTGGACAAACAATGATATTAAGGCTCCACTGTGTAACATAAAATCTTTAAATGGAGTTTCAGACATGCAATAGCTGTCTATTATGGGAAACAGTTATATAACCTGTAGAACTTAATTGATAGTTTTTAGTCTGGGTCTAATAATAATGAACCTGAAGAGAATAAACAAGAAAGCTAAAATATCAAATATTATTAATAAATATTCTGTCAGTAAAACAAGCACTGTGAAGTACCTCCCAAAAAATAAAAGAAAATCCCGTTAAGATTCACACTGACTTCACAATAATCACTAGAAAAAAATCAACAGACTATACTCAAAATTCTTAACAAAACGGACCTCTCACCAAGAAGACTGTATCCTGATAAGTTGTCCATCAGGTCTGAAGGAGACACAAAGAACTTTTCAGATAAGCAATTGGTGATAGAATACCCTAGCACTAAACCAGGAGAGAAACTATAAGAACTCACATGAAAAGAAAATAGAGAATAACCTTTCTTTTGGGGGAAAAACAAATAAAACCATGAAAATAAGCAAATCCCAATGAAGATCATGGACATAACAGTAGAACTGAGGCAAAAAAATATATATTTGAGGTGGAGGAGAAGAAGAAGGATATTGATGCCTTTGTGGGCTTGGCAGTTGGGGTAGTTCTTTAAGGGTACAATTTAAGAAAGTAAAAAACTATACTTTTAAAGCACATATAAACAAGGTTACCTCAAAAACATATAAAACTATATAAAATAATAATAATGAGATGTTGCCAATTATGAACAGGATGCTAGAGTAGCTCATATTTGGCTCTACCCTCCCCACCTGCAGTTATAGGTATGAGTTACAGCACACTACAGTCCACAGTCTTCCTCAAGATGAAGTCATGTCCCATGATAGGCATCTGTCAGGTGTTGCCTAGAGAAGGGAATTTAATCTGTGCCTTTGGAAATATTTCTCTCAGTATGAAGCCAAGTGGTACACAGGAGACTTGGCTGGACAGCTTTCGCCTCATTAGCAACTAATGAGCAGAGCCCAATGCCAAACAACAGGGAAATTCTTGCTTTGATTCTCTCAGGTTCAAAGCTAAGACATTGGTCTAGAGATTGAAATTGGCTTAAAGAAAACTGAAACGTAATCCATAGTACTAAAATATAAACTACATATAACATTAGACATCTTTGAGTGATTACACCTGAAAAATTAATACCAGTTGTACTGAGATCGTTTGCTTTTAAAATACTTCCAAGGTGTCATGTTATAGCCTTCTGCTCAGAATGAAGTCCTGGCTCCAACTCTGCTTTTAGCAGGTTCTGTCATTGTCCTAAGAAAGTCAAAGTAGGAGTAAATCCATCTTTCTTTGAATTGCTAACACTGGTCCCTGTTATCACGAGTCTGTTTTTACAGCATGAACAAGTTTTGAGTTTAAATATCAGGCTGAGAGCCACAGAAGTTGAGTTTCCTGAAAAAAAATGATAGACTCAATTTGGTGTAAGGAGCCATAACAAAGAGGTCTGAAGAAATAAAGTAAGGGAAAAGAGGCTTTACTTACCTTAGAAATCTATGGGTAAGTTTATTTTACTTCTAGAATTTGCTTGTCTGTTTTTTTAAATATTTATTTTTATTTGTTCCCTTTTGTTGCCCTTGTAGTTTTATTGTAGTCATTATTGATGCCATTGTTATTGGATAGGACAGAGAGAAATGGAGAGAGGAGGGGAAGACAGAGAGGGGGAGAGAAAGACAGACACCTGCAGACCTGCTTCACCACCTGTGAAGTGATTCCCCTGCAGGTGGGGAGCTGGGGGCTCGAACCGGGATCCCTCTGCCAGTCCTTGCTTGTCTAAATTTTGCTTTGAACTGCCATAGAGTAAGACTGTCTTCTCACCACCATGTTATGCTTCAGAACCTCCCTGAACCATACAAGACAGAAATAGACCAGATCTGCACTCTCCCCAGTCTTCACAGTCAACAGCAATGCCAATTTCAGTATTTGATGCATCTCTGCAGAGCTTCTAGCTTCCAGTTGTTCATATTTCAGAACTCTTGTCATTAGTCCTGCATCTTGATGCTAACCAACTTATCTTTCTTTCCTCAGTTGTCTTATTTCAGGTTTGGGAAAACTACATGTTTGAATTCATGGTAAATGTTCACATATGCAAATGATAAACACTCTTTTTATATATTTATTTTATTTATTTTCCCTTTATGTTGCCCTTGTTTTTTATTGTTGTTGTAGTTATTATTGCTATTGTTATTGATGTCATCATTGTTAGATAGGACAGAGAGAAATGGAGAAAGGAGGGAAAGACAGACGGAGAGAAAGACACCTGCAGCCTGCTTCACTGCCTGTGAAGCGACTTCCCTGCAGGTGACTTCCTTATGTGGGTCCTTGAGCTTTGTGCCACATGTGCTTAACCCACTGTGCTACTGCCTGACTCAGATAAACACTTTTTAAATCCTAGCATACATGTTCCAGACACAATAGAAGACAAAAATGAAAGAAGTTACAAAACATCAAATACAATAAATTAGTCATTCCACACTTTACACTAAAGAAAAGAATGTTGTTGGGAGTCGGTCAATAGCGCAGCGGGTTAAGCACAGGTGGCGCCAAGTGCAAGGATCCCGATTTGAGCCCCCCCCCACCCCGGCTCCCCACCTGCAGGGGAGTCACTTCACAAGCAGTAAAGCAGGTCTGCAGGTGTCTATCTTTCTCTCCCTTTCTCTGTCTTTCCCTCCTCTCTCCATTTCTCTCTGTTCTATCCAACAACCATGGCATCAATAACTACAACAATAAAACAACAAGGGCAGCAAAAAGGGAATAAAACATTTTTTTAAAAGAATGTTGTGCAGTTTGAAATCATTTGTGATATTCTAACTTTTCTTTCTTTCTTGGGGGACTAACAGATTAAATTACAGCTGTCTTGAGATCAACTCTCTGCCATAATCCTGCTTCCTTGTTCTGCTCTCCACTCTGACACTATTTTCCCAGGCAAAATTTCTAGTCCACCCACATGTTAGCTAAGGAGCTCAAGCAAAGATTACTAAGACATAGGCTTCTAGGAACATTCCTAAAATAGGCTACCTAGCTTCCTTACCTTCTAAGGTCTCTACTTTCATCTACACAATTCCTTCTGGCTTGTTTGTCCTGTTTTCCATCTTACTGAACTTCAGCCACCAAGTTGCAGGTGCTACTATGATTACATCCTTACTTTCCTGGCATATAATCTCACCAGTGCTTCCTGGAACCTTACCTCTCTCTCCAAGTCCTCCCCTATTGGGGAAAGATAGAAACAGGCTGGGGCTATGGATCAACCTTCCAATGCCCATGTCCAACTAAGAAGCAATTACAGAAGTAAGAACTTCCACCTTCTGCACCCCAAAAATAATTTTGGTCCATTATCTCAGAGGAGTAAATGACAGGGAAAAGTAAACCAGAGGTCTCTTTGCCCCCATTCCAGTAGGACCTGAAGAATTTATCACCAGGAATCTTGTTGCTTTCGTGTGTGTGTGTGTGTGTGTGTGTGTGTGTGTGTGTGTGTGTGTGTGTGTGTGTGTGTGTGATTTAATAATGATTGACAAGATTGTGGGATAAGAGAGATACAATTCCCACCACCGAGTTCCATATTCCCTCCCCTTCTTGGGAGTTTCCCTATTATTTTTCCCTCTGAAAGTATGGACCAAAAATCTTTAGGGGGAGCAGAAGGTGAAAGGTCTGGATTCTGTAACTGCTTCTCCACTGGACAGGTTGGTCCATACATACCCACAGCCTGTTTCTGTCTTTCTTCAGTGGGGTAGGGTTCAGGGGAAGTGGGGTTCCAGGACACATTGGTAAGGTTCTCTGCCTAGGGAAGTCAGGATGATGTCATGGTAGCATTTATAACTTGGTGGCTGAAAAGCATTAGGATATAAAGCAGAAAAAAATGTTTAATAATCAGGAACCTAAGGGTAAGAGTATAACAGACGACATTTGGAGTCTTCATGTTGGAAGAAGCTAGGAAGTCAATTTTTGGTATATTCCTAGGGACCCATGACTTTACTAATTTTTGCCTAACTGACATCTAACATGTAGGTGAGCTAGGACTGTTGTCTGGGAAGATAATGTCAGAGTTGAGGATAGGACTAGAAATCTGGATCAAGGCAGAGAGTAGCCCCCAAATATAGGAAAAGTATAGAAATACCATTAACTGTAAACCTCATCAATCTGACCTAAGGTCCATGTCTATTCGTATTTAGCACAAGAGGTTGTGTAACCTCTGCATCACTGTCAGTCTGAATTCACGTTCAGTAGTCATAGCTAGGAACATTCTAGGCTGCACTCATTTCAGAACCAGTCTTCCTTGAGTGGCAGAGTATGTTGACCCAGCCTCCCTTCATTGAGTGGGCCATTTCTACCACTGTTATTCTATATCGAGTGCAATGTCCTGTATATGCCCACAAGCAGGTTCTTGTTCCTGGTGGAGATGACCAATGATGGTGGAGAGAGGGATCTGTTAGAGGTCTAGCCCCATCATATCTGTGTGGGAATCCAAGGATTCCTTGTCTGGGACCCCAGATGATGGGGTGGTCTGGTAGTGACTGAAAGTGCCATCATTAAAATGTTCCAGTTTCTTGCCCTTATCCAGCTTTTGTAGTCCTTACTTTATCTGACAGGGTTAGACTTAGAGTGATTGAGGGAAGTGAAACAGGAAGCAAGTAAAGAGGGTATCTAAGTCTCAGTAGAAATTTTTTTGATTAAGTAATTTATGATGCCCTTTTTAGGTCTTTCTTCTTTCTGCACTTATTGAGTCACTATAGACTATTATACACTTTTACTTTAAGGTATATATTTTCCTCTAACTTATGGGTACATGTACACATGTGCCTTATTTCGTGGGCCCTGCTCTATATCTAGGTTCTGTAGCTTTGTTAGGAAGCATATGACCCAAAATGGAATTAAGGAGTCCTATAAGCTAGGAAAGGTCTCACCAGAGTACTAAAGCTGAAGGCTTGACATCCCATGCCTGGCATCTTTGGACACAGTCTGAAGTGAAACATGTTGAAGTGGCACTGGTTACATTGATTTCATTGATTTGGTTGCACTGATTTGATGCAGTATCAAACAGTATGGATCAAGAGAAGCATGAAAGAAAATGAGCAAAGCCCCGGAGGTTCCAGGGCTGAAAGAAATACAGATTTATAGAGAATGATGAAAGTTACTTTCTGTCTTAGAATTTAAGAAAGCAATAGATAGTTATTATTGTAATGATGTTATTTGGGAATTTGCTTTACTTTGAAAATCCCATAGTTAGGATTTACTGCACTATACAAGACTTTACTATTATTTTTGTCATTTAATTCTATTTACAAATAATGATTTCTTATATACTGACAAGACCAGTTACTTCTGGTCTCCTTGGTCTAAGATCATAGATGATTTAATAGTTTCTAAAAAGTTGCTATTAGAAATGCATTAACAATTTAAGCCCAATGTTCAAATACAATCAGTTCACTAAGTTGAAAACTTAAGTGCTTAGATTGAAGGAATATACTCAGAACTGAAGTTCTGAGTATATTAAAAAGGTAGAGACATTCAATCTATTTTTCCCCTCTCATATTGATTAGTGATCTATAAGACTATAAGTTAATAGCAATATATATTAACACCATTCTGGCCAACAAAGGCCTATAACCCTACCCCCAACATCCTACAGTGGAACTGAAAAATCTTATTTTTATACCATCAGTGACAAGGAACAAATTGGAAAACACCAGAGGAAGCCAGACACTGTCTTTCTTATCTGAGAGAGAAGAGGAAAAAGGGATAGGTACTTGGAAGTAGTAATAGGAGTAGGGGTAAACCAGAAAGCAGGTGAATGTAGGGCCATTGGGGGAAAAAAGGTGGGGAAAGAGTTACAGATATAGATCCAGATACAGAGATACAGTATGCAGTTATAGAATCAGACATATCGGTGACCTTGGGAGAACTACTGCAGTTTCCAGTGGAGAGGTGGAGGTTATGGGACACAGAACTCTAGTGGTGGGTACTGCATGGAATCATAACCCTATTACCATATGATTTTGTAAATCAATATTAAGTCACAATTTCTTATCCTCTTGTGATAGGGGACTGCAAAACTTTCTCAACTTGGGTCCTTTTCCACCATCGTGCACCATCCAGGACCCCAGTGCCACTCTTCCTTCTTTTATCTCCTTCTTCCTCAGAGTTCTTAGCTTTAAATGTCTATGTTGAAGGCATAAATAACAGGGAAGGGATTCATTTGTCTTTGGAGGATCCCAGTGTTCTGTGAAGCTCTAAGACTAAGAATATATATACATATATATATATATATATATATATTCTTTTTAAAATTGTTTTTACTATTGATTTAATAATAGTCAACAAGACTCTGGGACAAGAGGGGTATAATTCCACACAATTCCCACTACTAGAGTTCCACATCCCATCCTTTCCATTGGAAGGTTCCCTATTCTTTATCCCTCTGGGAGTATGGACCAAAGATCTTTATGGGGTACAGAAGGTGGGAGGTCTGACTTCTGTATATATTCTGATGTAATATATAAGAATAGGGTTGCCCAAATGTTTGTCACCCCCAAGATACCTACACAGCTTTTACTCTAGTAGCATAATCTTTGCACTCTTAATTTCTTCATGTTTTTATGTAAATCTTCTCAGACTTTTAGAAAGTTAGGTTTATCTACTGGCAAAGAAAACTTTAAAGTGCTGCTACACTCCTGATTTGTATGTTCTGGGGATCATGGACTTGATCCCACATTCCTTTTGTAATCTCCTTGGCCCACAGCCCTGTGTTGTGCTCATAATAATATAGCTTATTCAACAGTGCTCACAGAATGAGGTCAACCTTTCTAACTTGAAGGACATAAAAAAATTTCTGCCCAAAAGGTCTCAAAAATTCAAAATATTTTGTTTCCTGTGAGATGAAAAGAGAATGAGTAAATATTATAAACAAGACTCCAAAGACTTCAGACTTTGACACTATGTGATCTCTTATTTGATGAGACAAGAAAGTCAAGGTATCCTAAAGGTAGCTTCTTGAAAATAAAATCATTTCTTGTAATCAAAAACATTTGGAACTATATGATAACCTCAGAATCTCAGCCTTCTTCCCTCCCCCCCAAAATGTCAGTGTGCTCTATTAAATCCTCAAAAAGGGAAAGGACAGAGAGGTGGGAGGCAGAGAGAAAACAGGAGCAGAAATGAAAGTGACCTTTTGAAACTGCATTTGCCTTCACTGTTTGTGAAGTGTATTCACGATTTTCTTTGCTAAAAATTTTCCAAGTGTCATCAAACTGAGAACTTGGGGCATCTTGTCTGGTTTTGGGGAAGAGAATAATTACCATCTGTACCCCACACATGTGGGTAAGCTTGCACTGAAATAAACCAGCTAAATCCATGACGAACATCAAAATTGTAGACATAAGAAGCAAAACAGAAAATTGTAGTATGACAAAATAGCTACATTTAATTATGTGAAATTACATGGAATTTCAGTCTTCTTTAGAGGTGCTTTATTTAAACTAAAATCTAGAGATGCAGCTTTGGTTAATGCAATTTTTATTTCAAGTTAGGGAGTTGAAAGAACATTTATTAAGATTAGAACTCAAGCTGCTTGCTCTTTTTGAAAATTTAGGGGGCAACTTTATTGAGACCATGAGGTCTCGTTTTCACATATCAAATCTTTCATGTATGAACCTCTACTTCTGAAGGCTTTTCCTGCTCCCTTCCACATTATAAACAATCTTTTTAAAAAAATAATATTTGTTTATTCCCTTTTGTTGCCCTTTTTTTTTTTATTGTTGTCGTCATTGGATAGGACAGAGAGAAATGGAGAGAGGAGAGGAAGATAGAGAGGAGGGAGAGAAAAATAAACACCTGCAGACTGTGAAATGACTCCCCCACAGGTAGGGAGCCTGGGGCTGGAACCCTGATCCTTATGCAGGTCCTTGCGCTTTGTGCCACCTGCACTTAACCCGCAGCGCTACAGCCGGACTCCCAATAAAGAATCTTTTTGTCTTCCTGGGTCTACTCAGAACTATCTTTTTCTATGAGAGCATTCCAAGAGATAATTTCCTTCTAAACAATACTTGGCAGGACAAACCTTTGTCACACTTATCTCTGTGTCATCCCAGAGATTATACAATCGTGATAATACAATAGTATTACTCTTCCAGCATGAAGACAGTTCTCTGAATGAATTCCTAGCACAGTGGAGGGCTAGAAACATTAGCATCAACCATTGACTACACTGGAAAGACATCAAGAAGAATCATGTGCATTATTTACCTTGATTATTATGGTTTCTTGTGAGAAAAACACCGTCTAAAACATGTTCTCCTATGCTAGTTGTAGGAATTCTATTGAACCTGGGGCTGGAGAGGTCAGGAATGTCACTCTGAGTCAAACACGAAATCAGATCCCCTTGATTTGGGAGACAAAAAATAAGAGAGGAAATAACCAAAAGGCAAGAAAGCAAAATAAACAAATTGAAAATAAACAAAAAATTCAATTTCCTAGTGATGTTTCTGAGCACAGATAAGCCACCAATTCCAGCTAATGCCTATTCCTTCAGGTAATCATTTTGTTACCTAGCAAAATTGGTGGAAAATCTGTGAAAGATCATAAAGGTTGAGGGCCCAGGAAGGCAAGAGAAAATATGTCCCAATCCCAGGTACAAGTTCTTGTTAATGTGCAGAAAGAATTCAGAGACAGATACCAGGAAATTGGCAGATAAGATTTAGTGGAAGGCTAAAGGTAAAAATGGATACTCCTAAGGGAGTGTGGGTTAATCATGTGCTACTTGTTTGAGGACATTTAGGTTAAATGGGGTCTGCTTATTATTGATGAGGGTTTCCTGGGTCAGAGGGGCCAATTATTATTCATTGGGGGATTGGGATAGGAAAGGATTTCCTGGAAAAAGATAAGAGATTTTTCAGAATCCTGAGTTCTCCCCCTATCTGACCATATTTGTCCATTTTGAAACTATCATGTCTTCAGGTATATAATAGAGCTTCTCCTAACTGGTGTGGAGATTTTATTGCAGTGATTGTATAATGAGGGCCATGCTGTGGACATTTCTGTCATCATATTAGTTCCAGTTGGATTTTTCCAGTTCTGGCTTGTTAGTTGGGTATTAAGGAAGTGACCTTGTGTCCAACAAGTTCTTCCAGGTTTGCATTAAGATGGCAGGGGAGATGGATGGCTTTTCTCCTAACTAATCTAGTCTGCCTCAATCCCTCCTTTTTTCTTTTTAAAGATTTTATTTCCTCATTCATTTTTGTGTGCATGTGGAACTCAGGTGTCATGCATGCAAGATTTTACTCCTTTTGGCTATTTTTCTGTCAGAAAGACAGAGGTACTGAGAGACAACACAGCACCAGAAATTCCCCCAGACCCATAGCACCTTCTATATTATGTCAGGGTTCAAATTAGGGCCATGTGCCTGGCAAGGCACAAATATTATCTAGTGAGCTCTCTCCCTCTCCCTCTCCCTCTCCCTCTCCCTCTCCCTCTCCCTCTCTCCCTCTCTATCTATCTCTCTCTTTGTGTGTTTCCCCTTTTTTTCTTAAGCTATGCTCAGTGTCTCATTCCAAAACCACTCAGCATAGGATGCAGCCTCATACACAGATGGTTTACCAAATAACATAGCAAATTAATGATCTTCTATTATGGATCTTTCATTCTATACAGAACCAAACTGTCATAACTTAGAGTAACTCTAGCTCTTTCATTCCACTTCTTACACTCACTTAGAATTTGCCTCCTCTTTTAGTTTCTTTTCAGTCCACAACATGTGACCTATGTGTGTAAAGGTGGCCCTCCAAGAATGAGGAAGATGTATATACTTGTCAAGCCCTCTATCAATTTGTGACTCTCAGACCTTAGTACAACAGAGGCTCCATTTCTTTAAGCCATTTCCTAAAACGTTCAATTGGCTGCTTGTGTGTGGAAGACTACTAGAAAAATTTGACTAAAGCAGAGGAAAATGCCCTGTTCCTTGTGGAGGTGAGTGTTTACATTTGATTTCAGTACAAAAGTTCGAAACAGAATGACTGGAAAGGTCCCCTCCATCACCACCACCACGCAATGCTCACTCTTAGGTGCACCTTTGTATGTCCTTGAGAGGAGAACATGTCCATTCACACTCATCTTAACCATTAACGACTAAAATCTGGATAATATACCTTTTTTTTTAGAGATATCCAGAGCTTGCCTTTTTTTTTTGAATTTCATATTTTTTTTTATTTATAAAAAGGAAACACTGACAAAACTATAGGATGAGAGGGGTTCAACTCCACACAATTCCCACCACAAGAACTCCATATCCCATCCCCTCCCTTGATAGCTTTCCTATTCTTTAACCCTCTGGGAGTATAGACCTTTTTTATGAAAAAAAAAAAAAATACACCAACTCCTTCAGAGAGAGAGACAGAGATGCCACATTTACTCTAGTGGAAGTGACACTACTCTCACATTTCCTTAGGCAGAGAGCCTGCACATCAGTCCCAACTGACTGTGGGCCAAGAAGGGACAACTGACACAGCTGGATCAATTACTCCCACACCTGGGAACCTGGGATCAGAATGAACATTACCAATTTCATTAAGGCTGAAGCCAAGGTAGAAGGTCAGGTAGAGGCTGCCATTTGAAAGCAGCCAGTTACCAGGTGATGAGTGGAGGTCAGGGGAGAGGGAGAGAAGGAAAATGATATGCAGCCCAGAGTAAGTGCCAAGAGGCCCCAAGGACAGCAATGAAGAAGAATAGTGGGGATATTTTTATAAAGTATGCAGCTATAAAAGTTGCTCAGTGGGTAGCATGCATAGAATACATCCATTGAATGCATGTCACATTGGCTTAGATCCCTGACCAGCATACACATGACAGAGCAATATGTTGGTCAGCCTCTTTCCCGTTCTCTCTGGCTCTCATAAAAATAAACAATAAATATTTTTTAAAAGCTATCTAGGGGTGCCAGGAGAGAGCTCACTCTGCAGAATGAACACTTTACCATGTGCAAACTAAAAAAATGTGTTAGAGCCCCCTCCGCATCACTAGATGGGAGGAACGTGCAAATGGAGAAGTTACGTGAGCTAAAGAGCTGTACTGTCTTATCTTTCTGTCTCGCACTCCTTCCCTGTCTTTCCCAGTCTGTGATAGAGAAACAAAATAATGTTTCAGGGCTTCAGAGACTTCCTTATTGAATTTTCACCTACTTCAAAGAGCAATAAGAACTGGCACTGCAGCAACAATCACACAAGACAAGTATGTATTAGTTTAATTTTAGTAAAGCACACTTGAGGCCAGAGGAAGAAAAGGTTGCTTCCCTTGGCACAAAAAGAGTATGCAATAAAAACAGATCTCTTCATCATACCTTGTCATGCTTTACTACCTCCTATCACTGTTTTAATAGTTAAAGATCAGGCAGACAGGATTCCTTTTCTGTCCTAAATATCACATGTGAGTGAGATCAGCTGGCATTTGTTTTACTCCTTTAGGATTATTTCACTTAGTATAATCCTGTACAATTCCATTCATGTTGTAGCCAAATACATTCTTTTCTTACAATTGAGTAGCATTCCATTGCATATATATATATACATATATATATATATATCACATCTTCTTTATCCACTTGACTTATTTCCAGATTACAGTGATTGTATAAAAGAATACAAATATATATATATTCATATAAGCATTTTTCTGCTTTAAATTTTTTATTAATGATTTAATAATGATTGACAAGATTGTGGGATAAGAGGAGTATAATTCCATACAACTCCCACCACCAGAGTTGCATATACCCTCCCCTCCATTGGAAGGATCCCTATTCTTTATCCCTCTGGTAGTATGGACCAAAGATTTTCATGGGGTACAGAAGGTGGGAGGTCTGGCTTCTGTAATTGCTTCACCACTGTACATGGGCATTGATCGTCAGTCCATACCCACAGCCTATTTCTTTCCTTTTTCTTTTTAATTTTATTAGTGATTTAATGATTGACAGGGATGTGGTATAAGAGAGGTATAATAACAACAATAATAATCACCACAACAAAGGTAAAAAAACAACAAGGGCAACAAAAAATGGGGGAAAATAGCCTTCAAGAGCAGTGGATTCATGGTGCAGGTATTGAGCCCCAGCAATAATCCTGGAGGCAAAAAAAAAAAAAAAAGAGCAGCACAATTCCATATAGTTCTTACAACCAAAGTTCCACATACTCTCCCCTCTACCGGAAACTTTCCTGTTCTTTATCCCTCTGGGAGTATGAACCAAAGATCTTTATGGGGTGCAGAAGCTGGGAGGTCTGGCGTCTGTAACTGCTTCTCCACTGATCATGGGCACTGATAGATCGATCCATACCCCCAGCCAGTTTCTATGTTTTCCTAGTGGAAAAGGACTCTGGGGAGGTAAGGTTCTAGGACACATTAGTAAGCATTTTTATGTTCTTTGAATGAATACCTCAGAGAAGAATAAATCACATGGTAGGTAGGCATATTTTTCTTTTTTTTAATTTTTATTTATAAAATGGAAACACTGACAAAAATCATAGGATAAGAGGGATACAAGTCCCACCACCAGAGCTCTGTATCCCATCCCCTCCCCTGATAGCTTTTCTATTTTTTTATCCTCTGGGAGTATGAACCCAGGGTCATTATGGGGTACAGAAGGTGGAAGGTCTGCCTTCTATAATTGCTTCCCCGCTGAACATGGGCATTGACAGGTCAATCCATAATCCCAGCCTGTCTCTCTCTTTCCCTAGTGGGTCAGGGCTCTGGGGAAGCAGAGCTCCAGGACACACTGGTAGTGTCATTTGCCTAGGGAAGTCCAGTTGGCATCATGGTAGCATCTGGAACCTGGTGGCTGAAAAAAAGTTAACACAAAAAGCCATATAAATTGTTGACTAATCATGAACCGAAAGGCTGGACTATTGTAGATGAAGATTTGGGGTCTTCATTTTGGAAATAGCTAGTAGGTCTATTTTAGGTATATTCCAAAGGGTCCATGACATTATTAGTTTTTGCTTGAACCTGACATCTGATATGCAGGTGGACCCAAATTACTATCTGGGGAAATGATGTCATGGCTGGAAAAAGGGCTAGAAAGCCGGATCAGGGAAGAGAGTAGCTCCCAAATTTGGGCAAAGTGGTTCCAGGATTGGGGGAAATATAGGCTCTATAGAGGAAGTGGGAGGTTCCTGCTGTCTTGGGGTTTAAGAAGGCAATAGAATTATTGCTATAATCAGATTATTTGGCCATTGGGTTAACGTTGAAAATCTCTTTGTTAGGATGTGCTGTATCATATACAACATTACCATAGTACAATATTTAATACAATATTAAAACAAAAAAATATTAAGCAATTTGTTAACTTGATCATGAACACAACTTACTTTAACACTGACAACTGGACAGCATTCTTTTCATTCTGAAGTAAAGTTGTTATAAAAAAAAAAAAACCTTAGACTTATAATAAGCTCAACTGTTGAACAACAAGTTTCCCTCCTCTTAGTAATAAAGAAAAAAAATGGAAGGAGGAAACCTGGATATAGCACACCTGTTAAAATGCATCTCATCATGCTGGAGGCTCTGGTTAGAGTCTTGACACCACACAGAGGAGCAGAGAAGTAAGTGAGGAGGATTCAGGGGTGGTAAAGCAGTGTTGTAGTGTCTCTCCTCTCTCAACAATAGTAAATTAGAAAAATGACCTGGGGTGAAGATATCTCACATACATGAGGACTGTGGTCTATTTCAGCAGACCCAAGGATTCAAGACAGAGGGGAGCAAAAAGAGGTTAGGGTCCCAGTGACCTACTATGAAGTGAGATGGCATTTTGGTGGTGGGTGAGGTATGCTATCACCTATTTGGAGAAGATATGAGACTAATCCTATGACAGAAATTGTACATAAAGCATTTCTTCAATAAAATAAAAGAAAAATCTTTAGGCATAAGCACTAGTGACAGCAAATGTAAGAGAGGGGCTGTGAGCACATGGCCAGAAGAATGAAACTGTACTAGAGGAGAAGGGAGGCCTCAGTTCACAACCGGAAGGGTGGTGGAGGCCAGGGCTTTCCAATAGAAAGGAACTTCCCACTATGCCAAGACATCCAGAGGTTCTCTGACACACAATTAGGTTAAGATAAAAAGGGAGAATTCTGCTGGATCTCTTTCTACTATCCCCATAATAGAACTAGGTATCTATCTGCATGCTCTGGAGAACTGAAGCAGTGTCTTTGGCATGAGGAAAACCTGACTCCGAGTGAAAATGAGCAGCACACCTGATGGAAAGCTTGGACTTTAATGTTGTGCATTATTTAGACAGGAGTACAGAACATTTTCCTTAGGAAAAAGCCTCAAAGGAATCCCTTTATGTACCAACATCGTTGGAGCCCTTTGAAAGTGAAAGACACTTTCATTCAGGAGTGAAGACTTATCACATGTCCACAAATCCAACTGTCTAGTTTTTACAGTAGTTTTACTTATTATTAGTGCTTTAACATTGGCATTTCCAACTTTATTAAAAAATAATTTATTTGGTTGAGATCAGCAAATGTAGTATCAAATGATATGGATCTAGAGAAGCTTGCAGGCAAATAAGCCATGACCCAGAGGTTCCAGGGCTGGGAGAAATAATGGATTTTGTAGAATGGAGAAGGTTCCTGCTGTCTTAGAATTTAAGAAGGCAATAGATAGCTATTATTGTAACCAAGTTATTTGGGAACTTGGTTGAGTTTGAAAAACTCCTGGTTAGGATTTGCTATATTATACAACACTTCACCATGATTTATATCATTTAATGCTATTTACATATAGCTATATGTTATGTAGTGACATAGCCAGTTGCTTCTGGTCTCCCTGGTCTAAGATTATAGGTGATTTAATATTTCAAAGAAAAAGTCATTATTAGAAATGTATCGATGTCTTAAAGCCCGCTATTAAATTTCAATCATGTTACCAATTTGAAAACTTAAGTGCTTAGATTGAAGGAATATATACTCAGAACTGGGGTCTATGAATCAAAAAGTTTGAGACAGTCACTCTATTTTCCCCTCTCATATTGATTAAATACTGATTTATAAGACTATAAGTTAATAGGAGTATATATTAACACCATTCCCACCACCAAAGGTCTGTTTCCCTAGCCCCACCAACCTATAGTGAACTGAAAGTCTACCCTCACCCTCAACCCAGAGATTTTTACTTTGATGCAATACTCCAAACTCAGTCAAATTGTACTTTGTGTTTCCCCTTCTGTTCCTCTTTCTCAACTTCTGTTTATGAATGGGATCTTCCCATACTCGTCTTTTTTCTTTCTAACTTATTTCACTCAACATAATTCCTTCTAACTTCATCCAAGATGGGTCGGAGAAGATGGCTTCATTACTCTTAACAGCTGAATAGTATTCCATTGTGTACATATACCACAACTTTCTCAGCCACTCATCTTTTGTTGGGCACCTGGGTTGCTTTCAGGTTTTGACTATTACAAATTGTATTGCTATGAGCATAGGTGAAAACATATCTCTTTGGATGAGTGTAATTGAGTTCTTAGGATAAATCCCTAGGAGAGGAATTATTGTGTCATAAGGAAGATCCATTTCTAGCTTGTGATGGGTCTCCAAACTGATCTCTACAAGAGTTGGACCAATTTACATACCCACCAATAGTGTAGAAGTGTTACTTTGTCCCCACAACCTCTCCAGCATTGTTGCTGCTGTTGTTTTCAATGTATGACTTCTCACAGAGGTGAGGTGGCATCTCATTGCCAGCCAGTACCATTTTGACATGTTTCACTTCGGACTGTGTCCAGAGACACCAAGCATAGAAGAATATCCTTTTCAGCTCCACTACTCTGGTGAAACCTTTCCTAGCTCATAGGACTGCACTTCCTAACAAAGTCACAGAACCTAGATATAGACTGGGGCCCATGAGATACAGCACATATATCAATTTAGGGGGAAATATATATTTTCCCCCTTTTGTTGCCCTTGTAACTTCGTTGTGGTTATTATTATTGCCCTTGTTGACGCAATTCGTTGTTGGATAGGACAGAGAGAAATGGAGAGAGGAGGGGAAGACAGAGAAGGGGAGAGAAAGATAGACACCTGCAGACCTGCTTCACCGCCTGTGAAGCGACTCCCCTGCAGATGGGGAGCCGGGGGCTCGAACCGGGATCCTTACGCCAGTTCCTGCGCTTTGCACCACATGCACTTAACCCACTGCGCCACCGCCCGAACCCCGGAAATATATATCTTAAAGTGAACGTGCACAGTAGTTTTCAGTGACTCAATTAGTGTAGCAAGCAAATAGAAAGACTTTAAAAAGACAAATTTTAAATTAAGTACCATAAGTTCATAATTAAATAGTTTGTACTTAGACTTGGATACCCTCCTCACCTACTTCCTATTTCACTTCCCTCAATCACTACAAGGCTAACCTCATTAGACAAAGTAAGGACTACAGAAGCTGGATAAGGGCAAAAAACATACTTCAATGATGGCTCCTTTGATTACCACCAGGCCACCCATCATCTGGGGCCCTAGTCAGGGAATCCCAGGGTTCCCACAGAGACTTGATGCACTTAGACATCTAGAAGATCCCTCACTCCTTCACTGGTCATCTCCATCAGGAACAACATAGTGGGCCTCTACAGAACCTTGCTCTCAATGTGGGTCAACAATGATAGGGACTTCCCCACTCTCCAAAGGGAGATTGGGCCGACATACTCTGCCACTTGAGGAAGATGGGTCCTGCAATGAATGCAGCCTAGAATGTTTAGCTATGACCACAGAATGTGAGCTCAGACCTACAGAGATGCAGAGATTACATAGGCTCCTGTGCTGGATATGGGCCCCAGTTATAAATGTTTATATACTTTTCCCATATTTGGGAGCTACTCTCTTCCCTGACACAGCTTTGTAGTCCTACTTCCAAATCTGACACCATCTCCCCAGACAATACCTTTAGTCCACCTGCATGGTAGCTGTCGGGCCCAGGCCAAAACTAGTAAAGTCATGGGCCCCTTGGAATATACCTAAAATAGACCTACTAGCTTTTTCCAAAATGGAGACCCCCAAATCTCATCTGCTATATTTTTATCTTTAGGTTCCTAATTATTAAACAATTTTTTCTGCTTTATATTTTAATGCTTTTTCAGCCATCAAGCTGCAGATGCTGCCATGACGTCAACCTGACTTCACTGGGCAGATGACCTCACTGATGTATCCTGGAAACCCATCTTTTCAGAGCCTTACCCCACTAGGGAAAGATAGAAACAGGGTAGGGGTACAGATAGACCTGCCAACACCTATATCCAATGGAGACGCAATTACAGAAGCCAGACCTTCCACCTTCTGCACCCCATAATTATCTTGGGTCTATACTCTCAGAGAGAAAAAGAATAGGAAAGCTTCCAATGGAGGGGATGAGAAACAGAACTCAGGTGTTGGGAATTGTGTGGAATTGTAGCCCTCTTATCCTATGGTCTTGTCAATCATTAAATCAATAAAAAATAATCTTGGGGGGGCAGACAGTGTCTCACCCAGTAGAATGCATTATAACCATATTTGAAGACCTACAGGAGAGAAACTTTATAAACAGTGAAACAGTACTGTGAATGCCTTTCTTTCTCTCTCTCTGTCTTCCCCTTCCAATTCATTTTCTCTTTTTCTCTGTGAAAAATAAAGAAGGGTGAGGGTACAGCATAATGGTTATGCAAAGAGACTTTCATGCCTAAGACTCTCAAATCCCAGGTTCAGTCCCCCACACCGCCATAAGACAGAGCTGAGCAGTGCTCTGGTAAAAAAAAAAAAAGAGAGAGAGAGAGAGAAAGAAAGAAAGAAAGAAAGAAAGAAAGAAAGAAAGAAAGAAAGAAAAGAAAAGAAAAGAAAAATAAAGAGGGCATTGGGCAGTAGCACAATGGGTTAAGTGCACGTGGCACAAAGCACAAGGACCAGCGTAAGGATCCTGGTTCGAGTCCCTGGCTCCCCACCTGCAGGGGAGTCACTTCACAGGTGGTGAAGCAGGTCTGTGGGTGTCTATCTTTCTCTCCCCCCTCTCTGTCTTCTCCTCCTCCCTCCATTTCTCTCTGTTCTATCTAACAACAACAACAACATCAACAATAACAACAATAACAATAATAACTACAACAATAAAAAAAGAAAGAAAAAAAGGGGGAGTGGTTGTCATAAGTGGTAGTAGATTCATAGCACTATTCATAGCACTCAACAGGTGCTGAGTCCCCATGATAACCCTAGTAGTAATAATTGTTTTTTATTAAGTTAATATTCATAGAGCATAAAATTAAAATTTTAAAAATTAACAATCAACTGGCATTAATGCATAAGCAGTGTTGTACAACAATGCCTCCTCCTATTCCCAAAATATTTCCATCAATTCAGAGTAAAACTCTTTCTCCATCAAGCTTGTTCTCCCACTCTGACCCTTGAAGTCCCTTATTTTCAATCTGCCTCAATGATTTATCTATTCTGGATATTTTACAAATAAAGACTCATATAAAATGCAACCTTTGATCTCTGGCTTCCCTCACTTAGCATGTTTTGGAGGCTCTTCCATGCTGCAGCATGTATCAGGACTCTATTCATTTCTCTGACTGAATAAAATCCCATCATCGGCATATGCTAGGCCCCAAATCAGCTTCTGATGCCTCAGTTATGAGTATAAACAACTGGCAATCACCATACACTGACAAAAGAGAGGACAAAATAAACAGTGAAATGTGACTGGAGGAAACCATTTAAAGAGCAAAACATGTCTAAGAAATAGAACAGCTCTAAAAATTTGTGTATATAAGTACATAAATTGTGAATGGGGAAAATGAGAGTTTCTGTATGAAAATAAACATTAAAGACTCAATCATCCTGAGACCAAATGCTTATTATTATTATTATTATTTATTAGATAGAAATCCAGAGGGGGGGAGAAAGAAAGGTATCGTGCAGTAATGCTTCACTGCTCATATGCAGTGTTGCCCTTGTAGTGTACACTGTAATATGTACACTCTACTCAGTACACCACCACCCAGGCACCAAAATATTCTCCCTCCTCTCCCTTTTTATTCTCATCTTCTCTCCCTCCTCTTCTTCCCCCTCCTCCACTTCTTCTTCCTCTTTCTCCTCCTTCTCCTACTGGGAAGTTAATGGTTTACAGTATAGACTTCAACACATACACACTACCCCTCATTTTCCCTCGATAGGTGTCTAGGAGAAAGTCACTCTCCCAAATATGGGACCCTTTCCCGCTGTGCATCAGGACTCCAAAGTCCCTTCATCCAGTCCTGTTTCCTTCTTCCCCAGAGTCCTTTGATTCGATATAACACACCACACTCAGTCCAAGTTTCATCTAATGTTTTTCCTTTACTGTCCTTTATTCTTAAGTTCCACCTATGAGTGATATAATTTGGTATTGGTCTTTCTCTTTCTTTGTCTCATTCAACCCTAATATGTTCTTTCCTTTTTTTAATTGCCACGAGGGTTATCTCTAGGGCTTGGTGCCAGCACTACAAATCCACTACTCCCGACACCAATTTATTTCTTTTCTTTCTTTTGTCCTTGTATTATTATTATTATCATCATCATCATCATCGTCGTCATCATCAGATAGGACAAAGAGAAACTGAGAGAGGAGGGGGACATAGAGAGGGAAAGAGAAAGACAGATATCTAAAGACCTGCTCATGAGGTGTCCCTCCCTGCAAGTTCTTCTTCTTCTAGCATTTGCCCTTCTTCCGTAGCCAGTCAACAGCATCAGGTTGAGCCTGATGTAAAGTTTCGAGACCTCCTTTGAATCTGGAGAGGTGGCAGTCGTTGACTATGTGGGTCATAGTCTGTCTGGAGCCGCAGGGGCAGTTCGGGTCGTCTCTGGCTCCCCAGTGATGGAACATAGCAGCGCACCGGCCATGGCCTGTTCGATAGCGATTGAGGAGAGCCCAGTCATAACGTGCTAGGTCAAAGCCGGGTTGACGCTTGCAGGGGTCTGTGATGAGGTGTTTGTTCTTGACCTCAGCTGACTGCCAACTCTGTTTCCAAGAGACTGGAACAGAGAAGTTCAGTGTAGGCATAGGGGACCAGATTGGGTGACAAGACGTCAAGCGTTGAACAGGGTGGGCGAAGATATCCGCGTATATTGGCAGGTCCGGTCAAGAGTAGACGTGGGAAATGAACTTAGATGATGCCGCATCCCGACGAATATCTGGCGGGGCGATGTTGCTAAGAACTGGCAGCCATGGAACTGGGGTGGAACGGATGGTTCCAGAAATTATCCTCATGGAGGAATATAATTTGGAGTCGACCAAGTGGACATGGGGGCTACGGAACCATACTGGGGCAGAGTATTCTGCAGTGGAATAGCATAATGCCAGAGATGATGATCGTAGTGTGGAAGCGCTCGCGCCCCATGAGGAGCTGGCCAGTCTTGCAATGATGTTATTCCTCGCGCCCACCTTTGCTGCAGTTTTTATGAGATGTTCGTGAAATGACAGAGTGCGATCGAGAGTAACGCCAAGATAGACTGGCTGGGCTTCATGCCGGATTCTCGTATCGCCAAGCTGCACATTAAGCTCATGCGAGGCCGAGGCATGGTGTAGATGGAAAACAGATGATACCGTTTTAGCAGTGCTAGGAATTAGTCGCCAAGTGGTGAGCAGGGACTCAAACCTGGGCCCTTGTGCATGATAACATTTGTTGTGCATTTCAACAAAGTGCACCACCACCCAGCCTCCACCTCTAAATGTTTCTTAACATAAATTTTTATACTCTGGGACCAGGTGGTGGCACACCTGGTGGAGTACACATAATGCTCAAGGACCCAGGTTCAAGCCCTTGGTTCCCATGTGCAGGGGAAAAGCTTCACAAGTAGTGAAGCTGTGCTGCAGTTGTCTCTCTCTCTCCCTCTCTGCCTCCTCCTTCCTCTTCATTTCTAGCTATCTCTATCCAATAAATAAATAAAGACTTTTTTTAAAAAAAAACATTATACTCCAACAATTTGTCAAGTGTGAAAATAAGGTCATTAGCTGACATGAAAGGTATCAGGAGATTAGCATTCTTTGAAAACTTGCTAAGGAATCTACTGGAGGAAATGATCTAGCAAAATGGAAGGAGAAAAGTATGGACCCAGAGAAGAGCAGACGTGAACAATCAAACAGCACAGGAGGGTGTGCCAGTGTGGCAGCTGTGCCACAGTCTGATTGTGTCCAGGTTGTTTTTTTTTTCCCAGAAAACTGAGGATTCCTAGAGCACCCATGCAAATGCAGGCTGTAGATGCTTTGCCATAAATTTCCACAAACAGGCTGGCAAGATAGGTCCTCTGAATAGTGCCTGCTTTGCCATGTTGGCAATAGAGGTTTGAGACCAGATCCTACCACACTGAAGGAAGCTTTTGTGCTGTGGTGACTTACCCCCTCTCTCCTTCTGTCTCTGACTCTCTCTCTCTCTTTTATTTTTATTTATTTGTTGGATATAGACAGCCAGAAATCAAGCAGGGAGGGGGTAATAGAGAAGGAGAGAGACAGAGAGATACCTGCAGCCCTGCTTCACCACTTGCAAAGCTTTCCCCCTGCAGGTGGAAACTGGGGGCTCAAATCCAGGTCCTTGCACACTGTAACGTGAATGCTCAACCAGGTGCACCACTACCCGGCCCTCTCTGACTTTCTCTATCTGAAAAGAGTTAGCTTGAGAGGTGAAGCAGTGGCAGTGCCCCCAAAAAAAAGAAAGAAAAAAGAAAAAAAAAAGAAAAGAAAGGAAGGAAGGAAGGAACAAGGAATAAATAAACACCTTCTTGTAGCACAACAACAAAAAAGGGTAGCTATTTTCTATCATCTTCAAAAAAAATCACCAAGTCTATAGTGAAACAGATATCTATTTGTTGGTATGAGTTGAAATAACTAGGTGCCTCTGTGCTTGTGAGTCTCCCTTCCTCCCCTCTAAATCCATTTTTTACCTTTCTTAGATGTACTATTTCTGGAGAGGCTGACTTTCAGGAGCTACATTTGATTGGCCATTTGATTTCAGCTGAGTTTCCTTAATGGAAAGTACTGGCAAACCACCATGGGGAAGAATAGGAGAGGGGCCAGCATAGCTAGAACCCTTCCCAACTATGCTTCTCCAACGAGTACTCTGTTTCTCCACAGTCACATATCTGCTATGCAGCCCCTACTCCATGGCTTTAGTACTCACCAGACCACAGAACCACTCCTCTGTCCTTTTGCCTTTAGACTAGCAGTGGCAATGACCTACCTGATTAGTCACTCCCAAAGTACTTCACTCGTTCTTCTTAGTTCCCTATATTTGCTTGTATCTTTGTCCATATTTATTAATATCCATTAAGTTAAAACTTTTGAATATGTGGTTTTTTTCTTCTGACCCTAACTCATAAATTATATGACTTATCAAAAGTGTCAAAACTTAACAAAAGTGTTAGTAATAATACTAAAGCAATATATTATTTTTTAAATACTCTCTTCAGAGATTTATCTAAAAAATCAGTTATGGTATGGTGAGTGAGGGAGAGAGAGAGAGAGAAGAGAAGAGAAGAGAAGAGAAGAGAAGAGAAGAGAAGAGAAGAAAAGAGAATGCAAAGAGTTTAAAAGAGAAAAAAAGAAAAGCATCTAATTAAGGTTCTTGTAGTAATGAGACAGGCAAAAAGACTGCTAGTGTCCATGCTTATGGGTTCTGTTTTTTCTTTGTTTGTTTGTTTTTGTTTTTTTATCTCAGACCTACAGGAATGCAGAGGCTACATAGGCTCTTGTGCTGAATATGGACCCCAGGTCAAATCAATGCGGTCTACAGTCAACAATATTCATATACTTCCCCCATATTTAGGAGCTACTGTCTTCCCTGATCCAGATTTCTAGTTCTTTTCCCAACTATGACACCATCTCTCTAGACAATAACCTGGGCTCTGTTTTAAATAATAGGAAGATAATGAACTGTTTAATGTTTGTTAACAGCTTGTAAAGTACATGGTCAGCATTTCATTACTTTTCATAAAAAAAATACAAAGAAATAAATTATTTTTTTATTATAACTCATGGTCCCCAATCTAATTCTGCTGCTATTTCCACTATTTCTGTGCAAGCAAAATCAGAAGCAATAATAGCTGTAATCATAAGTAATGATAGTTGTAAACATAATACACATATAATTTTGGACCCTGATTTGTCTATTTAAAAGTATATAATGAGTATGTTTCCATGTTGGTACATAATTTTCATAATCATTACTTACAAATTTTGCATTGTATCTAATCATATGAATGTATCATAAATCAAAAACCACTGCCGTTCCATTTTCTCCTAGGCAATTTTCCCATAATCTATATGAAAATTGTTAGTGTGTACATAATAACATCAAATAAATCTGATAGACATTAGATCTTGCTTTAGAAGAATAAGGTGCTTTAAGACCTAAATTATGCTTGCTTTGGATCTAGACTGGTTTGCAAAATTGGTGGATACGGCAGCCAATAGTCTAAGTACTAAAAAAACAAACAAACAAACAGAGCAGCCCATACTCAGGAGAGAACTGAGGAGTCAGACTTAGACCAGTAACAAGGCTTGACTCTGAGAGAGGCACAAAGATTCTAAGGACAATGACTAGTCTTGTCACCAAATACCCAGGAGACATGATACATTGCGAGGACACAGTCACATTATCTTGGAGTCAGTGGGAGATGATTTTTCTGGCTCCAGGGAGAATATAAAGCACCAGTGGAGAATTTTATCAGGTGGTCCGGGAGGTGGCGCAGTGGTGAAGCACTGGACTCTCAAGCATGAGGTCCTGAGTTCCTCTGCCACATGTGCCAGAGTGATATCTGGTTTTTTCTCTCTCTCCTCCTCCTTTCTCACTGATAAATAAAATTTTTAAAAAAGAATTTTATAGTAGGACATGTACTTAGATATAATCCTTCAACGGGCTTTTGAAAAGGGGACTTCAGGACAGTGTCAGCTGCAGGTGCCTTCCATAGATCTCAATAGCAGATATTTATTCAGGATCCCAAGTCAGTGTCACAGGATTATAAATTCTATGATACCTATTTAATGGCCTGGAAAGACAGCATAAGGTAGTGTAAAAATATTTTTCAATGGCAGGGGTAGATAGCATAATGGTTATGCAAAGAGACTCTTATGCCTGAGGCTCCAAAGTCCCAGGTCCAGTCCCCAGCACTACCATAAACCAAAGCTCATGCTCTGGTAAAGATAAATAATTACAATAATAAATCTAAAAAATGCCAGTTCAAAAGCAAGCTTCTAGAAATTCTTCAAAGTAACTACAGGAGTTGGGACAGAATTTAAGAGAAATCACTACTTGTTCCTAATAATGAGGCTTTACTTTATAATGGGGCTTTACTTTTTCTTTGGGTTAAGGTAACCTAGAAAGGATGAATTGTACTTTACAGTTTTTATGTTAAGTAGAAGATATAGAACAATTCACTACATTGTTCTCTAGCCACCTTGAAATATTTCATATAAAAGATAAAATGAGTGGTGATGAATGTATGCTTCCTTGGAAAGGGGTGTATGAAGAATTTATACAAAGTATTCTCAAAGAAAAAATTGTTATTAGACTGAGAATAGGAATATTAAGCTTTACTGAATAGAAAAAAAATCTCAAGGGCTTTTTTTTTGTTTTAACAATAGCTTTAAAATCACTTGACTTTAGTAACAGGCTTTGTATGAGTCAGTCTCCAAAGAGTAAGGTTTCTAAGAAATCCAAATGCTGTGAAGCTGCTCATTTTTCTGACCTAAAAAAAATGTTGTCAGCATTTAACTTTCAGGCTGAAATTTTACATTTATTTCCTTTGTAGCTAAGATATTAGCAGCATAATACCTGCAGCTAATCTGGATATCATACATAAAAAATAATAATAAAATCAAGTGCAAGACATAGACTAGTTCCAAAGATGGGGGAGATTGCTCAAGCATATTTTAGTTAAAAACAGAGTGACTTTCTTCTTCAACATGAATCTATTCAAAAGCACTAGAATGATTAAATTAGAATGTATTAAGTTAAAAAAAAAAAAGACATCAGGTTGAACAAGGAAAATGATGGCTTACTGGGAGGATCCTATGGATAATTCTCCACAGAATGAGAGGAATGGAATGAGGAAATAGAAGAATGAATGTGGCTGCAGTGGAGTGGCCTTGGGATGACTGGCTCCATTTCACACAGTATCATTCCTGACATCAAGTTGTTCTTCCTCCACAGGGAATATGACCATATGTCTTTCCAACAACAACTTTGCAGATCTGTTTACTGGAGATAACCTGAAGCATAGCTCTTCTTGGCCCAATATTGGTCAGCTCCCATTCCCTTGACAAATCACTGCAGTCAAAATGTGTCTTACCAAAAGTCTCAAATTTGCCTATTCTAACAACCAGAAGTAGATAGATGGTGCCACTGGGGGGATAACTATGTACCAGGATAACCCTCCATTTGACTCTAAGAACAGAAATTAATAAAGAGAAAATAGTGCTGGCAAAATAGTTCACTTGGACAGTGTACTTCTTTGCCATATGCATGAATCAGGCTTGAGCCCAGCTCCCACCTTATTGAAGGAAGTTTAGGTGCCATGATTCTCTCTCTCTTCCTCTCTCTCCCTTGCCCCCCCACCTCTATGCATTCTCTGTCTCTAAAAACAAACAAGCAAGCAAAAAAGAGAGAAAATATTGAGTCACTATCCATCAGATACTTTTGAATGATCATACCAGTTGAATTTGTTCTTTCATATATTTATTTTAATGTACAATATTGTCAAAGAACTACTATAATACCTGGCTTTGAAATATATCTGGAGAAACAAAATGGATCAAGAAATGTTACAAGAACTGTAAGAAAAAGAAAACAGTAAAAAAAATCAAGAATTATTGCTGATCTCATACAGATGCTTGAAGCTTAGCCCCACAAGTTTCTATTCTTGAAATGTCTTAAATAATGAAACACAGATCCTTGAATTTCATGGTCTATCAACTGGTATAAGATATCAAACGTCATCAAAATATGACATTGAGTGTTTTCATGAGCCAAAGAGGCTATTTAGATTTAAGGTATGACTCAAGTTTAGGCCTTTTCTTCATTCCATCTGCTTATGCAGAAACATGTTGAGAGTCTCCTGTAGACCAAGCACTATGCTAGACTGCAGAATAGGAAGAAAAACAGACCAGAGGCTGCGTGGTGGTGCACCTGGTTGAGCGCACATGTTATGTACACTGGTGGTTATGTACACTCCTAGTAAAGTGTAGTCATATAAATCACTAGTTAATTAATACGAGAGGGGGAAAATTAATTGTATGTCTTGAAGTTTTTAAAACACAGACTGAGTCTTTTTAATATATAGGCTATGTATTTGATATTCGGACTCTCTCAAAAGCCTAGACCAAGTAGATCAGAAGCAACCAATGGCACAGCTACATACAAGATACTGGGTACTATACAGCAAACCATAACAAAAGGACTTTTCAAAGTTAACCCAATTACCAAATAATGTGATGATAACATTAACTATCGATTGTCTTTTTGAACCCTAAGACAGCAGGAACCTCACATCTCCACTATAGAGCCTATATTTCTCCCAGTCCTGGAACCTTAGGATAGGGCCCACTTTCCCACATGCCTCTCCCAATCCATATCAAATAATATTGCATCAGCCGATTGCAACCTAATCAACACAAGGATTGCCACCTCAACATGCTTCACTTAGACTGTGTCCAGAGACTTCAGATGTGGAATGACAACCCTTCAGCTTCATTACTCGGGTGAGACCTTTCCTTTCATAGTATTCTCTAATTCCATCCCAGGTGGATCACTTTCTAACAAAGTCCCAAAACCTAGATATAGACCAGGTTCTGTGAGAGAGAGCATATGTTCACACGTATCCATAAACTAGTGCAAAATATATATCTGAAAGCAGAAGTACACTAGAGTTTGCAGCGAGTACCCCCCCCAACACTTTCTCCACTATTCCAACCTTTGGGTCCATGATTGATCAACAATTTGTTTGGCTTTGTATGTGTTAACTCTCTTTTCAGCCACCAGGTTCCAGATGCCATCAGGATGCCGGCCAGGCTTCCCTGGACTGAAGACCCCACCAATGTGTCCTGGAGCTATGCTTCCCCAGAGACCCACCCTACTAGGGAAAGAGAGAGGCAGACTAGGAGTATGGACCGACCAGTCAACGTCCATGTTCAGCGGAGAAGCAATTACAGAAGCCAGACTTTCCACCTTCTGCAACCCACAATGACCCTGGGTCCATGCTCCCAGAGGGACAGAGAACGGGAAAGCTATCAGGGGAGGGGATGGGATATGGAGACCGGGTTGTCAGAATTGTGTGGAGTTGTACCCCTCCTACCCTATGGTTTTGTTAATTTATCCTTTCTTAAATAAAAAATAAATTAAAAAAAAATGCACCCAGGTTTGAGTCCCCCGTCCCTGCGGGGGGTGGGGAGGATCTTCACGAGTGGTGAAGCACTGCTGCAGGTGTCTCTCTGTCTCTCTCCCTCTCTATCTCTCCCTTCCCTCTTGATTTCTCGCTGTTTCTATTCACTAAGTAGATAAAGATAATAAAAATTAAAAAAAAAAAAGAAAACAGACCAAAACTGCTTGTTTTTGTGGGACCAGTAAAACTTCTAGGGGAAAAAAATGACGCTAGTGAAAGGTACACATTCGAAATAATCAAGAAAACATCTTTGAAACAGTTTAATTCTTTCTAATCATTGTTTCTAGTAAAAAATTCACAGAATGAAATATTTATATCAACCAAATACATTGGACAAGAAAAAAAACAACTGAGAACTTTTAGCAAAACAAGACTTTGAAAATTTATTTTTTTAATGGAGCAAAATAACAAAGATGTTTGCTACAATACCACAGATAGATGATAATATATTTCATTAGATGCTTTCCTTCCTTCAAGCGGAAAACATTGGTAGTATTACTTAAAGCAGGCACAGTCATTAAAGGCCTTAATTTGCAGATTTCTGATTAACATGTATTTCTATGCTTACTGGACTTAGACATTATAAAATGAAAGAACAATGTTTATTGTTATAAAAAAGAATATTCCTGTGTTGTAGCTTTTCTTCTTACTCTGCTTTAACTTAATCTATTCTTTTCATATTTCTCCCTCCAGTTTCTGCATTCTTGTAATTCTAATTGTTCTCATAAACAGATTATAAATTAGTCTACAATGAGGAAAAATCATGACTGAAGTTCATTAGTGATCCTGTTTTTTTTTTTTTTTTTTTTGCCTCCAGGGTTATTGCTGGGACTCAGTGCCTGCACTGTGAACCCACTGCTCCTGGAGGCTCTTTTTTTCCCCTTTTGTTGCCCTTGTTTTTTTTAGCCTTATTGTGGTTATTATTATTGTTGTTGATATTGTTGTTAGATAGGACAAAGAGAAATCGAGAGAGGAGAGAAGACGGGAACCAGGAGAGAAAGACAGACACCTGGAGACCTGCTTCACCACTTGTGAAGCTACTCTCCTGCTGGTGAAGAGCCAGGCAGAACCGGGATCCTTCCACCAGTCCTTGTGCTTTGTGCCACGTGTGCTTAACCCAGTGATCCTGTTTTAAATATTTTGTAATTCCTACATTTTCTTGTTGGTTCCACAGTGACTTTGCAGATCCATAATATATATAATTTATTATTTATAAAATGGAAACACTGACAAGACCATAGGATAAGAGGAGTACAAGTCCCACCACCAGAGCTCCATATCCCATCCCCTTCCCTGTTAGCTTTCTTATTATTTAACCCTCTGGGAGTATGGACCCAGGGTGCAGAAGGTGGAAGGTCTGACTTCTATAATCGCTTCTCCACTGAACATGGGCATTAACAGGTCAATCAATATTCCCAGCCTCTCTCTCTCTCTGTTCCTAGTGGGGCAGGACTCTGGGGAAGTGGGACTCCAGGACATATTGGTGGGGGTCATCTGTCCAGGGAAGTCCGGTTGGCAACATGGTAGCATCTGGAACCTAGCGGCTAAAAAAGAGCTAACATATAAAGCCAAACAAATTGTTGACTACTCATGAATCTAAAGGCTGGAATATTGTAGATGAAGATTTGGGGTTTCCGTTTTAGAAATAGCTTGTAGGTCTATTTTAGGTATATTCCAAAGGGCCCATGACTTTATTAGTTTTTGTTTGAGTGTGACCTCTGATACGCAGATGAACCCAAGTTATTGTCTGGGGAGATGGTGTCATGGCTGGGAAAAGGGCTAGAAATCTGGATCAGGGAAGAATAGCTTCCAAATATGGGGAAAGTGTATAAATATTGTTGACTGTATATCCATGGATTTAATCATATTAGGCATAGGAGCCTATGTAACCTCTGTATCACTGTAGGTTCAAACTTGCATTCTGTGGTCATCAGGAGGAACATTGCGAGTTGCACCAATTTCAGGCATAGCTTATATTTTACTATCGATACTATGTAATATATATATTTAGAACATAATCTTCCTGTCACATCTCTCTTAAGATATATCCATCTTGTGGCTCTCCACCCCTATCCCCATCCCTATCCCCATCCCTATCCCCATCTTTTTTCTCTGTACCTCTCTCATTGAAATAAAGTTAAAAAATATTAAAATAAAATTGATCATGGTAATAATGTTAATAAATGCAAATCAAATTATGCTGCACACCCTAAACTTATACAATGCTACATGTTAATTATATCAATAGAACTGAGAGGATACTCTCCCAGGGACATTAAAAATATATGTTTTACCAAGATTAGAAAAGAAAACACAAGTCGAACCTGAAATGGAATTGGCGTATTGCACCAAAGTAAAAGACTCTGAGGTGGGTGGATGGGTGGGGAGAATACAGGTCCATGAAAGATGATGAATGACATAGTGGGGGTTGTATTGTTAAATGGGAATCTGGGGAATGTTATGCATGTACAAACTATTGTATTTACTGTTGAATGTAAAACATTAATTCCCCAATAAAGAAATAAATTATATAAAAAATAAAAAAAATAAAAAAAAAGATATATCCATCTTATCAGATATGGAATATATGCTTTTAAAATGAATCTCTAAGTAGCAGAATTACTTCTTTTGATGTTTTATTTTTAATGAAAGAGAAAAGTACAGAAAGACTAGAGAACTGCTCAGCTCTGGCTTATGGTGGTGCTGGAGGCCTCAGGGTCTCAGGCATCATAGCCTTTTATATAAGCATTATGCTATCTCCTCAGCCAAAGTTTTTATTGTTGCTTTTTGTTTGTTTTTGCTTTTTTTTTTAAATCAAAACAGGGTGAAACTGACTTCTGATAGTGCTGGGGATTGAACCTGAATTTTTGATGGCTGAGGCATGGAGGTCTTTCTGCTATATCTGGATTGATATGTTAGTAATTTGGAATATGGTTTTAAAAATTCTTGATGCCTTTGAATACTCTTCTTTGTAGCATTTATTTTTACTTGGACCTTGGCAAAATTTTAACTGTTTGTGTATAACCTGTAGTTTATACATTTATGCATTTATTTTTGCTGGTCTTACTAGGTAGATTTTTTTTCAAACAGAGAGCATAGAAAAACAGACAGAGATGGGGGACATATCACAGTCCCAAAGTTTCCCATAATATAGGGGGGTGAGGGGGCAGGACCGGAAATTAGGCCAACCATGCTAAAACAGGCCCAATTATCAGAGAGAGGTATTTTGCCACACTTGTTGTGTGTATTCTTTAAAAATTACATATATTCTCTGTTTGTAGAGATATAAAGCTTGAAATTTATTTCACTAGACCCAACTCTTTCTATTCTTGTATAATTCAATTATCAAACTGAAAGTGGGGTAGCAAAGTCTTCTATAACTGTTCTGTCCTATATATATATGTGTGTGTGTGTGTATGTATAGTTTGCTTACATTTTAAATGTATGTCTTTTTGAAGCAGAGAGAGAGAAAGAATGAAAGATACCACAGCACTGTACTTTCTTCAGTGCTTGACCCTGAGTTGTACATTTGGCAAAGCAGTGAACTATCAAGGTGAGCTATTTCATTGATCCACAGCTTATATCTTACTATTGATATTATATAATATATATTTATAACATAAAGAATCTTTCTGTTCCATCTTATCAAATATGGAATATATGTTCACATAAGCATATTTAATGCAATAGTTTGGGTATTAACTTTTTCACTTGTTTCCATTCTTTCTATCCTCTCCAGCTATGATCCCTTGTCTTTATACCACTTCTCATTTTCCTGATTATTGTAGCTAAAGGCTACAATAATCAGGGAGATATAAAGTATTAGTTTCTTAATCTTTGCTTGTATGTGAATATTTTATTTTATTATTTTATTTTATTTTGCCAGAGCACTGTTCAGCTCTGCTTATGGTGGTACAAGGTATTGAATTTATGGACTTAGGTGCCTTAAGCATGAAAGTCTCTTTACGTAGCTATTATGCTATCTCTTCAGCCTGTAAACATTTCCCCTTTCCTTCCTTCCTTCTTTTTTTTTTCCTTCAGTTTACATGCCTCAAGGTGAGCAAATTGGAGTCTCCAAATCACAAGTCTCCATGGAAATTCCAATTTGCTTTGAGCTACATTCTCTATCCACCAGCCAAATATTTCTGCTTAAATTATCACTGTGCACATAGTTGGTGAACACCTCCCCTTTATGTTCTTGGTGTACTTAGAACAGGTAAAAGTCTGGGATCCAGATTTTTAGAACTTCATGTCCTAGACAAGGCTGAGGTTAACTAAATTTGCTTCTGCCCAGGCAACCTGGCTTTCTATTCTGAGGTACCCAACTGGACCTGGGTCAGAGCCATCTCTGTGGCAAGTGCTGGGCAGCACTGGGATTGGCAAGAGGGACTGAACCACTTCTGGTGGGGGAGGGAGTTCTCTAAACAAATGGCTGTGCTTTACTAGAAGGTGGGGGCAAAAGGATCGGCCAGGCAGCCAGAAACCACACGTGTCCCTACAGGCAAGCTGATGGGAAAAGGATTTCATCAAACTAAATGTGTGCCCTCAATAGGCCATCTTCTCAATATTCTCACCAAGGGTTCCCAGATTATGTGACTTAAACCTCAAGAATAGTGATACTGGATGATCTCACTCACTTGTGAGATAGAGATACAATGCAAGGGAACTAACAAAGTCAAACAAAAAAGGTAACCAAACTGTCTCTTGTACTTTGTGAGAAATATGGTAGCTATAGGAATGATGGGGAACATAGAGCTTTGATAGAGTGTGAGATGACTTACACACCATGTGTGGGTATGAAATTATAACCCTGGAATCTTAAAATTTTATAAAAATAATAATAACAATAATGATATTATTATTAAATCACTATTAAAATGAAAAAATAACAGGATGCAACTTTTTACACTGTCATTTTAAAATAGCATAGGTAGATTAGAAATCATAAGAAATGTCTACTTTCTTAGTGTTTACAGAAAATGGAAAATTCTAAATGGCTCTGTTTCTTTGAATATATATATATGATGAGAGTGAAGGTGTGGTTATTTTCTGCTGGAATTGGTGAGAGCAATGTCTTCCGGAAACTCTGTAAGAAGTCCACAAACATCGTCTCTCAAGGACAAAACTAAAGTTGAGAGCCTGCTGCTGGGAGTGGTGGATTCATAAGGTTAGTACCATAAGCCCAGCAATAACCCTAGTGGACAAATTAATTAATTAAAAAGTAGGGGAAAATTTGCTTTGCAAATAGTGGAGATATAGATAGATAGATAGATAGATAGATAGATAGATAGATAGATAGATAGATATGTAAGAAAAATTGACTACATCCATCAGTCCTCCTGGGTAAGACAAGCATTCCAATTCTGTCAGCATGAAGCAGAATATGATCAAGAGGGAATGGCAACAGACTCAAGAGAAAGAGAAATCTTCCTTCTGAAGTCTTTTGTTGTGGCTTATATTGTTTTTAACTATCTAACCACATTAAGAAGTTATGGGAGGGGTCAGACTGTGACACACCAGTTGAGTGCAAGGACTCTGGTTTGAGCCCCCACTTTCCACCTGAGGGGGCGTTGGGGGAAAGAGGACAATTCATAAGCAGTGAAGCATGTCTGCAGATATCTATCTACTTATCTCTTTCTAATCTATCTGTCTATCTCTCTATCTCCTCTCCCTCAATTTGTCTCTGTCCTATCCAGTAAAATAGAAAAAAAAAAAAAAAAGACAAAAGATATCTGCTGGGAGTGGTGGATTCATAATGTTAGTACCATAAGCCCAGCAATAACCCTGGTGGACAAATTAATTAGTTAATTAAAAAGTAGTTAGGGGAAAATTTGCTTTGCAAATAGTGGATAGACAGATAGATAGATATGTAAGAAAAATTGGCTTTATCCATCAGTTCACTTGGGTAAGACAAGCATTCCAGTTCTGTCAGCATACATCTACATCAGCCACAAAAGTCAATACAAAATACAAAATACAATAAAATTGTATTCCCTAGACATTTTTAAAAAAATTTTTTATTTAAGAAAGGATTAGTGCACAAAAACATAAGGTAGGAGGGGTACAACTCCACACAATTCCCACCACCCAATCCCCATAACCCACCCCCTCCCATGGTAGCTTTCCCATTCTCTAGCTCTCTGGGAGCATGGACCCAGGGTCGTTGAGGGTTGCAGAAGGTAGAAGGTCTGGCTTCTGTAATTGCTTCCCCGCTGAACATGGGCGTTGACTGGTCCGTACATACTCCCAGTCTGCCTCTCTCTTTCCCTAGTAAGGTGTGTCTCTGGGGAAGCTGAGCTCCAGGACACATTGGTGGGGTCTTCAATCCAGGGAAGCCTAGCCAGCATCCTGGTGGCATCTGGAACCTGGTGATTGAAAAGAGAGCCAACATATGAAGCCAAACAATTTGTTGAGCAATCATGGATCCCAAGCTTGGAATAGTGGAGAGGAAGTGTTAGGGAGGTACTCACTGCAAACTCTAGTGTACTTCTGCTTTCAGGTATATATTTTGCAGTAGTTTATGGATACGTGTGCACATAAGCTCTCTCTCACAGAAACTGGTGTATATCTAGATTATGGGACTTTGTTAGAAAGTGAACTACCTGAGATGAAATTAGAGTGTACTATAAAAGGAAAGGTCTCACCAGAGTAATGAAGTTGAAGGGTTGTCATTCCACACGTGAAGTCTCTGGATACAGTCTGAGGTAAAGCATGTTGAGGTGGCAATCGTTGCTTTGGTTAGGTTGTGATAGGCGGATGCAATATTATTTGGTTTGGATTGGGAGATGCATATGGGAAAGTGAGCCCTATCCAAGGGTTCCAGGAGTGGGGGAAGTAGGGGCTCTATAGTGAAGATGTGAGGTTCCTGTTGTCTTAGGGTTCAAAAAGACAATCGATAGTTAATATTATCATCACATTATTTGTTAATTGGGTTAACTTTGAAAAGTCCCTTTGTTATGGTTTGCTGTACAATACCCAGTATCTTGTATATAGCTTTGCTATTGGATACTTCTAATCTACTTGGTCTAGGCTTTTGAGAGAGTCCGCATATCAAATACATAGCCTATATATTAAAAAGATTCAGTTTGTCTTTTGAGAAACTTTGATACATACAATTGATTTCCCCCTCTCATATTAATTAACTACTGATTTATATGTCTACATTTTGCTAGGAGTGTACATAAACACCATTCCCACCACCAAAGGACTGTGACCCATCCCTCCTGCCCACTCCCACCCCCCACTGGCCCAGGAAGCTACATGTCTACCCCTCACCACTGGGTTTTTACTTTGGTGCCCTACTTACAATTTGATCAGGTCCTGCTTTTAGTTTCCCTTTCAGATCTTCTTAGTCAGCTTCTGTTGATGAGTGGGATCATCCCATACTCATCTTTATCTTTCTGACTTAGTTCACTTAACATAATTCCTTCTAGCTCTGTCCAAGATGGGTCAGAGAAGGTGGGTTCATTGTTCTTGATAGCTGCATAGTTTCCCTAGACATTTTACTCTAACTCAGATTTAACTAATAATCTTTTGCCAAAAATCATTATTTAGTAATGAACAATCTATGAGTACTTAAAAATTATTGTAATTATAAAAAGGACACATAAATTGAAGACAATTCAATTTTACTTTATTGTGCATTATCCCCTACCCAGTATTTACAGATTTTATTAAGCAAAATTCATCAGCTCACGGGAGGAAAATTTGAAATTTGAAAATCACCAGTTTATATGTGTGAACACAATGACTGATTTATAATTTTTCTACCAGTGTTGTTCATTTCATAAAAACTATTCTTCAAGAAGAGATGAGTCAGAGGGAATATAAAAATTCAGAAAAAATATTTCCATATATAGTTAGAAGCTTCCTGTTTTTCTGTAAAAGAAATCAATAACAGTTATAAGCATTTCAGTTTCAGTTAATACTATACTTATCTTTTAACATCGATGAGCTATTATTTTTTCTATTACGTTTCATGTTTTACTTTTTATACTTCCAGAGACACACACAGGGGATGGGATATGGAGTTCTGGTGGTGGGAATTGTATGGAGTTGTACCCCTCTTATCTTATGGTTTTGTCAGTGTTTCCTTTTTATAAATACATTTAAAAAATTCATTATAAAATAAAGATAAAAAAATAAGTTAAAAAGAACAGTGAGGTATATCACCATTATTACATTATGACAGGATAATAGGAGGGAACAAAGTGGACAACAAAAGTGAAAGGAGTCTTCTTGACAGTTCTGCATATAATTTATGATAGAAGCTGGGCTCTTTCACAGACAGCAGGGGAACTTTAGAAAAACAGCCTCTTCCTCTGTATATCTAAGGGAATACTTGAATACGTAAACTGCTGCCTCGTATTCATATCTGTAAAATCTCAGATGTGGGAATCATAATGGCAGGCTAGGGCATTATTACTCTTTCTGGACAAACTGAAAGCTATTTGTCTCTGGCAGATAAGATCTTTTTAAGTCATCTGATACAAAAATCAAGAAACGCAGCCTTTCTTAGTTTTTTTTTTTTTAAAGCCTGGGAAAAAAAAAAACACCTTAGGGGCATGGGAGACAGCATAGTGATTATGCAAAAAGACTCTCATGCCTGAGGCTCCATGGCTCCAGGTTCAGTCTCCAATACCACCATAAGCCAGAACTGAGCAGTTCTCTGGGAAAAACAAACAAACAAACAAACATCCATGAACTGTGTTATATAGAATTTACATTCTCTTTGAAAGAATAATGAGGTTCTTCTAAATGTGAATATATTATTATTCTTGGACAACTTAAAAGATTCCAAAGCTGTAGTCAATCAGTGTAAGTGACAGGTATTTTAATTAACCTCCCCCAACTGAATGGTTATTAATGACATTTTTTTTTTTTTTTTTGCTAGACTAGCACAGATGAAGGGAAAGATAAGCATGGCTTAGAAACTTGCTATAAATAAAAATTATCCATTATCCAATTTTAAAACTTTACTTTTGCCAAAGTGGGTTCAGTGTGGGATTTGGGGGAGCCGCATATTTTAGGGAAAATTTTTCCCTAATAAGTATGTTTCCTGATCAACAAGAATTATTTTTTCAGACAGCATAAAGGTGAATTTCAGAATATTACAGATCATCATACTGGTTAAATTACTAGAGTCCAGGGAGTTGGGCGGTAGTGCAGCGGGTTAAGCGCAGGTGGCCTAAACCACAAGGACCGGCATATGGATCCTGGTTCGAGCCCCCGGTTCCCCACCTGCAGGGAAGTCGCTTCACAGGCAGTGAAGCAGGTCTGCAGGTGCCTGTCTTTCTCTCCCCCTCTCTGTCTTCCCCTCCTCTCTCCAGTTCTCTCTGTCCTATCCAACAACAACGACATCAATAACTATAACAATAAAACAACAAGGGCAACAAAAAGGAATAATAAATAAAAACTAAAAAAAATTTTTTTTTATTGTAGTTATTATTGTTGTTGTCGTTGTTGGATAGGACAGAGAGAAATGGAGAGAGGAGGGGAAGACAGAGAGGAGGAGAGAAAGATAGACACCTGCAGACCTGCTTCACCGCCTGTGAAGCGACTCCCCTGCAGGTGGGGAGCCGGGGTCCGAACCGGAATCCTTATGCCGATCCTTGTGCTTTGCGCCACCTGCGCTTAACCCGCTGCGCTACAGCCCGACTCCCAAAGAAAAATTTTTTTTAAATTACTAGAGTCCAAATTAATGGTAATGAAAGGATTATTTCTCAATAAAAGCAACTACCCCATACTATTCAAACAGCTGATAAAAATATACAAAAATGATGGTACAAGTTGAAAGGTATATTTGCAATAAAGCCAGAGCAGAGAACATCTTCACCTAGTGGTTATTCAATAATAGCATATGCATTTATCTAGTTTATATAAATATGATAATAGATTTACTTGATATGTTAATACATTCATTACTATAAACTTTAATTTTTCTGAAACTTACCACTTACTACAGAGCTAGTCATTTACTAAAATACAACATACCAGTCAGTCATTATTGATCCATCATTAACAAACAGAATGTTCAATGTTAAAGGGTCCCATGCTGACTTTCTAAAAACACAGGGCAGACTTACCAGTGTGATCAATAGTTAATCATTTTTCTTAGAGCATCATAGCACTTCCATTTGTCTGGGATGTAGAATGGTTCAAAAATGTGAGGAAATGGTGTATCATACCCACAGACTCTTGATATAGGAGCCTCTAGGTTTAAGAAGCATTCCTCCTGTAGAGAAAAAACAGTTAACTTCATGACTATTTCTTTACATTCACAAGGATGAGATAACTCAACTCAAAAATGCAACCACACCTAGGTACATTCAAATAATTGTACCTTAATGTAGAAAAAGTAGGCTTTACAAAGCAGGTAACAGCATACTCTTTTTGATCTACAAATTTAAGGTAAAACATTTTTACATTATGCCCATATATGTATCTTGTTTAAACTAACCTGGGATCACAGCAAACAAGCTCGTATACAAATGTAAATGTGAAGCATGACAAAATAATGCAATCACTGGGGAGACAGCATAATGGTTATGCAAAATGACTTTAATGCCTGAGGCTGTCATGTCACAGGTTCAATGCCCAGCACCACCATAAACTCTCAATTTCTTTGTCTCTAATAAATAAATGAAATATTTAAAAAATAGTAACACAACTTCACAGTGATTGTGTATGCTTTGTTGTACATTTTAACAATAAACCACATATTAGTTTTATGACAAATATTTGAGCTTATTCTATGCAGTCATTCTTCTTCTAGCGTTTGCCCTTCTTCCGTAGCCAGTCAACAGCGTCAGGTTGAGCCTGATGTAAAGTTTCGAGACCTCCTTTGAATCTGGAGAGGTGGCAGTTGTTGACTATGTGGGTCATAGTCTGTCTGGAGCCGCAGGGGCAGTTCGGGTCGTCTCTCTCCCCAGGGATGGAACATAGCGGCGCACCAGCCATGGCCTGTTCGATAGCAATTGAGGAGGGCCCAATCATAACGTGCTAGGTCAAAGCTGGGTTGACGCTTGCAGGGGTCTGTGATGAGGTGTTTGTTCTTTACCTCAGCTGACTGCCAACTCTGTTTCCAAGAGTCTGGAACAGAGAAGTTCAGTGTAGGCGTAGGGGACCAGATTGGATGACGAGACGTCAAGCCTTGGACAGGGTGGGCGAAGATATCCGCGTATATTGGCAGGTCCAGTCGAGCGTAGACGTGGGAAATGAACTTAGATGATGCCGCATCCCGACGAATATCTGGCGGGGCGATGTTGCTAAGAACTGGCAGCCATGGAACTGGGGTGGAACGGATGGTTCCAGAAATTATCCTCATGGAGGAATATAATTTGGAGTCGACCAAGTGGACATGGGGGCTACGGAACCATACTGGGGCACAGTATTCTGCAGTGGAATAGCATAATGCCAGAGATGATGATCGTAGTGTGGAAGCGCTCGCGCCCCATGAGGAGCTGGCCAGTCTTGCAATGATGTTATTCCTCGCACCCACCTTTGCTGCAGTTTTTATGAGATGTTCGTGAAATGACAGAGTGTGATCGAGAGTAACGCCAAGATAGACTGGCTGGGCTTCATGCCGGATTCTCGTATCGCCAAGGTGCACATTAAGCTCACGCGAGGCCGAGGCATGGTGTAGATGGAAAACAGATGATACCGTTTTTGCAGTGCTAGGGATTATGCAGTCATACTGAACTTCCACTAGTAGTAGGGTCTTAATCTTTCTCACAAGTAAACTTTGGAGTTTTTATAGGTGTACTTATCCTCTGACCATTCACACACCTCACAATCACCCCCCACACACACATACACACAACACATAGTCCACCCCAAGCTTATTACTCTTTGTTTCTTAATTGGTGATTGTTTATAGTCTAATATTTAACATTAGGCACAACCTCTCGTCTTATCTCCCCTTAATTGGCGTCTAGGAGTCACAAGAGAATCCCAGTGTCCCTTCATCCTGTCCTTTTTCCTTCTCCAGAGTCCTTTGTTTTCATTTAATATACCACATTCAGTCCAAGTTTCACATTGTTTTTCTTTATTATTCTTAAGTTCCACCTATATGTGAGATCATTTGGTATTACTCTTTTTCTACCTGGCTTGTTTGATTCCAGTGATGCCTTTCAATTCTGACCACAGTACTGCAAAGGAGATGATGTCATAATATTTTTGGATTGATTTTTGGAATTTTTTAAATTTATTTAAGATTTTTTTTGCTTTTTTTTTTTTATTTATAAAAAGGAAACATTGACAAAACCATAGGATAAGAGGGGTACAACTCCACACAATTCAATCGTGAACTTAAAGGCTGGAATAGTGCAGATGACGAGCTGGGGGGTCCTCCACTTTGTAGATAGCTAGTAGGCATATTTTAGTTATAGTCATTCCAAAGGGCCTGTGGCCATACTAGTTTGCTTTTTTTTTTTCCCCCTTGAGTTTGAAATCTGATATACAGATAGATCCAAGTTATTTAAAAATATTTATTCCCTTTTGCTGCCCTTGTTTTATTGTTGTAGTTCTTATTGATGCCGTTGTTGTTGGACAGGACAGAGAGAAATGGAGAGAGTAGGGGAGAGATGGGAGAGAAAGATAAGACACCTACAGACCTGCCTTCACTGCCTGTGAAGCTACTCCCCTACAGGTGGGGAGCCGGGGGCTCGAACCAGGATCCTTAGGCTGGTCCTTTCGCTTTGTGCCATGTGCGTGATGTCATAATTTTTAACAGCTGCATAGTGCTTCATTATGTATATGTACCACAACTTCCACAAAGAACTTGCCAAATTTAACAATGAAAAGGCAAGAAAATCCCTTGAAAAATGAGGAGAAGATATGGGCAGAATTTTCTCCAAAGAAAAGATCCAAATGGCCAAGAGACATAGTAAAGTGTTCAAAGTCACTGATGATCAGGAAGCTACAAGTAAAAACAACAGTGAGATGCTATTTTTCACCAGTAAGAATGTCATATATTATAAGAGACAGAAACATCAACTGTTGGTGAGGCTTTGGAAGGAATAGGGCGCTCTATATTTCTGGTGGAAGTACAAGTTGTCCCAACTCGTATGGAAAACAGTCTGGAGATTCATTAGAACTCTAGAAACGGACCTACCTTAAAACCCAGAAACCCCTCTCCTAGAGATTTACGAGGAAAAATAAAAATACCTATTGCCAAAGACCTATGAACACCAGTGCTCATAGCAACATAGTTTGTAATAGCCCAAACTTGGAATCAACCCCGATGCCCAACAACAAATGAATGGCCAAGCTCATTGCTCTTTGCCTCATGTGCAATTGTTTCTCAGGTGTCAATTCTTAAGAAGTTAATTCTCAAAGGTCCTTGGTAGCAGCGGGATAAGCACACATGGCACAAAACGCAAGGATAAGGATATCAGTGTAAGGATATCAGTGTAAGGATACCAGTTCGAGCCCCCTTCCCACCTGCAGGGCTGCCGCTTCACAAGAGGTGAAGCAGGTCTGCAGGTGTCTATCTTTCCCCCCTCTGTCTTCCCCTCCTCTCATGACACCAAGTCCCAGCAATAATCCTGGAATCAAAAAAGTAAATAAACAGAAATTAAAAAAAAAAAAGTCAGCTTTCCCAGGAAGCCTTTATTCACTGCACTTCTCTAACCCAGCACCACCCCGCTAGTTGCTAGTTAAAGCTAACTTCCTCCCAGCTCTCCTACACACCTGGTACACAGTCCATTGTAGTTTCCCAGCAACCTGTTTCCCCTAGTAGACTATGAATTCCATGAAGCTAAAGATAAGGCTCAAAAAGTAAAATTCTAGCTACAGAAGAACTTGCAGATTTTTTTTTTTAATGTTATTCTGGTAGGAAACAGATTCAAGTCTGAAATACTAGATCATCTCATTTGTTGGTGGCATTTAAGAAACAAAGACAGCAAGGGAAAACACAAAGTGAAACTCAGACATAGTGAGAGGGCCTCGCAGATACCTATCATGGGGAAGCAAGAAATCATACCCATGTGTCAAGAACTGCACTGTAAACTACTAAACCTTTAATAAAATAATTTTTTAAAGGCAGTGAAAATTTTAGAGAAATAAGAAAAACCTTAATAGAGAGCTACTGTATGATGATTAACTTATTCTTAGGAAATCGATTTAATGTTATCATTTGTAGATAATTCCTGAAATAAAATCTTTGTGCTTTCTATATGTTCACTATCTGCATTGCCTGTTTCACAATGGACTTGTGGCGGTCCATACTCTCAAGCGTATTTTACTAATTGGATTTTCTTTTAATTTTCACTTTAGCAGAAATTGTTACAGAGGAAGGAATTCTAAGGGTTCATGCTCAGTCCCTAATGTTGCACTTATTTCTTCCAGTGAATGCACTGGGGCTGGAAAAAACCATGTGAATGGGATAAACTAGCTCCAAAGAGAACCAGCAAAACCATTATTGATCCCACACACATTTTTTTCACAATAAGCCTGGTGATTAACAGTGCCATGCATCAAGTAAATAGCAGGTTTTTTGCTATTAATAGAAAACCTTGAGAACCTTGTGTGTAAGGCTCACCTAAGCAACTCTACTACTAATAAACTCAGAGGAGAGGATAGATTGGGTAGATTGCATCTTAACTGCAATAAGTAATTTTTTAAAGGTTTTATTTATTAATGAGAAGGATAGGAGGAGAGAGAGAAAGAACCAGACATCACTCTGGTACATGTGCTGCTAGGGATCGAACTCAGGACCTCATGCTTGAGAGTCCAATGCTTAATCTACTGCGCCACCTCTCAGACCACTGCAATAAGTAATTTTAAAAGGATTTAAATTGTCAAACTGGGATTAATTCAGATTTATTATTTCAGTTAACTGAGTCTGTTTTCCATCTTTCTGGGACATTGAGCTCTTTGTATACAAGCTATCCATAGACACTGCAAAATAAAGCGAATCACCAGCAAAACAGGTCACTAAGTGCCTCTGATTTTATTTGTTACAAAAATATACTATTGTTTTAACTAGTAGCCTGGAAAATTGTCCCAACAAAATGATCTGTCAGTGTTTTTGAAAATAATTTGTAACATAAGGATCTATACTTTCATACTTAAAAAAACACAATTCTTCTAGTTCCTCAATTACAAGCATAATCTTTACATTTTCATCTATTTAGAACATGTCTGAGAGGTGAAACTTGAAGAACTATAAGCTGTAGTAAGGTAAGCCTTTGAGAATGAAAGTGAAAGAAGGTGAGTGAGAAGAGGTACTAAAGAAGGAATGCCACTCATTTCCTTTTCTGTATGTATTGTCTGAGTTTTACTGAGAAAGTATTACTTTTGTAATGAAATATCACTGATGTAAAGGAAAAGAGTAAAGAGCAGAATCTCGAATAAAAGTACCTATTTGGTGTTACAGAAATTTGTGATCTTTATATGAAGATTTTTTTTTTACTTTTGGAAATAATTCCCATAAATTATACAGAAATAAATTACTACAAAGTGCCATCTGTGAATATAGAAAATGTATTGATATTTTAAAAATATAGATAAGTCAATAATGTAGAAAAAAAACTATGATTCAACTTTATAAGAATATGCCTGGTTGAAATGAAACAGCTTACAACTGTGATTTTTGGCTAACTGAAGTATATTAAAAAGACAAATTATTTCACCCCTGGACTGTGCTAAACTTCTTTTAAAGTAACTGAATATATGATTTTGGGGACAAGTAAGTGTATAATGTAACATAGCAATGAGCTTTTTCACATACAGATGATTTATGAATATTTCTTAGGGCAACTATCAAAACAAGGTATCTTTCAGCTTTTTTCTTTTCATATAAAAGCTAGACCTAAGAACACACTTAGAAGACAGTTACATTAAAATATTAATGTTTCTGATTAATCTACAGCATATTTCTATAATCTGCTGTAATCTATAAAGTATCCTTCTTTGAAAACAACATATGACATTGTATCAATAATTATAGAAACAAAGTGCCGTGAATTTTTGAGACATTCCAGATTAATTATATTCTTTTTTTTTAGTTGGCAGAACAAGTCCACTATATTTCTAAAAGTGTTTCATTATTTCTTTATTCAGAAAAGTAATCCACATAAAATTAGGAAAAAATAATTACCTAACCCTGAGAGTTGCTGTGAGGATTATAGGAATTGTCTAGAACATGGAGTAAAATGGGAAACATTAAGTTTCTGGTCTTTGTCCCTGGAGAGATTATATGCAGACTGGCTCAATCCACGTGGAACAATGACAGATGTGACTGTGTGGTTCCAAAGCAGATCAGAATGTTACATGTAACCAGGGACAACAGAAGAGAACCCAGACAGGTGCCAAGAGAAACTTCTGCAGCTCTTCATGGTCTAATGTTGCACTCCGGAGCCAGAAAAAAAAGGAAGGAAAGTGAATCCTGAAACAACCATGTAGTAATGTCTACACATATTTTGCTATGGTGTGTTCTTTCATGCAGTTGGGTCTCAAGGAAAGCCAGATATCTCTTTATAAAGATCTTTGTGCATTTTGGTGGTGCATGGTTGACTTGTGCACACATAGATATGATGTGAAACTCTATCCCTGAAATCTTAAAACTTCATAAGCCAATGTCAAACCAGTAGCAGCAGCAGCAATAGTAGTAGTAATGAATATGTGTAAAATTCTTGTACATGGCATATGAATGTACTTTTCTTAGATTTAAGTATACATGAATTGTATTAGTTTTCTTCTGGTTTTTCTTTCATTTTTAACATATATTTATTCATTTTATTTGATAGGACAGAGAAAAATGAGAAGGGAAAGGGAAATAGTAAAGGAGAGAGAAAGAGAGGCACTGGCAGCATTGCTTCACCACTCATGAAGTTTCCCTTCTACTGGGGGTGGTGGGGATCCCAAGTCCTCACACTTGGTAATACGTACACTCAAGCAAGTTTGCCAATGCGCAGATCTAGTTTTTTTTTTTTTTTTTATAAAATGGAAATATTGACAAGACCATAAGAGGGGTACAATTCCACATAATTCCCACCACCAGAACTCTGTATCCAATCCCTCCCTTGATAGCTTTCCTATTCTTTATCCCTCTGGGAGTATCAGCCTTAATTTTTATATATTTCAAAAGTATCACCATAATAAGCTAATCAAGAATTTACTTCTTAATGTCTTTTTGTAATTGTTACTGTTTCCGTTCTAAAATATGTCGATGGCAGAATAGTAGCTTACAATGTGACACTGATGACGCTAAATATGTAATAATCACATTTATCAGTTTTAACAAACCTATAAGTAGGTATCACATTCCATTTCACAGATGGACAAGCCAAAGGTAATGGAACATGTCCAAGGTTAAATAGCTAGATGCACAGTCAACTTGAAGTCATGTTCTTAAGTCATTCTTCTGCAAATGCTAAAGTATAGTTAGTGAGAATACAATATCAATATTTTTAATTAAAAAAAAAGAATGATAAAGTGGAAGGCAGACCGAGATTAGCAAGAGGCTTAATGGCTTAACCTTGGTCTAAGAGTCCTATTCCATACTTATAAAAGGGGCATAGAGGGAAAGATGTGAAGATGAAAAGACACACTTAAACATGAGGGTAACACACTGAAAAGTAAACAGATGGTCCTGGAGTTTGGAACCTCCCAGGATATCTATCCTAAATGGTTTAAATAAGCATAATTCAAATTATTTACATACTAGCCATCTGGGTTGCTATGCATATTTTAACCTAAAAAGGAAGAAAACAACATGAAATAAGCAAAATGAATTCTTTATTTGACTATCTTCTGTAACAAGACAAAACAAATGTACAAATACCTTGTTGACATTGAAAAGGATGATAGAGACTATAAATTTTCTAGAAGGTAAGAAAACAGCAACAGAACAGGTTTTTAAAAACCTAAATTTCATGGAGGTACATAGCAATGGGTTATGCAGACAGACTCATGCCAGTATCTCCAAAGTCCCAGGTTTAATCTGCTCACACCAACATAAACCAGAGATAAGCAGTACTCTGGTGAAATAAATAAATAACAAAAAAGTAAATTTCCATGGTACATGAAACAATTATTGCTTTAACATGAAAAAGTACTATACTTTTAAACATTAACAGTTATACATTTATTCCTATGTTTTGGAGATTGCAATATAGGTGGTATAATATGTACGTATGTGTCTGTCAATTAATACATATTAGGGTTTTCATGGGATCACTAAAAAAAAAAAAACATACACACACATAACACCATCACCCCACCCCACCCCACCCCCCCACCCCCGCTAAAAATTTTAAGAAGGTCAGCCACAATGCCTCTTGTCATCATGTCACAGGAATCAGAATTACATCACTGAAATCCATCTCAAGAATTCCACACTGTGGCTTCAGTCACCCTCAACATTTTTGTTGTTTTATGGCAAGATTGTATAATGGCATTGGTACAGTTTGAACTTTAGGATTTTATCTAGAGTGAATCTTTGTTCTCCTATGAGTTAATCTCTCTGAGTCTCTCTAATTTATAGCAAATGCCAAGTTATTAAAAGTTCTGCTATAGTGGGGACAGAGAGCATAATGGTTATGCAAAGAGACTCTCATATGCCTGAGGCTCCAAGGTCCCAAGTTCAGTGCCCCACACTACCAAAAACCAGAGTTGAGCAGTGCTCTGGTAAAAAAAGAATAAATAAATAAATAAAAGTTCTGCTATTGCAGTATGCTGTTGTTTTCTTTTTAAAAGAAATTTATTTATTATTATTGGATTGAGATAGAGAGAAATTGAGAGGGGGTTGATAGAGAAGGAGAGACACCTGCAGTCCCGCTTCACCACTCACGAAGCTATGAAGCTTTGCCCCTGCAAGTGGAGATGCTGCTGTTTTCTAAATCTGCTGCTACTGTGCCTATCATTCTGGATTGGACAGTAGCATATACAAAGAATCTATTTTCACACTGACACATCATAGCTTACTAATTGACAGTCATTTATTTTTCTTTTAAGATCTTCAGGTTATAATAAACACCAAGTATTGGAAATGAAAGGCCAGATTATCATAGAAGACACAATTTGGTACACAGATCACCACTGAAAAATAATATCCCTTACAGCACTGTGCCTGAAGAGCTGCCATACACCAAACATTTACCAAACTGCAAGAAAATACAGGTAATAACTCATGGGGCCAAGAAGGTGATAACTCAATGCACCAGAGCACAAGATTTGTATATCTTGATGACCCAGGCTCAAGCCCTTGCACAACCACTAGCCAGAGCTGAGCAGTACTCTGGTCTATCTTTTTGACTTTGTCAACCAATAAACCAGTGCCCAACCCCCCACGCACCCACCCACCCACCCAAACAATAAGATGAAGGCATTAGGCTACATGCAGATGTCAAGAAAAGACAGGGTCCTGTGCTGACCCCTTGTGGAGATAAGTGAATCTGGACACAAACATCCTGGCTGGACCACGACAGATTTATGTGTGCGCAGAGTGGGTAAGTCAAAGCTGCTGGAGCAGTTTAGTCCTCATCCTCCCACCCACCCCCAACAGCCATAAGAACATAACTTGTAAACTATGCTACCAGAAAATTGTCAGGTTCCAGGAGATTACAAGTGAAACAGCTCAATAGCTCACTGAGTGTAATCAACACATGCATACTGCAAAAAGAGTATAAAATCAAGATCATACAGTGAGATTTGCTATATTTTCAAAGCAATCTCTTGATTCTCTTTTTTAAAAAAATAATATAAGGTAACTAACTACAAACTCAGAAATTTTTGTAGATAATTTTTTTTCCCAGTACTTAAATGAAAAAAAGTGAAAATCAGATATGGTCCACTGGGCAACACTATATTCTCTTTTGAGTTGGAAAGTTGTGAAGTTTAAAGAAACTAAAGTAATTTTTCAGTCTTTTATACATGCTCTTCCATTCTTATAGCTAATATAAGCTACTAAAATTCCATTTCTCCAAGGAACGATTTAACTAATTTTTTGAAACATCTACGGGTAAGTCAGAAAAACAAGACACTATAATGAAAATGACATCACAAGTCACAACAGGCATACGGTGCCTATAGGGCTGTCTAATAAATCAGCATCTTATGTTTCTACTTTGGGAAAAAGGAGAAGCATCAATCTATGACTTAATTTCAAAATAATAACTCAGGCAATTGATTTTTAAATTACTCTGCAAACAAGAAGGCCCAGGTTATATGGCACAATCATTATTAAGTTACTGTAACACATTTAAATTAGGTAAGTGGATTTTCATTTCCAGGAAAGGGGGTGGAAGGCTGAGTGCAAACTGAACTATAAGTATAACAAGCACTGAGTATATATATATTTCAGAGCGATATCATCTCTTCTCAGAGAAAATACGGAAACATAGTTTTAAATGACTCATGAATGTGTTTAAATTTTTGAAAATATTTTTATTATCTTTACTGATTAATAGAGACAGTCGGAAATTGAGAGGGAAAGGAGAGATATAGAGGAAGAGATCCAAGAAGACACCTGCAGCACTGCTTCATCACTTGCAAAGCTTTCCCCCTGCAGGTGGGGACCGGGGACTCAAACCTAGGTCCTTGAGCATTGTAACATGTGTGCTCACCCAGGTGCACCACCACCTGACCGCGTGTTTAAATTTTTTGGCCTAAGTTCCAAAGCTACTGAGTCCTTTTGGGGAATTATTTTGTCTAGAGGTTGCGATGAACAGTGCAAGAGCTAAACTCTTAAAATATGAGAAAAACTACTGACAAAATCATGGATGCTGGATAGCTATTAAAAGTCCATGAACTGAAGAGACTTGTATTTTGATTATAAGTTGATGCGCTCTAGTTGCTGATGGAAGGTGAGATATCACCAAGCTTATCAGAGAAAATTTTATTAAATCTTTCCATAGCCAAAACATAAGCATTAGCAGATGAGAAAAATTTATGCTAGTGTCTTAAATCACACTTTCTCAGCAAATGAGTCAGAGAAATCTGTAAAGGCACTATGCCAGCAACTCCAATTTTATTACTGAATTAAATAAACACAAATCAAAAATAAAAAATAGTTTTCATTTCAATTATTGGTGTAGATACTATTTACCACCCTTTCAAAGATTTAAAGACATTTAGTCTGCATTAATTTTCTGTATAGCACAAATCTAAAATAATAATAATTCTGCAGGCAACAGTCTCTAACCTATTCCCAAACATTAGATTTATGATTCTTTTATTTTTCTCATATCACATACACGCGATTCATTCAACAAACACTTGACATAAAGTATTTCACATTTACAGAATTGGACCAAAATAACTAAATAAAAGAATATATGAATAATAATGTCACCTAGCTTTACATAAATAACAGCTAAAACATTAGAGTCAAGCCCAACTATTTCAGAAAACACTTCTATGTAAAAATCATAATTTGATTAAATTAAATACTAAGATCTCTTTCACTTAAGGTCTTTGATCAATCTTCAGTGTTTGCTTAATTTTTATAAAGCTACTTTTCCATTTTAATGCAAATGACTGGCAGTTTGGCACAGTTTTTCATTTCTAAAATTTTCCTTCAGAAGCTAAGGGATAGAACTGAATAAATAGGCAGATTAAAAAGGCAGATTCCATCTTTGAATTGGATGTTTATTTTCTAAAATCAAACAGAAATATTATTGCTGATCTAAATGAGTGTCTTTGGCTATTTTAGCTACCTAAAACAAAGTTGGAGAATGATACTAAAATAAATGTAAAAATGATTCGTGGTTCAAATTCAATAGTTGTGTCAGAAAATAAACATCTGTCTATTAATATAAAATAATCAGTGGATTCTGGTCTGAACTCTAAAAACTGAAGTCGAACCAATTTTAAGACCAACCGTTAACATTAAAATCAATACATGTGAGGTATTTTTCTAAAAATGATAGTTTTATGATTTTTCACTATTTTAAAACCCAAACTAAGTGAAGTCAAGCAAAAAACTATTCCTATAATTGATAATTTAATCTGAAATCACTTTTCAAAAAGAACACCGTGTTCTTTGTAAAACATAGATTGTATTAAATATTTAAAAAATATTGACTCATTTTCATTTTTCTAAACACTGTGTTAGTAGTCACAAAGAAAGCTGGGGCCCTAATCAAATCCCTATAATGTTCAGGTACAATTGGTAAGATTTGGATCTGCTTTCAAATTTCCCTTCAGGTCTAGATTTAAATTATGGCCCAAGTTGCTTCATCATTTTTTTTACCTGAAGAGCCCTAAGAAAAACAAAGCTAAAAAAAAAAAAATTCATTTCTTCATGAAGTCTTCCTGCAATATAGTCTGCATATCTGCTACAGCCTCCAAGGATGTGAAGGCTTTAAAAGTTCAAACTCTATATAGAATTTTAATTCATTTGAAATACTCTATAGTCATATTTAACATTCAAAATGTACCGTGGCTCAATGCTTTTGTTTAAAAGGTTTTTATTCAGTAGCGGGGGGAAGGCATTGCTCTCAAATTTCCCCAGATGCTGAAGCTTCTCAAATTTTATAGTTAGAAATTCTTCCTATAGAAGAGAGCATCAACGGCAGCAAAGTTTGAAAGTGGAATTTCCTTAGAATGTGGATGCATAATGATAAACATAAGCGACTTTCAGCCCTGCGTCATCTCCTGAACAAATCGCTCTCTGTAAGGTAGGATTTTTTCTTGGCTTGGCACCAATAAGCTTAAAATATTCCTGTAAAACAGCTTTTCTGATGATCCTACAAAGCATTTAATTTTTCTGCTTCTGTATTTCCAAAAAGTGCTTTGTATAATGTACTAACAACCACCAAGTGGTACTGGGGAGGCCAAATCAATCCTGGTTAAAGGAAGCTCATGCATGATTCTTTTCTATCCTGAAAAGAAAAGTATGAAATCGAAACTGTACTAAGAAAATTTCTGTTAGCATTTGCCACTGTCCCAATTTTGCAACCTGTTTTTAACTTTCAAGACTAATTACAAAATGCAACAACTAGAACCGAGTGATTCCCTACTGTCTGGCAACACCTTTCTAAGAACTTTGGATGGTTGGATTAAAAAAAAATGATTAAAGTATTTGATATTTTACAAATGATATTCCTTTGGTATACTGTGAAAGGTTTTCTGCTTTTATTTTTCTCTAAATGTTAAAGTTCTCTTCTAGTTTATGTTTAAAAGAATGCTAAACACATTTGCTAAAATCAAAAAAGGGAAAGAAATCAGCTTTTCCTTATTTACTACAATGTTTTTTGCTGGAATTACATGGATATCACACCCTTTAAGCAAGATTCTTCTGACTGACGAAATCAAATCAAGTTATTTTTTTTTTAGCAATTTAATTATGAACACTAGATAACTACAAGAAAATTATAGCAAAAATAAAGTCGTATGCTATCATCCCTATTAGGGAGATATGGTGAGAAACTTAATTGGATCCCAGTTTTGGAACTAGCAACCACAGTTTAATAATTAAATTAGCTGAGCAAACAAATTTCTTACATAAGGACTTATAAATATTCTCTTTATTCATATACTGATGGCTTTTACTAACATGACTAGTTTAACCTACTCATTAAATTTAATACAATATTACACAAAATGTAATTTTTATGATACAGTAATATGCAGAGGGGAGATATATATTTCCTCTAATATATATATATATATATATACATATATTTCCACTGTTAATTGTGGCTTATATTTTGTACATTTGATATATATGTATTTTCATGGTAGAATTTCAAAAACCAAGGAAATGTTCAGAATTAGAGGGAAATATACATTCCACCTTTTCCACTTCTATAATTGGGTAAATCATATAATGATAAGACAAATTCAAGTCTACACATCTTCACACAAAATCTATGCCACATGCTCAGTGTGACAAATTTCTAAAAGCTTGACAAAATTACAGATACACTAATGAAGTCCTTGTCAGTGACCAGAACTGCACTGGATACTTTTATAGTTCAGTAAAAAGATGATAATATTAACAAATTACCAAAGATGATTTTTATTAAATAAATCTAGGTGACCTAAATACATGTAATTAATATAAACAAGTTATAGCATATATTTTATGGAGATGTTGGAGAACATGTATGAATTGCCTTTTTATCTACTTGAAATTGAATTCCACAAATTCAACCAGATCCCTGAAGCTGGATTTAGAGGCTAAAGAGAAAGCAAGCTCTTCCCCACTTCCCAATGAAGAGATCACAGTTTTCCTATTTGTCATACATCATGGATAATAATATAAATAGACACACATGGATATAAGCAAATAACCCTGTATTTAATCAATTCATCAAAATGTAATAGTCATGTGCCTATCAGTCTAGCAAAAGAAATTATAGAGTACAGAGTATAGAAAAGCCAGGCATTTACTACAGAGCAACCAAAGAGATGTCTTTACTTAATAATAAGCAAGTATTACTACTAAGTTATGTAAGTTCACTAAATCCTTTTTTTTTTTTAACAAATCTATATAGTGACAACAAATGAAAGGGTGAGGCTGGCAAAGGTGAAGTGAGGTGACTCAGATCACACAGGTGCAGTTTGACTGGGGTTTGAGTCGGTATTACTGGCATAACTTAGGTGCAATGAAAAAGTCCTTTGATTTGCAAGTGGGCAAGAGTCTGGCTTGGCTACAAAAGTTACCATTTGGTATCAAGTGCTGTAATTATACCTATAAAAGAAAAACTGGGAGAGTTGTCTGCTTGTGTCTGCCACATCCAATGGAGACTTTTAAAACTCTTAGCAAAAAGTGTTACCAGCTTAGTGCCTTCTGGAGGGAGAGGACATGAGGATGACCTCTAATTACAAGTTTCAGTAGTTTCAGTTGGTATTGCTATGTTTTGTTAAGTTTAGAGATTGCTAGAGAGCTGAGGAGCGGCTGAATGTGAACGGAACTTGTTTTCAAGTTAGTTACACTTAGCTTGAGTGTAGGGCTTGAGCTGCCCCTGCAAGTTCTGAAACTGATTTTGAATTCTCAGAAACAACTGGATGTTCAGTCTCTGGTGGCTGTCAGTTTAACATTTCTACTGCTCTAAGAATGAACAGTTTATTGACATGTGCTTCTTTAGAAAATTAAATTTTGTTTTTCTTTCTTCTATTTCCATGTCTCTGGTAGCATCAAGATGAATGTAGGTAATTATGTGATTAGAAACAAACACTATAGCTTTTTGGCTGATTAAGAAAAACTGTTTTAAATAAATATAGGCTGTTTTATACTTGCCTTAACTTAAACTGGAATATGAAATTCAACCCTCTCCATATAGTAAATGTTTTATAGCTATTCTCAATGACCTAACTCACTTTGTAAAGCTATCAGAGAACATTTCTGGAATATTACAAACATGTATTTAAAAAAAATTATTATCTTTATTTATTGGCTAGAGACAGCCAGAAATCAAGAGAATGAGAGAGGGAGAAAGACAGAGAAACACCTGAAGCACTGCTTCACCACTTGCAAAGCTTTCCCCCTGCAGGTGGGGACCTAGGGCTTGAACCTGGGTCTTTGCGCATTGTAATACATGTGCTCAACAAGGTGTGCCACCACCCGGCCCCCCAAAAATGTGTTTTTGAGAGTGAAGTCAGAGTCTTCGCAATGAAAACAACAGAGTTGGTATTGCGATAAATTAATCTTAAATTAAAGTTTAAATCTATTACACCAAAGTAAAAGACTCGGGTGGGGGTGGAGGGAGGTTTCAGGAGCTAGAAGACAGAGGAGGACCTAGTGGGGTTTCAACTGTTAGGTGGAAAACAGAAATATTACACATGGACAAACTATTGTATTTTATTTTACTGTTGACTATAAACCAATAATTTCCCAATAAAGAAATTTTTTTAAAAATGTTTAAATTTAAGTGTGGTGTGGATCTCAGTCACAGAGGAACTTGCTGACTACAATTAGTGGTTACTGGCACCATCTCAGCCACTGGCACGGGGTAGGGGAAGCTTCTTCAATAGCTGTGGGCTTTCATTATAGGTGTAAAGCTATGTTCCATCAAGTAAACACAGTTGTATGTGGAGGAGTCCATTGGCTGCATAGAAGCTGATGGGTCCCAGTTTTCTGGGACAAGCACTGCAAGCACTCCACAATGTATCGCTTTTAAAAGCTCTATTAAAATTTTATATGTCGTGGTCTGGGAGGTGGCACAGTGGCAAAGCTTTGGACTCTCAAGCATGAGGTCCCAAATTCAATCCCCGGCAGCACATGTGCCAGAATGATGTCTAGTTCTTTCTCTCTCCTCCTTTCTTTCTCATAAATAAATAAAATCTGTTTTTAAAAAAAGGTTTATATGTCTATATAACATATCTGGGTTTACAATGCATTTGAGTTTTAGTATTTTCAATTCCCTGTTGCCTAAATGAGCATGCTAATAAATGACCAACCCACAAGATTTTTTCCTTAGGTTTCCTCAAATGCTAATTATGTAGCAAATCTAATTAAGTTTGTATGATTCACTTCAGCAGTAGGTACTTCAGTTACTTCAGAACTGCCAAAAAAAAAAGGGATCTAAAGTGTCTATTCTTCCTCCAAAATAACCATGCTGCGTGCCAAACTGATAACTGTTAAACACAGCTGCAGAGCAAATGTGCGGTCTCCGTCCTGTAAATCCAGTGTTCACACATCAATCTGCCCTGTGACCAGTCTTGGATTCAGAACTACCTATTGCAGGTTTATGTTACTGTTATATGAGTATTATGTCTGAGTATTAAGTCGTTTGTTTCATCCAGCAGGGCTTGACCAAGATTTCCATATGTCATGAGAAGTTTCTCCACTTAAAACCCTCACTGAAACCCCCAAAACATCCAAACGTTGTTAAATGCATTTGATTAGCACTTTGTTTAGTGGTCAAGTTCTATAGCTTGTGTGATCCAGACTTAAAGTCCTGCCTGGAATATTTGAGAACATGTGAATAATTACTGTTAGTATGCAAAGTATTTAATCTCATTTGTGACTAAAATCATTGGTACTTGACTATATCTTGAATAAGGCATTTAATTAAATCCTTAATTACAGTAGCTATGTATGAAAAAACACATCCATGGTTAAATCTAAGCTATAGAAATTAAACTATTTTTATTTTAGTATTTTAAATAAGTTCCATGGGAGGAAATTCTTTTCAGAGGGACTCTCCAAACTGAGTGGCCTGCCGGATGCTAGAGACCATGACTGAGTTCCTTCCAGAGGCTTCCAGATCACTATGGCAACTACCTTTCCCCTATTAATAAACAACAACCTTGAACATTAATATTGGGGGGAGACCCTTTAAGTTTCCTTTTCTGTAGTAATAGCATCATGAACTAGATTTGAGATCAAAACGCACTTTTATGCAAAGATCTTTGTTGACTCAATAATTTCACAAATTGAGCTTTGTAAATCCAAAAGAAGCAAAAATCAGCCACTAGAAAGAAAAACTTTAGTTTACCTTATTTTAAAACTAGATTTTACTATTTCTTTTCTTTCTTTTCTTTTATTGTTGTAGTTTTTGATGCTGTTGTTGGGTAGGACAGAGAAAAATGGAGAGAGGAGGAGAAGGCAGAGAGGGGGAGAGAAAGACAGACACCTGCAGGCAGACCTGCTTCACCGCTTGTGAAGTGACTCCCTTGCAGGTGGGGTGCCCGGGGCTCGAACCGGGATTCTTAACCGTTCCTTGCGCTTTGCGCCACGTGCGCTTAACCACCCGACTCCCAGATTTTACTCTTTCTTTAGTCTTTATTTACAGAGTCTAATTTTATAATCTGAGGAAGTTATAGTTGGAATGGACTAGATAGAGAGATTAGGCAGAAGAAAATGTAGTCTCCACAGTGCAAATGACATATCAGAAGCAAAACTGACAACAGAAAAACAATACAAGCTTCCAAACAGAACTTGGAGTTTTTTAAACATGTATTTCAATTGGTATGTTTCTTTTAAAAATATATATTTATTTTAATGAGATATATACAGAGAGAAAATAGGGGTGGGTGGAGAAGTGGAGCTGGAAAAGAAAATGGAAGAGAGAGAGGGAGATAACAGAGCATTGCTCAGCTCTGGTTTATGGTGGTGCTGGGATTGACCTGGGTCCTGAGTCTCAGGCACAAAAGTGTTTTGCATGACCGTTATGTTCATCTCCCCGGTCCTCAATACAAGTCTTTGGTATAGACATTTACCTTTTCCTTCCTTCCTTCCTTTTCTTCCTTCCTTCCTGTCTTCTTTCTTCCCTCCCTGCCTCCCTTACTTCATTCTTTCCTTTCCTTATTTATTTTTTTCTTTGCTAGTGAATAAGAGAGAAGCAGAGAGGAAGAGAGGGGGAACAGGGACAGAGAGAAAGAGCTATGCCAGCAGTATTAATTCTTCACTAATGAGAACCCTGAAGGTAAGGATTGTGGGCTTGAACCGAGGTCCTTGTACATACATGGTAACATGTGTGCCCTACCACCTAGCTCCCTCTTATGTATAGTTATCTACAAATACATACTAATTACTGTGTAGGAAAATAGTAAATAAAGCGATTCCATTCATCAAACTGACCTATTTCCAATTTTGTCTTGGTAGATCAGTATCAATAGCTAAATCTTTAAGCTGTGACGCCCTAGGCTACAGAGTATATTGGTTAACACAGCCCATTGTTCTCAAGGTCCAGTGCCAAATAGACAAGGCATTGGTATTTGCCAACCAAATGGGTTTATTTTTTCCTCTTATCTTGTTTCACTCTAGAGCATTAATGAGCTTAGTCATGAATGAGGAGAAAAGAAAAAAAAAAAAAACAGGAAGTGGACCACGGAGATTTTTATTCCTTAGCAATTACAAAGTACTGTCTTACTCATCTATCAGATGCCTCACTGTTGCCATTGTGATCATGCTCCTTGCTTAGTTAAAAGCTTTTTCTGGTTCTCCAAAGCTTTGTCTTTATCCTTACTTCTCTTCCTGCCCAGTTCACACATGCACAGACCCACCTCCATTTTACATCTTACTGTTTGTTAACAGTGTGTTGACAAAAACTTCTCTCTGTTGGAACTTTCTGAATTTTCTATCCATTCCTTCTTTCTCACAGTCCACTTTTCTTAACCAGCTCAAATGCCGTTCCCCAGGATGCCTTCATGACCTTGGTGTTGACTTATTTATTCAATAATTCATCAGTCACATATTTCTGAGTCCAAAAATGCTCCTACCTTCACAGAGTTTGATGTTCTACTGGGTGAAATGGGTATGAGAAAGTGCCAAGAAGAAATAGTAGTGGAATTGTTTCATTCACCAGATGACTTTTAGGGTCTCTTATTCAAATAGTCATCAGGGAATGGCTTTCTGAGTTGTACTCAGTGATCAGGCAATGGATTGCCTTTGAAATCTATGAAGAATCAGCTCTGCTTGGAAAGAGATATTCACTAAGTAATAGCAGAGATACAGAGAGATAGAAGAGTCTAATGTGTTCCAGAGATGGAAGGAAGTCCATATGATCACGGAGTGGGAGAGGGCATTCACTTCAGAACAGACAGCTAAACAATGAGCAGGAAGAAAGGCCAGATGGTCAACAGACCAGTCGTGGCAGGAAGACAGTGGCAGATGGTTTTGATATTTTTCAAATATATAGATTATGCACAAGAGTGGCTGTGGAGATGGCCAACATTCCCCAGATAAATTCAGCATTCATTTATGGGAAATAAGAAATAACATAGAGACCAATGAAGTTACTGATAATCTGAGAGAGATACAAAACAATTCATGGATAAGGGCTAGTGAATGAAAGAGCACTGTATAGAGTCAATCGTTTTGTTTTGTGTGTAATTGAGGAGAAAATTATTTGATTCAGTAGAAAAGTTTTTAAGCATCAACACTGAAGAAGTTAGACAAAAAAAAGGGGGAGATTTTGAACTGAGAAAATTTTACTAGAGTTTATGGCTAAATGGAATCCTGTCTTGGCTAGTATTCAATTATTTTATTCTCCTCTAGTAATCTATTTATTACCACATCCACTTCCTTAATGATAATATCAGTTTCCCACTCACTCTACTGATTTTCTTTTCCCTACTTCTCAATGTCCTTTGATGATTATGTATTGTAAAGAAAAAGGCTCAAAATTGAGTAACCTAGCAACATGTACAAAGATCACATTTTAAAAGTGTTATCTATTGGGAGTTGGGCCGTAGCGCAGTGGGTTAAGCGCAGGTGGTGCAAAGCACAAGGACCGGCTTAAGGATCCAGGTTTGAGCCCCCAGCTCCCCACCTGCAGGGGAGTCGCTTCAGAAGCAGGTCTGCAAGTGTCTATCTTTCTCTTCCCCTCCTCTCTCCATTTCTCTCTGTCCTATCTAACAATGATGACAACATCAACAACAATAATAACTACAACAATAAAAAGGGCAACAAAAGGGAATAAATAACTATTAAAAAGAAAGAAAAAAAATGTTATCTATTGTTCCTTTGGCAAGGAGTAGGAGTCCACTGGAGAGAGAAACAGATTGTCATAAACTTTATCCAGTAGCAAAAGAGAAAAGACTTCACCCCCCATTCATATCTTCTGTGAGAGTCACCAAGGTTGATTACAATATAACTAAGCTAGTCCCACAACAATTTTGCAACCAAGTAACGTGAGATGATTATGACATAATAGAAAGATGAAGGCAAATATGAATAGAAAGTTTTCTATGTACCCAACTATATGAAGTTCAAATGGGAATTTATGCTTCTACTTAGTGTTTATTTTAATTCTAAGTTATAAAAATTCTGATTACATATTTGGAATTATTATTTAGACCTTCCAGGTATTAGAAAATGTAAAATAAATTCCAGTTGCCTTGCTATGTTATTAAAATAAATCCCCTTTAGATAGGGGAAAAAACAAAACAAAACAAGGTCTTTGAGCTTTGGACTAATAGTGTACTAGAAAGCAGGCCTGGTCCTTGCTATAAATCTGTTCTCAACCAGGTAAGTAAGTGACAAGACATCTGCTATCTCTAGCTTTTCTACTCAACTGTACACACTCCCCGTCAACATAAATCAACAGGATAACAAAAGAAATCAAATTGCAGATGCTGAAACACTAACCATCCTTCCTGACTCCCTTTAAAAGGAATTCTTCTAACACACAACATCTGACACACATAGGCTCTCAGTAAATAAAGATTTACCGGAAAATTCTAGTCTTCACTTATCTCTTCAGCTACAAGAAAGGCAAGACCTTGAGAATACTTAACCCTTCAATACTGATAACAGAAACTTAAGCTCTGAAGTCTTGACCAAAGTTTAGACTTAGAAAGACTATTTAACACACACACACACACACACACACACACACACACACAGACAGAGAGAGAGAGAGAGAGAGAGAGAGGTAAAATAAAACAAAAACGGGAAAGAAGACAAGAAAAGGTTCTTATCAAGTCCTTTCTAATGTTAAGGCATTATTCTGAATAGATACTAAAAAGAGATAACTCCAAGTAAAAAAGCACAATTAGAGCTTTCTGTATTGGTAAAAATAAATAAGTAAATAAACAATGTAGGTGGGTAAAAATATCCCAGAAAGTTTGACTCCAGGATTTGAAAGGAAGACTCTATCTCCTCAGAGGAAGATCAAGATTAGTATATCTGGGAAGTAACTCAGCATGTTAGAGTACATACTTTGTTAGGTTTCAGGACCCAGAGAACTAAGAAGCTCTCTAGTCTTATGTTTCTCTCTCTCTCTCTCTCTCTCTCTCTCTCTCTCTCTCTCTCTCTCTGTGTGTGTGTGTGTGTGTGTGTGTCTTTCTTGTAAGGTGGAGCTTAAGAAGCAAGGAAAGGCAAAACACAGGGTGAAACACTTGGACTATGTGTAGTCTATAGCAAGGCCAAGGGGGTGGGGTGGAGTAAGGGAGGATTTGAGTTGGCATTGGGGACCCAATGCAAAATGTGGAGGAGAACCCAAGTTTGTTTGAGTGGTATGTGTAAACTTACCATGGAAAGATATGAAGTTGTACCCATGTGATAACTGCCTTGCATTACAGTGTTGCCCTCGTTAAAGAATTCAAATAAATAAATGGAGGTGGTGGTGGCACACGTGGTTAAGTACACATATTAACAAGTGCAGTGACCTCGGTTCAAGCCCTAACTCCTCACCTGCGGGGGGAGGGGAGGGATCTGCTTCTCTGCTTCACAAGCGGTAAAACAGATCTGCAAGTGTCTTTCTCTCCTCTCTCTATTTCCTGTCCTTTCTCAATTTCTCTCTATTCTAGCTAATAAAAAATTGGGGGGAGGCGGAAATGGCCACTAAGAGACCAATAACTCTTGAGGCAAAATAAAATAAGTAAAATAAATGAGTACAATCAAATATATCTTTTAAAAAATACTTGGGAAAGTCTTAGGATGTTGCAAGTCATTTGTAAACCACACATTTACAAAGATATTAAAGCATAATTTTTTCAAAACTCAATGGTTTGGAGAGAGAGAGTGAGAGCTCAAGGGGCCAGGTGTTGGAGCACCTGGTTGAGTGCATATGTTACAGTGCGCAAGGACCTGACTTCAAGCCCCCACATGTAGTGGGAAAACTTTGTGAGTGGTGAAGCAGTACTGCAGGTGTCTCTCTGTCTCTATCTACCCCTTCCCTCTCAATTTCTGGCATCTATATCTTATAAATAAAGATAGCAAAAAACAATTTTTAAGAGAGAGAGCTCAGTGACTGAGCACAAGACTAGCATGCCTGAGGCCCCAGGATCTAACCTCCACACTGCTGTATGTCAAAACTAAGCAATGTTCTGGAGTCTCTTTCTTCCACTTTCTCAAATATGTAATTAAATATTTTTTAAGAGTCATTGAGGGTGCAGTGAGCTGGCTCACCTGAGAGACTAACTGCTTTGCCATATATGAGGCCCAGGTTCAATACCCCACCCAGTACACCACCTGGGAAAAGTATGGCACTAACTTTGGTGCTGTGCTGTCCTCTCTCTACTTAAAAAAAAAAAAAAAGATAAAGAGATAAAGTCCTAAAAATGGCAAGACAAAAAAATACTCAATGGTAATGTAAAAGGAGTCATCAACTAGAAAATAGACAAAAGACAGAAACTGACTTTTCATCCAATGTTTAACACCATTATCAAGTGGAAAAATGGAACTTAAAACCACAATACAAAAACAGTTAGGTTAAGCAGGTTAAGCACACAGTGCAAAGGGCAAAGACCGGCATAAGAATCCCAGTTCGAGCTTCCGGCTCCCCACCTACAGGGGAGTAGCTTCACAGGCATGGTGAAGCAGGTCTCTATCTTACTCTCTCCCTCTCTGTCTCCCCCTCCCCTCTCCATTTCTCTGTGTCCTATCCAACAACAACGACATCAATAATTACAAGGGCAACAAAAATAATTAATTTTAAAAAAGAGGCAGAGAGAAAGAAGGAAAGTTGCCCCTACACTGAAGCTTCCTCTAGTGTGATGGGGGTAGGACTCAAACTTCTCATAAAACTAAACATATGTTTATCATTATATGGCCCAGCAATTGTATTCCTTCCTGGGCATTTATTCTTCAGAACTGAAAGTTTATGCCCACACATAAATATGTAAGCAAACATTTACAATAACCTCTTAACAGCAAGAACTGAATATAAGTCAAATGTCCCCCAATGGGGCAATGGTTAAAATTGTGACTATTTGTACATATCATGAAAAATTAATAAGCAATAAAAAAGATGAACTACTGACCTATACAACAATTTACATAGGGCATTCATTGTGCTTGGCAAAAAGAAAAAAAAAGTCTCAAAAACAAGTATTCTGAAATTTATTTATAAAAAGATTAGTGGAATTAGAGGAATGTGGGTTAAATAAATGGTGAAAATTGAGTCAATTCTGTCAGCTAAGACATTTGTACCAATGCCAATTTCCTGGCTGGGAGACTGTACTCAGTTATATTGACAGAAGATGTCACCAATGAGGAGAACTGAGTGAAGGGGACACAAAGCTCCCAGCAATAGGTTTGCAACTTTCCACATGATTATAGATAATTTCAAACATTTTTAAATTTTATAAAATCAAACATAGGTTTGAAAGAATAGTTGGTGTGCATCTTTCTATAACAAAGAAAACATGGAGGTGGGAAGATTTAACACTGAAATAACAAGCAGGACCTCAACTGTCACTGAACATCTCTGAGACTCTGAGCAAGTTACTTCATCTTCTGAGTTTTAATGTTCTCATTTGTAGAAATAGTGGGTCTGGGAGTCCGGCGGTAGTGTAGTAGGTTAAGCGCAGCTTCGTGAAGTGCAAGGACCAGCATAAGGATCCTGGTTTGAGCCCCAACTCCCCACCTGCAGGGGAGTCACCTCACAGGCGGTGAAGCAGGTCTGCAGGTGTCTATCTTTCTCTCTCCCTCTCTGTCTTCCCCTCCTCTCTCCATTTCTCTCTGTCCTATCTAACAATGACATCAATAACAACAATAACTACAACAATAATAAAAAAACAAGGGCAACAAAAGGGAAAATAAATAAAAATTTTAAAAAAAGAAATAATGGGTCTGTCCTATATAGGTTTCTAAAAATTGGACGTGTCAGTCTCACTGAATGAAATACAGTACAGCTAAGTCCTTACTTAATATTGATTAAGTTCCTGGAAACTAGGACTTAAAGTAAAACAAGGTATAATGAAAGCAGGCACACTAATAACATTATTTCATTCAGTGCAGGCAGAAATTGTTTCTGTCTCATCCACATTATAATGAAATGACATTGAATGAACTTATGTCATCCAAGGATCTAATGGCTATGATTTGGCACACTAGGGATATCAGATTCTTTGTTCCTTAACCAATGCAGTACAGTAAAATAAACAGGAAGCAATGAAGTCAAAACAAGGATCTAAACACATCAACTCTAAGAGGCTCTCCAGAGAGCCCTCTAAAAAATACAGAGCTTCAGGGACTGGGTGGTGGTGCACCTGGTTGAGCGCACATGTTACAAGGAACAAGGTTCAAAGTCCAGGTCCCCACCTGCCGGGAGGAAGGTTCACAAGTGGTGAAGCAAAGCTGCAGGTGTCTCTCTGTGTCTCTCCCTCTCTATCTTCCCCTCCATTCTCCATTTCTCTCTGTCTCTATCCAATAAATACATAAAGAGATAAAAAAAAATAAAAAATAATTTAAAAAGAAAAAAAAATACAGGACTTCTGGTCTTAGTCAAATAGTTGCAATTAGGGTTTGCTACCATCACCTCAGGACAGAAACTCTTTACTGAAAAGTCTATTCCTACATTTAAAAATTAAAGATAGTGGGAGTCGGGCTGTAGCGCAGCGGGTTAAGCACAGGTGGCGCAAAGCACAAGGACCAGCATAAGGATCCCGGTTCGAACCCCGGCTCCCCACCTGCAGGGGAGTTGCTTCACAGGCGGTGAAGCAGGTCTGCAGGTGTCTATCTTTCTCTCCCCCTCTCTGTCTTCCCCTCCTCTCTCCATTTCTCTCTGTCCTATCCAACAACGACGACAACAACAATAATAACTACAACAATAAAACAACAAGGGCAACAAAAGGGAATAAATAAATAAAATAAAAAATATTTAAAAAATTTTTTTAAAAATTAAAGATAGTTTATAATTGATAGAAAAATTGTGAAGATAATTGATTTCTCATATAGTCCACACCCAGTTTCCACTACTGCAAACATCTCAAACTAGTGTGGCACATTTGCTACACCTAGTACCTAGTAAACCAGTACCACTACATTGTTGGTCTGCTTCTAAATTCTGCTTCTAAGACCACTTCTGTTGCATTGCTTCCCAGTGTGGTCTATTTACATAATCATTGTTTTGCCTGCACTGGTTTTAATCCCCACTAGTTCCTTCTCCCCACCCCCTATCCTACTTACATCCTCTTCTGACCTGACACTTCCACCTCAGGAGAGAAAAATGACAAGATTGTGATTAGAGATAGCTAGATCACACGGCATTCCCACTCAATAAAGACTGAACTGCGTCCCACTCAGCCATGAGTCCATGGTCGTCTCTCTCCCGCCCGCTAAGCTAGCACGGCATCTGGCGCCTGAAACAGGGACCAGCACTACATTACTATTAACTCAAGTCTATTACCCTTTACTCAGATACCTCAGTTTTCCCCTAGTCCTTCATTACATTCCAGGATATCATGTTACATTTAGTCATGTTTCTTTAGGATCTCCACTGTGGCAATTACTCAGATGTTCCTTTTTTTTTTTTCTTACCCCTTAACCTAGACTTGTGGGGAAAATGGTTTATGGGACAGTTATTGATACATGGGTACATTTCTTATCTCCTATGATAGTTGTCTGCACAGCACTTTTAAGCATCAACCTAAGCCCCTCTTTGCCATTAATATACTGGGTGCTTAACACTTGTTTCCCTTTTTCTTCCTCATCATCCAGAGTTCTTTGCTTTGCTGGAAAATACACAGTCTAGGCTTCATTCTGTTTTTCCTTTGTCTTGACTTGCCTCTTAGGTTCCACCTATCAGTGAGGCCGTTCAGTGTTTTTCCTTCTTCTGGCTTATCTCAAATAACTTGAAGGATTTACCTCTTTTTAATACTTTTAAAGTTTGGTTGTTGTTACCAGTGCTTCATTGCTTCAGGTCAACTTCTTAGGTAGAAGGAGAGAGACAAAGGGGGGAAGATACATCAAAGCTTACCACAGTGTGGTAGGGCCAAAACTGGAACATGGGCCACATGCATGACAAAGTAGTTACACAATCCAAGTAAGCTATCTTGCCCACCCACCTTACAATCTTGACAGCTTTAAGTGCTATTGGTCAGATAATCTGAAGAATATCCCTTAAATGGGGTTTGTCAGATGATTCCCAAATGACTGGATTAGTACTATAGGGCTTTATTTTTCTCAAGTATTTTTAATCCCAAACTTTAATTTCAAATTGATGTCAGATGACTGAAATCTGACAATTTAAATTTCCATAAGCTAAAAACTGGTTCTCTGTTCACTTTCCTGTTAAGAAACTACTTTGGAAAGCTTTCAAGGGAGGGGATTGGATACGGAATTCTGGTGGTGGAATTATACAGAACTGTAGCCCTCTTATCCTAGGGTCTTGCCAATACTTGCATTTCATAAATAAATAAATAAAAAATTTTTAAAATAAACTACTTTGGGGTACCAAGCAATTAAGGACATTATCATAACCATAAAGTAGAACGTCTCTAATGCTCAACAATTATGACTTACTCAAAACAATCTGAAAACCAATGATTATGAGCTAATTGGTATGTATGGCTCTTAATAACCTATTTTGATTGTGAATTCCATTTTGCAGAAGGCTTTGACAGATGTCTACAGTTCTTACATTGTTTCATTTTTTTCGGTAAAGAATTGGAAAATTTTTAAATGACACACCTAGGAACTACATTTGTCTATAAAAGAATACCAGTGAAAGTACATCAGTGAAGGAGTCAGGTGGTAGCACACTCAATGGAACACACACTTTCCCATACAATAGGATCTGCGTTCAAACCCTTGATCCCTACCTGCAGTGAGGAACAGTGCTGTTGGTGTCATTCATTCTTTCTTTCTCTTTTCCTCTCTGTCTCTCACTCCCTACCAAAAAGAAAAAAAGAAAAGGAATGGAGTCTGAACAGTGGGTTCATGTGCAAGAAATAACTCTAGTGGAAAAATAAAAAACAAAAAAATAAATGAGCCAGAAATAGTACAGAAATTCACTTGGCTGATAATCTTCAGAAATAAAATGACAGAACACTGACATAATAACAAAATTGTAGAGTGATGAGAATTTTCCCTACAGAGTCATGAAGACAAGAAACAGATTGAAGAATGATATTTTCTCACTGATACAATAATGTTGGAAGCATAGGACCTTGCCCTCAACTTGAATTAACAATGGTAGAGAATGATCCATCCTCCAAAGGGAGGCTGGAAAACATACTCTATGATACATCTGAAGAAGATGGGTGTTGATATTGGGGCAGCTTGGAACGTTCCTACTTATGACCACAGAATGTGAGGTCAGATCTACAAGGATGTAGAGGTCACATTGGCTCCTAAGCTGAACATGGGGCCCAGATCACATCAAAACAGTGGGGTTTACAGTCAACAATATTTATACACCTTTCCCATATTTGGGAGCTACCCAGGTTTCTGGTCCTTCCGCCAGCCATGACACCACCTTCCCAGACAATAATTAGGATCCACCTGCATATCAGATTTCAAGCTCAGGCCAAAAAAAAAAAAAAAAAAAAAACTAGTATAGCCACAGGCCCTTTGGAATATAACTAGAATATGCCTACTAGCTATCTATAAAATGGAGGCCCCCCCAACTCTTTCTTCATCTGCACTATTCCAGCTTTTAGATTCATGATTAGTCAACAATTTATTTGGCTTTGTATGTTAATTCTCTTTCCAACCACCAGGTTCCAGATGCTAGCATGATGCCAACCAGACTTCCCTGGACAGACAACCCCACCAATGTGTCTCCTGGAGCTCTTCTTCCCCAGAGCCCTTCCCCACTAGGGAAAGAGAGAGACAGGCTGGGAGTATGGATCGACCTGTCAATGCCCATGTTCAGTGGGGAAGCAATTACAGAAGCCAGACCTTCCACCTTCTGCATCCCACAATGACCTTGAGTCCATACTCCCAGAGGGTTAAAGAATAGGAAAGCTATCAAGGGAGGGGATAGGATATGGAGTTCTGGTGGTGGAAACTGTGTGGAGTTGTACCCCTTGTATCCTATCGTTTAGTCAATGTTTCCGTTTTATAAATAAAAAATTAAAAAATACACAATAATGTTGGAAGAAGAGTTAGCATATTAACATTTTAAAAAATTAGGTTTGTTTGTTTTTGTTTTTCCCCTGAGCCTGAAATCTGATATGCAGGTGGATCGAAGTTATTATCTGGGGAGATGGTGCCATGGATGGAAAACGATCAGAAAGCTGGATCAGGGAAGAGAGTAGCTCCCAAATATAGGAAAGGTGTATAAATATTGTTAACTGTAAACCCCACTGATTTGATGTGATCGGGGGCCCATATTCAGCTTAGGAGCCTATATGACCTCTACATCCCTGTAGATCCAAGCTCACATTCTGTGGTCATGAGTAGAAACTTTCCAAGCTGTCCCAATTTCAGGACCCATCTTCCTCAGGTGTAGCATAGAGTATGTTTTCCAGCCTCCCTTTGGAGGATGGAACATTCTCTACCATTTTAGATCCAAGTTGAGGGCAAGGTCCTATGGGGGTCCACAAAGGGGTCTACTCTGTTGTTCCTGGTAGAGATGACTGGTAATATGAGGGAGAGGGATTTATTCGAGGTCTAGGCCCATCATGTATGCTCAGGACTCCCCAAATGAATAGGGCCCCAGCTGATGGGCCCCACTGATAGTGACTAAAGATTCATCCTTAAAGTATGCCAGTCTCTTGCTCTTACTCAGCTTTTGCAGTTCTTGCTTTGATAAGGTTAGCTTTGGAGTGAGTGAGGGAAGTGTAATAGAAAGTAGGTGAGGAGTGTAATAGAAAGTAGGTGAGGAGTGTCTAAGTAGACACTATTTCATTATGAATTTTATACTGACTCACTGAAAACTATTGTGTACTTTTGCTTTCAGGTATATATTTTGCCCTAATTTATGTATACATGTGAGCATATGCTCTATCTCATGGGACCTGGTCTATATCTAGGTTTTGGGAGTTAGTTAGGAGTGAACCATCTGAAATGGAATTAGAGAATCCTATGAAAGGAAAGGTCTCACCTGAGTAATGAGGCTGATCTTAACTACTTTTCAGCCACCAGGTTCCAGATGCTATCATGATACCAACCGGACTTCCCTGGGAAGACGCCCCCACCAATGTGTCCTAGAGCCCCACCTCCCTAGAGCCCTGCCCCACTAGGGAAAAAGAGAGACAGGCTGAGAGCATGGATTGACCTTTCAACGCCCATGTTCAGTGAGGAAGCAATTACTAAAGCCAGACCTTCCACCTTCTGCACCCCATAATGACCCTAGGTCCATACTCCCAGAGGGACAAAGAACAGGAAAGCTTTCAAGGGATGGGGTAGGATATGTAGTTCTGGTGGTGGGAATTATATGGAATTGTACCCCTTTTATCCTATGGTCTTGTCAAAACTTCCATTTTATAAATAAATAAATTTTAAAAAGGGAAAAAAGAGTTACAGAAATATGAAAGTGAGTATTGCTAAAGTGTGAGAATTTTAAGGAGTAAATGTGGATGTATATGTTAGTGTAATTCTGGAGAGAAAGGAGAAATACAACATTTGTCAATGAATTTCTTTCTATTACAGAACAATTAGCTACAGAGCAGGTTTATCAGTGTGTAAAATCATTTATAAATTCCTGATTAAGACAAGCTACCTAACTAGTTTAGTGCTTTCACATTTATGTAGAGAAAGAGAAAGAGATAGAGCATTTTAAAAGAATATCTGATAGCCAAATCTGTTTCTGTGAAGTTTTCAAGACAAATATGATCATTCTTAAAAAGTCCCTTTGAATTCCATGATCATAAGCAACACAGCACTTTACAAGACACTGCTAGCAAAAAAAGTGTTGGTATTAATTATACAAAATATATTAATCATCATGAACACCGTAGGAGACATGAACACTGATTTTAGAGATGAGGAAACTGAGATTTAGAGAGGCAAATAATTAGTCCAGTTTGCATGTGACAAAGACAGCTGAAATTATTTCTGTTCAGTTCCAGAGCCTGAGTTAATTGTTATAGCCCTGTATACAATATTATTGATCCACTGAAATTAGTTCAAAATTTCTTAAACTCAAACACATTTGGCAAGATAATTTTTTTAAAAAACTAGCAGAAAAAATTATATAATATTTTTTTAAAAAATGGCACAAGAAAAAGATTGGAAGGTAAGGGGAAATTTATAAAGATGCAAAATTCTGGGAATTTTTCAATTTTGGTAACCCCCCCACCCCGAAGAGTGATAGCAATTAGAAGTCAGTTGAGAACTGTCAGCTCTAGGTAAACTATATTGTTTTATTAAATCATTTGTTTTAAAAAATGTAATTATTGCGGGAGTTGGACAGTAGCACAGCGGGTTAAGTACACCTGGCGCAAAGCGCAAGGACCGGTGTAAGGATCCCGGTTCGAGTCCCAGGTTCGAGACCCCAGCTCCCCACTTGTAGGGGAGTCGCTTCAGAGGCAGTGAAATAGATCTGCAGGTGTCTATCTTTTTCTCCCCTTCGCTGTCTTCCCCTCCTCTCTCCATTTTTCTCTGTCCTTCCTAACAATGATGACATCAATAACACCAACAGTAATAACTACAACAACAATTTTTAAAAAAATGGAATTATTTTCACAGTAACTATTTTTTTTAACCATTTGCTTAGTTCAGGGTGAACTTATTCCCATCAGATATAATCTGTCCGTATTTTTACTAAAGTAAATTATAATTAACTTCATACTTTTTAGTGGAGGCACGCACTGCTATGGTAAATCTATCTCATTTTTTGTGGAGTCACTGAAAAATTTAATTAAACTAACTGGCAAAAAAAAGGAAAGAAATCTTTGAGAAGGCATTATATTCCTATTGACATTTGAAAAATGTGGCTGTCTATTGTTGCATACACATACATGTTTATTGTTTACATACATTAAAGAGCTAGAAGAAAACATTAGGACATATTGGCTACTATTCAAAATGTTATACTATAATTAACAAAAGTGAAATTAAAAAAATCTCTATCCATCTTGGTAGGAAAAAAAAAAAACGGACATTCTAAATGCTTTTATAAAAAAGTCAAATTCTTGTTTTCTCTGTTAAAAACAAGCACATGTTCACTTGATGACTCACATTTCGTTTTATTTCTTTGAGACAACAGAAAAAGTACTTACATTAAAAATAATCTAAATTTAGCAATATATACTAGTAGCAATATTTACACAGTGTTTTCTGTTCCACTAAAGATTTATAGGAAAATATAATGTGGTTGATAAACCAACCTTAAAAGAAGTCACTTTATAATTTATATTAAAGGATGCTTGCTATGTCAATTTTATTTAAGGTGATCACATATCTTAATTAGAATAGAAAATGGTTTATCTTTCTCCATATGGCTTAACCACATTAAGGACAAAAACATAATAATAATAATAATAATAATAATAAAGAACCAGTGAGATCATCTTCCTAATATAAATTAAGCACTACAAATTATTTTGTAGACAACTGACAACCCCTACACTGAAGTAAACACATTTTCACATCTGGAAGTTTTATCTGTGTGGCTTCACTACACACCCACTTATCCAATACAACCAGAGGACCACAAGGTATTTTGGACATCAACAACCAAGCCCGAAACCATACATGAGGGAAAAAGCTGGCCTGAATTAAGAAACCCCCCAGGTCAGTTTCATATGATAATAGAAGAAAAGTGATGTGTAAGTGAGTGAGCTCATGATAAATGTTGACACTAACACATTACAACACACTATTGAATGTTTTCTGGGTGACATTCTAAATTATTAACTCATTCAAACCTCACAACAATTTAGTGAGCCAGCTACTACCAATGGAAAACCCAATAACAAGGAGATGAAAAATTTGTGCAAGACCACACACACCTTGTAAGTGGCCAGCTACTATTTTGATCTTACTGGTTTCCATTAAAAGCTTGGGATGAGAAGAGAAAGAAGAAAAATGTGGGCTGGACATATAATTCTTTTCCACACAGAAAATTCCACAAGTGTGGTTCTTTCTACTTAGAGTGACAGAAAGCAAAGGAAACTTCTCTGGTTCACAAAGTCATAATATCTGTTACTCAAGCCCAGCCATCTCTGGACAACTTTCCCTGAATCCTTCAGGAGACTCAAGGGTTTCACTTCCCAGAGGTTCCAACACGTATATACATAAATAAAGATACGCAGCAAACCCACCGAGCATGTGATAATGATCATACCCCTGTCTTCCTATTTCACAGTATTTTGAGAGCAGAAGCCATGTCTTTGTTTATTTGGTGTGTTTTCTAAGTTTTTATCTCTACTTTGAGAGGTGGGAAGTGGAGACCTCAGCATAGAAGCTTCCTTTAGTATGGTGGGGGCTGGGCTCTAACCTGGGTCATGTATATGACAATGTGTCATATCTTGTTTGATTATCCTTACATCTTGCACATTTGAATGATTACTTCAACTTCTATGTTTGTTTTTTTTCTCAAGAGCTCCAAATTGTTCTTTAAAGAGAAAAGTTGCTATGGACGGGAGTAGAGGGTGCTAGGAGTCGTGGCTTATTTATTACCTAGAACCTCACAATTATTGGGGTTCTATGTCCAATAGTTCAGTTCTCTAGAGCATGGTATATGTCTTGACATGGCAAGTTGAGATGTTTCAGGAAAAACACAGGCAGACCAAGGACTCAGAGGAAAAAGCAAACTCTGGAGCTGCTGGAGGAAAAGTGGAGGGAGAGGCAGCCAAAAACACAGCCTGGGAAAGGGAAGAGAAACAGTCAGGCTGGTCAGATCTGGTCTGGAGCCACATGTGCTGGGTTTAAGGAATTGAAAACGACTATATTAGGGGTTGGGCAGTAGCTCAGTAGGTTAAGTGCACATGGCACAAAGCGCAAGGACCAGTGTAAGGATCCCAGTTCGAGCCCCCAGGTCCCCACCTGCAAAGGGATCACTTCACAAGTGGTGAAGCAGGTCTGCAGATATCTGCCTTTCTCTCCCTCTCTCTGTCTTCCCCTCCCCTCTCAATTTCTCTCTGTTCTATCCAACAACAACAATAAACAAGGGCAACAAAAGGGGAAAAGATAAAAAATAAATAAATAAAATGAATAAATAAATAAATAACATTATAGAATGAGAAAAGGGGTAGGGGAGTACCCCTCCAAGCCCCCACTCTAACATGACATACCACAGAAAAGGGATTATGGTAGGGAGAATAATTGTTCTGAGTAATATCCATGTGCTAATCACCAGAATTTGTGAATAGATCACCTTACATAGCAAAAGATATTTTGCAGATGCAATGAAGATTAAAGAACCTGATGCGAGAAGAGTACCCTTGGATTGTCAAAGTGGGTCCAGTCTAATTACATGAATTCTGTAATTGAAGGATTCCTCCCCCCCCCCCCCCAGTAGTCAGTGAAGGGGAGCTGTGACTATGGAAGCTGTCAGAGAGTTGTAGTAAGGCTGATTTTGGTAGCTGAAAAAGTCTAGGATGATCTCCCAGAGAATCTTCCAGAAAGAAATAATCCTGCTGACCCCTTGATTTTAGTCTCTGTGAAATGTGTGCAAGACTTCAGAGCAATAGAACTATCAAACAAATTTGTGTTATTGATCAATAAATGGTAACTTATAGCACTAATACACAAACAAAAGCACCTTCAGATCTCACATCAATTCTGCCCCTTGAGCATAGACAAGAAAACCACTGAGGTCCCAATATGAGTTAGGAACACAGCTAAAGAGAATGCCACATCTGACCCTGATAGCTCATGAAAATAGAAGGAAAATATTTTGAAGAAATAGAGCAAGCCCAGTGAGAATATCAAATGTAGGCTGATGGATAAAGTCTATTTATTTTTGGAGAAATGCTACTAAGCCTGATTCCAGCCAACTTAAAATACCTAAAAACAAACAAAATGAAAGTCATACCATTCAAGACTCCTAAGTAGTTTCTGCTTTCCATTGTAATCCAGGGTCAGTGTAGTCTGTACAGTAGATGAGGAAGCAGCCTACACAGCATTCTACTATGAAAACTCATGCCCTAGCAGCACAGAAAAACAATGCTAGCCAATGTAGGTTAAAACTCCTAAGATCACTTTCCTCTCATCCCTTCCAATACTTCTAGGCAAAGAAAGCAAAAAACACAAAATGAACGTTAGGGGGATGAAGCACTTTATTTTAAGAACTCTTTCTGGGAAACCTCTTGATTTCATAACTTCTGCATTAATTAGGAGTGAAGCTAAATTGAATGAGGAGTGTACATCATAATCATAAACATTTGCTTAAATCATTACCTGTCATCTAGTCATCTGATATGACTGACTGGTTGCTGGGAAGAAATGCTCTCATGGAAAGAGGTTTTTTTTATCCTAGTAAAGATGTAGAATCATGCCAATGTAATATGGAAATGAAAAAAACACAATGTAAAATACAAAAGTTACCAATTTATGCTTGAGTTTCACGGAATAGTTTGCTATACAGTAGGAAAGAACTTGGGTTATATTTATATACAAACTAAATCTTTATAGCTACAGAAAAACCAAAGACAATCAAGGATAGATTAAGCCCTTATAATGATTAGACTTTTAGTTAAAAAGAAAAAAGGCTCATTGATGTGTGTAAATGCTTTAACATACGTTTTATGATTTAACTATTAAAACAATCCTAAACTAGAGGCTAAACTGCCTAACAAAGCCTCTCTCTTATCATCACTGATTCATAATCTTAGAATAATAGTATATCAATCAAATTGCAGAAGTTTATCTACTGGGGACAGGATATGGTACACCTGATTGAGTGACATATTACAATGTGCAAGGAGCCAGGTTCAAGATCCCAATCCCTATGTGCAAGGGGCAAGCTTCATTAGCAGTGAAGCATTACTACAGGTGTCTCTCTTGTTCTTTCCCTATCGCCCCTTCCTCCTCAATTTCCCTCTGTCCTACCAAATTAAATAATTAAATTAAAAAAGAAGTTATCTAGTCCAACAATTTGCCTGATGGGAACAGGATCCTAGACAGATCCATTTTTTTTTTCTCCCACCCACTTTTTTCTTTTTTAAGGTACCTGGACCTTTCAGTTTAGTAGAAGCTTTTCTATTGTCTCCTTTATTTTTTTTTATCTTATTCTATTTTATAATTAATTTGTGTACTTATTTTATCTCTCAGCTTATTTTAAGCTTTTGGAGGACCAGGGATTACCTCACAGCAGCAACTATAAAAATATTTACAGTATTTGACATGCAAAATTTTTGTTGGATTAAAATGATTTACGTGTAAATAGTTGGTGATTTTACTTATGGATAGTTCTGTATTTTTAAGTTAGTATTTATTTTCAGTCACATTTAGAGTCTTCAAGAATACAAAGCACATCTGAATGTAATACTATCTGGATGAATTACCTCTGATTCTTATAGGGTTGTATTTTCTCTCCAAATGGGTTTATATCCTACTAAAAATTCTGTTTACTAAAAGTCTGTTGTTTATTTTCTACTAGGAAAAAAAAATGAGAGCAACTCAATTTAGAAATTGAGATCACTGTCTGCCTTAAAAGAATATGCTTTGTGTGAATACAAATAATTCATGTTTCTAAAGTATTTATGCGCCTTGCAGTTTCATTACCCCTTCAGTATGACATGTTTCTCGCCAGTTGATATTTTTGTAGTTTTTAATGAACACATCTAGAGACTTTTAAGTTTCAATTTACTGTGCTAAAAATTTATAAGCAAGCTCTTTCATGAAAATGTATGTTAAAAACTGTAATAGAATAAATCATTAGCACTGTGAAACACACACACACACAGAACTGACAGAGACATTTGGTAATGAATAGAGTTCCATTTTAAAAGAAAATAATCCAAATAGTAAAATAAGCTCCTACTATGTAATTCACTGTGTGCTTTGCATACATAATATCACACAATCCCTACGTGAAAGAGCATCCCAATTTTACAGATAAGCAGCTCTACAGAGTAGATTCAGTTTGCCTGATTAAACAAGCTATTTCCCCAAATGCCATTAGGCCAATTGAGAAAGTAAAGTTGATGATCACTGGTATAAGGACTGAGTCACAAATCTCAGTATAATATGCTTAGTTATGTAAATTAAATGCCAAATGAAACTCAAGGGACAAGGTTCTGATTCAAGGACAGAAATTTCAGGGACAGGTGCCAGTTGGGTTGGATATTGGTCTGTTAAGGAACATTTCTGAAACTGACCTTCACCTTCTTCAACCTCGCGTTAAGCCACATTCAGAAATGTGTTTTGATTTACTTGCACCAGCCATGTATTCCTCAGTTGCAGGTAGGCTTAGAGCCAGTTTCCAGAAGGAGAGTCTCCAAGGCACTGAGCCGACTACAGAGGAGGAAATTGGAGATCAAAATGAGTGCAGGGGTGCACTCACTCTGGCATCAATCCACAGCTGCATATTCCCATGAGAAGTGCAAAGCTATACCCTCATGTCAGAGCACGCTATGTCATCACTGCTTTGTTTTCACACACTTCTCTATCATTCTCTGTAACTGATACTAACATCTGTACCTATCAGATGGTGGTTTCCTGTCAGCATTTACCTTGTTGCCATACTAACCTTTGTGCAGGCATCTTGTAAGTGGAATTCTAGTCATTTCAGCACTGGCTGATTTATCAGACTACATGTCCAAGAGACTTCACTTTACAAATCTCAGAGAAAATTATACATTCTTTATGAGTATTCTGGAAAGAATTTCTTAGGCTCATTCAGGCAGTATGACATTGCTCGGATAGTATGGTGTACGTATTCTCAGTGGACTGGTATAGCAATAATCAAGGTTCATTGATAAAAATACATCTCTTCTTGTGAAAAATGGTACCTTAGCCCTAACTTTTTTTTTTAATTCTAGGCCAAGCAGGCACTTGAATATTTATTTGCTAAATAAATTTGTGATTTTTTTCATATACATATTACTGAAATGATCATTTATATTTATTTTTAAAATAAGTAAATTTATTTATTTATTGGATAGAAACAGAGAGAAATCGAGAGAGAAGGGAGGAGAGAGAGAGATGGAGAGACACCTGCAGTATCACTTCACCACTAGTGAAGCTTTCCCCTCCTGCAGGTGGGGACCAGGATTTGAATCTGGGTCCTTGTGCACTATAGAGTGTGCACTTAACCAAGTGTACCACCACCCAGCCCTCAAATAGCAATTAACCTTAATTAAAGTATTAACAGAAGACAACACGTAGAAAAAAAGCATCTTGAAAATAAACAGTATAAAGAAATAAAAGCAGCAGTAGTATTTCCCAACCAGTCAGATAACACTTTATCAATTTTCTATGTATTCACTCACTTAATTTTTATAATAGCATTATACCGAGTCCTGCTGTTACTGTCATTTTCCAGTTGATGAAACTGAAGAAGATGATGATTAAATATCCATGCAGATCAAACAACAAAAAGAGACAGAGCTGGGATTTGAATCTCACATTTGGTTTTGCTGTTATTATTCTGAACCATGGTCAGTCATGGCCCTCCATACATAAGTGTCGTTAAGTTTGGGGCTCCAGCAGGCCGGGCTAGCTTCGCGACAGTAGACAGAGACAGAGACTTGGGGACACACGGCTGGGCTAGGAAACTGTATTTCTTTATTCACGAACAATGATTCATAAACTAACCCAAACTAATGACCACACAGATCTCTCCTGCATCCTTCTCCTCACGCGGCTACGCCAAGAACTCTGGAACTCTGTAGGGGTTCTGGGGCGGGGACAAGCGGGCCCCGCAAACTAGCAGGGCTAAACCACACTAGAGGTGGGGGGAAGGGGACCAAACCAATATGAAGAATACCAACACATAAGTAATTTATATATGACTTTTTTTTTTTTTTTGCCTCCAGGGTTATTGCTGGGGCTCGGTGCCTGCACCATGAATCCACTGCTCCTGAAGGCCATTTTGTTCCCTTTTGTTGCCCTTGTTGTTTTATCATTGTTGTAGTTATTATTATTGTTGTTGCTGTCATTGGATAGGACAGAGAGAAATGGAGAGAGATGGGGAAGACAGTCTAGAGGAGGAGACAAAGCTAGATACCTACAGATCTGCTTCACGACCTGTGAAGCGACTTCCCACAGGTGGGGAGCTGGAGACTCGAACTGGGATCCTTATGGTGGTCTTGCACTTTGCACCACGTGCGCTTAACCCTCTATGCAACCACCGGATTCCCTATATATATGACTTTTTGTTTAATCTCTGAAAGCAGTTTTGTAAGATAGAAAGACAGGGCTGGTAATACACTCACTTGGGTAATGTGCTGCTTTGCCATGTGTACAACTCAGGTTTGAACTAGGCCTTCACCGCATTGAAGGAAGCTTCGATGCTGTAGTTTCTCTCTCTCTCACTCTCTCTCTCTCTCTCTCTCTCACACACACACACACACACACACACACACACACACACACACACACACACACACTCTGCATCTCTGTTCTCTAAATTCCACATATGAGTGAAACCTCCCAGTAGTTATCTGTCGACTTTCTAGTTGTTTTGTTAAGCATAATCACCTCCAATTCCATACATTTCATCCCAAAGTACACAATATCATCTTTTTGATTGCAGAGTGGTATTTGATAGGTTATATATCCTGTAACTTCTTTAGCCAGACATCTGTAGATGGGCTTTTAGGCTGTTTCCACTCTCTAGCTATTGTGAATAATGCAGTTATGAACACAGGGGTGTATAGTCCCTTCAGAATCATGTTTTTACATGTCCTTTCGATAAATGTTAAAAGAGTGATATTTGGTTATATATACTTTTTCTTTTGTTGAGCTGTACTGGTTCTTTATAGATGTTTGATACCAGTCATCTGTCAGATGTGTGATGCGCAAATATCTTCTCCCATTTACTGGGTTGCCTAGTCATCCTTGTGTAGTTTGCTTTTGATGTATAGAAGCATTTTATTTTCATTGCGTCCTATTTATTTTCTCTTGTTTTCATTTCCCATGCCCAGGGGGTTGAGTCTCCAAATACAACTTTGCTGTAAAGATCTTGCAGTGTTTCACTGATGTTTTCGTCTATAAAGTTTAGAGTTCATATAGTCAATATGAACTAGGTCCAATAGTCAAGCCTTTGATCCATTTTGGTTTGATTTTGCTATACGGTGTTATTAACTTGTGGGCTTGTTTCACTTTTCTACATGTGAATGTTCCCAGCACAAGCACAATTTGTTCAAGAAACCTCCTTTACTGCATTGAATCCTTTGTCATATATTAAGTGGCTATATGTGTATGGCCTTATTTCTGTGCTTTTGATTCTGCTTTGTTGATCATTGTGCCCATTACGATTCCAGTACCACACAGTTTTAAGTACTATCACTGTGTAGTGTAAACTGAAGTTAAGTTGCATGATACTGCCACATATTTCCTTTTTTTTTTTTCCTCAGAAGTGCTTTGTTTATTCATGGTTTTTCATAGATATATACCAATTTTTGGACAAGTTCAATTTCCTTGAAAGTGTCACTGAGATCTTGATAGGAATCGCATTGAAAATCTAGAATACACTAAGCAGAACTTGGACTGGAGTGGGTGTATTGCACCAAAGTAAAAGACTCTGCGATGGGTGGGGAGAAAGGTTCAAGACCTGGAACATGCTGGCAGAGGACCTCATGGGGATTATATTGTTTTGTGGAAAATGGAAGTATTATGTATGTACAACCTATTGTATTTACTGTCACCTATAAAGTATTAATCTCCCAGTGAAGAAATTTTTAAAAATCTAGATTGTTTTTGGTAGAATGGTATTTTAACAATGTTTATTCACCGAGTCAAGGAACAAGAAATTTTCTCCTCTTTCTGTGTATTTTTCCCTATTTCTTTTAATAATGTCATATAGTACTTCCTGTAAATATCCTTCACTTCCTTTGTGAGATTCACCCCAAGGTATTTTATCTTTGGGGGTTTGATTGCACACTGACTTGAGTTTTTTATTTCCCTTTCCTCTGATTTCTTGTTTTTATTCACAAATGCCACAGATTTATGTTTCTTGATTTTGCATCTTGTTATTTGACTGAATTTTAAAATTATTTGCACTAGTCCTTGGGCTAACTCTTTGGGATGTCTATTCATCTTTGTTGGGAAATTGTGAGGATGTGGTTGAGCTTGGCAGGGCTTGACTTGAGGGGACATCCATCCTCTTGTCTTACCAGACTCCCTGCCTCACAAAGCATTCCTGATACTATACCCTGCTCTCTTACTATCTACATAATCATTGTTTTGCCTGAAAGATCCCCACCCATTCCATCCCTTTGATCTATCTTCTTTCTACCCTCAAGACCCTCCCTGCCTGCAGGATATTATTAATTCTACCAGTTAAAAACCTCACAGCATTTGCTAAGGAAGTTCCTACCTCTCCAGCACCCTTTTTTCTTTCTCCACCCCTTTCCTAGCCATTTCCATTTCTAACTTGCCACTTCTGGGTCCGACCTTTAAAAGCCTGGGCTCCCTGATCAATAAAGAATTAAATTACCTTGCCACCACGAGTCAGTTCCTGAGTCATCTCTCTTGAGTCACTGAGTGAGTAGCAGCCCAGCCTGGCTCCAGTCGCATTCTCTCCAACCCAGAGATTACGCACACGGGAAGAGACACCCCCATGCTAGCCTGGCACATCTTTAAGACTATGATAAATTCAATCAATAGTACATCACACTGTGTTTCCAAATTTCTGTCAAGTGATTCCCTGGCTCCATAATGTAAGAGAAATTCAAAATCAACTAAGAAGCCCTCCATAAAATAACCACTTACTGATAAGCAGAAAAATGGCAAATGTCTAGGATTTTATAAGTGAGGGGGGAAAAGACCCTTAATGGGAGGAATAAGAAAGAATATCAAAGAACAAATATGTAACAGTTTCAAAAGTATTCTAAGCTGCATCCAAGCTTTCTTGAGATGTTGATATTGTGCCTCACTTTCTTATTCTGATATCTTAAATTCCTGCTATTTCCATCAGCATAAGTTAGGCTGAAAATAGGATCATACAAATTTCCCTAACATATCAGCACTTCCTTGATTTTATGGATTTAATTTAATCATATAGGTATTTTTTCAAAATACAAGGAACAAGACTATGTGAATATTTTCTTCTAAAAATATCCCTGTTTACAGGAGCATGAAATAAGATTATTATTTCATTTGTATTATTATTTTGCCTCCAGGGTTATTGCTGGGGCTCAGTGCCTGCACTAGGAATCCACTGCTCCTGGAGGCCATTTTTCCCATTTTGTTGCCCTTGTTGTTGCTCTTGTTGTAGTTGTTATTGTTGTAGTTGGATAGGACAGAGAGAAATGGAGAAAGGAGGGGAAGACAGAGAGGGGGAGAGAAAGATAGACACCTACAGACCTGCTTCACTGATTGTGAAAAGACCCCCTGCAGGTGGGGAGCTGAGGGCTTGAACCGGGATCCTTATGCTGGCCATTGTGCTTTGCACCACGTGCACTTACCTGCTGTGCTATTGCCCAGCTCCCAAGATTGTTATTTCACATTACTGTTTTTAGCAAATATTTGATAAGTTTTAATACTTGGAAAAACATCTTTCTGTTTAAAAAGCTATTAAAAATTATTCATCTAAAAGCTATATTATATTACATGATATTTTGTTTGCTTGTTGTTTTCTAGCAATAAAACTTACATCAGTCATATATTTAAAGAGACTGAAATGCTAATTCTGGTGAACAAAATTGTTCATAAACATGCTCACAAATATTTAATGGAAATTTTTTCTCAACTTTTTATTGAGATACATTATCTGTTTTACTGTCAGAAATAGATTTTAGGGAAATTTTGCAGTCTGAAATCCAACAATCAAAGATTAAATCTGTAACATACTAGTGTGAACATCAGTCTATTAGTTGATGAAGTTCTCTGTTCCTTTATCAGCAAAATGGAAATAATAGTCATTATTATTTTATAGTAGTGTTTTTGTTATAGTTTTATTTTAGTAGAACTGTAAAATGAAATAGCCCAGTAATAGAATTTTAAATGGTGGTTGTCACACTAAAGCTTAACAAAAAGGTTTGATGTTCTTTACTGTATTTTCATTTTTATGTTCCCCATTTTCCTTAACTATAACACCAGTAAATCAGTAACAAATGGTTAAAAATGAACTAACTAAATAAATAAATAAATAAAACTCTTTCAAATGCAGTGCCTCATTTGAACTACAGTGGTCCAATGTAATTGACTCTATAACTCCAGTAGTTTTGAAACACTGGTATATAAAAACATAAACATTTTGAACACTCCTCTTGTATGGGCTATTTCCACTAATACTTTCTCGGAGCTCCACCAAATGGCTCCTATATAATATACAGCAAAAGTCAAATTAGTGTAGACTACAAATGTCTGCATGATGATGACAAAAATGGGTTGGTAGAACCATCTTATAAATTAGTGTAATTTCCTAACAAAACCAAAAAAGGGGGGGGAGAGAAATATCAAGTTAACATGCAAACACAATATTACAAGAAAAGCCAATTCTCAGCAACTGATAAGAATAAAAAAAAATGGGAACATGACATCACTTGGATTGAAATCTACAAATTAGATTTCAAGCTCAGGGGGGAAAAAAAACCAACTAGTATAGCCACAGGCCCTTTGGAATATAACTAAAATATGCCTACTAGCTATCTACAAAATGGAGACACCCTCCCCCAACTCTTCATTTGCACTACTCCAGACTTTAGGTTCATGATTAGTCAGCAACTTGTTTGGCTTTATATGTTAACTCTCTTTTCAGCCACCAGGTTCCAGATGCTAGCATGAAGCCAACCAGACTTCCCTGGACAGACAACCCCACCAATGTGTCTCCTGGAGCTCCTATTCCCCAGAACCCCGCCACACTAGGGAAAGAGAGAGACAGGCTGGGAGTATGGATTGACCTATCAACACCCATATTCAGCAGGGAAGCAATTACAGAAGCCAGACCTTCCACCTTCTGCATCCCACAATGACCTTGGGTCCATACTCCAGAGACAGGAAAACTATCAGGGGAGGGAATAGGAATACGGAGTTCTGGTGGTGGGACTTGTGTAGAGTTGTATCCCTCTTATCCTATGGTTTTATCAGTGTTTTCTTTTTATAAATAAATTTAAAAATAAAAGAATAAAAAATGTATGTAGCGTAGAATTTCTATTTCCACTAAATAAAAATAAAAACTCTTATGGTTCTTATTTCATTGTGGATTAGTTTTTTTTTTTTTTTTTTTTAAACAAGATCTTGGCACAGAGTTGACTCTACAGAGTCTTTCCTCATGAGAAGTATGTCTTTTCTTACTTTGTTCAAAGATTAAAAATAGCCTTCTTGTGTCTGTTCCACATGTACACTTATGTGGGCTTTGCCATGAGTAGAAAAAAAAATCACTAGGGAATCAAGAAATATCAGAGCAGTATAAGCAGGACTGGGTGTTTAAAATTTTTTTTTCATTCTTATCATCTCATGGCGGGTGGGTTAATGGTTTTCACTACAGTTGTTGACACAAGGGTAAAATTTCTCATTGCTCCATGACAGGTGTCTGCAAAAACACTCTCACTTCCTAATTTTATACATTGGGGCTGTACAGAGGCACACCCAGTAAAGTGCATACATTATCACATAAGAGGATCTAGACCTCCTCAGGACCCTGCAGGGGAGAAGTATCACAAGAAGCGACTCTGTATGCCTCTCTTCTTTCCTCTATCTCCCCCACCCCTCCCTCAGTATCGCATTGTCTCTATTAAAAAGAAAAAAGAATAAAGAAAAAGAAAGGTCACTGGGGAGAGTATATTCATCATACAGGCAACAAGCCCTCATGATAACAACTCTGGTAGCAATAACAAAGTAAAATGAAATAAAATGGCATGTATTTTGTCCTAATTTTTAATTTGTTTCTCATTTTTATCAGCTATCTTGCCAGACTTAGCTCGAACTCAGATGTTAATTCACTGAGTTTTGAAAATGCTTTGATTTACTGCATCTTATCTCCTAGATTTATTATAGTAGCACTACCTCAACACTAGAGGAATGTGGCATGATACTGTGAAAATCCCACTAACTGAAACCATAAGATACAACAGAATTATGCTTTGAATTCAGAATAAGTCATGTGAAAACTTTTTCCTGTATTATTTCATTTTAACACCTTGTTTTAATATAATAAAGTTCATCCTACATTCCCTGCTAGGTGCATGATAGAATTTTCTTCCTTAAAGCAAAACAAAACAAACAAACAACAATAAAAGCCATGTCATTTGTACTAGCACTGGCACTGTGGATCTTAAACATAAAGTAGGGATGCCACTCCACAGATCTGGATTTTCCAATAAATGTTGCTTTATTCTATATGTTCACATGAAATACTTCCTTCACAAAACTGATCATATTCAATTTTTTAATTCCCTTTTGTTGCCCTTGTTTTTTATTGTTGTAGTTATTGCTGATGTCATCATTGTTGGACAGGACAGAGTGAAATGGAGAGAGGAGGGGACGACAGAGAGAGAGAGAGAGAGAGAAAGATAGACCTGCAGACCTGTTTCACTGCCTGTGAGGCAACTCCCCTGCAGGTGGGGAGTTGGTTGCTCCAACCAGGATCCCTATGCTGGTCCTTGCCCTTTGCGTCACGTGCGCTTAACCCAACTCCTGATCATACTGAATTTTATAACAAAGTTTGGTTTCAGGGCAACTTCATATCATTTTGTTGACAGCGGCATATAGCAAATGTTCATTGCATTACCACTATTAGATGATGCTTGTCTCACATACTTTACAACATAAGACTGACAGAAAAGTCAGCATTCACACATCCATTCCAACACATCTCATGGTGGATTATATCATTATCACAGAACTAAAGACTTTGTAAAATAAGATGGTATACATGTAGTAAGTTTTTCACATTCATAAAAGATCATTTACAAAAACTCACAAGAAAAATTCTATACAACTATTAATCACTGATGTGAAATATATTTTAATACATGCAAAAATACTTTGAGTTTTCAACAAAAGTTTTGCACACACAGTTCTGGGATGAATCGTGGAGCCCCTATTAGCTCATCTCATAATGTTTAAATATCATTCAATTTTAGTTTTCATTATTTTAAAATATGCTTGAAAACATTTTGCACTTTACAAGCAGAAACATTTTGCTTCTTTATACATTCTACATGCAGATACAGTGGGGCAATATCATGTTTGAAAAGTCTTTCTTAATACACACACACACACACACACACACACACTCTCTCTCTCTCATGCCTAAAACTCTGAGGTCCAAGGTCCAATGCCATCTTCACCTTAAGTCAGAGTTAAACAGTGTTTTGGTCTCAGTATATCTTTCTCTCTGTATCACTTTCATTAAGAATAAATACAATATATATATATTTTAAAAGTGTTTTGAAAATACAAAAAAATCCAACAAAAATGATTATACTTTGGGTTAAATCTTAAAAAGAAGGGGGGCAATCTGGTCATCAGAAATCCATGAGTAGCATCCCACACAGGAGACTCATTCTCTTCGTGTGTTCTTGGCTTTGTACTTCACTTGCTGGGACTGATTATCGCAATGTTTACAACATTTTAAAGAAAGTCAAGAGAACAGTTGGGTCTTGAATACAGATGTGGCGTAGTTTCTGGTTCCTTTGTCTATTATCTAACTTTATGCAAATTAACCATGCTCCCTGAGCCTCAATGTCCTAATCTGTGTGTGTGGGGGGGGACTGTGCACATTCCAAGCAGAACTGTGATTTTTTTTTTTTTAATAGAGACAGAGACACCTATAGCACTGCTTCACAGCTTCTTGTACAATGTAACATGGCTGGTGTAGGGGCTGCGCCACAACTTGGCCCCCACAGTGGGTTGTTGAGAGCTACTTGTCTCCCCACCCTCCTAGCCTGGTTCCTTCTCATTCTGTTACAGTCCGAGCACACAAGCTAAGGAATAAGCAATGTAGGAAATAATTTATAATATTTCCTTATATCATTATTTATGTAGTTGAGATTATTTATGTTGGTGAGTCTGTTCTAATGACAGTCCCACTAACATTCCTAACATTCATGATTTATGTTTTCTTTGTCCATTTGTTGACCAGACTTCTAAATTATCACTTTTATTAATATTTTCTACAACCTAATTTCCTCTGGCATTGCTAATTTCTCTGTTACTACCATTTTATAGCTTGTTGTTCTTATCACTTCCTATCTTCTACTTACTTTTGGAATAAAAGTCTTGAATACATTTAACTTTTTTTTTTCTTATTTCTTTCCTGTTATTGCCACCAGAGTTATCACTGGGCCTTGGTGTCCGCACAAATCTACTGCTAGCAATAGCCATTTTTCCATCTTTCTTTCTTTCTTTCTTTCTTTCAGAGAAAGACAGATAATCTGCAGACCTGCTTCACTGCTTGTGAAGCGACTCCCCTGCAGGTGGGGAGCCGGGGGCTCCAACTGGGATTCTTATGCTGGTCCTTGTGCTTTAACCCCCTGCGATATCACCCGACTCCCCCTTTTAATATTTCTTATAATACAGGCCTAATGGCAGTGAAATCTCTCATTTAAAAATTATTTTCCCTCCATTTTTGAAGGATGCTTTCACTGAAAACAGATTTTTTTCCCCTACTGCTTCAAAGATGTCATTCATTTGCCTTCTTGTTTTGCAATGGGGAAACCACCATTTGTAAGGATGTTACCTCTATAAATGGTTGTTCTTTTTTTTTTTTTTTTGCCTCCAGGGTTATTGCTGGGCTCAGTGCCTGCACCATGAATCCACTGCACCTGGAGGCCATTTTTCCCCCTTTGTTGCCCTTGTTGTTGTAGCCTTGTTGTGGTTATTATTGTTGATGTTAATGTCATTCGTTATTGGCTAGGACAAAGAGAAATGGAGAGAGGAGGGGAAGACAGAGAGGAGGAGAGAAAGATAGACACCTGTAGACCTGCTTCACCGCCTGCGAAGCGACTCCCCTGAAGGTGGGGAGCGGGGAGCTCGAACCGGGATCCCTATGTCGGTCTTTTCGCTTAGCGCCACGTGTGCTTAACCGGCTGCGCTACCGCCAGACCCCAAATGGTTTGTTCTTTCTCTGAGTACTGTCTTGTCTACAGATTATCTATATCTTTGAATCTTCTACCCTTCTCTCCTTCTGAGACATCAACTCAATAAAGGTAGTAGTTTAAATTTACATAGGAGAGGTGCTCAATTAGTGACCAGTTTACTGCCATCATTTTAATAAAGAAAGATATGAAGTAATTTTTTCTACTTATGATACTCTATTGTCTTTCTTTTCTCTTTCTTCCTTTCTCTCTTCCTTTCTTTTTCTTTTTCTTTTCTTTTCTTTTTTTCTTTTTTAGGGCTCGTGTTCAAAACCAGAATCTCACCCCACAGCTGAGTCTCATCTTGAGTCCACACACACACACACACACACACACACACACATCTGTTACCAGAGAACTGCTTAGCTCTGGCTTATGGTGGTGAGTGGGTGAGGGGCATTGAACCTGGGACTTTGGAACCTCAGGCATGACAGTCTCTTTGCAAAGCCAATATGCTACCTACTCCGGCTCTAAACCCATATTTTCAAAGTAATATGTCTCTTGAAGGACTGATAATAGAAATAAGGGAAAACACAGGTTTTAGTGAATTTGCCTAGGTTTTTGGTTTCAGGTTGGGAATATAGAGAAAATCAGAAGTGGCTTTTCAAAATGTTTTGAAAAGTACTTAAAAGACATCTAAAGGCAATTGAAAATGTTGCAAAGGAGAAAATTTAGATTATGTGCCATAGAATTCCTACCTAGCATATAACAAATATCTGCTAACATTTTTGAGTCTTACTAAGAGTTTGAAAAATCACCTCCTCTAAATGATATTATCACAGAATGACTACATACAAATAATCAGCAAATAGATCTACAATATACAGCAGAAGTTCCCTTTGACAAAACTTATTTAGCATCTAGCTTCTCTGAAACTCCAAACAGAATTACTCATTCACAAAATACTAGAATGTAGGACAGTATCTGTCATTGTTAAAAAAGAAAAAAAAGGAATCAATTAAAGGCCCCTCAGTGGCACACCCAGTTGACTGCACACATTACCATGTACAAAAAGTAGTGCTGCAGGTCTTTCTCTCTCCCTCTCTCTCTCTCCCTCCCTCCCTCTCTCTCTCTCTCTTCTCTCTCTCTTCTCTTCTCTTCTCTCTCTCTCTCTCTCCTTCTCTACTTCCTCCTCTGTCTCAATTTCTCTTTGTACTATAAAATATGAGGGGGAAAAGGGAGCAGAAACAGTAGGATTCATCATGCAAGTACCTAGCCCCAGGAATAACACTGGTGGCAATAAAAATAATAATTAATTAATTATATAGTGAATCAGATTTTTTTAGTATAGCAAATAAAGATACCATAAGAACTGACAAACTACACTAATTGGAGAGCTATTAGCTCTTTATCACTTATCCCCAGTCACGGTCACTTCCATCAGGAACATCATCATAATCATCATCATCATCATCATTATCATCTTGTGGGCTTCTCAAGTACCTTATCCTTATTGTAAAGTAGCAATGAAAAGGAAAAGGCTGGGGTCAGCCTACTCTACTGCTCAAGGAAGACTGGTCCTGAAATGAGCTCAGCCTAGAATGTTCCCAGCTGTGACCTTGGAATGAGAACTCAAACTGACCAGTTCTCAGAGGTTACACAGGCTCCTGTGCTTAATGTGAATATATATGGGCCCTGGATCACATCCATGGAGTAAACAGTTAATTGAATTTATATACTTTCTTCAAGTTTGGGAGCTCCTTTCTGCCTTACTGCAGCTTTCTAGTTCTTTTCTCATGTCTGACACCATCTTCCCAGATATTTTTAGTATACCTGCATGTTAACTATCCAGCTTGGGCAAAAATTATTCAAGTCGTGGGCCCCTTGGAACATGTCTAAACTAGATTTTCTAGCATCTTTGCATCCCAGGATCTCTAATCCCATCTGCTCTATTCCTAATTTTTGGTTTCTGTTTACTAAACACATGCCCTATTTTATATTTTACCACCTTTTCAGCCACCAAGTTGCAGATGCTATCTTAATTCCATCCTAACTTCTCTGAGGAGAGGAACTTGCTATGACACAGACCATGAATAGGACTTTGGGACTTGATTAGTGTACAGCTGATGCTGAATGTGAGAACGCAATTAGCATACAGGTGATTTTAGGCTGACGTCAGAACTGGACTTTGAAGACATGCCAGGCCAAGTGGAAGTAGGTCTCTCTCTGTTCCTGTGCTCCCATCTTCTGGATCCCCGCTTTCCTGCCTGCAATGGCCATTCCTCCTGGGACTCTGACATGAGTAGCTGAACTTTGGTAACTTGCGGATTCATAGGCCTGGACTACTCTTACTTCTGCCGATAACTGCTTATCTTGCTGGGCCTAAAATATACTATTCTGTACTACCATACCACCATGTAATAAACCTTGATCGTTTTAAACCCCAGGCAAGCAGCTGCCTCCTGTGAAGTCCTTATTTCTTAAAATTACAATAGGACCTCACCGCTGTGTCCCAGAACCTCACCTCTCCAGGGTCCTAACCCACAAAGGAAAGACAGAAACATGCTGGGGCTATGGATAGACCCGCCAACGCCCATGTACAGCTGAGAAGCAGTTACAGAAGCCAGAACTTCCAGCAAAAAAAGCAATCCAGAAAGAACTTGGCCCATATTCCCGGGGTGCGGGGGATATTAGGGGAAGAAGACTAAAGGGTTTTGAACTCCAATTCTATCAGGACCCAGAGAGAGAAGAGAGAAAAAAAGGAGGGCATTCAGAAGTAGTTAATATGTGGAAGTGTGACTTAGAAAGGAAGAGAAGGCAGGACCACACACACACACACACACACACACACACACACACACACACACACAAAAGAGCAAATGTATATAAATATAGACTGTCATAAGGATAATAGTCACATCTGTGACCTTGGGTAAACTACTGCAGTTTCCAATGGAGGGAATTGGGGACACAATTCTGGTGGTTAGGAATGGTGTGGAATTATAGCCCTATTGTCCCATAATTTTGTAAGTCAATATTAAATCACTAATAAAAATCACGATTTCATAAAATTAATGTAGCTAACATATTTAGTTCAATCAGATAAATCAGTGCAACTGGATAAATTATGTTGCTTGATATAATTGATAGTCTCTGCTTTTCAAAAAGGGAACACATTCAACATTTTACTGCATATCATCCTTAAGACCTTCATGGAGTCAATGAAATCTGCTTATTTTTAATTTAAATTTTAGGCAGTGTAATGAAACTTTATGCAACCATATCATCTACAATTCCTTACCAGAATCCTAAGAAGTATGATTTGAAAAACACTTCTACTCCCACATAAAAAGGTTTGAAATTTCTAGGAATGGACAGATTGAACATTCAATAATTCTTTAGCTACGAGTTTATCCCACAGGGTTATGAAACAACTTACATTTATGTCTGTGAATTTAGAAGGTGAGGTCTATTTATACATGCACTTAAACTCTATCCTCTGAAATATCTGCATTCCCTAATGCCCACCCCTTTCTCTAAGCTTCCAAACACATCCTTAATACTCCAGATATGAACAAAGACCAACAAATGAAAACCAAAGCCTTACATTGCAGAACAATTTGTGGAAAAGTCTGGGAAGTTTTGTAAGTATTTTACTCAGATTTATGAAATGCACACACAAAAATATATAGTATGTTTGGCTATATGTGGCAGATTTTTCATGTATACATATATATGTACTTGCATAAATATATAAATACCTATAACTTAATAAAATTTATGAACTTTAAGGTTAAGTACATTGAATATAACACAAATATTAAGAAATAATGTATGTATTTATATGTGTATCTCAGGGTCTTTTTTTTTTTTTACTGCCACTAGGGTTATCGATGGAGCTCAGTGCCTGCATGATGAACCCACCAATCCCAGTAGTCTTTTCCTTTCTTGTTTTGATATAAACAGAGATCGATTAAAGAAAGAGGGAGAGGGGAGGGGAGTGTAGAAAGGGAAAGAGAAAGAGAAACATCTGCAGCATTGCTCCATTGCTCTTAAAGCTTTCCTCCTGCAGATGAGAACGAGTTGAACCAGGTCCCAGTCATATTAACAGACCAGCCCCTTCAACATTACTTTTTAAAAAATATTATTTTATTTCATAATATCCATTTTCAGCAAGACAGAGTAAGACCAGAGTACATGTCAGCTCTGGCTTATGGTATGTTAGGGATTGAACCTGGATCTCTGAGCCCCAGGCATGAAAGTCTGGTGCTTAGTGACAATGCTTCCCCAGTTCTTCAACATTATTTTAAGGGTTAAAGCCACACGAATGTACCTATGTTGTAGGTAAACATCCAATATTCTGTTTTTATCTATGGAAAATATTATTTACCTGATTTTAAATGATGTTAAAAATATTTTAAGTGTCATGCTCATTTCCATTCTTTGTGAGACATTATGTAAATGTGATTTTTTATCAGAGTTTTTCAGAAACATAAGCCCAAGTTCAACATACCACTAGATAAATTATTTTTTTAATTTTTATTTATTCATTTTTATTTAATATTTACAAAAGTATAAGATAACAGGGGTATAATTCCACACCATTCCCATCAAGAGTTGTGTGCCCTCTCCCCTCCATTTGAAACTGTATTAATTCTCCCAAGATCACTGACACTGGTTGACTATTATTTCTATAAATATCTATCCATATTTATATATTTGCCCTTAATTCCCCTTTTTTTTTTCTGCCTGCACTACGAATTCACTGCTCCTGGAGGCCATTTTTTAAAATTTTGTTATTGTTGTTACTGTTGTTGTTGGATAGGGCAGAGAAATTGAGAGAGGAGGGCAAGACAGACAGGAGTAGAGAAAGATAAGACACTTGCAGACCTGCTTCACCGCTGCCTTCCCCCCACCACTGCAGGTGGGATGCTGGGGTCTCAAACCTGGATCCTTAAGTCAGTCCATACTTAACCCGATGCACTACCATCCCCCCTCCTTTTTTTGACATTCAATCAATTTTCCCCTCTCATGTTAATTAAATAGTGATTTATATGACTACAAATTAATAGGAGTGTACATAAACACCATTCCCACCACCAAAAGACTGTGTCATCGTTGTCATCCTCCCCCCCCGCCCCCCGGCCCCATGAAGCCGAACATTCACCCTCACCCTCAAGCCAGGGTTTTTACTTTGGTGCCCTACTACACATTTAGTCAAATCCTGCTTTGAGTTTCTCTTTCTGTTCTTCTTTCTCAACTTCTGTTGATGAGTGGGATCATCCCAAACTCATCTTTATCTTTCTGACTTAGCTCACTTAACATAATTCCTTCTAGCTCTGTCCAAGATGGGTCAGAGAAGATGGCTGAGAAAGCTGTGGTATACATACACAATGGAATACTACACAACTATTAAGAACAATGAACCCACCTTCTCTGACTCATCTTGGATGGAGCTAGAAAGAATTAAGTTAAGTGAGCTAAATCAGAAAGACAAAGAGGATTATGGGATGATCCCACTCATAAACAGAAGTTGAGAAAGAAGAACAGAGAGGGAAACTCAAAGCAGGATTTGACTGAATTCGGAGTAGGGCACCAAAGTAAAAATCTCTGGGTGGAGGGTGAGGATGAATGCTCAGATTCACTGCATGGGGTTGGGGCAGGTTGGGGGTGGCATGGATGATGGAATGGGACACAGTCTTTTTTTTTTTTTTATGATCCTGCGTTTGCTACCTTTCTAAGTCATATCTCTCTCTCTTTGTGTGGAGTTATATTCCTCTTATCCTATGGTTTTGTTAATGTCTCCTTTTTAAAATGAATAATTTTTAAAAAGAAAGAAATGGAGTTCAGAACCCTCTGGTCATCTTCCCCTAATATTTACCTCTCTAAGGGTATGAAGCAAAATTCTTCATGGGGTACAGAAGGTCTGGTTTCTATAATTGCTTCTCCTTTGGACATGGGCACTGGCAGATTCATCCATATGCCATTCTTGTTTCTTTTCTTTTCCTTTTTTTTTTTTTTTTTTTTTTTGCCTCCACGGTTATCACTGGGGCTGGGGCTGGGGCTGGGGCTGGGGCTGGGGCTGGGGCTGGGGCTGGGGCTGGGGCTGGGGCTGGATGCTGGTACTACGAATCCACTGCTCCTGGAGGCTATTTTTTGACTGGATAGGACAGAGAGAAGTTGAGAAAGGAGGGGGAGACAGAAAGGTGGAAAGAAAGATAGACACCTGAAGACTTGCTTCACCACTTGTGAAGTGACCCACCCCCGCCTGCAGGTGGGGAGCCAGCCAGGAGCTCAGTCCTAGCACTTTGTAGTACCTGCGCTTAACCCTGTGAGCTACCACCCTGCCCCCTACCCATCATGTTTCTGTCTTTCCCTAGTGTAGATACATTCTTTTTTTTTTTTTTTTTTTTTAAATATTTATTTTATTTATTTATTCCCTTTTGTTGCCCTTGTTGTTTTATTGTTGTAGTTATTATTGTTGTTGTCATTGTTGGATAGGACAGAGAGAAATGGAGAGAGGGAGGGGAAGACAGAGAGGAGGAGAGAAAGATAGACACCTGCAGACCTGCTTCACCACCTGTGAAGCGACTCCCCTGCAGGTGGGGAGCCGGGGTTCGAACCGGGATCCTTATGCCGGTCCTTGTGCTTTGCGCCACCTGCGCTTAGCCCGCTGCACTACAGCCCGACTCCCTGTAGATACATTCTTATAGAAGTATTTCAGGTTCTTAGTATTATGATTCAGCCTAATGAAAATAAAGTTTTCTCAAAGACTAATCACATGAAATGGTTAATGAATCTCTCTTGATCTTTATCTTGCTGTTAAGAAACAATGTAATTTCTCTCACTACAAAGAGTCAAGCTTGTAAAACTTGAAATTTATCAGCAGAAAGGGTCATTTTATATTTAGTGATTAGCTGATCGGGTGAAAAGCATATTTAATCACAGAATTGTACTTTCTCTTCATTTAGTATATAACTTAAAACCTATTACAGAGAAATAATTTTTAATTATTTTATTTTATGGCAAGCAATATTTATTTAGCATTTTGTTGCAGATATATTCTTTTAAAAAAAATTTAATTGATGTAATTATGATCGACAAGTCCATTGGATAAGAGGGGTAAATCCACACAATTCCCACCACCAGAGTTACACATCCCTTCCCCTCCATTGGAAGATTTTCTATTTTTTATCCCTCAGGGGGCATCGGACCCAAGATCATTATTGGGTGCAGAAGGCGGAAGGTCTGGCTTCTGTAATTGCTTCTCCACTGGACATGGGCATTGGCAGGTCGACCTATACTCCCAGCCTGTTTCTATCTTTCTCTAGTGGGGCAGGGGTCTGGAGAGGTGGGATTCCAGGACACACTGGTGAGGTTATCTGCCCAGGGAAGTCAGGTTGACATCATGTTATAACTTGGTGGGCTTTTGCTTTTCCTTTGTCAATTCAGATCCTTTTTTGCTGGTTTGTAGATGAGTTATAATATCCCCCCGTGGTTCCTCTTTGTCCCCCATCTCTATAGTTTATCTTTGACAGGCCTGAAAATCCTGTTCCCTGCTTAAAATTCCCAGGATCTGAACTAGTTTTTTGGGAGAATCACTTTGGTTGCGGCCTTCAGGCCGCCAGCTTGACTGACCTCAAAAAACTCTTTTGATATTTACCTCAAACTTTATAAAGATAGATTTACAAAACAAAATGGCATTAAAAATTTAAAAGTCTGGGGCTAGAAGGCAGCACATGCTTGCCATGGATGAGACCTTGTATTTGATCTCTTGTCCCTGCACCCTCAAATTGAAAGTTTGCTGGACATCATTTTTGGGAAGGGGGCAACTATTTTTTAAATTATTTTAAACACACTTATGAATGGATATTTTCAAACTACTATAGATTATTTAATTTCAAAATATATATATACTAAGTTGGGGCCAAGCAGTGGCACACCTGGTTGAGCCAACAGTACAGTGCACAAACCCTTGGCTCCCACCTGATGAGTGAAAGCTTCACAAGTAGTGAAGTAGAGCTGTAGGTGTCTCTCTCTGTGTCTCTTTCTCTATCTCCCTCTCCCATCTCAATTTCTCTCTGTCTCTATCCAATAGTAAATAAATAAAATTTAGAAAGATTAACAAACTTTGGGAAAAAGAAAATATACCAAGTTATTCAAGGATATAAACAAGTTTTTAAGAATAAGCAGCAGCACTAGCAAAGATAATGCATCTCAGATTTTTAACATTACATTTAAAAGACAGCCACTGAACAGAGAAAGCATATCTGTGCTTAATTTTCTCACTTATACAAAACTGGATCTCATTTCCTTACTCCATTAATCTCTCCTTAGCCTGACATTGAAAATGAAACACTATGGTCACTTAGTGCACACTCCTCAGAATCTCTTTTTCAGATATATACATCAGTCAACTGTTTGACATATGGATGATCAATCAAAGGCTTCATAAAAAGCAATGCAAATAAAAATCAGTTTAAATGCCTGACTTAAATAGAGCCATAGAGCACTAAATATCATTACAGATGGTCATATTTCACCTCTATGATAAAAAAATCTAATAAAAACCACAATCACAAAAGATTTAAGACTATATGAATGAAATAAGTGACAAGTTTAAAATGTTATAGGCAGTAGAGAGACTGCTGGCTTTGTAAAGATAAAAGATCTTCAAAGAACAAACTAGCACTTACCTGATAATACCACCTGTCATCCCCAATATCTCAAGGGAAGCATTTATTTGTAAAAGGTGAAACTCTATCCTCTCCTATGACATTATTTTATGGCTAAGTGTTAGTCCCAGAGGAAAACAAAGTCACTAGCTGTTAGAAAGTGAGTCAAGTCATGATTCAAAAAGAACCTTTTAAATATAGGTAACAGTGATAATGTTAGAGATAAATTTGCTTTAGATTATAAACCAAATGCACTTCACCAAAGACAAATAATATTTAGTTCAATTTTTAGTCACAAGACAAGTAGTAGGAAAACTTAAAAAAAATTAGTATACTGATACAAGTGGGTCTAACCACCATTTCAAAATAAGATTTTTGAATCTTATTTTTTTTTAAGGAAAAAATTAATTGGGGGCTTACTTTTAGGGAAAAAAATCATTATTATAAAGTGGCTAATGGGTCAGAGACTTGTTTTTTTCTTTGGATTGCAGGATATCTTCCTTATCTGTCATAATGCGCCAAGTTTCAACTTCAGCAAAATTTCATCTAACAACATTGTGAAAACCCGTGTTATTTATGACATCATTGAAAGATATTAACATAGACATAAGACTCATTTGTAATAATCCATTCAATAACACACACTACATACTGATAGATTATACTCTTTAAAACATTTTATCATCTTTTTTCATATCATCTTTCATTATCCAAGAAAGAAAATATTTGCCTATGTCAGCCTCATCTCCTTAACTCATTCAGTATTATAGGGCACTTATAATGTCTCTCTCTCTGTGTGTGTGTGTGTGTGTGTGTGTGTGTGTGTGTAACATATATTTATTTATGGTGAAAACACAACCACATTTCGTACTCAGTTGTGAAGGTAAATTATTTTATTTGGGGTTAATGGTTTACAGCACAGCTGTTAACAAGTGGGTACAATTCCTCATCTCATGATAGATGAACAGCAGATGAATGACTAAGAAAATGACTATATATATATACATATATATATAATCATATATACTACTCAGCAGTTAAAAATGATAAAGTCATCTCCCTCGCCTCTCACAGGCTGATCTATTTCTGGTTTTATCTCATTTTTTTTAAAGATATTTTTTATTCATTTGCTTTATGGAAGAGAGAGAGACCAGAATAGCATTTTCTATCCTTTTGTCTCTTTCTCCCTGTTTTCTGAGTTTTCTCTTTGTAGGCTTCAGCAGACATGCAGATCTTTGTAACAAAACTCTAATTCTTTTCTTCTCATGAAAAGACTAAGCAGTATTCTGGGGGATCTGTGCTAATAAGTACCTTATCCCTCCTAGTAATCAAGAATTAAAAGTGCTTATGAGGGACTTAACATTCTTCCTTCAAGTTCCATCCAAGGTTAAGTGAAGGAGAAGACTATATCATTTTTAACAGTTCAGTTGTACATAAATATATATATATATATGTATATGTATACACACATACATACATAAATACACATATATATCACAACTTTCTAAGTCTGCTGTTGCCCTATCAGAGAGAGATGAGGAATTGTACTCATGCGTACTCTTTATGGCTCTTGTTTTAAAAAATACAGTAAAAGGGGCCAGGCACATTCTACAAAGTGCAGGACCAAGGTTCAAGTCCCTAGTCCCCACCTGCAAGGGGAAATCTTCACAAAAGGTGAAGTAGTGCTGCAATTGTCTGACTCTCTCCTGCTCTCTCTCACTTTCCCTCCCTCACTCGATTCCTCTTGTATCCATCCAATAAATAAATAAAATATTAAACAAACACAGTGCAAATGTATTGTGAGTGAGTAAAAAAAAAAAAAAGGAGATACTTCAATAACAAGCTGTAAAGGAATAACTAAGTTCCTCTTTATTTAACTGCTAATATAGAAATAAATCATTTATGTTTCAAAATACAGTAAAAGAAAGGGGGAGAATGATGCTAGAACACTTAAAGCATGTCATCTCAAGGAAAAGCAGGACTGTCTAACTGATTCAGAAAGCATTTAACAATACATATATAGTGAGTATGTTATAACATACTGTGAACTGACAACAGCAAAAGAACTTGCAGACAGACAGACAGAAGAAGAGAGGATAAACATACTGTCTCTTAAAAAAGGAGAAAAATGAGAACTTTTAGTGGGGGGTGTGGTGACTTGTATGCATCAAATGTCGGTATCAAAGCACTCCTGAAATTTAATTCTGTAATGTTAAATTGCTAAAAAAAATGTAAAAATAAAATGTTGATAAAATGATATCAAACCTCAAAAGAAATGTAGCTAATAAAAGAGTTAGTTATCCCTATAAAAAGACAGAAAATAGTGTGGCCTTACTTTAAACAATGGCAGAACAACTGTAATTGTGAGCAATGTAAATATTAATTTTGAAATGTTAAGTCATCTCACGGCATAACTTACTAAAACATAAACATTTAAGTCACCTTAGGAGAAACTTCATGATTTACAGATTTTGCTAAATAATTTTTTAAAAAATAGATCCTTTTTAAAAAAAGATAAAAATAACTTTAATTGTAAGTATTACTATACTCTAAAAATTAAAAATAATATTATGTCTACTCTGTTGTTTTCGCCTGGCTGGCTTCACGGGCGGGTAACAGACGACCCGGGACTCACGGCTGAGTTGTACGCAGTATCTCTTTATTCATGCAGGATGCAGTACAATCTATACCAAGCTAAGCTAAACTCAAAACTACAAACAATCTTGTCCTTATAAATATACTAGCCCAGTAGGATGGGAACAGAATGCGACGCAGAGAGGGTGGAGAGAAAAGTGACTGGTGAAAATCAGGGTATGACAAGGAGAGGGGGAGGAGCAAGCAAGAATTCTTCCTCTGAACCACCAATGCCCTGGAGGGAGGGTGGTGCTTGTTAACAGCGGTTATATAAATAGAATGAAGTGGTTCCGTAAATAGAATACAGTGTTATGTAAATAGAATGCAATGTTAAGCAGGGGGTATTAAACCAAATGAAACAGAAGGGGTTTTTTAAAAGCATACCATCACTCCTCAAATAAATTAACAATGAAAGCCAAAGCCTCTCTTTTAACATAACTTAAAAGAAAATTATCAAATATTCAATACTTCTCCAATCAAATGCAGCTTAATTTTCAGACATTTCTGCAAATTAAAATGACATCTTGAACATTTTCATTAATATGGATAGATTTTAAAAATCAAAACAATTATAAACTAGGTGATTTCAGCTTGTAGCTTCTTTTTTTCAACTGCTTGATTTTGCAGTAAATGTTGATTGTAATGTCTTAAGCTTCACAAATGCTTAGACTCAAATTAAGAAGAGTCATTAGTAGTAGTTAGTATTTATTTTAATGTCTACTATAAACTCATCATTGTTTGGGTGAGTTATAGACTCATTCATGAGAAGAGACACAGACCCTTATAGCAAAGCATAACTGATAATGAGTTATAAATTTGATTACACTAAACTACCAAAATAAAGTGAACTTTCAATGACAGAACTTGTCTGCCCACCAAGAGGCATGACAAATGAGCTGAGAAATTCAGTTCTGTCCTCAGCAAACAGGCCCAGCCCGGCCCCTTATTGGGAATGGAATGCTTACAGAGCCTGCCTAATATTTCTTGACAAATGTAATATGCTTCTCTGCATTTAGTTGCAAAGTTTTACAAAATAAAGGGATGGCAGACTGTAGGGAAATTGTGAGGATATGGTTGAGCATGGTGTAGGACCTCCCATTGAAAAGTGGGTGCCTGGATGGCATGATCTTTCTATCAGTCTCTCTCTACTTGATATCAAAAATGGAAGAAAATGACCAGTAGGAAAAAGTTCCCTCTGTCAGTCTCTCGGACTCACAAAAGACTCTGCATACAGCCCATTTCCTAGGTCCCAAACCAGTTGGTTCCTTTAGTCAGAGGTTAATAGAAGTCCATCTTCTTTGATCACATATGGCCACTACATCATTGTTCTGCTCCATCAAACAATAACTAGGAACATTCTCCTTACTTCTTCACCCCCTCCATTTCTTTTAATCTTACATGATCTATCTTCTCTCTTATGGCTCCTCTCTGACTGCTGGTTATTGATAACCTTACTTCTCCCATTCCTTAGATCAACTAAACACCTTGCTCAACATTTACTAGGAATGCTCTGACCTTTTTGCCGGGCCAGGCTAGCTTTGTGGGTGGGAGAGACACGACCAGGGACTCATGGCTGAGCTGGGAACGCAGTTCAATCTTTACTGATGAGCGGGGATGCAGTTCAACAATCTAATCTCTTCTAATCCCTCTTCATTAGAAAACCCTGCCTTTTATATCTCCTGAGGCAGAAGTGTCAGGAAGAGGAATTACGTAGGATAGGGGGTGAGGAGAAGAAAAATATCGCTTGAACCAGTGGGGATTAAACCAATGAAAACAATGATTGTGTAAATAGACCAGAGTCAAGCAATGCAACAGAAGGGGTCTTAGAAGAAGCAGAATTTAAAAGCATACCAACATTTCCTCCTTTATTTTTTAACTAATGGCCATAGTATCAGGAGTGTGGGGTGAACAGAAACCTGTATTGTACTGGCATTTTCAAAAGAACTGGCACAAGACATGGAGGAACAAGTAAGAGAGCAGTAAGAACCAGTGTGATGCCAAGGGGAGGCCTGAGGGGGTGTTTCCTACCTCAAAGGGCAAGGCCTAGCAGGCGAAAGGGTATTTCCTGCCTCTGGGAGCATCTCTTGCCTCTGGAGGGTATTCCATGCCTCAAAGGGCATTTCCTGCCTCTGTGGGCATCTCTTGCCTCTGGGGACATTTCATGCCTCAAAGGGCATTTCCTGCCTCTGTGGGCATGACCTAGTGGGGGGGGAGTTTCCTGACTCTGGGGGAAGGGCCTGCAGGTGACGGGGTGTGGCCTATAGAGTCCAAAGGCGGATGGCTGGAAAGTCCATGGACTGCTGCTGTCAGTCTTTGAGAAACCCAGCAGCGTAAAGGAAAGCTGCTGTAAAGTTATGTAAAGTGTCCAAGAGGTGTACCAGTAAGTTCGATAGAAGTGTCAGTCCAAAGCAGATGACCACAGATGAAATGCCGGGGGATGAAATGCTGCACATCTGCCTCGATGGGGAAGGTCAACCACTGTAATTCTGCTTTTCAGTAGAGAGTGAGCTTTAGAGTCTGTGAATCAGGTCACATCATTGGTTGTTTGGGGGGGGAGGTAGTGCATTGTAGTCATGTCATCTTGTGGGCGATGTCAGAGAACAGGGGTCCAAATGGATTTCCAGGGATTCCATCTGAGTAGATGCTTTTTCATGTGAAGACTTGACAGCTGTAATTCACTTACTTGTGAAGCAAAAACGTTTTAAGGTTGTTTAAACAGTATAAGCTCAATAGAAGAACCATGGTTAGAAGCCTCAAGCATGAGAATCATTAGCATAATCATTGCTCTATCCACCCCACCCATAACTCATACAGTTTACAGGATTAAATGTTTCACATTAATACTAAGACGTAAAAAAAAAATCAATCCCAAAACCTAGATATACACCAGTTTCTGTGAGAGAGAGCATATGTTCACACGTATCCATAAACTACTGCAAAGTATATACCTGAAAGCAGAGGTACACTAGAGTTTGCAGTGAGTATCCCCCTAACACTTCCTCTCCACTATTCCAAGCTTTGGGTCCATGATTGCTCAACAATTTGTTTGGCTTTGTATGTTAACTCTCTTTTCAGTTACCAGGTTCCAGATGTCATCAGGATGCCAGCCAGGCTTCCCTGGACTGAAGACCCTACCTGGAGCTCCGCTTTCCCAGAGACCCACCCTACTAGGGAAAGACAGAGGCAGACTGGGAGTATGGACCAACCAGTCAGCGCCCATGTTCAGCGGGGAAGCAATTACAGAAGCCAGACCTTCCACCTTCTACAACCCACAATGACCCTGGGTCCATGCTTCCAGAGGGATAGAGAGTGGGAAAGCTATCAGGGGAGAGGGTGGAATATGGAGATTGGGTGGTGGGAATTGTGTGGAGTTGTACCCCTCCTACCCTATGGTTTTGTTAATTTATCCTTTCTTAAATTAAAAAAAAATCAAAAGAGGAAAAAACAAATTTTTGGATTGTTTCTGGACGTCTCTAGAAATCATGGCTGCATCCAGCATTTTTTTTAAGTCAATGTCATACAAAAATTCAGTCATTCAAATCATTCTCTTACAAAACGCAACTGAAAGCAGACAGCAAACTTCAGATATTCAGAGAGAACAATGAGGGGGGAATCGAGAGAAAAGCGGTAGGCAGTTTTTGCTTCTTTCACCTTTAACCAGATTATCCAGATCTCACCATGTAGCATCATGAGTCCCCAGAGGGTTTCCTAGTTCAAAAAGCTCCTCAAAATTCCATTTAGGGTGCTTTGGACTGTTCCTGCAGGATTGCAGGCATCCATTTTTAAAAGTGTCTTCCCATTGAAGAAAGAATCAAATCAGAAGGGTAGAACTAACCACGTGTCTGCCAGGGTACTGGTGAATGCTCTTCAAGTTAGAGTGCTCCTTCTTCGTGGGAAACATGAGAGAGGAAGTCCAGCAAGTCCCAGGGGAAATCTCTGTGCATCTCCCAAGCTCTACGATCACGGTCATAAGAAACCAAAGTTCCCGGTCAGGGAACCAAAGTGTGGCCCAGAGCAAAGTGTTCCAGAGACAGAGAAACTGTCTCATGAAGAAAGAGTAGAGGCTTTTGGAAACCTCTTCATAAGTAGAAAGGCAGGCCATGACGGATGGGTAGCCAAGTGGCTTTACTTATCTGGTCTTCTTAGGTCTGCTGCTTGTGTGTCCCTGTTCGGGCGCTAATTGTCGGGCCAGGCTAGCTTCGTGAGCAGGAGAGACACAACCAGGGACTCATGGCTGAGCTGGGAACGCAGTTCAATCTTTATTGATGAGCAGGGATGCAGTTCAACAATCTAATCTCTTCTCCATTAGAAAGCCCTGTCTTTTATATCTCCTGAGGCAGAAGTATCAGGAAGAGGAAGTACATAGGATAGGGGGTGGGAAGAAGGAAAATATTGCTTGAACCAGTGGGGATTAAACCAATGAAAACAATGATTATGTAAATAGACCAGAGTCAAGCAATGCAACAGAAGGGGTCTTAGAAGAAGCAGAATTTAAAAGCATACCAAGACCTTTTCCCAACCCCCTACTTCTCTTTGTTCCTCTTCTCCTAAACCATATATGGAATGGATAACTTCCTCCTACAACCCCTTATAAGCCCTACTTTGCTGTTTAATAAACGGATTGTGCATGAAACATACCCCTGGTGATCTCTTGTTGCATCTCTAGCTACGAACACTAAGAAAGACCTAGTCAGCTCACTTCTACTGCCCTAAAAAATTCTTCTGTGCTCCCCAAATCTGGTGTGCAAAAGAGCGGATAAGCCAGGAGTCTGTGGCCAGGAGGAGATCTCCCCACAAAAGTCCGGCAGCAGGTCATAGATACACACTGCTGTCTCTCATTAACACAACTTTACCTTTTGTGGTTAAAAAAAAATATTTAAGATCTTTGGTCCATAATCCCAGAGACAAGTTCTTAGCAGACAAATTCTGGAAGTTAAAATGTTCCCAACTTGTTTTCTATAATGGTTTTATTCTGTTTTCTTTCCTACTCTATTCACTTGTCTACCTTTACAACTCTTCTTTTCTTACTTTTCAATGCAGAATACCTAGAGTACTCAATAAAAATTGGCTGCAAGAATCATCAAGTCAATGACATGACAGGAGGAATACATTCCTAACATGTGTGAGGCATGGATTCAATATCAAACATTCAAAATGACAGAGCAAGGTTCAGTTGAATGTTTTCAAGCAGCGGAGAAGCAAACTTTTATTTGTACTTTAAAAAAAGAAATGGATAGAAAAATACAATAAGTTATAACAGATCGAGGGGCAGAGATAAATAGCAGACTAAACAGTCTAGAAAATGAGAGTAATCGCATTTATTTTGAGATAGACTTATTTTCATAAAGTTGCAAAGACTCATGTGCCAATATCTACAATTTCTTAATGTTAAAAGACTTCCACATTAATTACTTTAAAAATATCTTGTCACTATCAAAGTGTCATGGAGCTAGAATTTTGAACCTAATGTTGAAGAGCAGAACAAGTCTTGGATTTTCGAAAATAGCCATGTCCATTATTGAGACTGTACAAGAAAGAATGGGGATTATGAGAATTGTGGAAATGTGCCCTTGTGACAACAAAAACCTAGTATAACAGGATTTCCTCCTCAAGTTACATTGTGATTGGGGGAGGCGTGGGGGAGGGAAGAGATATGGGAGACAGCATAATTGTTATGCAAAAGAATATCATGCCTATAGCTCCCAGAACCCAAGTTCAATCCCCAGAAGCACCATATATGAGAGCTGAGGAGTGCTCTGGTCTCTCTTTCCATCTGTGCATCTCTCTTTTGCTCCCTGTCTCTCTCTCTCTCATACTAAAATAAAATATAAAAGTAAAATAAGATTTACAAAAGAATGGAAAGTAGAAGAAGGATGTTGCTGAAACCTTGGTCACACCTACACTATTAAAAAATAAATAAAAGAAACAGCGAAGGAGAGGAGCGGTGCTGCTACAACTGGTTAAGCACACGTGTTACCGTGCTCAAGGATGTGGGTTCCAGACCCCAACCCCCAACTGAAGGGAGAGAGCTTTTAGAGTGGTAAAGCAGTGCTTCAGGGTCTCTCCATCTCTCTCCCTCTCTATCATCCCTTCCCTCTTGATTTCTGGCTGTCTCTATCCAATAAATAAAAGTAAAAAATTCTATTAAAAAAATAACTCAAAACTTGGCTAACAAAAAGATTTAAAAAGAGACATTGAAGGAGATAAGATGTATTCTGGAACAAGGAGGAAAACCAACATAGTATAATTTAGTTAAAATGAATAATTGCAAGTAAATGGTATCATTATATGTAGTTATATATTATAATTATGTAATTAATTTAGCTTTAGCTATAACTAATGAAGTAACAGCTCTATTCATAACGCATCCCAGGAAAGAGTTCAACTTTGATTCATACTGATGACTCTAGAAGTTATTTACAGAAAACAGGCTTTGGGTTGAAATCTTTAAAAAGTTATTATACATGTGAACACGCCAACTTAAATAATTTTAGTATAAAGCATGATTTCCCTTACTGCCATACTTGTTGCTGTCTGTCCAAAGACAGGTTAAAAGACTACAAAATTGCAGAAAACTATTGATCAAATAAGTATTGATGGATTCCTCTAATTATCCTCAGTTTCTCTACATGATTATTTTAATGAGATCTGTTTGCCACAATGGTAAAAACTCAAAAACTATTTAGAATCTTTTCTCTCTTCTTCAGAATGATGTCTTTTTTTTGTTTCAAAGAAAGTACTTACAAGTGTGCTAGTAATAATTATTTTAGAAGAAAAATATCCTTCTTTGGAATCCTTTCTAATATAAACCAGTCAGAAAAACAATTTTCCTTTACATGAAAGATTTATATGAATACATTGACTCATGTAAACCTGAAAAATCCTCTCAAACTATTAGAATCTGATTGTCTTAATATATATATATATATATATATATATATATATATATATATATATATATGTACAATTTCTGAGTTCTTATTCTACGGAAAGAGACCACACAGAAAGGATGGAACAATGGTATGGAAACTTACCATCCTATCCAATTGGACTTTTTATTACAGATTTATTGCTTCCATGTGTTAAAAAAAAAAAATCTTTAAGCCAACTGTAATCCCTAAAAATTTTGGCATTCTTACTTTGGACTAAATCTAGAGAAAAAAGCATTTTTATTATCACAAGCCTATCAGAGTCAAGATTTATTTCTTTATTCTGGGAATGTGCTAGAAATTAATAATTTTTTTATAAGGCTTAAAGAAAGAATGCTATTTAAAACTGCTTGAAGCAGGGCTGCAGGTGTCTCTCTGTCTCTCTCCCTCTCTATCTCCCCTTCCTTCTCAATTTCTACCTGTCTCTACCCAATAAATACATTTAAAAAATAAAGATAATTTTTTAAAAATAATAAAAAATAAAACTGCTCGAATACCACAAATCACTTGGTCTTAGTACTTAAATAAATAATACAAACTGTTAATACTGCATTCTACAAAGTATAAATTGGGGGAAAATTTTAAAATGGATGAATTAATACATTTCTTTGCACAGTAAGCATATTTTTAAACTGTAGCTGCACAAAGCTGAAGGAAACCAAAGTTACATAAAATTAATTCTTACAATTTTATGAAAATAAAATCAAACAGCACAATGAGGTCAGTGAATTGCCTGGACTCTATTTTTTGTGTAGTTTAGCACAAATCAGGATGCTCAATGAAATGCATTAACTCCCCCAAAAGTCATACATCTCTAAATTTTAGGTCTGTGTCAAAGGACTATGTGAAAAATTTCCTTGCCCCAAGTGAGAACAGATGACAATGTAAAGTTAAATGTGAAGAGACAGAGGAGCTCTGGGTGACCTAACAAGAAATCTCCCCCGGAGGGGAGCCAAATATACCAGACCTTAACTAGTACTACCTCCTAGTTAATTTCCAAATTAAATCCATCAGAAAAGCAAGATAGTCCTTGTGTTTCAGGCACTGGTTTTCACTTTTGTTAAGTATTTATATACACTTTATGAAGAAACTATTAATAAGCATAAAAATGTATTTCATCAATAAAAAATAGTCTCGCAGTCACTTCTAAGTTTAACATGACTTCAAACTTTTAAATGATTCCTTTCTAAATAATAAAACTATATTGAAATCAGAAAAGAAAAAGCAGCAAAATTTAATTGTTTTATGAAAAAGAGCAACCAGCAGGAGCTAACTTAAAATGTGGATGGAGAATTTGCACAATGGACACAACCTGAATAGACAAAAAGCCATCTGGTACAAATTGAAAAGTTATGTAAATAAAATATGAATATATTTCACATTCATTCTTTTCATATTTTATCTGTTGAATTAAAAATAATCTTAATAGTAATGCTAGCAAAATTTTCCATAGTAGACAAAAAGTCCACTGGCATTCAATTTTATATAATATAACTTTTCTATCTAAAATTATTAGTCACAAGTTTAAAAAAACACTCTATAGTATTGTATTCTCATCATTTTACTTTTAATGTGATTAATAGCATTTAAAAAATAGTGAAACAGAAAGTAGTGCTCTCGGAATAAGCTTAGTGCCAAATGTCTCTTAAAAATAATTTAAAGCAACTTTGTAGCATTAACCATGGTTTTTTAAAAACAGCTACCAAATACCATACACAAGACAGTGATTATTAGAGAGGATGTATTAATATGTTCACTTTCACAGAAAAAATTTACATTTACTAACACAATGAAAAGAACTCTATAGGTTAGTCAGCAATGCTCAAAGGTATATATCATTCTCAGGCAAAATTTCAAATTTCCTTTCCAAAACTACGGCAAAGTTATCTGTGTACTTCTTCCTGATGTCCCAGAATATTGATTTTCAATTTATTAATCTGTCTTATCTTTTTTTTTTACACTTTTTTTTTCTTCTACTTTGTTGACACATGGATACGTGTCACTCTGTTCTCCCACCTAGGTCCTTGACACCATCATCCAGCATGACCCCAGTTTCCTTCCAGCCCATTCATCCTTTGCCCACCTCTTCCAGAGTCCTTTGCTGTGGTGTAATACACCACACTCAGTCCAAGTTTTACTTAGTGTTTTTCCTTTCTGTACTTGTTCCTTAACTCCCACCTATGGGTGAGATCATTTGGTTTTGGTCTTTCTCTTTTTGGCTTATCTTATTTAACCTTACAAAATATAGACTACAAAAAGAAAATAGAAGTCATTCCTACTTGTGAAGACAACTACACCTCATAGTTTAATTTAAAAAACCTAAAGTTTCACTTGAAAGAGAGCGTGAGGTACTTCATAAAGAAGATGCTCAGGATTGCATGTTCCATTTACTGAATATGTAAAGAAGACAAATACTGCAAAAAATTACCTGCAAACATTATTTCTCAAAAGAAAAAAATCTATTGTCATACTCCATCAAAACTCAACTCCCACTCTTTTATATTTTATTTTACTTTATTTTGCTTTACTTTATTTTATTTATTATCACCAGAGTTATCACTGGGGCTCAATACCTACACTAGGAATCTATCACTCTCTGCAGCCAATTTTTTTTCCTTTTATTTACGAGACGGGTGGAACACCTGGTTAAACACACATAGTAATAAGTGCACATAGTAAAGGATCATGTAAGGATCTGAGTTTGAGCCCTCGGCTCCCCACCTACAGGAGGGATGTTTTTCACAAGTGGCCAAGCAAGTCTGCAGGTGTCTCTCTACCTCCCTCCCCCCCCCTCAATTTATCTTTGTCCTATCTATCAAATAAAATAAGAGAAGGAAGGAAGGAAAGGAGGGAGGAAGGGAGAGAGGGAGGGAGGGAGGGAGGAAGGGAGAGAGGGAGGGAGGGAGGGAGGGAGGAAGAAAGGAAGGAAGGAAGGAAGGAAGGAAGGAAGGAAGGAAAGAGAGAGAGAGAAAGAGAGAGAGAGAGAGAGAGAGAGAAGAAAGAAAAGAAGAAAAAGAAAAAAAAGATGGCCACTAGAAGCAGTGGATTCATAGTGCCGGCCCAGCAATAACATTGGAAAGTAACCATTCTCCATTTATATACTTGTTTATTTATTTTTATTTTTCTTTCAATTATAGTTTCAATGATAATGCAGAGAAAAATTAAGAGAGGAGGGGTAGATAGAGAGGGAGAGAGAAAGATGGACACCTGCAGACCTGTTTCACCACTACTCAAGTGTCTTCACTGTAGGTGAAGAGTAGGAGCTTGAAATTGGTCCTTGCACAAGGTAATACATACATGTTCTGAACCTGGTGCACCACTGCCGGCCCCCTTACCTCCCCCACTTTTAATATCTATAAATAAAATCTGAATTAACCAAAAAGAACACTTTCACATTTGTTTGCGTATTAAGAAATCCAAGTTTGACTTCCCTAAAATATCTGTTGCAAATCCATCTACAAATTTTACATTATTATCCCCTCATTTTGTGGTTAGTTGTTTGAATCATTTTAGCATGGAAAACAGAGAAGATTTTATAATGAATACAAATAATCTTGTCTCCCTCTGGTGGGTGAGAGGGTTTTAAAAGAAGGCAAGTGAGTACATTCAACATTTATTCAAGACACCTGTGCTAGTCCCAGGCATTCTATTGTCTGTTTTCTTTTCAATTAGTGATTTAATAATGGCTTACAAGATTATAAGACAAAGTCCTTTGAGTGACACTGCCTCTTTTAATTACGCAAATTACAAGCACTCTGAATTAATGGCATTCACTTCAAAAAGAAATACAGTTTATTTAAATCAAAATTTCTTAGTCTATAGACATTTCATTTAGCACAAATTATTACCACATAATTTAGATTCTGATTTTTATACAAAAGTTAGGATCTATTGGAGTTACCTTTACATCAATATGCTTAATTTATAATCCAGTGTTTTTAAACTGTAATGCACAAGCATGTTACTGGATTTTGAGAGACATTTTTCCACTAATACAAGTATTCACAATTATTGAAAACCAAGAAATAATAATCTTCCTAGTTATTTACAGTCTGAAAACTAATATTCTATTGCAGTTTACAAATAATTTATGGAGATTAAATTTAAACTAATTCTTAGAGAAAGCAGACTTTACAATTTTAAGAATTATAGTTTCTGTATTCGAACTGTTTTCCTTTTATATTTAAATGCAAATAAAATGTTTAGATGAAAGTAAAACAGCAATCAGTGCACAGAATGAAAAAAAGGCCATCAAGTGAAAATGTTACTAGCAAGCATAACTATAATTCAGAATGGCTGGGTGGACTACATGTTGACTACAAGTCAGAAAATTCCAACTTCTTTTTCTAGTTTTGCTTGTGACTTAAAATAGCAGCCTGCTGTTACAGGGATTTATTCTTGCAACTCATGCCTGTAACATATGCTTGTAACTAAGTTATTATTGCACTACACCATTCAAGGAATAAAACAAAGGATAAATAGCAAACACTCAGATAAAAAAGTATGTTTCAAATAATTAAATTACACAACAGAAAAACAATAGGTCTCTGAAAACTCAAATATTTGTGCTTTTATTAGCAGTAATAACATACAACATGTAAAGATATGGTGTAGCTTTATTTGGCACTATTAATTGTAGACTATCCTAATTTTTAAAGTATCTGCTTAAATTTGTTTCACCTAATTTAAAAATATTAATAACGCTGTCAATTCATACTTAAGACATCACAATTTTTTTATTTATTAAAGATTTAAATTTAAAAAGCATATCATTACTCATAATTTAAATCAAGCTTTTAAACCTTGTAGTCTCAAAAGAATTCTGTTTATATGTATCTTAACAATAAACATCTTAGCACAAGTAGAGAAGTAAAATGATTGCACACTACAAAGATTTTTTTAATCTAAAACACAAACATTTTACATTTTAAGTTATTTAATTTTAAATATCAGAAAATGATATTGGCTTAAATCTCATTTATATCTGTGAGATAAATGTAAATAAAAGTTTTAACTAAAAACTCTCTTTTAAAGTGTACAGGCTTTTTCCCCTGATATGCAGCTTAATAGCTTACAAAAGAAATAAATTTTAAACTACTTAAAGTATTACTAATATCATAATGTAATTACTGATTAAACATAAGTAAATTGATTTTTTAAATATCAAATTTATATTATTTACTTTTGATGGATTTTTATAACGTGGAGGCTGTGAAAAATCTAAGACTAAGCAACTTATACTTAACTCAATTCCTTACTAGTCTTGCTTTACGAATAAATGCCAAAATTCACATTTGAAAGTATTCTTCTCCTGCTCATCCTTTTACACATAACTGAAGTTTAATATCCCCATTTCAAACATCTGCCTATGGAGAATTTTTCTACGTATACTGTATAAGTTTCTTTTTCTAAATGTAGTTAGGTCATTAATTACAGGACAGTGGAATCAAGTGAGAGATGTGTATTTCAAAAAAAAGTACACACTTCCATATGTTCTGATAAGCAATTTTTGTCTTGGAACAGACATGTGGCAATTGCATAAATGCAAAAAAAAATAATAATAATAAAATAAGAGCCAAAAAGTTACTCTACCTGAACTGTGGAACTGATCTCCGAAGCAAAGCCGCCTGTCAAGGGAGCCTCATGACTGATTAGCAGTCGCCCCGTTTTAATCACTGACTGAAAGAAAATTTTAAAAAAAGGGAAAAGAAAAACCAGTGTTAAAGAGAATACATATTTCAACTATATATGGCATTTCTGGGGAAGTAGTAAAAAACAGAAAGAATTAAATTCAATACATAATATAAAAATGAGTAATTTGACTTTATGCCAAAGCAGTTTCAGCCGCCTATCAGACTGTCACTTGATTTTTGTAACGTTACATTTTTTCAATATAGTTCATAATCCTAATATAAAAGAAAAATGAGATTTGTAATTCTATGTATGTCATTAAAATAGCATTCCCATTATTATAAAATATCTGGAGACATAAATGGAATCACTATATAACATATTTTTCACCTTTCAGTATTTTTCTTCATAGTGCATAAAGAATGCAAGTGCTTTCTTTGCTTCACTGCAGGGTATGCCTGCATATAAATAAGAAGTCTTAAGAAATAATTGTTTTGTGGAAATGGAAAACACAATAATAGCATTCAGAATCTGTAGCAAAGGAAAAGCCCTAGTTCCTACATACTGTTAAAGTAAACTAAGTAGGAAAAAAATAATAATCACTGCAAAAGTAAAAGAGTAACAAAGCACTATGTTCACGAGCATTAAAATCCGGTTAACGAGAGTCAGGCGGTAGCGCAGTGGGTTAAGCGCATGTGGCGCAAAGCGCAAGGTCCAGCGTAAGGATCCGGTTCAAGCCCCCGGCTCCCTACCTGCAGGGGAGTCGCTTCACAAGCAGTGAAGCAGGTCTGCAGGTATCTGTCTTTCTCTCCCCCTCTCTGTCTTCCCCTCCTCTCTCCATTTCTCTCTGTCCTATCCAACAACAATGACATCAATAACATCAATAACAATAATAATAACTACAGCAATGGTAAAACAACCAGGGTAACAAAAGGGAAAAAATGGCCTCCAGGAGCAGTGGATTCGTGGTGCAGGCACTGAGCCCAGGCAATAACCCTGGAGGAAAAAAAAAAAAATCTGGCTAACAACCACAACTCCATTTTACCATAGAAAACAACACAATAACAATGTATTTTCAATAGGGTGTTTCTTCACACAGTACAGGATGTATCCTGGACAATAATAAATTTTACATTCTAGTAGCTATGATAGCACAGTGTGATTGATACCAGTGTGTTAGAAGGTAAAATAAAAATACTAATTCAACAGCAAGCAACTGCTTAAAATTTGTTGAACAATTACTAGAATTACAAAGAGGTGTTTTCATTTCTAACAATTCGATATTGCCATCTTTAAAATCAAAGAAAGTATTTTAAAAAATAATAAAATCTTCCAAGAAAAAATGTATATAAAGATTTTCTTCAATTAGAATTTAGAAATTTTAAAGTATGCAGTTAACTTAGCCAGTAGATGTTAACTCTAAGATATGGTCTGTAGCCGTGACAAAAATAAATTACTCTATCTACTATGAAAACAGTGGCTGAAGAAAATAAAATTTTATGAACATCTTAATGAATACCATCTCCACCCCCAGTGAAATGTTAACCTTAGAATGTCAGTATAACGTGGAAGTACCTAATATTCACTTTTGCTTCTTAAGATCATTTCTGGTAACCTGAGAGGTAGCCAATATATGAAATAAAATTACATTAAATGTTTACGTAATGTCAAAATTCAGTAAGCCTACCAGCAGAGCTTAGAGAATTTATAGATTGAATCTACAAATACTGCTTAATGATTTTTTTTTTCTTACCAGAGCAATGCTCAGCTCTGGCTTACGGTGGTGCAGAGGACTGAAACAAACTCTTGTCTCTGGTTTGAGAATCTTTTTGCATAATCATTAAGCCACCCCTCTCCCCATTCAGTGCTTATTTTTATAAGGCATGGCATAATTTTACCTTGGTATGGCCTCAATTTTAATTTACTAAACTTCCTATAGCCTCTTGGAAATTATTGACAATATTATGAGATAGTTATCTACAAAATATAATTACCTGGGTACCTGGATATAATTACTTGAATAGTTACCAACCCAAATGTTGCATTTTGACTTAGTAAAAATAAAAATTTTTCAGTGGAAATAACTAATTCGTTGAAAATGAATAACTATACATATAACACTAACAATTCTTTTAAAAGTTCTTTTCTTGGAAGAAAATAATGCTAAAAATCTTCTTTTGGGATAAGTGCATTTCTCCCCTTGGAAAAGAATTTAAACAACTTTTCGCTATGAAAGCTGAACCTATAGAAGCCAGGAAAGATCATATAGGACCAAAATTTCCAGGATTTGCTTCTTCATTAAGTCCTACTCTGGGATTCTGGCCTAAGGCAAATAAGGCACCAAAGAGATGGAGGTGACAAAAGGCATTAAAGAAAGAGCAATGAAATAAAAAATTAGAACTCTGAAAAGAGCATCTCTGTGCCTTCTGCCACGAAAGAAATCTGTTCCCCTTCAAGGGTTGCAGATTTGTCAAGAAACCTTAAAACCTTCTGAAAGGTTCAAAGTATAAAAACCTGTGGCAGGTTAAGTCAGCACTGGTCTGCCTCATGACATCTACTGTGGTAGTGGTATCTAACTTTCTCAGAATTTAGCTAGTCATCCTCTCCAAGGGCACCAACAGCATCATATCACAAAAGGAATTATCAGAATCTCAACAGCAAACACTAGAGAGTTTTTTTTTTTCTACTTTATCGGTAAGTTGAAGATTTACAGTACAGTTGTTGACACACAGGTACAACTTCTCATCTCCCCGTGATAGGTGTCCTTGGCAAGACTCTCTCCCAGGATTATTTTACCAACACTGAACACAAAAGATTATTCCCAACAATACCCCTGTCTCCAAGGAACTTTGGAGATACTTTGCTCCTGGTATGGACATTCCATGGCTATTTCCCATTGACTGTCTTCTCCCCAGATGCCATTACCAGTGACTATAACATCATATTACCTATGTAGCATGCCTGGCACAATACTCAGAACATGGAGGACACTCAAGGAAAAATAGACGAGAAAAAAAACTACTTATCAAAAATAATTCGACTATATTAAGCATGTCCTTGTTTAATGTATCTCAGCTGTTGCTTTCTTGGCAAAATCCATTTTTTTAAGATAGTGCAAAAGTAAACTTCAGCAGGTCCCAGAACAATTTAAATATAAAATATCTGGCTCCAAAGTGAGGATATTTTAATGTGTCAGTGACAACACAGCATCTGTGGTAATGGAGCTGCTAAGTTATACTCCCTTAAAATGACTGTGCAGACTTTGGCTGCCTAAACATTAGACATATGTTTTAGTGAATGTAGCCTTTAAAGATTTTAACACAACACAAGCAGGAAAACTGTTAAGCTGTCATTCCAGGAGAAAATGATACATACAAGCAGACCATTAAACTTGGATGAAGGGCAAACGCTAGAAGAAGACCATTAAACTTGCATATGCCTAGGGAGTCACGCTGTGGCGCAGCGGGTTAAGCTCAAAGCACAAGGACCCGAGTAAGGATCCCAGTTTGAGCCCTGGTTCCCCACCTGCAGGGGAGTCCCTTCACAGGCTGTGAAGCAGGTCTGCAAGTGTCTATCTTTCGCTCCCCTTCTCCGTCTTCCCCTCTTTTCTCTATTTCTCTCTGTCTTATCCAACAATGATGACAACAATAATGATAACTACAATAATAACACAAGGGCAACAAAAGGGAATAAATAAATATAAAAAATTAAAAAATAAAAATAAAATAAACTTGCATATGCCTAAGACGTTCATTGGCATTCATAAAGCAAAAAAAAGTATTTTTTTAAATTTCTGATTCAAATTCTATAGCAAGGCTTTCTCCCTACAGAGCAATTCAACATGATTGACATTAAGTTCAGAAGCTTATTCTGACCACTGATAATAAAGTGAGAGAATAACATTCTGCATAGGTGTTTTATAGCTCTTTTTGTAAATATTTATTTATTGATTGATTGTGGATAGAGGCAGAGAGAAATTGAGATGGGGGGGAGCGGAGTTGAAGATAAACAAAGAGACACCTGTAGCCCTGCTTCACCACTAGTGAAGCTTTCCCCCTACAGATGGGGACCAGGGGATTGAACCTGGGTTCTTGCACATTGTAATGTGTGCACTTAACTAGGTGTGTGTGACCGCCTGGCCCAAGCCCTAAGCGAAAGAGACATCAAAGCTGACTTTTACCACCATTTCATTTCTAAATCAAAAGAACCTCACATAGATGTAAATACATATAAAAGCAGAAATAACGCCAGTGTTATACACTTGTGTTTCATTAATTTAAAACGTATTAGTCATTACTTATATAATCTAGACTCACTAAGAACAATATGTTAATTAGTTTCAAGTATCACCACAAAAGAAATAAATTTTTGAAGTACCTTTCTGATTAATAACCCAGTATAATTGAAAAGGTAGCCAGAAAACTACACAATTAATCAGAGGCAATGAATGCACTGATGTGTACAAGTAACTGTTATTAATCAGCCTTGACCTTCACACACAATCATACCACAACACTCCACTGGAGAAGTACCAATGCTAAAAGAGAAAGAGCGGTCATGAACTCCAGTGAAAGTTCAGAGAACTCCAGATTGGCTAGGAAATCAGTGATGGGGTTGCAAATATTTTTGATTTTGTATGAAAACAGTATAAGTGGAGAAAAAAATGAAAATTCAAAGAGCTTTATCACCCATATGGGAAAAAAAAATGGGTACGGCAGCAAGCAGAGTCTAGAAAGAAAGAGTTGACAGGACAAGAAGGAATAAATTATACTGACAGAGGCATGAAATGTTTGGGAAAACATCAGATGTTGTCACTGGTTCCTTTTTGCCTGAATTATTTGTATCCCTGGAACTAAAAACTCTTCAAGAGCCTAGGGAAACCCACTCTTGCAAATTGAAAGTGAACTTTTTTTTTCTTTCTGAAAGCCACTTCAAAATGTCAGACAAGCGTGTTTCTCTCCATCAGGCTTACCTTCCTAGCGTCATTCCTCATAGTCCTGAAGGCTCCAATCAGAAATGGACACTGGCCGCTGACTATGCAGATTGACCCAGGCTTTACCACCTCTGAATTCCTCTCCAAACTGGAAAACATTCTCTCTTCCTCAAGAACCATTCATACCACCCCTCCTTCCTAGCCTCCCCAACTCTTAGCCTCACCTAACTAACTAGGCTTCCCTCTTTTTTAAACCCCATAGTAACTTTTTCCTTCTTTTTCTTATACTGTATACATTATAGCAACCATTTCCTAGTATAATTTAAAATAGCTGATAACATAGTAATATTATATGAAACTTTGAAATGAGGTCAAAGGAAGAGAGTCCAGGCAGCTCTCATTGTTTTACCGCCCTCCCCTGCCCACCCCCCACCCCCCACCCCCCACAAAGGAACATTAGTAATTTACCTTGTAGACATCCCTCTATACCCCCTCACTGCTCTTGTCAACACTTTAAATGACAAATCTGAGCGCAGGGAGTCTGTGACTCTTATTTGTGTCCATTACAGAGCAGAGCACATATGACGGATGTGCGTTAAACTGAGAAATGTCTGTTCATTTTATTATTTTGGAACAAATGCATGGTATTAAAACATAAAAAAAAACCCTTCTAAAGTACTTATGCATCTTACTGTATCTTTGTTTTTGATCCTATTATTTTCTCTGTGTGTATTTCTATACTGTCTTCTCCAGCAGAATAAATCATTCAAGAGCACAAAATTCAGAAAGCATTAGGGATTCTGTGCCTAACCATATATGGTTGTGGATGCCCAATAAACATGTGTTTATCTCTCCCCTTCTCCCTCTCCCTCCCCCTCTCCCCTTCTCCTCTCCCCCTCTCCGTGTGTGTGTGTGTGTGTGTGTGTGTGTGTGTGTGTGTGTGTGTACACACCACTGATACAGTCTAGGACTTTATATATACAAAGCATGTGCTTTATCCTGAACTATATCCCAGACTCAATAAATGTCCTGAACTTTAATTTCTTTCAGGTATATAGATAAGGGCTAGGCAGTGGCACAAACAATTGAGCATAGATATTACTATACTCAAGGACGGAGAGATTCAAGCTTACAAGCAGTGAACCAGTGCTACACATGTCTCTCTTTCTCCATCTCTCTCACACACCCCCTCTCAATTTCTCACTGTCTTACCAAATAAAAGAAAGATAAAAGGTAAAAAAAAAATGTCCTCTAGGAACAGTGGATTAATTGTGCAGGCATCTAGCCCCTAGTGGCAATAAAATAAATAATAAATTAATTTAAAGCATGTAGACAGTGATTTAACTGATTTACTAACATGTGTCTACTTTTCTAATAATGTTATGTGCTCAGGAGAAAAAAATAATGCTTAAAGGAAAGCAAGTCCTAAGCTCTAGTCATTGTTATAGATGTGTGTTTTAAAGGCTTTTTTTTTGTCATTGTCCCCAATAACTTAAACATCATACAAAGTACAACTGCCTCTAGGTACTTTTAGTGTATAATAGAGCAACATTTTTTTCAAAGATCTGAAGTGGGCTCAATCTTTTTCTTTATCTTAATTCACAGTACTATTACTTTTCTGTGGGGGTGAAAATATTTCCAGGAATATATACTCGAGCTCCACTTCAACTCTTCCACTTGTTTTTTATGAAAAGAAAAAAAAATGTGGGAATGTAAATTGGTCCAACCTCTGTGGAGAACAGTCTGGAGAACTCTCAGAAGGCTAGAAATGGACCTACCCTATGATCCTGCAATTCCTCTCTGGGGATATATCCTAAGGAACCCAGCACTCCCATCCAAAAAGATCTGTGGACACATATGTTCTTGGCAGCACAATTTGTAATAACCAAAACCTGGAAGCAACCCAAGTGTCCAACAACAGATGAGTGGCTGAGCAAGTTGTGGTATATATACACGATGGAATACTACTCAGCTGTAAAAAATGGCGACTTCACCATTTTCAGTCGATCTTGGATGGACCTTGAAAAATTCACGTTAAGTGAAATAAGTTAGAAAAGGAAGGATGAATATGGGATGATCTCACTCTCAGGCAGAAGTTGAAAAAAAAAGATCAGAAAAACAACAACAAAAAAAAAAAGTAAAACCTGAACTGAAATTGGCGTAATCGCACCAAAGTAAAAGACTCTGGGGTGGGTGGGTGGGGAGAATACAGGTCCAAAAAGGATGACAGAGGACCTAGTGGGGGTTGTATTGTTATATGGGAAACTGGAGAATGTCATGCATGTACAAACTATTGTATTTACTGTTGAATGTAAAACATTAATTCCCCAACAAAGAAAAAAAGAAAAAAATGTAACCAGTCATTTGCACATGAAGATTATATAAATTTATCAACAGCCATGTTGTAGACTTTCAGAAAATCACTAACAAGGTAATTTAAAGCCAAGTTGTCCTTTTGAAACACAATCAGGTTGGTATATCTTCAATGTTTTCTATCCTTTGGACTATCCTGAATGTTTCCAGACCTTTATTTGGAGATTTCAATGGCAGCAAGCTTTTAGAAATAGCACATAATACCTTACTGTAATTGTATCTGTGCTTCTACTAAATTAGGAAGTGGAAGTATTGCTACACAGTATTTGGCAAGTTTAGAGAATAAGCCAACATTAAAGATGATACAGCACTTAATTATTCATTCATTTATTCATTCATCTATCCATCCATCCATCCATCCATTCATCTATTCATATATGTATTACTTTTCTTATTCCCAAGGCTTTATGTACATACTACATGTTTGGTGAAGAAACTGATAATCTACCAATAATATGTGTGAATAATTTAGCATCTATGCTATGACTATAGTCTAACTGAAAATTGCATATTAATAATCTTGCTTGTTTTATCATTTTAATTACTCTTCACTATACTATGCTATGTTAGTAAGCACATTCACACTTTTATACAACCATCACCACCATGTCTTCAGAACTTTTTCATCTTTCCTTGCTGAAACACTACACCTGTTCAATAATAAGTACCAATTCCTCCCTTTCCCCACCCTCTGCAAACTATTATATTGCCTCCTATCTCTATGAACATGACCATTCTGGGAAATTCATGTAAATAGGATCAATGATATTTGCCATTTTGAGACTGACTTATTTAACTTCTTCAAAGATCACCCATGTTATAGCATGTGTCAGGCTTTTCATAGTTAAGGTTAAATAGTATTCCACAGGTGTTTATGTATACTCCTCAGAGTGTTATGTACACTCAGACAGGGGAAAACTTGATTGAATGTCTCAAACTTTTTAAATCACAGACTGAGTCTTTTTAATACATAGGCTGAGTCTTTGATATGTTGATTCTCTTAAAAGCTGAGACCAGCTTTCTGCCAGCCATGTCATCATCTCCCCAGATAATAATTAGGATCCACCTCCATATCAGATTTCAGGCTCAGGCAAAAAAAAAAAGCACAGGGGGTCGGGCCATAGTGCAGCAGGTTAAGCGCACATCACTCTAAGAGTAAGGACCTGAGTAAGGATCCCGATTCAAGCCCCTGGCTCTCCACTTGCAGGGGCGTCGTTTCACAGGCGGTGAAGCAGGTCCGAAGGTGTTTTTCACTTTCTCTGTCTTCCCCTCCTCTCTCCATTTCTCTCTGTCCTATCCAACAACAAGGACATCAATAACAACAATAATAAAAATAACCACAACAATGATTTAAAAAACACTAGTATAGCCACAGGCCCTTTGAATATAACTAAAATATGCCTACTAGCTATCTACAAAACAGAGACCCCTCCCCAACTGTTCACCTGCACTATTCCAGCCTTTAGGTCTATGACTGGTCAACAATTTGTTTGGCTTGGTATGTTAACTCTCTTAACATCATCAGGTTCCAGATGCTAGCAGGATGCCAACCAGACTTCCCTGGACAGACAACCCCACCAATGTGTCCTGGAGCTCCGCTTCCTCACAGCCCTTCCCCACTAGGGAAAAAGAGAGACAGGCTGGGAGTATGGATCGACTTGTCAATGCCCATGTTCAGCGGGGAAGCAATTACCCAAGCCAGACCTTCTACCTTCTGCATCCCACAATGACCTTGAGGTCCATACTCCCTGTGGGTTAAAGAATAGGAAAGCTATCAGGGGAGGGGATGGGATACAGAGTTCTGGTGGTGGGAATTCTGTCAAGTTGTACCCTCTTATCCTATGGTTTAGTCAATGTTTCTTTTTATAAATAAAAAATTAAATTTAAAAAGAATTTAAAAATAGTATTCCACTGTACTGCATGTATATGTCATTTTATCTATCCATCTCTCAGACTTATTAATTACTTCTATCTTTGTTCCTATAAACATGTCTATACAAATATAAGCTTTGAGTTCTTCTAGGTACATAGCCAGAGGTAGAACTGGTGGCTAGCTGGTAATATTATGTCCATTTTTTAACGAATAGCCATACTGATTTCCATAATAGTTACAGTATACTTCCAATGTCTCAACATTCATATCAACATTTTGTCTTGGGGTGGGGGGTGGAGCCCAGTTACAGTGGTAGGGTAGTTGTAGCCATTTTAATACATTGTGATGGCATCATACTGTGATCTTGATTTGCTTTTTACAGATAAATAGTGGTTGGTGTCTGGCTACTAGACATTTCTAAGTCTTTTCTTAAATTTTAACTACACTTCCCTGTGCAAAGAACTGGGTTCTAGCCCCTGGTCGCCACCTGAATGTGAGAAGTTTTATAAGTGGTGAAGCAGTGCTACAGGTGTCTCTGTCTCTCTCTCTGCCTCTTTTTGTCTCTTTCTTTCCTCCCCTCTCAATTTCTTTCTATCAAATCAAATATATATACTTTAAATTTAACTATATTATTTGATTTTGTTATTGGTGGACATTATGTAAAGTACATAACTTTACTGTGTAATTCCTTAAATAATTTTGGGGAGGGACTAGAAATTAATTCTTGGGATGTAGAGATAGCATATTGGTTATGCAAAAAACTTTCATGCCTAGGGCTCTGAAGTCCCAAGTTCAATCCCCAGCACCACCATAAACCAGAGCTGAACAGTGCTCTGGTCACTCTATCTCTGAACCTCTCTTTCATTAAAAATAAATAATTAAATAAAATAATTCTTTACAGAATATAATATTCCCTATGGAAAATAGATAATCAAATTTTTTCATCATTTTTGTTTCCAGAAAAAAAAAGAAACACATTTGGTTCCTCACTATTTTCCATTTTGAAAGATACAAGGACATTTTTGTTCCTAACACTGTCACATGATCCTTTCCTAGATTAATTATCCCAAAGGGTACTCTCCTGAAAAATCTTCAGTGGCAAGTCACTTCATTATGATCACAAAAATAAACTTTGAATGCTAGCAGCATATATATACAGTCTACTTCCCAGTAAGCAAAATAATCTAGTTATACACGAGAGAACTTTCTCAGCCTTATATATTTGTTCCATATGTTGTTACTTATTAGGGAATAAAATAATGTCAAATAAGAAAATCTGAAACACTGATGTAAACCAGGAAATCACCTTCACCATCATATGTGAGTATTATATACAAACTCCCAATTAACATTTCCTGGTGTTTAAATTCCAGAGGTGTTTAGTACATGTCAAAAACAACTCTTGATCTACTCACATGCACCAATGCCAGGGAACTAAAGGCAAGTTAATGCTGGTCCTTTAAGAATTAGCACAGGTTGCCATAATGTCCTAGAACAAGGCTTACTCAAGAAAGAAATCATTTTTTTATTATAACAAAAACAAGAAAAGATGGAATATAATTAAAAGTCATTACAAATTTTTTTTTATAATTTTTAGTTTAACATCTAAAAGTCTTCTCTAAAATAACACTGAAAAAAATGACATTTTTTTTCTTGAAACAAAGAAGAATCATTAATATTTTCTTTTTTTCCTACTCCTGTCTCCATTTGGCAAATTTTTCTCAAGTGTTGACAACAAAGGGAAATACTATGTCTGGCCATCATAAGAGTTCTAAAGGGTAGAACTGACCTCATCTCGGCTATGGATCGACCTGTCAACACCCATGTGCAGCGTAGAAGCAATTACAGAAGCCAGACCTTCCACCTCTGCACCCCATAATGATCCTGGGTCCATACTCCCAGAGAGTTAAAGAATAGGAAAGCTATTAAGGGAGGAGATTGGATAGGGAGTTCTGTTGATGGGAATTGTGTGGACTTGTACCACTCTTATCCTATGGACTTGTGTTTCCATTTTATAAATAAATAAATAAAATAAATACAAAGAACTGACCTCATCTCTGTGCTGCATACCATGAATAATAAGTGACCCCAACCAAAACCAAGATTGTCAGCCAGTTACATTTTACACTGTTGTTTTAAGCACGTACCAAGGGTACAATTTTCCCTAAAGCCAGCTGGTTGTCTACCAAAGTAATACTTCTCTCTGTGGAATGACTGAAAATACAAACATTGCTACACTTCTGCATCACCATGGATAAATGCTTTTATTTTCTAAAACTTGATCCAGTTCTGTTGGAGTAAATGTACTTTTTTAGTCTGTTGTAAAACAAAAATCATATGTAGTTTATATTATATGGGCAAGGCTTAAGATTTTTTGGGTCTTTATAACATCACTACAAAAAATAGTCTAATAAAATTATTTCATTAAAGTTATACATAATTTAAGTATGTATAATGAATACGGCACCATCCAAAAAAAGGTACATATATGTCATATGTTCATTAAAACCATGACAAAATGGAAAACAAATTATATGACAAGTGAATTCAGGGAAAGGATCCACTTGAACAGAAAGAGTAGTACTTGTGTTCAAAAATATTCATTGAGTGGCCAGAGAAGTAACTCCTGGAGTAGAGCATAGGCTTTGCAACTGGGCATTGCTCTAGAGTCTATCTGCATGATTATCTATGTAAAAATAAAGCTTAAAGGAGAACAGTAAGATATAAAACAATAATGTAGAAGAAAGCATAAAGAAGAATCATTGATTACAAGGTAGAAAAGCAAAAGGGAGGCATAGAAATCTTAAAGTCAGGGAGTCCGGCGGTAGCTCAGCGGGTTAAGCACACATGGTGTAAAGTGCAGGGACCGGCATAAGGATCCCGGTTCAAGCCCCCGGCTTCCCACCTGCAGGGGAGTCGATTCACAGGTGGTGAAGCAGGTCTGCAAGTGTCTATCTCCTCTCTGTCTTCCCCTCCTCTCTCCATTTCTCTCTGTCCTATCCAACAATGATGACATCAGTAACAATAACTACAACAATAAAACAAGGGCAACAAAAGGGAATAAATAAATAAATATTTGAAAAAAAAGAAAAAGAAATCTCAAAGTCAAAATGTACAGTATTGCAATTCATTGCAAAGAGCATTTGTAAAAGTTGTTACAGGCTAACAGATAGCATAACGGTTATGTAAAAAGATTTTCATGCCTGAGGTACCAAAGATGCCATTTTTAATCTCCAGTGCCACCATAAGCAAGAGCTGAGGTTTGCACTGGTAAAGTAATAATAATAATAATAAATTAAGTTACAATAAAATTACTATTTTACAAATAAGGCTTCAATGACTTAGAAAAAATACAGAAATACATACATAAATAAATAAGCAAACAAATAAATGCAGTCTTTCCTCTCTTATCCCTGGCTAGGAGGAGGTTCTCTCTGGGCCCACTCATCCCCAAGGACCACAACACCACAGGAGAAGCACAAGCAGGTCTTTCTTTCCTCCTCCTATTTCCTAGATCCAGAGTGAGGCAGGCAGGTATCAGAATAGGAACTGAAGTAACACAGAACAAGAAAGAAGAGGACAGAAAGGAGTTTACTTTTCCTAGTTTGACACTAAGGCAAAGAAGGCCAGTGAAATAGCTCTCTTTAATAGGGTGCTATTTTGGCATGTGCATGACTTAGGTTTGAGCCTAGCTCCCGCTATATTAAAGGAGGCTTTGATGCTGTGGTCTCTTTCCTCTCTCTCTTTCTCTCTCTAGAAGGAAGAAGAAGAAAGAAGAAAGAAGGAAGAAGGAAGAAGAAAGAAGAAAGAAGAAGAAGAAGAAGAAGAAGAAGAAGAAGAAGAAGAAGAAGAAGAAGAAGAAGAAGAAGAAGAAAAAGAAGAGGAGGGGGAGGAGGAGGAAGAGGAAGAGGAAGAGGAAGAGGAAGAGGAAGAAGAAGAAGAAGAAGAAGAAGAAGAAGAAGAAGAAGGAAGAAGAAGAAAGAAGAGAAGAGGAAGAAGAAGAAGAAGAAGAAGAAGAAGAAGAAGAAGAAGAAGAAGAGGAGGAGGAGGAGGAGGAGGAGGAGGAGGAGGAGGAAGGAAGAAGAAGAAAGAAGAGAAGAGGAGGAAGAAGAAGGAGGAGGAGGGGGTGAAGGGGAAGGAGGAGGAGGAGGAGGAGGAGGAGAAGGCGGAGGAGGAGAAGGAGAAGGAGAAGAAGAAGGAGGAGGAGGAGGAGAAGATGGAGAAGAAGATGGAGAAAGAGGAGGAAGAGTTGGAGGAGGGGAAAGGAGAGATGGAGAGGGAGAGGGTAAAGATCTTTCTGGGGAGCAATTGGGGACCCAGAGCATAAGGAACTTAATTTGGTGGTGGGTGTATTTGCTGGTACCCATCATGGAAAGATAAGAAATTGAACCCATGTGGCTACAACTGTCTTGTAAAGTAGTATTTTCTGGGTTACAGGGAGTAACAGGACTGAGGGAAAAAGAAGGAGGAGGAGGAGCAGAAGGAGGAGAATGGAAAATGAGATGGTGCTACTGATGCTTTAGAATAGATAAAGACTACAAGTGATCAGTCTCTAGGCAAATTCTCATCTCCCCCCCTCCTCCCCCTCCTCCTCTTCCTCCACCTCTTATCCCTTCTTTCCCCTTCCCTTCTTCTACTTTGCCTTCTTCTATTCTGAAAGTCAATCAAAATATGTTTCCAGGCCATAATCCACCCCCAGAATTTGCAACCTATACTTTAAGGAAACATCTTTCTGATGAAATGATACTTTCTTTTCATATGTTAAGATGCACTTTCTGTCATATTATCTTTACCGACAAAATTATACAGTGAATTAGGCAGCCTTGCACTCTGGCCTTCCCAAACATTTTGTGGCTATTTACCAGTATAAACATCTATTTTATTGAATACTGCATTTAGAAGAGCAGGCCCAGATTTTTTTTTAAAGATATTTGAACTCTTTCTTGACCACATGTTTCTAAAACCCAGAAAAACAACAAGCCAGCCAAGATAACATGTAACTTTTAAGTTTTCAGTAGTTCTACTACATATTCCAAGGTGACATAATGAGTAGACAACTGCAGCATTTGAAATTTGAAATGTACAGAAAAGAAAATCAGCTTTTAGCTCTGAAAACTTTATCTCCACAACAGATTTGGTAAAATGATGCACTCTGAAAAGTATTGAGATGAATTTCAAGTCAATATCAAGAGATCTTCAAGGATAGTATGTACAGTCAAAGAGTAAAAAATTCTCTGGTTAGATATGTTGAGCCCTTCCTAAAAACAGAAGCTATCCGTAATAGATGAGATGCTTGTTTTAATGATTAAAAAAGCCTAGTAATTCTATCAAGAGGTCATTTCTGGAATGTTATTAGATGGGGGGAGATCGATAGAATTTTGTATTACACTGGCCCACCCACACCACCACCACATTTGTGAAAACAAGAACTGCTCATTTTCACCAGCAGCACTGGGAAGCAGGCTAGACCACACCAGTGAACATTATGTCCAAAGTCCATGTCTTAGACACAAGAAACAGGTATTAAGATGAAACAGGGAAGTCATGGCTATAAAAGTATAGATATTTGCTACCAAGGTTAATGTTGGAATTTGATTCCTACAGAAAGAATTCACTGATCCCAGAGGCTGTTTTTCTACCCACCTCTATTTGATGTTTGTTTTTCCTTTTCTTTTATTTGATAAGACAGAGAAAATTTGAGAGGGAAGGAGGAGATAGCAAGGGAAAGAAAAAGAGAGATACCTGCAGTACTGCCTCACCACTCATGAAGCCCCTCCCCCGATCCTTGCAGGTAGGGACCTAGAGACTGAACCAGGGTCTCTCTGCACATGACAGTATGTACTCAACCAAGTGAGTGAGTGATATGGCCAATACTTTAGAGAGTTAGAGTGCTGCCATTAAAATTATCAAGTTTCTTTTAGGACCCACAATAAAAAAAAATAAAGGCCTGGAAAATTCAAAGATCGAATAATGGGATTCAGATTATATAATTCTTGACAACTGTCTTAGAAATCATTACTTCCTCCCAATAAAGTAATTTATTTTAAAAAAAAAAAGATTATATGGTTCTCCTTGGACTCATGATGTGGTCTCAGTATGGTGGGAATCTGTTATTTCACCAAGATTAAGTCCATCCTTCCCAAGTCTTGCCACCATCCGTTCCCACTTGGAACATCTTAACCAATTTCCAAAACACAGCTAGAATTGGGTTTTGGCCTTTACTAATAATAAATTCATTTCTATTAAGTGTATAAGTTAGTGTTTCTCAGCCTATGCTCTACTACCCTTTCGTTATGATGGTGACTAATGCTATGGTTGTTTTACTGAAATTAAAGAAAGCATACTAGTGTTCTGTTATTCTTTTAACTGCCTATAGTCCTTAAGAACTTAAAAGAAATAGCTCATAAATCTGTGCCTTAAAGAAAAAAAGACTCATTTCTCACCTCTACTATAAAAAAGTACGACCTATAAAAATATGCATGCTTATATTCATACGCACACCCTTCTTCACACTTTTTTCTACCCTGTTTAAAGCTTATGTGTTTGAAACCACAGTTTCAAATGAAATCAGGAAACTTTCATGAGGTTGGAATATTAATGTAACCTTCAATGTTATTGCTCCCTGGTCCCACAGCTCCATGATGCTGGGGAAGATCATTTTACACCAGGCAGCCAACCATAATTCTGAAATCGGAACATGGCTGGCTCTGCATGACTGACATTGAAACCATAATACTGTAGCTGGCTTGGAACAGCTAGTTGTCCCAATCACTGAGCTAGCTAGTGGGGAGGAAGGGGTGGCTGAGAAGACATCTGATACGTTAAGTCTGCAGATTCTCAGTCAGCTGTAAACATTAACAGTCCAGAATCCAATCTGAAACACGTCAAAAGCCAGTCCTTTGGATAAAATTCAGTGGTGAGATTAGCAATATCGACAGGCATAAAAGCAATGCCTTCAAACCTGAACTGTTAAAGAGAACCACTTCTTAAAACCCAAGATAAGAAGGCAATCAGAAAACAAGATCAGGAAGCCAGAATCTATTCTGAAATAAACATTTTAATATAAAGAACTTTAAAGCAAAGGCTATTTCTCAAACTGGTTGATAGCATCCAGTCTTGTCTTTTAGAGACAACATAAACAGCTATATGTACATGGACTTTGAGAGGAGAGCAAGCAGAAAGACTCAGATTACAAAGAAAAGCTCCCAGGGGTCTGGAGATAGTTCACCCGGTAGAGCAAACACTTAACCATGAGAGAGGACTCAGGCTTGAGCTACTGGCTACCACATAAGAGGCCTGTACAGAGGCAGCTTCACAAACGATGGAGTCGTGTTATATTAACTCTTCTCTCTATTTCTCTCTCCCCCTCGATGTTTCTCACTCTATCTTAAAAGAGAGTTTTCATGATTCTCTGAATAATCCCAAGCACCACCAAAAGCCAGAGGCTGAGCAATGATTTCATTCAAAAATAATAATGAATTTTAATGGCTCATAGTGGTGCATCTGGTTGAGAGCACACATTACTGTGAGTAAGGATGAGGGTGCAAGCCCACAATCCCTACCTTCAGAGGGGAAGTTTCAGGAATGTGCTGCAGGTCTTTTTCACTCCCCCTCTCTACCGCCTTTCCTCACAATTTCTGTCACTATGTAAACAATAAATAAACTAATTTAAAAAAAAGGACAGATAGGAGTAGTGGAATCATGTAGACACAGAGTGTCAGCAAAAATCCTAGTGGTGAGAACAAATAATAAGCAATAAAAATTTAATTTCCCTATGTGGCTTAAAATAAGTTAATTAACTGCTCAAGTCTAAGTAGGTTATCATCTGTAAAATGGGGGTGCTTTCCCCTACTTCCAGATATAAAAAACACAGATCTATATGGCATGGCTGACACACTGAAAGCATTCACTAAGTACTAGTTGCTACCATTTTTATCACTACCATGATAATAACTACCAAATCATAAAATTAAAGATGGAAAAACTGGTCTTAAATGAAAAGATAGTCCTAGAAAATGTGAGGAAAACAAACTTCGGATGTCAAATAAAAAAATGGTTCTGAATAAAAAAAATTATAACCTCACTTGAATTTAAAGTTTTTTTGTTTTTCTTTGTTTTTGCCACTAGGGTTATCATTGGAGCTTGATGATGGCACTAAGAATCCACCGCTTGGGGCTGGGTGGTAGTGCACCTGGCTGAGCGCACATGTTACAACGTATAAGGATCCAGGTTCAAGCCCTCGGTCCCCACCTACAGGGGCAAAGTTTCACAAGTGGTGAAGCAGTGTTGCAGGTGCCTCTCTGTCTCTCTCCCTCTCTATTACCTCTTTCCCTCTCAATTTAAGGCTGTCTCTATCAAAAATAAATAAAGATTTAAAAAAATTAAAAATAAAATAAAGAATCGACCACTTGTTGGTACATTGCATCAAAGGGAAAGAGTGAGAAATGTTACAGTAAACTGTAAACCATCAATCTTCCCAATAAAGAAAAATAAAATAAAATAAAAAGAATCCACCACTCACAGTGGTCTTTTTTTTTCTTTTTCTTTTTTCCCCTTTCATTTCCTTATTATTAGGTAGAGAGAAATTGAGAAGGAGAGGTAGATAGGAAGAAACATAGACACTTGCAGACCTGTGTCACCACTCATGGAACTTCACCTATAGTTAGTAAGCAGGGGCTAGAACCTGGGTCCTTGCACATGGTAAAGTCTGTCTTTCAACTGGTGCACCAAGAACGTGAATTTAATGATTTCTAAGGTAATCTTTGAGATTTGAAATTCCAAGCTCTCACTGAGAGTAGTGTTCAGAGCAAGCCCCAAATCATCTCCATTTTCAGTAATGAATAATACTGTTACTGGGCCCTAAGAGAAAGGAGTCCTCATAGACATCCAAGTTTACTTTGTCATGACCTGTTATTCAAATCACTTCTTTGCAAATCTCACTTACGAAAACCTTTGTCCAATGTTTCTCAACTTGAGTCATCATCAGAGAAACTTCCTTGATAAACAGAAACTAATGTATACATTGAAAATGCTTTCTGATGATAATTAATTTTATATATTAATAAAATATAAGTTCCTTCTATGCACTATGCTTTAGTTATATAAGCAGAAGCCAAAGAAATTTCAAAGAAGATATAAAAAAAACAAAAGCAATAAAAGTTTTATCAGTGATATATAATATCATCTCCTGATTCTATCCTTGAGGGAGAGTCAAAGCGAGGAAATAATGGTACAACTATCTATACTACTTTATTACCATGATTTCATCTACACAGCCTAAGAGCCATAGTCTCTGTGTTTAGAGAGCCAAAAGTGATAGGCTGCCAAGAATATAAAGAGAATCTGAGCTAAGAAAGGCTAAAGATTTGAGTCTATGTCAACACTGTGCATTTTTCCTTCCTAGTTCTACAGACATAAGATAATGACTCTGGGATATCTGACATATTTTTTTCAACTGAATTATAATCAGAGACATAATGACATCCATCTTATTAACTTAAGATAAGAAGAAAGTTTTAGGGAAAACACTTGATATACAACAATAAGTCAAGTAGTTAAAGCCTGAAGGTAAAGAACATGGTTTCATATATTTATGTGTAACTAGAGTTCAGTGACAGAACATACTAGTAATGAAAAAAAAAAACTGTTGCTTCTCATCATCATAGAATAAGTGTTCATACTAATATCAGTTGTGCATTCTCCTTATTTAGATAATCCCCAAACCAAGAACTCTGAGCTGGGAACAGGCAGATTCTTAATCACCTGGTAGACTGAGTTATTAATCCGCCTGCCACTTGGGCTGCTTTCCCAGCCCTTATCTTTAACCTCCAGTACATCAAATACACCAAAAGAACAAGTTACCAATATGCAGTAAAATGTAGGAAAAGGGAGTGGTGACTATCCACTGGTCACTGTCTCAGAACTTTGTCTTTTATAGGATTAGAGTCTAGAGATGAAAAGATATTTCCACAGTTTAATATTTTTCAGAACGGATAACGAAGTTTTATTGGATAAACATTCTCTGATCTCCTCCTAGACAAAGAGGAAAGGGCCAAGCCCACTGCCAAGTTCTCTATTTAGAATCAAGAGTTCTGCTGGGTACTTCTGAGTTGGAATAAACAAGAGATAAAGCCTCTCTGAGTTGCGAAATTCCCTGGAAACATTAGCCCTTACCTTAGCTCACTTTGATGATGTGTACCTGCCATATGAGAAGCTAGCCTGGAGTTGGTGAAAACAAGTCTTGTCACTCATCTCTAAATGCTTCAGAACCTTATGCAGAAACAATTCCTGGTCAGTCACTCTGTTCTTTTGTTGGCAGTCACATAAGTAAAAGGGGGAGGGGCTATGAATAAATTAATGCGGAAAATACAGATAGTTCAGAAACAGAACATTAAGGGGGAAATTTCATTGTAATAGAGAATATTTAGAAGCAGAAATCAAATTATTTAGTGAGTGTTATTTCACATGAGTTAATTTTTCTGCTTTATAGATCTTACCATGAAAGCAGAAAAACACAGATGCGCTACCACATACCAGATGGTTACACCATTATATTATAAATATTAGTAAGGAAGCCCAGGAGGTGGTGCTGGGAATTTTGGATCCTCAAACATGAAGTCCCAAGTTTGATCCCTAACATCACATGAGCCAAAGTAATTCTGTGGCTCTCTTCTCTCTCTCTCTTCTCCCTTCTCTTCTTCTCCTCCTTCTTCTTCTCCTCCTTCTTCTCCTTCTTCTTTTCTTCTTCTTCTTTTTCTTCTTCTTCTTCTTCTTCTTCTTCTTCTTCTTCTTCTTTTCTTCTTCTTCTTTTCTCTCCCTCTCTCTCTTTCTCTTTCTGCCCTCCCCAAATAAATAATTAAATCTTAAAAAACATACTAGTAATACATACGTATGTACTTGTAGTGGATATCCTATTGAGTGCAGACAACAAGAAACATTAAAGGCAAGTGAAACTAAGAGTACAAGACAGAAGTTACTAATGATCATGGTCCAAATGATTTCTCAGAGACACTAGACATGAAACTACCCTATGACCCTGCAATTTCTCTCCTGAGGATTTAGCCCAAGGTTTAAGTACTCAGCTGTTAAAAATTATGACCAGGTGGTAGTGCACATAGTTAAGTGCACAAGAACCTGAGTTCGAGCCTCCACCTATGAAGGGAAGATTCACAAGCAGTGAAACAAGTGTTGGAGTAAGCTCTCTGTCTCTTTCCCTCTCTAGCTCTCCCTCTCCTCTCAGTGTCTTTCTGTCCTATCAAATAAAGGGGGTAAAAGTGAGGATTGGCCACCAGGAGTAGTGTATCTGTCATGCAGGTACTGAGTCCTAGCGATAATCCTAGTGGCAATAATAATAATGATGATAACTACAACAATAAAACAACAAGGGCAACGAAAGGGAGTAAATAAATATTTTTAAAATCTTTACAAAAAAATTGGCAATGCTGTGACTATATAGTTTCCTAAATCTAGTAAGTATATATATGTATGTATATATATTATATATATCAAACTTTAAACTTTACACACATAAAAACACATAGGTATAGACACACATGTAGATATACATGCAAATATAAATATAAATATACATGTGTGTGATATTAAAGGAATAGAAAGTAAAATAATATGAATCATTTTTGCCAACTCTGAATTTCATTGACATTAGCTTATTACTTTCTTTCAAAGCTAAATAAATGGTTTCACAATTAAAAGGCATGTTACAGAATTTCCAAATTTAGGAAGTGGGCTGGGGATAAAATAATAGAATATATACATATTGGATCTGGCCATATTTACCAACAAAAATCTCTTAAAAACCTAAAAAAAAAATCTTAAAAACTTTGGCACTTCCTAAGAAGAGGACTTATGGTATCTATTGTTCTAATACTCAGTATTGAACCCCTATTTATGACACAAGACTTTGTAATCCTTTGTAATTTCCTGGGTGATAGAAGTATCTTTTGTTCTACTGAGGTGACTTTGATTGGACTCTTGGTTTCAAAAACAACCAAGTTATGATTAGAAGCTTGGAATTTTCAGCCATCCACCATCTGTTCTCTTAATAGAAAATTGAAGAAAATAGAGCTATGAATGACTGTATTGTCATTAAGTCTCCATTTAAAGAAAAAAAAAAAAACTATTGCACTAAAGACAAAGACTCTGGAGTTCAGGTCCTGGAACATGATGGAAGAAGAGGACCTAGTAGAGGTTGAACTGCTATGTGGAAAACTGAGAAATATTTTGCATGTGCAAACTGATGTATTTTACTGTTGACTATAAACCATTAATCCCCCAATAAAGAAATTGTAAAAATCCCAATATTATAGGGTTCTTAGAACTTCTAGGTGAGTGAACACGTTCACGTATAATCACTTCTACTGGAATAGAAGTAGTTTTTGCACCAGGGATCTTCCCAGACCTCGGTTTATGAGTCTCTTCATCTGGTTCTTCATTTATATTCTTTATCATACCCATGAATAAACCAGTAAACATATGTTCTTTTCTGAGTTATTTGAGCTCCTGGAACATTAATTAAACTCAAGAAGGGGTTCATGGGAACTTCTGACTTGTAATCAAGTCAAACAGAATCTGTGCAACAGATATTTGTGATTGGCATACAAAGTAAAGTGGGAGCAGCCTTGTGGAACTGAGAACTTACCTATGCGATCTGACAGTCTCTAGCTACACACTGAGTTAAGTCCTATGGTTACACATCTGGTCAGTCTTATGTAGATCTGCTCAGTGTGAGAAAGCCACCAAAGTGTGGCTGTGGTGGTAGTAATGTTAAAGTAAAGGAGAAAGAACACACAGGAGAAAGAACAGTTGTGTTTTTTTATTATAAGGGGAAAAAAAAAAACAGAACCATGACTGACATGTCTTTTTTATTTTTTTTTAAAAAGTATTATTGGGGCCAGACAATGGTAATCTTCCCAGATAAGCTATCTTACTGGCTGTATATTATTTACTGTATTATCATTTATCCATAAATAAATTTAATGACTAAGTTAATATTTATGAGAATTTTTAAATTTTATTAGTGATTTAATACTGATTGACAAAATTATATAACAGGGAGTATAGTTCCACACTGTTCCCACCACCAGAATTCTGTCCCCTATTTATGAGACTTTTAAATCCTATATTATCTCTAATAAGAATAAGGAAATATTAAACACAGCATATGAGGCATATGTTTTATATAAATAGGAGATACAATTCCAATTTTATAAACTAAATGCTCTCAAATTACATTGAGCTGAAACTATACTTTGCATTCCTTTGTATGTAGGACAATGGTAAAAATATTTGTTTTATGATCCTTTAACATAGCAAAAGGTCTTCTCCATATTTAATTTCTCCCACTGAGCAATGTTTAGTGGTGTCAAGGTCCTTAATGACAAACTGTGGTCATACTCATTTTCACCTTTACATTTTCTGTAAATTAAACCACTTGAGAAATTAATACCAAAGCAACTTCTACATAAAGAAAACCAGAAGTCACTGTTAATGGAATGGGATGAAATGTGGAAATGAATATTTATTTTCAAAAAACTGTAAGAGGTTGGCTACTTAGAATAAATAAGTAATTTTTGTTATAAGAGATAGGCAGACCACAGCATGACTCCAGCATGTGTAGTACCAGGACTCAAACCCAGGGCTTCCGACATGCAAATATATACCTTCTAAGATAACTTCCCAACTGCAACATTTAAAAGATTGAAGAAAACATTAACAAGATCTGGGGAGAAGGCATAATGGCTATGCAAAAAACTTTAATGCCTGAGACTCTGAAGTCCCAAATTCAAACCCCAGCACTACCATAAGCCAGAGTTGAACAGTATTGTGTTCTGTTTTTCCTCTGTAACTTTCTATATGTCTCACTCATTTAAAAAATGAATAAAACATTTGAGGGGGAAAAAAGAGAAAATGCTAGCAATTACTATGCTGTGATGACAAAAGTTTTCTTTTATAAAGGTTCATTATGAAAATTATATAATATTCAGAAAAACACTGCACATCCATCCATGAATTCAGGGTCAAAGATTACCAGTGTTAAATATGAAAAGAGGGATAATTTTATAGATAGTAACATTGGCATGACATGCTCCTACTTCCCCTAAATACCACTCATGTTTACTTTTGGAGATTTCTTTTTTCCCTTTGGATGTTTATTCACTCCCTGTAACTTGCCATGTTGATATTGTTATCATGTTGGTAATACTGTGGATCAGAGCACCCCATATTCTCTTATCCAACAGAATAATACATAGCCCAAAGTAAGGCCAATAAAACCCTCGCCTGAAAGCTGACAAATGAATCTCAACATGTCTATACAAGGATCAAAATCTCATTTCACTCCAAAAGTTATATCTTAAAAGTAGGTGACAGTGTTTTGCAGAGAATTTTCACAGGGAGATGAGAGATTGTTCCCAGGCATCAACAACTGCACTGTAAACCATTAACCCCAATAAAAATGATTTTTAAATGATAAAATAAATGTGTCACTGAAAATAACATTTACTAATTTCTACAACCTTCCTTCATCTCTCAACCTGCTTTGTCTCCAGTTTGTGTCCAGTTCCCAGGCATGTTTTAGTCCACAGGTAAAAATTTAAGAACTGCATGACATAGCATAGTTAAAGAAATAGACTGCTCAGAAAGAAGTCAGAAGTATTGACCTCAGGGCCCATTCAAGCTGGAGCTCAGTATCAACACCTAACAAAAGTCATTCTAAGCACATCAGTTTGGGTTATCAACACAGCTCCAAGAAAGTCAATTTTTTTCATATTGCACTCAAAATATAAACTACAAGACAGCCTTCGAAAGAGACAGTTCCTTTGCTTATTATGCTTAAAGAGATTTTTGTTGTTTACAACTAAAGTATCAATGAAGCTGCCTGGAGAAAAATCTATACAAAAGACAGTCATAGCAGTCGTGACAATCCCAATACTGATAGGAGAAAGGGATAAAGTAAAAGAAGGAAGAGCAAAGCAAGAATTTTTATATATTACTTTAGTGGGTGAAATGTTGATTTACAAGAACACTGTCATGAGTGTACTGCTTCATATCTCTCTGTGGTAGCTGTCAGCACAGCCCACTCTCTAAAAGCAAAATAAACACTTCAAAAACATTTTTATTAAGGGTAAGATTAAAACCATCAAGAGAGCACAACAGTGGAGCACAGGGCCTGCAGTCTCAGGCTATACAGATCAGATCCTTGGCACAAAATACTAGGTCACAAACTTCAAAATAAAGTAACATTACATTATACGAGCTTTATGTGTGCATTATTATAAACCCAATCTTCATAAACTACATTAAGTTCACCCCTAAAGCTGGTCTATCCTTTAGTCACCAAGTGGGCTCTCTTACCCAACTGTCTATACCCCATCTTTTGTCTTATCAATTCATTTTTTTTAAAAAAAAACAACTATATTTAAACGGCTTTAGCTTAAATAGTGGGACAGATTTTAATCATCCAATTACAACTGAGGGGTGGTGGGGAGAGGTCTTCACACACACACAATTTCAGTGCTCCTGGACTAGTGACTGAGAATCGAGGCTGGGGAGCACCATAGCACTAGAACTTTCCAGTGCCTAGCATCTCCCATGAAGTGCCACAGATCGAACCTCAGCTGTTCTCATGGCAAAGGATGTGCCCTACCCAGTGAAGTATCTCTCCAGTCTTCAATTAATTTTGTTACTTAATACTTATCTGTTACCTTTAATAATTGTTATTTTCTCAGTGTCTCAGAGAATTTTATACTTCATGAAGTTTAACATTGAAGAAACTCAGCCTATATTGTTAATAAACACTAACCACTAAATTTTTCGGGAAAACTGGCCACGATGATTACATATTACTCTGGCTTACTGCAAAGTACAAAGCATTATTTTTTTACTTCAGTTCCTTTGAAACTTTTAAGGAAAAAAAAATTTTTTTTTAATTCTGTTTCTGTTAACTTTGGAAATTTTTAAGTTCAGAAAATTTATTTGAATAGTTTCTGACCAGTAACCAGGTCAAAATGTGGTTTTACAATGAGAGGTCAACGAGTAGAAAATTAAGGGACTTTCCTAATTCTTCATAATCATGTTCACTTCAGTTTGTGACAGTCTTATACCTCAAATGCTAATGGCAAAAATAAATGATCTCAGCAACAACATTGTTTGGGCTTGAATTTTTCCAGAAACCACTCAATTTGCCACTTCATTTCATACAGGCAAGAAAGTCCCAGTGTTGTTAGAAGGAAATGTTGGTAATTTAAAATGTAACTTCATCTTGGGAGGCCTTGAACCTGGGTGGTTTGGGCCAAGCCTAAAGCCTATTGTTCTCAAGTTGTGTGTACATGGGTAACTTATTTAACCTGAGCTACAATGTCTCCACCCACAACATGGATGGAGGAATATCATCCACCTACTTACAGTGTGGGAAATCTAGTTGAAATAATGGTGCATACAAAGCCCTACATAAAGTCTAACAGTAGAAATTTAAGGAAATATTATCCATGTATTAATAACTGTATTTATGGTAAACCATTAAATTCACTAATAAAAAATGAAAATAAAAATAAAATAAAAATTGTACCCATGTCAATAATTGCCCTATATACCTCAATAGAGTGAAAAAATGAACTTTACCTTCCATTAATAAACAAAAGAATGTCTCTTAAATAGTTATCACAAAATTCCTAGGCATCAAAATATACACTAGCCATTTAAACCATAAAGGTTATTATTACAACTACTAAATATCTCATATAATGATCATTCTAAATTCCTTCCATCCTGACTGAATTTTACAGATAAGGAGTCAAGACCAGAGAAGTTAAATAACATCTCCAAGTTAGTCTTAGTCTGGATAATGTATCATGTAGACTCTTGTGGGGTAATACTCATCGTTACCTTATTATATGTGATCCAACTTCTTTATAGTATCTAAGACTAACTGAACGCAAACTTGCTGGTTCTAAAAACAATTTTAGTCATTTGAATCATGTAATAGCAAAAGAAGTACACAGAAAAGATCTTCTCCTTCCCCCAGCTGTCTAGATATCACTCTATCTTCAGGATACAAATTCTCAAGAAGATCCCAAACTCTCGTGTCCCCTTCTCGCCCTCTCATCATTTCTGGCAGTCAAGAATCTAATCAGATTTTGAGAATGTGGGCATAGGACTCTGTATAGATTGAATGCATTCCTAGAAACAGAACTTGGCTTGGAGGGGAGAGAGGTGGTGTACCTGGTTGAGCACACACAATACAATGCATAAGGAGCAGAGTTCAAGCCTTCTGGTGCTGCTATGGACATAGGTGAATATAGATTCTTCAATAAGTCTTTATTTCCTTTGGATAAGTCTCCAGGAGAGGAATTACTGCTGTGTTATACAGTAGGTCCATTTTCAGTTGCCTTAAGAAGTCTCCAGACTGTTTTCCACAGAGGTTGGCCTACTTTCACTCCCACCAGCATATCCCCATATCCCCACTCACATTTATTATTGTTCTGTCTTTTCTAATGTATGACATTCTCACACATGTAAAGTGTGTCACACTGTTGTCTTTGTCTGCATATCTCTGAAAGTCAGTAACTTCGGGGTATTTTTTTAATATATTCTTGGCCCTCTGCAACAACTGTACTGTAAAGCACTATCCCTCATGTCAAATGATTTGAAAATTTTTAAAAAGAAGAGCTTAGTAATAAATGTTGTGAGATATAGCACTGTAAAGAAGTGATGTCACCATGGTCTGAACACCTAGTCTTACATTTTTCCAAATGAAGTAACAGGACTACTAGGTTTTAACAAGGAAAATGACTCAGTGAACAATGCACATTCCTTGCATGTCCCAGCTCCTGGGTTTGATCCCCAGCACTTCATCTGCCAAAATGGTACCCTGGTCTCTATAACTGTATCTCTCTCACAAGAATAAACAAAGAAATTATTTAAAATAGTAATTTCAGGTTGTTAAAAGGGAAGGGGAAAGAGGTCATGGGGAAAGTACAGTCAAACTGAAACAACATGTTTAATATTCTGAGGGCATTGCAGGATCCGTTTTGTTCCATATGAAGACACAAATAAAGCCTAGATTGTGGAGAAAGAAAAGTAAACTAGAAGGAAAAAAATTCCTCCTCAATTTATGCTCTAACAGAATTATTAACAGCATAATTTCAAAGTAGCACTAAGCAGGTAAGTGCTTGCAACAGGCATGCCTTGTAAATATTTCTGGAAATCTAAATAATTCTAAGAGAACTGTGTGAAGCTCTAAGCTACTTCACTTACCAAAGCAGGTGCTTTAAGAAGGTCCTTTCTTACATTAGTTTTCCTTAAAAATGTTGTTCCTGTGTAAATGGGACCTTAAATTTAATAATAATAAGCATGAGCTTTTAAGATTGGATGGTCTGCAACCAGGGAAACAGCTCAACTCAGAGTAGAGCTTGAGATTTGAGCGCCTGAGCCTTTGACTTCAATCCCTGAAGGTACATGCGTGACTTGTACCTAGTGCTCTGGCGTCTCTCTGTTGGTCTCTCCCTCTCCCTCTCTTTGTCCCTCTCTTTCTCTCCCCCTCTCACTCTCCTTCTCTACCCCTTTCTCTCTAGCACATGCACCTCCCTCCCATGCATACACATATGAAACTCTCTCCTCTACCTTATATAAAATAAGTCTTTAAAAAAAAAAAAAGGAAAGGAAAAGATTGATGCTATGCCTTAAAGATGTTAGACAAACAGGAACTGACAGAACTTTCTTAAAAATGGCTGAGTCACAGTCATAATCAATTTCACTATTTATATATATAGTATCACCCATTAATCTTTTATTTTTTAATACATACATAGAAAATAACACAATTTTACTTAAAACTAGCAACTCTCCATGATTTTAAGAGTAGTACTGTATGATTTTTAAAAAAATACAAAATTTAATCAATGCTTCATGATCAATGAGCGGCTTTCTAAATGGGGATTGGGATAATTACAGGAGAAAATGTATGTGTCAACTATTCTGGAACATAAAAGCTCATGTAATATCTCCAAAAATTTTTGTATATAATTGGAGAAGACTTTGTGCAGGTGGTATTATCTAGCCATGGGATACTCAGCAATGTCTTGGGATATTTTGGGTTGCCATTACTGAGGAACATAGGGTAAAGAATAATTTGCTACTAGCATCAAAATTGAGTAGACACCATGGATGTTGTAAACTGCAGTCCTATATTGAGATTATCATCAATAATACTCCCAATATAAAACAGAATGTACTGCCAAGGTTAAGAAGCTCTATCTTGGGCTATTAACTGATTTTCAAAAGTCATAACCAGAAATCTGGCAGTTGCACTCAGCACTCCACTATCTCAGTAGCAGGCTGTTTTGAAAGATACTAGGGTATCTGTTTATAAAAGAACAATCATAGCAGGTCTGCTAGTTCCTCAACAAGAAATGCATCTCCATCATCTCTCATTCACTTCTTTGTTTTCATCAAAGTAATTAGACTACTGACTCCCAAGTCGGTTGTTCAAATTCAGAGCCTCTTTCAGGTACCATACTCTGACCACCTCCAATTCTCCTCATACTCCCATATCTGAAACTAACAGCAATCTTTCATGATTTCCCCTACTCTGCTCCAACTCCCTCACTGACTTCTAGTTCCTTCTCACTCTACCCCTCATACCCCCATCCTTGGTGAATGGCACCACTGTTGACTTGTTTTTTAAGCAGGAGGACTGGGCATGCTGGGCTCACTCTCCTCCCCCAGTATGGCCACTGTAATTTACACATATTTGACACCTAGTTGAAACTTTGACTACTTATAAATGAAAAATGCAAAGAACGCTTGAGGCAAGAGAAGTAAAAAACTATGCAGCTAATGAAGTTCAGTATAAAATAACAGCACACTTGGAAGCATAATGTACATTTAAAAAGCAGAGTGACAGACATTAAAAGAGACAAAGAGGGGGCCAAGTGGTGCCATAATTGGCTAAATGTTCATATTGCAATGTGCAAGGGCCCAGGTTCAAGCCTCTGGTCCCCAGCTGCAGGGAGGAAAGTTCATGAGTGGTGAAACAGAGCTCTCTCTCTCTCTCTGTTTTTCTCTCTCTTTCTCTCCCTACCTCTCAGTCTCTCTCTCTGTCTCTAATAATAAATAAACAAATAAATAAATAAAAATACTTAAAAAACAAGAAGAAAAACTATCGTGGGCCTGCTGCAGTACAAGGATTATGCAATTGTTTTTTTAAAAAAAATTGAGACCAAAAGAGACCTCCAGAACATGACTTAAATAGTAGGAAAGATGTAAGGTAACAAATGACATGGGTCAGAGAAAGGAACCTGATTCTTAGCTTTTTTCCTTTACAAAACAAGCTTACAGACATGGATGACCCAAAGCATTGGAAATATATATGGAAAACAGAGTGTAGTAGCAAAATGTCTTCCCAACCACCGCCTAACACTTGCATAGACTTGAAGTTTGCAATGGCTAACAATTCACATATGTCATCTTTCACTCTTTGAAAAATTTCTGGGGCAGTAGAGGGCACTTGGTTGAGCACACTTTTTACAATGCACAAGGACCCAGGTTTGAGACCCTGGTCCCCACCTACTGGGGGGAAAGCTTTGCCAGTGGTGAAGCAGGTCTGCAGGTGTCTGCCTTTTTCTCTTCCTCTTTACTTGCCCCTTCCCTCTCAATTTCTGGCTATCTCTATCCAATATATAAAGATAATAAAGTTTTTAACAAAAATTTCTGGGAAGCGGGTTTTAACTGCCAATGGGTTATGATACTTGAAAAACCCACTGTAGAGACACAGAAATTGTTAATAGTCATTTAGAAAGAGCTGGGGATCAGTCTGAATGTTAAGTGCATCATGCCTACTCTGTGGCACAAATGGTAAAGTGGTCCTCATCATCCCCAGAGACCTGATCTGTCCTCAGCAGCAGCAGGGGCAGCAGCAGCAGTGATTCACATTACTGGTGATTGGTAGTAATCCACAGCACTGCTATTTCAGGAACTGAACAGAGAAACTTCTTCAAGAACTATTCCTATTCATTTACTGCCCCTGATAATAGAGTTTGGATGGCTGCTGACATCCTTCCATGGACTGTCTACAAGTACCGGCAATATATTTCATTGTCATCATTGAGTCATTGTGTCTGTTTTAGAGATAAGACTCCGGAAGGTTTAAATGAATTGCAAAGACATCCAAATGAATCAGAGAAGACTCAGAAATTAAACATTTACCTAAAACTTCCCTTCTATATCTAACATGAGATATAGAACACATTTTTGACAAACTGGCAGATCTACTTAGGAATAAATATCAGCCTGACTCACCACAGATCAGGCTATAAAATGAGTGAGTTCTCTCAATGCAGTATAACAACGGGGGTCCAGAGGATAAGGTTTAAAATAATGGCATTTGGAAATATTATTTAATTTTATTCTTACTGGCTCCATAGCTATATCCAGTAAAGCTAAGAGAGCTTCAATTTTGGGGGACAGGCAGATACAGCCAAGAAGATGTTGTTTAGTTCTAACTTTGCAAAAAGAATTTAGTGAGATCAGCAGAAGCAATTGTCTAGGAAACCGCATTCGTATTTGTGAGCACTTTGAGAAATGATGTGTTTTGATGTTCCAAAAGCATTTGACTTGGAATATCTAGAATTAAGTTTATATGAAAGTCATTCATAGCATATGACAACAGGCCAATGTATTAGAGCAGTTTCCCCGACTCCAGAGAAACAAATCTTTTTTTTCTTTTCTTTTTCATTTTATTTATTTTTTATTGCCATCAAGATTATCACTGGAATTTGGTGTCTCCATGATGAACCCATCACTCTCAGTGGCCTTTTTTTATGAGAGAAAATGAGAGGGAAAGAGACAGAAAGAAAGAGAGAAAAAGACAGATACCTATAGCCCTGTTTCACTGCCCTTGAAGTTTTACCCCTGCAGATGGAGACTGGGGGCTCAAATCCAGGTCCTTTAACAAGGTAATATGTGCTCTCATCTGGGTGCACCACTGCCTGGACCAAAACATGTGTTTGTTCTCTTCCTCTCTTCCTCTCTATCCCCCTTCCCTCTTGATTTCTGGCTGTCTCTATACAATAAATAAATAAAGATAATAAAAATATTTTTTAAAAGAAAGAATTTTTTTTAAAAAAATAAAGAAAAAAATTTAAGTTCCCATGTGTTTATATAGAGCTTTAATACTGCCTTCCACTTTGAATGTATAGAACAATATCTCAGCATGAAGTGGAGTGGTAAAAGGGCAAATTTTTCAGACAGATTGAGGGTTTCATTGCAGATAAATAAAGTCGTATTTCTACACATCTACAAATGTATAAACTATTTTTCACCTAGCAGTTTACATTTCTCATGTTAGCGAATCATAAATTATTACACTCTCAAGGTTATCTTAAAACTATGAATCTCATATGATGTTCTGATACTGGATTCCTTTTCCTTTATTTTTTAAATATTTATTTATTCCATTTGTTGCCCTTGTTTTATTGTTGTAGTTATTATTGTTGTCGTTATTAATGTCATCGTTGTTGGAGAGGATAGAGAGAAATGGAGAGAGGAGGATAAGACAGAGAGGGGGAGAGAAAGAAAGACACCTGTAGACCTGCTTCACCGCTTGTGAAGTGAAGTGACTCCCCTGCAGGTGGGGAACCTGGCTTGAACCGGGATCCTCACGTGATCCTTGTGCCCCTCTACATGTGCTTAACCCGCTGGCTACCCCCCTGACTCCCACTTTTCCTTTATTTTTATAAGATGTGTTTATTCATGAGAAAAAAAGACAGGACTATAGCATCACTCTACATATGCATCACTGTGGTTGAAATTCAGTATCCCATCCTCGAGGAAACACTCACGAAAGACATGTCTCTGATATCTGATTACTGTAAAAAATGGTGACTAATCCCTAGCACTGCAAAAACGGTATCATCTGTTTTCCATCTACACCATGCTTTGGCCTCCCATGAGCTTAATGTGCACCTTGACGATATGAGAATCCGGCATGAAGCCCAGCCAGTCTATCTTGGCGTTACTCTCGATCGCACTCTGTCATTTCACGAACATCTCATAAAAACTGCAGCAAAGGTGGGCGCGAGGAATAACATCATTGCAAGACTGGCCAGCTCCTCATGGGGCGCAAGCGCTTCCACACTACGATCATCATCTCTGGCATTATGCTATTCCGCTGCAGAATACTGTGCCCCAGTATGGTTCCGTAGCCCCCATGTCCACTTGGTCGATTCCAAATTATATTCCTCCATGAGGATAATTTCTGGAACCATCCGTTCCACCCCGGTGCCATGGCTGCCAGTTCTTAGCAACATCGCCCCGCCAGATATTCGTCGGGATGCGGCATCATCCAAGTTCATTTCCCACGTCTACGCTCGACCGGACCTGCCAATATACGTGGATATCTTCGCCCACCCTGTCCAACGCTTGACGTCTCGTCACCCAATCTGGTCCCCTATGCCTACACTGAAATTCTCTGTTCCAGACTCTTGGAAACAGAGTTGGCAGTCAGCTGAGGTAAAGAACAAACACCTCATCACAGACCCCTGCAAGCGTCAACCCGGCTTTGACCTAGCACGTTATGATTGGGCCCTCCTCAATGGCTATCGAACAGGCCATGGCCAGTGTGCCGCTATGTTCCATCGCTGGGGAGCCAGAGATGACCCGAACTGCCCCTGTGGCTACAGACAGACTATGACCCACATAGTTAATGACTGCCACCTCTCCAGATTCAAAGGAGGTCTCGAAACTTTACATTGGGCTCAACCTGACGCTGTTGACTGGCTACGGAAGAAGGGCAAACGCTAGAAGAAGAAGTATCCCATCCATGCAAACCCTGTTATGCCAAAGTGTCATCTCCTAAGCTACATTTTAGTTCTTTTATAAAGAATTGTTTATTGGGGCTGGAGGGTGGCACACCTGGTTGAGCCCACATGTTACAATGCACACGGACCCAGGTTCGAGTTCCCAGTCCTCACCTGCAGGGGGAAAGCATCACAAGTGGTGAAGCAGGGCTGCAGGTGTCTCTCTGTCTCTCACCCTCTCTATCACCCCTTCCCTCTCAATTTCTGGCTGTCTCTATCAAATAGATAAATAAATAAATAAATAAATAAATATAATAATAAAAAAATTAAAAAGGGGGGATTCCAGAAGATAGCGGAATGAGAAGCTGCTAGTGGCTTGAGGTCCGACCACATCTACTGGAAACAGGATTTATTGCCTTTAGTAGGCCAGTCAATAAGGGGTCCTAGCAGTGACACCAAGGTGGTGACTATAACTCAATTTAGGTTAGAAAATAGAGTAAAAAGAAAGGGGAAAAATTTTTTTCTTTTAAATTATTATTCCCGAAGCACACCCCTCCCCCCCATAACCAGTCCCTGGGGACCAGAGATCTGCTCCTAGCAGGCTACCCTGCTGTGCTTCCTTCTTTACCAAGATTCCTGCCCCACCAGGGGGTGTCATTCATTCTAAGTCTATGCCCTTCTGAAACCTTTGGCCTTTTTCCTTCTAAGTAGCCAACCAGCTGCCTCTGCTCAGGGGGCCTGAGGCAATCTGGAGCCATCAAAGCTGAAGACAGGACAGGTTTTTTACTCTGTTCTATTTTATTATTAATACAAGATAAACACGTACCCCTTTCCCCCCTCCTTCAGGTTGACCAGAATTAACTCTTAGTGTACTTTCCATTGCTAGGGGTGTCTTATTCTCTGGTAAAATGACTTGTTTCACTTTTCCTACCACCCCTACATATTATCTCCCTCCCCCCCACATAGCTAATTAAATAATATAAATAAATAAATAAACTCTTTCCTTTCACTGCTCTTTTATTACTGTTCTTTTTCTTATCTTTTTCTTTTTTCTCTCTTTCTTTTTTTCTTCTTTCTCTCATTCTGGCATCCTTTCTTCCTTCCTCCTTCAGCTTTCTGAATTCACTGACACACATTTGGGAATTATTTTGGGGGAGAAATCTGACTCAGAGTGGACTCTCTCTGGATGTATCTCTGCTCTACTTCCCTTTCTCCTTTAGCTAGCCCTAGAATATACAGTGGATAGTAGATTTGCATAACTGTCTATTCCTGTTACTCTTGTCTAGTCCTAAGGTTTTTTTTTGTTTTGTTTTGTTTTGTTTCTTTCTTAACAATCATCTGCCTCTGCTCAGGAGACTTGAGGCAAACTGGGACAGGTTTTTTACCCTGCTCTATTCTATTTTATTATTAATATTATATAAAGGTGTACCTCCTCTATAGACTCTCCCCATCTCCCAGGTAATTAAAAAAATAAAATAAAATAAAAAATAAATCAATCAATTAAAAAACTTTCCTTTCACTGCTCTTTTATTACAGCTCTTTTTCTTATCTTTTTTCTTTTCTCTCTCTTGTTTCTCTTTTTTTTATCTTGTCGTCCATTTCTTCCTTCTTCTTTGTCTTCTTGAATTCATTGATATTCATTTGTGAATTATTTTGGGGAAGAAATCTGACTCAGAGTGGACTCTCTATGTGTGTATCTCTGCTCTACTTCCCTTTCTCCTCTTGCTACCCATAAAATATACAGTGGATAGTAGATTTGCATAATTGTCTGTTCTGGCTATCCCTTCTTTCCTTTCTCTTTCTTTTTCACTTGGACGTAGTTGCTATTTTTTTTAATGGACTGGAGACATTGTTTGACTAACTGGTAGTGATTAAACTGCTTCAATCCTTGCTTCAGTTGCTATTGTAATTCCTGAGGTTGGTGATTGCATTTGTCATAAAGGTATTTAGCACAGTGTTGCTGATACTCAAAACACAACAACTGAGGAATAACAGAACATAAAAATAAGAAACACATAAATAAAAAAAAATGGGTAGATCAAAATCAAATAAAACTGCTACTCCAATGAATGAAGACAGGAACCCAGAAGAAACTACAAATCAGCCAGAAGTAACCATAGATAAGAAAAGTATGCAAGCGATAACAAACTTATTAATCACAGAAATGAAAACAACATTAGAGGAAAGGAATGGCAGTATTAGGGAAACAACAGTTGAGACCCACAAAGAAAATACTGATTATCTTGAGGCAATTAGAGAACTGAAAGCTGAAATAGCTGAACTGAGGAAAGAAGCTGAGGGAAGGGAAAGCAGACTAACAGAAGCAGAAAAAAGAATTAGCCAGACAGAGGATGAGTTAGAGAACACTAAGAAAGAGGTTAAAAAGCTCAAAATGAGATTGAGAGACACAGAAAACAACAACAGAGACACATGGGATGATCTCAAAAGAAGAAACATTCGTATAATTGGCCTGCCAGAAGAAGAAAGAGAGGAAAGGGAAGCAAACATTCTAGAGGAAACAGTAGAAGAAAACTTCCCATACCTGAATAACAGAAAGGACAGCAAGATTCAAGAGGCCCAGAGAGTACCAAACAGAATCAACCCAGACCTAAAGACACCAAGACACATCATAGTCACAATGAGAAGAAGTAAGGATAAAGAAAGGATCCTGAAGGCTGCAAGAGACACACAAAAAGTCACATACAGGGGAAAACCCATAAGACTATCAGCAGACTTCTCCACTCAAACGGTAAAAGGCAGGAATGAATGGCAAGATATCTATCGAGCCCTGAATGAAAAAGGGTTTCAACCAAGGACAATATATCCTGCTAGACTTTCATTCTAACTAGATGGAGGGATCAAACCTTCTTAGACAAACAACAGTTAAAGGAGGCAACCATCACCAAACTGGCCCTGAAAGAGGTTCTAAAAGACCTCTTATAAACAAGAACATCACTATAATACTTGAAATATATCAAAGCAAACAAAAATTTGTTGAGCAATGGCACTACAATACATTAAATCCATAATATCAATAAATGCTAATGGCTTAAACTCACCCATCAAAAGGCACAGAGTGGGGGGATAGATCAGAAAACATAACCCAACCATATGCTGCTTGCAAGAATCCCATCTGACACAACAAGATAAACACAGACTTAAAGTGAAAGGATGGAAAACTATCATACAGGCTAACGGACCACAAAAAAAAGCAGGAACAGCCATTCTATCTCAGACACAATAAATTTTAAATTAAATAAAGTAATAAAAGATAGGCAAGGACATTACATAATTATTAGAGGATTAATCAACCAAGAAGACTTAACAATTATTAACATCTATGCACCCAGTGAGGGACCATCTAAATACATCAAACACCTACTGAAAGAATTACAAAAATACATCAATATTAATACAATAATACTGGGAGACTTCAACACCACACTCTCACACTTAGACAGATCAACAAAGCAAAGAATCAACAAAGATACAAGAGAATTCAATGAAGAGATTTACAGACTAGACCTCTTGGACATTTTCAGAGTCCTTCACCACAAAAAACTGGAATACACCTTCTTTTCAAATCCACATAACACATACTCAAGGATAGACCACATGTTAGGCCACAAAGACAGCATCAGTAAATTCAAGACCATCAAAATCATCCCAAGTATCTTCTCAGACCACAGTGGAGTAAAAGTAACATTTAACAACAAACAATTATTAAAAGTCACAGAATTTGGAAACTAAACAACATACTCCTTAAGAACCACTGGGTCAGAGAGTCACTCAAGCAGCAAAATCAAATGTTCCTGGAAACAAATGAAAATGAAGACACAACCTATCAAAATATTTGTGACACAGCTAAAGCAGTACTGAGAGGGAAACTTATAGCCATACAATCACATATTAAACACCAAGAAGAATCTCAAATGAACGACCTTACTGCACACCTCAAGGACTTAGAGGAAGAGGAACAAAGGAACCCTAAAGCAACCAGAAGGACAGAAATCACTAAAATTAGAGCAGAAATAAACAACATCGAAAATAAGAGAACCATACAAAAGATCAATGAAGCCAAATGTTGGTTCTTTGAAAGATTAAACAAAATTGACAAACCCCTAGACACACTCACCAAACAAAAAAGAGAGAAGACGCAAATTAATAGACCTGTAAACGATGGAGGAGATATCACAACTGACACCACAGAAATCCAGAGAATCATGCAAAACTTCTATGAAGAACTATACGCCACTAAGCTAGAGAATCTGGAAGAAATGGAACAATTCCTAGAAACATATGCCCTTCCAAAACTGAACCAAGAAGAACTACAAAACCTAAATAAACCATTCAAAGACAAAGAAATTGAAACCGTTATTAAGAATCTCCCCAACAACAAAAGTCCTGGACCAGATGGCTACACAAATGAATTCTACAAAACTTTCAGGAAACAGTTAGTACCCATATTTCTTAAGCTATTCCACAAGATTGAAGAAACAGGAATACTCCCTTCCACCTTCTATGAAGCCAACATCACCCTGATACCAAAAGCTGATAGGGACAGAACAAAAAAAGAAAACTACAGATCAATATCTCTGATGAACATAGATGCCAAAATATTAAACAAGATCTTGGCCAACTGGATACAGCAGCATATCAAAAAGATTGTTCATCACGACCAAGTGGGATTCATCCCAGGAATGCAAGGCTGGTTCAACATCCATAAGTCAACAAATGTCATTCACCACCTCAATAAAAGCAAAGCCAAAAACCACATGATTATCTCAATAGATGCAGAGAAAGCCTTTGACAAAATCCAACACCCATTCATACTCAAAACACTACAGAAAATGGGAACAGATGGGAAATGGCTCAAGATAGTGGAATCCATATATAGCAAACCTACGGCCAACATTATACTCAATGGACAGAAGCTGAAAGCATTCCCCCTCAGATCAGGAACTAGACAGGGCTGTTCACTGTAACGGTTACTCTTCAACATAATATTGGAGGTTCTTACCATAGCAATCAGGCAAGAGAAAGAAATCAAAGGAATACAGATTGGAAGGGAACAAGTCAAGTTCTCACTATTTGTAGATGATATGATAGTATACATAGAAAAACCTAAAGAATCCAGCAGAAAACTACTAGAAGTTATTAGCCAATATAGCAAGGTGTCAGGCTACAAAATCAGTGTACAAAAATCAGTGGTATTTCGTTATGCAAACACTAAATCTGAAGAAGACATCCAGAAATCACTCCAATTTACTGTTTCAGCAAAATCAATCAAATACCTAGGAAAAAAGTTGACCAAAGAAGTGAAAAACTTGTATACTGAAAACTATGAGTCGCTACTCAAGGAAATAGAAAATTATACCAAGAAATGGAAAGATATCCCATGCTCATGGATTAGAAGAATAACTATCATCAAAATGAATATTCTCCCCAGAGCCATATAGAAATTTAATGCAATACCCATCAAAGTTCCACCAAGCTTCTTTAAGAGAATAGAACAAACACTACAATCATTTATCTGGAACCTGAAAACACCTAGAATTGCCAAAAACCATCTTGAGGAAAAGAAACAGAAATGGAGGCATCACACTCCCAGATCTCAAACTATATTATAATGCCATCATCATCAAAACAGCATGGTACTGGAACAAATATAGGCACTCAGACCAGTGGAACAGAATTGAAAGCCCAGAAATAAATCCCCACACCTATGGACATCTAATCTTTGATAAAGGGGCCCAAAGCATTAAATGGAAGATGGAGGTTCTCTTCAATAAATGGTGCTGGGAAAACTGGGTTATAACATGCAGAAGAAGGAAATTGAACCACTTTATCTCGCCAGAAACAAAAATCAAGTCCAAATGGATCAAAAACATGGATGTTAGACCAGAGACAATCAAATACTTAGAGGAAAACATTGGTAAAACACTTTCCCACCTACACCTCAAGGACATCCTTGATGAAATAAACCCAATTGCAAGAAAGATTAAAGCAAAAACAAACGTATGGGACTACATCAAATTGAAAAGCTTCTGCACATCCAAAGAAACTATTAAACAAACAAAGAGACCCCTCACAGAATAGGAGAAGATCTTCACATGGCATATATCAGACAAGAAACTAATCACCAAAATATATAAAGAGCTCAGCAAACTTAGCAACAAAAAAGCAAATGACCCCATCCAAAAAGGGGCAGAGGAGATGAACAAAACATTCACCTCAGAGGAGATCCAAAAGGCTAACAAACATATGAAAAACTGCTCTAGGTCACTGATTGTCAGAGAAATGCAAATTAAGACAACATTGAGATACCACATCACTCCTGTATGAATGGCATACATCAAAAAGGACAGCAGCAACAAATGCTGGAGAGGATGTGGGGACTGAGGAACCCTTTTACATTGCTGGTGGGAATGTAAATTGGAACAGTCTCTGTAGAGAGCAGTCTGGAAAACTCCCACAAGGCTAGACATGGACCTTCCATATGATCCAGTAATTCCTCTCCTGGGGTAATACCTCGAGGACTCCATAACACCCAACCAAAAAGAGGTGTGTACTCCTATGTTCATAAAGGCACAATTCATAATAGCTAAAACCTGGAAGCAACCCAGGTGCCCAACAACAGATGAGTGGCTGAGAAAGCTGTGGTATATATATATAATGGAATACTATACAACTATCAAGAACAATGAACCCACCTTCTCTGACCCATCTTGGACAGAGCTAGAAGGTATTATGTTAAGTGAGCTAAGTCAGAAAGATAAAGATGAGTATGAGATGATCCCACTCATCAACAGAAGTTGAGAAAGAAGATCTGAAAGGGAAACTAAAAGCAGGATCTGACTAAATTGAAAGTAGGGCACCAAAGTAAAAACCCTGTTGTGATGGGTAGATATGTGGCTTCCTGGGCAAGAGGGGAGTGGGGGTGGGTGGGTAGGATGGGTCACAGTCTTTTGGTGGTGGGAATGGTGTTCATGTACACTCCTAGTAAAATGTAGTCATATAAATCACTAGTTAATTAATATGAGAGGGGGAAAATTAATTCTATGTCTCGAAGTTTTTAAAACACAGACTGAGTCTTTTTAATATATAGGCTGTGTATTTGATATGTGGACTCTCTCAAAAGCCTAGACCAAGTAGATCAGAAGCAACCAATGGCACAGCTATATACAAGATACTGGGTACTATACAGCAAACCATAACAAAAGTTAACCCAATTACCAAATAATGTGATGATAACATTAACTATCAATTGTCTTTTTGAACCTTAAGACAGCAGGAACCTCACATCTCCACTATAGAGCCCCTACTTCCCCCAGTCCTGGAACCTTAGGATAGGGCCCACGTTTCCGCATGCCTCTCTCAATCCATACCAAATAATATTGCATCAGCCGATCGCAACCTAATCAACACAAGGATTGCCACCTCAACATGCTTCAGCTCAGACTGTGTCCAGAGACTTCACGTGTGGAATGACAACCCTTCAGCTTCATTACACGGGTGAGACCTTTCCTTTCATAGTATTCTCTAATTCCATCCCAGGTGGTTCATTTTCTAACAAAGTTCCAAAACCTACATATAGACCAGGTTCTGTGAGAGAGAGCATATGTTCACACATATCCATAAACTACTGCAAAATATATACCTGAAAGCAGAAGTACACTAGAGTTTGCAGTGAGTACCCCTCAAACACTTCCTCTCCACTATTCCAACCTTTGGGTCCATGATTGCTCGACAATTTGTTTGGCTTTGTATGTTAACTCTCTTTTCAGTCACCAGGTGCCAGATGCCATCAGGATGCCGGCCAGGCTTCCCTGGACTGAAGACCCCAGCAATGTGTCCTGGAGCTCTGTTTCCCCAGAGACTCACCCTACTAGGGAAATAGAGAGGCAGACTGGGAGTATGGACCAACCAGTCAACGTCCATGTTCAGCAGGGAAGCAATTACAGAAGCTAGACCTTCTACCTTCCACCTTGTTGCAACCGACAACGACCCTGGGTCCATGCTCCCAGAGGGATAGAGAATGGGGAAGCTATCAGGGGAAGGAATGGGATATGGAGATTGGGTGGTGGGAACTGTGTGGAGTTGTACCCTCCTACCCTATGATTTTGTTAATTTATCCTTTCTTAAATAAAAAATAAATTTAAAAAAAAATTAAAAATGTTTATTTATAAATGAGAGATGGGGGGGTGAGAAAAAGAACCAATTACTCTGGTACAGGTGCAATCAGGGCTCCAACTAGGAATGAGTAGGAACTCAGGCTTGTAAGTCTGTATCTTTAGCCACTGTGCCACCTTCCAGAGCTCGACTTTTTTAAAAATTTTATTTCCTTTTTCTTAGCATCAGAATTATTACTGGGGCTGAATGCCCACACAGCAAATCCACCACCACTTCTGGCAGCCATTTTTTTTTAATTTTCTTTCTTTCTTTCTTCCTTTCTTTCTTTCTTATTTCTTCTTTTCTTATTAGATAGGCCAGAAAGAAATTCAGAGGGAGACAGAGAGGAAGAGAGACACCTAGAGACCTAGTTTATCACTTGTGAATCTTCTTCCTACAGGTGGAAAGCAGGAGTTTGAACCCACCAACTTTATTTTCTTATTTTTATTTATTTATTTTTTAAAATCATTTATTTATTTATTTATTCCCTTTTGTTGCCCTTGTTTTATTGTTGTAGTTATTGTTGTTGTTATTGATGTTGTCGTTGTTAGATGTATTTTCTTATTTCTAAAAAAGATATGCTTGATAGACTTTGTCAATGACTCAGACATAAGAAAAGAAAGTCTAAAATCTTAATCTCTGCCTCACCTACACTGGAAGCTGAAGGGAAAGTGTTAGGTGGGATAGGTCAGAAAAAAAGGGATGAGACTGGATGACTCCACATGTGAGTGGAAGTTGGGATAGATATAGTGATAGGAAGCAAGAACACAGGACGAAACTTGGACTGGGGATGGACACTGCACCAAAGCAAGGGACACTGGGCAGGGAAAGGAATATGAAGTCTGGGGGAGTAGAGGGTATAGGGAAAGGGAGGCAGGCAAGAGTATGTAGCAGACACCCAATATGCAGAACTAGGAAACCGTACACATATATAAACAAGTTACTGTCATTCATTAACCCCCACACACAATAATTTTTTTAAAAAAAAGGCACATTGATACTGTTTTTTAATTCATTCGAATTTTCAGAGAGTAGAAGAGATTGCATCATAAAAAATGTTGCTCATTCTAGCCAATATTCCTCTTACTTAGAAGTTACATTTTGTCCAAAACTACAAAGACCTACACTAAAGAAGATAATTTCCTATTCCAGTGATTTCACTTCCATTATTAGTAAGCAGACTAAGTAACTGATGGTACCAACTAAACAGAGTATTGGTTTCTTAAGAAATATCTAAACAGTGGGCATATGTAACAATAGAAGCGGCAGAGCAGGAAGCATAAAGGTGACAGGGATCTAAATCACTAAAGTCATCTATGTTTAACTTTCTGGAGCGACCAGAGGACTATAGGTTTCCTATAGAAAAAAAAACCTTTTTGAATTTTACTGTAGAAAGACAGCCCATCCCCACACATAAGCAGAAGTTGAAAAAACAAGATCAGAAGAGAAAACTAAGCAGAACTTGGACTGGAGCTGGTGTACTGCACCAAAGTAAAAGACTCTGGGGTGGACGGGAGGGAGGGTTCAGGTCCTGGAGGATCTAGTGGGGGTTGTATTGTTATGTGGAAATGTTATGCATGTACAAACTATTGTATTTTACTGCCAACTGTAAACCATGAATCCCCCAAGAAACAAATTAAAAAAAAAAAAGGACCATCTTCCTAATGTTTTTTTTTCCCCCCACCAATGTAACCATTAGAGGCTGTTGGTAAATATTTTCTTGATATCATCAGAAAATACAGAAAGAGCTGGGCCACTTATGTCTCTATGGCACAAACACTGTGCAAATTCTATCTGTGTCAAAGTAACAAGCATGGTTCTAAGTCATTTACATACACCGAATTTCAGTTCATCAAACTCATCACTGGATAGAAAGACTACAGCAGACTGGGAGTATGGACCGACCAGTCAATGCCCATGTTCAGCAGGGAAGCAATTACAGAAGCCAGACCTTCCACCTTCTGCAACCCACAATGAACCTGGGTCTATGCTTCCAGAGGCATAGAGAATGGGAAAGCTATCAGGGGAGGGGGTGGGATATGGAGATTGGGTGGTGGAAATTGTGTGGAGTTGTACCCCTCCTACCCTACAGTTTTGTTAATTTATCCTTAAATAAATAAATAAATAAATAAATAAATAAATAAATACAAGGGGGCGAGGGGCAAGGGAAACAGCAAATAAAAGATTTGAATTTGGCAATTTAAAAAAAAAAGAAAAGAAAAAGAAAGACTACAATTATCATCACCCCTGTGCAGATGAGGAGACTGAATACAGAGACAAATAATAAGAAATTCAAACACAATTTGTCTGGCCCCAGAATAACTGCTCAATACAAGTTTGCTAAATTAAATGAAACCCAAGCTGGTCAAATTATAACTTAGAAATCCAACACTCTTTTTTTTTTCTAGATACTGCCTTTGGTCAGCACATTTAAAACCAAAAGTCCATAATAATCCAATTAAAGAAACACTACATCTTTTGTTTCAATAATTTGTCTGTTGTGTTACTGACATCTTTCTTCCACTGCTGTACTCCTTCATTTTTTTTCCAAGATACCATTATTTCCTTGATCCAAAAATCATAATATAATGAGTTTTGTCAGCTTCCACTAGGCTAGCTTTTTTTATAGAGAAGAAACTAATTCTTTCCATGAACTATTAAAAAGCATTATCTTTTACTAGTCTAGTAGATGCACACATACATGAAGTATAAACCACTCAAACAAAAGGCCTTTTACCCATTTTTCCCACAGAAGGAAAAAAAAACGCACATAATTCTAGTTTCCATTTATATAATAATAATAAAACATAGTTTTATGTGTAATTCTTTTCATGGTGATTTTAATAGAGCTATTTTAACTGTTAAGTTAGAATCCTTCAAGAATTTAGAATCTCTATGGGCTATCACCTCAAAGACAGCTTAACTTTCTAAAATGTTATGAAGCAACTCATTGCCTTGCTATTACTTTCACTATAATACATACCTCTAAGGATGTCATTTTATGATTGAAGACACACACCTATTCACACACACACATACACACAGAGTAACTATGAAACTTTTCATTTCCCTTTCCACACACTGCACTTACCAGAGAATTTTTTTTCCCTCTGATATACGAATATCTCCAGTTTTCACTCCATCTATCATCAAATTCCTCAGGCTTCCCCAAATATCTATATTTAACACGTGTTGTTCACATACAGCATAACACAGCCAAAAGGAAAATCCAGATCTCCCCACATACATTCCCTAAAAAGTACATCATGATAGTTATATCATTTCAGGCTATGGTAACTCAACCCTACCAATAGTTGTGGTCAAAAGACAAGAAAAAGAATTATCCTTTACTCCTCTTCTCCAATCTCCAATCCGTTTACCCAATTTGCATTAAATCTTATTGTCTCTGGCTTTAAAACAACACCCAGAATCTAACCACTTCTCTCACTGGCTCTTCTGTCACCCAGTTACATCTAACCTACCATCAATTCTCTTCCAAATTGCTACAGTACTCTCTTAATGGTCTCCTTGACTCTACTCAAAGATACTCAACAGAATAAGATGGTCAAGTTGTGTGTGTGTGTGTGTGTGTGTTGCAACGCAGTACATCAGTTCACTTCACAATGGTCTCTATTTCAGTCAAAGCAGATGCCAAAGAAGTAATGCTCTATTTACTGTCCTTTCTCACATCATCACTGCATATTTGTTGTCACCATCAATGTTCCAAACACATGAACTTCCCTCGTGTCTCTGAAATATACCAGGCAAACTTGTACTTTATAACCATTTCATTGGCTATTGCTTCTGATTGAAATTTTTCTCCCCAAAATCTATATGGGTAGTTTTTTCACATGCTTTTGTCGTCCTCCTCCTTTTTTTTTTTTTTTTTTTATATATTAAGAGGAAGAGAAAGAGGCTATAGCATGGAAACTTCCTTCAATGTGAAGAGAACAGGGCTCAAACGTGGGCTGTGTACAAAGCAAAACAACACATTATCCAAGTGCCACATGCTTCAAAATCCAGTCAATCTTCATCTTAAGGAGGTATACTCTCATCAAGTAAAAAACATGACCTTCTAGATGATATAGCTTTTAATATTTTGAGCCCAATTGTTCTAATATTCTGACTCTCATTATCCTAACTGACTTATTTTCCCTAGTGTCTTATTGTGTCATACTACATTATTTACTTTTAAAAATAACCCACTATATAATGTCTATGCGCTCTAGCTAGAACATTAATGCCTACAGAACGAAACTTACTTTTGCCTACTTCAAGTACCCTCCACATCTAGACTAGGTCTAGCACAGAGTTCGTAAGTATTTTGCTGAATAACCCTACAAAATATACCTGAAATTAAAAAAAAAAAAACTGTATAAAAACATATATTGGAATAAACAATGAATTTTAAAAATCAAACATGCAATGCAACACTTTACAAATTTGTAGTGAAAGTAAAAAAACATGAAGGATAAAAATCATGTGTTCATTTACCAAACTCTGCAAAAAAAAGAAATAAAATAAGACCAAACAAGCTCTGTTGGGCTAGCATCGCAAGAGGGAGAGATGACCCAGGAACTAAGGTCGTGGCGGCAAAGCAATACAAATCTTTATTCATCCGAGCACCCTAGAGTGCAGTGCTAGTACACCTGGTCAAGCCACGTGGTGCCAACCACAATGGCCAGCATCAGCCTCTCCATCTGCACACCCACCCTCCTCCAGGTCCAGCCACGGAAGAGACAAGACAGAACCGGAAGTGGCTTGACAATACCATACATGGTTAGGAAAGGGGTAGAGAAAGGGGACAGGAATGGTATGGACCTTCCCAGCAACTGTTGCTAGGGGTTCAACTGGCAGGATTAGCAATACCTTGCGGGGGAATTGAGAAGGAGACCTTTAGTCATTTGTAAGACAAAGCAGAAGATTGATATGTAGCTACTAAAGGGACAGGCCATAGTAGCAGGGAATGTAGGGTGAAGCAGGCTTAACATCTTTAAGGAATGTCAGGTGGGAAGATGCAAGATGTTTTTTGTGGGGAGGGAAGACTTACATGGCCGCCAACCTTTTGAGGTTTATGTGTCCCCCTTTTTGCTCAACCCCTCCGTAGAGAGAGACTTACCAGGTGAACTCACCTCTTAGGTCAAATCCTGCCAGGCTCTACCACATCCCCACAACCTCCCTGCAGAGCTCATCAAAAAATGGGGAGAGGAAATGGACAGAATATCCACCAAAGAAGAGATCTAAAAAGTCAAGAGAACTATGAAAAATGCTCAGTCACTGATTATCAGAGAAATGCAAATAAGGACAACAATGAGATACCACTTTAGTCCTTTGGGAATTCATACATTTGAAAGAACACTGATAACAAATGTTAGAAAGGTTGCAGGGGTAAATGGACCTTTATACACTGCTGGTGGGAACATATATTGATCTAACCCCTATGGAGAGCAGTCTGGAGAACTTTCAGAATGTAAGAAATAGATCTAAACTAGGACCCAGCAATCCTTCTCCTGGGAATATATCATAAGGAAAAAACATCCATCCAAAGAAATCTGTGTATATCTATGTTCACAGCAGTGCAGTTTGTAATAGCCCAAATCTGGGAGTAACCTAGGTGTCCAACAAGAGATGAGTGACCACAAAATCTGTAATACACACACACACACACACACACACACACACACTGTACTACTACTCAGATATTAAGAATTATGAAATCACTTTCATCTTGGATGGAGTAGGAATCATGTTAAGTGAGATAAGCCAAAAAGAAGAGAATGAATATTGAATGAACTTACTCATAGGCATAACTTAAGCAAAAAGAAAGAGAAACCAAAAATTGAAACGTCTTTACATTTATTTGTATTTTACATTTATTTGTATTTTCTTCTATTTCTGTATAAGTACCGCACGCTAACCGATTGCACCACTGGAGCTAATTTTCTCCTATTTCTATTGTCAGTGTCTTACAGGTTTCAATATACAGATCTTTCATCTCCATGGTTAACTTTATTTCTAAATATTTTATGCTTTTACCAAGTGGGTTATTTTCTTTATTTTGTTCAAATACTTGTCAGTGTATAGTAATATAGGATTTCACTCGTTTGTTGTAATACTTGAAAGCAAAGGACTCTGAGGAAGGAAGGCAAGGATGGAGTTAGAAGGGGGCAGCTTTGGGTTCCTGGTAGTATGATGATGGGAAATTGGGGGTGACGTTATTTTGCAGATAACTATAATGGTGACATGAGAAATATTACTCATGTTTCAACAACTGTACTACATATCATTAGCCCCCGCCCCCAGTAAAATAATAAAATAAAAACCATGTGGTCACTCAATAGATACAGAAAAACTATTAACAAATGTAACAACATATGATAAAAGCATATGATAAAATCTCTCAACCATATCATTCAAGAATTAATAATATATGTCATCATAATAAAGAGAGCATATGGAATGCCTACTGTTAGCATCATACTCAGTGGTAAATGGCTGAAATCTATTCCTCTTAGATCAACAAGAAAATGGTGCTTACTTTTACATTTCCTATTCAGTATAGTACTAGAAATCGTAGAATAACTAGATAAGAAAAAGAGGAAATAAAAAAATGTCTAAACTGAAAAGAAATAAAACTGTTAGCAGGTGATATAATCTTACATATAAAATATATTTAAGTACCTCCCCCAAAAACTGTTAGCATAAGCAAACTTAGTAAAGCTATAGAATATAAAATCAACATACTAAAATCATATATTACTATACAGTGACAAACATCTGAACAAAATAAAGAAAATAACCCACTTGGTAAAAGCATAAAATCCTTAGAAATGGAGTTAACCATGGAGATGAAAGATCTGTTTATTGAAACCTGTAAGACCTTGATGATAGAAATGGAAGAAAATACAAATAAGTGTAAAAACATTTCATGTTTACAGATCAAGAACAAAATTAAAACTGCTATAGTGTCAGTGCAATCAATATCAAAATTACATTTGTAATTTTTATGGAAATGGAAAAAACATCCTAAAATTCATATAGTCACACAAAAGGACCCCTCCCCACCACCCCATGACAAAATAGTTCTGAAATGCAAAGCAAATCTAGAGGCATCACATTTCCTATAGCTCCTGCTTTGGACAATAGTAATCAAAGCAGTATGTCACTGGCATAAAAACACATATAGATGACAAGTGGAGTAGAATTGAGAACCCAGAAATAAACCCCTACATGTTTGATCAACTAATATTGATGTGAGAGCTAAAAGCACTTAATGGAGAATGGATAGTCCCTTTAGATGGTGCTGGGAAAATTGAATAACCACATGCAGAAAAACAAAATTGGATATCTAGCATATACCATGCACAAATTTAACTCAAAATGAATTAAATTCACATATAACAGGGTAAGGGAAAACATAAAAAGCAAAACTTGGGCTGGGCATGATGTATTATACCAAAGCAAAGGCCTCTGGGGAAGTAGGGAAAGGGATGGGGCAGAGTGGTTCGGGGAGGCTGGAGCATGAAGATGGTAAAGGAGATAGGTTGGGGGAGCAAGTGTCTTGTAGACACCAATCATGGGGAGAAAGAGGTTGTACCTATGTGTCAATAACTATACTTGAAACTGTTTACCCTCTAATAAAGTGAAAAACAAATAAAGGTAACCTCCTAATTTCAAGAAAACACTTGTATATCAAACATTCACAAAAGTTTGTTGTCCAAAATATATAAAGAACTTAACAACCATAAAAAAAAGTGATCCAACTATAAAAGGGTAGGGGAGGGATCAAAATACAAGAGTTAAATAACATTTAGCTCTGGTTTATGATAGTGCAGGAGACTGAACCTGGGACTTCAGAGCCTCAGGCACTAGAGTCTCTCTCTTTGCATAACCATTATGTTATCTACCCTTGCCCGGAGTAAACATTTCTCTAAAAAGAGCATACAAGTGGTCCACAACACGAAAAATGTTCTGACTCACTTAATACTAGGGTAATGTATCACCTCCTAATCATGAGAATGGCTTATATCAAGAGTCTGAAACACCATAAGGATCCTGCTTCAAGCCCTCGGCTCCCCACCTGCAGGGGAGTCGCTTCACAAGCGGTGAAGCAGGTCTGCAGGTGTCTGTCTTTCTCTCCCCCTCTGTCTTCCTCACCTCTCTCCATTTCTCTCAGTCCTATCCAACAATGATGACATCAATAACTACAACAATAAAACAACAAGGGCAACAAAAGGGAATAAATATTTTTAAAAATCTACTAAACACTGTTGGTTAGCAGGGAAACTGGTACAACCTCTATAGAAAATAGTATGTAGGAGCCTGACAACTGGTTGACTTCATGCATTATCATGTACAAGGACCTGAGTTTTAAGCCCCCCTATCCCCACCTATAGGGGGTTACTTCACAGTGGAGCGGGTCTTCAAGTGTTTTTCTCTCTTCTTCTCTATCATCCCATCTCCTCTCAAATTCTCTCTGTCCTATCAAATAAAATGGAACAAAAATAAAGAAGTAAAAAGAAAAAATGGCCACCAGGATAAGTAGATTTGTAGTGCAAGCACTGAAGCCCAGCAATAACTCTGTTGCCAATGAAAAAAAGAAGAAAAAAAAGTGATACAGAGATTCTCATGGAAGGACTGTTGTTGCAGAACTTCATGTTTGGATGTGAAAATATAAAGCACAAAGTGACTAATCTGGGGAAAATATACATGAGCACTTATGTTTACTACAACCTTTTTATAATAGCACAAATACAGAAGTAACAATACAGAAGACAACAATCAATAGACAAAGAAGATTTGGTGTAAGTTTAAGATCTTACCTTTTAAAATACGACTTGAACTGGAGCAGATCATAGCAAGGAAATTAAGTTAGTAGAAAAATAACTGGTTATCGGATACAGGGAATATAAGGAGCAAAACAAGAGAACAAAATAAGAAAAAAATAATAAAATAAAACTCTGAGATTCCAGTGCAGAACTGAGGTTACCAAAGGAGGAACAGGGGAGAAAATTAAACCCTCCTCAGGGAGGAAGGTTCCAATGAACTGCAGTAGAGGGATATTAACACCTTAACAGAGGGTGTAATGTGATAACATGTTCTAAAGAAGGGTCAAATTGCAGTTAAAACCTACATAGTCTTCTAAACCATTACCTCAACTAAGAAAAGAAAAAGTAGACTTAGCTTTTGCAGATCAAATCAGTTCAGCATTAACTAGCCACAGAGAGAAAAAAGAAAGTCACCTGTTTAAACACAAAAGTATATAAAATGGGGAGCCAGCGGTAGCACAGTGGTTTAACAGCAGGTGGTGCAAAGCCCAAGGACCAGCATAAGGATCCCCTGCTGCGGACTCACTTCACAAGCTGTGAAGCATGTCTGCAGGTGTCTATCTTTCACTCCCCTCTCTGTCTTCCCCTTCTCTCTCCATTTCTCTATGTCCTATCCAACAACAACAACAATAATAATAACTACAACAATAAAACAACAGGGGCAACAAAACTAAGTACTTAATAACTAAAAAATAAATATTTAAAAAATTATGTAAAACGATGCTTCTTTCAAACAGTTCTTGATTAAGCTGGAATAGGCTTATAACAAATTACCATAATATGGGTAGTGCATTAATTGGATAAAGTGCTATGAGAATACAGCAACATAACATTAAAAGATATAAGGCAATAACTACGAGACTACTGTTTTATTTTTTAAAAAAATGACTAGACAAGAACAACTGCTCTGAATTACATGTTAATGAAAGAGTATGAATAAGTTAGTTTTCCATTACACATCTCAATTTCAAGTTCCGCAAAAAACAGTCTTTCCCCTTGAAGCAGACAGTCCACCACCTGTCTGACCAGTATCACCTGGTCTTAGAGGCAAATGTCTATTGGTACTCAGGTTTCACAGCTAAACAAGGCTTCCTATCTCCTTGGCAAGATTGATCAGGGATGCCCATTGTCATTACCACAGTGGCATCAATTCCCAACCCAGTCTCACCTCTCTAAAAAGCAAATGGCTACAGTTCTGTTGCCATCTGAAGTCATATAAAACTCAAAGATGCCAACCATGAAACTGGCTGAGCAAGGCATAACTGTAAACTTCCTATCAACTCCTCTGGCAACTGTAAACAACTAGTTAAGACCAAATCTTACTTCATATAAATACCACCAAAGAACCTGCTACCACTGACCTTTGGACAGAATTAATGTGACAACCAAGTGAGAAGAAATACCACTTAATGTACAAATCCATAGGATTTCATATAAGATTGATCTAGGTTCAAATTCTAGCTCAGATATTCATTCAGAAATAATCTATCTACCTGTTATTTTATAGTAGACATGATTCTAGGAATGGACTTTTATATTTTCACTGACAAACCAATCACAAGTACCTGTCTATCTATCCAAGTACCTGTCTCCTCAAAAGTAAAATGGAGATAATGATGAGGATAATTATGTTTTGAAGATTAAAAGCAGTGAGGAGATTATGAAGTGGTGGTGCACAGGAATTGAACGTGACAGCTTCCGGGATTGAACCCCAGTATCACCAATTGCCAGAGCTAAGTGGTTCTCTAATGGTGCTCAAAAAAAAAAAAAAGAGAGAGAAAAGAAAGAAAAGAAGAGCAAATGTAATGTGTAGAGCCAGTGCCTAACCAAAGAAGTACTAGCTCTTATTATTGTTGCTATGATCTGCTCTGAAAAACTAAAGAACATAAATTTAAGGTAGGATTTAGTATTGTGACTGACCTATTTAGAATAGTCACTCCAGTTCTGAGTGTATATACTGATATAAACTTTTGCTTCTCTAGTTGAAGCAAAGAGTTCTATCTCTGACAGTATCTAATGAAAAGTTCCCCACTAGCAAAATCCAAGTAAACAGTTAACATACCCAACTAAGTAAAACTAAGTACTTAATAACTAAATGACGTTATTTTAAATCGATATAGTTTGTTTCCTTACAGAATAAAAAGGCATGAGGTTAAGATTATGTCATTTATACAGCTGTTAGAATTTATATTCTCTTTGACTCAAAAAGGCATAACTTTGCTATAGATAGATACAGATATATAGATATAGAGATCACCCAAATTCAAACCCTTGTTATACTACATGGGTGAGAACTATGCATAGTGGGGGGGGGGGGGCGCTAGGAGTTTTGATGCTAAGATTTCTCTCTATCTCTCTCTGACTCTTCCTCTCTATTTCTCTCCATCTATGGGGGAATAAAATCAGACCAGAGCAATGAAGCCTGGGTGATGGAAAACATAATAATACTAGCAACTCTTTTTAGGGACCTCTTATTAAAAACCTGAAAATATCACCAGAGAAATAAACCTAACAAAGTAAAATCCTAAAGCAATATTCCATTTCACTGTATATTTTCACAAATAAAATAGATACAATGAAGAGATTAAAAGCTACAGAGAGTTAAAGCACTTACCTAAGGAAATGATCAGTAATCCCTTGATCTATCAAAGACTAATTAAGCTAAATTGCAATCAAAATAATATGCATTTTGTTCTGAAAGAAGGAACTAATGCCAAATCAGATAAAAGCAACAATATCCTTCTAAATATATATTTTAAATGTAAATATCTAGATAAGATAAAGGACACTAATTTTGATTCCCTGTTGGGAATGACATCAAGTAAGTTTCACTGTATAACTACAAAATTCCATTCTGTTAAAGTTGTACTTAATAATCTAAGAAAAGCCATTGCCCTGAGACAGCTAGGTATGAGCCATCACAAGAAATGGATTTGAGTAGAAATCAGAACTGCTGAAAATAAAATAGAATGAAATTTTGGTTACTATAATTCAGACATCTTAGACTTGTGATTAGAATAAGATAAGATCAAATTGTATGTCAAAATGGAAATAATGATTAAATCTAAAAAAAGCACTTGGTACGTTAAAACACAAAAATAGACACATTAATCTATTGTCTTTGGGGATGTTAGTTGAAAGATGGGAGGTGGATGATGAAAAAATGGGGGAAAAAGAATTTTGAAAGAAAATATGATTAAAAGGCATTAAATAAGCTAAGATATTATTATTCTACCTATGATATTGTTACATGTTACTATGCAAAGGACATGCTGACAGGCTGAGATAAACAAATGATGATGATGATGTGATTAAGGGAAATGTGACCTGGATTTCTGCTCTATTTCCTTAATATGCTTGTTATTGAGAGAGAAAATGTATATTTATTTAAAATAAATACTTAATGGGATTGGGCAGTGGGACACCTAGAAGACTACACATGTTACATGTGCAAGGGCCTGGGATTAAGCCCCCAGGTCCCATCTGCAGGGGAGTAAGCTTCACAAGTGTTGAAACAGGGCTGTAGCTTTCTCACTAGCTCGCTCTCTTGTCCCACCTTTATTCTATATTTCCTGTATGTTCTCTTTCTCTCTCTCTCTCTCTCTTTCTCCCTCCTTCTCTATCTCCCCTCCCCTTTGAATTTCTTTGTCTCTATTCAGAAAAGGGAAAAAAATAATCCCTGGGAGCAGTAGATTTCCTGCTTTCACTATATTGCAAGGCTATAGTGACAAGAACTATACAGAACAAAACAGACACATCAATGGAGCAGAGTTAAGAGACCAGAAATAAGCCTTCTACACATATAGACAGTTAATGTATGACACAGAGGCCCAGAATATTACATGAAAAAAAGAGTGTCATCTCAATAAATGTTGTTAGGAAAACTGGATTGCAACATGCAGAAGGGTAAAACAGGATCGCTATGTCCCAAAGATGTTCAGAAACCAGACTGTATATAGAAGAAAACACTGGCAGAACATTTCACGATATCTGTTTTAAAGTTGTGTTTGGATACTTACGCTCAACAGCCAAATAAACAGAAACAACAACAAAAAATAAACCAATGGGATTATATCAAACTGAAAAATCCAACTTGTAAAGCATCAGACTTGCGTGTGTGATGTTCCCAGTTTCATCTTCAGCACCATACGTACAAGAATTACACTCTGGTTTGTCTCACTCATTCTATCGCATCTGAAACTCGATCATATTTAATAAATAAATATTTTAAAAAATAAATTAATGTTGCTGTATACTTAAAGGAGCCCTATAATAGTTATTGACACAAAAAAAAAGAAACATTTGAGAAAATCTTCTGTGTATCTACTATAGATCTATAAAATAGGTCTATCTGGAAGTCGGGCGGTAGCACAGCAGGTTAAGCACACATAGTGTAAAGCGCAAGGACCAGTGTGAGGATCCCAGTTCGAGCCCCCAGCTCCCCATCTGCGAGGGAATCACTTCACAGGCAGTGAAGCAGGTCTGCAGGTGTCTATCTCTTCTCCCCCTCTCTGTCTTCCCCTCCTCTCTCCATTTCTCTCTGTCCTATCCAACAACTACATCAACAACAATAATAACTACAACAAAAATAAAAACAAGAGCAACAAAAAAGAAAATTTTTTTTTAAAAAAATAGGTCTACCACAGAGTCACAGATACTTTATTAAATAAGGGAGACCTACTGTTCTCTCTGTTGACACTTCAGCAGAACCAGTCATTGTACTGAGGTGAACTCTGGCTGATGCAAGGGTAAACATTACATCTATGTGTTAGTAGTATGATAACTATCAATAGAAAATGTAATTTAAGGGGCTGGGCAGCGAAACACCTCATTGAGTACACGTTGCAACATGCAAGGACACAGATTTAAGTCCTGTAGTTCCCACTTGCAAAAAGGAAGTTTCAAAATAGGTGAAACAATGTTGCAAGTGTCTCTCTATCTCTTTCCCTCTCAATTTCTCTGTCTCCAATAAACAGTAAATAAAGAAAACATTGTTCAAAATATGATTTAATATACAGTAATGAGATATATAGTCCATGGCATGCTACTCTGCCATCAAAAAGGATGCTAAGGAACAAAATGGATGCAACTAAATGTGAATGCATTTAGTAAAATAAGAAAGAGATGAAAGACACCTCCTATGGCTTCATTCATATTGGTATGGGTGAGAGCACAGATATTTGATAGTGGGTACATTGTGGAACTACACCCTGTAATTTTACAATCTTGTTATTAATCACAAACAAAAAAAATGGCTTGGAAAAAAATCTAAAACTAAAATGCAGTAAATGTTTCTAGCTATATTGTTAATTTCTAGTTAAATATCCCAAAATGTGGATACATACTACCAGTAAATATTGTTACAGGTTATAGAAAAGATACTACCACTTTTTTGTTTCCTCCTGAGGCACGGGTTCCAAAATAAATATCACAGGTTTGCAAAATTTTGGTTGAACTATATTAATGTTTACTTTCACTAGTCTGAAGATTTTAAGATTCCTTAAGTACTACTGAAAATGGCTCTATAATTTATCTCCTCTGTAAAGTGACTTGTTTGTGATACTTTGTTTACATAATTGCCTCTTATTGGTCTATGATATTTGTTACTCTAAAAAAAATAAAGCATATGCTTGCCTTAGATCATTTTATTTTATTTTTTCTAGCTATAATGCTGCCTAATTTTCTTCCCCCTGATATTTATATGGCTTCTTCCTTTACTCAAGCCAAGAATTCGCACAAAAGGAATCTGACAGTTGTCATCCCTGACAACCTAACATAATACGTCCTTTCACTTGACTATTTATTTTAAACTCTCTCATTCTTCATAAAATTTACCATGGTCTCACTTACATATGTGTTTGTTTACTGATGCCTCCCCCCATAAAATATAAACGTGCTGTTTGCTACTGTGACCATCATTGATAAAACAACTGCTTTTATCAGGTAAGTGAATATTTATTCTGGAATGAATTGAGTGAACACATAACTTGGGTCATGACCACTCCAAGCTGACATTTTCAAATAGAAAAAGAGAGACAGAGTGAGAAACACAGAGGCAGAAAGGGAAAGACAGGAAGATACCACAGCACTGAAACTTCCTCCAATATGGTAAATAGGGTGTGGTTAAGCCTGGGTCATGTATATGAAAGCAGGTGATCTATCTTACAGGCCCTAAGTACATAATTCATGTCAGCCTGACAGGATGCATTCTATAGGCTTTTAATGCAGAGTTCTCACTATAGGATTATTGGGCAGGTACCGGGCAAGTTTCTTTTTTTTTTTTTTTTATTTTGTTTCCAGGGTTATGCTGGGGCTTGGTGCCTGCACTATGAATCCACGGCTCCTGGAGGCTATTGTTTTCCCTTTTGTTGCCCTTGTTGTTTATCGTTATTGTGGTTATTATGATTGTTGTTGCTGCTGCTGTTGTTGTTGGATAGGACAGAGAGAAATCAAGAAGGAGGGGAAGGCAGAGAGGAGGAAAGGCAGACACCTGCAAGTGACCCCACCCCCGACGGGTGGGGAGCCTGGGCTCGAACCCGTATCCTTACCGCAGTCCTTCGCTTCACGCCATGTGCGCTTAACCTGCTGCGCTACTACCAAGCCCTACCGCCCGCCCGGCCCAGTACTAGATTTCTTAAGGTCCCAGACAACACTAAAATCTGGATCCTCATAGCAGCTCTTTGCACTTTTAGGGTGTTGTGGTGGTGGTCCGAGGTGTTTCTGTTTTGTTTGTTTTCTAACCCCCTCCCGTCCTACAGGTCAAACTTCTAAAACCTTGTGAGAGCCTAGGTTGGCCAGAACTAGACTTAAGAGTACACATCAAGTTTCTGTACACTTGCCTAGTCTAGCTTGGATCTGAACTGAAAAACACTGGAGGCACCAAAGGCTGGCAAAGACAAACGTAATGTCTTATAGTCCAAGTCAGTCTAAATAAACAATTAGACCCAGGTGAGATCACTGTGTGTGCAAAGTCAACACTGTTTCAGAACAAGCACTCCACGATTGTCTCACTGCTAAGTCCCCCATTTCCTGCTTCTGGAAACTCTCCAGCTGCCTTAGGTGCTTGACAGATAGTTTAGAGGCCACCCTTCCAGGGGCCAGGTGGTGTGCAGCTGGTAGAGCATACATGTTACAATGCACAAGGACTTGGGTTCAAATCCCCCACTGTGTGTGTGTGGGGGGGGAAGACTTCACAAGTGGTAAAGAAGAACTGTAACCTCCTCCCTCTCCCTCATGCCCTCACCCCTCTCCCTCTCCCCCTTCCCCACCCTATATCTCTGCCTCTCTCTGTCCCTCTCCTTCTCCTTCTCAATTTCTCTCTGTCCTAACAAATAAACTGATATATAAAAAATAAACTAGGGAGCTGGGCAGTAGCGCAACGGGTTAAGCGCATGTGGTTAAAGCTCAAGGACCAGCTTAAGAATCCCAGTTGGAGCCCCCCCGCAGGGGGGTCGCATCACAAGCAGTGAAGCAGGTCTGCAGGTGTCTATCTTTCTCTCCCCCCCTCTGTTTTCCCCTCCTCTCTCCATTTCTCTCTGTCCTATCCAACAACAATGACATCAATAACAACAATAATAACTACAACAATAAAACAAGGGCAACAAAAGGGAATAAATATTTTTTAATAATAAAATAAATTTTAAAAATAAATATCACTTCCAGAATTCCTCCAGGAATTAGATCCCTCTCTATATGAAATCCAAGTAAATTTATAAAACCAGGTTAGTTATTAAGACACTCAGAAAAGTGAAGCATATCTATGGCACTATAGACTTAAATGTTCCTGAATGTTGGAAACAACAATTGTGTGACAAGCTCAGATTATTAGCCTAGTAAATATTAAGGCATTATCAATCAATGTATTTTCTTTCTCTGTGTGTGCTGGGGTTTCACATAAGTGTGACTTCACTACTCTGGCCAATTATTTTCCCTCCGTTTAATTTCAGATAAAAAGAGACAAAGAGAGAAATAAACAAATAAACAAAAACAAACAAACAAACAAAACCCACAACACTGCTCCACCATTTGTGGGCTTTCTCGATATGGCTATGGTGCCAGGGGCTCGAATCCAAGTCGTAGTGCATAGAAAAATGTACATTCTAGTGGGTGAAATACCTCAGGGGTCGGGTGGTGGCACACCTGGTTGAGCACACGTATTACAATGCACAAGGGCCCAGGTTCAAGCCACTGGCTCCACATCTGCAGGAGGAAAGCTTTGAGAGTGGTAAAGCAGTGCTGCAGGTGTCTCTCTGTCTCTCTCCCTCTCTATCACTCACTTGATTTCTGGCTGTCTCTATCCAGTAAATAAAGATAGGAGGAGAGGAGAGGAGAGGAGAGGAGAGGAGAGGAGAGAAGAGGAGAGGAGAGGAGAGGAGAGGAGAGGAGAGGAGAGGAGAGGAGAGGAGAGGAGAGGAGAGGAGAGGAGAGGAGAGGAGAGGAGAGGAGAGGAAGGAAGAAAGGGAGAAAGAAAGAAAGATCTCCAGACTCCAATTAAACTGTTTCCCTGAGGAAGAGAGCATAAAGGCTATGCTAACATACGTTCATGCCTGAAGCTCCCAAGTCCTGTGTTCAATCCCAATATTATCAGAAGCCAGAGCTGGGCAGTGCTCTTGTCTCTGTATTTCTTTCTCATTCTAAACACCACCACCAAATAAAATATATTTAGAGGCTGGCTGTGGCACATCCAGTGAGCGCACATGCGACAAGGATTTAAGGGGGAAAAGCTCACAAATGGTGAAACATGGCTGTAGGTATCTACTTCTGGTTCCCTCTCTACCTCACCCCGCCCTCTCAATTTCTCTCTGTCTTTATCCAATGAATGAATATTAATAGATAAAAATGTTAAAATGTATCATGAAATGAATCATGAAAATGAAATTTAATCGAGACACTCATACCTGAAAACAGGAACAATGTGTGCTTATTTCTAATAGCATGATTGCTTTTTAGTCCATGAAAGCATGGTCCTGTATTTTCTTGTAGGAGGTCACTTTAAATGTATTTCTCTACTATTGAATATTACATCTAAGGGAGAAGGTCTTACATACTTTACTGTAAGTTATCTGGGAGACTGTCGCTGTTTATTCAAAGAGTACCCCAATGTCATTCCGAAGAGTCTAATCACCACATATGGTGGTTGGAAAAAACAACCACTCTGTCATCCCACAATCATAAGAAAGAATATTTCCAACCCTCCCAGTGGGTTCTGTCTATGGCTCATGGGAATAAAAAGCAAAGGAACTGCAATGAGTCACAGACTTATGCTTATTAGATAAGAATTCTTTAATTTTGCAAACCATTCTCACACTAGACATTAGCTTCACTGTTAACTTCAAGTACTTTTAGAGTCACAAGTAGAATACACTTAAGAGCAGGTTGTCTTAATTAATCTCAGAATTTCACTCAGATTACTGAGTCCTATAGAATTATAAGAAACTCCAAAATGAAAAAAGAAAGAAAGAAACCCCAAAATGAGAAATGCAATGTTAATGAGCTAGTGAGCTAGTAAGATTTTTATGGGCATAACAGAAATGAACTCCTGGAATTGTTTAAGAAGAGAGAGAGGAAGTCTGGCGGTAGCCCAGCAGGCTAAGCACACATGGCGCAAAGCACAAGGATCCCGGTTCCAGCCCCCGGCTGCAGGGGAGTCACTTCACAGCCCAGCCGGTGAAGCAGGTCTGCAGGTGTCTGTCTTTCTCTCCCCCTCTCTGTCTTCCCCTCCTCTCTCCATTTCTCTCTGTCCTATCCAACAACAATGACACCAATAACAACAACAATAATAACTACAACAATAAAACAACAAGGGCAACAAAAGGGAAAATAAATAAAATTTATCTATAGACAAAATGGGAAATCAGTGGGTTTTTTTACTTCCTTTTGTTGCCCTTGTTTTATTGTTGTCATCATTGTTGGATAGGACAGAGAAATGGAGAGAGGAGGGGAAGACAGAGAGGGGGAGAAGAGATAAGACACCTGTAGGCCTGCTTCACCGCCTGTGAAGTGGCTCAAACCTGGGTCCTTACACTGGTCCTTGTGCTTTGCGCCACGTGTGTTTAACCAGTTGTGCTACTGCCCAACTCCTTCAGTTTTATAAAGTAGGAGAGAAGAGGATGACTCACATGCTCAAAGTCAACAGCAACCAGTGGAAAAACAGGGTCTGCATTCCCACTCCATGCCCCAAAGCTCTTAGTAAAAACCAGGCTATGCAGTCAGCCTTAAGTCTAGGGGCCTACAAAATCTAGGATCTAGTATGTTTAATGGTAGTAAAAAAAGGAAGGAGAGTATCAGGTTATTCATACAAAAGGCTGTGGGCAGACAGCTGGTGCTCAGGGGAGAAAAACTTGACAGCTCCAGCTGGAAAGTCTTTCTTACCCATTCCCCAAACAAGTTTAGTCCAAGCAAATTCAACTTCTTATTGCATATGTCTGGAGAGAAACTTTGGGAGAGACAACTAGTAAAATCAAGAAATGGGGAATATTTAAGACTCACATCTGACACTTACTTGTCAAAAGACCCAATATAGGGGGTCGGGCGGTAGCTTAGCGGGTTAAGCGCACAAGGCGCAAAGCTTAAGGACCGGCGTAAGTATCCCGGTTTGAGCCCCAGGCTCCCTACCTGCAGGGGAGTCGCTTCACAGGCGATGAAGCAGGTCCGCAGGTGTCTATCTTTCTCTCTTCCTCTCTATCTTCCCCTCCTCTCTCCATTCCTCTCTGTCCTATCCAACAACAAATGACATCAACAACAACAATAATAACCACAACAAGGCTACAACAACAAGGGCAACAAAAGGGGGAAAAATGGCCTCCAGAAGCAATGGATTCATGGTGCAGGCACTGAGCCCAGCAATAACCCTGGAGGCAAAAAAAAAAAAAAATCCAATATATTGTCCATGTACTGCTAACCACCTTCATTTTGTTTAATAGGCAAGAAATGTTGTTATTATTTTTGTTCCTGACTTGATAAGAAGGTTATGGGCTTCAGTCCAACAAGATCAGGCATGTTGTTTCTCAAGATTAATAGTCATGGAAGTTTCAACGAGCCTCCCTTCCCTAAGGGTAGAAATGTTACAGACTACGATTGTAGAGATTTTGGTTTTTCGTGTCTTTTCCTTGTAATACAAGAACTTTCTCACTGAATGTCTTTATGTGCAATATATTATTGGAGTAAATATCTCACAATGGACATGCATTTTAAAATTACCTAATGGAAGAAAATAAGTAAGATTCTATAAAATAGAGAAGAATGTTATTAACATAGGCACTAAAGAATTATTTGTTCTAAAGCCAACATCACAAAAACGCTCACTACTATAATTTGGCAAGAACGATCAGCTAGAAATCCTGCAGATTTCTTGTAAAATCAAATTCATTTAGGTAACCTAATTTTAAGATTAAGAGTAAACAATAGTACATTTATCAAAATGTCACTGGTAAGTGGCTACGGTCATGGATTACTTAACCCTACAAAAAGAAACTGGTGAGTTACTGGTAACAAGCAAAGCAATACTAATAACAACACAAAATGAGGAATTTTAAAAGTTTATATCAACTTCACTGCATTGCCCCAAATGTTGGCTCTATAAAGAATAACTAAACAATGTGGGCAAATATGGAAAAAGGTAGCCAACTGCCAAGTTGACATGAAGAAATATGTTGGTAGAGTTTTTATAAGCTACAACTTTTTGACAAATGACACAGTCTTCCACTAATAATTTTTTTTTTTTTTTTGCCACCAGTTATCACTGGGTCTTGAAACTTTACATCAGGCTCAACCTGACGCTGTTGACTGGCTACGGAAGAAGGGCAAACGCTAGAAGAAGAAGAACTGGGTCTCAGTGTCTATGTCGTTCCATTGCTCTGAGTGGCTGTATTTTTCCCTTCCTCTAGAAAGTGGATAAGGGACAGAAAGAGATAGAAAGGAAGGGAGAAAGGAAGGGAGGGAGGAAGGGGAAGGGAGAGAGGGAGAGGGAGAGAGGAAGAGAGGGAGAGAGAGAGAAAGAGAAAGAGAGAGAGAGAGAGAGAGACTGCTCCACTATTCCTGGAGTTTCTCTCCTATAGATACCTCCATGTGGTAACCCAGCAAAGTGCAAGGACTGGCATAAGGATCCCATTTCGAGCCCCTGGCTCCCCACCTGCAGGGGGGGTCACTTCACAGGCAGTAAAGCAGGTCAGCAGTTGTCTGTCTCTCTCCCCCTCTCTGTCTTCCCCTCTTCTCTCCATTTCTCTCCATCCTATCCAACAATGATGACATCAATAACAACAACAATAATAACTACAACAATAAAAAACAACAAGGGAAACAAAAGGGAATAAAACATTTTTAAAAAATTTTTAATAAAAAAACTAATAATGCAGTATCTCTTATGCTAGTATAAGATAGAAGGAAAAAATGTATCTTTCTCATAGAAATAACCAAGTATGATGTCTGTGGTAGAGTTCAACAGACCTGATTATGATGCATAAGTTGGAGATGGAATGTAGAAGTTTGAATAATTCATATGATGGAAGCATAAACTCTGTGAAAGTTTTTGGAGTCATGAGGAAGGGAGGAATATAAATGTCCCTAAGCACTTGAAGAAATGTTAAGTGAGATAAGCCAAAAAGACAGTGAGCACCTGATTATCTCACTTAAAGGTAGAACTTAAAAAAATGGTGGGGAAGCAATTACAGAAGCCAGACCTTCCATCTTCTGCATCCCATAATGACCCTGAATCCATATTCCCAGAAGGTTAAAGAATAGGAAAGCTATCAGGGAAGGGGATGGGATACGGAGATCTGGTGGTGGGAATTGTGTGGAGTTGTACCCCTCTTATCCTATGGTTTTGTCAATGTTTCCTTTTTATAAATAAATAAATAAATAAATAAATAAATAAATAAATAAATAAATAAGGACAGCGCCTTTCCCCACTAGGGAAAGAGAGAGACAGGCAGGGAGTATGGATCGACCTGTCAACACCCATGTTCAGCGGGGAAGCAATTACAAAAGCCAGACCTTCAGCCTTCTGCATCCCACAATGAAGTTGGGTCCATACTCCCAGAGGGTTAAAGAATAGGAAAGCTATCAGGGGAGGGGATGGGATACAGAGTTCTAGTGGTGGAAATTATGTGAAGCTGTACCCCTCTTATCCTATGGTTTTGTCAGTGTTTCCTTTTCATAAATAAAAAATAAAATAAAAAAACAAGGACTGAGAGGGAAAACATAAGGTGAGACTTGGACTGGGTGTAGTGTATTGCACCAAAGCAAAGGGTTGCTAGGGTAGGGAGAAGTGCAAGGGAAGGCATGGACAGGGTGTTGGGGTCCTGGTGCATGATGGTGGAAAGGACCTGAGCTGGAAAAAGTGTTCTGCCTATCATAGAGTGATGAGAAGTTGTACCCGTGTGCCAACAATTGTACTATAAAACTTTACCCCCCCAATAAAATGATTTTTTTTAATCCCATAAAGCATTACCCTGGAGAAAATCTTTGTGAGCTGAGAGCAGAGGGACCAGTTGTTTATTCATCAGTCTAACTCCCAAGAAGCAGCTTATCCACTAGAAAGTCTGGCTCCAAATACTAACTTTTTTCAACTGCCAAAAATTTTCAGTCACTTGGAAACCGAAGTTGTCAGACTTCCTTAAAATTCCATTCTTCAAAAATAAGCTTCTCACCCCTAGAGAGACTTAACAACAACGACAACAAAATCCATACTTCTAACCATCTAGCCTTTTGGTCAAAAATATTAATGAGGAATTGAACTCTCAGATAAGATGTTACTTTTAGAGATTAGTCAATGCCCCCCTCCACCTTTTGGCACCACCAGCCCAAACTCCTCTGGAGAAGTTTAACCACACAGAGAAACACAAGAAACAAGTCTCAACTGATTCACACCAAGATGATTAGTTCCAAAACCCAGAGAAGGGAGACTTGTAGTACTGTTATTGACATATGATACCTATCACACCTCAATATCTCAATCAACAACAACAACAAAAAAGGAGAGTTAGTCTCCCCTCCCCATGCCCTTTGACTAATCCATTTAAATGTTGAGGAAATACTGGAGAGAGTTAAAACAAAACAGTTTCAGAGTTAATGATACACTGGGGGTTCTATTAAGAAATCATAAGCAGTCTCATAATTAAAAGAACTACCAAAGCAATAAGAAAAGTCAAGAGAAAGGAGCCAGTCTGTTATTTTTCAAAAATGTTGTAGAAATCAGAAATAAATACAAAAAGGCTTTAACAGAGATCACTATGCAACATTTAAAAAGCCAGGAGAAAGGGTTATTTTATAACTTTCCAAAATGATCATGAGAAGTCAGAAATTAATAGAAAAATATCCTCACAGAAGGTCATGATAAAACATTATTGGTAATGTGAATATACCCAGGGGGAAATTGATGATTAGAAGCAAACCACTAGTACCCCGTGGTTTTCAGAAGAAACACAGCAAGAACTTATTTATCTAGCACTGTGGGAGACTGAGTTAGTCAACATATTTGAGCATTACCCTACTCATACCTTTAAGCAGTAATATTGTACTTCAAACACAGTATAGAAAGAACAAATTCATCTCTTCATGGTGAGAGCATGGCATTATGAACTGAAATTCCAAATTCTACCAAGGTATACGTTGACCTTGTTTTTACATCAGGTGACTACAAACTGCTGTGAATATCCTTATATACTTTTCAATGTTAGTTTCTTTTCACATATATTCTTGTTTACAAGCTACCAGTCTATCAAATTTAGGTCTTGCCAATTAAACACCTCCCCATCTTCTAATTTTTAAGTAGGTTATTCTTCTTCTTCTAGCGTTTGCCCTTCTTCCGTAGCCAGTCAACAGCATCAGGTTGAGCCTGATGTAAAGTTTCGAGACCTCCTTTGAATCTGGAGAGGTGGCAGTCGTTGACTATGTGGGTCATAGTCTGTCTGTAGCCGCAGGGGCAGTTCAGGTCGTCTCTGGCTCCCCAGCGATGGAACATAGCGGCTCACCGGCCATGGCCTGTTCGGTAGCGATTGAGGAGAGCCCATTCATAACGTGCTAGGTCAAAGCCGGGTTGACGCTTGCAGGGTAGGTTATGAAACTAAATAAACGAAGATGTTAGCATTTGACGTAAAAAAAAAAATGTACACAAATAGTCTACTGTGAGTCAGTATGAAGTTCATAATGAAATAGTGTCTACTTAGGCTTAGCTACCTTCCTCACCTATTTCCTATTGTACTTGCCTCACACAATCCCAAGCTATCCTTAACAAAGCAAGGACTAAAAAACTGAATAAGGGCAAGAGACTGGCATACTTTAACAATGACTCTTTAGTCATTATCAGGCCACCCCATGAGCTGGGGCCCTATTCATTTGGGGACTCCTAAGATTCCCAAACAGACATGATGGGTCTAGACTTCGTATAAATCCCTCTCTCCATTGTTACCAGTTATCTCTATCAGGAACAACAAAACATACCCCTTTGTGGGCCCCCATAGGACCTTGCCCTCAACATGGATCAACAATGGTAGAGAATGCTCCATCCTCCAAAGGGAGGCTGGAAAACATACTCTATGCTCCACCTGGGGAAGACGTGTCCTGATATTGGGCAGCTTGGAATGTTCCTACTCATGACGACAGAATGTGAGCTTGGATCTACAGGGATGCAGAGGTCACATAGGCTCCTAAGCTGAATATGGGCCCCAGATCATATCAAATTGATGGGGTTTACAGTCAACAATATTTATACCCCTTTTCCATATTTGGGAGCTACTCTCTTCCCTGATCCATCTTTCTGATCCTTTTTCCAGCCATGACACCATCTCCCCAGAAAATAACTAGGACCCACTTGCATATCAGATTTCAGGCTCAGGGGGAAAAAAAATTGTATAGCCACAGGCCCATTAGAAAATAACTAAAATATGCCTATGAGCTATCTACAGAATGGAGACCTCCCCAGCTCTTCATCTGCACTACTCCAGCACTACTTTAGGTTCATGATTAGTCAAAACCTTGTTTGGTTTTATATGTTAACTCTCTTGTCAACCACCAGGTTCCAGACGCTAGCAGGATGCCTACCACAATTCCCTGGACAGGCAACCCCACCAATGTGTCCTGAAGATCCAATTCCACAGATCTCCATCCCACTAGGGAAAGAGAGAGGCAGGCTGGGAGTATGGATCGACCTGTCAACACTCATGTTCAGCGGGGAAGCAATTACAGAAGCCTGACCGTCCACCTTCTCCATCCCACAATGACCTTAGGTCCATACTCCCAGAGGGTTAAAGAATAGGAAAGCTGGGAGTCAGGCACAACAGGTTAAGCACAGATGGCACAAAACGCAAGGACCAACATAAGGATCCCGGGTCGAGCCCTCGGCTCCCTACCTAAATGGGAGTTGCTTCAAAGACGATGAAGCAGATCTGCAGGTGTCTATCTTTCTCTCCCCCTCTCTGTCTTCCCCTCCTCTCTCCATTTCTCTCTGTCCTATCTAAAGACAACATCAATAACAACAACAATGAAAAACAACAAGGGCAACAAAAGGGGAAATAAATAAATATAAAAAAATAGGAAAGCTATCAAGAAAGCGGGTGGGATACGGAGTTCTGGTGGTGGGAATTGTGTAGAGTTGTACCCCTCCTAGGTTTTGTCAGTGCTTCCTTTCTATAAATAAAAAAAAAACTGAGGGGATATGAGTAGTCACTTCTATAAAATTTGTGTGTACATTAGAGTACATTCAAGCCCTATACTCTAATAAGTAAGTGACCACCCCAGCTACTATGTATGAATTATATGGAAACCACTAAAAACCACTCAGTGAATTCTTTTTTTTTAATTTCTTTATTGGGGGATTAATGTTTTACATTGGACAGTAAATACAAACGTTGGTACATGCATAACATTTCTCAGTTTTCCACATAACAAGCCCCACTAGGTCCTCTGTCATCCTTTTTGGACCTGTATTCTCCCCACACTCACCCGCCCACCCCAGAGTCTTTTACTTTGGTGCAATACACCAACGCCAGTTCAGGTTCTACTTGTGTTTTCTCTTCTGATCTTGCTTTTCAACTTCTTTTTTTATGATTTTTTATTTATAAAAAGGAAAAATTGACAAAACCATAGGATAAGAGGGGTACAGCTTCACACAAATCCCACCACCAGTCCTTCGTATACTAACCCCTCCCCTGATAGCTTTCCTACTCTTTAACCCTCTGGGAGTATGCATCCAAGATCATTGTGGAATGCAAAGGGTTGAAGGTCTGGCTTCTATAATTGCTTCCCCACTGAACATGGGTGTTAACAGGTCGATCCATACTCTCATCCTATCTCTCTCTTTCCCTAGTGGGGAAGGGCTCTGGGGAAGCGGAGCTCCAAGGCACATTAGTAGGGTTGTCTGTCCAGGGAAGCTTCACCTGCACTATTCCAGCTTTTCAACTTCTATCTGAGTGAGATCATCCAATATCTAACCTTCTGTTTCTGATTTAACTCACTTAACATGATTTCTTCAAACTCCATCCAAGATGGGCTGAAAACAGTGAAGTCACCATTTTTAAGAGCTGAGTAGTATTCCATTGTATATATAGACCACAACTTGCTCAGCCACTCATCTGTTGTTGGACACCTACCTGGGCTGCTTCCAGGTGTTGGCTATTACAAATTGTGCTGCTAAGAACATAGGTATACACATATCTCTTTGGATAGGTGTGTTGGGTTCCTTAGGATATATCTGCAGGAGAGGAATTGCAGGATCAGAGGGTAGGTCCATTTCTAGCCTTCTGAGAGTTCTCCAGACTGCTCTCCACAGGGGCTGGACCCACTGACATTCCCACCAACAGTGCAGGAGGGTTCCTTTGACCCCACAACCTCTCCAGCATTTGTTGATGCTAACTTTTCTGACATATGATATTCTCACAGGAGTAAAGTGGTATCTCATTGTTGTCTTTATTTGCATTTCTCTGATAATCAGACTTGGAGCATTTTTCATGTGTTTCTCGGCCTTTTGGATCTCTTCTGTGGTGACTATTCTGTCCATTCATGTCCTCTCCCCATTTTTGGATGGGGTCATTTGTTTTCTTGTTGTTGAGTTTCACAAGATCTTTATATATTTTAGTTATTAAATTCTTGTCTGATGTATGGCATGTAAAGATTTTCTCCCATTCTGTGAGGGGTCTCTTTGTTTGGGTATAGTCTCTTTTGTTGTGCAGAAGTTTTTTTTTTATTTTATGTAGTCCCATAGGTTTATGCTTGCCTTAGTCTTCTTTGTGATTAGATTTGTTTCATTGAAGATGCCTTTAAAATTTATGTGGAAAAGAGTTCTGCAAATATTTTCCTCTAAGCATCTGATAGTTTCTGGTCTAACATCCAAGTCCTTGATCCACTTGGAATTTACTTTTGTGTTTGGTGAAATATAGTGGTTCAGTTTCATTCTTCTGCATGTTTCAACCCAATTTTTCCAAAACCATTTCTTGAAAAGACTCTCCATTCCCCATTTAATAGTCTGAGCACCTTTGTCAAAGATTAAATGTCCATAGGTGTGGGAGATACTCCTGGGTTCTCAATTTTATTCCACTGGTCAGTGTGTATATTCATGTTCCAGTACCAAGCAGTTTTGATTACAATGACCCTATAATATAATTTGAGATCTGGGGGTGTGATGCCTCCAGTTCTGTTCTTTCTTCTCAAGATTGTTCTGGCAATTCTAGGTATTTTCTCATTCCAGATAAACATTTATAGTTTTTGTTCTATTCTAAAAAATTTAATTGGGATCTTGATGGGGATAGCATTAAATCTGTATATGGCTCTGAGTACAATTATTCATTTTGATGATGTTAATTCTTCCAACACATGAACATGAAATATCTTTCTTTGTGCCTTTTTCTATATCCTTAAATAGTGACTCATAATTTTCAGTATACATGTCTTTCACTTCTTAGGTTAGGTTTATTTCTAGATATTTTATTGTTTAATTGATTTTTGGATTTCTTCTTCTGTTACCTTAGTGTTTGCATAAAGGAATGCCACTGACTCTTACAAGTTATTTTTGTAGCCTGATACCTTATTATATTGCCTGACAATTTCCAAAAGCTTTCTGCTAGATTCTCAAGGTATTTCTATGTATACTACCATATCATCTTCAAATAATGAGAGTTTGACTTCTTCTCTTCTAATATGTACCCATTTAATTCCTTGCTCCTGCCTCATTACTATGGCAAGAACTTCTAACACTAGTAACAGTGGTTTGAGCAGCCCTGTCTAGTACGTGATCTGAGGGGAAATGCTTCCAGTTTTTCAAAATTGAGTATGATGTTGGCTGTGGGTTTGCTATATATGGACTCCACTATCTTGAGGAATATTCCATCTATTCCTATTTTTTGTAGTGTTTTGATCATAAAGAGATATTGTATTTTTTTCATATTTTCTAGTTCCTCTTTGTTTAATTTTGGAAGTTTTTTTTTATTTATAAAAAGGAAACATTGACAAAACCATAAGATAAGAGGGGTACAACTCCACACAGTCCTCACCATCATAACTCTGTATCCTATCCCCTCCCCTGATAGCTTTCCTATTCTTTAACCCTCTGGGAATATGGACCCAAGGTCATTGTGTTACGCAGAAGGTTGAAGGTCTGGCTTCTGTAATTGCTTCCCTGCTGAACATGGGCATTGGCAAGTCAATCCATCCTCCCAGTCTCTCTCTCTTTCCCTAGTAGGGTGGGGCTTTGGGGAAGCAGAGCTCCAGTACACATTGGTGGGGCTGTCTGTTCAAGGAAGTCTGGCTGGCATCCTGTTAGCATCTGGAACCTGGTGGTTGACAAGAGAATTAACATACAAAGCCAAACAAATTGTTGACCAATCATGGACCTAAAGGCTGGAATAGTGCAGATGAAGAGTGGGGGGGGGGGTACTCCATTTTGTAGATAGCTAGTAGGCATATATTAGTTATATTTTAATTATATATTTAGTTAATATATAGCCTGTGGCTATACTATTTTTTTTCCCTGAGCCTGAAATCTGATATACAGGTGGATCCAAATTATTGTCTGGGGAGATGATATCATAGCTGGAAAAGGAACAGAAAGGTGGATCAGGGAAGAGAGTACCTCCCTAATATGGAAAAGGGGTGTAAATATTGTTGACTGTAAACCCTATCTATTTGATTTGGTCTGGGGCCCATATTCAGTTTAGGAGCCTATGTGACCTCTGCATCCCTGTAGATCTGAGTTCACATTCTGTGGTCATGAGTAGGAACATTCCAAGCTGCCAATATCAGGACCCATCTTCCTCAGGTGTAGCACAGAGTATGTTTTCCATCTTCCTTTTGGAGGATGGGGAACATTCTCTACCACTGTTGATCCAAGTTGAGGACAAGGTCCTATGGGGGCCCATAAAGGGGTCTATTTTGTTGTGCCTTAATTTTGGAAGTTTATAGGTATCTAGGAACTCATCCACTTCTTACAGGTTCTCTAGTTTGTGACATATAGTTGCAAGGCAATTCTTAAATAGCCCTTAAAATATAAAAATGTTTGATTAGGTATTTTATGGTGTCTTTTTTTAGGTCTTTCTACTTGCTTGCTGCATTTACTCACTCACTGCAAACTATTATGCACTATTGTTATAAGTTATATATTTCCCCCAATTTATGCATATATGTGTACATAAGCCCTATCTCATAGGCCCTGGTCTATATCTAGATTCTGAGACTTTGTTAGGAAGCACACCACCTGAAATGGAATTAAGGAGTCCTATGAGCTGAGAAAGGTCTCACCAGTAGAAAGATCTTAAAAAGATACCTAATCAGGAGTCAGGCAGTAGCGCAGCAGGTTAAGCGCATGTGGCGCAAAGCCCAAGAACTGGCGTAAGGATCCCGGTTCGAGGCCCCGGCTCCCCACCTGCAGGGGAGTGACTTCACAGGTAGTGAAGCAGGTCTGCAGGTATCTGTCTTTCTCTCCCCCTCTCTGTCTTCCCCTCCTCTCTCCAATTCTCTCTGTCCTATCCAACAACAACGACATCAATAATAACAACAACAATAAAAAACAAGGGCAACAAAAGGGAATAAATATTTTTTTTAAATTTCTTTAAAAGATACCTAATCAAATAGTTTCTACTTGGACCTAGATACCCTCCTCACCTACTTCCTATTTCACTTCCCACAATCACTCCAATGCTAAGCTTGTCAGACAAAGTAAGAATTAAAAAAGCTGGGTATGGGCAAGAGACTGGCATACTTTACTTATGGCTCTTTGGTCACTACCAGGCCACCCCATCACCTGGAGCCCTAGTCAGGGAGTCCTGGGATTCCCACACAGATATGATGGGCCTAGACCTCTAACAGATCCCTCTCTCCACTATCACTGGTCATCTCCATCAAGAAGAACATAATGAACCCCCTAGGGAGCCCCTCTAGAACCTTGCCCTCAATGTGGATCAACAAGTGTAGGGATTGTTCCATTCTCCAAAGGGAGGGTGGGCAACATATTCTAACACTCAAGGAAGATGAGTCCTAAAATTAGTGCAGCCTGGAATGTTCCTAGCCATGACCACAGAATGTGAGCTCAGACCTACAGGGATGTAGAGGTTACATAGGCTCCTGTGCTGAATAGGGGTCCCAAATCAAACTAATGGAGTTTACAGTTACCAATATTTACATGCTGTTCCCGTATTTGGGAGCTACTCTTTTCTCTGATCCAGCTTTCAAGCCCTTTTTCCAACTATGATACCATCTCCCCAGACAATAACTTGGGTCCACCTACATATTAAATGTCAGGCACAGGCAAAAAACTAGTAAAGTCATGGGCCCCTTGGAATATACCTAAAGTAGACCTACTAGCTTCTTCCAAAACAGAGACCCCAAATCTTCAACTGCAATATTCATGCCTTTAGGTTGATGATGAGTCAACAATTGTGTTTTATATCTTAACTCTTTTTCAGCTCCCAGGTTCCAGATGATGAGGTCAACTGGACTTTCCTGGGTAGAGGACCCCACCAATGTGTCCTGAAACCCACCTCCCCAGAGCCCTGCCCTACTAGGGAAAGAGAGAGACAAGCTGGGAGTATGGATCAAACTGCCAATGCCCATGTTCAATGGGAGGAAACACTCACAAAAGACATGTCTCTGATATCTGATTACTGTAAAAAATGGCAACTAATCCCTAGCACTGCAAAAACGGTATCATCTGTTTTCCATCTACACCATGCCTCGCCCTCGCATGAGCTTAATGTGCAGCTTGATGATAGGAGAATGCGGCATGAAGCCCAGCCAGTCGATCTTGGTGTTACTCTCGATCGCACTCTGTCATTTCACGAACATCTCATAAAAACTGCAGCAAAGGTGGGCGCGAGGAATAACATCATTGCAAGACTGGCCAGCTCCTCATGGGGCACGAGCGCTTCCACACTATGATCATCATCTCTGGCATTATGCTATTCCACTGCAGAATACTGTGCCCCAGTATGGTTCCGTAGCCCCCATGTCCACTTGGTCGATTCCAAATTATATTTCTCCATGAGGATAATTTCTGGAACCATCCGTTCCACCCCAGTTCCATGGCTGCCAGTTCTTAGCAACATCGCCCCGCCAGATATTCGTCGGGATGCGGCATCATCTAAGTTCATTTCCCACGTCTATGCTCAACCGGACCTGCCAATATACTCGGATATCTTCGCCCACCCTGTTCAATGCTTGACGTCTCGTCATCCAATCTGGTCTCCTATGCCTACACTGAACTTCTCTGTTCCAGTCTCTTGGAAACAGAGTTGGCAGTCAGCTGAAGTAAAGAACAAACACCTCATCACAGACCCCTGCAAGCGTCAACCCGGCTTTGACCTAGCACGTTATGATTGGGCCCTCCTCAATCGCTGTTGAACAGGCCATGGCTCGTGCGCCGCTATGTTCCATCGCTGGGGAGCCAGAGATGACCCGAACTGCCCCTGCAGCTACAGACAGACTATGACCCACATAGTCAATGACTGCCACCTCTCCAGATGCAAAGGAGGTCTCGAAACTTTACATCAGGCTCAACCTGACGCTGTTGACTGGATACGGAAGAAGGGCAAATGCTAGAAGAAGAAGTGGGGAAGCAATTACAGAAGCCAGACCTTCTGTACCCTATAAAGATCCTGGGTCCATACTCCCAGAGGGTTAGTAGGAAAATTTTCAAGGGAGGGGATGGGATATGGATTTCTGGTGGTGGAAACTGTGTGGAATTGTACCCCTCTTATCCTATGGTCTTGTCAATATTTCCATTTTAAATAATTTTCAAATTTATATATATATTGCTTTAATAGATAGGCACAGTCTCTCATTTCCCCCTTGACTGGTGTCTAGGAGACACAAGTTCCCAATGTCCTTCTGTGCGGTCCCTTTCCCTCCCCACAAACAGACCAAAAAAATACATTAATTGTTAGCTCTTAAAATGAGTTGTCTTACTTTGTGAGAACAATGGTGATTATTATCATTAGGAAGTGGGAGGATGTGGACAGGGAACCTTGATGGTGGATTCTCTCTCTCTCATCTTTCCATCTCTCTTTTACTCTAAATCTCCAAATAAAAATACATAAAAAGTGTTCTTACTTGCAGATTAATATTGCCAATATATGAAATATAAGCAAGTGTTGAGAAAATTGCACACTGGTTATATAAAAGGACTTTCATGTCTGAGGCACCAAAGATCCTAGGTCCTAGGTTCAATCCCCATCACCATAAGCCAGAACTGAGCAATAGCCTGATTAAAAATTAACAGATTAATTAATTATAATATAAGAAAACCCATTACAAAACTATTGTCATTAATGAGATGTTGGTGTAATGGCAATATACAGATATATAATATATAATAGACTGAAATGTACAAATCATCATGCTTCCTATTAAAAAATGAAAAAAAATAGTTGAGAGGTTTTTCATTTCAAGATGATGAACTAAATATTTACTTTAGCCTCACTCTCTCTTCCAAGATAGGACGTGAAGACAAAGGAGGGACAACCTGTCAGAGCAAAAACAACAGTGAGAGAAAAGTATTCTGAAAGAATAGACTGTGAAACAAGTCTCTTGTGGATATGTAATGAAAATGAAGACTAAGAGCAGAGGAAGCCAAACCTCAGTCACATGGAGTTGCGAGAAGAAGGAAAGAAAACAAGGAAGAGGAAGCTAATCACCCAGAGACCCCAGATGGGCTCATTAGCAGGTGTAGACGGTGGGTGTGAGAACTGGGAACGAAACCAGCAAAACTAAATTAAACAGCTAAACAATTGGCTCACTTCTTAACAGAACACAATTTTCCAACCCTGACCCTAGGGACAATCTAGGCAATGGAACTAGTCACTAATAAAAGCATTCAAATAGCCTACAAAGATAGGTCTCCACTGTGAGTGCCTGACATTCATAAGTCAACCCTAGCACATTTGCATATCTAGAAACACTCCTCCAGTGGCAGGACAGACTTCCTATTCACTCATCCTGAAACAAAATCTCACCTCTACCCACAGATCTGTACAACTTTTCCCACAGGGAAGACACCTACCAAGAAAAGGGACTGGCAGAAAAACTGCCCACCATTCTGGTATCCAGTGTAGTAATAAACAAGAAAAGAAAAGAAATACTCAAAAAATTACTGACAGATTATTTACATAACAGAACTTAAAGGATTACATTCTGCAGCATGTAAGTATAATTATATTAGTAAACAAGGCTCAACCTGACGCTGTTGACTGGCTACGGAAGAAGGGCAAACGCTAGAAGAAGAAGTAAACAAGGCATAACATTAAACAAACAGCATGTTATAAAATGAACTGAGTCTAAGGAAAATATCACTGGCTGAAATGAAAACAGTTAAAATGAGCATTCAAAGACAAAATAGAGGATATGTTCAAAATACTGAAATAACGCAGTAGGAGAAATACAGAACAGCAGCAACGGAAGAAACAGAAGGTTTGTCTGATGGTCAAGTGGTAAGAGTTTTCTGAAAAGAAAATGACATGAAAGAGAAATAATAGAATTATTTATGAGTATGTAACACACATCCAGAGGAAAGCCAAGAAAAAAATGAGTGAAATAAGATGCATATCTATAGCATCTTAGTATAAAAGTACAAAAAGAAGGGTGAGGGTGTAGCATAATAGTTATGCAAAGAGACTCTCATGCCCAAGGCTCTAAAGTTCTATGTTCAGTCCTCCCAACTGCCATTTCATTTGCATTGTGTTTTGTTTTGTTTTGTTTTTCCTTCTATATGGAACTGGAGAAAGCAGCAGTAAATTATACAGTTATATTTTTCATTTTGCTTGATGTATTGCTATGTAAGAAATTATGTAGCTAAATATATAAAAGACAACTTAAGCAAATGTAGAGAAAACAAAGTCCTTAGGAGGAAAAGCAACAAAAATGTGCAGAGTACACATATTTGAAAGTATCGATTATGCATGACCAATAAGGGTGATCTTTATTCTACAGTAGATAAACTGGAGAAACTATTATACTTCCTATTCTCAGGGTGGCTTTTTTTCTTTGTACACTAGAGTTTTAATATATTTTTAAGTTAAATTATAAAACTCAAGCAGAACACCACTGTAGTCATTTTCTATTACTATAGAAAATTTAAGAAAATCTTGCCAATCACTGCCTACATACAATTTTGTAAAGTGTGAGCACCACTTTAATGAGAAAGTAAGTTGAACAGCTATCAAAGAAAAGAAAGTCAGCAAATGTAGAATTCTTTCTACATTATACCTAAAATGTTAAAATTAGAACACAATGTTCTTATGTTTCCTTTCACTGTTAAATGAGGCAATGTGTTGTTGTTTTTTTCCTTTTTGCTATTTTAACAGCAAATTAGTAATTAGAAAAAAATGAATTTTTAAGGAAAATTGAAATCTTGAGTAAAAGCTCAGTTTAAGTGTATAAGGGAGCATATCAAGAATACATCAAGCAAGATGAAAAATATAACTATATAATTTACTGCTGCTTTCTCCAGTCCCATATAGAAGGGAAAAAAAAAACACAATGCCAAATGAAATGAAATATGGTAGTGTAATTTACAAGGTGAATATGATATTTAGGAATGTTAAATTTTTTACAAGTACTATAAAGTGAGAAACTGTGAAAGAAAATTCCTGAAATGTTACAAAACATGCTGCAAGCTCAAATTTTAAAGCATTTCATCATCAAATCTCAAATGATATATTTTAGAGTGTGAAATAAGCTCCTTGTAAAATAATAATCTAATATAAGATAATGTTGTAATATGAAAATAACAAAGTTCAAGAATTTAAGACCCAAGAATGAACTGTACATCTGCCAATTATTAGCTGAGTGACTTTGGAAATTTCTAAATTACTTGAGACATATTTACTTAATCTGTAAATTGGAAGTACTAATTCTTAGCATAAAGGACAACTTGACAAAATTAAGTCAGAATAGGCACAATTCTAACGGAAGCCTGAGACAAAAGAGCCACACTTCCCCATAAATACATTTCTATTACGGACATATTTCATACTTTTAAGTTACATTCAAATCACTTCACAAAGTAGCTATTTTCTCACATCTGAAAAATATAACTTCCATTCGAATTCTTCTTGAGAATCTGCATGTCAGAATAAAAATCAAAGGTTATCACTACCATGATCTGGGTGCTGAAGCCCACTTACTCTGCCTTCTCTAAAACTTCCTTTTCACACCTATGAAATAATGATAATAATATCTAAATGTTTTAAATGTTGGAAGCACTGAAAGAGATGTGCATATAACACTTTCATTTTAACTTTTTAAAATTTATCATTCACCAGGCACTATGTGAAGATTTGAATATACCAAACTTTACATAAAATGCATTACACGAGCTAGATCACATGCCAGTTATTATTTTAATCTTCTTTCAAAGCATCAAAAAGGCAAGTCACATCAACCATAGAGCAAGTGACACAAGTGATAACTCGAGTGATTTTGCTACAAAAATTACCAACTTCTCTTTTAATTTCTGCCACTGTATAAAAAATTGCTATATATTATGTCTGCAAATCCAACAAGATAAGTCTAACTAATTACTGAGTTTCTTCTGTATATCATTGGAGGCATAACAATAAACAAAATATGTAAAACTCCTTGGTCTCATAGAACACAGAGAAATTGGCCACATATCACAGCACAGGACAATAATTAGAGAGTTAAAATCCAAGTGCAGCACCCCAAAACGTAGAACTGTTCAACTAGTACAACTAACCAGTTGTAGTCATCACAAAGAAAATGTATAGGAATAAAAACTTGGTAAGCATGGAGATAATTTCCATACTGTCAGCCTTCCTGCTCTGATACAAAATCTATTCTGATCAGACATGGTAACCTTGCTCTACCTGCCTGTTATCTTAGCAAGGTTAATCTACATCCAAAATAATTTTAAACAAAAAATGGGATTGCATTACTTTCCAGGGATGTAATGCACTCTCACTTAATCTTCCCTCTGATAGTAATAAGCCTTAAAAATATAGAGAGAGTTGGGCGGTAGCACAGCGGATTAAGCGCACGTGGCATAAAGCGCAAGGGCCGGTTTAAGAATCCCGGTTCGAGCCCCCGGCTCCCCACCTGCAGGGAAGTCACTTCACAGACACTGAAGCAGGTCTGCAGGTGTCTGTCTTTCTCTCCCCCTCTTTGTCTTCCCGTCCTCTCTCCATTTCTCTCTGTCCTATCTAACAACAACGACATCAATAACAACAGTAACTACAACAATAATGAAAAACAACAAGGGCAACAAAAGGGTAAATAAATAAATATTATTGAATCATTTCTTATGAAGATTTTGCTTCTATAAACTTATTTTACCCATAAGTGAAATACATAATTTACAGTTTAAAATAACTTTGAGCCTACGAGAAAAATATGAGAATAAATATAGTCTCTCAGAAAAATATAAACCACCCTCGACAATTAAGCACGTGTCAAATCAGTAATCATTTTAAACTCAAATATCCTTGTCCCGTTATAGACATATCATTTTCATTGAGTCATATTTTTTAATGTATATCTTTACTAAATGTTTACTTAGAAAGACAAAAGCACAGAGAAAAATTTTCTGATTTGTTTTCAGTGCAAGCGACCATCGGTTGTTCTTTCATATACACTAAAAAAGGTTACATTATTATATATGCCCTAGAATAATGCACTGTCATATAATTTATTCAAAACCATGACATATAATAATCTTAATCTACAATGACAGAGCCAGGCCTCACTGTGAATATCTGGTGATATTAACCATGAAACCTAGCTCAAGAGAGGCCTCTACTGGTCATCAGTAATTACTAGCTCCCCTTCAACACCCAACCCCCACGCTCAGAGCAAGGCTCTTATTTTGAGGCATTTTCAATTCTCTCCCCTTGTTCACCAGATTTAAAAATCCTCAAGTAAATAATATTTAATCTGCGAATTATCAGATTAAGTTCAAAAAATAAACCAAAAAAGAAGTATATAATGGTAGTAATAAACCACTACAAATTCTTTGGAAGTAAAGTCCAAGCCCTCCAAAATCAAATTTCAAAATAAAATCAAATTCTCAATTTATAAAACCAATTCATGACAAAATTCATTATTAGCCATCATGAAATCTATGGAAATCTACACTTATCCTTGAAAATAAAACCTTTAAAGGCTAAAAAAAAAAATGAATTAAAGTAATAAAATATATATGTTTTCGTGTTTATCATCAGTGAAGATAAATATATTCCTTAAACACAATTTTAAATATTCAAAAATATGCTAATTAACACAAGATGCCAATATATATGCGTTAATTAACACCAGATGCAAATACAAAGACTAAGCAAACCCGCATCCAGATGACTAAATTTTAACTTCTTCCCAATTCTGTTCCTACAATAATCGTTTCCTTTACAACTGAAGGACTCTCTGCTCCCAGTACCACCCTGGCCTCAACACTTTCCTCATCATTATCCATGGTCTCCAAAAAAAAAAAATCCCCTTAGTAGCCAAATAGAGAGAAATAACAAGAACAAAAGATGTTCCATCTAGAAACACAAAGCCCTCCCTCTTAACTAAGGTCACTTTCTCACACCACAGCTGAATTACCACCTACTCACCTAATTTTTCCTATACTGTTGTACACTTGATCTTACCATCAAAATATTGGGGACTACAGATGCTTCATGATGTAGTCAGAGAACAGTCATATGGATTTACAGACACATCATCTTTTACTACATAATTTAAGTTTAAAAGAGAAAGGAGAAAAAAGGAAAGAGAGAAAGGAAGGAAGGAAGGAAGGAAGGAAGGAAGGAAGGAAGGAAGGAAGGAAGGAAGGAAGGAAGGAAGGAGGTGGGGCCCAATGTTTGTAAGTGCTTCAGTCACAGTTGCCAAGGAATGGAAACAGCTGAAAAGTTCATGGACAGAACTTATTGCACCAAACCAGAGGACTCTTGGGAGGGAGGTGGGAGGTGGGAAATGACCTGAGTTGGGGGTAAGAGTGTTTTGCGCCATTCCTTGCTGTTGTTAAAACAGTAATAAAAATCAGCCTCTCAAATACATTCAAAAGGAAATCAGAAGATTACTTCCAGTGGTTGAGGATGGGAGCAGAAGAAGAACTGTGCAAGAGTGGCTTGTACTAGAGTATATTTGAACAAATTAAAAAATCCTGATCACAGCTGCAATGAATGTAAAAATCATAGGTTATTCCTGGAAGCAGCAAGAAAATCAAAGGGAACACGTCCAGTCTGACCTCTTCCAACTCAGAACTTGATGGCAGTGACCCACCTGCACTGTAGACAAGGAAATGAGAGAAGAAAGGTTCTGAAAAGATCAAATTTATATAATAAGGTCTGACGAGTAAAGCATGTGTTCTTGATTCATGAGAGAATATTTCAGTTACAAAATTTGGTCATCTGGATCCCAATGCAGAGCTGGCGATCATGTAACACCAAAAAAAAAAAAGATAAAATTCACATTTAAGAAATATTTTAAAACCATGGTAGTCAAGCACAGAAAGGAAGAAAGTAAACAATATAACTCAATAAATAACAAATGTCTTGATACAGTACACTTCACCTTCATTAGAACTGAATTAACTTTAAAAAGATGAAATTATCTGTGTTCAATTATCCTTGACAGAATATAAGTGGGAAAGGTTTAAAAAATATACGCAAAAAGTTAAGAAGTCTGTTTAAAAAAAAACTTTTAAACAGAATAGAAACACTCATCTATGTAGAAGACACAATCATCATGAAGACTCCTTTCTCACAAGTTACAGATAACTGTGATTTACTATATCTGCTTTTCAGAACAGATAAATTGGCCCTATGTTAATATGAATTCAGATGAATAATTTATACATACTATTATGAAAAGTGAGCAATTATTTAAAAAGGAAAAAGTTCAAACTAAAACACAGACTTATAAATAAATATTTCAACTTAGAATAAATTAGTGACTTTATTCAGGAACAATATTATACTATTGCTTTTTAAACTTTTATATAAGCAAAGGTGAGCAAATTTTAAAGCATTTCAAAATCATGACAGTCTTCATAACATGTTGTCAAACTTTATCTTACTTCTTTTCATAATTTTTCAGGAAATAGTTACTGAACACTAGTCTTATGCCAGGCACTGTATCTGGTACTAAAAATTCACTAATGAGCCAACAGCCATAAAGCCCTCATAAGCCTAGTAGGTAAAGAAATAACAATATGAGTAGTAACATTGCATAATATGCCAGGTGATGTTAACCTCTCTAAAGAAAATGGTGAAACGGGAGTCTTGGTAGGAGAGACGGGATTCAATTTTAAGTAATGTTAAAAAAGGATGACAGAGGACCTAGTGGGGGTTGTATTGTTATATGGAAAACTGGGAAATGTTATGCATGTACAAACCATTGTATTTACTGTCAAATGTAAAACATTAATTCCCCAATAAAGAAATTTAAAAAAAGAAATTTTATTGAGAATTTTCCCCAAATTAAATATTCCTACTTTGTGACCCAGCAATTCGTCTCCTAAGCATCTATCCAAAGAATACAAAAACACTTATCTAAAAAGATCTGTGCACACCCATATTCATAGCAGGGCTATTTGTAATAGGCACTATTTGAAGTAACCCAAGTGGTCAACAGATGAATGTTTATAGAAGTTGTGACATACACTTGAGGAGGATGGGTCTTAAATTGAGTGCAGCCTACAATGTTCCTTGCTATGACCGTGGAATGTAAATAGTAAGCTCAGATCTACAGGGATATAGAGGTTATAGAGGCTCCTGTATTGAATATGGGCCCCAGATCAGATTGATGGGGTTTACAGTTAATGGTATTTATATACTTTTCCCATATTTGGAAGCTACTCTCTTCCCTGGCACAGCTTTCTAGTCCTATTTCCAACTGACACCATCTCTCCAAACAATACCTTTAGCCCACCTGTATGTTAGCAGTTGGGCTCAGGCAAAAATTAGTGAAGTCGTGGGCCCCTTGGAACATACCTAAAATAGACTTCCTAGCTTTTTCCAAAATGGAGACCCCAAATCTCATCTGCTAGTCTTACCTTTAGGTTCCTGATTATTAAACAATTTGTTCTGCTTTATATCTTAATGCTTTTCAGCCGCCAAGTTGCAGATGTTACCATGACTCCAACCTGACTTCTGGACCTCACCAATGTGTCCTGGAACACACCTCTCCAGAGCCCTGACCCACTACAGAAAGAGAGGAACAGGCTGGGATTATGGATCTACCCGCCAATGTCCATATCCAACGGAGAAGCAACTACAGAAGCCAGACCTTCCACCTAACGCATCCCATAATGATCCTGGGTCCATACTCCCAGAGGGATAAAGAATAGGAAAGGTTTCAATGGAGCAGATGGGATACGGAACTCTGGTGGTGGAAATTGTGTGGAATTGTACCCCTCTTATCCTATGGTCTTATCATTATTAAATCAATTTTTTAAAGTTATGGCATATATACACAACTGACTATAACACATCTACAAGAAATAACAACACACTCTCTTTTGCAACAACATGAATGGAATTAGAGGGAATCCTGTTGAGCAAGATAAGCAAGAAGTAAAAGGATGAATTCTGGATAATTCTGTTCATAGGTGGGATCTAAGAAAGAAAGCAAAGGGATAGGGTGATGTCCCCAGTAACCCCTGCAGGGAGAAAGCTTCATGAATAGTAAAACAGTGCTGCAGGTGTCTATCTCCCTCCTCCCTCTCAGTTTATCTCCATCTCTATTCAATAAATAGATTAAAATTTTTAAATTAAAATTCTTCAAAAAGAAAAGAACAATTCCTGAGGGGGTTCTGGAGGTGGTTGGGAGGTGGAGTATGGAATTTGATAAAAAGTAGGTAAGATGTAAATGTTGGTAAGGAATGTGAGTTTGCCAATGGATTTAATAGGAAACCACTGCAGGCTTTTGAGACTAGAAGGAAATGCATGACTCACATCTGAAAGTATTGACCCTGCCTGTGGTAAGGAAGAGTTAAAAGTAGAGACAGCTGTGAGGAGACTGTGGCCAAATCCCAGGTGAGAAATGTCGGTGGTTTGGCTCAAGAACTAAGGTAATAACGGTGGTTAGCTTTTGGACACATTGTTTTAGTTAAGCCAGAGGGAAATCTGCTCTGAAATTTAATGTGAGAAATGAAAGCCTGAGAGGAGAGTAATTAAGAAGACTCCAAGGCACAGAGTAAACTCTCAGTTGTTTTAGTAATTAGCACGATTTAATCTTAAATTACAGTGTAAAGCATGTCAGACTGTGTTAATTTTCTCTATTAACACATGGAAATCATCTATACCTTGAAAAAAATCTTTTACAGTGCTGTATATGGTTGATTCTAAGTGGTAATGTGCTTCTAGAAATCTTGAGTTTCTTTCAAAGTCTGTCATTTTCCCGTAAGAATCAAGTTCTTGAACCAATAAAATAGCTTACCTGGATAGTGCTCTTGCTTTACCAAGCCCATGAAACAGGTTCAACCCTGGCCATTCTGTTGCTAACATTCTAACTCATTTTTCATACTGAATAGGCTCTGCTTCTCAGCTGGCAAATCCATGAGAGCCCACAACACCCTATTCTTTCTCATGGGTAGAATTGGGAAATGCAGCTCTGTTTACATGTTCGTGTTCGGTATCGTGTGAGAGCTGAGCTGGATTATGAAGAGAAACTAAATAAAAGGTATCAAACAAAGTTGCGTGACAAGAAGTTCCTCTTGGCTATGCACATAAAGACTCCCTTTGAGTTTATTTTAAAGGGGGGGGGGGCGTAATACAGAATAATGAAAAATAATCAATGGAGACACAGTGCTATTAATTTTTGCTTCTCATTCCATTGAATGTTTAGTTTATTCATTTTTCCTTGCCTAACAAGATTCTTAATTCTCATTCTCTGATTGATGGATATACTGCTAGTTATAGTGTTCCTGTGACATTTTTTCTTATGAACACTCTTAAACTTATCTATATGATATTTCTGTCAGGTTTACAAATGGGGGGGTTGCTAGGTCATAAGATCTGAGAAAATAATGTGAAGCTTCTCTTTAATCATTTAATGGGGGGTGGGTAATGGTCCATAATACAGTTGTTGACACATGGGTACAATTTATCATCTCCTTGTTTAATGGTTGTACTATTTAGATTCTGAATAATAATAATAAATGAGAGAGATGGGTTACTCAACAGTCCATTAAGACTACTTCTCATTTTAGCCACATTTATCTCAATGTTATTTTAATTTGCATACCCTGATGTCTAAAGAAAACAACAGAGTTTTGTGTTTCTTGACCACCTAGATATTTTCCATTTTTGGAGAACATTTTTATGGGATTTTCCCATATTTTCACTGGGATGTCATTTTCTTTTAGACTGTTAAAAGCATTTTACCTTTCTGGATATATATTTTTATGAATTCCACCAAATCTTTGGATTGCCTATATATGGAACTTTTAGGAATAAATATTAAATTTCACAAAACCCAATTTTATCAACCTTTCCTTAAGCTTTTAAACAAAAGAATTCCCATAAATTCTACTTTGCTAAGAAATGTTAATCATGAGTGGACTTTGACATTTAACAAATGATTTTCTGTATCATTTGTTAAATGTAATCAAGATTACTTCCCCTATTTACTGTTAATGCTAATCAAGATTACTAATCAAGATTACTTCCCCTATTTACTGTTAATGTGCGGGGGTTCCAAAAGCTGCTTTGTGAACTTTTATGAATTTTAGCACCTCTTGCAGATTATTATTTTTTAAATCATCTTGGTCTTTTCAAATATTGCTAGATTTGACTTCATCATGTTTGGGGTGGTGAGCATGTTCATATTTAGATTCAAAAGAAATTTCTTTTATGCTTTAACTATGTGTCTCAAGAATGAAACAGGTCTGGCCACCAATCCAGGCATCAAGCTAGAATGAACAAAGGACAGGTGGCCAGGTTGGTAGCACACATGATTGAGCACACATCTTGACAATGCATAAGGACCCAAGTTCAAATCCCGAGTCCTCACCTGCAGGGGGAAAGCTTTATGAGTAGTGAAGCAGGTCTGCCAGATGTCTCTTTGTCTCTTTTCCCCCCTCTACCGCCCTCCCTCTCCCCTCTCAACATCTAGCTGCCTCTATCAAATAAATAAAGATATTACAAAATTACAAATGACTATATCTGCTTTGCCCCTGATCTGTATAAGAATACTACCATCATCAAGTTGTCTCTTTTGCCCACTGCCAGAGTGTTAGAAGAAAAATTTACCTATTTGCAAAATTATTTCACTCACAGAAGTAAACAGACTCTAAGGCTTTGTAGGTATTATGGTAGTTAACGTTGAGATGGTGGAGGCCTAGTGCTTTAGTGGTGGGTGTGGAACTATTTTAATCTTATAATCTTATCCACCGCTATTAATCACAAATTAAAAAAAAAAATTCTGTGGTTTCCTTTCATATACTGTCCTCAACAGATCTGAAAGTTAGGCTGGCCTGATAAAAAAGAAAGTAGAAGCTGAGCTGGTAAAAAAAAAATAGTGTGCTGCTTTACCACATGCATGACCCAGATTTGAGCCTGGTGTCGTGTAGGCTGAAGTAAGTTTTGGTGCTGCAGTCTCTTTCACTCCCTCCTTCTGCCTCTCTTCTTCTCTGTCTCTATCTAGATAGTAATAATAATAATTGATTCTAAAAAAAAAAAAGAATGTATTTTGCTCAGTTTCCACTCTCTGTAAGAATCTGTTTTAAAGTGGTCCGGGAGGTGGTGCAGTGGATAAAGCATTGGATTCTCAGGCATGAGGTCCTGGGTTCAATCCCCAGCAGCACATGTACCAGAGTGATGTCTGGTTCTTTCTCTATATATATATATATATATCTCTATCTATTTCTATTTCCCCTATCTACTACCTCCTCTTAGTTACCAATTTAGAATGTTATTTTATACATGCATTGCATGTGTACCACATACATTGCATAAAGACATAATATATCCATTACCATAGCAACTATGCATTCTTTTTGGAGGAAGAAAGTATGTAACTATGTAAATAAATTTCTAATAAGATTTGCTCCTGTCCATGGACATATACTCCCTACTGTACCACGACCAAGCATCAGATCACCTTACAGAAGAAGTACCAATCACACTACTGAATGTAAATATAAACTCTGAGATAAATGGAGGATATAGGTTACAGCCAACAAGCCTGCTCTGGAGTAAAGCCTATTAGCTCCAGTTTAACCATGATTTAGAATATCTGGCAATTTGCAGAGAAAAAAAATATATCTGACTTGATTTGTAAAAGGCATTATGTTCACACAGTTATGAATAATTCAATTAGAAATGCTATTCTTATTTGTGGAAAATACAAAGACAACAAGCTTGGAATACTGCTGAAGCCAACTGTAACCACATCGAGTATTTAGATAGTGTCAAATAGTCTACAGATCATTTACTATAACAAATCTTATATTTGTCCACTAAATTATAAACAAACTTCACATAAAAGCACTCCATGCTACACTATTCCAGCAGTTACAGCTGCAGTTTATTATCATGTAATCTAAAAATAAGCCTGCAAAAGCCATTTAACCAAAAAGGCAAAGCAAAGTAAATGCAATATAAAATAACCTCTGGGGTCCTACCAGATCAAACCACAGCCAGGACTTATACACAACAGCATTAAGTGCTAATTTCTAAGGTGGTAATTTTGTATGACCCACAAATAATTATCTAGAATACAGATCTTCAATTTAAATAAATGAACAGATAAGGCCATATAAGAAAGGAAAAAAAAAGGTTAATGTTTCTCTTTTTTTAATTTCAAAATTAAGTTGTCAAATATCTCATTCATTTTAAGCCAAATCCCCTTTTATCTATTCTTTTTTTTCAGAAATACATATGCACAGTAAAGTTAAATCATGGCAATAAAAAATAATTAATTTTTTTCCAGTAGATAAAGATTTAGCAATGTATGTATATAACAGTTCTATTTTATTAATCAATAAAAGAGAGTAAATCACAGTATCACTCTGCACACAATGTGCCAGGTAACAGATTCAGGAACTCATACTAGGAAGTCCTATCCTCTTTGTGCCATCTTCTGAAACACAACTGTACTTTCTATGCTTACACTTTGAAGACTATATATATTCCTCAACTAATAAAAAAATGACAAAGTAAAACAATGTTATCATCATAATAACTTCAAAAACACGCCCAAATACAGAAGATACAATTTTTAAACATTCCGAGTTTACAGGCTTTTTTTTTTCATATCATCCTTGTTAACATGGAAGTAGATGCACTTTATTTTATATAGATGTTAATATATAAGGGATGAGTTCAGAGGACCTCACCAATGTGTCCCAGAACCCTTACATCTCCAGAACCCTACTCCACTTTGGAAAGAAAGAAACAGGCTGGGAGGTATGGAGCGACATAGCAATGTTAGTGTCCAAAGGAGAAGCAATTACAGAAGCCAGACCTTCCACCTTCTGCATCCCATAAAGAATTGTGGTCCATACTCCCAGAGGGATAAAGAATAGAAAATCTTCCACTGGAGGTATGGGACACAGAACTCTGGTGGTGGGAACTGTATGGAACTGTACCCCTGTTAGCTTGTAATCTCGTTAATCATTATTAAATCACTAGTTAAAAAACGATAAAAAAAATACAGAGATAAGTAAGTAAATAAATAGTACCTGTTATTGGGGAGATGTGAAACTGTATCCTTGAGAAAATAGTAGTTTGGGAAAGCTTCCCATCTGTAGGGGACAATGATAAAATAGAAAGAAAAAAAGAAAGGAAGGAAGAGAGAAAGAGAGAGGGGAAAAACTGGCCACTAGGAGTTGTGGATTTGTATTGCCAACACCAAGCCCAACAATAACCCTGGAGGCAATAAAAAAAGAGGAGAAGGAGGAAGAGAAGACTGATGATGATGATAATTATGATGATGATCACTAAGCTAAAAATAGCAAGACAATTGCAATTGATCAAGAAATTTGGCCCAAGATTATGAGGCGACAATATCTATACACACTATATCCATACCTTGCAAACGGTATCCACATCCCAAGGTATTATAGTCCTTAGATCAATGACTTCACAAGATACCCCAAGCTTTTCTTGAGCCATAGCAGCCACCTCCCGGATCACATGGACCTGAAATGAGAAAAAAGAAACAAAAAATGACTAGAGAGATTCAGGCCTACACATCATCACCTAGGATCCTAGTCAGGGGATCCTTGGATTCTCCCATTGGTACTATGGGCCTAGTCCTCTAATGGGATGATCCCTCCCTTATACCACCACTGGTTACTTCCATCAGGAATGCCTTCATTAGCCCTTTTGTGGGCCTCTGGAGGACCTTACCCTCACTAAAAAACTAGCAATGGTAAAAACTGTCCCACAATCCAAAGGAAGGCTGGGTCATCCTACTCTGCCACTTGCAAAGGACTGGCCCTATAGTGTGTGCAGCCTAGAATATTCTCAGCTATGACCATAGACTTTCAGCTCAGATTGACAGGGACAAAGAGATTACTCAGGTTCCTGTGCTAAATATCCAGGTCAGATCAAGGTGGTAAATAGCTAATTATCCCTATTATTTTTTTTCCAAGTTTGGGAGCCACTCTCTGCCCTAACCACTCTCTACCCTAACCCAACTTTCAAGTTCTTTTCTCCACTCTGACACTATCTTCCCCAATAATATTTCTGTTTAATATTGGCCTTCATGTTAGCTGTCAGGCTCAAACAAATATTACTAAAGTCATGAGCTCCTAAAAACATAAAGAGCAAAAAGAATTTTGGTCCATTCTCCCAGAGGAGGAATTGTTAGAGGAAAATAACTAGAGGGTTCTGAACACTAGTTCCACCTGAATCCCAAACTCTTATTACCAGGAACCTTTCTTTTTTTTAATCATCACTGAGAGACTGAGAGGAAAGAGAATCTGGAAAATAGCTGAGGAAATTAGGCCCTGTTTTCCTTAATTGAGAGGGAATAGGAAAAAGAAAAAGCACCCAGAAGCTACATGGTGTAGGTATAACTTAGAAAGGAAGTGAAGACAGGGAATTAGAAGTGAATAAAACAGGTGGTGCAAAGCGCAAGAACTGGTGTAAAGATTCCGGTTCGAACCCCAGGCTTCCCACCTGCAGGGGAGTCGCTTCATAGGTGGTGAAGCAGATCTGCAGGTATCTATCTTTCTCTCTCCCTCTCTGTCTTCCCCTCCTTTCTCCATTTCTCTCTGTCCTATCCAACAACAACAATAAGAATTACAACAATTAAAAAAGGGCAACAAAAGGGAATAAATAAATTAACATTAAAAAATTTTTAAAAAGAAGTCAATAAAAATGGGCAACAGCTTCCACATGGAGTCATCCATCTTTGCCCATATGGCTCTCCTGCTTTTCTGGTGCATGCCCTTCTTATTTTCCTGACCAAAAGCTTAAAATGCTGGGGGAGATACCCTATGAAGAATATTTTAGAGTTGGGGGCTGTGGGAGACTTTTACAATCAAATAAAATTCACTACTTTGAATCTTATAAATACAAAAAAAAAAAAAAGCATGGGGCATATACTCAGTGGAGCACTACACAGCAGTTAAAAAAAAAAAGACTATATAATGTGTCCTTTAGAACTAAAAGATGGAACTGGCAGTGATTATGATTGACAAAATAAGTAAGGAAATAAAGGACAGTTATGGGATGATTTCACTTATAAGTGGAATATAGAAAACTGAAACACATGAACCTCAAAAATGAGGGGGGAAATACATGTACACACACACATATAGTCAGTTAATATCTATGGCCTTAGAAGAACTATGGTAGGTAGGTACATAGAACTTTGGTGGTGGGAATGGTGTGGAATTATACCCCTATTATCTGTAGGTATCTCTATCTCTTTCTCTCCCTCTTCTCCATTTCTGTCTCTTAAAAAATAAATAATAAACAAATAAACAAAAGTAAAAGGAAAGAAATAAAAAAGGCAGAAAAAATGGCTACAGGGACCTATGGATTCTTCATATAGGCACTGAGACCCAGCCATAACCCTATAGTAATAGTAATAATAATAATAATAATAATAATAATAAAGAAAAAAGTAAAGTCATTGTAAGAGATACTGGTTTCAATGACATCAACACAGAGAAGGTAAATTAAGTCACAAAAATTGATGAGGTTCTCTATGGAAAGCATGTAGATAGAGAAAGAAGAACAGAAATCATGTTGTATGAAAGGAACAGAAATCTAGGAAACTTACACATGACAGACATTCCAAAGGGAAATAAAGAGTTCACTAAGAAGAAACAAAAAAAAAGTGAAAAAAGTATAATTAGAAGCAAAGCAAATCAGGAGACATATTCCAGAAGCTAGAAGAAAGGGTTTCAGAAATAGTAGTCTGTGTTATATACCCTAGAGATGTGTCTGGGTTGGATTCAACAAGGATAAGTGATGTAAGCAGAAATAGTGTTAGGAAGTTAGCAGGAACAGAATTCATAAGGTTTAAGAATAGACAGCTAACTATCTACAAAACGAAGACCCCCCCGCCCCCCGAACTCATGATCTGAACCATTCCAGCCTTTAGGTTCATGATTAGTCAACAATTTGGTTGACTCTTTTTTTCAGTCACCAGGTTCCAGATGCTACCATGATGCCAAACAGACGTCCTTGGATAGACAACCCCACCAATGTGTCCTGGAGCCCCACTTCCCCAGAGCCCTGCCCCACTAGAGAAAGAGAGAGACAGGCTGGGAGTATGGATCGACCTGTCAACGCCCAAGTTCAGTGGGGAAGCAATTACAGAAGCCAGACCTTCCACCTTCTGCATCCCTGGGTCCATACTCCCAGAGGGATAAAGAATAGGAAAGCTATCTGGGGAGGGGCTTGGATACGGAGTTCTGGTAATGGGAATTGTGAGATGTACCCCTCTTATCCTATGTTTTTTGTTTTTAATAAATAAATATTAAAAAAGAATATATGGGTATTAACAAAGTAATTAAGTTCAGTAATAAAGAAAGGAGGAGGGAGTCAGGCGGTAGCACAGCGGGTTAAGCGCATGTGGCAGGAAGCACAAGGACCCACATGAGGATCCGGGTTCCAGCCCCCGGGCTCCCCACCTGCAGGGGTGTCACTTCACAGGCAGTGAAGTAGGTCTGCAGGTGTCTGTCTTTCTCTCTCCCTGTCTTCCCCTCCTCTTTCCATTTCTCTCTGTTCTATCCAACAATGACAACATCAATAACAACAATAATAACTACAACAACAAAAAGACAACAAGGCAAAAAAGGGGAAATAAATATAAAAAAAATTAAAAAAAAAAGAAAGGAGGAAGATATACTGATATTTAAGGAGAAGAGAAAGGAGGAGGTGGGAGGGAGTGGAGAACGTGGTGACTTGCATGCACCAAGTACAGGTATAAAAATACTTCTGAAGCCTGATAATCCAGTAAGACAATATTAAATTTAAAATTTTTTTAACATTGGGAAAAAAATAAAAGTTATGGGATTCTGAATTTGGATCACTGCAGGGATCAAAAAGGCTGGCAAAATCAACTCACAAGAGATGGCAGCAAATAAGTTGAAAAAGAGCAGATGGATTCCAAAAGTCTAGAGAAACAACAAGTACTAAGGATATGTGACGTGTGCCTCAGATGGAAGGTTTTTGTTTGTTTGTTTGTTTGTTTGTTTTTCCCTCTAATTGATGGACCATTTTTCCCCACACCATTTTATTTTAATTTCTGAGGAATAGTGGGGTACAAGATTATAAGATTACAGGATATGATTTCATCACCAATGTTCCACCACCCTCCCAATGATACCTACCACAGTGCTCACAAAGTCTTAGAGATTATTTGTTTAGTTCTGGTTGTTGTTGTTGTTGTTTTGCAAATTCACATGTCTCTAATGAATGCATCTTTTGTAAACTTTGTGCATTTTTGAATAGCTTTGCCATAGGTATGCATACTAATATGACTGGAAAGCTCCCTACCTTTAATCAAAAGGCAGCACCAGATACATATGAGCAACAGAGTTCCCAGTAGAGCGTGAACATCGCCAGCTGGTATAAAGGATACTGACCTGAGTTCCCCAGGCAACAAGAGTTACATCACTCCCTTCCTGGATGACTTCAGCCTGGGATAGTGGGATTTTATAGGGTTCAACTGGAACCTGTTCCACTGAAAATAAGACAGGGAGAGAAGTGTAAGCTTACTTACTTTCTCATGTGACATTTGTACAATAGAGAATAGAAGAAGTACAATGTACACCTGTGAAAACTGTAAGCTATCCAATAGACATGGAACATAAAAAGCACTTCAAGAGAGAGCTTATGTTCACACGTATCCATAAACTACTGCAAAATATATACCTGAAAGCAGAAGTACACTAGAGTTTGCAGTGAGTACCTCCCTAACACTTCCTCTCCACTATTCCAAGCTTTGGGCCCATGATTGCGCAACAATTTGTTTGGCCTCGTATGTTAACTCCTTTTCAATCAACAGGTTCCAGATGCCACCAGGATGCTGGCCAGGCTTCCCTAGATTGAAGACCCCACCAATGCGTCCTGGAGCTCAGCTTCCCCAGAGACACACCCTACTAGGGAAAGAGAGAGGCAGACTGGGAGTATGGACCAACCAGTCAACGCCCATGTTCAGCGGGGAAGCAATTACAGAAGCCAGACCTTCTACCTTCTGCAACCCTCAATGACCCTGGGTCCATGCTCCCAGAGGGATAGAGAAAGCTATCAGGGGAGGGGGTGGGTTATGGAGATTGGGTGGTGGGAATTGTGTGGAGTTGTACCCCTCCTACCTTATGGTTTTGTTAATTAATCCTTTCTTAAATAAAAAAAAAGCACTTTAAATAAAAATTAAGGACATTAGTAATATATCAATTCATTTATTGTAACAAATTTACCAGTCAGATGTCAGAACAGAAGAAACTCAGTCTTGAAGTTTTAGAGATTTACTGACTTTTTAAAATCATATTTTCAAGAACAGAAAATTTTCTTTACATCTAAAACTGTTCTTGAAAATATAATTTTAAAAAGTCAGTAAATCTCTAAAACTTCAAGACTGAGTTAACTTCTCAGACAAATTTTCTATGAAAGAGGAATAAGGGGTTAAAAAAAAAAGAACAGGAAAATAGATAGTATGGCCAGGTATTAATGTAGAATTGATTTTTGCATCTTGCATATTTGAACATTAACAATAAATAACAGTTGAAAATACCTTAATTTCCTCCTTTTTAGATTTTTTTTTAATGGCAACAGTGACAAGACCATAGGATAAGAGGAGTACAATTCTAAACAGTTCCCACCACCAGAATTCCATATCCCATCCCCTCCCCTCATAGCTTTCCTATTCTTTTTTATTAATTCATTCATTTATTTTGCCTTTTGTTGCCCTCATTTTTTATTGTTGTAGTAATTATTGTTGTTGTTATTGATGTTGTTGTTAGGACAGAGAGAAATGGAGAGAGGAGGGGAAGACAGAGAGGAGGAGAGAAAGACACCTGCAGACCTGCTTCACCTCGAACCAGGATCCTTAGGCTGGTCGGTGCGCTTTGTGGTGTACTTAACCCACTCTGCTACCCCCCCCCCCCCGATTCCCATGCTTTCCTGTTCTTTAACCCTCTGGGAGTATGGACCCAGGGTCATTATGGGGTACAGAAGGAGGTGGAAGGTCTGGCTTCTGTAATTGCTTCCCACTGAACATGGGTGTTGACAGGTCAAGCCATACTCCCAGCCTGCCTCGCTCTTTCCCTAGTGGGGCAGGGCTCTGGGGAGGTGGGACTCCAAGACACACTGGTGGGGTCATTTGCTCAGGGAAGTCTGGCTGGCATCAAGGTAGCATCTGGAACCTGGTGATTGAAAAAAGAGTCAACATATAAAGCCTAACAAATTGTTGACTAATCATGATAGGTATTTCCAAAACAGAGACCCCAAATCTCCATCTGCAATAGTCCAACCTTTTCAAATTTTTTAAATTTCATTATGAGAAAGAGGAGGAGAGAAAACCAGAGAATCACTCTGGCACTCTGGATACTGGGGCTTGAACTCCAAAGGACTCTGGCAAGGTAGGGTAAGAGGGAGTGGAGAGAGTGCCCTGATGCATGATGGTGAAAATGTGGGGGTGTGGGGCTCAGTGAAAGTGTTTCGCAAACACCTATGACAAGAAGACACCCCAGTGTCAACAGCCATACTGTAAGCCATTACCATTCCCCCATAAAGTGAATTTTTAAAAAAATCTATAAGCCTAAAAGGCATTTTTTCAGGGCCAGGCAGTGGTGTACCTGGTTAAGTGCATACATTACCATTCGTAAGGGCCTGGGTTCAAGACCCTGATCCCCACCTGCAGGAGGAAAACTTTGCAAGTGTTGAAGTAGTGCTTCAAGTGTCTGTGTCTCTCTTCTTCTCTATCCCCCTACTTTCTCAATTTCTCTCTGTCCTGTCAAATTAAATAAAATTTAAAAAATCATTTTGGGGGGCTGGGTGGTAGTGCAGCAGGTTAAGCACACGTGGCACATAGCTCAAGGACCGACATAAGGATCCCGGTTCAAGGCCCTGCTCCCCACCTGCTGGGGTGTTGCTTCACAAGTGGTGAAGCAGGTCTGCAGGTGTTAATCTTTCTCTCTCCCTCTCTGTCTTCCCCTCTCTCGATTTTTTCTGCCCTATGCAAGCATAATAATAATAACAACAACAAGGGCAATAAAAATCGGAGGGGAAAAAATGGCCTCCAGGAGCAATGGATTCGTAGTGCAGGCACCGAGCCCCAGTGATAACCCTGGAGGAAAAAAAAAATCATTTTAAAAAAAAAAGCTCTTCTTCATAAGGAGTTCTTATAGAGCAACAACAACAACAAAAACACTGCTACAGTAGGGTAATCTACAGTATACAAGCTAAGTTTGTTTGCTCAGTATCCTGTTGCAGTGTTCATAATTGAAGTAATAATTATATAATAATAATAATAAATACTGAGTGCTTACTATATAATTATGATTCTTAAATAATGAAGTTTCTGAATCTTGTCCTGAGTTAAATGATAGGATTATTCCTTTATCCTTTTCACTTATCTTTGAATTATTTAGTGCAGTAACATTGCACTGTAAAATTATATAAGCTTCAGGTGTGCCCCATTATACATCCATGTCTGTGTCTGCAAGTCAAGGCTTTGTAAACAAACGCAAGATCGTACCACAGACACTCATTCCTTTATATATTGTCTAGGGCTGGTTTTGCCAACAGCAAAACTTTGATTCTGTAAGAGACAGCAAGGCCTTCAAGTTTAAAAACATTTAGTATATCACCCTTTACAGAGCAAGTTCTGACAACCACAATTAAGAAAAACAAATATATATATAGATATATATCTATATATCTATATATCTTTAAAGGTTAATTTTAGTCATGTGCTGATGATTCACATCCTGTATTAAAAGGTCATGTGAGGTGGGGGAGATAGCATAATGGTTATGCAAACAGACTCATGCCTGAGGATCCAAGGGTCAATCCGGCACAGTACCATAAGCCAGAGTCAAACAGCAGCATGTGGGCAGCACATTTCCATCATGTCCTCTTTGCTCTGGCAGCATGATCCAAATGCTAACTGAAAAGTCTGGATGTCAGTACACATTTGCTTACCAGTCTGTGGCCACGCTTCAAAAGCTCACTCTTTTCCACTTTGTAAATCAGGTGCCAATTGATAATTAGGAGACTACTGGAACACACAACTCTCAGTGCTGGAGCACCAAAACAAATATGTTGGCACTTGGACTCCTTTGAAAACTTGCCACTGGGTGACTGACTTCTTCACTGTACTGAATTAATTGCTCCGAATAATAACCCTCATTATTTTAACAATTGATTAAGAAACAACATGGCAAACAAAGCTTAGTCCTCCATCAAAAAAAAAAAAAATGCAGAGGATTAGGTTCAAAAAGAGTCCTACAGACAACCCCACCAATGTGCCTTGGAGCTCCGCTTCCTCAGAGCCCTTCCCCATTAGGGAAAGAGAGAGACAGGCTGGGAGTATGGATCGACCTGTCAATGCCCATGTTCAGCGGGGAAGCAATTACAGAAGCTAGACCTTCAACCTTCTGCACCCAACAAGGACCTTGGGTCCATAATCCCAGAGGGTTAAAGAATAGGAAACCTATCAGGGGAGGGGATGGGATACGGAGTTCTGATGGTGTGAATTGTGCAAAGTTCTACCCCTCTTATCCTATGGTTTTGTCAATGTTTCCTTTTTATAAATAAAGTTTTTTTAAAAAGAGCCCTATGTAAGAATAGCCAAAAGATCTTATCATAGATTTGCATTCGTTAAATCCTGAAAACAGGAGAACAAAATATAATTTTAAGAGTTTAAAATTTTTTATTATTATTATTTATTTATTAAAAGGAAACACTGACAAAACCATAGGATAAGAAGGGTACAACTCCACACAGTTCCAACCACCAGAAGTCCGTATCCCCTGATAGCTTTCCTATTCTTTAACCCTCTGGGAGTATGGACCCAAGGTCATTGTGGGATGCAGAAGGTTGAAGGTCTGGCTTCTGTAATTGCTTCCCCGCTGAACATGGTTGTTGACAAGTCGATCCATACTCCCAGCCTGTCTCTTTCTTTCTGGGGAATCGGAGCTCCAGGACACATTAGTGGGGTCAACTATCCAGGGAAGTGTGGTTTGCATCATGCTAGCATCTGGAACCTGGTGGCTGAAAGGAGAGTTAACATAAAAAGTCAAATTGTTGACTAATCATGAACCTAAAGGCTGGAGTAGTACAGATGAAGAATTGGGGGGGGGGAGAGTTTTCTCTGTTCTGTAGATAGCTAGTAGGCATATTTTAGTTATATTCCAAAGGACCCGTAGCTATACTAGATTTTTTGTTTTGTTTTGTTTTGTTTTGTTTTTTGTTTTTTCTGCCTGAGCCTGAAATCTGATATGCAGGTGGATCCTAGTTATTGTCTGGGGAGATGATGTCATGGCTGGAAAAAGGACTGGAAAGCTGGATCTGGGAAGTGAGTAGCTCCCTAATACGGGAAAGGTGTATAAATATTGTTGACTGTATACCCCATCGATTTGATCTGATCTGGGGCCCTCAGAATATAATTTTAATGTGCCCATTTACTTAAATTTAACAAACAGGTCATGTGAAAATCAAGATATAAGTCACAGGAGCTTTTAGTTATAGTGATTTAAAAGATACATATTCCAAGAACTGGCTACCAAAATTCTTTTTTTTTTTTTAATTAATCAGAAAGCTAGAAGAGAGAGAAAGAACCATACATCGATCTGATACATGTGCTGCCAGGGATTGAACTTCAGGACTTCATGCTTAGGAGTCCAACACCTTACCCACTATACTACCTCCTGGACCACATGCTACCAAAATTCTTACATTTCTCTCCCCTACGACTAACAGCTTTTCAAAAGAGCAGATGAGAAAAACTGGATCTGTGACATGCCAACATCCATGTTCAGTGGAGAAATAATTACAGAAGTCAGACCTTCCACCTTCTGCACCCTATAAAGAATTTTGTTCCAGATTCCCAGCAGGATAAACAGGAAAGCTTTCAAGGGAGGGGATGGGATGCAGAGTTCTGGCAGTAGGAATTTTGTGGAGTTGTACCTCTCTTGTCCTATGGCCTTGTCAATATTCCCATCTTATAAATAAATTTTAAAAAATTGAAAAATAATAAAAATAATAAATACTATGATAGGTAAGAAAAGAACAACAACAACAACAATTAAGGAAGCTTCCAATGGAGGGATGGGATACACTACTCTGGTGGTAGGAATTGTAGGAAATTGTAACCCTCTTATCCCACAATTATTGTGGGATCTTGTCAGTCATTATTAAATCAGTAGTAAAAAGAAAATTAAAAGGAAAAAAACTGAATCTGAAAAACACTAAGTAGATTCTTATTTTCATAGCAGGGCTAGCTGAGGTCACTTTCAAATTACCTTCTCAACAAAGCACTTGTGAGCAATCCAAGGAGAACCCCTTCAACATCAGAGAAATGCTGATATTAAAAAAAGTAAGTATAATTAAGATCAAATAGCTCACTTGGATAGTATGTTGCTTTGACATGTGCATGAATCAAATATGAGCCTGGTCCCCTCCACATAGAAGGAATCTTGGCATTATGATTTCTTTCCCTTCCTCTCTGTCTGTCTACCTTCTGGAAGGAAGGAAGGAAGGAAGGAAGGAAGGAAGGAAGGAAGGAAGGAAGGAAACAAACCTTTATAACATCAAAACTCAAATGATGTAATTTTTGCTTAAATATCAGTGAGAGAGATGTCTAACACATACTGTAAAAATTAAATTATAATTATAATTATATTGCAAATGCAGTTATATTTCTTTTTTTCAAATATTTATTTATTCCCTTTTGCCACCCTTGTTGTTTTCTTGTTGTAGTTATTATTTTTGTTATTGATGTCGTCGTTGCTGGATAGGACAGAGAGAATAGAGAGAGGAGGGGAAGACAGAGAGGGGGAGAGAAAGATAGACACCTGCAGACCTGCTTCTCCACTTGTGAAACAACTCTCCTGCAAGTGGGGAGCCAGGGCCTCAAACCGGGATCCTTACGCTGGTCCTTATACTTTGCGCCTCCTGCGCTTAACCTGCTGTACTACTGCCCAACTCCCACAATTGTATTTCTTATTAAATACACACTAAAAGACTCATAACATGAATCAGTCTATGCTTAAGCCCACTGGTCCCAATCCTCCTCTTTTCCTTCAAAATTTCTTTCTTTCTTTAATGCAGTGATAAAGAATGAACCCCATGAACTCATGGACCATATCATTAAGTATTTTCCCTGACCCAATTTTCTGATTTTTATTTTTATTCTTACTTTTGAGGAGAAAGAGAGAGAGAGAAAAAAATGAGATGACGCGATGTTTCACCATCCATACAATTGCCCAGCACTGTCCACAGTGTTCCCATGTTCAAACACAGGTAAGGAATGCACTCTACCAAGTGAGCTCTTGCAGCCCAGTCCATTTTCTTCTAATTTGTGTATTACCTTTAGGTTTACAAAAACAATTTCTAATAAAGCAGAATATGGGGCCAATACATACATACTATGCATGTGTTCATTCAATAAGTATTGTATACCCATTAGTATCATGCAAGATGCTAGAATATGAAAGTGTGCAAAAGGTTCCATGGTGTAATGGCTAGCGCTCTGGACTCTGAAAGTGCACAAAAGTAATGCAGTCCTTGAAAAGTACACATTTGGCTAGGAGTTATGAGGATGGAAAGAGCTAATCAGCAAACAAAACCATGGTACAGCACTGAAGACAAACTGGTCTACAAATGCACAGGGCCCCAACAGTCAGCTGGTAAGGATCAAAGAGGGTTTACCACCAAGAAAGCACAACTAATATAGAGAAAACAAAAGGAACAGGAGGAAAAAAAGGTGTTACAAGGAAGTAGAGATATAAAACTCTATGAGTATACTCTGATAAACATGTGTGAAACAGATTTACATGGCATTTCATTTAAAGGTGAATACTGAGGGGGCTGGCTGGTGGCACACCAGGTTAAGTGCACATAGTAGGAAGCAAAAGGGCCCGTGCAAGGATCCCAGTTTGAGTCCCTGGCTCCCCACCTGCAGGGAGGTCGCTTCACAAGTGGTGAAGCAGGTCTGCAGGTGTCTATCTTTCTCTCTCCCTCTCTATCTTCCCCTCCTCTCTCAATTTCTCTCTGCCCTATCCAAAAAAAAAAAAAAAATCGAAGAAAAATGGCCACCAGGAGCAGTGGCTTTGTAATGCACTCACTGAGCCCTAGCGATAACCCTGGAGGCAAATATATAAAATAAAATAAAATAAAATAAAATAAAATAAAATAAAATAAAATAAAATAAAATAAGGATAGTGAAACCTTATTATATTCCTAAATTCTTAGGGGGGAAAATTCAATTCCTTCAGGTTTAATATATTCATACTCATGTAATAAGAAAATAACAACTCAGTCTTAACGATACAAGTCCCCCTATGAAGCATACTGTTGCCATTACAAAGATAATAGGGTCATTTCTCTGCCCTGGCACTAATCTACAGTAATGCTTTCTCACAAATGTGAACTCAGTAGGGCTTTTCTTCATATTGTATTAAACAAGATGTTGTGATAAAACATAAATGCTCTTTTTAAAAAGAAATAGTTTTCTAAAATATGTTATTTTATGCTGCCTGATTACTAAGGGCATATTCAAAATTTCCGCACCTGAAAAAGCCTATCTTGTTTGCAGGAATAGTCTATCAGAAGAGGATGAGCAAATCCATCTACCCAAGAGCCTGGTCGCAGGCCTGTCTGCAGCTAATGAGTTTGGTGATCTCTGACAAAACATTATATTACTGTTGTGCCCCCAGCCTCCCACCTGTAAGCGGTGAAAAACAAATGTGTCATCTGCCACATGACAGGAACAAAATGAGGACACATTAGTCACTGTAGGCATCCTTTCAGCTCAAAAGAAAACAGCTTTCAATTTAAGATAATTAAGTGACAAAGTCATTAAGACCAGGAAGTATTCACTCTCAGATCAGTAGTTTTTATCTCTATTATTTACTACTTAAAAAAAAAAGATATTTAACTGTATACTACCATCTCTATATTGAAAATCGGCCTTTTTACAAATAACCTTTCAGATTTGAGGCTTTAATGATCCTGCTCTTGATAATTTATACTTCTGTACTAACAACTACTTCTGGCATTAATGAGTATGTATAACAGGAAAATGAAACACACTTTTATTCTCCACAGTTGTACCTAATCTTCCCTTTAGCTCTTTGCCTCAAATTACTGCAAAGCAGGGCCGGGTGGTGGCACACCAGCTTAAGTACATGTGTTACAATGCACCAAGGACCCAAGTTCAAGTCCCCAGTCCCCACCTACAGGGGAAATGCTTTGCAAGTGATGAAGTAGTGCTTCAAGTATCTATTTTTCTCTCTCCTTATCTTCCCCCTTCCCTCTCTGGCTGTCTCTATCCAATAAACAAAGAAAGATTAAAGAAAAAAAATTTTTAAGCCTTAAAAATTACTGCAAGGCTAAAGATTAATAATCTATTATTATAAGAGCTGGTTCTTTAATTATTTTTACTGAATAAAGGCAGAGAGAAATCTAGAGGAGAGGAAGAGAGGGGCAGAGCCACCTGTAACACTGCTTCACTACTCAGGAAGCTCCCCCACCCAAGTGGGAGCCAGGGACTTGAACCTGGGTCCTTGTACATTGTATTATGTGCAATCAACCAGGTGTCCTACTAATGCATTATAATAAAAGAAAGAAATAAAGGGAGAGAGAGAGAGAGAGAGATGCCAGAGCAGTGAGTCCAGTGTCCTTGGATAGTGGATGATGTCATAGGTCAAATCATATCCAGGAGTCAGGTAAGACCGGAAGAAATTCAAGCTCCAGCAAAAGGTAACCAGTGTGTCTCATAGCTAAAGGATTGAAGTCAACAGCTATAGCTCTTGTGACTCCTCTGAGGGAAACTGCTGACATTGGTAAAGTAAAACAGAGGAGTTGCCAAAGGGATTATTATAGTCTTTGTTTTCTTCCTGCTAAGAAATCACTAACAATGTGACGTTTTGAGGGCCTTCAATATTCAAATGACTAAGACTTAAAATAAATACCAGTTTAGAAATGGATGCTTTTTTCTTTTCTTTTTTTTTAATTTTTTCATTTTGGGGGGAGTGGAAAGGAAGGGAGGAGGAAGGGAGAGGTTAGCTATGAAAGTCCTAATAGAAAAATGAAAATCTGGGAGTCAGGCGGTGGCGCAGCGGGTTAAGCGCACGTGGCGCAAAGCTCAAGGACCAGCGGAAGGATCCCAGTTTGAGCCTCCGGCTCCCCACCTGCAGGGGAGTCGCTTCACAGGCGGTGAAGCAGGTCTGTAGGTGTCTGTCTGTCTCTCCCCCTCTCTGTCTTCCCCTCCTCTCTCCATTTCTCTCTGTCCTATCCAACAATGATGACATCAGGAACAACAATAATAACTACAACGATAAAAACAACTAGGGCAATGAAAGGGAAAATAAATAAATATTAAAAAAAAAGAAAAAGAAAAATGAAAATCTTACTTTAGGAAATGTATAAAATGAGAGAATGAGTTGGCATGCTACAGAGGCTGGGGGAAAAATTTTACCAGAAATCATTGTCACCTGACCCTGGGTACCAAGAAATATATTTCCCAGACAAAGAGCAAGAGACAGAGAGGAAAGAGAGATACCACAGTACTGTCGTCCTGCTCGTGAAACTTCCTCTTTGCATAGTGCTCCTGTATCATGGCCAGGAACTTGAACTCAGTTCCTCACACATGATTACTTTGAAAATTACTTCATCGGTCTAAATCAACATATATTCTGTGACACATAAATGCCATCCCTACATGTTTATTAGCCAAAAGAAATGAAATAAGAAGTTCACAAAAGCACTTGTACATGAATGTCCAAGGGGTCAGCAAACTCCTCACTTAGTGCTTCTGCTTTGCCATCTGTGTGACCCAGGTTCAAGTCTGCCCCCCACCTACACTGGACTGGAGGAAGCCTCAGTGATGTGGTGTCTTCCCCTCTATCTCTATTTGTCTCTACCTGAAAAAAAAAAATCTGCTAGAAGTAGTGAAGTCCCAATGAAGACAAAGACAAAAACAAAAATAAAGACAAGATAGAAAAAGGAAGAGGAGAAGACAAGGATGAGAAGGAAAGAAAAAGAAGATTGTCCATTTAAAACAATAGTTAGAAAGGACATATGAAAAAAAAAATGAAAGAAAAAAAAAGAAAGGACATATACACCCCTTGTTCACAGACACATTATTCACAATAGACAACCAGTGGAAGCTGCCTAAAATGCCCATCAACAGATGAGTGAGCTAAAGAAACTATGGACATATTCTAAAGACTCAATCACACCCATCCAAAAAGATATGTGTATACCTATGTTCATAGCAGCACGATTCGTAATAGCCAAAACCTGGAAGCAACCCAGGTGCCCAACAACAGATGAATGGTTGAGAAAGTTGTGGTATACATACACAATGGAATACTATGCAGTTATTAAATGTAATGAACCACCTTCTCCAGCCCATCTTGGATGGAGCTAGAAGGAATTATGTTGAGTGAGATTAAGTCAGAAAGAGAAAAAGAGGGAATCTGGCAGCAGCGCAGCAGGTTAAGCACATGTGGCACAGAACACAAGGACCGGTGTAAGGATCCCGGTTCGAGCCCCAGATCCCCACCTGCAGGGGAGTAGCTTCACAGGCGGTTAAGAAGGTCTTCAGGTATCTATCTTTCTCTTCCCCTCTCTGTCTTCCCCTCCTCTCTCCATTTCTCTCTGTCCTATCCAACAATGATGACATCAACAACAATAATAACTACAAGGGCAACAAAAAAGGAAAGAAAGAAATAAATATTAATAAAGGAAGGAAGGAGGGAAGAAAGAAAGAAAGAAAGAAAGAAAGAAAGAAAGAAAGAAAGAAAGGAAGGAAGGAAGGAAGGAAGGAGTATGGGATGATCCCACTCACAAATAGAAGTTGAGAAAGAATAGAAATGGAAACCCAAAGAAGAATTTGCCTGAGTCTGGAGTATTGCACCAATGTAAAAAACTGGGTGGAGGGTGGGGGTAGATTTTCAGCTTCACTGTAGAGGGGACACAGACCTATGGTGGTGGGAATGGTGTTAATATATACTCCTATTTGAAAGAAGAAGAGCAAGAGGAAGGAGAAAAAGGAGGAGGAGAAAGAGAAGGTAGAGAAGGAAAAGACTGAAGGAAAAGCAGCAGCTGCTATGGGATATATATTGCATGGAATACTACTCTGCAATCAAAAAGGATGATACTGTGTCCTTTGGGACAAAAAAGATGGAACTGGGAGTGATTATGCTTAGTGAAATAAGTAAAGAGATGAAAGACAACTACCAGATGGTTTCACTCATATGTGGAATATAGAGATCTGATTCATATGAACTGGGCAAAAAAAAAAAAAAAAGGCAAGAAATTTATTCTTAAGAGGGGGCCGGGCAGTAGCACACCAGGTTAAGCACACACAGTACGGAAGTACAAGGATCCCAGTTCAAGCCTCCAGCTCCCCACCTGCAGAGATGTCACTTTACAAGTGGTGAAGCAGGTCTGCAGGTGTCAATCTTTCTCTCTCTCCCTCTATCTTCCCCTTCTCTCTCAATTTCTCTCTGTCCTATCAAAAAAAAAAAAATTGTTCCTAAGACTTGCAAGAACTCTGGTGGTTATCTTTCAAAGGTGGGTGGATACAGAACCCTGGTGAAGGGTGTGGTGTGGAACTATACACTGTAACTTTGTCTTAAATTTTAATTTATTTACAAAATAAAAAATAGAAAATATCGACAAAACCATAGGATAAGAAGGGTAAAATTCCACACATTTCCCACCATCAGAGTTCTATATTCCATCTCCTCCACTGAAAGCTTTCCGATTATTTCTCTGGGATAATGGTCCCAGGATCATTATGGGATGCAGAAGGTAGAAGGTCTGGCTTCTGTAATCTTATAATCTTGTAACATAATATTAATAATAAATAAAAATTAAAAGAGAGTGTCCATATCAGACTTGAATAAAATAGCCAAAAACTGAAAACAATAATGTCATTTGTACAGAGGAATGAATGAACTGATATATCCATGTAACATGCAATTTGAATGGAAAAGGAATAAACCAGGCAATAGCGTGAATTGCAAAAATATTAGGTTGAGCTTTAGAAGCTAAACACAAAAAATCAAATACATGATCCTGTTTATATGAATCCTAAAACCATACATTCAACTTATAGTAAAGAAAAATCAGAAAATGACTATGGAAAGGCAAAAAAGAATGACAAGAAAGAAGATTCTTGAGTAGTAAAAATGTTACTAAGTCATAGTGGTTATTTGGATGTATAGATAAGACTGTCAAACCTATCAAACTAAATTTAGTATCAGCACATTTTAATATATAGAAATCATATCACAGGGGTTGGGCAGTGGCACAGAGGGTTAAGCTACACATGGCACAAAGCACAAGGAGGGGCGTAAGGATCCCGGTTCGAGTCCCCGGCTCCCCACCTGCAGGGGAGTCGCTTCACAGGCATTGAAGCAGGTCTGCAGGTGTCTGTCTTTCTCTCCCCCTCTCTGTCTTCCCCTCCTCTCTCCATTTCTCCCTGTTCTATCCAACAACGAATGACATCAACAACAACAGTAATAACCACAACAAGGCTACAACAACAAGGGCAACAAAAGGAGGAAAAAATGGCCTCCAAGAGCAGTGGATTCATGGTGCAGGCACTGAGCCCAGCAATAACCCTGGAGGCAAAAAAAAAAAAAAAGAAAAGAAATCATATCACAATAAAATAATACTGAGCTTAATGATGCAAGAAAATGAATGCTATTCCAAAACAGCTTTTCTTGATTCAAACATAAAATATCATTTGGACACAGTATTTTTTTTTATTTAAAAGATCTACTATAAGAGCCAAGTGGTGGTGCACCCAGTGGAGAGTACACGTTACCGTGCATGAGGACCTGGCCCCCACCTTTGGGGGGAAACTTCATGAGTAGTAGAGAAAAGATGCAGGCATCTTTCTCTTTTTCTCTCTCCCTTCTAGTTTTCTCTGTCTCTATTAGAAAAGAAGAAAGAGGAAGAGGGGGAGAGGTAGGCAGGCAGGCAGGCAGGCAGGCCACCAGGAGCTGTGCAATGGTTCATGATGGCACAAAACCCTGGCAGTAATCCCAATGAGGGAAAAAAATCTACTTAAAAATAAATAAATAGGGGGCCAGGTGGTGGTGCACCTGGTGGAATGCACACATTACAGTGCGCAAGGACTAGGGTTCAAGCCCCCAGTCCCCACCTGCAGGGGGAAAGCTTTGTGAGTGGTGAAGCAGGGCTGCAGGTGTCTCTCTGTTATCCCTCTCTATTATCCCCTTCCCTCTCGATTTCTGGCTGTCTCTAATAAATAAAAGATAATTTAAAATTTTAAAGAATAAGTAAATAAATAAATTCTCTTTACTTTTTTCCTTGCCTGTCAAAAAAATAAATCTACTATAGCTGATAAATAAAAATAATCACAGATAAGTGTTTACAGAATCAGGCTCTGAGTCAAAAAAAATAATGACCAAACATCTCAGTCTCCCTTAGACAGCCATTCCAGCATAGACCTAATGTCAAAACAGTAATAGTGCCTTCTTCATTTTCAAAAGTTTCCTAATTTAGATCTGGACACTCTGGCTAAAAAGACATTTGACACTATTTATAATGCAGTGAGATCATTCAATTTTTCTTTCAATCCACATCTACTATGCATCTGCTGTATAGATTAAACGTAGTCACCATGGTCTTGCTACCATTTTACACTGTTTAACTATTTCCAGAATTAAATCATAGAAAAAATAAATGGATTTGCCCCAAACTTAACATAAAATATACATCTGGCTACAAGCTAAATACAGAACAAATCAGAATATTTTTCTACAAGGAAAACATAAATCATATTTTTGAGCTGTAAGAAACAAATAAAGATATTCACAAAAAAAACAAAATAAAAGAAACCTTTACCTGCTGCTCTGTAAAGTATTTTAGGTTCAAAAAATATGCAAGGATTTTTATCCTCTATGCATGACAGAAGAAGTCCTTTGGCCTGGAAAGGGCTTCTGGGTACAACCACCTGTAAAAACAGATTTTTTTTAAGACAATTTAGTGAAAATGCATTCTAGTAAGCTCACTTACAAGAAAGGTTGATATTTAACAAACATTTGCTACTAATTTAAAGTAGGCATCTGACATGTATTCTTACCTTAATTACTACTATAAAATTTACATTCTGTCCAAAATAAATTCCATTTGCTTAACAAATGCTTAGCAGATGCCCAATACAAAGTAGTAATTAATTATTCTACTCTTAAGGAGCTTAAGCTTGTATGTATGTAGATATGCATGTATGTATGTATCTAACTGTCTGTGTATAATAATAAAAAGGAATTCAAAAAGAGCATTCATCAAACAAAACAAACAAAAAATCCACATCCTCCTGTACAAGACAAATCAGATTTCTCTACCAATACTCTATTGTTGCCTTTAAAAGGTATACCTTCCATTTTTCCTCCTTCCTGTGAATTTCTCTCCTCCAAATGATCCTTGCTCATGAAGAATAAATTCTTCATTCCCTAAGTGGTAAGCAATGCACTCTGACCTTTACCATCCAGCCACTACAGTGTCTGTTATTGCAAAGCCACAAGAAATGTCTATGAGGCAAGGTGGTGGCTCACCTGGTGGGACACACATTACAATGCACAAAGATGGGGATTCCAGCCCCCAGTCCCCACCTGCAAGGGGAATGCTTTGCAAGTGGTGAAGCAGGGCTGCCAGTGTCTCTGTGTCTCTCTCCCTCTCTATCACTGCCTTCCCTCTCAATTTCTGGCTGTGTCTAACAAATAAAATAAAACTAAAAAAGAAAAAGAAAAAAGAAAGAAATGGTTGGGAGTAGTGTGTAGCGCAGTGGCGGAGTGTGCCACCACATTTGCAAGGTTCTGGGTCTGATGCTTGGCACCAAGCAGAAGGAGCAAGGACACCTCAAGAATGGTGATGCAGTGCTTTGCTCACTCTGTCGCTCTTAGTCTAGCCCTCCAGCTCTCCAATCTCTATCCCAATCTCTCTGCTTCTCTCTGATTCTAAAATAGATGTTTTACTGAGGAAGTAGTTCAGTGTAAAGGATCCTGTGAGTACCCATTCATTGGGGAAACTGACGATCCTTCCTAGCCGACTGAATCCACTTGGATCCCAGTCACTTTCAAAGCCAGCAACAAGCAGCTCCTGACAGCTTTCAAGCTGTTGGTCCTGCTCTTCGAGTCCTCCAACTTAATGTTGAGGGGCTGTCCTTTGCCAAATGCGTTATCTTCGCCCACCCTGTTCAGCGCTCGACGTCTCATCATCCAATCTGGTCTCCTGCGCCTGCACTGAACTTCTCTATTCCAGACTCTTGGAAACAGAGTTGGCAGTAAGCTGAGGTGGGGAACGGTCACCTCATCACAGACCCCTGCAAGCGTCAACCCGGCTTTGACCTAGCACGTTATGATTGGGCCCTCCTCAATCGAACAGGCCATGGCCGGTGCGCCGCTATGTTCCTTCGCTGGGGAGCCAGAGACGACCCGAACTGCCCCTGCGGCTACAGACAGACTATGACCCACATAGTCAACGACTGCCACCTCTCCAGATTCAAAGGAGGTCTCAAAACTTTACATCAGGCTCAACCTGACGCTGTTGACTGGCTGCGGAAGAAGGGCAAACGCTAGAAGAAGTGTAAAGGAAACATATATTTGTGTCTTTGGAACCACATTAGAGAAGGAAGGAAGGAAGGAAGGAAGGAAGGAAGGAAGGAAGGAAGGAAGGAAGGAAGGAAGGAAGGAAGGAAGGAAGGAAGAGGGAGGGAGGGAGGGAGGGAGGGAGGGAGGGAGGGAGGAAGGAAAGGAGGGAGGGAGGGAGGGGAAACAGAAGAAAGGGAGAGAGTAACAGAAGGAGGAAGGGAGAGAGGGAGGGAAGGAGGGAAAAGAAGGAAGAATTTGGGTATCTTATACTTTCAGTTGACAGGAAAGGATTTCTAGAACTTCCTGAAAATGAGGTTGATCATAAGGAAGATGATGACAGTAGATAAGACGTGTAAATTGAGCCACACCTCCTGCTTGAATTAATTCATCTACTGTTCATAACAACTTTATGAGGTTGTTATTACTTTCCCAACAGAAAGAGAAACTGATGCAGCTGGGGAGATAGCTGAGGGGGCCAAATACATAGCTGGTATGGATGGGTCCCTGGGTTCAATCTATGGCACTAGTGGTGCTCTGGTGTCTCAAAAACAAAAACAAAAAATCCACCTGCCTGACATTCTAGCATTTGCTTTGCTAGAATTTGCTTTTCCCACACAGTTCTTTGGTACCAGAAACCAAACTCTTAACTTCTAGATAATCTGAATTCAAATTATCGACTTTAGCCTGTTTTTTTTAATTTTTTTTATTATCTTTATTTATTTATTGGATAGAGACAGTCAGAAATCGAGAGGGAAGGGAGGGATAGAGAGGGTGAGAGACAGAGAGAGACACTTGAAGCCCTGTTTCACCACTTGTGAAGCTTTCCCCCTGCAGGTGGGGACCGGGGACTCAAACCTGGGTCCTTGCGCATTGTAACGTGTGCACTCAACCAGTTGCACCACCACCCAGCCCCTTAGCCTACTTTTTTAAAAGACTGCTAAAGCACTGCCTAAAGATGTGTTACCTTGTGTCATTTTTTGATATTTTACTTATTTTACTTTACTGAGAGAGACAGAGAGAAACACCAGAGAACTGCTCACTCTGATTTATGGTGGTGGCCGGGGATTAAACCTGGGAGTTCAGAGCCTCAGGCATGAATGTTGCATAATCATTATGCTGTCACTCCAGCCCACCTTGTATCATTTTATATCAATATAATTTTCTGTGTTATGATTTGATACCCCTCTTTAAAAACTTTTTAGATGTAGATACTTCACTACTTGTTGAAAGAAGTCTATGGTAAAGTTACAATGAGATGGTAGAACCTGGAACATAAAAATTGTGTACTGTAATATAATTTACAAATTTAGAATATAAATACCAGTATCTCCAGCAAGACCTTATCTATATCATAGATTATTATGCACACATCAAGAATATTTCCAAAGGGGGTGGGGGAGATAGCATAATGGTTATGAAAAGAGACTCTCTTGCCTGAGGTTCCAAAGTCCCAGGTTCAATCAATCCCCCACACCACCTTAAGCCAGAGCTGAGCAGTGCTCTGGTATTTCTGTTTCTCTCTGCATCTCTCTCAAAAATAATATAAATTAAAAAAAAAAGAATATTTCCAAAGGTAAAAAAGACAAGTATTACACAGAAAATAATTATGAAAATAAATCTAAATTTATCAGAAAGAATCCTTAAGCAAATTAATTCTAGTTTTCAAAATCACTACATTTTTATAAAAAGAGTTATAAATTTTTTAATTCAGCAATAAAATGAGGCTAGCAAGACAGTATAATGATTATGAAAAAGACTTTCATCTGGGCTCCAAGGGGCCATGTTGAGTCCCCAGCACCACCATAAGCCAGAACTGAGCAGTGTTCTGGTCTTTCTCTCTGTGTCTTTCTCTATATATCACACCAATTAAAAAGTAAATAAAAAAATTTTTTTTTTAAAAAATTCAGTAACACCAATCTATTTTGTTTTCTATGAATATCTGTTAAATATAAATCATTTACCATGATGCCCAGTGTCTTTAGCTAATGTTTCTACTTTATACTTTCTCTTCATCAGTCTTCTTTAGCTACTCTGTGTTTATATTTTTTCATAGTTGAGATAAAACAGAAAAGGAGGAAGAGGAGAAATGGAACTGAAAGAAAATATCTGCTGTTAAAACTATAGAGTAGATTGGGGGGAAAGGTCAACAAGGTAGTGCAGAATTTACATGCCAGGGGATTTTTGGCTTCATCTCTTTATACTAGAATGGAGCTTGGACTTTTTGCTCTCTCAATCTCTCAATCTCTCTCTCTCTCTCTCTCTCTCTCTCTCCTCTCTCTCTCTTTCTCTCTCTCACTCCCTCTCTCTTTCTCTCCCTCTCTCCCTCTCCCTCTCTCCTCTCATATAAAAACTCTCATATCTCAAATGAAATAAATTAATCTTTTTTAAAAAATTTAAAAAGAGTATCATCAAAAACACTAAATGTTTATCAATATTTAACTCAAGCACAAAAACTGCCGTTGTTTCAATCACGGCTTCTGTACCAAGCTATCACTTCTAATTTATACAGTAAAATTATGTTACACCTAATCAACTAAAAAAGTTTTCTGACTTTGGAAGAAAAAAGGCAGGTATAAACACATATATGTTCACAAGCAATTCAGTATAGAGACTAGTTGGCTATATCTGACCTTACGTCATGATTTTTTTTAAGGCTCTTCAATAAATACAAGCAGAAATTTTAAGAAATTAAGTCTTCTAATACACAAACTATGCTTTAATCAAAAGAATTAAGCAACTGAAAAAAAAATTTAAGATAGGGAGTCGGGCTGTAGCGCAGCGGGTTAAGCGCAGGTGGCGCAAAGCACAAGGACCGGCATAAGGATCCCGGTTCGAACCCCGGCTCCCCACCTGCAGGGGAGTCGCTTCACAGGCGGTGAAGTATGTCTGCAGGTGTCTATCTTTCTCTCCTCCTCTCTGTCTTCCCCTCCTCTCTCCATTTCTCTCTGTCCTATCCAACAACGACAACAACAATAATAACTACAACAATAAAACAAGGACAACAAAAGGGAATAAATAAATAAAATAAATATTTTAAAAAAATTTAAGATAATTGTTGAAGACTATAAAAGAGAGATGCTTCAAAATTAATTAAGGAAATTCTCCCTAATCTTAAGACTAGAAAACACACCTGGGTTAAGTAGTCTCTTTCTCCATTTAAAAATAAGGAATACGGGTCTGGCGCTGGTACACCCAGTTGAGCATACACATTACCATGCACAAGAAATGGATTCAAGCCTCCCCTAGTCTCCACCTACAAAGGGAGGGAGCTTCAAGAGTGGTAAGGTGGTGCTGCAGGTATCTCTCTTTATCTCTTCCCCACCCCTCTCAATTTCTCTCTATAAAAGTAAGAGGAGATTCGGGTGGTAGCACAACTGGTTAAGCACAGGTGGCACAAGGACCAGCATAAGGATCCCGGTTCAAGCCCCTGGCTCTCCACCTACAGAGGAGTTGCTTCACAAGCAGTGAAGCAGGTCTGCAGGTGTCTGTCTTTCTCTCCCCCTCTCTGTCTTCCCCTCCTCTCTCCATTTCTCTCTGTCCTATCCAACAACGACGTCATTAATAACTACAACAATAAAACAAGGGCAACAAAAGGGAATAAATAAATAAATATTAAAAATTAATTTTAAAAATAAATGAAAGAAAAAATTACTGGGAACAGTGTATTAATCATGCAGGCACTGAGCCCCAACAATAACCTTGGTGGGTAAGAATAAGAAATTAACCAAGAGCAAACATCACTTTTTTTTTTTTACCCCTCCAGGGTTATCACTGGGGCTCACTGCAGCACTACGAATCCACTCCTCCTGGCAGTCATTTTTTCTCATTTTCTAGGGAGAGAAATTGAGTGGGATGGGACAGATAGACAGGGAGAATGAAATATAGACCAGATTGTGAAGCATCCACCACGACCACCCCCACTCCTGTAGGTGGGGAGTAGCAGGGCTTGAACCCAGGTCCTTGGGCATGTCTTGCCCTTTGTACTAGGTGTGCTTAACCATGTACACCAACACCCAGCCCCCTCAAACATCACATCTTTATGGCGCTAATATAACATTACCTAAATCCTAGATGTATTGAAATTAACATAGAAGTGAATTAAGTAAGACCTGTGAGGAAGAAACAGAGCTTAGAAAAAGGGAGATAAGTCAACTACATTCTCATCCTTAGTCTTAGTTTTTAAAGTTTATGAAATTAATGCCAAGAGCAACCAGAGCTGCTTCAAGAATGGCAGTCTATAAACCTGGTGTGAGAAATTTGATCTTCAAAAAATATTAAACTCGGGGGCCAGGTGGCGGTAAACTTGGTTGAGTGCACGTGTTACTATGCACAAGGATCCAGGTCAGAGCCTGGTCTCTACCTGCAGGGGGAAAGTTTTGTGAGTGGTGAAGCAGTGCTGCAGGTGTCTGTCTCTATTCCTCTCTATCTCCCCCCTTCCCTCTTGATTTCTGATTGTCTCTACCAAATAAATAAAGATAGGGAAAAAAATTTTAAAGAGGGAGTCGGGTGGTAGTGCAGCGGGTTAAGCCCAAGTGGCGCAAAGCACAGGGACCGGCCTAAAGATCCCGGTTCAAGCCCCCAGCTCCCCACTTGCAGGGGAGTCGCTTCACAAGCAGTGAAGCAGGTCTGTAGGTGTCTGTCTTTCTGTCCCCCTCTCTGTCTTCCCCTCCTCTCTCCATTTCTCTCTGTCCTATTCAACAACAACGACATCAATAACAAGAACAATAGTAACTACAACAAGGGCAACAAAAGGGAATAAATAAATTTTTTTTTAATTTTTAAAGAGAGAAATATTAAACTCTCCTTCTCAAAAACAACTACTATTCTTCTAGATACACATATTAATTGATATGGAGAGAATGAACCAAAACAGAAACATCAAGCAGAAAGCAAGCAAATAAAATACGTAAGTGAGGGAAGATACCTTGATTCCAGGGCAGTGGGCAAAAAAAGCTTCTGGACTCTGAGAGTGATAGAGAGCCCCATGGCCAACACAGCCCCAAGGCGACCTGATGGTGAGGCTTCCACAATTAAAAAGATCCCCAGAACGATAGCGATACTTAGCAGCTTCATTAACAATCTAAGAGGGAGGAAGAGAAGAGGCATGTCACATGGATCCTTCATTCACATCCATTTTCTTAAACCTTTTTCTTAGCTATCTGAATATGTGTCCACAGCAAGACAGTTACGGTTAACAAAAGTTCGTAAAGATGGGACCTGGGGGTGGACAACAGTCAATATGCTGTAAACCTAAATGTAAATGTTCAGGATGAGGAGTCGGGCGGTAGTGCAGCGGGTTAAGCGCACATGGTGCGAAGCACAAGGACCAGTGTAATGATCCCAGTTTGAGCCCCGGCTCCCTACCTGCAGGGGAGTCACTTCACAAGCAGTGAAGCAGGTCTGCAGACGTCTGTCTTTCTCTTCCCCTCTGTGTCTTCCCCTCCTCTCTCCATTTCTCTCTGTCCTATCCAACAATGATGACATCAATAACTACAGCAACAATAAAAAACAAGGGCAACAAAAGGGAAAATAAATATTAAAAATTTTTTTAAAAAATGTTCAGGGTGGTGGTGGACCTGGTTAATAATCACACACATTTACAATGCATAAAATGTTCAGTTATCATAAAATGTAATCTTCTTACCTGGTCAAATGCAGGGAAAATATAATCTGCAAACTGAATTTCTGCAATGGCAGTTGCACCAGTGACTGCAATTCCAATTCCAAATCCAACAATCCCTTGTTCACATAATGGGGTATTAAAGACTCTATCCTTTCCTGAGACATGAAAGAAAGAAAGAAAGAAAGAAAGAAAGAAAGAAAGAAAGAAAGAAAGAGAAGGGAGTCAATTTTATATGGCAAATAAGAGTAATACAATGCTCAGTACAACAACAAATTCAGTAAGTGAACAATGGTGAAATGGAGAAAAAAAACATAAGACAGGTGAAGAAAACAGAAAGCAAATAGTATGGTGCTTGGCTTAAAAGTGAAGATACTGATTAACTGTAAGTAATCTAAGTGTTCCAATTATCATACATAGTAGAAGGCAAAACCTAACTATTTAAAAGGAATCTCTCAAACAAGAAAAATAACAAAAGTTGTAAGAAAAAAAAGAGAGAAATATAACTCAATGAAAGTTGAAAGTCATTACATTAATAATCGGCATAGAAGACTTTAAGATAAAAGGCATTATCAGAAATGGAAAATTCATATTGGTAAAACAGTTCAGTGCACAAGAGGGACATAATTCTAAATTTATATTCATCGAATATGCTGTCCAAATAAATACTTAAAATTAACAAAGATTAAAAGATGCAATGGATAAGTTTCCAATATACTAGGAAATGCTAACGTATCAGACTCAGTATGTGACAAAAAAATCATACCAATACATAAAAGTAAAACCATAAACATATGGAACACAATTAATAAATGGCCCAATGTTCACGCAGAAAGTGATACAGTGACTTTCAGAAACACTGGACTCTATAGCATGACATCCCAAGTTCGATCCCCAGAACTACATATAACAGAGTGATGCTCTGGCCCTTTCATTCTCCCTTTCTCGCTCTCTCTCTCTCTCTCTCTCTCTCACACACACACACACACACACACATACACAATCTTTTTTTTCAAAAATGACTGATAAAAGACAAGTTATGCCCACACCTATGGACATCTAATATTTGATAAAGGTGCTCAGACATTAAGTGGAGTAAGGAGAGTCTCTTCAACAAATGGTGCTGAAAAAAAAAAATTGGTTGAAACGAGCAAAAGAATGAACTGAACCACTATATTTCACCAAACACAAAAGTAAATTCCACATAGATCAAGGACTTGGATGATATATCAGAAACTATGAGTAACTTAGAGGAAAATACTGGCAGAACTCTTTTCCACATAAATTTTAAAGACATATTCAATAAAACGAATCCAATTACGAAGAACACTAAGGCAAGAATAAAGCAATGGGACTACATCAAGTTAAAAAGCTTCTGCACAGCAAAAGAAACCACTACCCAAACAGAGAGACCCCTCACAGAATGGGAGAAGATCTTTACATGCCATACATCAGACAAGAGTTTAATAACCAAAATATATAAAGAGCTTGCCAAACTCAACAAAAAAACAAATGACCCTATCCAAAAATGGGGAGAGGATATGAACAGAATATTCACCAAAGAAGAGATCCAAAAGGCTGACAAACATATGAAAAAATGCACCAAGTCATTGATTGTCAGAGAAATGCAAATAAAGACAACAATGAGATATCACTTCTTTTCTGTGAGAATGTCATACACCAGAAAAGGTAGCAGCAACAAATGCTGGAGAGGTTGTGGGATCAAAGGAACCCTCCTGCAATGCTGGTGGGGTTGTAGTAAATTGGCCCAAACCCTGTGGAGAACAGTCTGGAGAACTCTCAGAAGGATAGAAATGGACCTACCCTCTGATCCTGCAATTCCTCTCCTGGGGATATATCCTAAGGAACTCAACACACCCATCCAAAGAGATTTGTGTATACCTATGTTCTTAGCAGCACAATTTGTAATAGCCAAAACCTGGAAGCAACCCAGGTAGGTGTCCAACAACAGATGAGTGGCTGAGCAAGTTGTGGTCTATATATACAATGGAATACTACTCAGCTATTAAAAATGGTGAATTTACCATTTTCAGCCCATCTTGGATGGAGCTTGAAGAAATCATGTTAAGTGAGTTAAATCAGAAACAGAAGGTTAGATATGAGATGATCTCACTCAGGTAGAAGCTGAAACACAAGATTAGAAGAGAAAACACTAAGCAGAACTTGAACTGGAGTTGGTGTATTCCCCCAAAGTAAAAGAAAGACTCAGGGGTGGGGGGTTCAGATCCTAGAACATGATGGCAGAGGACCTAGTGGGAGTTGTATTGTTATGTGGAAAACTGGGAAATGCTATGCATGTACAAACTATTGTATTGACTATTGACTTTAAACATTAATCCTCCAACAAAGAAAAAAGAATCAGGCCCCAACAGAAACTATGTATAAATAAATAACAAAAAATACAAAAAAAAAAAAAATGAGGGGCTGGGTAGTAGCACAACAGGTTAAGCACACATAGTACAATGCTCAAGGACCAAGGTAATGATCCTGGTTCGAGTCTAGGGCTCCACACCTGCGGGGGGGGGGGGGGGGGGGGGTCACTTCACAAGCAGTGAAGCAGGTCTGCAGGTGTCTTATCTTTCTCCCTCTCTATCTTCCCCTCCTCTCTCAATTTCTTTTGGCCCTATCCAACAACAACAACAATGGAAACAATAACAACAACGACAAGGGCAACAAAATGGGAAAAATGACTTCCAGGAGCAGTGGATTCATAGTGCAGGCACTGAGCCTCAGTGATAATTCTGGAGGAAAAAAAAAATACATATACATACAAAAAAAAAAAAAAAGACAAGTTATGACACCCAACGGTTAAGAATACAAGCTTTTTCTACTAAACAAATCTTTTTCAAACAAAATTAGAAAATCATATAATCTCATGTGATGTTATATGAATCATATATGACTAAACAACTTAAGGTGTTAAAGAACACAGTCTGAGGCTGCTAGCTGCTGGAAATTGAGGGACTAAATCTCTAAAGAAGAGATCAAGAGGCCAAGTCACACTCCGAGTTTCCTGTACATATTACCATATAGAAGGACCCAAGCTTAGCATTTATCCGGTAAATTGAAAGTGCTCAATTAGTGCTTTTTTGAAAGGAAAAATTACATAATAAAAACCAGATTTCTTTGGCTGGGGAGACAGCACAAAGACTATGCAAAAGAATTTTCATGCCTGAGGCTTGAAAATATTATGTGGATAAAATTAACCATTTAGCTCCATCCACCTAACCCAGGGCCCACATATTATCTACATTGAGCACCAGAGCCTGTATGATCTTTCAGTCCCTGTTGGTATGCTCTCGCAGCTCACGGTCACAGCTGGGAACGAACACTCATTGGTTGCACTCATTTCAGGACCAGTCTTCCTCAAGTGGCAGGGCAGGATGACCCAACCTCCCTTGGAGACTGGGGTAGTCCCTGTCATTGCTGCTTTATGATGAGGGCAAGGTGCTGGGAAGAAGCCTTATGATGGTGTTCCTAATGAAAGTGATCAGTGGTGGTGGAGAGATGGGTCCATCAGAAGTCTAGGACCATCATGTTTGTGTGGTAATCCAAGGATTCCCTGACTAGGGCTCCAGATGATGAGGTGGTGTGATATTGACCAAAAGGGCCATTATTAAGCAAGCCCGTTTCTTGCCCTTACCCACTTCTGTAGTATTCTCTTTACCTAATGACCTTAGACTTTCTCCTAGTTGTTTCAGCATTTAGTGTCATTTGTTGAACCCAACCAGAATTAGCTTTTGGGGGATCTGTCTTCTGTGGGCCTATCTGCTAGACTGCCAAGCTAACTTGGTCTAAGTCTGATCCATTAGAGAATAATGAGGCCTTCTTAGGCACTTCTACTAGAATTCTAGGCTTTTTAGGTTTATGGATTACCACAGGGGTCTATTAATCACTTTTACTTTGAATTATATAATTGCGCCTTGCTTATGGATACATGTACACCTGTACCCAGTACCCTAAACCCTAGCCTGTATCTAGTCTCTGTACCTCTGTTAGATGATGTACCATTGGAAGTGGAACTAGGTGATCCCACTTGTTAGGAAAGGTCTCACCAGATTTGAGGATTTGGGAAGTTGGCATCTCAAGCTCGGTATCTCTGGCAACAGTGCAGAGAATTAAGTAGCAGAATAACATGGCATGGCAACACTAGTAGCACTGATTTGGTTGAGGGCAGCAGCAGTAAGGAATCAGAAGCAGTAAGGAATCAGAAGAAATATCAAGAAGTACTCCGGAACCTCATCACTTCAGAGCCCTGCTCCACTAGAAAAAGACAGACACAGACTGGAGGTATGGCTCAACCTGCCAACACCCGTGTCCAGTGGAGAAGCAACTATAGAAGCCAGAACTACCACCTTCTGCACTAGAAAAACTATTTTGATCCATACCCCCAGTGGGTATGAACAAAGAGCTGTGAACTCCAACTCCATCAAGAACTGGAGAGAGAGGAGGGAAAGGGAGGGGCATTTGGATGTACTAATAGGTGTATGTGTAACTTGGAAAGAAAGAGAATATGGGACACCCCCCCAAAAAAAAAGGCCAAATATATGTAAATACAGACAAATGGTTGTAGGAATATTTACAACCTTGAGAGAACTGCTGTAGCTTATAGTAGAGGTGGGACAGGGGATCCAGAACTCTGGTGGTCAGAAAAGTGCAGAGTTGTACCCCTGTTAATTTTGTAATTTTATAAATCAATGTTAAATCACTAATGAAAAAATGATGCCATCATGGTTTAAGGTGATAATTAATTGTTGATAGATTATGAAAATAAGGGTATCTTCATCTCCTTAGTCCCTATACATATGTAAAGACCCATAACTAATTTTAAATTGATTTTTCTAAGACTGGGTAGTGGTACACCTAGTAGAGTATGTACATTACAGTGTGTGAGACCCACTAAATGCCCCCAGTCCCCACCTGCAAGGAGAAATCTTCATAAGCAGTGAAATAAAGCTACAGGTATCTTTCTCTCATCCTCACAGTCTCCCCTCCCTTTAAATTTCTGTCTCTATGCAAAATAAACAAATAAATAAAAATACTATTTTATTTAAAATGTTTTAAAATTTATTTTTTATTTGATAAGACAGAGAGAAATTGAGAGAGTTGTGGGAGAAAGACAGAGAGATACCTTGCAGCACTGCTTGTGAAATTTCTCCCCAGCAAGTGGGGCCTGTAGGCTTGAACCCAGGCCTTTGCCAACGGTAACATATGTGCTCAACTACGAGCACCACTGCCCCTATAAATTGTGTTTTAAAAAAGTAAGTTCTTCTTCCAAAACTCAGAGTGAAACTTGGACTGGGTGCTGTGCACTGCACCAAAGCAAGGACTCTGGGAAAAGAGAGGAAGGGCAGGGGATGGGGTGATTTTGAAGTCCTGAGGCATGATGATGGAGAAAGACCAAATTGGGGGTAAAATTGCTTTGCAGATACTTATGAAAACTTATATCCATGTGTAAACAACTGTACTGAACTCATTAAATCCCTAATAAAGTTTTTAGAAAGTGCTTTTCTTCTGAATAAAGTAGCCTTTCAGGTTATTATAATCTACCAGCTTGTCTTTCCTTGGAACATAAATTGGAATAGCTCAGATATCCTTGCAGAAGAAAGAAAAAGAAAAAAAAAAATCCCATTAGGAAAACAGCTTGACTTCCACATTCCCTAAGTTAAAAGATAAATAAGAATATAAACATTTATGACTAAGCCACAAAGCAAAGGCAACAAATGCCATTATAAGTATAACTTTAACAGAGGAGAATTAATAAATCCCAGTAATTTCAGTGACAGATTTTCTGGTATGATTTCACATTTTAAAGTGGGCTGATGAAGAATTTGATAAAGATAAAAAGTATTTGCTGTAGGGTTGTATATTTTTATAACTAAAAGATAACTTCCACCTCTTAAAACTTTAATAGAATATTCCATTCATTAGATAAGCAGACCTAAAGGCATTTAGAGAATATGCAAACAATAATGTTTAACGAGGTAGGATGGCCATCATAATTTACCCTCTAAATTGAAACATGTCTAGGAGTGTTAATGGGGTGTATTGCAGCAAATCCAAATCTCAGGCCCTGGAGGATATGGGCGAGGAGGGAGAGGATAGATGAGGATGTCAGGTATCCAGTGTACTTAAAAGTACACTGGGCTTCCTGGGCCGGCGGGGGGTGGGGGGGGGGGTGGGGGGGGGTGGGACACAATCTTTTGGTGATGGGAATGGTGTTTATGTACACACCTATTAAATTGTAGTCATATAAATCATTATTTAATTAATATGAGGGGGAAAATTGTATGTCTAACAAAGAGACTTTTCAAAGTTAACCCACTTATCAAATAATGTGATGATAACAGTAACTATCCATTGTCCTCTTGAACCCTAAGACAGCAGGAACCTCACATTTCCCCTATAGAGTCTAAACTTCCCCCAGTCCTGGGACCCTAGAGTAGAGCCCACTTTCCCGTATGCTTCTCCCAATTCTAATCAAATAATATTGCATCCGCTGATCGCAACCTAATCAACGCAACGAGTGCCACCCCAGCATGCTTCAGCTCAGACGGTGTCCAGAAACTTCAGGTGTGGAACGACAATCCTTCAGCTTCATTACTCGGGTCAGACCTTTCCTTTCATAGTATTCTCTAATTCCATCCCAGGTGATTCATTTCCTAACAAAGTCCCAAAACCTAGATATAGACCAGGTTCCAGGAGATAGAGCATATGTTCACACGTATCCATAAACTAGGGCAAATATATACCTGAAAGCCGAAGTACACTAGAGTTTGCAGTGAGTACCCCCCAACACTTCATCTCTACTATTCCAACCTTTGGGCCCATGATTCTTCAACAATTTGTTTGACTTTGTATGTTAACTCTCTTTTCAGCCACCAGGTTCCAGATGCCATCAGGATGCCGGCCAGGCTTCCCTGGACTGAAGACCCCACCAATGCGTCCTGGAACTCAGCTTCCCCAGAGACTCACCCTACTAGGAAAAGAGAGAGGCAGACTGGGAGTATGGATCGACCAGTCAATGCCCATGTTCAGCGGAGAAGCAATTACAGAAGCCAGACCTCCCACCTTCTACAACCCACAATGACCCTGGGTCCATGGTCCCAGAGGGATAGAGAATGGGAAAGCTATTGGGGAGGGGATGGGATATGGAGATTGGGTGGTGAGAATTGTGTGGCATTGTACCCCCCCCATCCTATGATTTTGTTAAAGTCTCCTTGCTTAAATAAATAAATAAATAAATAAATAAATAAATAAATAAAAGAGACTTGCATTTGCAATATGGTAGTGGTATATAGACACTATCATGGGAAGATAAGAAATGGTACCCATGTGTCAACAATTGTCTTGTAAGCAATTAGTTCCCAAATAAAATGACAAAAAAGAATTTAAGTAAAACAAAATTTTAAAGAATACAAAAAAATTATTAGCAGATGTTAATTGATCTCAGTAGGTCTCAAGAAAATACAACTATCCTGAGTATCCAAGACACACAGCCACTAAAGTAAATAATTAATAAGTGAATGGAAAGTAATAAGGAATATCGCACATCAATGTAGCCACAAAAGAAGGCCTTGGCCAACACAATAGGATCATGCATCATAAATCAAGCATTTACCTTAGTCACAATTAAACAATCATATATTAACATCACAACCAGGTTTCTCACAACTGTACTGGCCTTCCAAGCTCAAGGCCAGGTTTAATGGTCATTGGTATGATATATCAGTTGAGACTATGGCAAACGCTAGAAGAAGAAGAAGTTGAGACTATAATGGTCCAACTGGTGACAAAATGATCATTTATGATACACAATTCTACAGAGTTGGCCAAGACTATCTTTTGGGAACCCATTACTTGTCAATCTCTCTCTCTCTCTCTCTCTCTCTCTCTCTCTCCTCCCCCCATCCTGCTTTCACCTGAAAACAGAACTGTAGTTACAGTTAAGATGCAAAGTTCCAAGGTGTCTATATTTAGGAAGACTGTCTTTACCAAAATCTTTACCAAAATCTTTACCAAAAATCTTACGTTTTCCAAATTGTAGCCTTCAAGCAACAATGACCAGCTAATTTATGAGTCTTATACTATCCCATTTACCCCCAATTACTCTGACTACTCCTGGAAAAAAATATTTGGGCCATTACAAGGAGTAATAGAAAAATTAAGAAAGATAAAAATAAACTAGGAGCAAATGTATATGCTTGGTAATACTAATGTCCCTCTGTAATTAATGAATCTTCAATTCTAAGTGCAGTTTCAGCAATGCACACAGATTTAAAGTTCACATCAGTTCCCAGATTTAATGACTAAATTAAAAATTTATAAGCTCTTCTGAGAGCACAAACCTAAACCTTATTTATCGTTTTTAATATTTTATTTTATTATATGTTAATGAGAGGGGGGAGCGAGAGGCCAGGGCACTCACTGCTCATTTCTAGCCTATGGTGGTGCTATAGATTGAACCCAGAACCTAGGAGCCTCAGGCATGATCATCTTTTATATAACTATTATGCTTTCTCCCTGACCCTTACCTGACTCATCTTTCAATAATCAATAGTTCAAGCTTCCAATCCTCACCTGCAAGGAGGGAAGCTTCTCTTTATTTTCCCTTCCTCTCTCAATTTCCCTGTTTTTAAAAACAAAGAAATAAAAATCAAAAGATAGCCTAACATGCAAAATACTTCTCATAATTAACCGGAACAAACATTATCGTAGAATAAACTAATTTATCATTTAAATGAAGATTTCTAAATTAAAGAGCTTTCTTACAGTGATGCAACTAATTTATATATTGTGGGGCAAAGAAAGAAATACAGTAATAAGGACTATGACTCAGCAGACAGTATACAAGATTTACATGCATAGGGCCCCAAGTTCAAACCTGGATGCCACATGCCACACATGTCAGAGCAGATCAGTGCCCTGGCTTCTCTCTTCCCCTTTCTTCACATATAATAAATCCTTTTTTAAAAGAAAATCAAAGTTATATCTATAAAGAGTTCCACAGGAGGTGAAAATATGTGATTTAAGTAAAAAGGAAAATCAGGTAAAGAATTAACATCCTGATCATGTAAAATTATAGTTGGTTATGAAAAAAAAACAGCAAGGACCAAAAAAAAAAAAATTACAGAATGACCAAGTCCTAGCATTACTGAAGAGCTTCCCACCAGTCCCACATTCCTCAAATAAGAAAACTGAGTCAGTCTTGGTATAAGTAAGTTGCCCAAAGTCAACAGCCAGTGTCTGGAAACTTTGATACCCTAATCAAGATTTGCTCCACTCTAGAAATATCTTCACTAAATTGGCTGCTGTAAACTGCTAGGCTCATAAATGTTAAGATATATTAAATTAGACCTTAATTTTCTGGCACCACAGCTACAGATGAAAAATCGTTCTGGGCATTTAATCTGAACATAGTAATTCCTTAAGAACAACATCCTAAAATTCCTTCAAGTATTTCTCCAAAATGCCAAAGCAAATAAGATAGCTGGTTCAAGTCTTTATGGTATGTGACCTAGTTACAACATGAAGTAAAACACAAAGTACCTTTAAATGAAAATAGTGATTAAAAATAATGGTCAGGAAAACAACTAAGAAGATTTTTAAAGAGTATTTCAGATTTTGAATTAATTAACTGAATAGTAAAACAGCACTGTTACTCCACAAAAATGTGTTCAAATCTAGAAGTAATATTCTCCAAATGTGTGTATGAAATTAAAATATTACTGCCAGTACAGTACAAGTTGTTTACACACTGTTTCTATGGAGAATAGTATGGTGCAGAAGGGAAACAGTAAAATATACATGAATGGATTTCAGTAAGTCTCCCTGTCAATTCAGATTCAACTGAGTATCTCCAACTGAGGCCACAAATGATCTTTATTATGAGAAAATTAATCAAGACAATATTCTGTTACAGTCAATATTTCCCACTTACTATACTCTTAAAGTTAGGCAAATTTTACATATTTTTCACATTTTAGTTACTTGTAAAGAAAATCAAAGGGTAAAGTGAAAATGATCTGAGTACTGAAAGGATGAAAAAAGGTGAAACTTCTTTGTTGCCAAAAAAAAAAAAAGTCAGATCAGAGACTAGAAAAGAAATAGAATAGCAAAAAAATTATTTTAAGATGAGCAAAGTGATCACTTTCTCACAAGTTAAATAACTCTTTAATGACTGAGTTATATCCCAAGAGGTAAAGTAAATGAAGGCTATAGTAAAAGAATAAAATATCTGAAGTACACCTTCTACCAAATTTTATTAAATGGATATGATGAGGAATTATTTTTGTCAAGTCCTCTCAGAACACCCCTTCTTGACACCACAAGCCCCTATTGTGACCCAGTTAAAAGTATAATTTTATACCATTGCCTTATATAATCAAATATTTACATATTTTATTGTTCATATATACAAAGTACTGTGTGTAACTGGACACTAAAAACTACAAAGGAAAAATGAAATATCATTTGAGCATAAGTCAACTTACATAGTTAATAAAACCATGTTTTATATACCTGCAGGTGAGGAGCTGGGGGCTCGAACCAGGATTCTTCTGCCAGTCTTTGAGCTTTGCGCCACCTGCGTTTACCCCCATTCATCTTTAACTTGCCTCTTACCTAGTCAGATGTCTATAGTACCTTGAACTCCACAATAAACCATCTCTCCATGCAGTGTGATGGATGGGGTATAGAGAGAAGGTCAGTGCTGAGGTTATGACAAGCAACACTAAAGTATGACTATGTTACTCATTGGCGAGATCATAAGCAGATACAGCAGGAGGCTTAGACCTTCATCCAAAGATCCCAAGGTTTACCACTGGGCTGAAAGAAAGATGCTATACACAGGAGTTCTTGTTACTGCTAACCTTCTTCAAGAACCAGACCCATAAGCAGAACGAAAATTGACAATCAAAGGCAATTTCTGGATTAAGAAAGAAATGCTACTATAATTGCTGCTAAGTTTCTGCAGAGGCTTGGAGAGCATGCTGTCCAATAATTAAAATTAATGGAACCCAAAACCCTCCAATGCCTTGTTTAGAAATGTGGGTCAGTTGGTTCTAATTCATTGTAGATATCCACTCTTACCACTTCTATTCAACATAGTCCTAGAAGTCCTCACCACTGGAGTCAGGCAAGAGAGGGAGAGATTGCCTGTGGATTGTCTCCAGAGATGCCAAGCCTAAAATGTCAACCTTCCAACTCCTTCAATCTGGTGAGATCTTTCTTAACACATGGACTACCTAGTTCCATTTCAGATGGCATGTTTTCTAACAGTTACAGAAACTATCTACAGGCTAGGGTCTAGGATACTAGGTACATGTGTACACAGATGCACAAGCAAGGGTCAGTTATATACCTCAAATTAGTAGCTCTCTAACATTAAATTTAGACCTAATAAGCCTAACATTCCAGTAGAAGAAATCCTAAAGAAGGCATCATAAATTTTCTAATCATATATTTATTACTTAGGCCTAAACACCTTCCTCTCCTTACTTCACATAACAGTTGATAGTAAATACAATAGTTTGTACATGTATAACATTTCCCAGTTCTCCACATAGCAATTCAACCCCCACTAAGTCCTCTGCCATCATGTTCCAGGACCTGAATCCTCCTCCCACCACCCACCCTTGTTTGTTTGTTTAACTTCCCACAGCACTGCTCAGTTCTGGTTTATGGTAGTACAAGGAATTGAACCTGAGACCTTAGAGCCTTAGGCATGAAAGTCTTTTGCATAACCATTATGCTATCTTCCCCATCCAGTGGCATCTGTATGGAATCACACCCCTATTATAATTATACCCCTTATAATCTTGTAAATCAATATGAAGTCACTAGTAAAAAATAAAACATTATAAATATATATACACACATGACAGTCAAACCATATCTGTAAAGCTGAAAAAACTATGGTGGTTACAGCTTGAGGGGTGGAGGGCACAGAACTTTGGTAGTGAGAGTGGTGTAGAATTATATCCCTATTATCTCATAAACTTGTAAATCACTATTAAGTCACTAGTAAATATAAGGACCAAAAAACTACCTATTTTAGTCAAGTGGAAATTTACTCTTTGAAGAAAAAAAGTTTTGTCATATGAAAAAGTAGACAAAGTTTTTGGCACTTCTACTTTTTTATTAAAATCAAATTGACAACACTGATGTGTTTGAACATTTTATTTCTTAAATGGAGCCATCTAAAAAAGATTAAAGTTTGAATTTAGAGAAAAGCACACCAAAAATATAATTTTCCATGTAAATGAACTCATAACTGATGCTGAAAAAGGATTCAAAATAATGAATACATAAAGTATTTCTGACTAAACTTGTAATGATTTCAATGATTTCAATTGTGCTTGAATACAACCAAAGCTGTTTTTCCAGAAAGCCAAAGGATTTTTATCATCCTTATACCAGCTGGAATTTAAGGACAAGCAATTTAAACATCCTTTTTTTTTAATCTTCCTTCATTTATATGTAAATAAGATGTTTCCTAAAACATATCTGTGCCCCGTACCTACGTCAACAGTAAAACTCAAAGCACACAAATTCCTCCAGCTGATTCCTGACTATAAGTGAAATCAGCATGCCAACATCATCTAAACTCCATGTGCGTCATTCACCAAGAAGGACATAACCTGGCTGTCAATTTCAATTAACCTGCCCAGCTTTATAAATAGCCTAAACTCTCCTATCTAAATAGGTTGGTGGACTTTTCTCAGAAGAAAAGGAACAACATGACAAGGAAGCATGAAAAATAAATGAGCTTTCCCCTTTGTAAACAGAAAAAAGTTGACATTAAACCAATTCTAAGACCAATTTGAAGAGCTATTAATAAAACAAAGCTCAAGAGGATGAAGAACCGATTCTAACTAGAAAATAAACATTTTCTAACTGTATCTTCTCTTTTTAAAGAATCTGCAAATTTCTCTGCTATATGAACAATTCCAAGGCCAGTGTACAGGCAGAGCTACACACAGATACTATAGTTTTTAATATCATGGTTCTTAACAGGATCCCAAACTAATACATCTTAAAAGTCCAAACAGTCATCAAAAAAGAAAACAAATCAATTCTTGAAAATTCAATTATATTGTTCTATTCTAAATCTGAAATATTTTAGGGTTGGGAAGATAGCTCAGTGGTAAGGCATGAAACTTGCATGAATGAAATTCCAGATTTGGTCCACAGCTTGGAATATGCCAGAGTTGTGTAGTGCTCTCATTGTGCTCTCTCTCACAAAAAAAAAAAAAAGTTAAAAATCTGAAATGTTTCATAGCTTTTATAACATATAGCATATTTTAACACTAACTATGTTTCTTCCTCTAAAATCAATAAAACAAGTGCTACAATCTGCTAGCACACATCACTTTTCCATTTTCACTCTAATGAATAAATAAGAGTTATTAGCTATATTTATCAGACAGCAGAAAATAGCTGGTATAAATCATTAATCAGGCCAAAGAATCCATAAAACTATGAAACTAATATCTACTGTGTTGAAAAGTTCATCACCATAGTATCCTTGGGTAGAGTATGTGTGCATGGAGGTATGTGTATGACTTGTGTCACCTGATACTTAACATTTGACATTCTCACATAAAATATAGTGCAGAGATCACTGAAATATCGAGGGCACAATTAAAAACCAACAAGTTAAATAAAATTTTTCTGAAAAAAATAAAAGAAAAAAATGATAAAATGGAGAGCAAAGATCCCTAATCTCACAACAGGTTTAGAAAGGTCCATTAGAAGTCATTCATTGATATCCATTAGTCTTAGTATGTCACCTAAACATCTTAAATACTTGATTAAGTTTATCTGCACTGAATCATAACAACTGACTTCCTATTCTTCCATTCATTCATTCAATTAATTCCTGTGTGCAGCACTATTATGGGTATCATGAGTGAGATGAAGATGAATTGTATATAAGAATAAAATCTGGAATAAAATAAATATAATAGAGTAATAAAGGCACTGCTAGATAAGAAGGCAAGACATTTATGAGAAATTACTTCTAGTTGCAAAAGCTATGTGTAAGATGTAGTGGTTCTGGAAGTAAATATTGTGTTTAAAGCTGAAGAGGCCTTTCTGAGGAACAGAAACTGTGAGAATGCAGAGGGGTGCCCTGGAGGTGGCACTATATGTGGAGTGCTGAATTTGCAAGGTACTGAGTTCAATCTCCAGCACTGAATGATTCTGAGCCATCTACCTATCAATCATCTATCTCTTTCTAGCTCTCTCATAAATTAAATCAGGAAAGAAAGAAGGGAAGAAGGAAGGAAAGGAGGGAGGAGGGAAGGGAGAGAGGTAGGAAGGATGGAAGGAAGGAAGGAAGGAAGGAAGGAAGGAAGGAAGGAAGGGAGGGAGGGAGGAAGGGAGGGAAGGAGGGAGGAAGGAAGGGAGGAAAGAGAGAGGGGGAGGAAGGAAGGAAAGACATGGGGGGTAGCAGGCAAAGAAGCATGGATGAAAATGTTTAGTAATATGACACAGAACTACAAAGGGGAAACTAAAGTTGGGAATAAAAGTTAGAATCAGATTACTATTTTTTTTTTTTACTAAGATCTTAAATGGTTTTGAAAAGAGCACATGATAACATGTGCTCTAGCAAATAAGCCACCACCCCAGTTCTTAATTCAATAAGGAAGCTTCATGAGTAGTGAAGCAATCTATCTCTCTCTCTCTCTCTCTCTCTCTGTCTCTCTCTCCCTCCTCCCCTCCCTCCCTCATCCCTCCCTCATCCCCTCTCTCTCTTCCCCTCTCTCCCTCTATCAAAAAGAAAGATGACAGTCTTTAGGTCCATGATTGTTCAACAATTTGTTTGGTTTTGTATGTTAACTCTCTTTTCAGCCACCAGGTTCCGGATGCTGACCAGACTTCCCTGGACAGACGACCCCATCAATGTGTACTGGAGCGCCGCTTCCTCAGAGCCCCACCCTACTAGGGAAAGAGAGAGACAGACTGGGAGTATGGATCGACCAGTCAACGCCCATGTTCAGCGGGGAAGCAATTACAGAAGCCAGACCTTCCACCCTCTGCAACCCACAACGACCCTGGATACTCCCAGAGAGATAGAGAATGGGAAGGCTATCAGGGGAGGGGGTGGGATGTGGAGATCGGGTTATGGGAATTGTGCGGAATTGTACCCCTCTTATTCTATGGTTTTGTTAATGTCTCCTTTCTTAAATAAATAAAAAAAGAAAGAAAGTAGGGCACCAAAGTAAAAACCCTGTGGTGAGGGGGAGGGTGGACATGCAGCTTCCTGGGCCGGTGGGGGGTGGTGGTGGGTGGGTAGGATGGGACACAGTCTTTTGGTGGTGGGAATGGTGTTTATGTACACTCCTAGTAAAGTGTAGTCATATAAATCACTAGTTAATTAATATGAGAGGGGGAAAATTAATTGTATGTCTCGAAGTTCTTAAAACACAGACTGAGTCTTTTTAATATATAGGCTGTGTATTTCATATGCGCTCTCTCTCAAAAGACAAGACCCAGTAGATCAGAAACAATCAGTGGCACAGCTATATAAGATACTGGGTACTATACAGCAAACCCTAACAAAAGGACTTTTCAAAGTTAACCCAATTACCAAATAATGAGATGATAACATTAACTATCCATTGTCTTTTTGAACCCTAAGACAGCAGGAACCTCACATTTCCACTATAGAGCCTATATTTCTCCCAGTCCTGGAACCTTAGGATAGGGCCCACTTTCCCACATGCCTCTCCCAATCCATATCAAATAATATTGCATCCGCTGATCGCAACCTAATCAACGCAACGATTGCCACCTCAACATGCTTCAGCTCAGACTGTGTCCAGAGACTTCAGGTATGGAATGACAACCCTTCAGCTTCATTACTCGGGTGAGACCTTTCCTTTCATAGTATCCTCTAATTCCATCCCAGGTGGTTCACTTCCTAACAAAGTCCCAAAACCTAGATATACACCAGGTTCTGTGAGAGAGAGCATATGTTTACACGTATCCATAAACTCGGGCAAATATATACCTGAAAGCAGAAGTACACTAGAGTTCGCAATGAGTACCCCCCCCCTCAACACTTCCTCTCCACTATTCCAAGCTTTGGGCCCATGATTGCTCAACAATTTGTTTGGCTTTGTATGTTAACTCTCTTTTCAGCCACCAGGTTCCAGATGCCATCATGATGCTGGCCAGGCTTCCCTGGACTGAAGACCCCCACCAATGTGTCCTGGAGCTATGCTTCCCCAGAGACCCACCCTATTAGGGAAAGAAAGAGGCAGACTGGGAGTATGGACATACCAGTCAACGCCCATGTTCAGCGGGGAAGCAATTACAGAAGCCAGACCTTCCACCTTCTGCAACCCACAATGACCCTGGGTCCACGCTCCCAGAGGGATAGAGAATGGGAAAGCTATCAGGGGAGGGGATGGGATATGTAGATTGGGTGGTGGGAATTGTGTGGAGTTGTACCCCTCCTACCCGATGGTTTTTTTAATTTTTCCTTTCTTAAATAATAAATAAATAAATAAAAGACTGCCAGGGGAGGTAGATTTATGCAGACACCACCTCCCAGTGATAACACTGATGGCAAAAAGAAAAAGAAAAAACAAGATCTTAAAATCTAAGCTCAGAAAACTGAACTTTGTTATTAAACATGAAGAAGATTTAAGCAAAGTAATATTTTTATCACAGCTGCTTTCTGGAGGGGGGATTCACATAGGTATATAATATGAATTATTGACAAAACAAGAAAGAATAAAGACTTATGACAGATATAACCATTCAGATCATCAAAGGTAATGAGGGCATGGACTATGATAATGACCATTGTAACAGTAATACGTGAAGCCCCAAGGTTAATGAACTTGAAAATTTTGAAATTTCAAATGTGAAGTACCAAAAAAGAGGCAGACTTGAAAGACATCATACAAAATGGAAGGCATATGATTTCTACACTGATGTAAAGCTAACTTACATACCAATAGAAAGATGTACTTTAAATGAAATAAAAACTAGATATAGACTTCTTTCTAAATGTCAATTTAATTTTTAACAAAAGGTATGGGGAGAGACAGAAAGTATGAGGAGACATAGCATAATAGAAGGCATTACTTTGGCCAAAATCAAGTAGCCAGCTAAAATGTATAATGGTACAAAAGTAGAACAGTGACTCACAATCAAAGAAATCCATGTCTTCTACCTGACATTACAGATAATCTCGTCCCTCAAAGCATTATTCTTCTATATTTGATCCTACTTTGCCATGGACATCACTATTCATTCACTAATATCCTTCTTATTGTCATAGCCAATGGAAACCCTGTCTCTTTCATTTCATGTATAATCAGTCCCTGACAACTGCCCTACATCCTTTTCTCTCCATTTACCTCAATAGCCAAGGAATCACAAGTCTATGAATTCTCCTTCATTGGCATTTCACTGATGCCTTCTTGATTCCCTCTTTCCTCCACTGTCAAAATTCAGATTTCTGTTACCTCTCAACTAGATATAGTGGTTTTCCAAGTGTGGTCCTCATGCCACCACCATCAGTAGCATCTGAAAACTTGTTAAATGTAGATTCCCTGGGTCCTAGCTCAGAACAACTGAATCAGAAGCACAGAGGGCAGTGTCTGTGATTGGGTAATATTTTCAGGTGATTCAGCCACACACTGACGTATGTGACCCAGGTTCAAGTCTGACCCCCAACACAATGAAAAAAGATTTGGATGCTATTTTCCTTCTCTCTCTCCCTCCCTCCCTCTCTGTCTATATCTGAAAAAAATTAAATTAAATTAAAAAATCAGCACTGAGGTGAAAACTTGGTGACTGGTGACAAAAAAGAAAATAATAATAATGATGATATTAATACACCTGCTGGATTCAGGAATCATTGTACTCCTGCACTCCCTGCCATGGTCTCAGAGCTCCCCCATGCTATGGCCAGGTATATGTTCTAAACTACCAATTCAGACAAGATCGGGCGTGTTCAGGGTGGTATGGCCATAGACCTAAACTACCAATTCAGTTATATCATTCATCACCTTTTACAGCAGCAGTCAAAACACATGGGCCCATTTTAAACAGAAGCAATAAATATGTCTTAGAGCATGGGACGTAGCTCACCTGGTACAGCACATGCCTTGCCAAGCTCAAAGGCCTGAGTTAGAGGCCCAGGAACTGCACTGGGGGGGAAGGGAGGTACTCCATAGATGGTATAGTGGTACTGAAGCATCTCACCTCTTTCTCTCTGTCTCTGGCATCTCTGAGTCCTCTCTCCTCTCCTCCCTTTCTCTAATAATTCAGAATAGTGGAAATGTTAGGTCAGAAGGCAGATCAGCAGTATCACTTAGGCACAAGGCCTAAATATATATATATATATTTTAATATTACTTAAATTAGCACAAGTATTAAAAAGCATTTTATTGGAGAGGGAAGCCAGTTCTAGGATAGTTTTGCTTGGGATATCTCTTTAGATCATGACAGGTTTCAGCAGAAACCAGTCTATAGTCAGTATAACAGGAGTTGCAAAGAGGGAGATGCAGAGAAATCGCATAGGAAAAGCACATACTGTAATATAGAGGAACAGCAAAAGAGTATTGAACAGGACAACAAGTTTTCAGATGCTGCTGATTTAGTGGTATGAGGACCACAGTTTGAAAACCACTGCATCTAAATGTGAGCTATCAAGTAGCGGAACAGCAAGAGTAGTGAACAGAACAAAGAAGGGAGCTTTGAGGGAGCTTTGAGGGAGCTTTGAGGGAGCTTTGAGTTTTCTGCCCACTCACCCCTCCAAGCCCTGAAGTATACTGACGTAAGTGGGAAGAGAGCTCACAAGAGTCTGCATTCCAGAGGTAAGCTGCACTGCATCCCCAACTGAGAACTTACCTGCTGACATTCTAAAGATAAACTACATGTCAATCACCAACCGAATACAGTTGTCTGGGAACTGCTCTGGGCTGACAGCATCAAAAGAACAGGGCTCAGCTGTTGTTGAGATAGTGCTAGCCCTGCACTGCACTAAAGAGATGATCAACACCCATCTTATGAATGTATGTGTGCTCAAGCAGATCAACTGAAGAACGTTTAGGGGTGAGAATCGTGGGCCAATAGAAGGAGAGAAATGCAGTGGACAATTTGTGCACTCAGACACCTAAGGCCAGGGGCTGAAACCTCCCCGAGGGTGCTGTCTTCCACCAAACCTACCTCCAGTGTTTTGCCTAAACTGAGTCTTTAGAACTCAACCAACAGGATCCACAGATTACACAGCTCCAGGGCAGTCAACAGAGACTTCACCAAAGAAGAAATCCAAAGGGCCAACAGACATTATGTAAAAATGCTCAAAGCTTACCAAAGAAATCTAAAGACAGTAATGAGATACCACTTTATATCTGTGAGAATACAATACACTAGGAAACAGAAACAAGGGCTGGTAAGGATGTGAGGGAAAGGGCGCCCTCCTACATTGCTGGTGGGAATGTCAAGTAGTGGATGATGTTGAAAAAGGGACTATCGGTGAAGCAGGTCTGCAGGTGTCCATCTTTCTCTCCCCATCTCTGTCTTCCCCTCCTCGCTCCATTACTCTCTGTCCTATCCAACAATGACAACATCAATAACAACAACAATAAAACAACAAGGGCAACTAAAGGGAATCAATCAATAAATAAATAAATGTTTTTTAAAAAGGGACTAAAACTGGAAAAAGAGTGTTTTGTAGACATCTATCACAGAGAGATAAGAAAATTGTACTCATTTGTCAACAACTGTACTGCAATCCATTAAACTCCCCAAAAGAGGGGGGGAAATGATTTTATAAACTAAGTCATTCTTTATACATATCAAATATATACATACACACCTATGTTGTTTTTCAAAGGGAACACAAAGCTAAAATATTAATCAAAAATCAGATTTTTCTTTGAATTAATCACAATGTCAGGCTAAATACAGATAGGTGAACTATCAAGACTGGTTCTACTTGTGAAATGTTCTAGAATTTAGATAACTTTTCCTCGGTTTTTACATTTGTAAAACGGGGTAATAAGAGAAAAATGAGGCAGAAAGAGAAAATGCAGTGGCACAGCACAAAACTTACAGGCATGACGTCCCAGGTATGATCCCAAGTTCAATCTCCAATCAGAAAGAAGGAAGGAAGAGGGAGTCGGCAGTAACGCAGCAGGTTAAGCGCACATGGCGCAAAGCCCAAGGACCCGTGTAAGGTTCCCGGTTCAAGGCCCCTGTAGCGGAGACGCTTCACAAGTGGTGAAGCAGGTCTGCAGATGTCTTTCTCTCCCCCTCTCTGTCTTCCTCTCCTCTCTCCATTTCTCTCTGTCCTAACAACGACAACATCAATAACAACAACAATAACTACAACAACAATAAAAAACAAGGGCAACAAAGGGGAAAATAAATAAATAAACATAAAAAAAAAAGAAGGAAGAGAAGAGAAGGAGAGAACAGAAAAGAATGAAAGGGAGTCGGGCTGTAGCGCAGCGGGTTAAGCGCAGGTGGTGCAAAGCACAAGGACCGGCAGAAGGATCCCGGTTAGAATCCCGGCTCCCCACATGCAGGGGAGTCGCTTCACAGGCGGTGAAGCAGGTCTGCACGTGTCTCTCTTTCTCTCCTCCTCTCTGTCTTCCCCTCCTCTCTCCATTTCTCTCTGTCATATCCAACAACGACAACAACAATAATAACTACAACAATAAAACAACAAGGGCAACAAAAGGGAATAAATAAATAAATAAATATTAAAAAAAACATTTAAAAAAAAAGAATGAAAAAGGAAAGAAAGGAAAAGAAAACGGAAAAAAAGAAACAAAAGTAGAAATAACACAGTGGTTATGCAGAAAGACTTTCATTTCTGAGGCACCAAAGATTTAAGGTTCAATTCCCAGCACCAACAGAAACTAGAGTTTATTCGTGCTCTGGTTGGGGGAGGGGGGAGAGAGAAGAGGGAAAGCACTAACTCCACAGATTATGAAGATTAAGTAAGAGAATATATGTAAAGTTCTTAGATCAACTGTGAGCAGATAAAACGGTAAAAGTATGCTGCTACTATCATCATTTTCACTCTTATTCTATTAATATCACAAATACATGTGCATATAAGCATAGTACTGACTGTTAATTGTCCCAAAGTACTTATTCTCCCTTTCTTCCACAGAATCCAGAAGGGCAATTTCTCTGCCTTCTTCGCCTCTAAACTGGGCTAATAGTTTCCCTCTTTATAAAGAATTAGCCGGGGGGGGGGGGGGGGGGGCGCGGAGGGAATCGAACATGTAGTGGGTTAAGCACTCATGGTGCAAAGCACAAGGACCAGCTTAAAGATCCAGGTTCAAGCCCCCGGCTCCCCACCTGCACGAGGGTTGCTTCGCAACTGATGAAGCAAGTCTGCAGGTATCTATCTTTCTCTCCCCTTTTCTGTCTTCCCCTCCTCTCTTGATTTCTCTCTGTCCTATCCAACAACAATGACAGCAATAACAATAACAACAACAATAAACAAGGGCAGCAAATGGAAAAAAATAGCCTCCAATAGCAGTGGATTCGTAGTCCAAGCACTGTGTCCCAGCAATAACCCTGAAGGCAACAACAACAACAACAAAAAAGAATTAGATGACAGGATTCTGTCAGACAGTAAAGAGAATAGAGATTTGAGAGCTTCTCTAAATAAAAACTTCTCATGGATTCTTCGAATTCCAGATCCCCACCTCCCTACACCCCTATTTCCCAAGTCCCAGTTGGTACTGCCAATTCCAGAGCCATTGGGTAATTCTGTGATATAAACCAAGCTTGTTTTGGCTACTTAACTGCCCATTCCAGATTCCATTTTTCTAAACCAATCAAGCCTTTTGCCTTCCATCTTCCAAGACCTAATTCACATTGTCTCTGTCCCATTCTCTGTACCTTTGTAGATTTCAGCTTTTACCAAAGAAAGTCTCTTGACACTTCACTGGGGTTTTGAGAACAACAAAAGAAGATGCCCATGTTCAATTGTCTCTTCTCCCAGTTGCCTCAGCTGTCATTTTCTATCAGAACTCTCATTGTGTAATTTAACTCACCCTCTCTCCTGTAAACTCTGACCTAACTTGGATCAACAATAGTAGAGTGTTCCATCCTCCGAAGGGAGGCTGGACAACATACTCTATACCTGAGGAAGATGGGTCGATATTGGGTCAGCTTGGAATGTTCCTACTCATGACCACAGGATGTGAGCTCAGATCTAGAGGAATGCAGAGCTTACATAGGCTCCTAAGCTAAGTATGGGCCCCAGACTAAATCAAATCAATGGGGTTTACAGTCAACAATATTTATACCCCTTTCCCATACTAGGGGTATGATCCAGCTTTTTGTTCCTGATCCAGCTTTTTGTTCCTTTTTCCAGCCATGACATCATCTCCCCAGACAATAAGTTGGGTCCACCTGCATATCAGATTTCAGGCTCAGGGAAAAAAAGAAAAAAAAAAAAAAAACTAGTATAGCCACAGGCCCTTTGGAATATAACTAAAATATGCCTATTAGCTATCTACAAAATAGAAGACCCCAAACTCTTCATCTGCACTATTCCAGCCTTTAGGTTCATGATTATCAACAATTTGTTTGGCTTTGTATGTTAACTCTCTTTTCAACCACTAGGTTCCAGGCACTAGCATGATGCTGACCAGACTTCCCTGGACAGACAACCCCACCAATGTGTCCTGGAGTCCCGCTTCCCCAGGGCCCTTCCCCACTAGGGAAAGAGAAAGACAGGCTGGGAGTATGGATTGATCTGTCAACGTCCACGTTCAGCGGGGAAGCAATTACAGAAGCCAGACCTTCCACCTTCTGCATCCCGCAATGACCTTGGGTCCATACTCCCAGAGGGTTAAAGAACAGAAAAGCTATCAGGGGAGGGGAAGGGATAGAGAGTTCTGGTGGTGGGAATTGTGCAGAGTTGTACTCCGCTTATCCTATGGTTTAGTCAATGTTTCCTTTTTATAAATAAAAAAAAATTTTTTTAAGTTACTGGGCACTAGTTACATAGTTTTATATTGCTCCTTCACTCTTACACTGTTATTTTACTTACCATGTAATTGTCCTTTGGTCTATCAAGTATATACTTAATTTCCTTAAAGCCAGGAACTACATGTTACATTTTTTTAGTGCTATCTACAGCAATTCTCAAACTTGGCTGTTCTAAATAACCTGGGAACTTCTTAAAGACCTAGTCTCTGGGTAAGACATAAATTAAGCATGAGATTCACAGCATACAAGAAGGCAGAATATCAATAATCTAAAATTAATGGCACCTCAGACATTTGGTTGATAGCCAAAATATACAAAGAGCTCATCAAACTTAACAACAAAAGAACAAGCAACCCCACCGAAAAATGGGGGAAGACATGGGCAGAACTCTCCAAAGAAGAGATCCAAAGGGTGAGCAAACATGAAAAAAATGTTCAATGTCAGTGATGAACAGGAAAATGCAAATAAAAACAACAATGAGATAACACTTAACACTTGTAAGAGTGTCATATATTAGAAGGCAGAAATACCAACTGTTATATAGAGACTGTATAGGGGAAGGGACTCTCACAACATTGCTGGTGTAAATGTATATTGATCCAATCTGTAGAAAGCAGTCTGAGGATTCTTCAGAACACTAGAAATGGACCTACCTTATGGCACAGCAATCCCTCTCCTGAAGATATACTCAAGGAAAACAAAAACATTTATACAAAAAGACCTAAGCACAACTATGTTCATCGCAGCACACTTTGTAACAGCCCAAACTTGGAAGCACCTCAGATGCCCAACAACAGACGAGTGGCTAAGAAAGTTGTGGTACATATATACAATAATAATGTGCAGCTGTTAAAAACGATAAAGTCGGGGGTCGGGCGGTGGCGCAGTGGGTTAAGCGCATGTGGCGCAAAGCGCAGGGACCGGCATAAGGATCCCGGTTCGAGCCCCCGGCTCCCCACCTGCAGGGGAGTCGCTTCACAGGCGGTGAAGCAGGTCTGCAGGTGTCTATCTTTCTCTCCCCTTCTCTGTCTTCCCCCTCCTCTCTCCATTTCTCTCTGTCCTATCCAACAACGAATTGTGTCAACAAGGGCAATAATAATAACCACAACGAAGCTACAACAAGGGCAACAAAAGGTGGGAAAAAAAATGGCCTCCAGGAGCGGTGGATTCATGGTGCAGGCACCGAGCCCAGCAATAACCCTGGAGGAGGAAAAAAAAAAAGAAAAAAAAAAAAACGATAAAGTCATCTCCTTTGTAATATCTTGGTCAGAACGTGAAGGTATCATGTTGAATGAGACATAGTTGATGAACATAGTGTGTCAGATAAGAGGGTGAATAAAAGTAATTCATCAAGAAACAAGCAGGAGCAGTGTTTCATTGAATCTATTGATGTCAAATTCTGCTCACAAGAGGACTCAAAGAACTCAGAAAGCTCAACAAATTGTTTGGCTTTGTATGTTAACTCTCTTTTCAATCACCAGGTTCCAGATGCCACCAGGATGCTGGCCAGGCTTCCCTGGATTGAAGACCCCACCAATGTGTCCTGGAGCTCAGCTTCCCCAGAGACCCACCCTACTAGGGAAAGAGAGAGGCAGATTGGGAGTATGGACCGACCAGTCAACGCCCATGTTCAGCGGGGAAGCAATTACAGAAGCCAGACCTTCTACCTTCTGCAACCCTCAACGACCCTGGGTCCATACTCCCAGAGGGCTAGAGAATGGGAAAGCTATCATGGGAGGGGGTGGGTTATGGAGATTGGGTGGTGGGAATTGTGTGGAGTTGTACCCCTCCTACCTTATGTTTTTGTTCATTAATCCTTTCTTAAATAAAAAATTAAAAAAAAAAAAAAGAACTCAGAAAGCTGGGTTCGAGGCAGAAAACAGATTTGGTTTATCTTAGTAGATTGTAGGATTAAGTAAGTCTTTCAAAAGAACACAAGTGTAAAAACTATGCACAAAGATATTTAGTATTTCTGTTTAAAAGTTAAGCATTGTAAGCAGATTGTTGCAATCTTTGATGGACTACAAAACAATTAGTTTCTAGGGCAGAAATTTTAGATTCTTTGGCAAATGAAAGTGTCTTCTTCAATTAGAATAGAAAGGGAAAACACTAAGGGAAACTTGAACTGGATGGGGGTATATTGCACCAATGCAAAGGATTCTGGGAAGGGGCTGAAGAGAACCCTGGGGTCCCGTTACATAATGATGGAAAAAGACCTAAGTTGTTGGTGAAAGTGCTTGGTAGAGAACTTTCACAAGGAGATGAGAGATTGGATCCGTACGTCAACAACTAGACAATAAGCTATTAACCCCCAGTAAAAATTGTGTTTTAAGTGGTTTCTTTAAGCAAATGACTTGGTTGCCTTATAAAACACAAGAATTTAAGAATGTTGTACAACTTTTCTCATTAACATCTATGTTACTGATATTTAGTTTACATTTGAATGGGTTTATGCCAGAGAAAATAATTAACATGTTTCTAAAATGATTTAAAATTGTCCTCTTTTGGCAGACTGGGAGTATGGACCGAACAGTCAACGTCCATGTTCAGCGGGGAAGCAATTACAGAAGCCAGACCTTCCACCCTCTGCAACCCACAACAACCCTGGGTCCATGCTCCCAGAGGGATAGAGAATGGGAAAGCTATCAGGGGAAGGGATGGGATATGGAGATTGGGTGGTGGGAATTGTGTGGAGTTGTACCCCTCCTACCCTATGGTTTTGTTAATTTATCCTTTCTTAAATAAAAAATAAATAAATAAATAAAATTTTAAAAAATAAAATAAAATAAAATTGTCCTCTTTTGTTTTGAAGAACCTTGACGTTTTTAAGACCAAACGCTCAAGTTCAGTGTCTACAGGATTTTGATTAATTAAGAATGTAATGATGTGTTTGTGTGTGTTCCCTTCTGGCTCAGAAACAAGTTTGTTTCTGTTGAACTCCAAGTTGGCAGAAAGGAGGGGAAGAAAAGAGGGTTAAGCGTGCAGCCTGCCTAGAAACTGAGAGGAGAAATCCCTTATTATCAACAATACTTAGCTTTCAGGAGCCAAGACTACAGAAAAAGAATATTTTGGCTAATTTAAGGTTGGCCAGATACCACCACTTCTGGCTGGTGGTCAGAAGGCCTTGGAGGAGAGAGGTTGGGATGGGATGGGGGGGTGGGAGGTTGTTTAGGAAGATGGCAAAATGCCACCAGAGAAAGTCAAGCAGTTTTTTGCTAAAACTGCCTTGGATGTAGCTGCTCACTAGGAAACTGAAAACTTGCAGTCCAACAGGCTTCCCAAGAGGTTCCTTAGCACATGGCATTTGCCAACCTTTACCTAACTGATCCTTCATCTCCTCTGCCAACCCAAGCAACAGACATCTCTTCTACACTAAACGGGAACAGAAAACAAAGTAATATGTGCCAATCCTTAGACTTTACATAGAAGGTTGTACTCAACATATCTGGCAAATTATATTAATGTTGTCTGTCCCCTGTGATGGGCTGTTTTTACTGGCTACTCCTAATTCAACTGGAAAATCATTTTCCCAGTGAATTTTAACATTATAACTGTATTGAGGATGCTGAGCAGTGGGATTGTAAATTAGAGCTGAAGCATAGAATGTCTAGCTATGTAATACCTATCTCTACATTCAGATTCAAATCTCCGGAGACAGGTAAATGACAAAACCAGCTCAACATCTGAGTGCAATGTCAATGTGAGGCTGTCCTCAAAGGGTCATCAGCCATGCTACTTCTAGAAGGAAAAGCATTCTCACTGCAAATTTAATGACCTTTGTGATTCTTTTCCTTCAAGATAAACAAAAGTGAATGGGATAATCCAGGGATTCCCAGAAACTGAGCAATCTGAAATGTCTATGTAAAAAAGTATTGGTAAAAAATACACTGATCCATGGTCTGGAAGATGATGCAGTGGATAAACCATTGGACTCTCAAGCATGAGATCCCCGAGTTCAGCCCCCAGCAGCACATGTACCAGAGTGATGTCTGGTTCTTTCTCTCGCTTCTCCTATCCTTCTCATAAACAAATAAAATCGTTTTTTAAAAATTATGTATATAATCTCTAGGAACTATTTTTTTAAAAAAGTGCCTGGATCAAACAATCAGCAATTGTTGACTTTAAAAAAAAAAAGTGGGAAGGAGTCGGGTGGTGGTGCAGCGGGTTAAGCACACTTGGCGCAAAGCACAGGGACGGTCGTGAGGATCCCGGTTCCAACCCCGGCTCCCCACCTGCAGGGGAGTCACTTCACAGGTGGTGAAGCAGGTCCGCAGGTGTCTGTCTTTCTCTCTGTCTTCCCCTCCTCTCTCCATTTCTCTGTCTTATATAACAACAACGACATCAATAACAACAATGATAACTTCAACAACAATAAGAAAAGGGCAACAAAAAGGGAAAATAAATATTTTTTTTTAATTTTAAAAAGTGGGATGGTGGAAAAATCACTGGCTATAAAGTTTAACAGTTAAGAAGTAAACTGTCCAACATAAAGTAAGTTCAAATATTTCATACATCCAAATTTGAGCTACACAGATAGTGGTGAGCGATATGGGGAGAGGGGATGTAAGAGGCCTGAAGGGGTGGGGATGTGTTCCTCTTTTGTTAAAAGGACCAGCCTGGGGACTGGCAGATAGCTCACTCATCTAACTTGCTATGAGTGAAGACCTGGGCTAAAACCTAGCATCAAAGGAAAGCATAATGAATAGCACAACAGGGAGCTCCGTGGGTGGTAAAAAGAATCTTTGCCTCATACTTTGATCTATCTCTCCTTTCTCAAAAAAAAAAAGAAAGAAAAAGAAAAAGAAAAGAAAAAAGGGGGGAAGGGAAGGAGAGAGGGTGGAAACTCAGCAACACCCCTAATACTAGGAGGATGTATGATAAAATCATACTTGACAGTATAAATGCAAAACATTTTACTCCTTATATTGCTTTTTGTAAATACAACTTCATGTTTCTAATTCTTTAATTGTGATAAATTGAAACACACATGAATCAATGTTATACTCTCTGCCAATGACCTATACATAACCTCACTCTTGAGTCTACATTAGTCCAAGTCTGTCTCCTAAACCCCTGCTGGTGCTCACATTTAATCATTAGTAAAGGCTGCCATTGTCCAGTATAAGATTGAGAAAAACTAGCTTAAGGGCATTACATGCGGGAGTCCGGCGGTAGCGCAGCGGGTTAAGCGCACGTGGCGCAAAGCACAAGGACCAGCTTAAGGATCCCGGTCCAAGCCCCCCGCCCCCAACCTGCAGGAGAGTCACTTCACAGGCGGTGAAGCAGGTCTGCAGGTGTCTACCTTTCTCTCCCCCTCTCTGTCTTCCCCTCCTCTCTCCATTTTTCTCTGTCCTGTCCAACAGCGACATCAATAATAACTACAACAATAAAACAAAAAGGGCAACAAAAGGGAATAAATAATTTTTTTTTAAAAAAAGGGGATTACATGCTTCCAATCTGATGCTTAAAATGTCAAGAAGAATACCTGTTGGCTGCACTAACATTTGCTAATCAAGGGGGGAAAAAAGAGTCAAAGCAACAGCTGTTGCCCCAGAACAACTTAATTTACTAATGAAAAAAATCTCCTTCACAAAATAATCCCAAAAAGAATTATAATTTTTTTAATATTAGGTACTGATAAGTAGTTGTGCCTAACTCCATGAATAATCAAAAACCTTGTACTTTGCCCATTAAAATTCCTCATATATCTCTTGCTTCTTAAGTTTTTAATATTTTGTTTATTTATTAGGAGAAAGACAGAGAAACTGAAAGGGGAAAAGAGAAAAAGAAACAGACAGAAACATACAGACAAAGAGACACCTATAGCAAGCTTTCCCCCTATAGGCGGTCTGAACCTGGGTCCTTGTGCAGAGTAACATTTGAGCTTCATCAAGTTGCCACCACCCAGCCTTCTTGCTTCTTATATTTTTATATAAATGGGTTGTTCATTTACAAACAGTAAGTGAAATATATATTATACAAAAAGCTTAGAACTAGGTTACAGTAAGTTTGAGCTCAAGATGAGATTCCATCACCTGTCACTAGGCAACTTGGAAACATCTAACCTCTCTTTCAATAGCTCTGTGTGTGCCATGAGCACTGCTAAGTCCTTTCCTTCCACGTTACTGACGAGGACTCTGAGGCCCAATGTCAGCCCCAATACTGTCATGCTTGACATGAAAACGTGACTTCACCATATGCCTGTCCTAGTTTTCTTTCCTAACTCCAGTGTATGAAAGTATCTGATTCTATAACTTCTATGATGTTTACATAAGAAAACAAGTACGTGATTATAACCATTTTCCCAAGCCACTGTAACAGGCTGCAGTTGTGGTATAGAGGAATGAATACAGTAATGGGGAAAAAAACATCAAATCTCCTGAAAAGGCAAATGTTTCAGTCTGTGGGCTTCTTCAGCAAGTCCTCTACTAATCCTCTGCTATTTTCTCACTTAAACTTCCTCTACTAAGTCCACCAAAATATATCCCATGATCTGCAGCCTAGCAACATTCCTATCAGGACAAAATGGTACTAAATAGATGTGTATCTTCAGCCTGTCATATCAAAGTCTTGTTGAATAAAACACATAAAAGCAGAGAAAATGACAATAATAAGTACTGGTTTTACATGTGACTTGTAGAATCAGTCTCATTATGTAATAAAGGGATAAGTGAATACACAGCATTCAACTAAAAACCACACACACTCTAAACCTCAGTTCCCTCACACTGCCCCCTCAGATCCCCCCATTTCCCAACATGCCCCCTCATGGTTCCAACTGTTGCTCATGACTACTAGATCTCCATGCCCAGTTGAACTCTCTAGAGTTCAAAGCTGCCAATCAGGATGCAATTTACTGATATAGTTTTACCATTCTGTCTCTTGTCAGTTTCCAAAGCACACACATTATTTTGTTTTTCCAAAGAAGGAGGAAGATGGAGAAATGCAAATTAGACATGCTAAACCCACACTCACTGGGAATGTATGAAATATAAAATAGCTCCATCTTCTTTTTTATTTTGATACTGTTATCTTCAGCTCATGCATTTTCTTTTTACTCTGAACTAACATTCAACTTTAAAGTATTATATCAGTAACCCTCATTCTTCAAATTCTCCCTGCTGTTGGAATTCTGCCTCTGAGCAGTTCCAGAGTATTGGTACAATGCCCATAGGGACACCTCATTTCAAAGTGTAGACTGCCACCTACTGACTATGATTCTTTCCCACTAAACATAACTCTCCCTAGAAAGCTAAAGTCAACCCCTCAAGGAAGATTTGTTGTTGTTGTTCTTGAAATATTTTGTTTGTTTTTATTGCCACCAAGGTCATCACTGGGGCTTACTACCTGCACAACAAATCCAACATTCCTGACTGCTTTTTTCCTTTTTTTATTTGAATTTAATTTTTACTTGATAGAAATTGAGAGGCAAGGGGAAGACAGAGAGACAGAGAGAACTGCAGATCTGCTTCACTACAGGTATGAAGCTTCCCCTGTAGGTGGGGAGTGAGGGGGGGGTCTCAAACCTGGGTCCTCACACATGGGAATGTGTGTGATTAACCAGGTAAGACATTGTCTGTCTGGTCTTTGTTAAGATTTATCTATATATCTGTGACAGAGAGAATATATTACTCTAACATTGCTAAATCATTTGGTGCAAAGCATTCAACCACATTAACTCAGATATATATATATATATGTATATATATATATAGATATAGATATAGATAGATAGATATATTCTCTGAGTTATATATATATATATATATATATATATTCTCTGAGTTATATATATAATATATATATATATATTCTCTTAACCTCAGAAAATACTAAGGTATTAAGTAGGCATGTGTCTGTACAGCTAAAACTTCCACACTTGTACTCAAAGAGACAACGAATTATTTTTCAAAAGGCAAGTAGTTGTTTGATTTTTTAACATAAGTTCAACTTCATCTCATTTCTTTTCACCATTTCCTTCATTCTTCAATCCTTTCTCATTATGGGAATAATGAATTGTTCCTCTGGACCAACGTGGAATTATCCAAAAATTGAACTCAGAGTTCTAAAATCACTACAAAATATATATCATGAAAGTTGTGGACTACAAGCTATGAGAGTTAGTTATTAGTTAAGTCAATCCTTGTCATAAATTGCCATAAGCACACAGATGCCTGTCAAAGTAATGTATGTTTTCTACCTGAATCACTTTATTGTAAGGTTGTTGTTGTCAAGAGGCTAGTTTTACATCTCCCCTACCACCACAGTGCCCTCTCCCTCCACTATAGGACACTGGGTCCTTAAATTCCCTTCAGACTACCCATTTCCCCACATTTTAGTCTATGAATTCACTGAAATGGACCACAGCTCATGAATGTTTAGAATAGAAGTTGTCTTTTGTTGTTTTTGTTTTTGGTTTTTGGTTGTTTTTTTTTTTTTTTTTTGCCTCCAGGATTATTGCTGGGGCTCGGTGCCTGCACCACAAATCCACTGCTCCCGGAGGCCATTTTTCCCCTTTTGTTGCCCTGGTTGTTTTATCATTATTGTGGTTATTATTGTCGTTGTTACTGATGTTGTTGTTGTTGCATAGGGCAGAGAGAAATGGAGAAAGAGGGGGAAGACACCTGCAGACCTGCTTCACCGCCTGTGAAGCGACTCCCCCGCAGGTGGGGAACCTGGGGATCGAACTGGAACTGGAATCCTTATGACGGTCCTTGTGCTTCGCGTGCCACACCACGTACGCTTAACCCACTGCACTACCACCCGACTACGGAATGGAAGTTTTTTAAGTAAAGACTTCTCACCATTTTAACCTTATGATTAAGAAAATTAAAAATAAATAAATAATGAAATTTAAAAGTTTCTACATATTAAAAGCAAACTGCACAAGGATAACAAAAAAAATGAAGAGATGAAAGGCAACTACTGGAAGGTTTCACTCATATGTGGAATCTAGAAATCTGATTTACATAAACTTGCCAAAAAAAAAAAATCCAAACAAAACAAAAGCAAGCAAACTGTAAGATTTGTGAGAACTCTGGTTCTCTGGGAGGAGGGAGGTTGCAGATATGAAAATTTGGTGATAGGTGTGGTGTAGAACTACACATTGCAATCTTACAGTCTTGTAACATACTATTAATAACAAAAAAGTATAAAAAATAAATTTTAAAAAAATAGAATTACCTCTGATCCAGTAATATCACCCTTAGGCATTTATCCAAAGGATGCTAAAACACTGATTTGAAGAGACAGATGCACCCCTATGTTCATAGTAGCATTATTCACAATAGCCAAACAGTGGAAGCAGCCTAAATGCCTATCAATAGACAACTGGCTAAAGGAATTATAGGATATATATTCCATAAACTGTCACTCTGTGATAAAAAATAAAATAAAATAAAATAAAATAAAATAAAATAAAATAAAATAAAATAAAATAAAATAAAGGTGTTATTGCATCTTTTGAAACAAAATGGATGGAACTAGAGGTGATCATATTTAGCAAAATAAATAGATGAAACACAACTACTGGATAGTTTATCTCATGTGTGGAATCTAGAGAACTGATACACATGAACTTGGAGAAAGGAAAAAAAAAAAAAAAAGGAGCAAGCAAACCATTTCTAAGATTTGGGAGAACTATGGTGGTTATCTTTAAAAGGTGGGGCAGACACCAAACTTTGTGGTGGTGTGATGTGGAACTATATACTGTAATCTTACAATCTTGTAACCTACTATTAATTATACATACATGTTTGTTTGGGTTTTTTTTTTTTTTGTAATCACTAATCACTAAGGCACTGTGAGAAAAATCTTTTTTTCTGAGCTAGTAGGTTACTATCTTGGTGAGAAAGCCAAGTGTGAATTCACTCACCAACAATTAAAAAAAAAACAACTTAAAACTGCTCAGATATTTGATGGAGAGGTTATGAAAATGTAGCTTACAAGATGTAACAGATGCAGTGTGAGCAGGGATAAAATAATGCCTGCATTAACTAAGGGGAACAGGAAAAACTTTACAGAGAAACTTTCTGACAGAGAAATAGGTAATCAAATGAGAGAGATTCTATTTGCATGTGTAATGACAGAGGATGGGAAGAAAGCAGGGGGTTAGGGAAAACGTCCAATAATCCAAAATTAATACAAACACAATAACATCAACTAGCTAAAGGCCAGACTCAAAGTCTTTCCTGTACCCTGCCAAGAAATGTGTACTTTAAAATGATTACACTGGCAACAAGCTGATCTAAGGAAAGTACAAAACCATCCAAGCAAAGATAATGAAGGATACAAACCAGCAGAGCACCGAGAACAAAAAGGAGAGGGCATGTTTTGTTGTTTGTTTGTTTGTTTGTTTTTAATAAGGAACGCTTCACTAATTTGCATGCCATCCATGTGCAGGGGCCATGATAATCTTCTCTGTATCATTTCAATTTTAGTATATGTGCTTCCGAAGCGAGCACATGGAGAGGGCATGTTAAAGACAAACTGTGAAGAAGAAAATGGCCAGACTTGACTGAATGCAGGGAATGAGAACGAACAACTATGAAACCATCTCCCCAGACAATAACTTGGGTCTCCTGCAGGTCAGATGTCAGGCTCAGGCAAAGAATAGTAAAGTCATGGGCCCTTTGGTATATACCTAAAATAGACCTAAAATAGACCTCTTAGCTATTTCCAAAACAGAGACCTCAAATCTTCATCTGCACTATTCCAGCCTCTGGGTTCATGATTGGTCAACAATTTGTTCTGCTTTATATCTTAACTCTTTTTCAGTCACCAGGTTCCAGATGCTACCATGATGCCAACCGGACTTCCCTGGGCAGATGACCCCACCAATGTGTCCTGGAGCCCTGCCTCCCCAGAGCCCTGCCTCCCCAGAGCCCTGCCCCACTAGGGAAAGAGAGAAACACGCTGGGAGTATGGAATTGACCTGCCAACACCCATGTTCAGCAGGGAGGCAATTACAGATGCCAGACCTTCCACCTTCTGTACCCCAGAATGATCCTGGGTCCATACTCCCAGAGGGATAAAGAACAGGAAATTTTTCAAGGGAGGGGATTGGATACAGAGTTCTGGTGGTGGGAATTGTGTGGAACTGTACCCCTCTTATCCTATGGTCTTGTCAATATTTCCATTTTATACAATTTTTTTAATATTGATTTATTTATTCCCCTTTGTTACCCTTATTTTTTTATTGTTGTATTTATTATTGTTGTTGTTATTGATGTCACCATTGTTGGATAGGACAGAGAGAAATGGAGCAAGGAGGGGAAGACAGAGAGGGGGAGAAAAAGAGAGACACCTGCATACCTGCTTCACAGTTTGTGAAGCGACTCCCCTGCAGGTGGGGAGCCGGAGGCTCGAACCGGGAATATTCCTGTTTTATAAATAAAAATTTAAAATAAAAAAAGACCAAAACAATAAAAAAGAGAGAAAAAACAAAAGAGAGAAGGATCTCCTCCATTTCTGGCTTAGGTAACTGAATGGATGTTGGTCTGGTCACCAAGACAAGGTATATATCCACGGGAAAGGGATGGGGTGGAGGTGCTCTGGTGTACGATTGTGGGAAAGCACCTGGGTTGGGGGAGAGAGTGTCTTGCAGAACCTACTACAAAGAGATGAGAGGTTGTAGCTATGTGTCGACAACTATGTTGGAAACCAACAGACCCTCCACCCCCTTCCAAAAAAGTAAAAAAGAAAGGAGAAGGGAAATATATCAAGGTTCTGGGGGAGGCTAGGAGAAGTGTAGGAGAAGTGTATAGGACTTGCATGCCAGTGGCCCCAGGTTAAATATCCACCTCCACCAAGAACTGAGCAATGCTCTGGTTAAAAAAAAAAATGTCACTAGAGAGAGGCAAGGCCTTGCTGAGTAGACATAATCAATTCCATTTTGGAAATGTAGAGTAGGAAGCAACTGGAACAGAGATGATCACGTGCAGTGTGCAGTGGTATCCTGAAGTATGCGGATCCATGGATGAAAACCTGGGGAGACAACCAGCAGAAGACTCACCAGCTAAAACAGACACATGGCCTGTTACCACACGGGTTCAAGTGACAGAACAGTGAAAGAACAGTGAAAGTCTAGAGACTGCTGGGCAGCATAACCACACCACATGTGCTAAAGTTACAGAAGTGTAATTTGACCTGGGCTTCTGGCGCCACATGTAAGGAGCTTGAAAGTCATAAGAAGGGAAAACCTGACTAGACTGAAAAAAAATCAACTGCTTTTCTCAGATCCATGGGAGAAGAAAAGACAAAGAGAAAACTGTCTAAGAGACAGAAGAGTACAGGTGTGCTCTCCTCTTACTGGTACAGAAACCCACAAATGGAAACCACTACAGGAGGCAATTAACAAGTAACTGTAACTGATGAATTCCTGGAAGTTTAGTGCAACCTTTAAAACTACAGGGGTAAATCTCATTAACTGTTGCAACTTACAGGTGGTACTTAGAAAGCAAGGCAAGAAGGGTCAGGCCATGGCACACCAGGTGGAACACAAAGGTTACTATGGACAAGAACTCCCTTCATAAATAATGAATCTCTCTCTCTCTCTCTCTCTCTCAACCTCCTCTTTCATTTCTCCCTGTCCTATCAAATAAAAGAAATTTAAAAAGAAAAAATGGCTGGGGAGAGTGGTAGATTTTTTTTTTTTGCAGCCTCAGAAATAACCATAGTGACAAAAAATAATGATGATGTAAAATAAAAAGAATCAAAATAGGAAAATGGATACACAGGATGAAACTTAAGACTGGCTGAGTGTATTGCAGCAAAACAAAAGACTGGAGACTCTGGAGATGGAGGGAGGCAGAGAGGGAGGTAGATAACCAGGACACTGTAGTGAAGAGAGATTTGTGTTGGTGCTAAGACTGGTATGCAGACAGCTATCATGGGGAGACATGAGAGGCAGTATTCATATATTAACAACCATCCAGTATACCATTATTTCTCCAATAAAATTATTTGGAAAAGAATAATCTTATGAGGTCACAGTCTTGTGAGGTTTCATCTTCAGAAATTCAACCAAGTTCCCACCATAAACATGAAAGGAAAATCCCCCTCATGCTGCCAACAAAGCAAGCAGACAAAGAGTACATTTCTTTCTTGAGAACATCTGGCCTCCTGTGAAGTTAGTGGGCCGGAGTTTAACCTGTTGGAGTTAGCAAGTCTCACTGACCTGGGTGAAAGGAAGTAAATACCCAACTCTAGACAACATGCAATCATTGTATCCCAATTGAGAAGAACTCTAAAACTGAAAAACACATGTGAAGTTCACAGTCCAGAGACCCAGAGATGCAAGCTCACTAGAAGGCTGAACCCTGGTCACAGGACAAGAGATGCTTCTCACCACCACCTGACTGCAGGCCTATTCACAACAGCCTCTTTTACTCAGTGCATCATGGGTAGGTATCAAGAAAAAGTCACAAGGTATACCAAACACAAAGAATAAAAAGACAGGGCAGGCAGCAGAATCAGTCATGATTAGGATGTAGGAAGTTGACAGGTTGATCCATCCTCCCAGCCTGCCTCTCTCTTTCCCTAGTGGGTCAGGGTTCTGGGGAATCGGAGCTCCAGGAACATTGGTGGGGTTGTCTGTCCAAGGAATTCTGGTTGGCATCATGCTAGCCTCTCTTCCTTTCTATCTCCCTCTCCTCCTCAATTTCCCTCTGTCTCTATCCAATAATAAATAAATAAAACTTTTTTTAAAAAAATGTAAAGAATAAGTCATTTTTTTAAAAAAGAAAAGAAAAACAGAGAAATTTATCCAATATTTGACTGGATACCCTTAATGACAGGTAATAACAGAAACAAACGTAGCAGAATTCTGAGGTATAAGCAATAGAATTGAAATCAGCTAAGGCAGGCAGCAATGAGATACCAAAGTAGTCCCCAAACCCCTAGACAACCAATTTTTGACAAGGAAGCCCAAAATATCTCACCCAGTCAGTGCATGAAAGGGCTTTTGCCTCTCCCAGTGGACAAATGAACATTGGAAACGCACTTTGCTGAGCAAGAGGCAGTCAGAGCATGGAGTAAGATACTTAGCACTCATGTACAGTCCTTTAGCTCTGTTTTTCAGGAACACACAGAATTGTACGTGAACTTTGTGGACAGATTAAAAGTAGCAATAGGTAGACAAACATAATAAAGAAGAAGTCAAAATTCTAACTAAGTGATTAGCCTATGACACCAAGATTGTAAAGGAATTCTTGGGTCACTTAAAGATTAAGGTTTAAATATTGCTCAGATTATAAAAGCATGTACAGAGGTACAGACTCAAACCCATAAAACACATGTTATGGTTGCGCTCAACCTGGCCACGTATGTGGCAGGCTCAATACAGCCCATGCAAAACAAGGCTTGTTTGAAATGTAAATACAAAGGTCATTTGCAGAAAGACTGCAAGGTGAATCTCAATTTAATTATAGGGTACCTGGAGATGACATATAGTTAAAACTTCCCTTAACCAAATGCTCACTCTGTAAAAGAGCCTTTCATTGGGCAGTCCATTGTATACCCAGAGCTTAACACAGGAGGTAATTCTCTGCCAGAAAACAAAAGGGGGGCCCTGGCCCTCTGCCCCTCAAAGCAAAGAGAACTACTAGACAGCTCTGAAGGACAGCCACTTACTATAGGCATGAACCATAACAGGTAACCTCACTGTGTCCCTATGTCATAAACCTTCCAGTTCCTCTACTGGGACATGATTTATTTGAATAGTGGTTTATGTATGTATATATTCACTCAAATCTATCTTAGATGTATTTACTCAAATTTATCCTAGAAGCCAATATTAACTGTGGAATGCTATTATACACTCCTATGCCTTTTAACTTAAAGAGATAAAACAGAAATTGTACCTACCACTGTTTGGGGTCTTCTCCCCAAAGGTTTTTTTTTTTTTTTACATTTATTTATTTTCCCTGTTATAGCCCTTTTTTGTTGTTGTTGTTATTACTGATGTCGTTGTTGTTGGATAGGATAGAGAGAAATGGAGAGGGGAGGGGAAGACAGAGAGGGGGAGAGAAAGATACCTGCAGACCTGCTTCACCACCTGTGGAGCAACTGCTCTGCAGGTGGAGAGCCGGGGACTTGAACTGGGATCCTTCTGCAGATCCTTGTGCTTAGTGCCACGTGCGCTTAACCCGCTGCGCTACTGCCTAACTCCCTCCCCAAAGGTTTTACTGATGTTTTACTATGGTGCCCTAGTTAACATCTCTAAGTATTCAAGTGCATTCTGGATTAAGAAAACTGACCATAGAGGACAAATTAAAATTTTATCATTTGTCCCATGGCACCTGGGCTGCACAATTCATCCCTATACCCTATTTACAAAGACCATCAATGATCCTCCGAGGGCTGATGATTCATATGGAATAGCAGTGTGTACTACTTTGAATTTGCCTATTAATTCTCCTTCCTTTTTTTCACCAAGGTGATAAGCTCAGTTAAATGATTCTCTGGTACAAGCATGAGCCATTATTCATTTTGTTTGTTTTGCTTGTTTGTTTTTCCCTTTTGTTGCCCTTGTTGTTTTATTGTTGTTGTAGTTATTGTTGTCGTTATTGTTGTCATCGTTGTTGGATAAGACAGAGAGAAATGGAGAGAGGAGAGGAAAACAGAGAGGGGGAGAGAAAGAGAGACACCTGCAGACCTGCTTCACTGCCTGTGAAGTGACTCCCCTGCAGGTCCTAGGGAGCTAAGGGCTCGAACCGGGATCCTTACACTGGTCCTTGGGCTTCGCGCAACCTGCTGTTAACCCGCACTGTGCTACTGCCCAACTCCCCGAGACATTATTCTTTAATGCCTAGACTGACAAGCTATCATTCATGACTCCTCCTCCCTTTATGGGTGTTTATCTCAGAAGACTTTCTATCAGTGAATTCTGGGAAATGGATGTTTCACACATCCCTCAGTACGGTAAATTAAAATGTGTTCCTATCTTTGTGGACACTGAAAATTAAAGACTTGATAGGGGGCATGGCTGCTTGGTGCCAGTTTAAGACAATCAAGGTTTATTACATGGCAGTACAGCAGTATATATGGAATGGTATATTTTAGGTACAGCAAGATAGGCAACTATCAGCAGGGCTAAGAGTAGGCTAGGCCAGTGAATCTATAAATTAGTTAAAGATATTCCTTATAATATCAGAAAGACAATGGCCTGCATATCTAGATTATGGTTTATTTCTTCTAAGCATGAAATTGGCATGGCTTACTATTCTACTTGATGAGCAATTGTGGAACACTGTAATTCATCCTTAAATGAATGATTCTCAAACAGAAATAGGAGCATACAGAGAGCCATATATATATAGAGAGAGATATATAGATATATGTATGTATGTATATATTTTAATTTTCCCTTTTGTTGCCCTTGTTGTTTTATCATTGTTGTGGTTATTATTATTGTTGTTATTGATGTCATTGTTGGATAGGACAGAAAGAAATGGAGAGAGGAGGGGAAGACAGAGAGGGGGAGAGAAAGATAGACACCTACAGACCTGCTTCACCACCTGTGAAGCGACTCCCCTACAGGTGGGAAGGCGGGGGCTCAAACCGGGATCCTTACGCCGGTCCTCACGCTTCATGTCACCTGCGCTTAACCCACTGTGCTATCGTCTGACTCCCAAGCCTTATAAATTTTAAATTTTTTGTACTGTATAATTCTAATCAGACAGCTGTTCAACGTTACTTTTCTTCACTGAGCTTCTATTCTCTCTCTAGCAGATGCCTCGTCATCTGTCTAGCCTCTTTGTGACTAAAGTCAATACAATTACTAACTTTAAGACGTAGGGTGTGTTGGTTTTCAGTTTGTCATTCACAGGTCTTGTTTGGGCCCATTCCAAGCAGGTTTAAACCTTTCATTTGCAAACTCCTCACAAGAACACTATGAGTTGAAGCCTGTAGCATTCCAACACCCTAGGTACACCATGATCCCCCACCCAGAAACTACTTGAACTCTGAGCTACCTCTGTTAGTCTCTAATCTGAATTTCCAATAAGTTTTAGGTAGTCACAGGTTAGACACAGATACCAGACCAAAAGGTCTTTAGGCTAACAGGTCTTTATCTGATACCCAGTTATTGTGACTGCACTTTGGGGGACAAAGTCAGAGCTTGCAGAGGGAACCCTAGAAGCCTAGAATTTCTTATACTGATACAGACTCTGAGCATCTTGTCCATGTTTATATTAAGAAATGGAGAATTGGGATGGAATATGGAATTCTGGTGGTGGGAACTGTGTGGAGTTGTACCCCTCTTATCCTATGTTTTTTGTCAGTGTTTCCTTTTTATAAATAAAAAATTTTTTAAAAGTGGGGAATTTTTGACACAGCATAGACTTTGGGTCATAATTAGCATATGGCTGGGGCTGGTGAATGTAATTAACATATGGCTAATGTCATCCTATGGGGCTTAGTATGAACTCACACAAATCCACAAGGGACTGTGGGTGTGTCATAACTGACTTAAGCATGCCCCAGGAGGAAGTAGCTCTCTGTTCCTGAACTCTCATCTTCTGGCTCCCTGCTTTCCTACACACTCATGGTGCCCCCCATGGCTACTCCTGCCTAGACTAGTACACATGTAGCTGAAATCTGATAACTAATTTATGGATTCACTGGCCCAGCCTAGACATATTCCAGCTGATAATTGCCTATCTTCCTGTACCTAAAATATACCATCCCATATTGCTGTACTGCCATGTAATAAACCTTGATTGTCTTAAACTGGCACCAAGCAGCCATGCCCCCATGAAGTCTTTTATTTTTGAGTTACAATAGGATACTACTCAGCTATTGAAAGGATGAAGTCATCTTCTCTGCTTCATCTTGAATGGAACTTGAAAAAAATTATCTTATAGAGATATGCCAAAAAGAGGACAAATACTAGATGATCTCATTCAATGCCCATGTTCTGTGTGGAAGCAACAACAGAAGCCAGACCTTCCACTTTGTGCACCCAATAATGATCCTGGGTCCATACACCCAGGGATAAAGAATAGGAACGTTATCAAGGGAGGGAAGGGTATAGGGAGTTCTGATGGTGAAAATTGTATGCAAATGTACCTCTTATCCTGTGGTCTTATCAGTATTTCCAGTTTATAAATAAAAATTATTTACAAATAATAAGAAAAAAAGAAAGAGCAAAAGGGGAAAACACAAAGTGAAATTCAGACTGGGTGTGGTGTACTACAGCAAAGCAAAGGATTTTGTGGGAGAAAAGGAAAGGAGATGATGAAGAGGTCATCAGGGTCCTGATACATGATGGCGGAAATGAACCTGAGCTGGAGGTAAGCATGTTTTACAGACATCTATTTTGGAGGAATGAGAAATTGTACCCATGTGTCAACAATTGTACTATAAACCACTAACACCAATAAGATTATTTTCTTAAAGAGGGGGAGGGACACTCAGTTGAGCACATAGGTTATCACGAACAAGAATTTGAGATTGGGGCCAGATGGTGGTGCACATATCACAATGCACAAGGACCCAGGTTTGAGTCCCCGACCCCCACCTGCAGAGGGAAAGCTTCACAAGTGGTGAAGCAGGGCTGCAGGTGTCTCTGTCTCTCCCCCTCTCTATCACCCTCTTCTGTCTCAATTTCTGGCTGTCTCTATCCAATAAATAAAGATAATACCAAAAACATAAAAATTAAATATATAGATATATTTTTTAAAAAGAATTTGTGATCACTTGCAGGGGGAGCACTGAGCCAGTGCTGCGGGTGGTCTCTCTGTCTCTCTCCCCACCTCCGCTCTCCCTTCAGTTTCTCTCTGTCCTATCGAATAAAACAAATAAAGTTCCCATATTAAAAAAAAATGAGAAGAGAGATCTACTTGACATATGAATGACATGGCAATAAGTTTATGAAGATAATTTTGAAATCTATGTGTATTGTATGAATTAAGTCAAAAGGATGCTGAGTTGAAACAAATTTTAAAAATCTATGCCATGAGATTTCTATAAGTGACTAGGGGAATGATGAAGAACTCACCAACAGAATAAGTTTATGACAAACCATTTAAAAAGTAGAATTAATATTTTCAAGATCATTCAATGCAAGTTCAACAGGATCACTATTCAAAGACATTAACTTACCATATTTGTCTCGCAAACCAACAGTGCATCTAAAGACTCCACCAAAGGCAACATCTTCACCAAATACAACTAAAAAGCAAGCACACATCATTGGATCATATGACATTAGCATATGATATCGGCAGTGAGAAATAAACATTTACACTTTGAATCAGAAAAAGAAATGGACTCTATATCTCAACTAAAGTTTCTCAATCTTGGAATTATTACTATGTTGGTCTGGTCACTTCTATTATTGCAGTTACCTGTCTTGTGCACTGTAGGCAGAAGGAGTGTCACATTGGAGGTGGGACTGGTGTACAGACACCTATAATGGGAAGATGAGAAGTTGTCCCAATATGTCAACAGCTGTCCTGTAAATCACTTTTCTCCAATAAAATAATAGAAATATAATAATAAATACCTACAGTATGTTAAATGTGTTTATATGAAGGGAAAGTCCATCAGATTTAAAAAACATACAGCAGGTCACCTATTTCTATACTATAAATTTGATAAGAGCACTACTAGTTCTTGTATAACATTTCCAAAACAAAACTATTGCAGACTGAGTGGCAATGAAAAGAAGAACACAAAAATTAAATCTTGATTTTTATAGATTATTTAAACAAAGTGATAGTTCTCTCTCTTTTATCTTTTTTTTTCTAGATTCTAGAGAAGTAGAAGCACATGGTAAGTATTAAGCTAGTGGCTTAATATCAAGACCACACATACTATTAAAGGAAAGTTGATGTAATGAAGTTAATCTGCATGAGAACTAATTTGTAATGCAAGGATTTTAAAAGCATTAATATCATAATGTGTTTGCAACCATTTGAACAGATCTTTGAAACTTAAAGGTACATCTTAGATTAAGCATGGAATTCTAGACGGCTACCATAATCAAACACAAGGAAAGTTTACCTGCAGTAGGATCTCTGGCCAATGAGTTATCTAAGGCACTTGTGACTGCCTGGAAAAGATTCATTTTCTGAGTCTGCCCTGTAGGGGGAAAAAACAAATTAATATCTCAACAGTATAAGATACATGAAAAGTACCCAATCTCTTAACAACAACGTGATGAAAATGAAGGTAGAGGGCTGATGAAATAGTTCACCCCACAGTGTGCTGCTTTGCCATGTACGGCGCCTAGGTCTGGGCCTAGGTCCCAAGGCACTAAAGGGAGCTTCAGTTGTGTGATCCTTTTCACTCTCTCTGCCTTCTCTGTCTCTATCTAAAAAAATTAAAAAGAAATAAGGAAATACTTACAAAACAAGTAAAATTGAGGCAAAGAGGAAAATATAGAGGCCCAAGAGACGGTGCAGCAGGTAAGGTGCCTGGCCTAGAACATGAGGTTCAGAGTTCGATCTCCAGCATCACATGTGCCAGAGTGATGCTCTAGTTCTCTCTCTCTCTCTCATGCTCTCCCTCTCCCTCCCCCCCTCCACCGACACACACACTAATAAAAATCTTTTTTATAAAAAAGACAGGAAGGGGGAGCCGGGCGTAGCTCAGCAGGTTAAGCGCAGGTGGCGCAAAGCACAAAGATCGGCATAAGGATCCCGGTTCGAGCCCCTGGCTCCCCACCTGAAGGGGAGTCGCTTCACAGGTGGTGAAGCAGGTCTACAGGTGTCTGTCTTTCTCTCCCCCTCTCTGTCTTCCCCTCCTCTCTCCATTTCTCTCTGTCCTATCCAACAACAATGACAGCAATAACAACAACAACGATAAACAACAAGGCAACAAAAGGGAAAATAAATAAATAAATAAATGTAAAAAAATTATTTAAAAAAAGACAGGAAGGTATAAAATATACTATGTGAATTACAATAATCCTGGTTCTAGACACAAATGTATACAAGACTTCAAGATACTTACTGATGAAGCAGAAACTATGCCGAATGAACAACTTAGAAACAAGTGTGAAAAAAGGGAGAAAGAATAGAATCAAGTCTATGGCAAGACAGCTCAGTTGGAGAGGGTTACACTGAAGAATAGAATCAAGTAGTCAAATGTGGGCAATGAATTATAACCAGACAAAGTCAGAAAAGAGAAATCAGTCAGAAGTGAGAGTGGCCTCTGTTGTGGATTAGGTTAGCAAATACTTGTGAACAAGCATGTAAAGTATTCTCATTGGAGCAAGTGGGCCATATAATAAGGTTTAAAAATAAGTCTTAGGTCATTTGCTTTTTTGTTACCAAGTTTGGTGAGCTTTTTATATTTTTGGTTATCAGCCTCTTGTCTGATAGAAGGCATGTAAACATCTTCTCCCGTTCTGTGAGGAGTCTCTTTGTTTGGGTGATAGTTTCTTTTGCTGTTCAGAATTCTGCTTTTCAATCTGATGTAGTCCCATTGGTTTATTATCTTGTTGTTGTTGTTTGCCTCCAGGGTTATCACTGGGACTTGGTACCTACACTATGAATCCACTGCTCCCGGAGGCTATTTCTTCCCTATTTCTTGCCCTTGTTGTTTATTGTTGTTGTTGTTATTGCTGTCATTGTTGTTGGATAGGACAGAGAGAAATCAAGAGAGGAGGGGAAGACAGAGAAGGGGGAAATAAAGATAGACACCTGCAGACCTGCTTCACCACCTGTGAAGTGACCCACCCCCATGCTGGTGGGGAGCCCAGGAATCAAACCGGGATCTTTGCACCGGTCCTTGGCTTAGTGCCATGTGTGCTAATCCTGCTGCACCACCGCCCAGTCCCCTGTTTTCATTTTAGTCTTTCTTACAATTGGGTCTGTATCAGGTGTGAGGACAATCTGGCTGTGATATCTGTCTCCCCATTAATTGCCAGGGTTGAATTGGCTGATCTGGCTGGCCAGGCAGGTGTCCCCACCCTCCCTCACCACTCTATGTGTGTCCTTCCGAAAGCTGTGTGCTCAGGATGGCCTTCCATGAACAGAGACTGACCCATCTTCAGTGGAGGGTAAACAAGTAGCTAACTGCGCTCTCCTGCTAAAACCTCCAAACAATTGGGTCTGTATCCTCAAAGATGCCCTTGAGATTTAGATGGCAAAGTGGTCCACCACCATTTTCCTCTAACTCTTTGATAGTTCCTTGTCTAACATCCAAGTTCTTAATTTACTTGGAGTTTATTTTTGTTTTTGGTGAGATAAAGTGGTTCAGTTTCATTCTACATGTTTCAACACAATTTTCCCAGCATTATTTATTGAAGAGACCCTTCTTCCATTTAATGGTTTGTGCCCACTTATCAAAAATTACTATAGTCATGGGCCCATTGGAATATAACTAAAAGAGGCCTACTAGCCATCTTCAAAACGGAGACCCCAAGTCTTCAGCTGCACTATTCCAACCTTTAGGTTCATGATTAGTCAACAATTTGTTTGGCTTAATATCTTAACTCTTCTTTCAGCCACCAGGTTCCAGATGCTAACATGATGCCAACTGGACTTCCCTGGGCAGACGACCCCACAAATATGTTCTGGAGCCCTGCTTCCCCAGAGCCCCGCCCCACTAGGGAAACAGAGAGACAGGCTGGGAGTATGGATCAACCTGTCAACATCCATGTTCAGTGGGGAAGCAATTACAAAAGCCAGACCTTCCATCTTCTGCACCCCATAATGACCCTGGGTCCATACTCCCAGAGGGATAAAGAAAAGGAAGGCTATCAGGGGAGGGGGCAGGATACAGAATTCTGGTGGTGAGAACTGTGTGGAGTTGTACCCCTCTTATCCTATGGTTTTTGTCATGTTTCCTTTTTAAAAAATTTTTAAAAAATAGATGTTCATAGGTGTAAAATAATAGTGGTGGAAATTGCCCCCACGCTCAAAGGAAGGCTGAGTCAAAAAACTCTGCCACTACAGGAAGACTGGTCCTGAAATGAGTATAGCTAAAATGTTCCTAGATATGACCACAGAATAGGACCTCAGACCAAAAGGAGTGCAGAGGCTACACAGGTTCCTGTGCTAACAATGAACAGACATGTGCCCTGGGTCAGATCAATGGGGTTAACAGTTAAAGGTATTTATACACTTTTCCCATATTTGGGAGCTACTCTCTTCCCTAATCCAGCTTTCTGGTTCTATTCCCAACTCTGACATAATCCTCCCAGACAATAATTCTAGCCCACTGGCATGTTAACTGCCTGGCCCAGGCAAAAATTAATAAAGTCACCGGCCCATCAGAATATAGCTAAATTAGACTTTCTAGCTTCTTCCAACATGAAGACCCCAAATCTCATCTGCTATACTTTTACCTTTAGGTTCCTTATTTTAAACAATCTGTTCTGTTCTATGCCTTAATGTTTTTCAGCCAGCAAGTGGCAGATATTACCATGATGCCAACCTGACTTCCCTGGGCGGGCAAACTCACGAATGTGTCCTGAAACCCTATCTCCCCAGATCCCTATCCCACTAGGGAAAGATAGAAACAGGCTGAAAATCAACTTGTCAACACCCATATCCAGTGGAGAAGCAATTACAAAAGCCAGACCTTCCACCTTCTGCACCCCATAAATAGATCTTTGGTCCATACTCCCAGAGAGATAAAGAGTAGGGAACCTTCCAATGGAGGGGATGGGATGTAGAACTCTGGTGGTGAGACTTGTATGGAATTGTACCCCACTTACTGCACGATCTTGTTAATCATTATTAAATCACTAATAAATTAAATTAAAAAGTAATAATATGTCATAGTATCCAGAATCACTGGTGATTGGAGAATACTACAACCTTGTGCCTAAACACATCCGGCTTGGTTTTTCTAAAAGTCAACTTCCCCCAAGAGAACTATTGGGAGAGTTGGTGGAATTGCACGTGCTGAGTTCCAAAAACAGTGATTGGTACAGAAGATAATGAATAAATATTTGACATTCATTGTTAGATTCTGGACTTTGTCCATCTTCTTCATTGGCAGTATCCTGAGGAGTATAAAGCTTTACTTGGCAAAGTTTCAAATGTTGGAATTAGAAAAATCATGACTTTGAAATGACTCTGGATGAAAACTCAGTGCACCTTGTATCCAAGCATCCCAGAAATTTCAGTCAACTCTTCCTCCTCAAAATCACAACTCAGAACAGAGAAAAACTTCTTTCTGAATCTCCTCATCTAATCTTTACTCTAAACCATGCTGGCATGCAATCCCTTGGGTATGTCCTATTTACCTTACTAATGTCAATAAATGTTCATAAAGTCAACACCTAATCCCCAGGATAAATCACACTGACCATGAGATGCACTGTTCACCTTTTCCTGGAGCTCCATCTTCTTCCCAAGTCTGTTCTGTATCCACGGTAGGGTCTGACCTATGACATTTTCTACTAATGACACTGACCTTCTGACTCTGCCTACTCAGACCCTGTCTTTGACAATGACACAAGAGACAGAGAAAGAAGATCAGGGCATCACTCAGTCCAGATGTCTTCTTGAACTTCCAACACCTGGCCTTGGCAATACCCAATGAGAACTATACTGCTTCTTCTCTGTGCAGATAAGAGCCTGACTCTACTGTTATTTCTGGGAGAGATAACAGTCTATTCATGAAAGGACTGCTGTATCATCCATGATAAAGGATGTAAAATTCTATCACATGCCCAGGATTACATCACAATTAGTTTCTCTTCAGGCTAAAACTATGCCATTTAATCTTTCTTTAAATCTTTCTGTGTTCTATATAAACTCAGGGCTAGGAGATAGCTCACCAAGGTGGGTACACACTACCATACATGAGAAACTGAGTACAAACCTCTGGTGATCACATGAGAACACTATGCAAAAGGGAAGCATCAGTGTTATGGTGTCTCTCTCTCTCTCTCTCTCTCTCCCTCTCTTTCTTCCTCTCCCCTCACCCATCTCCCTTCCTCCTCTTCCCTCTTCCTTTCTTTTTCTTCTCCTTTATCTGTAAAAAAAATATATATATTTCTTGGTGTCCAGCATCAGATGATAATAGTCTAGGATTAGCTTTTTGCCCAATCACCATGCCATACCGACTCTTTCTCCCATTTTATTCATTTCCCAAAAATAAGATTTTCATGTGTCAGCCATGCTCTCTGTGACTCTTGTGTGCCTGTGCTCAAGATATTTTAATTTTACTAAACAAGATCTGTGTTGCACACAATCCATCTCCTTTCTTTCAAATAAAGTTTACAGGCCTGATCAAAAGTCTCTCTCCTGGGGCGGGGGGGGGGGGGGGGGGCAGTGGCAGGAAGGATCATTTGTCTATTAGGATTTCCATAGCTAAAAATAAATAAATAAATAAATAAATGAAAGCACATACATATATAAGTTGGTATTTGTTTCAGTTTGTGGCCATTTTAATACTAAATACCGAATGCTGAACGCCCTCAAGAAATCACATTGTTACTCAATAGGTTTTTGGCAGGAAGGAAACAATGACTCTAATAATAAAAATCATACCAAATAAATCTGAAAAGTATTGCTTGGAGTCACAAAGAATTTATTCCTCTTATGTATATATTTAAAAAACTACAAGTAAGGGCACTTAAAATACAACAAGAATTTATTCTTTTTATACAAAAAGAAAAAACAAGTAAAGGCATTTAAAGGTTTTATTTCCAAGGGCTGTGTAGTGGTGCACACAGTTGAGTGCATACATTATAGTGCACAAGGACCCAAGTTCAAGCCCCTGGTCCCCACCTGCAGGGAGGAAGCTTCACATGTAGTGAAGCAGTGCCACAGGTGTGTGGTGTGTGTGGTCTCTCTCTCTCTCTCTCTCTCCCCCCCCCCCACCTTCCCTCTCAATTTCTGCCTCAATGCAAAATAAATAAAGTATTTTTAAGGGCTATATTTCCATGTGAGCATATAAAATTTCACTCTTAAATACATTTTTTTTCAAAATGAGTCCAAAGATTGTTTCTATTTATTGCTTTGTCACTGGGACTTCACCACTCCAGGTCAATTTTTCCACACAGAGAGAGGCAGAAGGGCCAGTGAAACAGCTCAGTTGGAGAGTATGCTGCTTTGACATGCACACAGCCTAGACTTGAGCCAGTCCTCACCACATTAAAGTAAGCTTCAGTGCTGTGGTCCCTTTCACTCTCAGCCTTCTGTCTCTATCTGAAAGAAAGAAAGTAAGAGAGGAAGAAAGGGAGAAGGAAACCAAGACAGGGAGAGCACAGCACTGAAGCTTTCTCCAGTGCCGTGGGGGTAGGGGACTTGAATCAGGGTGGCAAACATCTGTAAGCAGGCATCTTACAGGTAACCTATCTCATTAACCCAAAATCTTAAGGATTTTAAGGAACATTTTCTTTTTTTATTTAATTTTTTATTTATAAAAAGGAAACATTGACTAAACCATAGGATAAGAGGGGTACAACCACACAATTCCCACCACCAGATCTCTGTATCCCATCCCCTCCGCTGATAGCTTTCCTATTCTTTAACCTTCTGGGAGTAGGGACCCAAGGTCATTGTGGGATACAGAAGGTGGAAGGTCTGGCTTCTAATTGCTTCCCCACTGAACACGGGTGTTGACAGGTGGATCAATACTCCCAGCCTGTCTTTCTCTTTCCCTAGTGGGGAAGGGCTCTGGGGAAATAGGGCTCCAGGACACATTGGTGGAGTTGTCTGTCCAGGGAAGTCTGGTCAGCATCATGCTAGCATCAGGAACCTGGTGGTTGAAAAGAGAGTTAACATATAAAGCCAAACAAATTGTTGACCAATCATGGACCTAAAAGCTGGAATAGTGCAGATGAAGAGTTGGGGTCCTCCATTTTGTAAATAGCTAGTAGGCATATTTTAGTTATATTCCAAAGGGCCTGTGGATATACTAGTGTTTTTTGTTTGTTCGTTTTTTGTTTTTACCTGAGCCTGAAATATGATATGCAGATGGATCCTAATTATTGTCTGGGGAGGTGATGTCATGGCTGGCAGAAGGACCAGAAAGCTGGCTCAGGGAAGAGAGTAGCTCCCAAATCTGAGAAAGGTATATAAATATTGTTGACTGTAAACCCCATCGATTTGATGTCATCTCGGACCCATATTCAGCTTAGGAGCCTATGTGATCTCTGCATCCCTATAGATCTGAGCTCACATTCTGTGGTCATGAGTAGGAACATTCCAAGTTGCCCCAATATCAGGACCCATCTTCCTCAGGTATAGCATAGAATATATTGTCCAGCCTCCCTTCGGAGGATGGAACATTCTCTACCATTGTTGATCCAAGTTGAGGGCCAGGTCTTATGGGGCCCACAAAGGAGTCTACTGTGTTGTTCCTGATAGGAATGACTGGTAACAATGGAGAGAGGGATTTATTCGAGGTCTAGGCCCATCACGTCTGTTGGGAATCTCAGGACTCCTAGAATAGGGCCCTAGCTGATGTCTGTTAAAGTATGGTAATCTCTTGCCCTTATTCAGCTTTTACAGTCCTTGCTTTAGAGGTTAGCTTTGGAGAAGGAACTTTTTTCTTACCAACTTCAGTATCACCTGAAAGAATGCTGATTTATAGGATCATTTTTGTCACTAGGGTACATTCCCCCATTTTCCCCAACATAAACATCAGCATATTTCACCCTCCACCAAATCATCCAATTATTCTACCATAGGGATTTATGTCCCCAATTTTTCCTTAGTGTTCCTTCCTTCCCCAAGTCCCTGAATCTGCTGCAAGAGATTACAGTCCACTGAGGTTGTTAAGGAATTTTATTTTAGGACATGCTTCTAAAAGTTTTCAACAGTACTGGGTAGTACAGAACTTGCAAATATCAGGCACTGCAGATGTCACTGATAAATAAATGAGTCTTTAACACTAAATGAAAGTTTGAAATGACAACTTCTTCACTATTTATAAAAGGATTTATTCATTTCACGTGTGTGTGTGAAAGAACAGAGTACTGCTCTAGCATATGCTATGTCAGGGATTGAATACAGGGCCTCGTGCATCCAAGTTCGTCCTGTGCCCTCTAAGTCACCTCCCTGGATGCAAAAATGACATTTTTTTTCTTTTTTTTTATTGCTGGGGTTCAGTGTTGACACTACAAATACACTGCTCCCCGCAGCCATTTGTTACTTTTTTCTTTTTTCTATTACATTTGTTAAGACAGAGAGAAACTGAGAGAGATGGGGGAGATAGAGAAGGATAAAGAGACAGATAGGCACCTGCAGACCTACTTCACTACTCATGAAACCTCTTTTTTTGAAGATGGAGAGCAGGGTCTCAAATCCAGTTCCTTGTGCCTGTTAATATGTGACCTCAACCACATACTACCGCCTGGCCCCAACAACTTTTTTTTTGAAGATTTATTTCATATGAGGTAGAGAGAGAGTTTCACATGAGAGACAGAAGGAGAGAAGCCAGAGTACTACTTTGGTAGTATACAGTGCATCATGTGGGCCTAGCCTGGAACCTGTTATACATGTATTGGCTATGTGATTTATAAGTTGCTTAACTATTGGTATTTAATTCCTCCTCACTAAAAGAGATTGTATCTAGTGTATAGGTCTACTGGGAGAATTCAAGGAGATAATTACTATCAGATATCCAAGATTTGTGGACCATTAACTCAGTGATGGTTAACTTCCCTTTGCCCAAATTAGAAAGACCAATTCTAACACAGCACATACAGTGCACCAGTAATTACGTGGATTATTTAATTGAGATGCTTGCCACAACTTTCTGAGGCAATACAGATGAGGAAAAGAAAGCTTATGACATACAAGAAATTTGGCCAATGTCACAATCCTAAACTGTAAAGTGGGGCCCAAATTCAAACATGTCTGACTCAAGAAGCCCAGCTCTTTACAATATTGCCTCTAGAACGTTGTCATTTTCCATTATGGTGACAGAAATGGGAGAAAAAAAAACTACAAATCAAATCCCCAGATGAGAAGTAAAGAGAGGAGAAAGTTGAAGTTACGTAAATAACACTGAAGAGACAGGCAACAGCATACAGTATACAAGTGAAATGCAAAAGCAGCATCACATTTAAGGCAAAGCAACTTTGAAGCAGAACTACAGTGGGGACAAAATGTGTGAGAAAAGAACAGAACGTATGGATAACACAAGACATCTGTTAAGGGAGTGCTTAGATGTGCAAGCTCTTAGAGCCAGACTGAGCTGGGGTGCTTAAAAATGAAGTCTGTCTTTGGGTGATGGTTTCTTTTGCCATGTAGAAGCTTGTCAATTTGATGTAAACCCATTGGTTCATTTTTGTTTTAGTCTTCCTTGCAATTGGGTCTGTATCCTCAAAGATGCCCTGGAGTCCATCAACATTTTCCCCTCAGTATTTGATAGTTTCCGGTCTAACACCCAGGTCCTTGAGCCAGCTGGAGTTTACTTTTGTTTCTGGTGAGATACAGTGGTTCAGTGTCATTCTTCTGCACATTTCAACCCAATTTTCCCAGCACCACTTATTGAAGAGAGCCTCTTTTCTCCATTTAATAGTTTGTTCCTCCTTATCAAAAATTAGATATCCATAGGTGTGTGGGTTTATTTCTGGGCTTTCAATTCTGTTCAAATCTGCTTATCTACTTTTTTATCTCTTTATTGGGGAATTAATGGTTTACAGTCAGCAGTAAAATACAATAGTTTGTACATGCATAACATTTCCACATTAACGATACAGCCCCTAATCTGCCATCATGTTTCAAGACTTGAACCCTCTCCTCCAACCCCAGAGTCTTTTACTTTGGTGCAGCACAAGTTCTGCTTAGAGTTATCCCTTCTGATCTTGTTTTTCAACTTCTGCCTATGAGTTGAGATCATCCCATATTCATCCTTTTGTTTCTGACTTACCTCACTTAACATGGTATCTTCAAGCTCCATCCAAGAGGCAGTAAAGAAAGTGAATTCACCATGAACCTGAGACTTTGGAACCTCAGGAAGAAGAGTCTCTTTGCATAACCATTATGCCATCTACCCCTGTTCTGTGTATCCTTTTTTGTTCCAGTACCAGGCTGTTCTAATGACTATGGCCTCATAATATAGTTTGAGATCTGGGAGTGTAATGCCTCCATTTTGGTTTCTTCTTCTCAAGACTGTTTTGGTGATTCTAGATGTGTTCTCATTCCAGATAAATGTTTGTAATTTTTGTTCTATTCCCTTAAATAAAATTGGTGGTACCTTGATGGGTATCTGTGTCCAGAGACACCAGGCACAGGATATCAACCCTCCAGCTCCAATACTTGGATGAGACCTTTCCTAGCTCATAGGACTCCTTAATCCATTTCAGGTGGCACACGTCCTAGCAGAGTTATAAAACCTAGATGTAGAGCAGGGCACATGAGCACATGTATGTATAAGTCAGGGTAAAATATATACCTTAAAGTAAAAAGTGCGCAATAGTCTACAGTGACTCAATAAGTGACTCAATAAGACACCATAAAGTACTTAATCAAATAGTTTCTACTTAGACCTAGATACTCTCCTCACCTATTTCCTATTTCACTTCCCTCAATCACTCTAAGTTTAACCTTGTCAGATAAAATAAGAACTACAAAAGCTGGATATGGGTAAGAGACTAGCACTTTTTAATGATGGCCCTTTTGGTCACTACCAGGCTACCTCACCATTTGGGGTGCTAGTCAGGGAATCTTGGGATACCCACACAGATATGATGGGTCTAGACCTCTAACAGATCCCTTTCTCCACTATCACTGGTCATCTCCATGAGGAAAAGCATCATGTACTCTCTTGTGGGCCTCTACAGGACCTTGCCCTCAATGCAGAACAACAATGGTTGAAACTGCCCGCTCTCCAAAGGGAGGCTGGGTCACCATACTCTGCCACCCATGGAACACTGGTCCTAAAATGAGTGCAGCCTAGAATGTTCCTAGCTGTGATCATGGAATGTGAGTTCAGACTGGTAAGGATGCAGAGGTTGCATAGACTAGTTTGCTAAGTATGGCTAGACATGGGTCCTAGGTCAGATCAATGGGGTCCACATTAATGGTATTTATATACCTTTCCCATACTTGGGAGTTACTCTCTGCCCTGATACAGCTTTCTAGTCCTATTTCCAACTCTGACATCATCTTCTCAGATAATACTTTCAGCACACCTGCAAGTCAGCTATCAGGCTCAGGCAAATATCAGTAAAGTCATGGGCCCCTTGGAATACTCCTAAAATGTATTTCCTAGCTTTTTCCAGCATGAAGACCCCAAATCTTATCTACTATATTCTTACCTTTAGGTTCCTGCTTACTAAACAACTTGTTCTGCATTATGTTTTAATGCTTTTCAGTTGCCAAGTTGTAGTTGCTACCATAATGCCAACCTGCCTTCCCTGGGCAGACGACCTCACCAGTGAGTAATGAAATCCCACCTCCCCAGAGCCCTACCCTATTAGGGAAAGACAGAAACAGGCTGGGGATATGAATCAACCTGTCAGTGCCCATGTCCAGCAGAGAAGCAATTACAGAAGCCAGACCTCCCACCTTCTGAACACCACAAAGATATCTGACCCATACTCACAGAGGGATAAATAAGGAGGCTTCTCTTATGCTGACTATGAGCCCCAGATCAGATCGATGGGGTTTACAGTTAACAATGTTTGTATACTTTTCCCATATTTGGGAGCTACTCTTTTTCCTGATCCAGCTCTCTGGTCCTTTTTCCAACTATGGCACCATCCCCCCCAGATAACAGCTTAGGTCACCTGCATATTAGATGTCAGGGCTCAGGCAAAAACTGGTTGGGTCATGGGCCCCTTGGAATATACCTAGAATAGACCTACTAGCTTTTTCCAAAACAGAGACCCCAAATCTTCATCTGCATTATTCCAGCCTTGGGGTTCATGATTGGTCAACAACTGTCTGCTTTCTATCTTGACTTTTTTTCAGCCACCGGGTTCCAGTTGATACCATGAGGGCAATCACACTCCCCAGGGCAGATGACCCCACCATGTGTCCTGAAACCCCACTTCCCCAGATTCATGCCCCACTAGGGAAAGAGAGAGACAGGCTGGGAGTATGAATCGACCTGTCAATGCCCATGTTCAGTGGGGAAGCAATTACAGAAGCCAGACCTCCCACCTTCCACACCCCATGATGACCCTGGGTCCATGTTCCCAAAAGGATAAAGAATTGGAGAGCTGTCATGGGAAGGAATGGGATATGAAGCTCCCATCATGGGAACTGTGTGGAGTTGTACCCCTCTTATCCTGTGGTCTTGTCAGTGTTCCCATTTTATAAATAAAAACTTTTTAAAAAATGGGGAGACTTCTAATAGAGGAGATGGGATGTGGAACTCTGATGGTAGGAACTGTATATTCGGCATTGTACCCCTCTTATCCCACAATCTTGTTGATCATTATTAAATTACATAAATAAATAAGTATGTTCTTTTCTAAAAATGAAGCTTGGAGGTGTGGGGATAACTCACCCAGTACAGCATACACATTACGATGATCAAAGACTTGAAGGGTCAAGTCTCCAATCCTCCCCACCATAATCCTCCCCACCATGTCTCTTCTCTGTCTCTCACCATCTATATTCCACCCACCCACCCCTCCAAAAAAAGTCACCAAGAATGGTAGATGCATGAAGGCATTGAGTCTTGTAATAACCATGGTTGAAAGAATAAAAAAAAAAAAACTGCTCCACCTGTTACAAGTGTTGTCACCTGGGACAGTCTATAGATCCTGAAGTAGAAGGTTAACCTCTCTGTGTCTGAAGTTTCTTCATCAGTAAAATATGGGTAATAGGATCTGTAGCACAGATATATGAAGACTGAGTGAACAGACACTTGTAAGGTACATCAACATGGCTCAACAGAGTACCCCCTTCTGTCATTATCATAATTATCTAGGGTGCCATGACCAGGTTTAGATGAGCCGTGAAAATGTGTGTCAGAACAGGGAAACAAAAAGTAAGAAGAGGTAGAAGTTGAAAAACAAGATCAGAAGAGAAAACACAAGTAGAATCTGAACTGGAATTGGCATATTGCACCAAAGTAAAAGACTCTGGGGTGGGTGGGTAAGGGGGAGAATATAGGTCCAAAAAGGATGACAGAGGAACTAGTGGGGGTTGTATTGTTATATGGAAAATTGGGAAATGTTATGCATGTACAAACTATTGTATTTACTGCCGAATGTAAAACATTAATTCCCTAATAATTTATTTTAAAAGTAAGAAGAGAAAAGGGCACACATTGGGTGTGATTTTCAATATGATAGTGGGAAAAGATATGGAGAAAACTTTCTAGTCTCAGAAGTTCCCAACTTTGACATAGTTGTTTTGGTGCCAGATGAGCACCAAGACTAACTTGCCTCTTAAGCAGTGCTCTGCCAGCACTTCCAGTGTTATCATAGACTGAGTGTCTGCATCTCTCCAAAACTCATATGCTGAAATCTAATTACCAAGATGATAACTAGAGGTGGGGTCTTTGGGTCAGAAGGGTGGAGCCTACATGAACAGGATTAGTGCCCTTATAAGGTAGACCACAGAAGTTCTATCCGTCCCTCAGTGGCAGTACACAATGAAAAGATGATCTTTAGGAACTAAAGAAGCGGGTCCTCAACAGATACCAAATCTAGCCAGTGGACTTCTAGTGAACTAGGGGTAGATGGACTTCTCAGCTTCCAGAACTCTGAGAAATAAATTGCCATTGTTCATAAGTCATCAAGTAAGTCTAGGGCTGGCAAAATAGCTCACTTGCATAGTGTGCTGCTTGGCCATATGCAGGACCCAGGTTCAAACCCCACCCCCACTACATTGAAGGAAGCTTTGATGCTGTAGTCTCTCTCTCAATCTCTCTCTACCTCTCTTGCAATGTAAATGTCAACACCTCAGTGTCAACCCTGACCACCCCTCCATTTAACAGTTCCTCTCATATATCAAAATATCCAGCACAATTAATAAAAATTATTTGTAGCATCTATGGAAGGCAGAAAATATCTTCATTTATGCATGTAATACAAAACTTAAGTACAACACTTTGGGAGGTTTTGAAGTCAGACACATGCAGGTTCAAATTTTGGCCTTGTTATTTATCAGACTTGGACAAGCCACTAACATCTCTGAGTTTTGATTTTCTCATTTTATTTTTTTAATATTTTATTTGCTTTAGTTTCATGAGAGAAGTACAGAGAGAGAGAGAGACTGACCAGAGTACTGCTCAGCTCTAACTTAGGGTGGTACAGGGGGCTGAACCTAGGACTTTGGAGCCTCAGGTATGAGAGTCTCTTTGCAAAACCATTATGCTATCTCTCCCGTAATTTCTTCATTTTAAAACAAACATAATAATCTTTAGTTCACCAACTTACTATGTGGGTTATAAGCTTCATAGACTAAAGTCTACCATAACTGCAGAAAGAGAGCATTTACATTATGATCATAGCACTGGTATTACTAGAAAAGTTACAAAGTGAACTGGTTCTTAAATACATAAAAGCGGGGAACATAAAATGCTAGCTGGACTTATGTTGATCATTTCACAATGTATATTAAGCCTAAACCATGTAGGTAAACAGTAAATCATTATGTTGATACATGAATCTAATACAATGTTACAGGTCATTTTTCTAATAATAAAAAGGAACATCCGATTTAAAAAAAAAGTAAAATCTTACTCAACAGAAATGAAATAAACACAAGTAAAAAGTAAGTGCTATCAACACAAAATACCTCAGAGATAGAGAAAGAAAGTGTGTGTGTTTATATACCATCAAGCAATCCTGAAATACCAGTTGAGTCTACCCGCAAATACTATCAAATGCCCCAAGCTAAGAACAAAGCTCAACCCCATAAATTCAACCACCATCAGTCCAATTCAGATGCCAATTGCAAATCCAGGCGGTCACAAGTTCTAACTAACCAGCACACAGATCATAGGCCCTCCACAGTTCCCTCCTTGAGTTCAAGTAATTTGCTAAAGCAGCTTACAGAACTCACCGGGGGGGGGGGGGGGGGGGGGCCCATATTTACTAGATTATCTATTATATAAATATAAAAGGAGTCGGGCGGTAGCGCAGCGGGTTAAGCGTACATGGCACAAAGTGGACGGGCTGGGGTTATAATCCCGGTTCGAGCCCCCGGCTCCCCACCTGCAGGGGAGTCGCACAGGTGATGAAGCAGGTCTGCAGGTGTCTCTTTCTCTCCCCCTCTCTGTCTTCCCCTCCTCTCTCCATTTCTCTCTGTCCTAAAAACGACAACATCAATAACAACAACAATAATAACTACAACAACAATGAAAAACAACGGGGGCAACAAAAGGAAAAATAAATATTTAAAAAAAAATTTTTTTAAGTATATAACTCAAAACCATCCAGATGGAAGAGTTACATCAGGCAAGGTTTGTGGGAAGGAGATTGGTACTTCCATGTTCAAACCCGGAAATCCTTTAAAGCCCATCCTTTTGGTTCTAATAAAGGCTTCATTACACAGGGATGAGTGATTAAATCACCAATTACTGGAACTGATTCAACCTCCTGCCCTCTTCCCCTCCCCAGAGGTCAGGGTGATATGGGTGGGGTTAAGACTTTCATTAAAGGTAGTGGTAGTCGGGCGGTAGCACAGCAGCGCAGCAGGTTAAGCGCACCTGGCACAAAGTGCAAGGACTGGCATAAGGATCCCGGTTCGAGCCCCTGGCTCCCCACCTGCAGGGGAGTCGCTTCACAGGCGGTGAAGCAGGTCTGCAGGTGTCTATCTTTCTCTCCCCGTCTCTGTCTTCCCCTCCTCTCTTCATTTCTCTCTGTCCTATCCAACAACGACGACATCAATAATAACAACAATAATAACTACAACAATAAAAAACAAGGGCAACAAAAGGGAAAATAAACAAATATATTTTTTTTTAAAAGAGTTCCATCAGAAAAACCACAGGAGACATAGCTCACCTGGGAAGGCACGTGCTTTACCAAGAGCACAATCCAGGTTCAAAGTCCCCAATACACCACAGAGGAGTACTATAATACTCCTCTAGTTTCAGTCCTGTACTGTTTTGTGGTTTTTTTGTTGTTGTTGTTGTTGTTTTGCCTCCATGGTTATTGCTGGGGCTCAGTGCCTGCACTACGAATCCACTGTTCCTGGAGGCTATTTTTTTCCCTTTTGTTGCCCTTGTTTTTTATTGTTGTTGTAGTTATTGTTGTTGTTGTTATTGATGTTGTTGTTGTTGGATAGGACAGAGAGAAATGAAGAGAGATGGGGAAGACAGACAGCGGGAGAGAAAAAAACACCTGCAAACCTGCTTCACCGCTTGTGAAGCGACTCCCCTCCAGGTGGGTAGCTGGGGGCTCCAACCGGGATCCTTAAGCCAGACCGTGCACTTTGCCCCAGATGCGATTAACCTGCTGCGCTACCGCCTGGCGCCAGTGTTTCTCACACTCTGTGTGTCTTCCCTGTCTATCTCTCTGAAAAAGTTAAACCAAAGCAGTGAAGCCCCACAGAGATTAATAAAATCATGAGGTTGTTTCCTGTCGATTGGTGACCAGCCCCATTCTTGGGTGACTTAGAGGCTCTTCCCATTCAGTAACACAACAAAACACCTTTTGTATATTGACACAGAAAAATCACTATCAAATCCCACAAGCTAAGAACTCAACACCATAAATTCAGTCACCATCACTCCAATTCAGATGCCAATAGTAGATCCAGGTTATCACAAATTCTGACTAACCAGCATTAGATCATAGGTCTCCAGTCACTATTGAAGCTTTTTGTGCAAGGAACAGGAGAAAAGATTTAATGTATTTGGCCCTCCTTATTTACAGACTCAATCACAGATCAAAATATATTAAAGCAAGAGTACAGAGTTTCGAAGCTACTCTCTGCCCTAATTCAGCTTTCTAATCCTATTCTCATCTCTGACACCATATTCTCAGACAATATTTTTAGTCCACCTGTGTATTAGCTATCCAGCTTAGGCAAAAATTACTGAAGTCATGGGACCCTAGGAACATACCTAAAATAGACTTCCAAGCTTATTTCCACCCCAGGATCCCTAATCTCATCTGCTCTACTCCTACTTTTGGTTCCTGTTATAACTTTTCTATTATTTATTTATTTATTTATTGAATAGAGACAGAAATTGAGAGGGTCAGGGGAGATAGTCAGAAAGAAAGAGAGACACCAATAGCACTGCTTCACCACTCATGAAGCTTTCCCCCTTCAGGTGGGGACCAGGGGCTTGAACCTGTAGTATGTGTGTTTAGCCAGGTGTGCCACCACCTGGCCCCTGGTTCCTGTTTATTAAACATTTTGTCCTGTTTTCCCCCTTACCACGTTTCAGCCACCAAGTTGCAGATGCTACTATGATTCCATCCCGACCTCTCTGGGCAGACCTCACCAATGTGTCCTGGAAGCTCGCCTCTCCAGAGCCCTACCCCACTAAGGAAAGACAGAAACAGGCTGGAGATATGGATAGACTGCCAACACTGATGCCCAGTGGAGAAGCAATTACAGAAGCCAGATCTTCAACCTTGTGCACCCCAAAAAGAATTTTGATCCATGCTTCCAGAGGGGATAGAAATGTTAGGGGAAGATGAACAGAGGGCTCTGAACTCCAACTCCATCAGGATCCAGAGAGATAAGAGGGAAAAAGGAAGAACATTCAAAAGTAGTAATGGGTGTAGGTGACTTACAAAGGAAGAGAAGGAAGGTTGGGCAGTAGCGCAGCAAGTTAAGCACATGTGGCACAAAATGCAAGGACTGGTATAAGGATCCCAGTTTGAGCCCCCCGCTCCCCACCTGCTAGGGAGTCACTTCACCGGTGGCGAAGCAAGTCTATCTTTCTCTCCCCCTCTTTGTCTTCCCCTCCTCTCTCCATTTCTCTCTGTCCTATCCAACAACGAATACATCAACATCATCAACAATAATAAAAACCACAACAAGGCTACAACAACAAAGGCAACAAAAAAGGAAAAAAAAAATGGCCTCCAGGAGCAGTGGATTCATGGTGCAGGCACTGAGCCCCAGCAATAAGCCTGGAGGCAAAAAAAAAAAAAAAAGGAAGAGAAGGCAGGACCATAGGGAAAAAATGGGCAAATATATATAAATATAGACAGATAGTTAAATAAATAATAGTCAACCCACATCTGTGACCTTGTGAGAACTACTGCAGTTTCTACTAGAGAGAATGGGGACACAGAACTCTGGTGGTGGGAAAAGTGTGGAAGTTTACCCCTGCTATCCTATAATTTTGTAAATCAATATTAGATCACTAACAAAGAAATTTGGGGGGGCGCAGGCGGTCAAGCACACACATTATAGTGTGCAAGGACCCGAGGTTCAAGCCCCTGGTCCCCACCTGCAGAGGAAAACGTGTAGCAGGGCTACAGTGTCTCTTTGTCTTTCTTACTCTCTATCTCCACCTCCCCTGTCAATTTCTCTCTGTCTCTATCCAAAATAAATAATTTTTTTTTAAAAAAGAATTTTTTTAAGTACAGACAGGCCCACTATGATTGCCTCTGTACTGATCATGCACAGATTTTTTTTGTTTAGGTTTTTACTCCCTAAACAATACAACATAAGAATATTTTTCATAGTGTTTATGTTAACATGTTAAAATAAAGCTGGTTCAAAGTATACGAGAAGATAAACACAGGTTACATGTGAATATTACTCCATGTTATATAAGGGACTTGAACAACCTAGAAGGTTGTAAAACCAACCCCCCCACCCCACAGTGATATCTAAGGACAGCTATATATTTATTATAAATCACAATATCTTAACATATCTATGAGGTTAGTTAGTGTAATACCCAAAACTCACACTTTTTCACACATGGAGACAGAAATATAAACTGGTCATTCACACTATGCATTAAAAAATTCAATGAATGGGGGGCCATGTAGTGGTTCATGTGGTAGATAACATATTACCATGTGTGAGGGCCTTAGTTCAAGCCCCAGGCCCCCATGTGTAGTGGGGAGGAAGCTTAGAAAGCAAAGGAGCAGTGCTGCAGGTATCTCTCTTCTGTGACCCACCCTCTGTCAAAAAAAATAAAAGACCACAAGAACCTGTATGAGATGGGACACAGTCTTTTGGTGGTGGGAATGGGGCTTATGTACCCTCCTATTAACTTGTAGTCATATAAATCACTTAATTAATATGAGGGGAAAAATTGACTGAATGTCTCAAACTTTTCAATGCACAGACCATAGACTAAGTCTTTGAAATGCTGACTCTCCTAAAAACTTAGACCAGGGAGAACAGAAGCAACCGGTGGCATAACTCTGTAAGACACAGCTGTATACAAATAATGTCAAAGCACATAAATTATGGTGATGTAGCGTATGGTACAGCAAATCCTAACAACAGGATTTTCAAAGTTAACCCAATTGCCAAACAATTTGATTACAGTAATAATTATTAACTTCTTAAACCCTAAGACAGTAGGAACCTCCCACTTCTTCTATAGAGCCTAATATTCCTTCCAGTCCTGGAACTTCTAGGGTGGGGCTCACTTTCCTTCATGCTTCTCTCAAGTCATACCAAATGATAACTACATCTGCTGACCACAACCTAGTCAAAGCAAGGAAGACGACCCCACCAATGTGTCCTGGAGCCCTGCTTCCCCAGATCCCCTCCCAACTAGGAAAAGAGAGAGACAGGCTGGGAGTATGGATCGACCTGTCAACACCCATGTTTATTGGGGAAGCAATTACAGAATACAGACCTTCCACCTTCTGCACCACATAATGTTCCTTGGTCCATGCTCCCAGAGAGATAAAGAATCAGGGGAGGGAATGGGATACAGAGTTCTGGTGGTGGGAATTGTGTGGAGTTGTACCCCTTTTATCCTGTGGTTTTTGTCAGTGTTTCCTTTTTATAAATAAAAAATTTTTTTAAATAAAAAAATAATAACAAGGGCAACAAAAATGGTAAAAATGGCCTCCAGGAGCAGTGGATTCATAGTACAGGCACTGAAACCCAGCAATAACCCTGCAGACAAAGAAAAAGTTACAAAAAATATATAATTATGGAATGTAACACTAAACTGGAAGGAAACACCTGGAAGGATACATTATAAAATGTTAGCAACATTTATAGTAGTGGGTAGTAAGATTATTTTCTTTTTCTGTTAACCTTTTTCTATTATGCGAGTTTCTGTAATAGACTTTCATTATTTCTACAATAAGAGGAAACATGTAGATGTGATTAACATTTTATTCAGATTTGGAAGTTTTCACAATTATGGATGGGAGGATTAAGAAGATCTATGAAGGTGCTTGCTTAAGCAGCACATGGTCTAAAATTGGAAAGAAACAGAGACTATCAGAATGCCCTTCCGCCTACCCCGACTAATTCCTGTACAAGGATGACATGAAAACTCATGGGGCACTCCACATTTTTTTTGAAATCTTATAATTCTGTGAGACACTGTTAAGCCATTAACTTAAAAAGGGGGGGGGGGGAATTAAGAACTTGAAAGAAAGAAAAAAAAAGACCTATGATCTATTTCTCAAGCTCTGGGCTAAAGTTTCTTTCCTTTGAAAACAAAATTTGAAGTTGATCATGTAGATGGGGGGTGGGGAAATGCTACTCATCTTTATGGTGCCTACTGTTCAAAAATAAAAATAAAACTGGAACATCACTTAATACACATTATTATATACATAATATATGCACATTAATATATAGCACATTATTCAGAAAGGAAGTCCTGGAATCTGAAATAATTAGATTAAAAACTGAAGGCCTCCCCCCCTTGAATTTACTATATGTATTCCCTTAAACAAACTATTGCAGGACCTCAGTGAGCCTAACTGAAAGCCAGGAATAAAAAACACTTCCTACTTCATAGGATTGTACTAAACATCAAGACAATTCTGTACAATGCATAGTACAATGGCTATGTACACACTAAAACTTCATTCTTCTTCCTCACAGGACATACTCCCAAGCATGTCAGCTCCAGAATTAGAAAAGTTATTAGATGAGGAAAAGGTAGCTTTTCTTGTTTCTGACGTTCTGATGAAAGACAACGGATCCTTTAGAGATCACATAAAACTTGCAGAAAGAATAATGAGCCAAGTAGCTGTCACATTGTGAGGGGTTTGCAGCTCGACCTTTCTGTGGATGGAGGCACCAGATGCGTTCTCCTCCCGTCACCTTCATCAGTAAACCCTTCTGGGTGTAGTGGCATCCTAGTCCTAGTAAAAGCTCCCTCCTTAGGCTCACATAGGTCATTTAGGAAGCCTGAATTCTCCCCCCACTGCTAGGAAAAAAACCTGTTCTGTGACCTTGGGAGATTCAATTTACTTACTTAGGCCCTCTGTTTCTTCCGACTTGACAAAGGTGGGTCAGAGGTAAGAGGACTCTTAAATACTGCAGCCTAGAGTTAATGGCCCAGTCCAGTACAAGCTGGGACCGCAGCAAAGGCCAAAAAAAGCAGGGATGCAGGAAGGTGTAAGAAGGCATGCTTAGGCACCATCTCTTCACCCTCACCCTGGAGCCCTTCCTGGACAATGCTGTGCCCTCTCACCCAGCTGGAGGGGTTGCCTCTCTCCGGGTGGAACAGTCACAAAAGCACAGTGAGACCCTAAGGCAGTTAGTTGGTTTCCTAACAGCAGGACTGAGCAAAATGCAAGGAGCTCAGGCTTCTCACCGTCCCTACCAGCTCCTCACCCCCGAGACAGATGGGGTGGAATTTCTGAAAAAAGCACCACCACCACCCCCAACTCGAGAGGACTAGGTGGCCCCAAACTTACCGTACTCGTGGGTCTCCGGGTCGGGCTGGAACGTGAAATGAGCCACCTGCCGCCTCTGAACAGCATCTCCGCCGGCCGAAGCGGGCCGCAGGAAGGCCCGCGCCTGCCCTGCACCGTGCAGCCGTCGCCACTGTCCCCGGATCCCCGCTACCCGGAGCCGCAGCAGCCACCCCGCAGTGGCCGTGACCGCCGCCATCCCCGCTCACAGCCCGGGCTAGCAGGCTACGCCGACACACGCTGCCCGCACTGCGGGGCGGAGCGCCGGGCCGGCTCCCGCATTGGCTAAAGCGAAGGGGAGGGGAGGGCCCTTGAAGCAGACAAATCGGGGTTCGGAATTCGGGGGTGGGAAAGGCGAGCAAAGAGGCCGGCTGCGGCGGAGGTTTGCAGCGTGTGCGCTAGCGGAAGGGGAGCAGGGGAGGCTGTGAGCAGACTAGACAGCACCAAACGACTTTGCTTCTGGAGGAGGTGAGGCTTTTCCCAAGTGAGTAGCGTGGACCACGGCGCGAGCAATGATCTTCAGTGTTCCACGCAACATCTGGACTTGTTCCTTTGCAAAATCATTCGTATTCTCAACGCCAGTGACTTTTTTTTTCTCTTGTTAAAAATGTAAACTTTCTTTTTTGAATGTGACCCTTCTTGGTTTTCACCCGTTCCTGATTTTAAACACTCTGTGAAAAAGAAATGGAAAAGGTTAGGATTTGCCATGGTTCTGGTTATATTGCAGGACACTGACATGAGTCACTGTGAAAGCTCTTGGTTCTTAAATGCTTCCTTAATAAGCATTATAGGTTTTGACTGACTTCGTCCCTCTGGATGCTGATGATGGAAGATCCATGTCCAGCCTTGTAAGAGTTCTCCAGACTTCCATGGGACCCATTCCTCTCCTAGGGATATACCCCAAGAACTCCATAACACCCAACCAAAAACATGTGTACACCTATGTTCATAGCAGCACAATTCGTAATAGCTAAAACCTGGAAGGAACCCAGGTGCCCAACAACAGATGAGTGGCTGAGAAAGCTGTGGTATATATACACAATGGAATACTATGCAGCTATTAAGAACAATGAACCCCCACCTTTTCTGACCCACCCTGGATAGAGCTAGAAGGAATTATGCTAAGTGAGCTACATCAGAAAGACAAAGCTGAGTATGGGATGATCCCACTCATAAACAGAAGTTGAGAAAGAAGAACAGAAAGGGGAACTCAAAGCTGGATTGAACTGGGTTTGGAGTAGGGCACCAAAGTAAAAATCTCTGGGTGGAGGGTGAGGGTGGATGTTAGGCTTCACTGGAGGTGGGGGGTGGGATACAGTCTTTTGGTGGTGGGAATGGTGTTTATGTAGAGCCTATATTTCCCCCAGTCCTGGAACCTCTAGGGTGGGGCTCACTTTCCTGCATGCTTCTTGCAATTCATACCAAATGATACTGCATCTGCTTATCCCAACCTAATCAATGCAATGAGTATCACCTTGGCATGCTTCATTTCAGACTGCGTCCAGAGACGTCAGGAGTGGAATATCAACCCTTCAGCCTCATTACTTGGGTGAGGGTATCCTTTCCTTTCATAGGATACTCTTAATTCCATTTCCAGCGGTTCACTTCCTAACAAAATCCCAAAACCTAGATATAGATCAGGTCCTATGAGATAAGGCATGTGTTCACATGTATCCATAAATTAGGGCAAAACATATGCCTGAAAGCAAAAGTGCACAATAGTCTGCAGTGAGTCAGTATATGCAACAAGCAAGTAGAAAGACCTAAAAAGACATCATAAAGTTCCTAATGAAATAGTGTCTACTTAGAGTTAGATACACTCCACCTACTTCCTATTATACTTCCCTCACTCAATCCAAAGGCAACCTTATAACCTTAGTAAGGACTGCAAAAGCTGAATAAGGGCAAGAGACTAGCATACTTTAATGATGACTCTTTAGTCACTATCAGGCCACCCTATCAGCTAGGGCCCTAGTCATGGAGCCCTGAGATTCCCAAACAGACATTCTTCTTCTAGCGTTTGCCCTTCTTCCGTAGCCAGTCAACAGCGTCAGGTTGAAAGCTGTCAGGAGCTGCTTGTTGCTGGCTTTGAAAGTGACTGGGATCCATGTGGATTCAGTCGGCTAGGAAGGATCATCAGTTTCCCCAATGAATGGGTACTCACGGGATGCACCACGAGAAGGTCGATCCAATGCATCCCAGACATGATGGGCCTAGACCTCAAATAAATCCCTCTCTCCATCGTTACTGGCCACCTCTATCAGGAACAACACAATAGACCCCTTTGTGGGCCCCAATAGGACCTTGCCCTCATCGTGGATCAACAATGGTAGAGAATGTTCCATCCTCTGAAGGGAAGCAGGGCAACATACTCTATGTTCCACCTGAGGAAGATGGGATCTGAAATTGGGGCAGCCTGAACGTTCCTACTCATGACCACAGAATGTGAGCTCAGATCTACAGGGATGCAGAGGTCACATAGGCTCCTAAGCTGAATATGGGCCCCAGATTACATCAAATCAGTGGGGTTTACAGTCAACAATATTTATACACCTTTCCCAGATTTGGGAGCTACTCTCTTCCTTGAGATTTCTGGTCCTTTATCCAGCCATGACATCATCTCCCCAGGCAATAACTTAGATTCACCTGCATAGCAGATGTCAGGTTCAGGGGAAAAACAAAAACAAAAAAAAAGAAAGAAAGAAACTAGTATAGTCATGGGCCCTTTGGAATATAACTAAAATATGCCTATTAACTATCTACAAAATGGAGGCCCACCTGTTGTATGCTTTACATTGGGTAGTTCTGCCCCGCCAAGAGAATTGGATCAGTCCAGTTAGTTTTGCGGGCCTCCTTGGCCCCGCCCCGAAGGAACCCCGCCAGAGTTCCAGAGTTCCAGAGTTGGGGAGTTCCAGAGTTGCAGAGTTCGAGAGTAAGAGAGAGTGCTTGCGCCGCCGCAAAGAGACAGCAGAGTTCTGTTTGGTGATTAGTTTGGTTTAGTTTATGAATCGTTGTTCTTGAATAAAGAAATACAGCTTCCCTGCCCAGCCGTATGTCTCTGGTCGTCTCTGTTACCCGCCGTGAAGCTAGCCCGGCCAGCTAGAGCCGACGGACGAATTTTAACAACACCCACCAACTATTCATCTGCACTATTCCAGCCTTTGGGTTCATGATTAGTCAACTATCTGTTTGGCTTTATATGTTAACTCATTTTTCAGCCACCAGGTTCTAGATGCTAACATGATGCCAACCGGACTGCCCTGGACAGAGGACCCCAACAATATGTCCTGGAGCTCTGCTTCCCCAGACCCCCACCCCACTAGGGAAAGAGAATGACAGGCTGGGAGTATAGATCAACCTGTCAATGCCCATGTTCAGCGGGAAAGCAATTACAGAAACCAGACCTTCCACCTTCTGCATCACATAATGAACCTGGGTCCATACTCTCAGAAGGTTAAAGAATAGGAAAGCTATCAGGGGAGAGGATGAGATACAGAGTTCTGGTGGTGGGAATTGTGTGGAGTTGTACTCCTCTTATCCTATGGTTTTTGTCAATGTTTCCTTTTTATAAATAAAAATTTTTTTAAATAAGGACTACAGGGAGTCGGGCAGTAGCACAGCAGGTTAAGCGCAGGTGGCGCTAAGCACAAGGACCAGTGTAAGGATCCTGGTTCGAGCCCCCACCTCCCCACCTGCAGGGGAATCGCTTCACAAGCGGTGAAACAGGACTGCAGGTGTCTATCTTTCTCTCCCCTTCTTTGTCTTCCCCTCCTCGCTCCATTTCTCTCTATCCTATCCAACAACAACGAGATCAACAACAACTACAACAATAAAACAACAAGGGCAACAAAAGGGAATAAATAAATTAATTAATTAATTTTTTTTAATTATTAAAAAATAAGGACTACAAAAGCTGGATGGCGCAGGAGACCAGCATAGATTAATGATGACTCTTTTGGTCACTACCATGCCACCCCATCATCAAGGGCCCTTGTCAGGGAATCCTGTGATTCCCTTATATATATATATATATATATATATATGATGGGCTTAGACCTCTATCAGATCCCTTTCTCCACTGTTATGGTCATCTCCATCAGGAACAGCATCATGTAATGGCCTCTAGCGGGCCATTATAGGACCTTACTCTCAATTTGGAACAACAATTGTAGGGACTGGCCCACTTTCTAAAGGGAGTCTGGGTCAGCATACTCTGCCACTCTAGGAAGAGGGGTCCTGAAATGAGTGCAGTCTAGACTGACTGTTCCTGGCTATGACCACAGAATGCAAACTGAGACCTACAGGGATGCATAGGCTCCTGTGCTGAATATGGGCCCCCAGATCAGATTGATGAGGTTTAAAATTAATGATATTTATATACATTTCCCATATTTGGGAGCTACTCTCTGCTCTGATTCAGCTTTCTAGTACTATGTCCAACTCTTGACACCATCTCCCCAGACAATACCTTTAGCCCACTGCATGTTAACTGTTGGGCCCAGGCAAAAATTAGTAAAGTCATGAGCCCCTTGGAATATACCTAAAATAGTCTTCCTAGCTTCTTCCAACATGAAGATCCCAAATCTTATCTGCTATATTCTTGCCTTTAGGTTCCCAATTATTTAACCATTTGTTCTGCTTTATATCTTAATGCTTTTTCAGCCAGCAAGTTGCTGATACTAGCAACCTGACTTCCCTGGGCAGAGGACCTCACCAATGTGTCCTGGAACTTCACCTCTCCAGAGCCCCACCCCACTAGGGAAAGACAGAAACATGCTGGGAGTATGGGTCAACCTGTCAATGCCCATGAACAGCAGAGAAACAATTACAGAAGCCAGACCTTCCACCTTCTGCACACCATAATGATCCTGGGTCCATACTCCCAGAGGGACAAAGAATAGGAAAGCTTGGTGTATTGCACTAAAGTAAAACACTGTGTGGGGGGACAGGGGTAAGGAGAGGGAGGGCTCAGGTCCTGAAACATGATGGCAGAGGACCTAGTGGGAGTTGTATTCTTATGTGGAAAACTGGAAAATGTTATGCATGTGCAAACTATTGTCTTTACTTTCGACTGTAAAACATCAATTCCCTAATAAAAAACAAATTTATGGGGCCAGAAGGTAGCACACCTGGTTGAGCATACATGTTAGATGTGCAAGGACCCAGGTTCAAGCCCCTAGTCCCCACCTGCAGGGGGAAAGCTTTGCGAGTGGTGAAGCAGGGCTGCAGGTCTCTCTCTCTCTCTCTCTCTCTCTCTCTCTCTCACACACACACACACACACACACACACACCTTTCCACTCAATTTCTGACTGTAATCCAATAAATAAAGGTAATTAAAAAAATTTGTTTTAAGTTTAAAAAAAAAGAATAGGAAAGCTTCCAATGGAGGAGATGAGATATGGTACTCTGGTGGTGGAAACTTTGTGGAATTGTACCACTCTTATCTTGTCGATCATTATTGAATCAATTTTTAAAAAATCATTGGTTGGACCAAAACATAAAAATGCCTATGTTTTCAGAGTGAGATCATTCTATCCACATTTCATTAGTACTGAGTTGGAAAAAAAAATTGTCATTTCCTGGGAAACTTGGAAGTATAACTTAGAAAAGAAGATAGATCAACTTGCTGATCGTTCTTCAGAATGATTCCTAGTTTGCTTTCTGTCTCTGAACTACAATACTACTGCAAAAAGAAAAAAAAAAGTAAATCTAAAACAAGGAGAAAAGGAGGAAATGACAAAGATTAGAGTAGAAATGAGTGAAATTGAGAACTGTTATATACTATTGAGGTACTGAGAAAAGGAACTGATTTAAATACCAGCTCTTCCATCTCTGACTGTATGACTATTTCACCAAGTCCCAAAAGAAGAACAGTAAAACTTACCTAGAAAGATGTCATGATGACAGATTCATATAAAACTTATTGGCACAGGACAATTGTGATTTATTGACTGAGTAAACTAGTTAACTAACACATGAAAAATATTTACTACAGTGCCTAGTCCAGATACTAAATAGTACCTGTAATTTTATTAACTCATTTATGGGTTGTAGTAACCTGGTCAAGACACCAGGTGGCATGAGATAATAAAAATTATTTACTCATATTTACACTTAATATGCTTTTCAGAATACAGCTGTAAAATGATTTCCATGCAACAATCACATATATGGCTCATGAAAGGTTGAGATTTGGGGGTCGGGCGGTAGCACAACAGGTTAAGCACATGTGGCACAAAGCGCAAGGACAGGCTTAAGTTCCAGTTCGAGCCCCCGGCTCCCCACCTGCAGGGGAGTCGCTTCACAGGCAGTGAAACAGATCTGCAGGTGTCTATCTTTCTCTCCCCATCTCTGTCTTCCCCTCCTCTCTCGATTTCTCTCTGTCCTGTCCAACAACGAACAGCATCAACAACAACAATAGTAACCACAACAAGGCTACAACAACAAGGGCAACGAAAGGGGGTGGGGAAATGGCCTCTAGGAGCAGTAGATTCATGGTACAGGCACTGAGCCCCAGCAATAACCCTGGAGGCAAAAAAAAGAAAAAGAAAAATGGTTGAGATTCAAATTTCATAAGTCAGTGAGCAAATTTCAAAGTGTATTTATTAGCTCACATACTAGTAATTTCATTTCAGTGTGTCTGCCTTTGCCTCTGTCAAATAACAGATTATATACACTCTTTAATATTTAATTCTTCTAGTAACGAGGTTAACTTCCAAATGATAGATTATAAAACTTAAGTTTGAGAAGAAAATATGAAATGCAAACAAAGGCTTGACAAACATCTTTTCAACTCATGTTATCTGGTTTTCTGTGTTCTTTCTTTCTTCAAAGTAGTATGAGTAAAAGAATAGCTACAGTGTTGTCTGGGAGATGATGGAGTGGATAAAACATTGGATTCTCAAGCATGAGGTCCCAAGCTCAATCCCCAGAAGCACACATATCAGAGTAATTTCTGGCTCTTTCTGTCTCTCCTGTATTTCTCATAAATAAAATCTTTTTTTAAAAAAAGGAGTAGCTAAAGTAACTCTTTGAGTAATATATAAGAAGCAGACTAAGTTTATTATGTTTTTTAATTTGGATGTGAAGGTATTCAATTGGATTTTTTAAATTTCTTTATTAGGGAATTAATGTTTAAATTCAACAGTAAATACAATAGTTTGTACATGAATAACATTTCCCAGTTTTCTGTATAACAATACAACCCCCACTAGGTACTCTGTCAACCTTTTTGGACCTGTATTCTCCCCCACACCCACCCCAGTGTCTTTTACTTTGGTGCAATACACGAATTGCAGTTCAGGTTCTATTCATGTTTTCTCTTCTGATCTTGTATTTCAACTTCTGCCTGAGAGTGGGATCATACCATATTCATCCTTCTGTTTCTGACTTATTTCACTTAACATGATTTTTCAAGCTCCAGTCAAGGTCGGCTGAAAACAGTGAAGTCAGTCACCATTTTTAATAGCTGAGTAGTATTTCATTGTGTATATACACCACAACTTGCTCCGCCACTCACCTATTGCTGGACACCTGGAATGCTTCCAGGCCTTGGCTATTACAAATTGTGCTGCTAAGAACATATGTGTACACAGATCTTTTTGGATGGGAGTGCTAGGTTCCTTAGGATATATCCCCAGGAGAGGAATTGCAAGATCATAGGATAGGTCCATTTCAAGCCTTCTGAGAGTTCTCCAGACTGATCTCCACAGAGGTTGGACCAATTTACATTCCCACTAGCAGTGCAGGAGGGTTCCTTTGTTTTTTGTTTGTTTGTTTGTTTGTTTGTTTTAACCAGAGCACTGTTCAGCTCTGGCTTACAGTGGTACAGGGGATTGACGGAGGGTTCCTTTGACCCCCACAACCTCTCCAGCATTTGCTGCTGTTACCTTTTTTTTTTTTTAATGTATGACATTCTCACAGGACTGAAGTGGTATCTCATTGTTGTCTTTATTTGCATTTCTGACAATGAAAGACTTGGAACATTTTTTTCATGTGTTTCTCAGCCTTTTGGATCTCTTCTGTGGTGAATATTCTGTGAATATTCTGTGAATATTCTGGTGAATATTCCAGGTCCTCTCCCCATTTTTGGATGGGGTTATTTGTTTTCTTGTGGTTGAGTTTAGCAAGCTCTTTATATATTTTGGTTATTAGCCTCTTTTCTGATGTATGACATATAGAGATCTTCTCTCATTCTGTAAGGGGGCTCTTGGTTTGGGTAGTAGTTTCTTTTGCTGTGCAGAAGTTTTTTAATTTGATGTAGTCCCATAAGTTAATGCTTGCCTTAGTCTTCTTTGTAATTAAATTTCTTTCATTGAAGATGTCTTTAAAATGTATGCGTAAAAGAGTTCTGCCAATATTTTCCTCTAAGTATCTGATAGTTTCTGGTCTAACATTCAAGTCCTTGATCCACTTGGAATTTACTTTTGTATTTGGTGAAATAAAGTGGTTCAGTTTCATTATTCTGCATGTTTCAACCCATATTTTCCAACACCATTTGTTGAAGAGACTCATCTTTCTGCATTTAATAGTATGGGAACCTTTATCAATGATTAGATGTCCTTAGGTGTGGGGGTTTAATTCTGGGCTCTCAATTCTATTCCACTGGTCACTGTGTCTATTTATGTTTCAGTACCAAGCAGTTTTGATAATAATGACCCTATAATACAGTTTGAGATCTGGGAGTGTGATGCCTCCAGTTCTGTTCTTTCTTCTCAAGATTGCTTTGGCAATTCTAGGTCTTTTCTGGTTCCAGAGAAACATTTGTAGCATTTGTTCTATTCTCCTAAAAATGTGGTTGGGATCTTGATGGGGATAGCGTTAAATTTGCATATGGCTCTGGGTAGTATATTCATTTTGATGATGTTAATTCTTCCAACCCATGAACACGGAATATCTTTCCACTCCTTTATGTCTTTTTCAATTTCCTTGAATAGTGACTCATAATTTTCAGTATACAAGTCTTTCACTTCTTTGGTTAGGTTTATTCCTAGCTATTTAATTGTTTTTGTTGCTATAGTAAAAGAAATTGATTTCTGGATTTCAACTTCTTCTAACTTAGTGTTTGCATAGAGGAATGCCACTGACATTTGAATGTTAATTTTGTAGCCTGACACCTTACTGTATTGCCTGATGATTTCCAAAAGCTTCTTACTGGATTCCTTAGGCTTTTCTATGTATACTATCATGTCATCTGCAAATAGGGAGAGTTTGACTTCTCTTCCAATCTCTATCCCTTTAATTCCTTGCTCCTGCCTGATTGCTATGGCAAGAACTTCCAACACTGTTGAATAGTAATGGAGTAATGATGATAGTGGGCAGCCCTATCTAGTACCTGATTTGAGGGGAAATGCTTCCAATTTTTCACCATTGAGTATGATGTTGGCTGTAGGTTTGCTATACATAGACTCTATTTGCTATATATAGACATCTATTCCCATTTTTGTGGTGTTTTGATCATAAAGGGATGTTGCATTTTGTCAAAGTCTTCCTCTGCATCTATTGATATGACCATGTGATTTTTGGTCTTGCTTTTATTGATGTGGTGGATTACATTGATTGATTGATGTATATTAAACCAACCTTGCATCCCTGGGATAAATCCCACTTGTCATGATGAACAATCTTTTTAATACAATGCTGTATCCAGTTGGCTAGAATTTTGTTCAATATTTTAGTATCTATGTTCATCAGAGATATTGGTCTGTAGTTTTCTTTTTTGGTTGTGTCCCTGTCTGCTTTTGGTATCAGAGTGATGCTGGCTTCATAGAAGCTGGAAGGGAGTACTCCAGTGACTTCAATATTCTGGAAGACTTTTAAAAGTAGAGGTATTAGTTCTCTTTTGAAGATTTTGTAAAATTCATTTGTAAAACCATCTGGTCCAGGACTTTTATTCTTGGGAATGTTTTTGATAACTATTTCAGTTTCATTAGCTGTGATGGGCCTGTTCATGTTATCTAGTTCCTCTTTACTTAATTTTGAAAGTCCATAGGTATCTAGGAAATCATCCATTTCTTCCAGGTTCTCTAGCTTGGTGGCATATAGTTGTTCATAGAAGTCTCGCATGGGGAGTCAGGCAGTAGCACAGCAGGTTAAGCACACGTGGTACAATGCGCAAGGACCAGCATAAGGATCCTGGTTCAAGATCCTGGCTCCCCACCTGCAGGGGAGTCACTTCACAAGTGGTGAAGCAGGTCTGCAGGTGTCTATCTTTCTCTCCCCCTTTCTGTCTTCCCCTCGTCTCTCCATTTCTCTCTGTCCTACCCAACAATGACGACATCAAGAACAATAGTAACTATAACAATAAAACAACAAGAGCAACAAAATGGAATAAATAAATAAATATTAAAAAAGATGTCTCACATGATATGCTGAATATCTGCGGTGTCTGTTGTGATATCTCCTCTTTCATTTATGATCCAATTTATGTGGGTCTTCTCCCTTTTTTGTTTTGTGAGTCTGGCTAAAGGTTTGTAGATTTTGTTTACTCTTTCAGAGAACCAACATTTACTTTCATTGATCTTTTGTGTGGTTTTCTTGTTTTCAGTGTTATTGATTTCTGCCCTAACTTCAGTGATTTCTGTCCATTGACATTTATTGATATCAAAGATTGAAGATATTTTAATGCCATTCTTATAGAGTTTTAGAATGTTCTGATATATGACATATTTATGGTGGTCTGACTGTCTATAGGAGACCTTTCAGAAATTCTTTCAGGGCAGGCTTGGTGATAGTGGATTCTTTCAACTGTTGCTTGTCTGAGAAGGTTTTGATGACTCCATCTAGTCTGAATGACAGTCTAGCAGGATACAGTAGTCTTGGTTGAAACCCTTTCTCATTAAGCACTTGATAGATATCTTGCCATTCTCTTCTGGCCTGTAGTGTTTGTGTGGAGAAGTCTACTGCTAATCTTATGAGTTTTCCTCTGTAGGTGACTCTTTGTTTTTCTCTTGCAGCCTATAGGATACTTTCTTTTTCCTTACTTCTTTCCATTCTAAATATGATGTGTTTTGGTGACTTTAAGTTTGGGTTAATTCTGTTTGAGACCCTCTGGGCTTCTTGAATCTTTATGTCTTGATGTTGTCTAGACTAGAGAACTTCTCAGCTATTATGTCCTGAAGAATGCTTTCTTCCCTTCCCTCTCTTTCTTCCTCTGCTAAGCCAATAATATGTATATTATTTCTTTTGAAGTTATCCCATAGGTCTCTGTTGTTCTTTTCACTATCTCTGAATCTCTTTTTGAGATCTCTTACTTCTTTTTTAGTTGTCTCTAATTTGTCCTCGATCTTGCTAATTCTGTCTTCAGCCTCATTTATTCTATTCTCTCTCCCTTCTACTGTTTTCTGGAGTTCCTCTATTTTGTTACCCTGTTCTGATACTGTTTTAGCTTGTTCAGCTAGTTGTGTTTTTAGCTCAGCTATTTCAGCTTTCAGCTCTCTAATAACCTGGAAATAATTAGTGTTTTCTTTCAGAGTCTCATTTACTGTTTCTACATTTCTGATGACAATTTTTTCAAACTCTTTACTCACTCCTGTGATTATTTCCTTAACCAGTGTTTGGATGTTGACCTCATTATTTTGTGTTGCAACCTTTGGGGGGCTTTTAGCTGGACTTTTGTCCGATTTATTTCTCCAATATTCTTGTTGGTTTAACCATTTTATATAGTATCTTATGAAGTCCCTCTCTCAGTACTTTTCAAATTACTGATCACTCTTGCCTGGATTGACTTGTGTCTAAGTAAGGAAATTAAAGGGTTCACAGTTGTAGAAATTGACAGTTGTTTCAATATTATTTTAATCCCTCAATTGGAGCACAGTGGCTTAAAAGCCTCTTTTGTTCTTTTTCTTCCCTGTAGGCTATGGGAGCCTGAGGGCTTTTAAACTATAAATAGGCTTCTTAGCTTAATCACTGACTCCTGAGCAAGAGATAAAGCAGCATGGGGCAGAGATAATCCAGTGGTTATGCAAAGAGACTCTTACAGCCCCACTCTCACAGGCCACCAAGGTATAGCTCTTCTCCTGAATTTTCTCGTTAGTTCTCTGTCCCCTGGTGTCAGTACAGGGCCTCCCCCTCACTGCTCCAGAATCTGAGGGCAGTAGCAATGGAGACTCACAGTTGCATTTGGTGAGTCTTAGGGGAGTCCTCTCCTTCCTTCAGCTGTCTTTTTGTTGGTGAAACAGACTGGAGGTGGTGTCTCAACTGGTAAACTGCCAAACTGTTGCCAGCCACTTAATCTCTCCCTAGGCTCCTCTCTGTCCACGAGCCACACATATTTGTACTCACCGGTGATTTGGTGGGTTCCTGAAGTCATTCTAGTCTTGTCTTGTTGGAGTCCCAGATGGTTTCCTTTGGTATTCCCAGTTGACCTGGTAGAGAAGAACACAGCTGCTCTCAATTGGATTTAACAGGCAGACTGTAAAGTATTTTAACTAAAAGCATATCAATAAATGCATGCTTATGTAGTACTCCATACCCTACAGTTTTAAGTTAATTTGTTTTTTTAAATTTTTATTTATAAAATGGAAATATGAATATTGAATGATCCCACTCATAAGCAGAAGTTGGAAAAAAAAAAAGAAAAAAAAGAATAGAAGGGAAAACACAAAGCAGAATGTGGACTAGATTTGGTGTGTTACAACAAATTAACGGACTCTGCAGTGGGGGGAAGAGTCCAGTCCCTGGAACATGATGGCAGAGGAGGATCTAGGTGGGGGTTAGAGTGTTATACAGAAAAGTGAGAAATGTTACACATGTACAAACTGTTTACTGTTGATTATAAACCATTAATACCCCCTATAAGAAAAAAGAAATGCTATATAATAAAGGAGATGTTTTAAGCAGTATAAAAAGGATTTGTTTTTCTAACATAATTATTTTGATATGAAATTTTAAATACCTAATTCATACCACTTCTCAAAAATTACCATTGGCTAAATAATTTAACATAGAGAAATAACTATTTAGCTAAATGCTCTACAGGTGCCATGTATGTGTGCTTATATTTTCTTTATTTATACCTTCCTGTTGTTGAGCCAGATGTTGTTGTGCACAGGCCGCGGAGAAGAAAGAGGGGGTCCGGAGCGAAGAGGAAACACAAATCTTTATTTGCGCTGGCACCTCAGAGTTGGGTGCTAGAGAAGCAGGTTGGGCCATGTGGAGGTAGCGAAAATGGCTGCCTCACGCAGTAACCTTTCCTGCGTCTAAACACCGGAGTGAAGCACTGGCAAGAGAGCGAGTTGCGGAAAATGAAGGGTTTTTATAGGAGTAGCTTTCACGAGAATGGGAAGGGGGAGGAATAGCCATAGCACTCCAGGATAGGATGATAACTCTCGTGAGAATGGGAGGGGGGAGGAGTAACCAAAGCACTCCAAATATAGCGGGGATATAGACAATGTCCAGAGGGCATAACATGGCAGAACAGGTACTCCCAGAAGGTCCCAACTCTCATGTGAACCAGTAGCCTGAGGGGAAAACATGGCAGATGTGAATGCATCTGCACAATTTCCCAGCACCTTCCAGGTACATTCTTATATCATGTAGGTGTGGGGAGTATGGATTGCTAAAGTTGGAAAATATAATGAATCAGTGTGAGATTTGGTAATGAAACACAAAACTTACATAGGAAAAAAAATCTCTTAAACCAGTCTATAGCTCTGGGCCTATATTTCCACATCTTTACTGACAATGCTGCTAGATTCTTATATCTGTTCATTATTTGCTATCTTCCCAGAATCATCTTGTTTCATAATCAAATAGGAGACCCTGGATGAACAGTCAAGGTTTAATTATAACTGCCACATATCCCAGGAATGCCATACTTCAGATAACTTAGTCTCATTTCCTATCAATAGGAAATATTGACCTGGAAACTTTTTTTTATATAAAACTATTTGTCTCTTTTGACAACCTCTCTTCCTCCTGTCGCAATTTGAAGGAGAATAATAAATAAACATGCTTTCTTTTCTTGAGTTTAGAAACAACTAAAGGATAAAACGGGACTGGGTGGTGGTTCACCTGGTTCAGCACACATGTGACAATGCACAAGAACCCAGGTTCAAGCCCCCAGTCCCCACCAGTTCGAGTACCCAGTTCGAGTAGTGAAGCAATGTTACAGGTGTCTCTCTGTCTCTACCATTCTATCACCTCCTCCTCTCTAGATTTCTGGCTGTCTCTATCCAATAAAAAAATAATGTTAATAAAGATAATTTTAAAAAAGACAAAGCACACAAGAAAGAAAAGTGGTAATAAAGAGGATTGATTTCTTACTGCTACTGTTAAGTTTGAACATGTAGTTTGACTGTATGGCCACATGAATATGCTGATACTCTCTTCTATAATGCAGAATTAAGTTCATCCAAAATGGAGGTGATCATGCCAGAAGGAGATAAGTGAAATAAGCCAGAAGGAGAAAAATTCCAACTGGATGATCTCACGCATGTGTGTGATTTAAGAATTACAGCAATAGAAAAGATAGGTAAGCAAAAATAAATCCTTATTGTGTATATGCAGATCTGAAATTACCAAAATGAGTTGCAAGGTGGTTTTAAGGGAACAGGGGACCCAGAGTCCTAAGATGGAAAGAGATGGAACTTTGGTGGCAGGTAAATTGTACTAACACATATTTGGGGACATATTTGAAATTGTACCCCCTGAGACAATTCCAGTCCTGTAAAATATCTCCTCAATGAAAATTAAGAAAAATTAGGGGAGAGAATTTAGAATTCACCACCACCACCACCACACACACTTTTTCTCCTCCCAACTTTACTAGAGGCAGAAGCATAAAATCTAATGAAGTCACAGGATATGAATGCTGAAGGAAGAGGAAAGTACTCTCTAAATCTAATAAGCAGCTATATGTATCATTCTGACATCAGCCATAGTTCTCTAATCTCCCAATAACAAGCCAAGTCCTGAGTCATTTCTACCTTTATTTAGAAATTAAGATACTCTTTTTTTTTTTTTTCCTCCAGGGTTATTTCTGGGGCTTCATGCCTGCACCGCGAATCCACTGCTCCTGGAGGTTATTTTTTCCCCTTTTGTTGCCCTTGTTGTTTTGGCTATTATTGTTGTTGTTACTGATGTCGTTGGTCTTGGATAGGACAGAGAGAAATGGAGAGAGGATGGGAAGAGAGAAGGGAAGAGAAACACAGACACCTGCAGACCTGCTTCATGAAGCGCCCCCCCCCCCAACAAGAGGCTCCAACCACAATCTTCCTTGGGTCCTTGTACTTTGCACCATGTGTGCTTAACCTGCTGTGCTACCGCCCAACTCCATGAATTTATGATATTCTTTAAATCGATCGCTACATCTCTGTCTTCACTACCATTTTGTCTATTTTGTGGCCACATTCAGATCTCTCTTCTAAATCATGTTATTATCACAAGGTAGGTACACAAAACCTGAAGTTGAAATTGGGGGACATGGGTTTCAACCCCAGTCTTTTACTAATTAATTGTATGGCTTTATTCTCTTGAGTTTACAGGTCATTCCACTGACCACTGTCTTGAAATGGATAATTCTTATTTAAATTTTAATTTTTTATCATTTTTATCTATAAAATGGGAACATTGACAAGGCCATAGGATAAGGGGGGTACAATTCCACACAATTCCCACCACCAGAACTCCCTATCCCATCCCCTCCCTTGATAGCTTTCCTGTTCTTATCCATTCCTATTCTTTAACAGCAAATCGAATTTCAAAACTTCCACTGAACTTAGTACTAGTCAACACCATGGTGTGTATGGTTCTATACAATTGATGAAATCTTAAGGCTCCACTCACAGCACTTCCTATTGAACCTTTCCACTGTAGCAAAATAGGTTCCTAAAACATCTAGTACTCTGTTACCTATTTCTCTGTGTTGTTTTAATATCTGCAGAGTTCTTCTTCACACCTTACACTTCCTCTCTGAAAACAATTCTAAAAAGTTCAACATAAAGAACACTCCCTTCTCTGATGAAACAATGCTTGGATCTTCACGGACAAAAGTGATGTCACAGGAGTCGGAAGGTAGCGGAGTGGGTTAAGCGCAGGTGGCGCAAAGCACAGGGACCAGCATAAGGATCCCGGTTTGAACCCCTAGCTCCCCACCTGCAGGGGAGTTCCTTCGCAGGCAGTGAGGCAGTTCTGTAGGTGTCTATCTTTCTCTCCCCTCTCTGTCTTCCCCTCTGCTTTCCTTTTCTCTCTGTCCTATCTAACAACGACGACATCAACAACAATAATAACTACAACAATAAAACAACAAGGGCAACAAAAGGAAATTAAAAAAAAAATGTAAAAGTGATCTCACATCCAGATCTAGGTTGGAGTGGTCTTAGTCATATGCTTACCTGTGTTGGAGACATTTACTAAGTACTGAGATGCCATGTCCCACCCTTTTGCAGCTAACTGGAGTCTAACTAGACAATAGACTAAGGTGTAAAAAAGCAACATCTCATTCCCAAGCCAAGTGATCTTCCAGTTTTCTCTTTCCCAGCTGTAGCCACCTGAGGATAGTATGTATAGATGTCCATTTCATAAAAGCTTGTGACACGAACGATGTGGAAGATAGCTTGATTAAGTTAAGTGGCATTTGTTAACACAGTCTGATCTGATTTACCATCTAAAAAAAAGCTGAGGGTCACATGGTCAACTGTTATTTCCTCAGTTGCGCACGGAGAAGGAGCAATAGCACCCGAATAAAGGTGTACCAGCATTTATTAGACTTTCAGTTTATGGTTAGCAATTATAATAATCTATGAGTAATGAATCACTATTTACAATAATAGTTAATGTGTCAATGTATGCTATCTTATATATGTTACATGCCCTAAACATTAAAATATTTATCATATGGTATATCATAAACATCAAAATATCCCTTGTACATATTATTTTTACCTACATATCAAGTTTTTTACTTATTGCATAAAAATATAATTGAATTTTTACTCTAAGTTATAGGGCAGAGGGCCAAACAAAATGTTTCTATTCTTCAGGAATTGTACTTTTTCTCGTGGTTTATTAGACTTCATGACTTCTCACCACTTCCTGGAAATGTAAGTGACTTTAAAGTAAGTTGTGGTGAAAACTGTGGCTCAGAGAACTGAGTTAGCTTACCTGTTTTCAGTCAGAAAAAAAAGTGCTTCTACATAAAACAGGCTTACTCAGGAAATAATCTGGGGAACACTAGAACTAATCCTTTTTTTAAAATTTTTCTTTGCACATCAAGAATCATTCCTTTTTGTTTTTCTTTAAATTATTGTTTTAAAAAATAATAAGAATATACTCAAAAGTAGAGTTTATTAGTCCAGTGGAACCATATTTATCCATAACTCAGATGCAACAGTTATCAAGATTTTGCTCAATTACATCATCTTTTCGGTAAGAAAAAAAAAGCCTTGTTTTTTACATAACCACACTGTTATAATCACACAACATTTTTAGTTCCTTCACTAATGGTTGGGAGAGAATTGACACAGAATTTTGGTGGGGTGGGAGATGTTGTGACTTTCACTCACCAAGTGTGGGTATGAAAATGAAAATTAAACATTAATCAAAAGTCCCATTTTGCTGAGGAAAGTGTGAAGAAATGCAATACAGTATCTTCTTGTGAAATCTGGAGAGGGCCTCAAATTCAACAAAGCAGTTGTAACTGATGTCTTGAAATCTTCAGGACTTGCAAGCAACAGTGGGCAAGAGGCATCAATCAGTCAGCTTTTCCTCCAAACAAAAACATTCATTCCCAGATGAAAGATTTTTCTTAATTCCTCTCAACCTAAGTCTCTTCCCTTGGTCATGTGGCAAGATGTTTTCTGTTTCTAAGAAACATAAGGTGAATGGAACTGGAATGGGAGAAGATATTTTAAAAATGTAGAAAGGGGTTGCTAAAAGTGAAGAAAAATGGGCTTTTACCAAATCTGAGGTGTAGAGGAATTAGTGTCCATGCCACTTACTGTAATAAGTGTTTTCTGGGTCACAGAGCATGTCAAAAAGGGACCAAGTGGCAGCAGGCAGGAGCCCTATTTTCACTTGGGAAGACTTTTTCTTTTGATTAGTGCTTAAGACTGGCCTTAGTACTGTAATAAAAAATTCCGTACTCTAGCTCAAAGTTAACCAAAGAATGAGACCTGAGGCCACACAGAGGTCAGGGAGCTACCTTTATTTTACATTAACTTCACATTAATGGGTTACAGGCCTACCAGACCTACACACAATTGTTCCGCAGAGCACGCAGCTTTTATCAGTTTCAAACTGGGCGAGGTATAAGCTCATTGGTTGGAACCAATGTCTATCAAAGTGATGACAATAAAGGTGAGAGCAGGTTGGCTACCATCAAAGCCAGCCACTCAGATGCTGGAATGTAGAAGTGGGCGTCTACCAGGAGCCTATAGATTTTTTATTTCATCACCAAGTCTAGGTCATCAATGAAAAAAAGAAAAAAAAAATATATATATATATATGCTAAAAGTTAAAGCAAAAGATTATCAAATTTTCCAGGAGTCGGGCGGTAGCACTGCGGGTTAAACGCACGTGGCGCAAAGTGCAAGGACTAGGACAAGAATCCTGGTTCGAGCCCCGGCTCCCCACCTGCAGGGGAGTCCCTTCACAGGCGCTGAAGCAGGTCTGCAGGTGCCTATCTTTCTCTCCTCCTCTCTGTCTTCCCCTCCTCTCTCCATTTCTCTCTGTCCTATCCAACAACGACGGCATCAATAATAACAACAATAATAACTACAACAATAAAAAACAACAAGACCAACAAAAGGTAAAATAAATAAATATATTAAAATGAATAAATAAAATTTAAAAGTATATTAATTTTTCTATGTGAGATTAGAAATTGTTGAGGCAGAATCACCTGGAAGCAGCAGCAGTGTCCATAAGCCTCACTCTCCTAACCCCTAGGCAGTTTAAGAAGAGCCACTCAGTGGGGGAGATTGCCTTAATAGTTACGCAAACAGACTCTAATGTCTGAGGCTCCAAGGTGTCAGTTCCAATCCCCCACACTGTTGTAAACCAGAGCTGAACAGTGCTCTGGTAAAATTTAAAAATGTAAAAGACACTTATTCCAGGGCAGGGGTAGTTAGCATAATGGTTATGCAAAGAGACTCTCACTGGTTTTCACAGTGCTGGTGGAAAACAAAAAAGTACACCATAGAATAAATGAGTTTACAATCCTTATTCACCTCTTGTATTGTTCTGATTTTTTTATGGTTCTCAGTCATTTAATTTTGTAACATTGTTAGCTCATTATTTCTACTGCATGTTGTTTGTAATATTAGAAAGTCCCAATAGCCTAAATGTACAACATAAGGTGGAAAAAAATTAAATGTTGAATAATTGGAGAAAAAAAGAAATTATTTAGGCAAAATATATATACATGTGGGATATATATGTATATACGTGTGTGTGCAAACATGTATTTTTCTTTTAAAAATCATGCTTTCACAAGGCTTAGTATAGAAAGAAAGGACATTAGAATATGATCAGTTAAAGAGAGGTCCCCAATGAATGAATCCTACCCCTGAATCTCCATTCTACTCAGTTTCTTGAATTAGACACAGCTTAATTTGTGCCCCAAACAGCATCTCTATGGGCCTTACAAAGGCACTAATTGGCCATCTGGAGATCCTATCAGAACAAAAAGCTAGCATCATAACTGTGACAATATGAACATTAATAACAGAGAATGCTGTTACGAGTCAGCTGAGTATCATTTTGCCCCTAAAAGCTCCTGACAAGCATTATATCCTGACAGAATTGCAGTCAAGAGACCAACTGTGTGTAAACTGCCTTTTTCTTCTTTGCTAAAAAGAAAAAGAAAAACTTACTTTGATGAGATGAAGAATGCAAGAGAGGACTAGAGCATCACTCTGGCATAGGCAGTACTGCAGATGAAATTCAGGACCTCATATTTATAAGTCCAACACTTACCACTGAGTTGCCTCCCCAGCCACTTTTTTCTCCTTTGAAATTAGAGAGGAAGCTGGGTAAGTAGCATGTTTTACCCTGTGTGCTGCCCAGATTCAAGCCCCAACACAGTGGACATTATGGCAATAGGAGAAAGTCTGGTGCACTGGTGTCTCTCATTCTGAAAATATAAAATAAAATAAGAGAAAATCTTTCTTTTTTTTTTTTTTGCCTCCAGGGTTATCACTGGGGCTCAGTGCCAGCACTATGAATCCACTGTTCCTGGAGGCTACTGTTTTCCCTTTTGTTGCCCTTGTTGTTTATTGTTGTTGTTGGATAGGACAGAGAGAAATCGAGAGAGGAGAGAAGAAAGACAGAGAGGGGGAGAGAAAGACACCTACAGACCTGCTTCACTGCTTGTGAAGCGACAACCCCCCCACCCCCCGCAGGTGGGGAGCTCCAGGCTCAAACCTGGAAGGGATCCTTACACCAGTCCTTGAGTTTAACACCATGTGTGCTTAACCTGCTTCGCTACCGCCCAACCCCAAGAGAATGTTTCTGGTATATTGCTTCATCTATGTATAAATTTAATTCTGACCAATAAATTATATCTTGATCAAATTTTCCTCATACCATACAGGGAAGTTCAGGTTGGGGGAACTTCTTGACTCATTCACAGCCCAATTAATCTTTGCTAACGCATCTTCAACTCAATTATCTGCACAATGTGAAAATTATGAAGGGCAAAAACTGAGGGGTTTTTTTGCCTTAGATTTTTTTGCCTTAGATAAAGTATGCTATTTCAGAATCATTTCAGACTTAAGTTGCCGAAAAATCAGCACAAAGAAATCCCACCTGTTCTTTACTTGGATTACTAAAGTGTTAGCACTTTCTTAAACTGGAGTACAGTGATCAAAACCAGAAAACTAAGGAGGCCAGGCAGTGGCACACCTGGTTAAGCACTCACATTACAGTGTACAAAGACCCACATTCAAGACTCTGGTCCCCATCTGCACAAGGAAAGCTTCGTGAGTGGTGAAGCAAGGTGGCAGGTGTCTCTCTACCCCTTTATCCCTCCTCCCAACTTAGTTTCTCTCTGTCTCTATCCAATAATAAATAAACATATTTAAAAAACAGAAAGTTAATAATGAGAAAAGCTATAATCTAGCATGCATAGTCTCATTATTCTTACCGAGGTTCCAACTAAAGACATGATTACCCGTGTTTAGTTGTCATGTTGTCTAATTAATCTATATTCTACACCAAAAGTTGGCAAACTTCTCCTGTAGAGAACTTGATCATAGACAATTAGAGGGTCAGGTGGTGGTGTTGTGGTGTATCTGGTTGAGTACATAATGTACAAGCACCCTGGTTCAAGCATTGTTGCAGGTATCTCTCTGTCTCTCTGTCTCACTCACTATCACCCCATTCCCTCTTGATTTCTGATTATCTCTATCCAGTAAATAAATAAATATAAAAATAAGATTGTGAAAAATATTGTAAACATTTTATGCCCTATGGGTTAGATGATCTGTTAGAATGATTCAACTTGGCCACAAGACCAAATACATTGAAATGATTATGTTCTAATACAGTGTTATTGTGAAGGTCAAGCCATGGAGATTTGGTTGGAGCAGTAGCAAGTCCATTCTAGACCATTATTTCTCTAAGTGTGGTCCATAGAACACTAGCATCTGTATCACTAAAGAGCTTGTTAGATATGCAGAAGGTCAAATCCTACTCCAGGTCTATGGATAAAAACTCCAGAAGCGAGGGGCTAAAATCACTAATTTGTGTTCTAGCAGATCTTCCCCAGTGTTTATATTTGTACTAAGGTTCTAGGATATAGTTGTCTGTCATTTATTGTGGTTAATCAGTTCCAGTGAATTTCCACAAAATAGGATTCCTTATTTATACATCAAATGTTTTCATAGTTAGAACATAGAAAACCTGGGAATCTGGAGGTAGCACAGGAGGTTAAGCACAGGTGGCATGAAGCACCAGAAAACCTGTTTATGACCTTCTAAATACTGTTTTTAACATTATTGGAGCCCTCTAGACATGAAGGGACATTCTTTTAGCTTTGCTTCCTTGTTGAAAGAGATAGTCGCCATTGCACAGATTTGCTTTCATCTTTATGGATGGAAGGAATGGTAGACTCATTTAAGTCATAATGGCAGGTAACCTCCAGGATTTTCTTGCCATCTTTAATCATATCTAAGAATTCCACCTTCTCCTGGATGGAAGGAATCTTCCTCCGGTGCTCAGTTTCATCGTTAGGAGGCTTAAAAGAAGCAGCACGTTTAGGAGCCATTGTGGAGTTTAGACAAAGATTCTCAAAAATCACAAACACTTACAAGAGCAAAGATGCTTCCAATGTGGAGGGATGTAGAAGCGCCTATGAGAGAAACCCACTCTGATTGGCTTGGTTTCACCACACTGGATTTCAAACACACACAAGGAGTGGTCCAGCAGCTGCACCTGGTCTTGAAGGACTTGCAGGGGTACATAGACCTACAGTCCATATGTACAGTCATTTTAATTTTAATTATAATACAGGGGTGTATAATTGACTCAGACAACTGAGTGCATTCTGTATCATTTTCACTGTCACGATCAACTTTTTTAAAAAGTATTTTTTATTTATTATTTATTCCCTTTTGTTGCCCTTGTTGTTTTATTGTTGTAGTTATGATCGATGTTGTTGTTGTTGGATAGGACAGATGTTGTTGGAGAGAGGAGGGGAAGGCAGAGGGGGAGAGAAAGATAGACACCTGCAGACCTGCTTCACTACTTGTGAAGCGACTCCCCTGCAGGTGGGGAGCCGGGGGGCTCGAACCAGGATTCTTTTTTTTTTAATTTTTTAAAATTTTATTTATTTATTCCCTTTTGTTGCCCTTGTTGTTTTTATTGTTGTAGTTATTATTGTTGTTGTCATTGTTGGATAGGACAGAGAGAAATGGAGAGAGGAGGGGAAGACAGAGAGGAGGAGAGAAAGATAGACACCTGCAGACCTGCTTCACCACCTGTGAAGCGACTCCCCTGCAGGTGGGGAGCCGGGGTTCGAACCAGGATCCTTATGCCGGTCCTTGTGCTTTGCGCCACCTGTGCTTAACCCGCTGCGCTACAGCCTGACTCCCTTGAACCAGGATTCTTATGCCAGTCCTTGTGCTTTGCGCCACCTGAGCTTAACCCGCTGCGCTACCTCCTGACTCCCAAAATATTTTATTTTAATGAGAGAGAGAAAGAGAGATACAGAGAGCAAGACAGAACAAGACCCAAGCACTGCTCAGCTCTGGGTTTTGGTGGTGCTGAGGATTGAACCAGGTACCCCAGAGCCTCAGGCATGAAAGTCTTTTGCAGAACAATTATTGCTGTCTCCTCAATCAACTTTTTAATGAATATATTTTTAAAAACCATGGTAGAGTGAAGCCACGACAGTCGAAGCACAGTGGTCCAGGAGGTGGCGCTGTGATAAAGCTTTGGATTCTCAAGCATGAGGCCCTGAGTTCAATCCCCAGCAGCACATGTGCCAGAGTGATGTCTTGTTCTTTCTCTCTCCTCCTAAATAAGTAAAATCTCTAAAAAAAAAAAAAAAAAAAAAAAAAAAGTCAAAGCACGAAGAGGCAAGGGACGACTGTACTATGTGTTTATTCTTTATAAGATACCTCTCATTTTGGGTATGTTTGATGTTTATTCTTAAATTCAGATAATCATTTCTGGCTATAATATCATAGAAATGACCCTACAGAGATGTATATGACATCATGGAGATTATCAGAAAGTATATAACATGAGTTCATGCCTGTGATGTTGAGTCAAATTAACTCATAATTTGACTAAAATGGCTGTGTTCTGCATTGTAATATTACAATGTTTTCTATGGAAATAATAATTTAAAAAATGCCTGGTTGGGGCAGAAACTGAAAAAGAAGATAAGAAGAAAAAACACTAAGCATAACCTGGACTGGAGTTGGTGTATTACACCAAAGTAAAAGACTCTGGGGTGGGTGGAGGGGAGAGTATAGGTCTTGGAAAAGGATGACAGAGGACCTAGTAGGGGTTGCATTGTTATGTGGAAAACTAAGTAATTGTTGTTAATGTTCAGGGGCTCCAGCTGGCCGGGCTAGCGTCGCGGTGGTAGACAGAGACAGACTCGGAGACACACGGCTGGGCTGAGAAGCTGCAGTTTAATCTTTATTCATGAGTGGGCAAATCACCACACCATGTGCTTTTCCATCATTCTCCCTCCGCTGCTGCTGCTGGGACTCTGCACGTCCTTAGCATACGGGCGGGAAGAAAGAGGGGCATGAAACTAGCAAGGGCCAAACCATTTCTCTCAGAGGTAGGGGGAAGAGGACCAAACCAACACGAAGAACACCAACAAGTAATGTTCTACATGTAAAAACTATTGTATTTACTGTCTAATGTAAAACTTTAATCTCCCAGTAAAGGGGGAATAAATGCCTAGTTGGATCACACTATATAAATACTTTCATATTCTTTTTATTATTATTATTTTATTTTTGAGGGAGATGAAGACACACACACACACCAGAACACTGCTCAGCTCTGGCTTATGGTGGGGTGGGGGATTGAACCTGGGACTTAGGAGCCTCAGGCATGAGAGTCTATTTACATAACCATTATGCTGTCTCCCCCGCCCCCAATACTTTCATATTCTAAATGTAACCTCCATTGATGATTCTTGTCTGGAACAATTATTACTATAGTTTTGTCAAATATACTTTTATTTCCATCATTGTTTCTATACTTACTACTTTGAACTTTCTTTAATAATTACCTTTGCTTTATCTTTTATTTATTGACTTATCCATTATTTGTTTGTGTCAGCAAGAACACACTGATGCTTATTTTATTTATGGGATATAGCTCATTACTATCATCACTAATTGTGTTGTTCCAATGGCCCCAGATCTGGAGGCCTGTCTTTAAATTGGCTCTCCAGTCTTTCATATAGCATATATAAAAGGCTTAAAATTCTATTGATTTTAATGTTTTTTATTTATTTATTTTATATATAAACAGAAACTGAAAGAGGAGAGGGAGGCAGAGAGAGAGAGAGAGGAGACATCTACAGTACCTCTTCACCATTTATGAAGCTCCTTACCCTATGTAGTGGGGGGTCAGGGTCTTGAACCCAGGTCCTTGCACAAGGCAATGTGTGCAGTCAACCAGGAGTGCCACCACCTAGCACTTTGGCTTTATATCCTGGTTATCTGTTTTCTGTTTTCTACTTTACTGGTTTCTGTTTTTAAGAAATAGGAGCCACTTTTAGCTATGCCTAGGTAAAAACAATTCTTTTCTTTTTTTATTAGTGATTTACAAAATAACAGGAGTACAATTTCACACTGTTCCGACCACCAAAGTTCTATGTCCTCATTCCCTCCACTGGAGACTGCAGTGGTTCTCTCAAGGTCACAGATATGGTTAACTATTATTTCTGTAACTATTTGTTTATATAGATCCTGCCTTCTTTTCCATTTTAAGTCACACCTACACTTATTACTACTTCCAAATGTCTTTTCTTTTTTCCTCTACTCCTCTGGATCCTGATGGAATTGTGTTTCAGATCTCTCTAGTCATCCTCTGCTAACATTTCTCCCCAAAAAATTTTAGAGGGTGCAGAAGGTGGGAGTTCTAGTTTCTGTAATTGCTTCTCTGCTGAACATGGACATTGGCAATGGATCCTTATGATCCTTACCCTCATCCTGTTTCTGTCTTTCCCTAGTGCTATAGACCCTGGAGAGGTGAGGTTCCAAGGCACACTGGTAGGGTCATCCACTCATGTAGTTCAGAATGAAATCATATAGTAGCATCTGAAACTTGGTATCTGAAAGGCAGTAAGTTATGAGGCAAGACAAAATTATAAAAAGTAGGAACCAGAAAGTAGGAATAGAACAGGTGAGAATAGTGAGATTAGGGTGGTAAGAAGCTAGGAATTCTATTTTAGGTGTGTTCCTAAGGGCCCATTAATTTAATTTTTAAAAGTTTTTTTTTTTTTAATTTTATTTATTTATTTATTCTTTTTGTTGTCCTTGTTTTGTTGTTGTTGTGGTTGTAGTTATTATTGATGTCATTGTTGTTGGATAGGACAGAGAGAAATGGAGAGGGGGGGGAAGACAGAGAGGGGGGAGAGAAAGAAAGACACCTGCAGACCTGCTTCACCGCCTGGGAAGCGACTCCCCCTGCAGGTGGGGAGCCGGGGGCTCGAACCGGGATCCTTCCGCTTAGCGCCACCTGTGCTTAACCCGCTGCGCTACCGCCCGACTCCCAAAAGTTTTTTTTTTAAACTATCTTTATTTATTGGATAGACACAGCCAAAAATTGAGAGGGTAGGGGTAGATAGAGAAAGAGAGAGTCAGAGAGACAGCTGTAGCCCTGCTTCACCACCACCACCCCCTGCAGGTGGGGGCAGGGGGCTCAAACCTGGGTCCTTGTGCACTGTACCATGTGCTCAAGCAGGGGTGCCACATCTGGCCCCTATTTTTGGAATTTTTGGCTGAGTTTCATAGCTAACATGGAGGTAGGCTAACAATATTGTCTGGGCAGATACAGTCAGAGTTGAGAATAGGGCTAGAAATCTGGATTAGGGCAGAGTAGCTCCCAAACTTGAAGAAAATATATAAATATAACTATTTTTTAAAAATATTTATTTATTTATTTATTCCCTTTCATTGCCCTTGTTTTTTGTTGTTGTTGTTGTAGCTATTATAGATGTCATCGTTGCTGGATAGGACAGAGAGAAATGGAGAGAGGAGGGGAAGACAGAGAAAGGGAGAGAAAGACACCTGCAGACCTGCTTCACTGCCTGTGAGGTGACACCCCTGAAGGTGGGGACCCGGGGGCTCGAACCGGGATCTTTATGCTAGTCCTCACGCTTTGCGCCACATGCGCTTTACCTGCTGTGCTACCGCCTGACTCCCATAACTAACTATTTACCACATCAGTCTGATCCAGGACCCATGTATATTTATATTTAACTAAGCAGTTAAATCTGTATAACCTTTGAGTTCTTGTCAGTCTGAGCTCCAAGTTCATGGTCATGAACCATGAACCCAGACTCAGAATTAAACTGCACTCATTTCAGGACCAGTCTTCTTCAAGTGTTAGAGTAGGCTTGAGCCAGCCTCCCTTCAGAAAGTGGGGCAGGCCCTACCACTGTTACTTTATAGTGAGGGCAAGGTCCTGGAGAAGCCCTTGAAAGGTCTTATGGTGACATTCCTGATAGAAGTGACTAGTGATGATGGAGAGAAGTGTCTATTAAAGGCCTAGGCCCATCTCAGGATTTCCTGACTTGGGACCCAGGTGATAGGGTGGCTTAGTAGTGACCAAAGAGACCACCATTAAGTGAATTAGTCTCTTATCTTTATTCAGCTTTTGAAGTCCCTTTTCTGACAATTGAGTTTTCTCCCAGCTGGTAATTGTATCCAAATTGGTCTCTGAGGTCTGGTCTCAATCTGGGGAGAAAACACACCTAAGATTTTAGTGAAGTCTAAATTAGCCTCAAGTTTTACTGCATTTACTTGTTTGGTAATTCTTTTTTTTTAATTTTTTTTTCATATTTATTTTATTTATTTATTCCCTTTGTTGCCCTTGTTGTTTTTATTGTTGTAGTTATTATTGTTGTTGTCATTGTTGGATAGGACAGAGAGAAATGGAGAGAGGAGGGGAAGACAGAGAGGAGGAGAGAAAGATAGACACCTGCAGACCTGCTTCACCGCCTATGAAGCGACTCCCCTGCAGGTGGGGGGCCGGGGCTCGAACCGGGATCCTTATGCTTTGCGCCACCTGTGCTTAACCCGCTGTGCTACAGCCCGACTCCCTTGTTTGGTGATTCTAATAAAGGTAGTCATAGAGACAAAAACTGTTTTTTTAGTATATATATATATATATATATATATATATATATATATATATATATATATATATGTATGTATATATATAGCCAATATATCTCTGAAACAATTAAAAACAACATTTAAATAGAAATCAATACAAGATGAACTTAGCTTATAAAGTTTATGAAATACTATCTTCCCAATAGGATAAATTCAAGAGTCACTTGTAACGGGTGCAAAGAGTCATATTTAAACTGTTCAACCAAGTACATGGAAAGAAAACCCAAAGCCTTCTATGAGGTTATCACCTAGTGGTTGACCAGAAGCTGACAATTCCTTCTCCATCCATATTCTCAAATGACAAACTGGAGCATCCTTTCAAATTTTCCATTACAGAATAGTGGTCTCACATATTAGATTCAATAGATTGTAGACACAATAGATTATAGATACAAGCAGAATGGTTATGCAAAGAGACTTTCACACCTGATGTGAGACTCTGACAGTGGGAACAGGTTCAATCCCCTGAAGAGCTGAGCAGTGTTCTAGTAAAGAGAGAGAGAGGGTGAGGGAGAGGGAGAGGGAGAGAGAGAGACTTTAGATATAATAGGCCTAGATTTTTCTATTTTCACATTTATGGGACTAACCAATGTATATATTCTCCAAAACAAATAACAGTATCATTAGAAAGGTTGTAAAACCATGACTCAGAAAAAAAAAAAGAAGAAGAGCTTGTGTTCTGCCCCTCTGTGTAACTTAATCCTGATAGTCCTGAGGGCAAAATTCCCGACTAAAGTCTGCAGGTGCTTAGCAGGGTGAGTTCTCCAGGTCCATAGTGATGCAAGATACTGTCCCAGGTGCTTTTGATTGCCACAGAAAGTTCATACTGGCCCTTACAAAATCCTACTTCTATGTGATTTGTAACATGAGATTCAGGTTAGAAAACTTGATTGACAAAATGTAGCACAGGTAGGCAGGACCACACACACCTATGGCTTTATTGCATAGGCAATTAGAATTAATCTCAATGTTGTACTTAATGTGTATTTATTGAGTACCTACTGGATTTTAGACACTGATATAGGTCTCAGTGGGACAGTAAATTGTATAAGATATTTAAAAAGGACCATTCCTTTTTTAAAAAACGCATTTGTGGGAGTCAGGCCATGCGCAGTGGGTTAAGCACACGTGGCACAAAGCACAAGGACCACATGAGGATCCTGGTTCAAGCCCCTGGCTCCGCACCTGCAGGGGAGTCACTTCACAGGTGGTGAAGCAAGTCTGCAGGTGTCTATCTTTCTCTCCCCCTCTCTGTCTTCCCCTCCTCTCTCCATTTCTCTCTGTCCTATCCAATAATAACATCAACAACAATAATAAAAACAAGGGCAACAAAAAGGAAATAAATATAGATATATATATATATTTTAAATTCTTTATTGGGGAATTAATGTTTTACATTCAATAGTAAATACAATAGTTTGCACATGCATAACATTCCCCAATTTCCCATATAATAATACAACCCCCACTAGGTCCTCTATCATCCTTCATGGACCTGTATAAATATTTTTTTAAAAGAAATATTTTTAAAAAATGAATTTTCATTGTTTTCTAGTTTATTTTTATTATATTTTTATTTATTTATGATTGGATAGAGATAGAGATAATTGAGAGGGGAGAAGGAGGCAGAGGAAAAGAGACAGAGAGACAATCACCATCTAGGGCCCTAGTCAGGGAATCCTTGGATTCCCACACAAATATGATGGGCCTAGACCTCTAATGGACCCCTCTCTGCACCACCACTGGGCACTTCTTTTTTTTTTTAATATTTATTTTATTTATTTATTCCCTTTTGTTGCCCTTGTTGTTTTATTGTTGTAGTTATTATTGTTGTTGTCGTTGTTGGATAGGACAGAGAGAAATGGAGAGAGGAGGGGAAGATGGAGAGGGGGAGAGAAAGATAGACACCTGCAGACCTGCTTCACCGCCTGTGAAGCGACTCCCCTGCAGGTGGGGAGCCGGGGTTCGAACCGGGATCCTTATGCCGGTCCTTGTGCTTTGCGCCACCTGCGCTTAACCCACTGCGCTACAGCCCGAATCCCCCACTGGGTACTTCTATCAGGAACATCATCACAAGCCCTCTCTTGTGGGCCCTCTCAGGACCTTGCCTTCACCATATAGCAGCTATGGTAGGGACTGCCCCAGTCTCTGAAGGGAGGCTGGAGTATCTCACCCTGCCAGTCGATGAAGACTGGTCCTGAAATGAGTGCAGCCTGCAGTGTTGCCAGTTGTGACCATGAGCTCAGACCCATAGGGGCTTAGAGGGTACACAGGCTCTGGTGCTAAATATAACTATATATGGGCCCTATATATGCTGGAAGGAGGCATTCAAATTAAAAAATGATAGGGGAAGGAGAACAGAATTACACAAGTCAGGACTGGCTATAAAGTATTTTTTTTCTATTGTTCATTAGTGTGACTGAGACTTGAGTCTAGCCCCCACTGAACTTAAGGAAGTTTAGTGCTGTGGTCTCTTTCATTTCTGTCCCCATACTCTCTCTCTCTCTCTCTCTCTCTGTCTAAAAACAAATAAACATGCAAACAAACAGTACTTGGCCCTAGCATACTTTAGCTGTTTTAACTTTATGTGTTGGTCATTATTACTGTTACTCAACTTGAACATTTTGTGTGGCATATATATTTGCAAAACAGTTCAGCAAGAAGAGGAGCCAAGGATGTAAAACAATAAACTTGAGGAAGTGATTTTTATTGCTTCCAACTAAAAAGTGATGTCATCAGTAGTTTGTTATATTACCAGTCCTAGCTGATCACTCTATTGATGGTACCAAGCACAGGCACCCAAGTAAGAGAGACAGGACAGATCAGGATGACTGGACCCAAGGTCATGATTAGCTTCAGCTTCTCACTCAAGCTAGTGGTTGTGTCCAAGAAAAAGAAGGAAAAAACCAACCTGACCAAAGAAACATTATTCAGTCTGGGTAGACAAGATAGCTCACTTGTACAATGTACCTGCATTGCATTGATTTCTTTGTGCACTATAATATTTGACCTAGGTTTGAGCCCCTTTCTCATTGCACCCACTGGCACTATGTTCTCTCTCTCTCTCTGTCTCTCTCTCTCTCAAAAACTCAGCCCTGAACAGTGAAACCGTGGCAAAAACAACACAAAACAAACAAGAAACAACTTACACTCTCCTACAGGCAAATTAGCAGTATTAGTTTCAGGGTCATGACTTCTAAGTAATCCAAGTAGAATGTCTTTACTTTCACTTTCAAATGTAACTATTTCTGAAAGGTAGTTCATTTTACATGTGAAGTATTGCATTTTTGTTCTTCTGATTTCTTTATTTCCACTAATGTCCCAAGAAACTTAGCAGTCCTAAATGTTTTCCTTTCTCCTTTGTCCAATTAAAGTGACCACCTCACTGATTTTATTTCTTATTTATTGAATCCATTCTCTTTCTCCATGTCTAGTTTAATACTAATTAGAGAGTACTATGTCAAAGCCTAGTAAAGATTGTTTTAGGAATTGATCATGCAAACTAATATATATTTAAAGTTTCAGTATTTAGCCCCCTAAACTTTAGCAATAATCTATTTGTTCATTCCCTCACTATTCCAGGTATTCAAAAATCTAGAGAAGCATTTTTAAAACGCAAAAAGGACTGGGGAGACAGTGTAGCAGAAGTACACCAGACTTTCATGCCTGACATTCAGAGGTCCCAGGTTCTATCCCTGACACTACCAGGTGCCAGAACTGAGCAATGTTCTGGTCCCTGTCTCTGTCAGTCTATCTCTCCCATGAAAATACATACATATTTTTAAGGGAAAAATGCAAATTGGGGTACATTTGTATCTCTGTCCTGCTTTAAAGCTTCTAATAATTCCTAGCTGGTGGCAGGAAAAGATCTAGTTTCTTAGTTCCATACACACAGTCCTTCACATGGGATGCATTGGATCCACCTTCTCGTGGTGCATTCCGTGAGTACCCATTCATTGGGAAAACTGACGATCCTTCCTAGCCGACTGAATCCACATGGATCCCAGTCACTTTCAAAGCCAGCAACAAGCAGTTCCTGACAGCTTTCAACCTGACGCTGTTGACTGGCTACGGAAGAAGGGCAAATGCTAGAAGAAGAAGAAGTCCTTCACATCTGCTTCTTACCCTAGTGTCAGCTTGTGCAATGTCGTACTAGGTTTCTGGGGAGAAATACTGTATTCCTTTATTTTTGTGTCCTTGACATTTACTCAGTCTGAATTCAATAAATATTTGCATAATAAAGCACAGTAACAATTGAGAACTAACAATAGATTTACTTTAAAAAAAAAAAAAGGTAGGATTGAGAGTCGGGCGGTAGCGCCAAGGGTTAAGCGCAGGTGGCGCAAAGCGCAAGGACTGGCGGAAGGATCCTGGTTCAAGCCCCTAGCTCCCCACCTGCAGGGGAGTCGCTTCAGAGGCGGTGAAGCAGGTCTTCAGGTGTTCATCTTTCTCTTCCCTTGTCTTTCCCTCCTCTCTCCATTTCTCTCTGTCCTATCCAACAACAACGACATCAACAACAACAACAATAATAACTACAACAATAAACAAGGGCAACAAACAAGGGAATAAATAAATTTAAAAATGGGAAGATTAATGGTTTACAGTAAATTAGATTTACATTATTATTGTTGTTGTTGTATAGAGAGAGGAGTTAAGGGAAGGGAGAAATAAGGAGAGAGACACCTGCAGCACAGCTTCACCACTTGTGAAGTTTCTCCCCTCCCCGGAAAGTGGGGGCTGGGGGCTTGACCTGGTGTCCTTGTGCGTTGTAACATTTGCACTCTACCAGCTGCAGCACCACCCAGCCCCTGCAATAAATTTTCTATGAACTGTTCACATTTATTTCAGATTGGCAAATGAACCTTCAAAGTCCAGTTAGAGCTCAATTTGCACACTTAGGAACTAATCTTAGAAACCATATTTTAAAAGATATATGTACATATGTGTATTTCTATAAACACAGCCACCTCTCATAGAATATAAATATTTCCATGTCCTAAAAACTTACATGTTTTTAGTATGATAGACCTTTGCTTCTTTTTATCAGATTAAAACCGCAGATGTCTCTGACTAAATTGTGTCAATTTGGGGGCCGGGCAGTAGCGCAGCGGATTAGACGCACATGGCACAAAGCACAAGGACCAGTGTAAGGATACCGGTTCGAGCTCCCGGCCCCCCACCTACAAGGAGGTCACTTCAAAAGCAGTGAAGCAGGTCTGCAAGGATCTATCTTTCTCTCCCCCTCTCTGTCTTCCCCTCCTCTCTCCATTTCTCTCTGTCCTATCCAACAACAGCAATGGCAACAATAACAATAACAACAATAAGGACAAAAAAATGGAAAAAATGGCCTCCAGGAGCAGTGGATTCGTGGTGCAGACACCAGCCCCAGCGATAACCTTGGAGGCAAAAAAAAAAAAAAAAAATTGCCAATTTAAGAAACAATTTAGTGGGACCAGAAGATAGCTGGCTCAGTACAGTGTATTCCTTACCATGTGTGAGGTCCTGGTCTGAGCCCTGGTATCACATGGGAACTGCCCAGGCACAAGGGGAAGCTGTTCAAAGAGTGGAGCAGTAGGTGCTCTGATGTCTCTCCCGTCTCTGTCCATGTTTCTTTCTGCCTTTATCTGAAATTTTAAGCTCAAAGTCTAGCTGCCTGCTTCAAGTTATTTATTTATATATTGCTGCCAGGGCCTGATGCACTAAACATTATATTGCTCCAGGTCACTATTGATTTTTTAAAATTTCAGATAGAGGCAGAAAGAAACATGGTTATAACCCTGGTACAAAGGAAAAACGAAAAGTAGAGTATAAACAGGTAATACTGTTAGGGGTAGTTTACGGGAAGAGACCCTTGGAGATAGTTTCCTGAACAGGATATCCACACTCTTTTCAGAACTAAAACAACTGTTTTAGTTATCCACGCCCTTTTCAGGACTCAAACAAATTTATGGGAAGGGCTGGGATTAGGATTCTATGCAAATGAGGCTTCCGGGATCAAACAATTGCTGCTATCAGATCATGGGGACCGATAGCAGAAGGGACCAAGCTGCTCAGCCCTTTTGCTCCGGCAAATACCTAAATTCACTTAGCCCTGGGAAGCTGGGGTCTGTCGTGTCCTACACATCTCTGCAGCTCTCTTGCTTTCTTCCCTGCAAATGAAAATGGTCTTGCCTGATTCACAGGGTTCGCGTGATTCTTTGTCACAAGTAATATAATGGACCTGGTGGTGGACAGTCCATTGGGGTTTCCCTAAGAAATGTAACACTCCAGTAATCCCAGGAACCTGCTCCCCCCCACACCTAGAATTTAGTAACACATTTAGCCTCCCTAAAGGAGTGAGAACCCACTTCCCCTTCAACAGTATCAAAACAGTACCAAAGTGGTATCAAAATTAAAGACAAAGTGCTTTGTAATTGGAAACCTGAAGAACAACGATCAGACCAAAGGAAAACACACCTGAATAAGGTGTGGCAATGACCAGGTGAAATGTCTTGTTGACTTATGTGTGTGGCAATGCATTGGACATCATTTCAAATGGTTTCATTTCTTCATTATCAAAACACAACTAAGTGTCTCCTATATGCCAAGCACTCTGCTAGGTCATACGGAAACTTAGATGATCATGAAGTGGAATTTACATCAATGAATTCCTCTTCTCCTTTCTCTACTCTCATTGTCTTTTCCCCCAAACATGTACCAATCAAAAATATTTGACATGTATTATTGATGTTATATTATATATAATAAATAATATATGTAATGTATTATAAAATAGCCATCTTCTTGTGTGAATGAGTTTTAATTCAGTTAAATTCAGAATTCATTCTTTTTCTTACTTTCTTGGTATTTTTTTTCCCCCTTCCAGGTTATGGCTGAAGCTCAGTGCTGGCATTAAAAAGTCACAGCTCCTGGTGGCCATTTTTTCTTTTCCTTCCATTTTATTCAATAGGACAGAGAGAAATTGAGAGGGGAGGGGAAGATAGAGAAGGAGAGAGATAGACACCTGAAGACCTGTTTCACCACTTGTGAAGTGGACCCACTGGGGGGATAGAACCTGGTTCCTTGACTGGGTCCTTGTGCATAGTACTATGTGCACTTAACCACGTGTGTCACTGCCTGATATATATATCTTCTTGTGTGAATGCATTTTAATTGGTTTAAATGGTTCATTCTGTTTCTTTCTTAGCATCATTTAAAAAATATATGCAGAGTGAACTATTGTCCACTCCAGATAACATTCCCATATTTATTGCTTCTTTTCCCCACACCCTTTAGTTGTCACCAATTCCTCGCCTATAAATGGATTGAGTCAGTGTTACCTATCAACCTGTATCTGTCTGTCTGTCTATCTATCACCTATCTACCTTTCTTTCTATCTAGAATTAGCTACAGTGATAGGATGAATATTGTGACAGGATTGATAGGAATCAAAGACATTGGTTCCATAAAGACATAGACTTGATGTGTTTCAGCAGTGACCCAATCTAAAGCCAGGCAATCATTTCCTTGTTAACTTATATGAATGGTAATATGATTATCATGCTGGTAGGGGTGAACATTGAGAAACAAGCAGTTTGCATTTCTGCAAATAGACATTAAATACATCCAAAGAAATTTTATCTGACTTAATCCTACTTGTATATTTTCTTTAATTCCCTTGTCCATGACATTGAGTCTTCAAATACATCTTTGATGTCCCTGAATGTTTCATCTATGTGTCACAGTTTTAGGTATAATACCCAAATCTCTAATCCACTTTGAATTCATCTGGATGTATGGTCTTATGTTATGGTCTACTTTCACTTGTTTAAATGTGACTGTCCAGTTTTCCCAACAGTATTTGCTAAAGAGGCTTTCTTTTCCCCATTTTATCTTTTTGACTTTGTGAGAACTAAAGTACTTACTACAGTGGAAGGGCAAATAGAATTTTAGTGGAGGGTCTGATAATTTACACACCATGTGAAGGTGTGACATCACCTCCCCCAAATCTTATAATTTTGTAAAAACAGTGTTAAATTACTAATCAAAAGTGATAAAACAAATTTATCTATTTCTCTTAAAGAAACAAAACCTTAAATTCACTTTAGCCTGTTATTTATAATTTGTGTTTATAGTTCCATTTAACTTCCCTACAGGAGGCTAAATGAGATGTTACAGAGGTGGGAACTCTGACACATGAGGGGTTTAGTGATTATATTAGATCACACAAATTGGTAGACCTGGTCTCGAATGCATGTCTCCTTACCAACTAGTGCGCTTACCTTCTTTTTTTTGGTCATTATATATGGCCAAAGACCTGGGAGCACCATTTGTAGCACAACAGACTTTCATGCTTGAGGCACCAGCAGTCCCAGGCTCAATCCCTGGCACCACCATAACCTACAGCTGAGCAGTACTCTGGTTAAAAAGAAAGAGAAAGAGAGAGCGAGAGAGAGGGAGAAAGAGAGAGAGAAGAGAAGAGAAGAGAAGAGAAGAGAAGAGAAGAGAAGAGAAGAGGGAGAGAAGAGAGAAGAGAAAGCAAAGAAAAATAGCACATAGCTGTTAGCTGATTGGGGGTTTATCCCTTTTTTTATGAGTCAGACTTGAAACACTTCTAAAATAATTTTATTTCATCGTCTGCACATTAGTGTTCCTTTTCCCCTTGGTCTTGCATGCTTCTACTCCTTTTCTCCTCATCATATTTTTTTTTATCCCTACATAAAGTTTACCATAATTTTCTCCCACAGCCACCATGGACAACATTTATTAGAAGCAGGACTATAAACTAATAAATTATAAAAGGAGGGAAAGACAATGAACTTTCCTGAAAAATTACCAGAGAGCAGCTCTTATGAACCTGGACACGTTTCGTCATTTCCTGGGTCTGGATTATATATACCTTATTCACATTTGAAAACTGTGGCTAAAAGAGTACAACAGCTACAATATTTCCATCTCATCACTTACTCTTCATGCATTCAATCTTCTCCACTGATGAGGAATTCTGTCATAGATGATGAGTGGTACTTCCTTCTTTAGCCAGTCTTTAAATACCCAGTTCATGTTGAAAGAACCCTGAAAGGCCTAGTTCATGTCAAAATTTTTCTCGATTTGAGTTTCTCCTTGCTTCTATCACTCAAGCAGATGCTTCTGTGTGGTTCACAGCATCTGAATATGTGGCTTGTGTGTTTCTCCACTAGATTGTCATAGACACTTTTGAATGTTTTTCTGTGAATATTTGTTTAGGCTCATATCTGTCTTAATAATTCTAACTAGAACAACTGAAGAACAAAGTAGACAAGAAAGTTTCATTTTAATAAAACAGTTTTAAGTGTGATCTCTTTTGCTAACATAGGAAGAAGAGAATGAAGACAAAATGAGAAAAACTTTCAATAATTGAGTTTAAAATAAAAAAAATTCATCCAAACGAAGGAAGAATCAATATACATGTGCATCTGGAGAGCATAAGACAGGAATGAAAATTTAGCTGCATTTACTCTGGGGACATCTGTTTCTCATGGGCTTTTTAGGGGAAGCATAGCAGGAGACAAGGAAGGTGAGAGGCTGGCAAAATTCAAGGAACTTGGAACTGATTTTTTTTAAATCACTTTATGGGGGGATTAGTGATTTACAGTATAGTTGCTGATGTATGAGTGCAATTTTTCTTCTTTCCATAGTAGATGTCTACAAAACTCCTACACCTCCAACTTAGTCAATTTAAAAATTTATTTATTTATTCCCTTTTGTTGTCCTTGTTGCTGTATTGTTGTAATTATTATTGTTGTCATCATTGTTGGATAGGACAGAGAGAAATGGAGAGAGGAGGGGAAGACAGAGAGAAGGAGAGAAAGATATACACCTGCAGACCTTCTTCACCGCTTGTCAAGTGACTCCCCTCAGGTGGGGAGCCGGGTTCAAATCAGGATCCTTACACCGGTCCTTATGCTTTGTGCCACATGCGCTTAAGCCGCTGCACTACTACCCGACTCCCTTGTTTTTTTTTTTAACTGTCATGCACCAAGGCTCAACACCTTCATAATTAATTTCCTAACTTAAGCATGAATACCTTCTCACGGGGGCGGGGGGCAGGCAGTGGCACAATACTATGCAGAAGGACCAGGGTTCAAGCCCCCACTACCTACCTGCAAGAGGGATGCTTCACAAGCAATGAAGCAGATGTTTCTTTTTCTTTCTTGCTCTGTACCTCTCCATCCCTTCTCAAAGGAAAAAAAAAAAAAAGGCTGCTGGTAGCAGTGGAGTTGTGGTGCTGCCAGCAGCAAGAGACAGCGATAACACTGTTTAAAATAAATAAAATAAATTTTTAAAAAATCAATAAACATTTAAAAGCCTAGTGACAACATTTTTTTTTCTTGTGACATCATGTACATGGCTCATCCACAAAGCAACATCTTGACTCCCTCTTGTTTATGGAACAACACCCAATTTCTTTCTCTTATGACTAGCTACATCAAAAGCTAACATTTCTCTCCTTTTGCTCTTGGAACCCAAAACCTATGTGGGCCCTCTTTCCTTTCCCCACTCTAGCAGTGATTGGTCTCATGACCTAAAATTTGTATCATAGCTTCTAAGTTTAGAAACAGTATCCTCAGGGCAAGATAAAGCTTAGTACATAGCATAATGCTTATGCAAAGAGATTCTCATGACTGAGGCTCATAGGTCCCAGGTTCAATTCCCCACCCCACCATAAGCCAGAGCGGAGAAGTGCTCTGGTCAAAAGTAAAAAAAAAAAAAAAAAAATCCTATGCACCAAGTAGAAATGTAGTATCCTCATCCAGGGACACCTGCTATGCAAAATATACAAGCAGACACAACTGAATCTAATCATTTTTTCCCCTCTCCAAATCCTTTGAAATCCAGATTACAAAAGAAGAATGGTGTTCCTCTCAGCATGTCTCAATAATGTGAGGGATCTGAGCAAGTCAGGAGTCCTGTGGAATATGGAGTTTGGGGCCAATCCATCGAGTGGTGACCAGGATACTCCACATCATCATTGTCCTTGTTTCCCTCCTTCTCAGATATGTGAATTTTTTAAAAAAATTTTTTTATATTTATTTATTCCCTTTTGTTGCCCTTGTTGTTTTATTGTTGTAGTTATTGTTATAGATGTTGTTGTTGGATAAGACAGAGAGAAGTGGAGAGAAGAGGGGAAGACAGAGAGGGAGGGAGAGAGAAAGATAGACACCTGCAGACCTACTTCACCGCCTGTGAAGGGACTCCCCTGCAGGTGAAGGGTCAGAGGCAGGTGAAGGGTCAGAGGCTTGAACTGGGATCCTTGTGTCAGTCCTTCTGCTTTGCGCCACGTGCGCTTAACCCGCTGTGCTACCACCCGACTCCCTCAGATATGTGAAAATTTTCAAGTAACAAGAAGAAACATTATCGAGAAAGGCCACTTACAAATGAGGAAAACAAGATTCGTCCAATTTTAAGATCATAACATCTATCAGTGTGAAGAAGAGAATAGAGCTGATCTCCATCTCCTTTACTCTCTCCTTTTTAAAAATTTTTCAAAATTATCTTTATTTATTGGAGGGAGACAGCCAGACATCAAGACAGAGGGGTGATAGAGAGGGAGAGAGACAGAGAGACACCTACAACATTGTGTCACCATTCACAAAGCTTTCCACTGCAGGTGGGAACCAGGGGCTCCCAACCTAGTTCCTTGCACATTGTAACACGTGCCCTCAACCAGGTGTACCAACACCTGGCCCCTCCTTTACTCTCTTCATCAGTTAGTAGTTCACATCCCCAGTTCTCTTTCATGGAGGATGAGGTGATGTTTTTGTAGAAGCTTCTGGAAGATATTATAACCTAATTCCATTTGACCCAGTGATAATATCTCACTCTGGCATCACCCTCTTTGTCACCCGATCTTAGTCTTAACCCAAGTAGATGTAACAAAATGGGGGGATAAATGTGTCTTAATCATCTGAGGCAAGAGGTTCTTGTGGGAAAATTAAAAAGCAGCAAGGAGCAGTAAGATTAATTTGGGACCAGGCAGTGGCACACCTGGTTAAGTACATACACTACAGTGCACAAGGATCCAGGTTCAAGCCCCTGTTCTCCACCTGCAGGGAGAAAGCTTCACAAGTGGTGAAGTAGAGGCACAGGTGTCTCTCTGTCTCTCTCCCTACCTCCCATTTCCCCCTCAATTTCTCTCTGTCTCTATCCAATAATAAATAAATAAAATTAAAAAGACTAATTGTATACTTTAGAACATTCCTGGACATCTATTTACTTGAATGTACAATAAGAATATGAGTATAAAGAGCTTCTACTTCCCCATTTCCCACTCTTGTCATCAATGTTTTAACAATCACAAATGATAGTAGAGGAAATTCATGTATTTAGGTCCACGTGGAGAGTTTTCACACACAGTGCCCACTGTCTCCTAGGCATTGACACTCATTACTCCATCTAATCTTTAAAGTAATGCTACAAGATATTGTTGAACAGAACTAGGTGGTGGCGCACCTGATTAAGCGCACACATTACAGTGTGCAAGGACCCAGGATCAAGTCCCTGGTCCCCAACTGCAGGGGAAGCTTCATAAGTGGTGAAGGAGGGCTACAGGTGTCTCTCTTCCTCTCTATCTGCCCCCTTTCAATTTTTGTCTTAATCCATCCAATAATAAATAAATAAAGATTTAAATAAAATTCTGGTTTAAAAAAAGATATTGTTGAACATGTTTCCTAGTCTATATTTCTCTCTCTCTCCTCCCACTCCCCCCCTCTCACTTTCTGTCATATCTAATAAAATGGGGAAAAAATGGCCACCAGGAGCAGTGGATTCAGAGTGCTGGCACTGAGCCCCAGCAATAACCCTGGAGGCATAACAAAACAAGACATATTTTTTATAAGAGGAAAGAAGAATTTAGAAAGATTACACAAGTTGCATGAGAACCTGCAGTTAGTAAGTAATAGCACTTATCTCTTATGGCCAAACACCAAATCTGCATTCTTCATAATGAAACATCTGGTTAGTTGTGCAAATGAGTACAAACCAATGTGCAGATTATAAAGACTAAAACTATTCTTTTTATTCTACACACCACTGTTAGTATGTGTTTCTTGGTGTGCTCAAAATTGGGAACACCAGAGAATTATTATATAGTCCTGTATTTTCATAAAAGAGAGGGAAATGTCAAGTTCAGTAGCTAAAGGAGCTCAGAGATGATTACCATTCTGAGACTTTCTGGGTGACTTAGAAGTAGTAGAACTTGAAGACGTTGTAAGACCTAGAAAAGATATATTTTTATAAGCAAAACAGGGACACTTTCCATTAGTTAGAATGCTTCCAACTATATATAACAGATAAAGGTAACATACAACTTAATTTAGCTTTAACATTAAGGAAAGTTTATGATCTCATAACAAAACTCCCAAGGTAATGTGGCTTCAGAGTTGGTTAACCTCATGTCCTATATAGCCAAGAACCTGTGCTTTTTGCTTTCCTATGACCTATCTGTCTAGTTTCCCTCATGGGTATAGTAAATGTTTTATTGCAATATGACATCACATATAAATATAATCATAAGCAGTGGAAAAATAGGTTCCCCTTCTTCCCACAAAGTTATTTTTAGTATGTATGTCATAGAACTATATTTATATATAAATAATGTTAAAGATATAGTTCCTAAAATGTCCTTCACGTTTCCTTTGCCAGAATTAAAATATGTGCCCATCTAGTCCAATCAGGGTTGAGACCAAGAGCTGGAACTAGAGCATTTTTTCTTGAGTGTCTTAGAGGAGGGGTAGACACCTCTATAGTCTGTCTTGTTTGTGTGTGTTTGTGTGTGTGTGTGTGTGTATGTGTGTGTGTGTGTGTGTGTGTGTGTGTGTGTGAGAGAGAGAGAGAGAGAGAAAGAGAGAGAGAGAGAGACCAAGACCACAGCACTGAAGCTGTCTTCAATGCAGTGGGGACTGGGCTCCAACCTGGATCATGTATATGGCAAAACAACACACTATCCAAGTGAATTAGTGCACTGTCCTCAGACACTAATGCAAAACTAGAGTCCCAACCATAGGAAGAAAGGGGAAAGGGCTGTGGCCTAGCAATTCATGTGGAAAAGATAGAAATATAGCAACACTCTAAGAAGCTGATGAAGCAGTTACATAAAATGCTTAAAGTGGACAGGCTGGAGCAGTAGAATGAGACTTTTGAGTATTCCTTGTTGAAAATATATAAAGGATTGCACAAAATAATTTGTTTTTGAGCTAGCAGAAGATAATCTTTTATTTGCCAGGAAAAAAGGACTAGTTTAAAGCAATTTTAGCATCAGCATAAATTTATATTCTATTCAGAGCATTAACTCATTAAAATTTTTTTTTAATTTTTATTTTCCCTTTTGTTGCCCTTTTTTATTGTTGTAGCTATTATTGTTGTTGTTACTGATGTTGTCATTGTTAGATAGAACAGAAAGAAATGGAGAGAGGAGGGGAAGAGAAAGATAGACACCTGCAGACCTGCTTTACTGTCTGTGAAGCAACTCCCCTGCAGGTGGGGAGCTGGGGGCTCAAACCGGGACCCTTAAGCAGTCCTTGTCCTTCACACTATATGTGTTTAACCTGCTGCACTACTGCCCAATTCTGTTGCATTAACTCATTTTTAATAGCCCCTAGAATTTTCTCTAGGGTTCCCCCCCATTTTTAAAATTGCTCTGCCAGTATTCTATCTGTTCTTACTGTTGAGATGGCATTGGATCGACCTTCTCGTGGTGCATCCCGTGAGTACCCATTCATTGGGAAAACTGATGATCCTTCCTAGCTGACTGAATCCACATGGATCCCAGTCACTTTCAAAGCCAGCAACAGGCAGCTCCTGACAGCTTTCAACCTGACCTGTTGACTGGCTACAGAAGAAGGGCAAACGCTAGAAGAAGAAAGTTGAACATTTCTTTCAAATATGTTGTTTTCTGACCATTGGGAAGGAAAAGGGCTTCTTCAGTCCCAGTTTAGCCTTACCAAGAAGTAAGAGAAACCTCCCAGAAAAGAAATATTTTATTCAAAATCTAAAAAAATTCCCTAAGACTATTAATCAAAGGAAGAAATATCTTAATGACACCTAACATTTAGTATTTATGTGCGCCAAGCACTGCATTAAACGTTTTCCACATATTAACTCCCTTATGTCCCACAATTACCCCCATGTATTAGGTCTTTGTCTATTCCTATTTGTAAAATAGGAATAATAACAGGGACATGGGGAAGTTAAATAGTGTCTCCAAGATCACATAATGTTAAGTAGTGGGTCCACAATTCAAATTCAGATAATTGACTCAGACGCCTTTCTCTTTACACTATGTCCTCTTTATTAGAAGATACTACCTGGGTGGGGGCAGAAGGTGGCATACTTGGTTAGCACACATACTACCATGCGCAAGGACCCAGGTTCAAGGCTTTGCTCCCCACCCGCAGGGGGATGCTTCAAGAGCAGTGAAGCAAGTATGCAGGCATCTTTCTTTCCCCTCTACCTCCCTTTTCCCCATAAATTTCTCTCTATCCTATCAATAAAGAGAGAGGGAGGGAGGAACGAGAGAGAGAGTGAGAAAGAGAGAGAGAGGGAGAGAGAAAGGGAAATAGTGGTCACTGCGAGTGGTGGATTCATAGTGCTGGCACTGAACTCCAGTAATAGCCCTGGTAGGAAAATAAATAAATAAAAGGCACTAAGTGGACTAAGACTTTTCAGATCAATAAAATAGCAGCTCATATTTTAGCACTTACTAAATAATTGGCATTAAGCAGCATTACATTTAATGGCAATAAAGAAAGTAAGGCTTAGAGAGACTGACAGTTTGTGAACAAAATTACACAGTACGTGACAAATATCTGAATAACTCTAAAGTCAGTTCTCTGAATTATGCAAACTGATATGACTGAACTTTCAGGAGGGGTCCAGAATTAATAGCTCAAATACCAAAAGAAAATAAAGGTACTCAACACCAAGTATAGGCAAGTCACTTTGACAGTTGCTTTGATAGCATTATTTTAGTTTAACTCATTTATTAACTGTTATTCAAGTTTGTGTCTAAAAATTGGAAATAAGTTTGGTATTAGTTAATCTTGACTATATAAAATAAAGATTAAGAAAATATGGAATGAAAAGTTAACATTGGTGGGGGGAGGGCTGGCAAGTGACTCACGTGGTAGAAAATGCACATGTTGTCATGCATGGGGGATTCTACCTCATAGGAATGCCTGCTTGGGGCAGGGGTAGCTTTACAAGCAGTGGAATGGTAATGTAGTATCTCTCTTCTCTCTGTCTCTTGTCATTTAAATAGGGACAAGGGTTGGGGGGGGGAGATCACTGGAGATGGCAGAGTTATGCAGGTGCTATGTCCTGAGAGTGTATTGCAGATACCTATCATAGGGAGATGAGGAATTGTGCCCATATATCAACAACTATACTGTCAGCCATTAACAACTCAATAAAAATTTGAATGTCATTAATATTTTTAAACTGTAGAGATTGAAAGAAAAAAAAAGATGCATAGATGGCTGAGTCAGAAGACCTAAAATAAAGACCAATTGCTGAGCAAGATGCTAATTTTCTGGGTTCATCTTCTTCATCTATAAAGTGACAGGAATTGAATTATACCATTCTAAAAATAAGGCTATCTCCTGAGGGATTTCTGCATCATATGATTCAGGAAGAGAATGATTCTCTGGCTTCTGATAGCACAAGAACATCAAAATTATTCAACTCAGAGTAAAGTAACAACATGCATTTTTATGTTATCATTATGTCTCTTGATGTCCTATTCAATGCCCATCTTAAGACTTGATCTCTACTCACCAGCTGAATTAGAGTGGCATGCCCTTCTAGGAGAAACAAAATGTCCTTTAAGTCAGTTTCCCAGTGACTCCCAGTCTTCTTGCTGGCATTTCGTGGCCTCCAAACCCCAATTCACCTTCACTGATTTTCTTTCACAGGCTCAGTTATACAGCAAGTATTTCTGAAGGGCTCACAGTGTGTGTCTACAAATCAACACATTAGAGCACTATTTATAGTGGTGGGTCACAAACAGAGTGAACGATGGAGACCATGCATGTATATTCAAACTATCTTCTTTAAGACCCCCCTTTGAAGACTCCAGTTCGGAAGGTTGGGGTGTGGGGTGGGTTAAGATACCATATTATTCAACCCGTACTAAGTGTTCCTGCTGTCAGGCCAGTTTGGGAGGGACTGATACAAAAATATTTAAAAAGTTATTAGGTATTCTAATTCTAATGTTAGGAGATTTCATATTAGAAAACCTTATAAAACTTCAAGATCTATCCTGGAAACGTAGATTCAAACACATTGTGACTGCCAATACAATTGGGATAAGTAGGTGCTAAATGAGTGCATTTGACCTTGAGTGCAAAAGAATAGAACAAGTTCAGAGGGAGGCAAAAACTCTGGACCAAGTTCAGACCTAAGTCTTGGATTATGCATGCTGAGTATATGAGAAACACTGGGAGTATAGCAAGAGGGAAAAACATGGAATGGAAGAAATGCTGGAGAACTAGTACGGACGAATAGTTGATGAAGTCAAAGCTGGTCCCTTATAGGAAATGGAGAGCCATTCAAGATTTCTGAACTGAAGAGACAGCAAGTGAACCCAGTTCATCAGAAGCTCTCACCTGGAGAATGTATTCCATACTGGATCACTGGGCCTCATGCCAAGCCCCGTGTTTCCAATTCAGAGGGGGTTAAATAAGCCTGAAAGTCTGTATTTCTTTTTCCTTTCTTTTTTTTTTTCTTTTTTTGCCTCCAGGGTTATTGCTGGGGCTTGGTTCCGGCACTAAGAATCCACTGCTCCTGGAGGCTATTTTTCCCATTTTGTTGCCCTTGTTGTAGTTGTTATTGTTATTGTTGTTATAGCTATTGTTGTTTTGTTGGATAGGACAGAGAGAAATTGAGAGAGGAGGGGAAGACAGAGAAGGAGAGAGAAAGATAGACACCTGTAGATCTGCTTCACCGCCTGTAAAGCAACCCCCCTGCAGGTGGGGAGCCCGGGGCTGGAACCAGGATCCTTACTCAGGTCCTTACGCTCTGCGCCATGTGTACTTAACCCGCTGCGCTACTGCCCAGCCCCCGAAAGTCTGTATTTCTAACAAGTTCCCAAGCAGTACTGCTGCGCTGGCCCAGGAAGAACACCCTGAGAACTGCGGTTACATATGACAGACTGCAGACCACAACAAGAGCAAGGCAAGAATGACTGAGTGCCAGGAGAAGGCGGTGGTTCTAACAGGAGTAAAGGAATAGAAGGAATCTTTGAGAGAAATTGGTATGTGCTGAAGAGAGATGTGAAAAGTAGCTGACGATATTATCTAGAATTCAAACCTATGGATCAAGATGGCAAGGAAAATTGGAGAACGGTAGCTATAGAACTATCTTGATTATAGAAAGTAGAGGGACGATGAGTTACTGTATATCCTGGTCTCCTATTGTCTCTGGTCACAAATGACTAAGTACCAAGAACCAGATGGTAAGGTCAAAACCAAAACAAGAGATTTGCAGGAGCTTGTGGAAAGTGTGCTGGAGACTCTCGTAATAGATTGGGAAACCAGTGACTGAGAGTCTTCCAACCTGACCTGACCCACTTATTCACCCTGTTCCAGGTTGAGCTCTGTAGCATTGTTTCCCATCAGTCATTTGTGCAGACTCACACCCAAACCAGAAATTCCCGATTAAGACCAGAACCACAAGTGCTGTCACTGCCACTACACACCCACCTGGGAACTGTGAACCTTGACTCACAGCCCCACTCATTTCCACATTTCTGGGATGGGCAGTCACCTCAGTACTTTTCACCTTTACCACAAGGAGGTCCTTTTCATTTCTGTGGAGAATTTGGGTAAACCTACATTTGGATAACTGGTAACAATAGAGAGTTAATTCTCAGGAATCCCCAACAGAAAGGACAGCCAGGATTCTTCTCAGAAATAGCAACAGAGTGGCAGTTTTTGCACACCACACTCACCAGCCTCCCTTTCAGTGCAGTTGGCATAAACAGGTGCACTCCTCTGCATCTGCTTCACCACATGTCAGTAACAACTAAACATCTGGTCAACAGCCAACTGCCCAATGTTACTTCCCCTTACACTACAGGAAGGGGAGACACACAGACATAAGCACCTGCAGGGCAGGGCCTTCAGATAATTTGAACATTAAATATACTTCATCTAGGATATGTGATGTACTGTGAAAGTATTCATCTTTCTTTATAACTTAATTTTTTTATTGTTAGGTAGGGACACAGGCAGAGAAAGTCGAAAGAGACCACAGCACTGAAACTCCCTTCAATATGGCAGGGCCCAGGCTGGAACCTATCCAAGGGAGCTATTTCAGCAAGTTGGAAAGATAAATGTGCAGTCCTCCCTATTGGCCAAGGAGAGTCTGCCCCTTCGTTACTAAAATTCCAGTGGTGTAAAGTGAATCGCCGAGGAAAAGTGATGACATCAAGACTAATTTTGCCGAGCACTTTGGGCGTTGCATTCATCTGCTAGGCTAGGTGTAGAGGATATAGAAGTGAACAAACCTGACAAAAAGCTTGGCATTCTAAGAACTGATATTATAATGATGAAGAAGAGGAACAGTATACAAATTAAATGAAATGTTAAGAGAAGGGAGTCGGGCGATAGTGCAGTGGGTTAAATTCAAGTGGCACAAAGCACAAGGACCAGCATAAGGATCCCAGTTCGAGCCCCCGGCTCCCCAACTGCAGAGGAGTCGCTTCACAGGTGGTGAAGCAGGTCTGAAGGTGTCTGTCTTTCTCTCCCCCTCTCTGTCTTCCCCTCCTCTCTCCATTTTCCTCTGTCCTATCCAACTACAACGACATCAATAACAATAATAGTAACTACAACAATAAAACAACAAGGGCAACAAAAAGGAAAATAGATATTAAAAAATAAAAAAAAAAGAAATGTGAAGAGAAACACTATAAAGTGATGAAGGGAATTATGGAGTACAAATGGGAGTTTATGATTTTAAATATGCTCTTTAAGGAAGCACCTCCCTGGGAAAATAACATTTGAATGAATACAAGGTGAAGGACCTACAAACCAATCAGCTGCACTATCACCCGACTGTTCAAGTCTACTGGTATCATAAATGACTAGTTAACAGAATTCTCTCACTCGATAACCTTTATCTCAATATATGACCTGGCTAAATTTATTTAGAAAGGTATTAGATTGACCGCTACACACCAAGGATGGCACTGAGCTCAAAAATAACCCTGGTGGACATTAAAAAAAAAATTTTAAGATTTATTCTGGGCACCAGGGGTGGCGTACCTGATTGAGTGCGCACAGAAGGACCCAAGTTCAAGTTCAAGCCCCCTGGCCCTCACTTGCAGGGGGAAAGCTTTGCAAATGATGAAGCAGGGCTGCAGGTGTCTCTGTCTCTCTATCACCCCTTTCCCTCTATTTCTGGCTGTCTCTATTCAATAAAAGATAAAAAAAACCTTAAAAAATTTATTCTGAATTATTCTACATAAACTTTAAAAGAAGTACCTCTGATGCTCACATGACAAAATATTGCATAGGAATATATGTGTGAAAAGTTTAACTGACTTAGCTTATGTGGGTAGAAAAAAATAAGAACCTAAAATTATATTTATCTCAGTTGTACAAACTATTAGTCGTACTTAACTCAGGATGACGAGGTTAGGAGAGATTTATGCTTTTTTTCTATTATACATTCAAGTAGACATGGTTGTTTTCATTTTATAGTTGTAAAAACTGCCCATAAAAGTGGAAGTTCCCAACAAAAGTCTCCATCTATTGTTGCTTCCCACTTACCCAAAGAGACCAAGTTTAGATGGAGGAAGTAATCATACCCTGCTTATTCATATCATGAATGCCTCCAAAGGTTTAGTATGGGATAATTCTCAAGTCTCCCCAGAATGGTCTGGGAAGTGGTGCAGTGGATAAAACATTGAACTCTCAAGCATGAGGTTGAAAGTTTTGAGTTCAGTCCCTGGCATTGCATGTGCCCGTGATACTCTGCGTCTCTTCCTCCCTTCCCTCTCAAATAATAATAATAATAAAACTGAAAAGAAAAAAAAAACCCTGAATACAAATCTCCCCAGATGGGTGATTATCAAATACAAGTATTGACAGATACATTTGACTTACAATCCCAACCTTTCTCTAAAGAATGATGCTTAACATAAACTAAGTGGTGACTGTAACTGGGGCCAGTAGTTTGAGTGGAATACTCTGCTCTGCTTGACTGAAAGCCAGCTGTATTCTTGCCTCACTTCACTCTTGTGGGAGTTAAGAATGTAAAGGGCCATTCATAATCCCCTTTCCCTTCCCTCACCTGTGTTTTGAGGGTTACTGTTGACCTTATTCTCTCAAATGTGTTTAATGTTATTTTACTAGCACATACAATTATTTTATGTATGTTCTCTATATATAGCTTAACAAACATTGTAACATAATAGACTAACTACTAAGCAATTAAAATAAGCAATGATTATCTCCCCTCTATAATAAAGTTCCCACATACCCATATACACTATTATTTATTTTGCATATACACAGAGAGAAATTGAGCTGAAGGGGGAGATAGAGAGACATCTGTCTCATTGCTTCACCACTCATGAAGACTCCCTCTTGCAGGTGGGACTGGGGGCTTGAATGGGAGTCCTTGCAAACTGTAATGTTTGCTCTCAGCCAAGTGTATCACTACCTTCTTTTTTTGGAAGTAAAGAAGTGGGGCTGAAGGGCAGAAATAAGGAAAAAAAAAAAAAAGGATGGGAGAGAACATAGAACATTGGAACCTTAAATTTGTCCCTACTGTGGGAAAGTAGTATTGAATAAATAAAATTCTTTTTTTTCTTTTTCGTTATTTATTAAAAGGAAACACTGGCAAAACCATAGGATAAGAGGGGTACAACTCCACACAATTCCCATTACCAGAACTCCATGTCCAAGCCTCTCCCTTGATAGCTTTCTTATTCTTTATCCCTCTGGGAGTATGGACCCAAAGTCATTGTGGGATGCAGAAGGTGGAAGGTCTGGCTTCTGTCATTGTTTCCCTGCTGAACATGGGTGTTGACAGGTGGATCCATACTCCCAGCTTGCCTCTCTCTTTCCCTAGTGGGGAAGGGCTCTGGGGAAGCGGAGCTCCAAGGAACATTGGTGGGGTTGTCTGTAGGACTCTTTTTGAACCTAATCCTCCTATCTTTCTCATCAATCAATAAATAAAAACTTAAGGGGAAGCTTCCTGAGCAGTGAAGCAGTGCTGGTGTCTGTCTCTCTAACCAGCAGTCCACCAGAAGAGCAATCATGCAACCATGGAGCTTCAAGGTGAGGAGATGGCTCAACTGGTAGAACTTTGGACTTACATGCATGGAGCTTCAACGATGATCCTGGTGAGAAACAAACAGCTTCAGTTCAGTGAAATACTGTCAGCAAAATGAGACAAACCAGACGCGGAGAAAGTATTTGCTAAAGACATTTTTGATACAGAATTGAAATCTCAAATCCACAATGAACTCTTAATACAATAATATTCCAACTTAAAAAAATTGTTTAATTATTAGTGATAATGGTTTCCAATGCAGTTGTTGACACAAGGGTAAAATTTCTCTTCTTACCATGGTAAGTATCTGCAAAACACTCTTTACCCTCAGTCTAGATTCCATTTAACTATCATATACCAGGACCTCAAACCTCTCCTAGTGCCCAGAGTCATTTACTTTTGTGCAATAGACCAAACTCAGTCCAAGTCTTACTTTGTTTTCCCTTTTTGTCCTTGTTGCTTAAGTTCTGCCCATGAGTGAGATCATTCTATATTCGTCCTTCTCTTTCTGGCTTATCTCACTTAATACGATTCCTTCAAGCTCCATCTAAGATGAAGAAGGTGATTTCATCCTTAATAGCTGAGTAATATTCCAGTGTGTGCGTGTATGCACGCGTGTGTGTATGTGTATCAGTAAGGATATGGAATTTTCTGGTGGGAATGTAAAATGTCACATTGGAAGATAACCCACCAGTTTCTTCTAAAACTACAGTCTTGCTATATGATCTAGAATCTATCCAAAGGAGTTGGAAACATATTTACACAAAAACTTGCAGACATTTAAGCATTATTCAGACTTGTCAAAAAATTGGAAGCAACTACCTGATGACCTCCAGTGGGTGGACAGAGAAACTAAGGCACATCCAGACAATGGAATATATATATATATATATACTTATTCTCTTTTGTTGTCCTTGTTGTTTTATTGTTGTAGTTATTACTGTTGTCCTGTTGTTGGTTAGGACAGAGAGAATTGGAGAGGAGGGGAAGATACAGAGGGGAAGAGAAAGACAGACACCTGCAGACCTGCTTCACTGCTTGTGAAATGACTCCCCTGCAGGTGGGGAGCTGGGGGCTCGAACCAGGATCCTTACACTGGTCCTTGCGCTTTTCGCCACCTGTGCTTAACCTGTTGCGCTACTGCTCAACTCCCCAGACAATGGAATATTAATAAGTACTAAAAAAGAAATGACTCATCAAGCCATGAAAAAACACGGAGGAACTGTATGTGCACAATACTAAGTGAAGCCAATCTGAAAAGGCTACCTACTACATAATTCTAAATATATGGTATACTGGGAAAAACACAGCTAAGAAAACAAAAATGAATGGTTACCAGTAGTGAGGGATAGAAGTACAATGAAGAACATGCAGAGCAGCAGAGAATTTGAAAGTACTGAAAAAACAAAACCGTGTGGTAGTTTAATGACAGATAATACATAAGTATGCATTTGTCTAAAACCATAGTACGTACATCACCAAGAGTAAACTATAATGTATACTACTGACTTCGGGAGACTATTATAATGAGTTTCACTGAAATAACAAATATTTTTAAAAGATGTGTAGATATATTAATTGTAACATATGCTATTCTGTTGAGGGATCTGAAATTGGTAGAGTATGCTTATGTAGGGACAAGGAGGAAATAAATATAGATGGGGAAATCTCTGTACCTTACCTCAGTTTTCCTGTGAATCCAAAACTTCTCTTAAAAAAAAAAAAAAAAAACATGGGCGGTAGTGCAGTGTGTAAAGCACAGGTGGTGCAAAGTGCAAGGACTGGCATAAGGATCCCGGTTTGAGTCCTTGGCTCCCCACCTGCAGGGGAGTTGCTTCACAAGTGGTGAAGCAGGTCTGCAGGTGTCTGTCTTTCTCTCCCCCTCTGTCTTCCCCTCCTCTCTCCATTTCTCTCTGTTCTATCCAACAATGATGACATCAATAACAATATTAACTACAACAGTAAAAAATAAGGGCAACAAAAAAGGGAATAAAAAATAAATATTTAAAAAAGTCTTTGATTTCTAAACAAATTATTTTTAAATTTTTTATTCCCTTTTGTTGCCCATGTTTCTTACTGTTGTAGTTATTATTGTTGTTGTTATTGATGCCACCATTGTTGGATAGGACAGAGAGAAATGAAGAGACGAGGGGAAGACAGAGAGTGGGAGAAAGACAGACACCTGCAGACCTGCTTCACCGCCTGTGAAGCGACTCCCCTGTATGTGGGTAGCTGGGGGCTCAAACTGGGATCCTGAGTTGGTCCTTGGGCTTTGCGCCATGTGTGCAACCCCTGCGCTACCGCCTGACTCCCTAACAAATTACTTTTTTAAGTGGGGGAAAGAAAGCCATATAATAGCTTTAACTACTCTAGTAGGTTTAATTCCGGGGACTCTGGGACTGCATTTGTAATTAATTATCCACTACCAATCAAGTCATATGATGAGGACAAGTTATTTTTTAAAAAATATTTGTTTATTCCCTTTTCGCGCCCTTGTTGTAGTTATTGTCATTATGTTGTTGTTGTTGGATAGGACAGAGATAAATGGAGAGAGGAGGGGAAGACAGAGAGGGGGAATGAAAGACAGACACCTGCAGACCTGCTTCACCGCTTGTGAAGCAACGCCCTTGCAGGTGGGGCGCCAGGGGCTCGAACCTGGATCCTTCCACCAGTTCTTGAGCTTTGCACCATGTGTGCTTAAGCCGCTGCCTGACTCCCGAAGAGGGCAAGTTCTATTCACTTTATCCCACAGAATCTAGTATGATACTCTAAACAATTAATTCAATAAAAATCAAAAGATTTTAAAGAACCCTAATTATTAGTGGCATGAAAGAATTAAGAAATCTGTTTTAGAACTCAAACTCTTCATATAAGTTCGCCCAAAGTTCACTTAATAAGGCCTACTTTCATATCTTCCTATAAATTCGGTATTAAGAATGGTTTGCAAGTGAAGAACGCCTTTGCTTGATGAAAACAACTTTACAACTTTGACATTTTATGTTACAAAGCTTTATTTACATAGCTCTTTAGAATGTATTTCAGTTGGCCAGCCACTATTACAACTATGAAATGATATTAAATAATAGGTTAGATTTACAGAACAGCATAAGTTGAGAAAAATAATTCTACAATATAATACATAGACACTGTCATTAGTGATTATTATTTTTACAGTCTTCTTTTTAAGAATAATCACTGAACTTTTCTGCCAATGACATTTCAGTGTGAAGCTGTCTTTAAGAGTGGTGTTTCACAGGGATAAGGAGTATAACAGTCCAGTATACTTAACAGGTGATATTTGATAGATTATGAGTAGCTCCAAATCATTTTTTCCCCCATTTTTTTTCAAAAGTCTTGGATAATGAAGAGGAATCGTGACTTTCACCACTACTGTATTGCTCATATAAGCTCTGAAATTAAAAAACACATGTTTCATCATTTAAAATTCAGCAGTGTCAGATTAATAAAATGTTACATAGTCTAATATGTAATGAATCGTTCTTCTGTTCTTATAATTGGAAAATTAATTTATAAACTACTAATGGTAATTAAGATTGCTAAGCATCTATCTTGACCTGAAAATTATTATCATGAGATGCAGCTCAAGTTTTTTGTGAAAAAAGAAAAAAAAAGTAACAAACACAATCTGAATGCAAGACCTTCTTACTTTTTCTTAAAGTTTAAATACAGTCATCCATAAAGTATTTTTAGGTAATATTTAACTAGTGAACAGAAGATGTCAAAAGCATGCAAATTGTTACATAGATAAGCATAAATAGCCATATTAAAACATACCTATTTAAAAAATAATTTATGTTGAGTCAACACTTAACTACATGAAGAAGACAGACTTCTTTGCCATTAGTTAACCTATAACTACAGTGATAAAGATAATAAGTTTACCTCAGTTTCATTTATAAAAAGTTTTCTCAAAAAGCAAATGTCTAAAGTACCTACACGAAGGAAAAAAACTTTGTAGCTATCAAATGATTGAGATGTCTCTCTCCTTATCTCCCCACCCCTATCAATTTCTGTATATATATATGCCACATCTCAGGTGGAGGTGGTGGTGCACCTGGTTAAATGCACACATTACAGTAGGCAAGGACCCAGGTTCAAACCCCAATTCCCCATCTGCAGAGGCAAAGCTTTACAAGGGGTGAAGCAGGGCTGCAGGTATCTGTCTTTCTCCCTATCTTTCCTACTCCTCTCAATTTCTGTCTCTATCCATAAAAAAAAAAAAAAAAAGAAAGAAAAAAATTCAAGTGATGGATTGGACAAACTTTGTATGGATTACTTGTTAGTGTCTAGTGCACTAAAATTACACAAAACACTTAAAAATAATGTAAATATAGATTAAATGTACTTACTCTAGCAGTTTTCAAAATAGAGTTAGGAGAATTCAGACCAACCAGTTGGCCCAGAACAAGTTTCATTTCTTCAGTGGTTCCCTTAGTCATCTTGTTACCTGTTAAAAAAGTATATATATGTATTATTCTCCCTTTCACGCTCTCATATACCACACTGACATCAATAAGAAAAATATGTTCCGGTTAGCAACAAAGTAACTGACAATTTTACTATAATCATTGATCATGGTTTCTTTACCTATGAAAAGTAAAAATGAACGCCAGCAGAAAAAGCTGCCACATCTCTTTCTATTTTATGTCACAGTTAAGAAACAGTTGTTTATACTAATACTTTGGACCCAAACTGAATGGTAAGCAAATACCTGCATTAGCTTGAATTTGAACATACGGATGTGCCAGAAGCTCAGGAATGGAAATCCTCTCTTTAGGGTCTCTTATTAAACAACACTATATTAAAAAAAAAATTATTATTATTATTTTTTTAAAAAAGAAAATGTTCTTAAGTAGTAGTGGCAAATTTGTTTTCAAATTACATCATCATTATAGAAGTCGCATTTTAGGTCATGTTGCCTATTCAAAAATGACACATTATTTCACAAGTCATTTTTTGCAAAATAGCTCAGTATTCTAAGAATTTAGCTTTACAAGTCAATGTATTATCTAAATACAATCTGCATTTATTTATTTGGAGCAAGAAAGTTTTATTAAAGTGAAAGTACAAGTTAGCAAAGAAAAGGAAATACATTCTTCTTAAATGTTTCAAAACAAACTTAGCCATGTCCCCAAAACTTAAGTAGTCAGCACTCCCCTTCAATATATCAGATATAATTAAAGTTATTTCAGTTATATCTTCCAAGCAAAAAAGTATATGAAAACTTGTTCTATATCACTACCAGTGTTACCTTTAGCACATCTTGAAGATCTTTTTCTGGAATATCCGAAAATTCGATTTCATGATTAGGATCAATTATGGCATGTAATTTAGAAATTTGATTAATTATATGTTGGAATGGTGTTTTCCCATAAGTCATATAGTACAAAATGCATCCTAAGGACCAAACATCACTTTTCGGGCTTATCTAGTAAAAACAAAACAAAAACAATGCTATTATATTAATGCAAAGTTAAATGCATGGAGAAATACGTAATTAATATTTAAAGCCATATATGTCAATAAATGTTAGGTATTAGATTGTTCATAAAACAAAACATCTTTCATTAAGTTTTATAAAATTATGTTATCAAAAGAAATCTTCACCTGAAATCTTTCAACAAACTCACAATTATAAAATGTCACTCTTCTCAGCTTGTGGAAATATAAAACTGAAAAAATGAAGCTGGGGGAGGGGAATAACATAATGGTTATGCAAAATGGCTCTCATTCCTAAGGTTCCAAAGTGTCAGGTTTGATCCCCAGCACAGCCATAAGCAATAAGCAGTGGTCTGGTGAGGGGAAGAAAAAAATTCTTATATATTTATATGCAAATTCCAAATTTAATGGCTTCCCTTTAAAATTAATTTATTAATAAAAAGTACATGAAAGTCAAGCCGGGTTGGTTCTGAATTGTGGTTTTTATCACTAGCTGGTAATTTCATATTTCTATTCCTCACCTCTATAATAGAAATAACTATACATTGTCTTGAGCTTAAATTTGATTAACCATAAGATATGGTTAATGCAAGGGCCAGGTGGCGGCACACCTGGTTGGTTGAGAGCACATGCTACAGTGCATAAGGACCTGGGTTTGAGTCCTTGGTCCCACCTGCAGGGGGGGAAAGCTTCAGGAATGGTGTAGCAGGGCTGCAGGTGTTTCTCTCCCTCTCTGTCTCTATCCAGTAAATAATAAAGATAATAAAGAAATTGAAAATTTAAAAAAACTAAAAGAGAGAGAGAGACTAACTCCTGGTTTTTGTAAAAATAGTACCTTCTCGCCAAAATGGCAGGGGACTGGCAAGCCCTATTTTCTTTCCACCACAACAAAGACTACAGTCTACATGGGAAAACCAGCATAGATATGAGCATTGAGCTCAGATAAACTAATGACTAAAGAAAAAATTCCCGATTCCAGATGGTGAGAACATCAATGGTAAAAATCTGCTTAGCACTCAGTTCCACACTATTAGGTCAGGTTCCTAAAGATGCAGCCCTCAGCCCAATAAGGCCCTTTATACTGCTCCCTGCCCAGTCCAGTCACCTCTGCCACCTGTCCAGCTCAGCTCAGCACAGCACTTGCCTGTGCCTTACCATCTCTGCCCAGCCCAGTCTGGCTGCCTCTAACCAGCCAGGTCCAGCTAAAATCTGCCACTGCCACTGTGCTTTCACCGCTGCTGTCTGACCCTGCTCCATGACTGGTTTCGTCTTTATTTCAACTATGTCCACAAGATGGTGGTTGGGGTGGATGGAGAAGAGGAAAGGAAGAAGATAATCAAAAGTCATAAACCAATGGCATCTGCAGGCAGTTGAAAGCAGCCACTGGAGCCCAGATTGTTCAAGTCTGCTCTCCCACAAGTGTCATCACCTGCAACCTCAAACTTCTGGTTGACAGGAACCGTGGCACTACAGCCTCAGCCAAGCACTTTCAAGTTCAAATCCCTGATCACAGACACACTGCAAGCACTGGTTTTCATGGAAAATAAAACAGAAACAAACTACCCACAACAATGGACCAAGATAAGAGCTTGGAGAAAAACAACAACAACAACACATACACTTACTTCAACAGAGCCATATAAATGTCATAATGAAGACTTCAAAGTCATAGTCCTAAGGATGTTCAGCAAAAGAAAAAGATACATGGAAAAATAACTGAAATATTTCCAAGAAATGTGGAAAAGTATGGAAAAATTTATAACAGAAACCAGATGAACAATGAATATAGCAACTGAACTAAAAAAAATTCAGTTTCAATGATAAGAGTAAACTAGCCATTATTGAAATGTATAGGAAAAGATGAACGAAAAGAACATACAAGTAATAGATAAAAGTAGAAATCAGCGAATGAATGAAAGAGAATAAAGAAATTAAGATCTTTCAAAAATCAACAAAAGTGTGTGGAGGGGAGAGACTGCATAATAGTTATGCAAAAGACTCTGATGCCTGAGGCTCTGAGGCCTCAGGATCAATCCCAGCACCACCATAAAGCAGAGCTGAACAGTGCTTTGGTCTCTCTCTCTCTGCATCTCTCTCTCATTAAAATAAAGTAACTAGAAATTTAAAAAAAATTAACAAGATCATGGCAGGAAAAGGCAGCAGATCTAAGTATTCTAAGAAAAGGAGAAGCTAAGCATGCATCAAGAGTTTCATAAAGAAACTATCTGGCATAATGTTATGGGTCACTTGAAATATTTAGAAGCCCATGAGATAGTGCGGCAGTTATACACTAAACTTTCGTGCCTGAAGTCCCAGGTTGAATTCCCAACATTACTCTCAGACAAACTGAGCAGTGTTCCTGATATTCTGTTATTGAAAATAAATAGTCCTTTCACCATAAAAACAGAAACATATGTGTGGGGGGAGCAAAATAGCTCACCTGAACAGAATGTCTGCTTTGCTATACATAAAACCCAGATCTGATCCCGGTCAGTGCATTGGAGTAGCTTGAGTGTTGTGGTTAGCATTCTCTCTCTGTCTCTCATTTTCTGAGAAAGTCAGTGATGTAAAAAAAAAAAAGCCAAATTATCTTGGGAAAAATACTTTAGTGAATAAAAACTTATATAGAGCAGTTATTCTGAGCTTGATAATGTGTCAAATGTTTATATTCTTTATCATTTTATCTCCATTTAGTTAGAGAGTTTTTGATGAAGAGGCAGATCTGAGACTTGAAGGTAGGTCCCTGGACACCACTAGGTTGTTAGAGGAAAAAAGATTATCTTAAGAGGTAAAATGAGAGGAAGATCTCAGTGTGTAGTAATGGGGCTAACAGAAAGCTCATTATGAGAGTTAAGTAAGTGAAAAATTAGCCAGCAGGCATTTCAGCCACTAAGTTGCAGAGGCTACTAGGATTCCATCCTCACTTTCCTATGCAGATGACTTCTTGAATGTATCCTAGAACCTCACTTCTCCAGAGTCCTCCTATACCACTAGAAGAAGATACAGACAGGCTGGGAGTGTGGATCCACCAGCCAATGTCCATGTGCAGTGGAGAAGCAATTACAGAAGTGAGAACTCCTTCCTTCTTTACCCCAAAAAGAATTTTGGCCCATACTCTCAAAGAAGGGGAGGCGGTATGAGGGGAAGATGACCAAAGGACTCTGAACCCCAAATCTACTGGGACCGGAAATGTTTGTCACCAAGAATCTTTGTTTTTATATCATCACTGAAAGGGAAATATCAGAGGAAATCAGGTACTATTTTGCTTATCTGAGAGGGAAGGAGAAAAAGGAAGGACACTCAGAAGTAGTAATAGGTGCAGGTATGACTTAAAAAGTTAATAGTGCGGGTAGAGCTGTAGAAGTTAATTAAAAAAAAAAAAGGCAAACACACAACAAATATCTGTGACCTTTGGAGAACTACAGCAGTCTCCAGTGGAAGGGGGACGGGGACACAGAACTCTGGTGGGAGGAATGGTATGGAATTATACCCCTATTATCTTTGTAAATCACTATTAAATCACTAATACAAATGGAGAAGAAAGACAGAGAGTGTGAGAGACAGAGAGAGAGTGAGTGTGTCAGTAACAGATGAAGTCAAGTTGTACTTGAAAATGTTATTATGGGAAAAGACTTTCCTGTCTGAGGCTCCCAAGTTCTAGGTTCAATCCTCCACAGGATCCTAAACCAGAACTGAGCAGTTCTTGGGTCTCTCTCTCTCTCTCTCTCTGTATCTTTCGCTCTCTCATTAAAATAAAATGAGTATGAAATGATAAGAAGTAAAATGCATGAATGAGACAGGGAACAAAAACTTTAAAAGTCTAAATTTGGTGCAATTAAAAGTATGCAAAACAGAAATGACTTGGCTTTTTCTTTGATTTTATAACTCAAAACAAAACAAAAAAAAAACACCTACAAAAACCTGTTGTATCTTAATACTAAAAAAAAAAAAAGTTAAAAGGTCATTCTCAAATCAATAAAGAAAATGGTGAAATTGAAAATGGAATCTCGTAACAATTTGTTTACACCTACCACAAGGAGATGAAAAACTGAGCCTATAAATCTATCAGCCACTGGACTGTAAATCACTAATATAAAAACCTGTAGTGGAGTAAAAAGTGATGGAACATAAAATTCTTTAATTACCTACTAATCCATACTTTAATTACTTATTAATCCATACCAAATAAATAAATAGAATTCTCTTTACAGTACCTTTGATTTTGATTTTCCATTCTCTCTTGAAGAAGACATATCTCTGATTGCTTCTGGTGGCATATAATTAACTGTACCAACCTATTTGTCAAATCATAGAAAATACAGCCAATGATGACTTTATTCTGCTTTATATTTTCTCAAGTTCAAATGTCAGATTCTTGGAAAGTTGTATAATTATAAATTTCGGTAGTGTATTTTAAAGACTCAAAATAACACAATGATATAGAGACATAACTTTCTTCATAATGCCAAAGAACTAAATTGTATTCATAATTAGAAATTTGACTATTTAAGATTGCTGAGCTTTTCCTGTGATTGTGGAAGCAAATACTACAATACTGCCAAGAGTACAATTATGTTAATGTCATTAACTTTAAAAAAACTGAAGCTATATTTCTGAAATAGAGAAATGATTATCAAATGAAACAGTTTTTAAAGAGTATGCTGTCCATCTATCCCTAAAAAAATACAATCTTGTTTTTATCCTTAAGATTAAAGCAGATTCAAGAGTTGGGCGCTAGCGCAGCTGGTTAAGAGCACGTGGCGCCAAGTGCAAGGACCAGGATAAGGATCCTGGTTCAAGCTCAGGCTCCTCACCTGCATGCAGGGGAGTCGCTTCATGGTGGTGAAGCAGGTTTGCAGGTGTCTCCTTTCTCTCCCCCTCTCTATTTCTCTCTGTCCTATCCAATAATGACTACATCAACAATAATAACTACAACAATAAAACAACAAGGGCAAAAGGGAATAAATAAATATAAAAAAAGATTAAAGCAGATCCACATTATACATATGCATACATGCTGTAAATTCATTAAGTACAATATCTACCAGTTTTATTTACTTGTTAATGAGAGGAGTGCGGGAGAAAGAACCAGAGCATCACTCAGGTATTTGATGCTAGGGAAACTTTAAACCTCAAGCTTGAAGGCTCAGTGGTTAATGCTCTGTACCACCCCCCATTAAGACGTTTCTTTTTTTTTTTTTTCCTCCAGGGTTATTGCTGGGTTCAGTGCCTGCACCATTAATCCACTGCTCCTGGAGGCCATTTTTCCCCCTTTCGTTGCCGTTGTTGTTGTAGCCTCGTTGTGGTTATTATTATTGCCATTGTTGATGTTGTTCATTGTTGGATAGGACAGAGAGAAATGGAGAGAGGAGGGGAAGACAGAGAGGGGGAGAGAAAGATAGACACCTGCAGACCTGCTTTACTGCCTGTGAAGCGACTCCCCTGCAGGTGGGGAGGCGGGGGCTCGAACCGGGATCCTTACGCCGGTCCTTGCGCTCTCTGCCACATGTGCTTAATCCACTGCGCCACCGCCCAACCCCCCATTAAGACGTTTCTAATGTGAAGGGTCATATACATTTTTCCCCTCCAAATATAAGATAAGAAAAGTCTTACTTTGTTTGGCAGCATGAAACTGTCTGATCTCAGAATGAAAATCACACAAGTGGAATTCCCTTTTGGGTGTTAACAGGCAACACTGAGGTGAATTTGTATCTTGTTTAATCAAAGCAGATACTACTGCTTCTATCTCCATTACAGGAAAATAAATAAAAATAGCTTGATATCTTTCTACCTGACCTTGACTTACTTACTTTCTTTCTTACTTCTTTCTTTTTAATATGATGCTAGAAATAAAACCTAAGATTTCACCTGTGCACATTAGCACTGAGGCACTTCCTTGGCTCACCTTCCCTCCTCCCACCCCTCTTTATTTTCAGAATGAGAGACAGAGACACAGAAAGGGAGATGGCAAAGATAGCATTGCTCTACCAGCAAGGTTACTCCCACATGGTACCAGGGAACATCTTGAATGTCAGGTAGGTGGTCTACCACAGTGTTTCCCTATTCTCTGATCTTAACTTTCTACTAAATGGCATTAATTATAGCTTTGAATTTCTATACACACATATATTTGCCGCTATTGTTGCTTGGAAAGCAGTATCTGATTCGTAGATTTATAACAAATTACATGTTTTTCGACTTGCTTGAGGCCAGTAAGTGATCAAAGAGATGAGGCTATACATATATTTATTTTTTAATATTCTTTTTAAAATATATTTTTAAATATTTATTCCTTTTCGCTGCCCTTATTTTATTGTTGTAGTTATTATTGATGTTGTTCGTTGTTGGAGAGGACAGAGAAAAATGGAGAGAGGAGGGGGAGACAGAGAGGGGGAGAGAAAGACAGACACCTGCAGACCTGCTTCACTGCCTGTGAATCAACTCCCCTGCAGGTGGGGAGCTGGGGGCTTGAAATGGGATCCTTACACCGGTGCCTGTGCTTTGTGCCACGTGTGCTTAACCTGCTGCGCTATCACCCAACTCCCCATATATTTATTTATACAGAAATGTTTAATATGCAATTTTTTTTAGTACGGCCAGGACTGTTTATCATTAATGTATAGATATAAAATTGGATTTTTGAAATTATAAGAAAAAGGAGTTGTAAGGCATATACTTAATGGATTAAGGATTAATATGATGCATTACAAAAAGATACTATATTTTGAGTGACAAAATAGATGAGACAAGATATGTCTATCCTTAGTGAAGTTAAGTAAGGAAGTGAAAGACAATTACCAGATGGCTTTGCTTATTTGTGAAATGTATGCAAAAAAAAAAATTATAGGAATCTGCAAAAAAAGTTTGAGTAGTGAAACTGTCTAGGATTTTGTGAGTGGGGGGCCAGGTGGTGGCACACCTGGTTATGCACACATAATACTAAGCAAGGACCCATACAAGGACACAGGTTTGAGCCCCTGCTCCCCACCTGCATGGGGGCTGCTTTACAAGCAATGAAGCAATAAAAAGAAAGGATTTGTTATCACTGGGGCTTAGTGCCTTCATTAGGAGGGCTGCCTTCCCAAGGTCCTTTGCCTGGAGGCCATTTCTTCCTCATTTTTTTGTTGCTCTTGTTGTTATTGTTGTCATTGCTATTGTTGTTGGATAGGACAGAGAGAAATCAAGAGAGGAGGGGAGAGAAAGATAAGACACCTGCAGACCTGCTTCACAGCTTGAACTGGGATCCATATACTGGTCCTTGTGCTTTGTGCCATGTGTGCGTAGCCTGCTGCACTACTGCTTGGTCCCAAGAAAAAGGATTTTATGAGAATTATAGAAACCACCTGAGGTAGGGAAAACATAGAACTTTGGTGGTGGGTGTGGTGTGGTACCAGTAAACTTATAAAACATTAGTAAGTTACTAATAAAGAAGAAAAAAATGGTGTTTTTAATTACTATTTTTTAATAAAGGCTTCAAAATCCTTTGAGGAATGAGGTATGTTAAAATAAAGCACACATAAGAAAAATAGTTTCACAGGGTAAAAGGAATTGTACTGGATGGTAACTAGCCATTCATTAATCTTACCTGAGAATCTTTAACAATACTTGTTGTATCTGGCTGCATTTGGTTTGCAATTCCAAAATCAATTAGTTTTAGCATTCCATCAACTATCAGAAAGTTGGCAGGTTTCAGATCACTATGAACAATGCCTTCAAAGTAAAAAAAAAAAAAAAATCCATTATTAAACAATATAAAACATTTTAAGTACAAAAAAACCCCTCACATTCTATTGGTCAAGTTGACTAATTTATTTAAAATTTTACCAATTTTTTTAAAAAATAAGAACAAAGTAGCACTTCACCATTTATAGTGGCGGTTTTTGTCTTTTTCATAATGAGCTATTTTCTTACTATTATAAATTATGCTGCTATAAATATTTACATTTACATATGAGTTTTTGTAGGCATATGTTGTTTCCTTTTATTGGAAGGTTTACAGTTTAGATGTTGACACAGGCACACAATTCCTCATCTCATCATGGCAGGAGACTGTAAAATACTTTCATCTCCAGCCTAGGTCCTTTTCCACCACTATGCACCTGGACTCCCAAGTCACCGTCCCTCACGCCTCCCCAGAGTCCTTTGCCTTGGTGCAATACACAAAACCCAGTTCAAGTCCTTTATGTTTCCCCTTTCTGTTCTAGTTTCTTAAATTCTGCCCATGAGTGAGACATGTTGGAGGATGAACTCAGGGAGCAGCACATGTAAGGCACGTATTCCACAACTGAGCCATTTTTCTAGCCCCAAGATGATCCCTAGCCAGTCAACTCATCTTTAATATTTCTATAAATACCTAGCATTTTCTATATGCCAAACACTATTCTAAGTTTGTTGCTCATAAGAAATCATTCAATCCATCTGCCAATACCATTTCATCATTTTCCCATTTTCAGGTAAGGAAGCTAATGCAAAAAGTTTAAGTAATCTGTTCAGGGTCACGAGGCTTAAGTGAAAGTGCCATGAGTTGAACTCAGCCAGTCTTGAACCACTGTGATTCACTAACCATTAGTAGCACTGTAAATTATATTCCAGATTGTATAAACATAATGCCCGGATGTTGATCACTAATTAATCACTTCTTATATTTAAATGGAGACAAAGAGACAAATTACAATTACCTATGTTAATGGTTTTGTTTAAAAAGGATAAAGTAAAAGCAGAGAAGTCCTAAAAAGAACTAAGTCCAAGTAAAGTAAAAAAATCAACCAGAGGGAGTCGGGCGGTAACACAGGTGGCTCGAAGTGCAAGGGCCAGCGTAAGAATCCTGGCTCAAGCTCCCACTCCCCACCTGCAGGGGAGTAACTTCGCAGGCTCCACGTGAAATAGGTCTGTAGGTGTCTATCTTTCTCTCCCCCTCTGTCTTCCCCATCTCTCTCCATTTCTCTCTGTCCTATCCAACAATGATGACATCAATAACAACAGCAATAAAAAACAAGGGCAAAAAAAGAAAAGAGAGAATAAGTATTTAAAAAATCAGCCAGAAAGAATAATTAAAAAAAAAAAGATGTAACTGGGTTTTTACATACGGCACATAATACAAAATGACAAGAATGAATGTAATCAAATTTTATACCTATTTTAGAGATATGAAGAGAGCAAGAGTGAACATAAAGCATCAGTTCACTACCCAGAGTTCTTTCTCTTTGTTGCTTATAGGAAGTAGTAGGGCTCAAACAATAAAGGCAGGTACTTTATTGCTTAGTCACCTCCTGGTCAACATATGAGATAATCAAGATGCTTGAATCTTAAAAGTCTCAGACTGGCAATAATCCCAAGATTTGGAGACCCAGGGCTATAGATAATGAGAAAGATAAACCTAACATTATAGATAAGGGGACCTGAATTCATACCCCATATCTGTTGGTTAATAGTGTTATAAAGAAAGGGCCAAAGAGTTCATCAGTAAAGTGCTTGCTTTGTGATGCACACAGATCAGGTTTGAGCCCAGTCATACTATCTGGAAGGACCTTGGCATCAGAGGAAGCTCTGATGGTGTATTATCTTTCCTCCTTTCATTGGCCCAGAGATGAAATCTGATAATACCATAAAATAAAATCAAAACAAACCCCCACAGTTTTACTCTTTCATCTCTAAGTAGACTTCAAATATTTAGTTAGTGGAAAGTTGCCAATAAACAAGAAAATTATAGATATATTCCTCTAAGAAAACATTTAAATATTCTAACTGTACATATTGGATTTAAAATACCATGTTGATGAATTGTATGAACTGCTTCCAACATATTTTTCCAGTAACTCTTGCGTTCCCATGGATCAATGGATTTTTTCTTTTTAAGCCAACTATTAAGATCAATATTTCCACACTCCATTACCATGTAGATATACTGGTCGGTGATTTCACTGCCATTACAAATAACAAAACAAAACAAACAAACAAAAAACCAACAGGCGGTTAAAAATTGGCTGTACTAGTAAGACTTAGTATTTATCTGAAGTATAGCAAAGGCTTTCTTTTTAAATAAAAAAAAAATCTTACTAATCATAAAGTCGAATGATCTTATCACTGTGCTGTTGCAGTTTATTCAAATAAGCAATTTCATTCCGATAGCTATCAATAGTTTGGTTATCTGCTTCTTCTAAGTTCACATATTTTATAGCATGTATCTGTTTCTTTTCATTTAACACCTGAAATACCTACATAGTAAAACAGAGGAGAAAGTTTAGAATGCAGTGTTTATATCTATCACAAAAGTACTACAGTCCACCTATGTTGCCATAGGTACAAAACGTAAACTCACCAGGCTTTGGTTCATATATCATCTTTGGCAAATTGCAAAGGTGAAACAGTTGAATAGTTCCTTTGCTCAACAGTATCAGTCCCTGTTGTGTTCCAAGCTCTAGTCTAGATATGGAGCTGCTGTGAATAACTCAAATATACCCACTTGGGTGGTACTCACACTCAAGTGAAGGGATACAAAGGATAAAACAACTAAAGTAAACTACAGAACACACTAAAAAGTGAGCCACAGAGGAAAAGGAATAAAACAGCAGATGGAATACAGCTTACAGGCAAATTGAAAGGTGTAGTTCTCAGAGAATGACCTGAGATGACACTTAAGATGCTGAAGATATTTGGTTGAAAATCTGCCCTTATGTTAAAATAGTCTAGGAAAACAAAAGACTGAGACTAATTTGAAGGTTATTGTAATAACCCAGGTAAAAAGACAGTTGTATCAACCAAATCAGTAATAACAATGATGATTTAGAAAGTTTGATTCTAGATAACAGTAAGGTTTACTGATGGTGAGAATAGTAGGTTCAACAACAGCTCCCGGGTGGTTGACATAACAATTCTAAGAAGAAAAAAAAAAACACCCTGCTATTTACTGACATGAGAAAGATAATGGAGAAAAAGTTATGTTTTAGAAGCTGAGTTTCAAATATCTATTAGACACCCAAGAAAAGATATTGAGTAGTGGAACAGAATATGAAAGGGAAAGATCTCAGCTGAAATAAACATTTGGGAATGGTCACCACACATGGCATTAAAAAAAAAAAAAAAGCTGGGTAAAAACACCAATGGAATAAGTTTAGAGAAAAGAAGACAAAGACTTAGCCTGACAGCACTGACTATTAAGATCAAGGAAAAAAGTGTTGGGGGAGGGGGTAAGGAGTGGTCAGAATGAGAGAAAATAATCTAATATCCCAAATGCTAATTCTTCTTTTGATCAGACTGTGGCTCAACATGTTCTGATCACATGCAAGTTTGTCCACAAACCAAATGCAAATGCTGACTCAAGTCAGAGCTAAGAACTAGAGTTAGCAAATCTATGCAGGTTAGAAACAATCGTGATAAGTGATCGTGGTTAGCGAGGAAGGCAAAAATCTCACTTAAGTGTATTTTAGACAACAGAATGAGAACAATTAAAAGTTTAGATTTTTTTTCCCCAGATACCCATCTAGAGAATTAGAATCATGTACATTTAGAACTCAGTGAAATTTAAAAAAAGATCAACTCCAATTTTAGAAGTTTGTTACTTTCTGGAGATTTTACACATGTACCAACAGCTGTATTTATTGTAAACCATTAATTCCAATTAAAAAAAAAAAAAGGAAAACACTGCAAATCTATCAATAAATTAGTTTTAACAACAAAAAAAAAAAGTTATAAGACTTTTGAAATGAAAACCTCAAAACCCATTAGTTAGAAACCTTGATGAATCATCCTAATACTTATACCATAGTTTGACAGATTTTTAGAGTTAATTCTTTTGTGATGATATTTAGCTGATATTTTCTAACCCCAAAACACTGTTAATGTTGTTAAGAGAAGTCAGGAGCATGGGACTTGGGTGGGAAGAGCAGGAAACTGAAATTAAGAGATAAATATAAAGAGATATGCCATTCATTCGGGGAAAGGAATGGTAGCAGGGAACAAAGATGTCTTTGCTCACACACAATAATAGTCCTGCCATTAGAATCTAAGGGGGAAAAAATCATCTAATGCTAAAAGCCATTTCATTTCTCTAATATGTATTTTTTATTTTACTTTATTTTTTAACCAGAGCACTGCTCACCTCTGACTTATGGTGATGCAGGGGATTAAACTTAGGACTTGATGGAACCTCAGGCATGAGAGTCTGTTTGCATAACCATTATGCTATCTACCCCTGCCCTCATTTCTCTAATATTTAAGATACTTACTTTACTTGAACCTCCACTTCCTATCTGCTTCAATATAGAATAAATTCTTCCTTTAACTGAAATGCATTCATTTGCTGAAGAGGATGCTGAAATCTAAATAATTAAATGAAAACAAAAAAACAAAGTTCAAAATATATCAAAGAAGTGAGTTTGCACTTAGCAGTGAAAAGGGTTCCAGTTTTACAGTTTATCCTAAAATTAAATCCTTAAGTACTTAGATATGAATTACAATATTTTAAAGGAATTTATATACACTAGTCAAATACTTTGCAATTAACTTAATGCCAAAATTCATAAGTCTCTTTCTCAAATTTTCCTTTACTTCCTAATAAATGCATAAATAAAAGTTTAAAAGGGAAAAAAAATCACTAAAGTCCAACACATAAACTCAGAATCTATTGTTTTGCCTTGTCCTTAAAGAAAAAAAAATACACCCACAAACACAAAATATAACACAAATTATACCTCTATTTTTTCCCTCACTTAGCAGTACATCATAAAGTAAGCACTATTATGCTAAGATGTTAAATACCCCAGAGTCAGTAAGAAAAGTCCAAATTTCAGCAGTCTTTCCTTTTACAGTGGGTGATACTCAAGTTACAGAATTTGAACTTTAGCATTTCCCTCAGTAGACTCTGAAGTGATGTGCAACACTCCCCTTGTCCCCTTCCCTTATGCTGCAGTGCTCTGTGGATCTGCAAATGTTTTGAACAGATGGAATACTGAGAAGATTTATTCTGAGCTAACAAAGAAGCTGAAGACACAGAGTGCCCGATTAGCTGATTAACCAAGTTGAAACAAGGTCTGTCTGAATATAACCTCAATCAACTAAGTCCTGCTTTAGACTCCAAACAGTTGAATTTCTCTCATGTAATTTTTTTTTCACATAATACAAAAGATAAGACTTCTACTTTAACCTCTAAAGTAGAAAAAAAAAATCTATGAAATGAAATTGCTGGAGAATTACTGGACTTTGAAAAGGTCCTGCTACTTTGCATTAATTTGTTAATTACATCAAAGCTCTTCACTGCTCACTTTTCCCCTTTGAACTCTTCTCATACTTAAACTTAAAATTTCTAAAAAGGACGTAGTTCAGTATCTGTTCCCCCCAACAGATCATAGTCAGAAAAAAAAAAATCATAATACAAGTGATGCTGGGCCTGGGAGACAACGTTATAGTTACGCTAACAATTTTTTTTGCTTCCAGGGTTATCACTGGGGCTTGGTGGTGGCACTATGAATTCACTGCTCCTGGAGGCCATTTTTTCATTTTTTTTATTAGATAGGACAGAGAGAAATTGAGAGGGGGAGAGATAGGGTGAGAGACAGAGAGACACCTGCAGACCTGCTTCACACTCGTTAAGGGACTGCCCACCCCAACAGGTGGGGAGCCAGGGACTCAAACCTTGTGTTTCCTACTATGTGTGCTTAACTGGGTGCACCACAACCCAGCCTGTGCTAACAACTTTTAAGAGTAACGCTCTTGAGCTTGTAGGTTCAACCTCCAGCACCACCATAAGCCAGAAAATAAGCAGTGCTCTGGTTAAAATAAATAAATATTTAATTACATAAAAATTACTTACTATTAATGAGACATAAAGAGAGAGGACCAGCTTATCACTCCTGGTACATGCAATGCCAGGGATTAAACTCAGGACCTAACTGTGACACCTCCAGAAACACCACCTTAGAGTTTTCTTGGAATAAAAAAATTGGGGCTGTGGGGGTGGGAATAGGGTAGGCAGTGGCATACCTGGTTGAGTGCACACAGTACCATGGGCAAGGACCTGGGCTCAAGCCCCTGCTCCCACCTTCAGGAGGAAGGTTCCAGAGCAGTAAAGAACTACCCCATCCCTCTAAACTTTTTAAAAATCTGTTTATACAGGAGTTAACATTTCTCAATTTTTCACATAACATTCTTTTTTAAAAAAATAAAAGTATTCCCTTTTGTTGCCCTTGTTGTACTGTTGTAGTTATTATTATTGTTGTTGTTATTGATGTTGTTGTTGGATATGACAGAGAGAAATGGAGAGAGGAGGGGAAGACAGAGAGGGGAAGAGAAAGATAAGACACCTGCAGTCCTGCTTCACCGATTGTTAAGCGACTCCCTTGCAGGTGGGGAGCTGGGATCGAACCAGGATCCTTATGCTGGTCCTTGCACTTTGCGCCATGTGCGCTGCACTGGTGCCTGACTCCCTTCATATAACATTCTAACCCTTCGTCTAGGTCTTCCTCTGCCATCATGTTCTAGGACCTGAATACTCTCCCTCCTCACCCCAGAGTCCTTTACTTTGGTGCAATACACCACTCTCAATTTTTATCTGTCCTCTCTAAAAATAAAAACAATTTATTGGGGGCCAGGTGGTAGCACAGTGGGTTAAGTGCACATGGCTGGAAGTGCAAGGACCTGGGTAAAGATACTAGTTCCAGCCCCCACCGCCCCACCTGTACGGGGTTCGCATCCCAAGCAGTGAAGCAGGTCTGCAGGTGTCTTTCTCTCCCCATTTTCCGAACCTCCTCTCTCGATTTCTCTCTGTCCCATCCAACAACAACAATAGCAATGACAACAATGACAGTAATGGAAACAACAAGGGCAACAAAATGGGAAAAATGGCCTCCAGGAGCAGTAGATTCATGGTGCAGGCACTGAGCCCCAGCAATAATCCTGGAGGCAAAAAAAAGCACTTAATATTGCTAGGTAAAAAGCTCTGGTTGCCTTGGCTGGGCATTTCCCATTCCTGGTCCAGGTAATTAAGAAAACATTTCATTATTAGTTTCTTTAGTAACTAAACTCTCAATATCCTAAGACAGCCTTATGAGACTATCAGAAAAGAATTTTGGCAGCCTGAGAGGTGGTGCAGTGAATAAAATTTTAGACTCTCAAGCATGAATTTATGAGTTTGGTCTCTGGTATTGCATGTGCTAGAGTGATACTTTGGTTCCACCCCCTCCTCTCATAAATAAACATATAAATCTTTTTTTTTTTTCTTTTTTTCCAGGGTCGTCACTGGGGCTTGGTGCCTGTACTGTGAATCCACTGCTCCTGGAGGCCATTATTTTTCCATTTTTGCCATTGTTGTTATTATTATTGCTATTGTTGTTGGATAGGGCAGAAAGAAACCGAGAGGAGGGGAAGACAGGGGGAAAGACAGCTGCAGACCTGCTTCACTGCCTGTGAAGCGACCTCTTCTGCAGGTGGGGACCTGAGGACTCCAATCGGGATACTTGCTCCAGTCCTTGTGCTCCAGTCCAGAAAAAAGGAGAGAGAAACTTCAGATAGGCATATACTTTTACTGCATCTACAGTTATCACTGCTTTGTGAATTATAAAAAAACACTTTTTTTTAAACATATGCACTCTACCTACTGTGCTACTGCCCGCCCCCCTAAATAAACCTTTTTAAGGGGGCCGGGTGGTAGCACAGTGGGTAAGTGCACATGGTTCCAAGGACCCCCATAAGGATCCAGTTCAAGCCCCCAGCTCCCCATCTGCTGGGGGGTGGGGTGGAGGGTTGCTTCACAAGTAGTGAAGCAGGTCTTACAGGTGTCTATCTTTCTTTCCCCCTCTACCTTCCTCTCTTCTCTCAATTTCTCTATGTTCTATTCAACAACAATGATAAACAACAAGGGCAACAAAAGGGGAAAAAATAACCCTCCAAGAGCAGTGGATTCGTAGTGCAGGCACCGAGCCCCAGCAATAACCCTGGAGGCAAAAATAAAATAAATCGTTTAAAAGAGGGAAAACTGGGTAGACGACCTCACTAATGTGTCTTGAAACCTCACTTACTCGACTAGGGAAAGATAGAAACAGGTTGGGGGTATGGATTATCGGCCAACACCCATGTCCAGCGGAGAAGCAATTACAAAAGCCAGACTTTCCACCTTCTGCACCCCAAAAATAATTTTGATCCATGCTCCCAGTGATGGAGAAGTGATAAGGGGAAGAGAACTGGGGGCTTTGAACTCCAACTCGACCAGGAATTGGAGAAAGAGGATAAAAAAGGGAGGGACATTTGGATGTAGTAATAGGTGTATGTGTGACTTGGAGAGGAAGAAAAGATGGGACCTTAAAAAGGGGGCGGGGCGGGGGGAATATAGACAGATAGTTGTAGAAATAATAGTTAACCCATTATCTGCAACCTTGGGAGAACTGCTATAGCTTACAAATGGAGGGACTGGGGATCTAGAACTCTGGTGGTGGGAAAAGGTTGTGGAGTTGTACCTCTGTTAGCTTATAATTTTGTAAAATTAAATCACTAGTGGAAAACAGAAGTTAAAGAAATGAAATACAAAAAAAAAAAAAAAAAGAGAGAGAGATAGTTTTGCTCCGTGGGACTATAAGTGAGCAATCCTTTAAAAAAGCTATAAAAATACAATCTTTTACATTAATCATATATTAGCTATTAATCAGTGTAAATACAAGTTCATCAAACCTGTAAATTTTGAAGTGGAGTTACAGGTATCTGCTGCTGCTGCTGCTGGAAATAGGCACGATGGCTATAAGGTGTTGACAACTGACACGCAGGTGGAAAGTCATTTTTTATAACAGGAGTTCTAAAACTAGGTGAGATAAAAAAAATAACATTTTAAAAGCAAGATTCAAATTCAGTTTCTGTGTGGATATAAGCTGAAATGTGTTTAATGTAATTCATGGTCAGTTTTCTTCCTTTCTTTTCTTTCTTTATTCTCCCTTTTGTTGCCCTTGTCTTTTTCTTTGTTGTTGTCATTACTATTGTTGTTATTGATGTCATTATTAGATAGGACAGAAAAGTGGAGGAGGGGAAGACAGAGGGGGAGAGAAAAACACTGAGATAGAGCATAGGTTCACCCGTGCCCATAAACTAGGGGAAAAATATATACCTGAAAGCAGAAGTACACAAGAGCATGCAGGGAATACCCCCAACACTTCATCTGCACTATTACAGTCTTTAGGTCCATGATTGTTCAACAATTTGTTTGGCTTTGTATGTTAACTCTTTTCAGCCACCAGGTTCGGATGCTGACCAGACTTCCCTGGACAGATGACCCCATCAATGTGTACTGAAGTGCCACTTCCTCAGAGCCCCACCCTACTAGGGAAAGAGAGAGACAGACTGGGAGTATGGATCGACCAGTCAATGACCATGTTCAGCAGGGAAGCAATTACAGAAGCCAGACCTTCAACCCTCTGCAACCCACAATGACCCTGGATCCATACTCCCAGAGACAGAGAATGGGAAGGCTATCAGGGGAGGGGGTGGGATGTGGAGATCGGGTTATGGGAATTGTGCGGAATTGTACCCCTCTTATTCTATGGTTTTGTTAATGTCTCCTTTCTTAAATAAATAAATAAATAATAAAATTAAATTTAAAAAAAAAAGAAAAACATGACACCTGCCAACCTGCTTCACCACTTGTGAAGCGACTCCCCTGCAGGTGGGGAGCCGGGATCTTTATGCCGGTCCTTGTGCTTTGTGCCACGTGCACTTAACCCGCTGCACTACCGCCTGACCCCCAAGGTCAGTCTTCTTAACATAGCTGAATTGTTTATTTTAGATGTAACATCACCAACATTTCACTTGGGGGAAAAAAAATCTGAATGTAGTTTCTTGTCCTCAGACCAATCCCTCTTAGTAAAATAAATAACACAGTATTCAAAGCGTAACTTAGAACTTAGCCATGGCTATGGCTTATCGTTGATTTCTAGGAATGCTTTTTAAGAATAATGCTCTAGAACTTTTTTTTGGAAATCTGAAATCCAATTACTTCACAGGAATTTAACCTTTGAGCCTAAAAATGCTCAGTTCATATTTGTACTTTGCTTGACTTAATCATTTTATTAACACACAGAACCAACCTTGGTACAGCGTCTGTGAGGTAGATCACCTGGGATCATGTGTCCATGTCCAATTCAGGGTCAACCCCTGGCCGTAAAGGCACTGGACAAGTTTCAGTACAGTGGTGTCTCTCTCTATCTGCAAAAGTCTGCCAAAAGCAAGGAAGCCTCTTGGCATAGGAAAGGGAAAAAGCTTTGATATAATGGAGCCTCGGAAACCATACATTCCAATTAACGTTGCCTTTACTACAAAATGCATCCATTCTTTATCTGCTTTAAGAATACTGATCTTAGCCTCACCTGCAGGGGGCAAGCAGTGTTGCTTTCTGCCTCTACAGAAAGGAAAAAAGTTCAAAAAGAAAAGAAAACAAAAAAAGTTACAGGAAGAGTAGAGTCATTCAGACACTGAGGCAGTATGCCCCAAAGATAATCCTGAGAGAGGAAAAAGAGAGGGGGAGGGAAAGGGAGAGAGAATGGGTGGTGGTGTACTTAGTTGAGTGCACATGTTACAGTGTGCAAGGACCTGGGTTTGAGTCCCCGGTCCCCACCTGCAGGGGGAAAGCTTCAGAAATGGTGAAGCAGGGCTGCAGGTGTCTCTGTCTCTCTCCCTGTTACCCCCTTCCCTTTCAATTTCTGGCTGTGTCTATCCAATAAGTAAATAAAGATTTAAAAAAAAAATTAAAAAGGGGCCAGGTGGTAGGGCAGCAGGTTAAGTGCACGTGGTGCGAAGCGCAAGGACCAGCATGAGAATCCCAGTTAGAGCCCCAGCTTCCCACCTGCAGGGGAGTTGTTTCATAGGCGGTGAAGCAGGTCTGCAGGTGTCTGTCTGTCTCTCCCCCCTCTGTCTTCCCCTCCTCTCTACATTTCTCTCTGTCCTATCCAACAACAATGACAACAATAATAATATCTACAACAATAAAACAAAGGCAACAAATATTTAAAATTTTTTTTTAAAAAATTAAAAAGAGAGAAATGAATACTAACTTAACATACCACTTTTAGATTATGAATAAGTATCCATGACTGCCTAAGTTCTGAATAGCTAGCTATACAGGTAGTAGGTACAAATGACAATAACACAAATTGAAAGAAACTTCCACAACAATACTACAAATACAATGCAGTCATCTTTGGCTCTCCTTTTACAGATTAAAACAAACAAACAAACAAACAAACAAACAAACAAACAAACCTGATGTTGAGGAAAGTTATATGAATCTGGAAAGTCTTTCAAATCAGATAGCAGGAATGAACTGCAGATCTCTTTGGCCCCAAAGCCTGTATTATTTCTATTATACCAAAGTTAAGAGTCAAAAGAAATTACCAGTTCATGTAATCATCCAAAGTACTGTTGCTGGGTGTTTGACAAATAGATTTTGGGTCAATCCATCTAGGTGTTGATATTGGTGGTGAGTGCTTTGAAACTGAGAAGGCAGGCTGCTCAAAAGGGGCTTGCTTTTGCTAAAACAGATAGACAGAAGTTTAGTTTCCTTTTGTGTGTGTAAGTACATACCGTTCTTTTTTTTTTTTTTTTAATTGAGGAAGCTGCTACTATAAGAATACAGTTCCACACAATTTTTTATTTAGCTACCTGTTTAGTGCCTTCATAAACATTTTAACTTCTGAACAAATTAACAAAAAATTAAACACAATAGCAGTCTAAATTTTTCAATTGCTTTTCAGCTGTGGTTAAATGGAATTTACATTTAAAAGTGGCTAATAGAGCAACAGAGACAGACTGGTAGCCTCGCAAAAATACTTTCATGCCTAAGGCTCCCAGGTTCCAGGTTCAATTCCAGGCACAGCCTTAAAGCAGAGCTGAGTGGTGCTCTGGAAAACAAAACAGGCAAATATACAACACAATTTTATTGGAAATAATCTGGTGAAATAAAGACCACTTAGTTGTTTTTTTTTTTTTTAAGAAAAAGTAGGCTTAAATAGGCAGGTACATCTATTTCAGACTTTGTAAAACATCTTAATATTATCTTTCTCTAAAGTTCTCAAGTTCAGAAGCCTATAACATGCTGCTCAGAGCATTACAAGTAGAGGGAAGGCAGTGCTGTTTCACAAAACCAGATGTGGTATCTTCCCCTACCAGAGCTACTGCAACCAGTATGAAACTATTATATTTAAATAAACGTGGATACTTATGCAAACAACTGTTTGTTTAGTCAACAGAACCACATCTGCATTTAAGTTTTAGACGGGGTTGAGGTGGGGAAGATAGTTATTAAAAAAAACTAATTATTTCACAATACCTAAAGTGGTAAAAATACTAGATTAGTGTTCTCCCTCATAAGAGACATAGAGCTTGTAAACTTATGCCATACAAATACCAAAGCAATGACCAATATATACCGTAGGGCCTGCCATTTGCTTATGTAAACAAAGTTTTATTGGAACACAGCTATGTTTATTTAAATATTATTTATGGCTGGTTTCAAGCTATATGGGCAAAGTTGAATAGTTTGTGTTAGCCTGTTGCCTTTGCTTCAAATCCTAAAGAATGAAAATGTGGGGAGTGGGGGGGGGGAGATAGCATAATGGTTATGCAAAGAGACTCTCATAGCTGAGGCTCCAAAGTCCCAGGTTCAATTCCCCACACCACTATAGGCCAGAGCTGATTAGTGTATCAGGATCCCAGTTCCCCCCCCCCACCTGCAGGGGCTTCGTTTCATAGGCAGTGAAGCAGGTCTGCAGGTGTCTATCTCTCCCCCTCTGTCTTCCTGTCCTCTCAATTTCTCTGTCCTATCCAACAACAACGACAACAGTAACAACGTCCATAAACAACAAGGGCAACAAAAGGGAAAAAAAAAATTTTTTTAAAAAGAAAGAAAAAGAAAAAAACTCCATTTCCCAGAGTTCCTGGTACCAAACAACAAAGAAAAGGAATAGGCATACCGAAGAGGAATACAAAACAAATTATTGGACAAGACAGAAACTTGGAATCTGCTCCTGGACCCAGGGATATGAAAGCCTAAAGACAGAGAACTTGAAAATATTACTTTCTTCTTCTTTTTTTCAAAAAAAATATTTGCTTATTCCCTTTTGTTGCCCTTGTTTTATTATTGTAGATTTTATTGTTGTTGTGCTTGATGTTGTCCTTGTTGGATAGGACAGAGAGAAATGGAGAGAGGAGGAGAGGATAGAGAGGGGGAGAGAAAGACAGACACCTGCAGACCTGCTTCACTGCCTGTGAAGTGACTCCCCTGCAGGTGGGGAGCCGGGGGCTCAAACCGGGATCATTAGGCGGGTCCTTGCACTTTGTGCCACATGCGCTTAACCCGCTGTGCTACCACCCAACTCCCGAAAATATATTTTCTTAAAATAGCACAATAGTTTACTTAGATAATCCTCCTGCTTTACCAAACACATGACCCAGGTTCCAGCCCAGCCCCTACCACAGTAGAGGAAGCTTCAGAGTTATGGTCTATCCCCGACACCCCCCACCATACTACATTCTATCTAAAAATGTCTGCCTGGAATGGTGAAGCCCCAGCAATAACAAAATAAATAAGGACACAAATAATTTGGTAATTACAAATAATGTGGCTACAACATTCTTATGTTAAGTTTTGTGGGGACAAATAGTTTAAAATTTTCTAGAGTCTAGTCCTAAGAGTGAAATTGCTAGCTCAAACGCCAGCTCCCTTCAGGGAAATGTCATACCATTTTTTACCATTTACATCCAAACAGTGATGGGGGCTCCACTATATTCTGTATCTTGACCAATACTTGTTGTCTTTTTAATTACAGTCATCTCAGTGGGTATGATATGGTTTTGATTTCCCAAATGACAAGTAAATTCTTTATAGTACTTTAATAAACCTATTGGTTTATAAGTTATTTATTTATTTATTTATTTTTAATTTTGCCTACAGGGTCTCACCTGCACTACAAATCCACTGCTCCTGGAGGCCATTTCCCCCCACTTCTATTGTTGTTGTCATTGTTGTTGGATAGGGCAGAGAGAAACTGTGAGAGGAGGGGAAGAGAATGATAGACACCTGCAGACCTGCTTCACCGCTTGTGAAGCTACTCCCCTGCAGGTGGGGAGCCAGGTTGAACTGGGATCCTTATGCCAGTCCCTGTGTTTCGCATTACGTGTGCTTAACCCAGTGCGACACTGCCCACCCCCCAAGTTATTATTTATTTTAAAGGTAAAGGCTATGATTTGGTAGACTGCACATGACAACCCCCTGTAGAGGAGGGTAGCTTCATGAGCAGTGACTAGTGCTGTAAGTGTCTTTCTCCTTCTCTATGTTTTCTTTCCCCTCTCAATTTCTCTGTCCTACAAATATAAATAAAAAAGTACATTCTGGGAGTCAGGCGATAGCGCAGCAGGTTAAGCACACGTGGTGCAAAGTGCAAGGAGTAAGGATCCTGGTTGGAGCCCCCAGCTCCCCACCTGCAGGGAGTCTCCTCACAGGCAGTGAAGCAGGTCTGCAGGTGTCTATCTTTCATTCCCTCTGTCTTCCCCTCTTATTTCCATTTTTCTCTGTCCTACCCAACAACAAAGACATCAATAACAACAATAACTACAACAATGAAAAACAAGGGCAACAAAAGGGAAAATAAATAAATAAATATAAAAAAAGTACAGTCCAAGAATTTGCACAGCATGAATAATGTAGCTAAGTATGGTGATGAATAATAACTTATTGTGATCATTTCACTTTATATAAAATTTTGAATCACTGTGGGGTATACATGAAACTAATACTATGTAAAAATTACACATTAATAAAAGAATAAAAACCTTACATTCAGAAAAAGTATGTTTTAATTAGAAGCCAGATGGGGGTGCACCTGGTTGAGCATACATTCTACAGTGCCCAAGGACATAGGTTCAAGCCCCTGGTCCCCTACTGCAAAGGCAAAGCTTCATGAGAGGTTTAGCTATGCTGCAGGTGTCTCTCCTACTCTATCTCCTCCTGTCTTTTCAATTTCTCTACCAAATAAAAATTTTAAAGTGTCTTTACATTTTCATACAGTAGGTTTGTTATTTTTTAAATTATTTAATTTTATTTATTTTGGAGACACAGGGAAATTGAGAGGGTAGGAAGAGATACAGGGAAGGAGACAGAGAGACACCTGCAGCACTACTTCACCACTTGCGATCCCCCTGCAGGTGGGGGGGGCAGGGTCTTGAACCCAGGTCCCTATGCACTGTAATGCATGCACTCGATCAGTTGCACCACTACCCACCTCTAATTTTTTACTTCTAATCTAATAAAATAAATTATAAACCTACATGTGGGGTTTCTGAGATTTAAGAGTATAAAAGGGGAACCAGAACTAAAATATTTGAGAACCACTGAGTTAGAATATAATTAAAAAGAAACACTGAGGAAAGTTTAGCCATGGCGCTCTGTCATCTCCAAGATGGTAACTCAGATGACTACTACCCACTGAAACGGCCATTCACACATATTGCCTAGTCTTTATTATCCACTTTATCTAGGTAGATGGCAATGGGAAATCATTTTTTTTAAAGATTTTTATATTTATTCCCTTTTGTTGCCCTTGTTATTTTCTTATTTCTTATTGTTGTTGCAGTTATTGATGTTGTTGTTAGATAGGACAGAGAAAAGTGAAGAAAGGAGGGGAAGACAGAGAGGGGGAGAGAAAGACAGACACCTGCAGACCTGTTTCACCGTTTGTGAAGTGACTCCCCTGTAGGTGGGAAGCCAGGGGGCTTGAACTGGGATCCTTACACCACAGGTCTTTGCACTTGGTGCCACCTGCGCTTAACCTACTGCACACCACCTGACTCCTGGGAAATCATTATTTTTTACCAGTGCACTATTCAGCTCTGGCTTATGGTAATATTGGAGACTGTACCTGGGACCTCTGAGCCTCAGGCATTAAAGTCTATTTGCATACCCATTATGCTTTCTCCCCCACCTGGAAATTATCAACTTCTTTGAATGAGCACTCCACTAGTTCAAGGATAGACATACTGTCTGCAAAGGCACATTGTTAATACTTTCAAGTTCCTATATAGGTCAGCTGGTCTCTGTTGCATCTACTCAACTTTTAGCTAAGAGTTGGAAAGTAGTCACCAATAGTAAGTAAATAAATGAGCATTGCTGTGTTCTAATAAAACATTATTTACCAAGACAGGCTGGAAGCTAGAATCAACCTATAGGATAGAGTTTACTGACTGTTGTACAGGTCAGCCATCAATCTAGAAGTACTATTAAAAAAAGAAAAAAGGAGAAACTTCAGATAGGCATATACTTTTACTGCATCTACAGTTATCATTGCTTTGTGAATAATAAAAAAACATTTTTTAAAAACTTTTCCTTTTTTTTCTGTAATCTTTATTTATTTATTGGATAGAGACAGCCAGAAAACAAGAGGGAAGGGGGTGATAGAGAGGGAGGGAGACAGACACCTGCAGCCCTGCTTTCCCCCTGCAGGTGGGTGCCGGGGGCTTGAACGCAGGTCCTTGCGCACTGTAATGTGTGCGCTTAACCAGGTGCGCCACCACCCAGCCCCCAAAAAACACCTTTTAAGTAAACTATTTCAATATGGTAAATAAAGTAAATAAGAAATATTTGATGTCATGAATATCACATTATGAACACTAGCAATGTTATACTTGAGGGAAAATAAGTTACCTCTATGTCTACTTTTCGGCCTGTCTCTGGAATCTGCCACTGACTCAAAGATGCACCAGGATTCTGGTTTACACATCCTGACTTTCTCTTAGATTGCCACTGTTTCTGGTTACCGTCTGGAACTTTTGGTTCTTGGTGTTCTTTAGTTTCTGAAACTGAATTTATTATTGTTGTCATTGAAAGGCAAAAAAATATCTAATAAAATTAAAGCTAAACAGAATATAACACAAACTGTAGTAGTTTGCTCTTAAAAATAGAGAAATTAAACTGTAAACCAAAGCTGATTTTAAGGAACAAGTCTATTTTTACAAGTGTGTAAAGCAGCATTCTTCATAAATTGCTACTTAAGAGTTTTATCAGAGGTTATTCTAAATTTAAACGTTTCTGTTCTTTACCAGAAAACAAGTGAAAACTTAAAAAACAAAACAAACAACAACAAAAAACTATAAATACAAGTTATAAAATCTTACCAGGGAAAGAACTCAGGGTCTCACTTGTGTAACACAACTGAATGGCCTCACCAGCCCAACTGTTTTTATTGGTGTGTGTGTGTGTGTGTGTGTGTGTGTGTGTGTGTGTGTGTGTGTGTGTGTGTGTGTGTGTGTGTTTGGGGGTGAGGTGGCAACTGGGTGAGGGGAGGCAAAAGGGAAAGGCAAAGAGTGAAAACAAAGAACAGAGGGCCAGACACCCAGTACCGCTCTGCATGTACAGAGTGCCCGTGGCCCTGTGTATGGTACTCCTATGTGGTACCTGACACTGAGCCCTGGGTATCACATTTGGTGTGTATCTGACCCACTAACCCATCTTCTGGCCCAAGGACCTCGAGGTTTTTAACAAAAGATTTTACCCTAAATGAGCCTGTAAATGTACACGTGTGTTTTGTGGAACTGGGGTCTTGCACAATTTCATTGTTGTTGTTTTCCCTTAGGCAGAGAGAGACAGAGAGAAGGAGAGACACCACAGAGTCTGTGCCATAGCAGCACCTGTCCATATAGTGCTGGGGGCTCAGACCTGGGCTGCACATAGAGCAAGGCATACACCATACTAAGTATAGTATCTCTCCAGACCCTGTAATCTACTTCCTTAAAGGTTTTAGATAAAAGAGCTTTAATAGTACATTTACTACGCTATGAATATCAATATTTTATTTCCAATTAAAATAGATATAAAAGTTTCAAACAAAGTATTTGTAACCGATATACAAAAGAAAACAGTTATAATCAAGATGTGTTAGAGCAATTAACATACAATGGTAATATACTAAAAATATTTATCTAAAGGGAGCAGCACAAGAATATTACCTAATAAGCCTACCATTCATCATATTAGAAGTGTTAATGCAAGACATCAAAGAAAAGTAAAGGATTGGCAGGAAATTTTTTCTTTACTTTTAAGCAGCAATATGATAATATTTGTGGCAAAATATTAGAAGTATCCATTGAAATGAGTTATATCCTTGTGCCTCAGGTCAGTAACTAAAAGTCAGTTGTATTTTTATGTTCCAGCAACAAAACAAACAAGATAAATGTTTTAAAAAGATGTAAACTCCTATTCCAAACTCCAACACTATATTACTACACAATACTTTTCAGCCCATTTCATGTTAGCTATCTGGCTCAGGCAAAAATTAGTAAAGTCATGGGCTCCTTGGTAGACTTACTAGCTTGAAGACTCCAAATATGAAGACTCCAAATCTGATCTGCAATAGTCTTGCTTGTAGGTTCCTGATTATGAAACAATTTGTTATACTTTATATCTTACTGCCTTCAGCCACTGAATTGCAGATACTACTGTCACGCCAATCTGACTTCTCTGAGCAGACCTCACCAAGGTACCCTGGAACCCACCTCCCCAGAGCCCTGTCCCACTAGGGTAAGACCGAAACAGGCTGGGGATATGGACTGACCTGTCAACAACCATGGCTAGCGTAGAAGCAATGACAGAAGCCTGACCTCCCACCTATTGCACCCCATAAAGGTCTTTGGTCCTTACTCCCAGAGGGATAAAGAACAGGGAAGGGGACAGGATGTGAAACTCTGGTGGTAGAAATTGTGTGGAACTATACTCCTCTTATCCCCCAATCTTGCCGATCATTATTAAATTACTAATTAAAAAAATGTCAATTAATTATCAGTGCTTTAAAAAACTTTAATTACTTGGGAATAGCTTAGTAATAGACAAGTAAAATCTCAACACAGAAACAATTCTCTCAACAATGCTTTAAACTCTGAATTTTGAAGTAATGTATCACTTCAAAAATGGGATGTAGGGCTGGATGGTTAGCTAACCACACAGAACAAGTGACTTAGCAAGTGTGTGGCCTGGTTCTGAGTCCCAGTACCTCATGGGACTCCACGTGCAGGGGGAAAGCCTCAGCAGTGCTGAAGCAGTACTACAGTGTCTCGCATTTTTCTGTCTCTATCCAATAAATAAAATATTTCTTTTTCAAATATCCCATGGGAATGCCTAGCACCAAAGGAAGTTCAGGCATTGTGTGAAGTCTCTCTTCCTGTCTATCTGAATGAAAAGAGTTGACCCCAGGGCAGTGAGACTGCATGTGGACAAATTGGAAGATTTACATCAGCAGAACAAATTTAACTGCAGCTATTATGACATTAAGATATCACATGCTGTCGCACCTAACTTATAGTTGCAGTCAATGTAAGACTAAACATAAAAGAAAAAAAAATATGATAAATCGTTTTTTTTTTTCTTCTAACCAGAACACTTCTTATCTCTGGACCATGGTGGTACCTAGGACTGAACCTGAAAGTTAATTTCCCATAAACACTATGGGAAGGAATCTGTTCTAAACCAAAACAATAGGAAAAAAACAAAACAAAACAAACAACTATTCTAGTACAACTGACCATCTTAGTATGTCTGGGACTCAGCGCTTCCCTGAAGTGGGACTTTCTATGTCTAAAACTAGAGGAAGTCCCTAAGAAACCAAAATTAGTCTGAGCAAGCCAAGTTTCATCCCACTGTTCTTTTCAGTCCTATTAAATAAATAAATAAATTTAAAAGATTATAATCTGTGAGAAAATAAGAAGGAAAATTAGTGTAATAAAGGATATCTACCAAGACCAAATTAAAAAAAAAACAAACTATACCCAGTCTGTCAATCTCTAAAAGTGATTATCCAACTCATGATGTTGTTATAAAACTAAAAAAAAATCTGTGGAATTGTGTGGAGTTGTACCCCTTATCCTATGGTTTTGTTAATGTCTCCTTTTGACAGTCTCTGTTCAGGCGCCATTTGCCGGTCTAGCTTCGTGGGTGGGAGACAGACCACCAGGAACTCATGGCTGAGCTGGGAAGCAGTATCTCGTTTATTAATCAGATACATCGCCTTTTATGCATCTCTTTACTGGAAGTGACAAGGGAAAGAAAATGACTAGGAGAGGGGTTGGAGCCAAAAAAGAGCGCGAACAGAACATAGAAAGCTTCCATCTAACCAGTGGGGATTAAACCAATACCCTGCAGGCAGGGCGGGATGCAGGTAAGGTAAAACAGTGATTATGTAAATAGACCACATCTTAAGTAATACAAGGGAACCTAATGTGATGATCAAAACAGAAGGTCTCATAAGCAGAATTTAGAAGCATATCAACATCCTTTTAAAAATAAATAAAAAATAAAAAATAAATAAATAAAACTAAAAAATCGGGAGTCAGTGGTAGCGCAGTGGGTTAAGCACACATGGTGCAAAGCTCGAGCATGGGGGTAAGGATCCTGGTTCGAGCTCCTGGCTCCCCACCTGCATGGGAGTGTCGCTTCACAGGCAATAAAGCAGGTCTGCAGGTGTCTATCTTTCTCTCCCCCTCTCTGTCTTCCCCTCCTCTCTCCATTTCTCTCTGTCCTATCCAACAACAACAATAATAACTACAACAATAAAACAAGGGCAATAAAAGGGAAAATAAATATTTTTAAAAGAACATTTTAATGTTTTTCTTTTTTAAAAATCAATTCAACATTGCCTTACAATATTCTAAAAATTTACAGACACACCCACCAACAAAGCCCCAGTGTAAGTATACCAGAAACCACTCTACATGGTCCCCGACTTTGCTCCCTGGTCTACTAACCTCCATAGTTTTTAGTCTAAGTCAGTTATGTTATTTTTATTGCATGTTCATTTGTTTTAAATTATATTCCACGTGTGAAATCATCTAGGAGTTATCTTTCAGGCTTAGTGTTACCTTACACTTCAATGTATCCATGTTAGAGTTTTAAGCCATTCATTCTTGCTTCTATAACACTTAATCTTGTTTTTAATCATTATTATTTAAAGGGCTAATGGTTTACTGTATAGTCACCGATACACAGGTACAATTTCATTATGCACTAGGACCCTCCTAAGTGGGATTCATAAGTGTCATCCTTCTCCAGGTTTGACCAAGACCTGGAAGCAACTCAGATGGTCCAAGACAGATGAGTAGCTAAACGTTTTTGTTAAATAATATATATATATTTCAACTTGGCTGTTAAAAAATGATAAAGACCTCCATTTCATACTATAGAAATGATCCCTGAAAGCATAGTCTTAAGATCTTCATTTCATATAAAGCTTGAAGGAATCCTGTTAAGTGAGATAAGCCAAAAAGAGAAGGATGAATATGGGATGATCTCACTGATGGACAGAAGATGAGAAATAAGAACAGGAAGGGGAAACACAAAGTAGAACTTGAACTGGGTTTGGTGTATTGGATCAAAGAGCTTTCAGGTCCCGATGTCTGGTGGTGTAGGAGGACCTAGACTTGGGGTGAAAGTATTTTGCAGAGAATTATATTACACATATATTCACAACTACATTTACTGTACACCATTAATCTCCCAATTTAAAAAATGGTGAAGTCATCTTTTTGTCATCTTGGATGGAACTTGAAGACATCATGTTAAGTGATTTTACACCATTGAGAAAGCAGTCTTTCATAAACTTTGTAAGGTAAGCTTATCTTGGGTTGATTTTTCTATAGTTATTATTTTTACCTATACATTGTACTTTCCCCTCCACTGTTCTTTTTATAGCAAATAAACCTCCCTTGTTACAGAGTTCAATGAAAATATTTTTGTATCTACTTACTTTCATGAAAAAAATTATAGCCATGCTTTGTTCCAAATATAAGAAACACCAGTGATCAAACTGAGGGTCTCATGCATTTAAGTCCCACCTGCCATGCAAGTGCCCTCCCCCCACCATCCCAGAATTCACTTTTTTTTATGAATTATTATATAACTTAACCAAAAACACAAGATAAAGTAACAAAGATACTCTTTCAACATTATAACTCAGAGGCTATTTGGTTTTCACAAGCAACAAAGTGATTTTTCTTTTTCTTAAGTATTTCTTGTCACTTACCTTCTAGTTTTGCTAGAAAATTTGATTCCGTTTTACCCTTCAGAGTTACTGAATCAGTAGCACATTCAGAACTCTTCTCATCTGACACCAGAGGCTCCTTGGGATGAATATTTTGAACAGACTACATAAAAAGAATAAAACATCATTACAATAAAGACCTATAAAAATAGTAATTCTAATTGGTCTTGATGATCCATATAATAAAGTCTCATCCATGTGAATACATTGCTAAGAAATTATTATAGTCACCACCACTGAACTCACAAACCAAGGAAAGATTGGCTAGGGAACAGAAAAGGTCATACCAGTAAATTTAGTCAATTTACTTCCAGTGGACATATTAATGGACTGTTAAAATATACTTAAGTAAAAGGGGGTTAGAAAATTTGAAGCTAGCATGAAACATCACATTTTTAAAAGCTGTGATTGCATTTTGCTGCCAAAAATAAGTCATAACTAATATTTGTTAGGTCTGACAGCAACTATTCTAAATCCAGAAGATAAGCTTTTGATATACTATGTACTATTCTCTAAGATACTTCTGACAATTAAAATTATTATTAAAAAAAATTTTTTTTATATTTATTTATTTAGTCCCTTTTGTTGCACTTGTTGTAGTTAATATTGTTGTTGTTATTGATGTCATTATTATTGGATAGGACAGAGATAAATGGAGAGAGGAGGGGAGGACAGAGAGGGGAAGAGAAAGATAGACACTGGCAGACCTGCTTTCACCGCCTGTGAAGAGACTCCCCTGAAGGTGGGGGGCCGGGGGCTTGAATGGGGATCCTTATGCCGGTCCTTGTGCTTTGCACCACGTGGGCTTAACCCACTACGCTACCGCCCGATTTCCTTCAAATTATTTTTTAAAGCACAGACCATGAAACACAAGGAATATAAAACTGAAAAGACCAACATTATAATGCCATTGGGTTTAACTCAAGTACAATCAGAAGTAGTACAGACACAAAATAGGTAGTGTAACGGGGACTAAAACTGCTATTCTGTCTTGAAAACTCAACAAAGCTGTTCACCCACCACAGGACACCAGGACTGCATACTGATGGACTCCTGTCATCACAGTTTACTCTCATTTTTGTGTCAGATGACCTACCAGATCATGATTAAATAGAACCAAAAAACAAGCTGAAGGGAATGGCTCTGCCTGTTACTCCCAAATCCAGGCCACTAATCTGCTGGGAGCACATGCATAAACAATTTGAACTTAGATATCACTTTCCACTAGAAGTGTAAATGCTATTGGACATGTCTCATAAGCCACAGACACCCCCCCCCCCCAGGAAAATCTCCATGGGTCTTTCATTAAAAGTTAAAATTGAAATACCTTTAGATTTCTCAATTCATTGGACTCATTTCCATTCGTCTTAGATCCCAGCATCATTGCATCTCGGCATTCGGATCGAGAGGTCTGTCTATCACACATAAAACAATTCAATGTTTAACAGAAATGACAGAGATCAGTAGTGGAAAAGATGCCTACATCGTTACGTAATGAGTAGCAATGAGAAAGAACGAATAAATGTGGGAAAGGAGAAGAGAATAGCAATATGTGGGTGAGCTTTCAGATCACAAATATCTTCAGGAGGGACCAGGTGGATTAATAGTACAAGCACCTAGCTCCAGCAATAATCCTGGGGACAATAAAAAAAGATTTTGGATCTTAAGACAACCAATGATCTTACTAACAATGTTTAGTCAAATTCTAAGTACAAGGAATTTAGGTATAGAAGATAACAACTTGCAAATATACTTGCAAAATCATTGTCTGCAATCCACAGGTACTCCCCCTCCTCCAATAGAAATAATGTTACAAACAGTGGTTAGAGTTGAATAGACCAGAAAAAAAAAAAAAAAAACCTCATTTAATTAAGCTAAAATAAGAGGCTCTCAAATCGCTTCTTCTATTTTTTTCTTCTTTTAATGTGAGACCATAGCACCAGCCCAGCTATTTACGATATTCTATTTGCTTTTGACTTTTGTTTTTATGCTATGCCAGGGATTGAAGTCAGAATCTCATATATGTAAAGCATTTACTCTGGGGCTGAGCCACTTCACTGGCCTAAATTTCTAATTCTTCTAAGAAAATAAACACAGTGAACGGGACGAGCAATATGTCATCTTTAACTACACCGCCAACTTCTGACGCCTTAGGGTCTAAAGCAAATGAACTAATGATAGTTGATTTTTTCCTAAAAATAGCTGGAGGTTTTGGGGAACAGGAGTACAGATACACCTATGGAGCCTTAAGGAAGGCCAGACCGTCTTGGGCTTTAAATTAAGTTTTTAAAAGCTGGCCTAAAAATGTTCCAGATGTAGCTACAAACAAAACTGATTTCCTACTGTCGCCTCTCATTCCTCTGTAGCTACTGATGCAACACAAATGGGGCTGGTCTTTAGGTTGCCATTTGAGAGTGTGGGTGGGACCCCTATTTTTAAAAACCGGTTAAAAAAAAATTAAAAAACCTTTAAAGAAACGATTCCTAGGGTGGGGTATATGTATAGCATAATGGTTATGCAGAGAGCAAGTCCCAGGTTCAATCCCCCACACCACCATAAGACAGAGCTGAGCAGTGCTCTGGTAAAAAAGAAAAGAAAAGAAAAGAAAAGAAAAGAAAAGAAAAGAAAAGAAAAGAAAAGAAAAGAAAAGAAAGGAAAGGAAAGGAAAGGAAAGGAAAGGAAAGGAAAGGAAAAGAAAAGAAAAGAAAAGAAAAGAAAAGAAAAGAAAAGAAAAGAAAAGAAAAGAAACAATTCCTTAAAAGATGGATAAACCCAGATTGTGAACAGATTTGCGAACTGGTCAAAACCATCCCTTCATGACTGACTCTCTCCAACTCATGATTTAAATCCAGCGCTATTTTTAGGAGTTCATAATTAAGCATCTCAATTTTTCTCCCTGGTAATAAAATAAATTAAATAATAATAAAAATGTCCTAGAACATCCTAGATTTTTAAGAGGCTAGGCACAAATATATATATATATATATATATATATATTTTTTTTTTTTTTTTTTTCTAAGAGGGTGAGAGAGATCAAGGAGACAGACTCAAAGGGAAGGAAAGACCTTGGCAGCTCTGTTTCACCCCCTGAACCTGAGTCCCTACAGGTAGCATAACCTGTGTACTCTACCAAGCGAGCCTCCACCTGCGCCTCTACCAATTTCTCGTCATAAACTTTTTTTTAGTTTTTTTTAACTTTATTTAGTTTTTAACTTTAGTTTTTATTTAGTTTTTTTTAACTTTATTTATTTATGCCCTTGTTTTATTGTTATAGTTATTATTGTTGTTGTTATTGATGTCGTCACTGTTAGGACAGAGAGAAATGGAGAGGGGAAGACAGAGGGGGAGAGAAAGACAGACACCTGCAGACATACTTCAGCGCCTGTGAAGCGACTCCCCTGCAGGTGGGGAGCCGGGGGCTTGAACCAGGATCCTTACATTGGTCCTTGCACTTTGCGCCACCTGCGCTTAACCCGCTGCACTACCACCCGACTCCCATAAACTTTTTTTTTTAATGACTGTGAAAACAAAATAAAATTATATGCCTCACTCGATTCTTTGTCCCTGGCAGTCTTTTGAGATTTTTTTGGTTTACTGTGAATACTAAATAAATATTTTTATCACAATTACCATCGAACAGTGAATGATCTTAAGACATTTCTGCAATCACTCATTAAGTATTAACAACAAGTTAAAATTAAAATTCATCCATACCTTTTAATGAAACTGGGTACAACTGAACCATCTGTCCTTTCACAATCCGGGCTACTCAGAAGGTTAATTGGGACTCTTCCAAATGGACATGACTAAAAATGTTTTGAAAAATTTAGTCAGCAACTAGCAAATAAACAGAGACCTCACCACTATGACTTTATTCAAAACAGACTAAAAATAACTTACCCGTTTAACTTTGCTTGCTGGTTTCAAGGGATTTAGATGACCTATCTCTGCATCTTGAGGGGGTATGTTCTCTCTAAACAAAGAAAATAACTCGCACTTTTAAAAAGATTTACTGATTTTACGAGAAATCCCCCCAAGAGTTCCTCTGTCATATGCACTGACAAGCACTGCACCCGAGGCCTCAAGCATACAAAGAATGTACTCCACCCACTGAAGCATTCCCCCCGATTCAACAAGTTTAAAGTACTATTAACACATGTATTTTACTAGCAATTATATACTCTTATTACTGCAACATAAAAAAATGCATATATAAATTTATAAATGCATGTATGATACAGAATGAGCATTCAAAAAAATGCGTTCAGTTTCCTTACCCATACAAAAACCTGGCTTTCGTAGTCTGTCCTTTGGAATCACAAATGAGGTTCCTATTCGGCACATGGCCAAGTGAATTGGGGAGTAATTCTTGGGCAGTTATTACTGTAGATGCTGTAAATATTGTAAAGCTATAATTAAAATTGTAACGACACAAAGAGATGTTCAAAGTAGTAGTTACAAAGATAAAAAAAATATTTTAGGTTAATAGATGTCTCCAAATAAGACATGAAGAGGTAAAGATAATCTCCATAAGACGTCATTATTGTTCACATCTGCATAGCATTTTTTTCCCAGAGCAAAGGCACATCACTCATGTCAAAAAATAAAAGTAAATTTCTTGCTTAAATCAAGTCATTTAATGTATTACCAATGAGTCTGAATAGACAAGAGAAAATTCCAACTGGAAGGTCTAAAGACTGTATTACTTCTAAAAGCACTAGCTCCTTTACATATAAAATTTAATCTTAGATCTTGATCATTTTACATAAGTGCTACTTTCTATATATTATCCTGAATGAAATCTCTTTTTTTTTTTTCCTGTAAAAGGACATGTAAACACAGAAAAGTATCAGCAGACATTTTTTTTTTTTTTTTTTTTTGGGTAGGACAGCGAGAAATCGAGAGGAGGGGAAAACAGAGAGGGGTAGAGAAACACAGACACTGCAGACCTGCTTCACTGCCTGTGAAGCAACCCCTCTGCACGTGGAGAGCTGGGGTTCAAACTGGGATCCTTACCCTGGTCCTTGCATTGTGCGCCATGTGCGCTTAACCTGCTGTGCCACCTCCCGACTCCCCAGACATTGCTTTTATCAGTTACCTGATAAGCTCTTCTTTTCCTCCTCTGAAAGCAACTCTCTTTTTTGAAGGTTTAAGTTTCGCATGGCAATTTCTAGCATTTCTAGTGGTACTGCTCCACATTCTACAGCTTTTGAAAGAAGTTGTTTACTTTTCTTAAGATTTCCTAAAGTAAAAAAAATAATTGTTATTTAATATTGAAGACTTCTGTCTCCAGATAAGAGTCATCATACACTCTTAGGCATATATCCTAGGACATGGAAACACTTATTCAAAGGAACATATGCACCTTTAGTTATTTCTTGAGCCTAAACATGATTCTCTGGCTATTTTCCGGCATTAGTCATTCTAGGTATAAGAGCTATTATGCAAACATTCTCTACATATACAAGTAGGTAACGTTCTTCTCAGATACTCACGTGATCAACTTTCACAACTTCTCAAATTTATGGTAGTACATATGACTTACTAGCTGGGTATGAGCTATCGTAGAAGTCATCTTTTGCTTAAATTTGGACTTGACATTTTGAGATTACCTTGTGATAGTTCAAACTGTGCAAAAGATATATGCACAAAAGCAAATTTCTTGCAGTTTGCTCTGGCCATCTGAAAGTAATCACGTGCATCATCGGGTTCTTGAATGCTGCAATAAAAGATTTGAGTTAAATTTTAAAACTGGACATAGGGCTTGCAAGATTGCTTCTCTGAGAAGGTGTCTGTTTTGCCATGAGTAAAACAAAAAAACCCCAGGTTTAAGACCAGAAGCCACAACACTAAAAAAAAAAAAAAAAAAAGCTTTAGTGCTGTGGCATTTCTCTCTTGCTATCTGAAAAAGTCAGCAAAGAAATAGTGAAGTTCCAGTGATGAACAAAAGGAGAAAAAGTAAATAAATAAATAAGTAAATACAGCTACCAAAGTTTGATAGCTTCTCATGGTATGTTCCAAAAGATATGGAACATATTTTTATTGTCTGCAAAATTAAATGCTAATACATTATTTTCAAAAAATATCCTATATCCATGGCAGACTATTTAATTTTTGTCACAATAAAAGAGTTTGTACTAGTCACTAATAATTGTAAACCAAAAAAAAAAACAACAACAAAAATTTGGTTAAAATTGTAGTTTTTTTTTCATTTTTTTAAGTATTTATTTATTCCCTTTTGTTGCCCTTGTTGTTTTATTGTTGTAGTTATTCTTATTGTCGTCACTGTTGGATAGGACTAAGAGAAATGGAAAGGAGGGGAAGACAGAGAGGGAGAGAAAGGTAAGACACCTGCAGACCTGCTTCACCCTTGTGAAGTGACTCCCCCCTGTAGGTGGGGAGTCAGGGGCTTGAACTGGGATCCTTAAAGTGGTCCTTGCACTTTGCACCATGTGCACTTATTCTGTTGCACTACCGCCTGACTCCTGTTTTTTTTTTTAATTAATTAACTTTTTAAAAAATTAATTTACTTTTTTTGGTACAGAAACAGAGAGAAATTGGAAGGGGGAGAGAAAGGGAGACAGAAAGACACCTGCAGCACTGTTTCACCAAAGGTAAAGCCCCCCCAGCAGGAACCTGAGCCCAGGTCCTAGGGCACTATAATGTGCACTCCACCAGGTGTGCCACTGCCTGACCCCAGTGCTAGCTTTCTTATAAGTCGTCTGACATATTTTTGTTTTACCTCCTTCTAATACAGTTCATATGTAATGTGGTTGGTTAAACATAGTTAAAATACAACTACTTACGCTTTTAACTCAGCAAGTCTCACTTGAATTCGAGCAAAACTCTCATTTTGGCCATATTTATCTGGAGGAAGTGTTTCAATTGCTTGACTGTAACGACCAATCAATTTATTTAAAGGGGCAGCACTTAAGGGTATGCTGTTCTTCTCTAGCTTGAGCAGCAAATTTAACCAATCCTCTGGGTTGTTTGCCATCATCATAATTTGATTAACAGTTCCTGAGTTATCTGAGTAATGGAACACAACATATCATAACGAAAGGTATAAATCAATAGCCAAGTTGCACGTTTCTTTCAAATTATAGTTTTTATATTATTAGGGGGGGAAAAAGTAATCTCCTTAATTAAAAAAGAAAAAAATCAAGGGGTTGGGGAGATAGCCTAGTGGTTATGCAAAAGACTTTTATGCCTGAGGCTCTGAGATCCTAGGTCCATAAGCCAGAGCTGAGCAGTGTTCTGGTCTTTCTCTGTGTATCTCTCTCTCTCTCTAATAAATAAATAGAAATGTTTTAAAAAGTAATTCATATAATGTAAGAAACTTACTACTGCTTATGTACCTTTCATAAGAATACTTTTCACTACAAAAAGCTATGTAATTTTAAGGAAAGAAAAAACTGAATATAACTTTCATTTATTTAATTTCTTTATTGGGGAATTAATGTTTTATATTTGACAGTAAATACAGTAGTTTGTACATGCATAACACTTTCCAGTTTTCCATATAACAATACAACTCCCACTAGGTCCTCTCTCATCCTTTTTGGACCTGTACTCTCCCCCTCACCCACCCACCCCAGAGTCTCTACTTTGGTGTAATACACAATTCCAGTTCAGGTTCTACTTGTGTTTGCTCTTCTGATCTTGATTTTCAACTTCTACCTGAGAGTGAGATCATCCCACTGAATATAACTTTTAAATAGCTTTTAAAAACCACATGCCAAATGAATTAAAGATTTTTAAATAAGGATGAATTTACCTTGTTGTGCAAATTTCACTATTATTTAAATACACACAGTGAAGTATGATGATATTATTACTGAGGATTTAGCATCAAAATGATGAGTTTCCAGGTTGTTTCAATTGAATATGATTGGCCAGCATAACAGTTTCTCTCATCCAATGGTGAGTATAACTATAACTAATCCTTATCCAGAGGTTACTCATCACATGACTCCAGAAATCTGAACTACAATAAAAAACTTAGCTCCCTGAGTTAATATTTTTCCTATTGCTAAAAAAAAAGAACTGGAAGAACTGGGTGCTCTCAGTCACTCATCATTCAATAGACATATAAGTATCTAGTATGTGTCAGATGCTACACTAAGCTCTCCCTATAAAAAAAAAAAAAGATTTGGAGCTCATATTTTTCTTTCTATCATTTTTTTTTTTAAATACCTCACTTCTTTGATTTTTTTTTTTTCTTTTTTACTAGAGCACTGGTTACCTCTGGCTTTGGTGGTGTGGGGGATTGAACCTGGGACTATGGAGCCTCAGGCCTGAGTCTGTTTGCATAACCATTATGCTATCAACCCCCACCCCCTTATTTTTTGGATAAAGACAGAGAAATCGTGAGGAATGGAGGCGGCTGAGAAGGAGCGATTTGTAGCAATGCTTCACTACCTCTGAACCTGGGTTCTTGCATATTGTAATGCGGGCTTTCAACTAGCCGTGCCACAGCCTGGTCCCTGCTCACATTCTTGTGAGGCAACAGACAAAAACATACAGGAGTAAATTCCATATAAGATCATTAGTGCTATGGAAAAATTAATGCAGAGAAAAAAGGGGGGGCATCCACCCATCCTAACAGGTCGCTTTTCTAAGTAAGTTGCCTGGGGAAGGTCTCATTGAGATGACAGGTGAACAAAGATCTGAAGGAGGTAATTAATACCTGGGGGGAAAGGTGGTAAAAGGAGAACAAGAACAGAAACACTGGAGTAAGAACTGGCCTAGCAGAGTCATCAAGTAAGCTTAACAAAGTGAACAAGGGAGACTGGGGGGGATGGACAAAAGGCTCCAGAAGTAAATACATGACTCTTCAAATAAAAAATTGAGTCTTTACATTTACATATATTTTTATTAAGATTGATGATGCCTTCTCAGCTACATTAGAAATGGAAGAAAAAAAAAAGGCATCTCTCTCGATGACAGGCAACAAGGAACAATAATGGCTAAAGTTAAGAAAACTATTTTTGGGCATAATTTAATAAATGATGTTAATTCTTTAAAAGAAAACAGAAACTTTAAGGATTAACTACTGAAAATTTACATTTATAAACACAGTGTTACCATTTCATTCATATACTTTTAAAAGTATTCCATAAAGGGAACTCAACAGACATTTGAGAAAAATGTTTATTATTAAGGAAATGCAAATCAAGACAACAAAGAGATAACACCTCACACCAGTCAAAATGTCAGGCATTAAAAAGAACAGAAATGGGAGTGGGACGGTAGTGCAGTGGGTTAAGCGCAGGTGGTGCAAAGCTCAACGACCTGCATAAGGATCCCGGTTCAAGCCCCCGGCTCCCCACCTGCAGGGAAGTCGCTTCACAGGTGGTGAAGCAGGTCTGCAGGTGTCTGTCTTTCTCTCCCCCTCTCTCTTCACCCCTCCTCTCTCCATTTCTCTCTGTCCTATCCAACAACAATGACATCAATAACAACAATAACTACAACAATAAAGCAACAAGAGCAACAAAAGGGAATAAGTAAATAAATAAATATTAAAAAAAAAAAGAACAGAAACGAAGAGTGTTGAACAGGATGGGGATGGTGACAAGGCTTCCACAGTTCGTGGGGATATTAAATTAGCTCAACCTTCATGGAAAACAGCTTGGAAAAATGGACCTACCTTATGATCCATCAACTCCTCTCCTAAGAATCCACCCAAAGAACATATTTTCATAGCTGTGTTATTTGTAATAGCCCAAATTTAGAAACACAAATGTCCAAGAGCAAGTTGTGAGTGGTTTAAGAAAGTTGTGGTATGTACACACAATGAAATACTACTCAGCTGTGAGAAATGATAAAATCATTTTTACTACATCCTTGAGAGAACTTAAAGGAATCACGTGAAGTGAATGAGAAAAGTCAGACGGAGAAGGGCAAGTACTGGATGACTTCACTCAAATGTGGAGTTTATGATACAAAGAAAAGGGAAATACAGCATGAAATGCAGACTAGCTGTGGTTTGCTGTCGCAGTGTTGAGGACTCACAGGGGCTGAGGTGCTGGAGACCCAGTGTTGGGTGTAGCACAGACGTCTATCATGGGAAAATAAGAAACTATACTCAGGTGGCAAAAAAAAAAAAAAAAAGACATATCGTTATCTGCCCACCTCCAATAAAATGATCTGAAGGGGAAAATAAAAAAGGAAACTTACCTGTGTTATCAGCAGAGACTTTATTCAAATTTAGCTCATCAGTAAGGTCTTCATTTTTAAATTTATTTTTAATATCTCTCACTTTGTTCATGATGGAATCAATTGTCAGTTCTCTGCCACTTAACTCCTCAGCCTCCATTTCTATGAATAAGAAATTGAACTAGTTCAAAAATGTTCATTTTTACTAGCATTCAAGGGGGAAAGTGTTGCAGCTTTCATTAAGACTACAGCTTAAATTAGAAGAACACATCCAAACATCTATCACTACAGTGGCATTTGTAAAACCATACGTACAAAAACAATGATGGGTCTTTGTAACTTGCCCAGCACTAGACAAATCAGAACGACTACACCATCAGAACTTCAAAGAAATCATTGCACAACACAGAAATTCAACCCCTGTAAACTTTTCCTTTTTCTTCCACATCTTCCTTTCACTTTTTTTTCCCCCAGAATCGGTTTCTCATCTTTCGTTTTGTTAGTATTAGAGGTCTACTTGAATTTTGGTCATGTCATATAGATAAAGAATCTTTTTGGTAATAAGCACTCCTTTATTCACCTGATTTATGTGAGTAAACCTGTATAGGTTGCGATGACTTTCAGAGCAGAATATATGTACATCACGGCCTTGTGCTGATAAATATACTTATCAGCAGGTCTGATTTTAGGTATGTCTAGCAGAATCACGATTTGCGACCTTCATCACATTAACACCAGCAAGCAACTGCATTTGCACTGAGCTCGCGCATGGTCAACAAAACGTCTGCGCTCTTTCTTCCTGTCAATCACTTCTTTGGGGCTCTCAAGACGCCCCTGACAATAGTGAGTTCAACGGCGAAAGGGGGCGATTAAGTGGGCAGCTGGAGAGCATCTCTTGGAGCCAAGTTCGAAATTAACTGTCAAAACACGGCTACCATCTCCCCTCCTAGGGCGAAAACATCCGCGAGGAAAGGGAGTCTTTTGGTAATCAATCTCCATTGCCCCAATTCTGCCCAGACGTCCCTCTAGGCTCTCTCTCCACTGAGATCGACATTCACCTCCAGCCTCCAAGACAAAATCTCACTCCCCCGGGTTGGATCGGCGGAAGCAACGCCCTCCCCTCCCCCTCCGGCCTTCCCTCTAGTCTTCTCGCTGGCAGAGCCCATCCCGCCTCTCCCCAACCACTCACCGCCCCGCGAGGCTGATGAGCCCAAACAGCAGCAGCCACCCTTTCTCCGTGAGCCGGCGAGACCGAACTCAAGCCCACAAAATCGACTTGAGAAGAAAAGATGGACTACAAGAAGGTGCCCTCTCCGTAAACACGTTTGAATTTCCCCGCTACAATCACCGCGGCCACTTATTGGTCGATATTAGTCATGTGAGAACGTAATCCCTGATTGGTTATTTCTGTTGATCCTGCCCCTTCTGCTCCGACCTGCGACGCCAGCTGGGGAGGGTCTTCCGCCCTTTCTGTACATACGTCCTTACACAACTTCCGCCCTTACTCTAACTTCCGCCCTTACTCTAGCTTCTTCTCGATCTGTGGCCTCTGGGTGTCTAGTAGGCCTGTAGACTGGTTTTCCTGAATTTTCCAGTTTATCCAACTCAAAATTTTGGCCTGGGAAGCTCACTTGGGCGGATCTGCTCTGTGTGAGAGAGGAGTAAAGGAGCGGGGCTATTGCGCTCAGCTTCAAGATCTTAATTAAACGGAGCTTGTGAGTCTGCGCCCCGCACCATCGTCACCCAGTTCACTCCTTGTTTCTTTCTGCGAGGCGCCAGGATGTGGCAGGAAAGAAGCATTCTCTGGGGTGTGGGGGCGAGGGTGCAGGTCCTGGAACATGATGGTAGAGGAGGACCTAGAGGGGGTTTAATTGCTATGTGGAAAACAGAAATGTTGCGCATGTACAGACCATTATATTTTACGGTCAACTAAACAATTAATCCTCCAATAAAGAAATTAAAAAAGAAACATTCAGCCATGACGCTGGCTCAGACTCAGTGCTTTTTCTCCTTGAGCTTATTCCTTTCCTCTATCCTTGAATGACTCATTACCTTCAAAGCAATGCTCTCCACCCTTTTGTCAGAATTCTGCAAATCTCACACGCTCAGCCCATGGTCTTTGCAAGGTCTGAGGCCTGAGCTCCCTTACCAGGCTCTCACCCTGTCCCCAAGCCCCCTTCGCCTGGGAGCACATCCCATTTAAGAGCTAAGGTGATCTCAAAGAGAGGGCACCTTCCTAGTAATCTACTCTGGTGGTAGGCTCTGCTGCTAAGTGATTTTGTGGCCCAAGGTAACACTTTCTCCTTATCTACAAATGTCTCTTGTTGGACCAGCATTGTGATGAGTGCACTATTGCAGGACACACACACACACTTTTTTTTTAATATGTAGGAAACTAACTGCAGTTGTGCTTGTTAACGCCAAAACTGTCCTTGAAACCCTGGCATTCCCAACTTTTGACTAGCCACCTAGCCAGCATGAAGAGTTCCTTCTTACTCATTCATATCTTTCCATGCTCGCTGCCTGCTGCATGCGTTTTTCGCTTAAAAACAAAGCAGGGGCCAGGCGGTGGCGCATCTGATTAAGCACTCACACTACAGTGCTCAAGGACCCAGGTTCAAGCCCTTGGTCCCCTGTAAGGGGAAAGGTTCACTAGTGGTGAAGCAAGGCTGTAGGTGTCTTTCTCTCCCCTTCTCTATCTCCACTTCTCTCAATTTCTCTCTGTTTCTATTCAACAATAAATAAAATAAACCAATAATATTAAAAAACAAAGCATAAGAACAAAATGACCAACAAAATGTAGCATATCTGACTAGTTACCTCATTAGTCAGTCCTTTACTTGGAATTTGTGATTTACACCAACTTTTTTTTTTGTGATTTCCACCAGCTCTTTTTTTAATTGGGAGGTTCATGGTTTATAGTAAATACAATTGTTGATATATGTGTAAAATTACTCAATTTTCTCTAAGATACTCACCCACAGGTTATGTTCTCCTCCACCATCATGCACCAGGACCTGAAGCCCCCCCCCCCCCCCTTTGTTTTGGTGCAATATACCAAACCCAGTCCAAGTTCTTTGTGTTTCTCCTTTCAGTTCCTATTTCTCAACTTCTGTCCATGGGTGAGATCATCCTATGTTCATCTTTCTCCTTCTGGTTTATTTTATTTAACATCCTTCAAGCCCCATATAAGATGAGGTAAATAAGGTGAATTCATAATTTTGGGGGGGGAGAGAGGGAAGCTTAAGTTTATTTATTTATTATTTATTATTAAGATTTTTTTTCTTTTAATTTCATATGGAATAGAGGGAATTTCACATGAGAGAGATCAGCACCACACTGATATGACTGATTTTTTTTTTTTTCATTTAGTGGCTTACTAATGATCAAGAATGTGGGATAAAAGAGTACAATTTGGGGGAGTCGGGCTGTAGCGCAGCGGGTTAAGCGCAGGTGGCGCAAAGCACAAGGACCAGCATAAGGATCCCGGTTCGAGCCCCGGCTCCCCACCTGCAGGGGAGTCACTTCACAAGCGGTGAAGCAGGTCTGCAGGTGTCTGTCTTTCTCTCCTCATCTCTGTCTTCCCCTCCTCTCCATTTCTCTCTGTCCTATCCAACAACGATGACAACAACAATAACTACAACAATAAAACAACAAGGGCAACAAAAGGGAATAAATAAAATTTAAAAAATTAAAAAAAAAAAAAAGAGTACAATTTGGGGCCAGGTGGTTGTGCACCTGACTGAACGCACATGTTACAATGCATAAGAACCTGGGTTTGAGCCCCGAGTCCTCACCTGCAGAGGGAAATTTTTGCCAGTGGTGAAGCAGGACTGCAGGTGTCTTTCTCTCCCTATCTCCTCCTTCCCTCTCAATTTCTGGCTGTCTCTATCCAATAAATAAACATAGTAAAATAACATAATAAGACATAATAAAAATTAAAAATAAAATTATTTTATTATTTTTAAAAATAAACTAAAAACATAATAAAAACTTTAAAAATAAAAAATAAGGGAGTCGGGCTGTAGTGCAGCGGGCTAAGCGCAGGTGGCGCAAAGCACAAGGACCGGCATAAGGATCCCGGTTCAAACCCCGGCTCCCCACCTACAGGGGAGTCACTTGACAGGCGGTGAAGCAGGTCTGCAGGTGTCTATCTTTCTCTCCTCCTCTCTGTCTTCCCCTCCCTCTCTCCATTTCTCTCTGTCCTATCCAACAACAACAGCAATAATAATAATAACTACAACAATAAAACAACAAGGGCAACAAAAGGGAATAAATAAATAAAATAAATATAAAAAAATAAAAATAAAATTCTGTTATTTTTTTTCACAACTTCATGTGGGGAACCAATATTTTTTTTCTTTGTAAATTTTTTTTTAAAATTTATTTATAAAAGGGAAACACTGACAAGACCATAGGATAAGAGAGGTACAACTCCACACAATTCCCACCACCAGAACTCTGTATCCCATCCCCTCCTCCCCTGATAGCTTTCCTATTCTTTATCCCTCTGGCAGTATGGAATGTTGGTATGCTTCTAAATTCTGCTTCTAAGACCTTCTGTTTTGATCATCACATTAGGTTCGGTTCGCTTGTATTACTTACGATGTGGTCTATTTACATAATCATTGTTTTACCTGGGTCCTGCCCTGCCTGCAGGGTATTGGTTTAATCCCCACTGGTTAGATGGAAGTTTTCTATGTTCTTTTTGCGCTCTTTTTTTGCTCCGCCCCCTCTCCTAGTCATTTCCTTTCCCTTGCCACTTCCCGTAAAGAGATGCATAAAAGGCGATGTATCTGATTAATAAACGAGATACTGCTTCCCAGCTGATCCATGAGTCCCTGGTTGTCTCTCTACCGCCCGTGAAGCTAGCCCAGCTCGGCATATGGCACTAGTATCTCATTTATTAATCAGAAGCAGAATTTAGAAGCATACCAACAATGGACCCAGGATCATTATTGGGTGCAGAAGGTTGAAGGTCTGGCTTCTGTAAATGCTTCCCTGCTGAACATGGGTGTTGGCAGGTCGATCCATACTCCCAGCCTATCTCTGTCTTTCCCTAGTGTGGTGGGCTCTGGGGAAGTGGGGCTTAAAGACACACTGATGGGGTCAGCTGCCCAGGGAAGTCTGGTTGGCATCATGTTAGCATCTGGTACCTGGTGGCTGAAAAAAGAGTTAACATATAGAGCCAAACAAATTGTTGACTAATCATGAACCTAAAGGCTGGGATAGTGCAGATGAAGAGTTGGGGTCTCCAGTTTGAAGATAACTAGTAGGCCTATTTTAGTTATATTCTATAGGGCCCATGACTATCCTAGTTTTTTCCTGAACCTGACATCTAATATGCAGGTGGACCTAAGTTATTGTCTGGGGAGATGATGTCATGGCTGGAGAAAGGACCAGAAAGCTGAATCAGGGAAGAGAATAGCTCCCAAATATAGGAAAGGTGTATAAATAGTGTTGACTGTAGAACCCATTGATTTGATCTGGGGCCCATATTCAGCTTAGGAGCCTATGTAAGCTCTGCATCCCTGTAGGTCTGAGCTCGCATTCTGCGGTCACGAGTAGGAACATTCCAAGCTGCCCCAATTTCAGGATCCATCTTCCTCAGGTGGAAGATAGAGTATGTTATCCAGCCTCTCTTTGGAGGATGGAACATTCTCTACTGTTGTTGATCCACATTGAGGGCAAGGTCCTATGGGGGCCCACAAAGGGGTCTATTGTATTGTTCCTGATGAAGATGACCAGTGACAACAGAGAAAAGAAATGGATCTATTCGAGGTCTAGGCCCATTATGTCTGTTTGGGAAAAAATAAATATAATTATGTTATTATTATTTTTTATCAGAGTATACATCAGCTCTGGTTTATTGCTGGTGCCAAGAACTGAACCTGGGGCCTTGGAGCCTCAGGCATCAAAGTCTTTTGCATAAACATTAGAATTAGACTCTCTCCCTGTTCACCACACAGTTTCTTTTTCTTTCTTTCTTTCTTTTTTTCTTTCTTTCTTTCTTTCTTTTTTCCTCCAGTGTTATTGCTGGGGCTCGGTGCCTGCACTATGAATCCACTGTTCTTGGAGGCCATTTTTTCCCCTTTTGTTGCCCTTGTTGTAATTATCATTGTTGTTGTTATTGCTGTTGTTGTTGGATAGGACAGTGAGAAATCAAGAGAGGAGGGGAAGATAGAGAGGGGGAGAGAAAGACACCTGCAGATCTGTTCACCATTTGTGACATGACCCCCTGCCTAGCAGGTAATAATATAATAAATTATTTTATTTAGCTATTTCTTAAAAATAACAAAATAAAAAACATAATAAAAAACTTTAAAAAAAAAAAGAGGGTACAATTCCCACCACCAGAGTTCCATATCCCCTCCCCTCCATTGGAAGTTCCCTATTCTTTATCCCTCTGGGAATATGGACCAAAAATCTTTATGGGGAACAGAAGGTGGAAGTTCTGGATTCTGTGATTGCTTCTCCACTAGACAGGTTGATCCATACCCAGAGCCTGTTTCTATCTTTCCCTAGTGGGACAGGGCTCTGGGGAGGCAGAGTTCCAGGACACATTGGTGAAGTCTGCCCAGGGAAGTCAGATTGACATCATGGTAGCATCTGCAACTTGGTGGCTGAAAAGCATTAAAATATAAAGCAGAACAAATTGTTTAATAATCAGGAACATAGAAGTAAGAGTAAGGCAGATGCAGTTCGGAGTCTTCATGTTGGAAGGAGCTAGGAAGTATTTATATACTTTTCCCATATTTGGGAGCTTCTCTCTGCCTGTCCTCAACTCTGGACCATTTTCCCAGTCAATATTCCTAGCCTGCCTGCATGGTAGCTGTTGGGCTCAGTCAAAAATTAGTAAAGTTATAGGCCCCTTGCAATATACCTAAAGTATAATTCCTCATGCATAGTAGTTGACTAGTGTACCTCTGTGTATATAGATCACAACTTTATTATCCACTCATCTGTTGTTGAACAACTAGCTTGCTTCCAAGTTTAGGCTAATGTAAATCTTATTGCTATGAAATTTTCAATAGCCAAAAGATATGTACCACATAGCTATACACAGATCTCTCTTAGATAAGCATGTTTGACTCCTTAGTACATATTCCTGGGAGAGGAATTGCTGGGACATAGAGTAGATCTATTTCTAGCCTTTTGAAAATCCTCCAGATTTTTCTTGTTGACCCTTGGGGGCCTGATTTCTTTTCTTTTTCTTTTCTTTTCGTTTTCCTCCATGGTTATCGCTGGAGCTTGGTGCCTTACTCTTTGTATGATGTGTGATTAATCTGGTGCACCACCACCTGGCCCCTGGGGCCTGATTTCAAAACTTGTATTCTTCTGAATGTACTGTTCCAGAATTACTTCACCGCAACATTCTTTCTGTGCACTCCTTCTTTTGGTGAAATACTCTAGACTTATGTTTTCAAAAAACACCTGTATGTTAATGACTCTTAAATTCAAATTTCCAACTGAGCTCTCATCCTAAAATTCCAGACTCATCCATAATTGCCGGCTTAACATTTTTTTCAAAAGATTTTTTTATTTGTAGTTGGTAGTGGTTCACAAGATTGCAAGATTACAGGGTATAATTCTATACCACAACCAAAGATCTTTATTGGAAGTAGAAGGTAGAAGGTCTGGCTTCTGCAATTGCTTCTTCTCTGGACATGGGTACTGACCGCTCCATCCATACCCCTAGCCTGTTTCTATCTTTCCCTAGTGGGGCAGGGATCTGGGGAGAAATTTCTGTGCCCATCTCCCCAACAATAACCAACATAGAGATATTTTATTAGCTTTTTTCTTTTCTTTTTTTTTGAAAGTTCATGTGTACCAGTCCTCTAGATTTCACACAAATTAAACTATCTGATAGTTATCTTTCATCTCTTTACTTAACTTCACTAAGCACAATCACCTCTAGGTCTATCCATTTTGTCCCATAGGGCTCAATGTCTTTTTTAAAAATTATTATTGCTGAGTAGCATTCCATGAAATATATATCCCATAATTCTTTTATACAGTCATCTGTCAGTGGGCATTTAGGCTGTGTCTACTCTTTGATTATTGCAAATAATACAGCTATAAACATAGGGGTGCATTTGTTCCTTGGAATTCTTGTTTGCATGTCCTTTGAATAAATGCCTAAGAGTGCCATTGCTGGATCATAAAGTTCATTTTCATTTGTTTAAGGAATCTTCATACAATCCCACCAACAGTGTAACAGAGTCCTTTTTTCTCTGCAACCTCCAATAATACCTGTCACTTCCTGCTTGCCATTTCCACCTGAATGTCTGATAGACGTCTTAAATTTGTAGTGTGCAAAACATAACCATTGACTTCTCTGTACCCCACTCCTGCTTCATCAAAAACCTTTTCTGTAAAAAGGCAGTTTTACTATTCTACTTTGAAACATTCACAAACTTTGATGCCATCCCTAACCTCACATCTAATCTATGAGCAGAATGATAATTTCTACAAAAACCCCACTATTCCTCCCTGCCTCTGCTCCTACCACCCTACTCCCAGGAAACCTCCTTACTTACCTAACTTACTGAAGTAATCTCCTACTGAACTTCTGAATTCTGCCCTTGTCTCACCTTGTTTAAACTTCATCATAGGAGGGTAACTGAGATAAGATCTTGTTACTTCTTTGCTCAAAACTCTGCAGAGTTCTTTTGTCTCACTCAGAATAAAAGCCAAAAACCCCTGCAGTGATCTAGAACACCATTCAGTATTCAGTAAGGTAGCCATTAGCCACATACTATAATTGAGTGTTGTTTTCGCCGGGCTGGCTTCACGGTCGGGTAACAGACGACCAGGGACTCATGGTTGAGCTGTACGCAGTATCTCTTTATTCATGCAGGACGCAGTGCAATCTATACCAAGCTAAACTAAGCTAAACTAAAAACTACAATCTTGTCCTTATAAATATACTAGCCCAGTAGGGTGGGAACAGGATGCAACGCAGAGAGGGTGGAGAGAGAAGTGACTGGTGAAAATCAGGGTATGACAAGGAGAGGGGGCGGAGCAGGCGAGAATTCTATCACTGAACTACCAATGCCCCGGAGGGAGGGTGGTGCTTGTTAACAGAGGTTATGTAAATAGAATACAGTGTTATGTAAATAGCAGGGGGGATTAAACCAAATGAAACAGAAGGGGTTTTTAAAAGCATACCAACAGTTGAGCACTTGTAAAGTGATTAGTGCAATTGAGAAAACAAATTGCTGTGGTCTGGGGAGTGGTGCAGTAAATAAAATGTTGGACTCTCAAACATGAGGTCCTGAGTTCAATCCCTAGCAGCACATATACAAGAGTAAGGCCTGGTTCTTTCTCTCTCTCCTCCTAGCTTTCTCAATATATGAATGAATTCGTTAAAAAGAAGAGAGAAAATGAATTTTATTATTATTTATTATTATTATTTTAGTTATATAAGAAAGAATAAGACCAGAGCACCACTGTCATATGTAGTACGTAGTACTGATGTTGAGCGTGGCCTCATGTGTGAAAGTTATGCTCTCTATTGCTTTGTAATTTCTTCATCATGGAGAATAGTTTTCAAATGGACAATTTTTTTTTCCCTCCAGGGTTATTGCTGGGCTCGATGCCTGAACCATGAATCCACCGCTCCTGGAGGCCATTCCCCGCCCCCCCTTTGTTGCCCTTGTTGTAGCTTCGTTGTGGTTATTATTATTGCCATTGTTGATGTTGTTCGTTGTTGGATAGGGCAGAGAGAAATGGAGAGAGGTGAGGGGGAGAGAAAGATAGACACCTGCCTGCAGACCTGCTTCACCACCTGTGAAGCGACTCCCCTGCAGGTGGGGGGGGGGGGCTCGAACTGGTATCCTCACGCTGGTCCCTGCACTTTGCGCCACATGCGCTTAACCCACTGCACTACCGCCCAACCCCCTCAAACGGACAATTTTAAGAAGAAATATGGTTGAAATTCTTGTCAGGTGAGACTATGAAGAAAAACATTTAAATTTCACTCAAATTCTCTGACCCAAGTTTTAATGTTCACCTTGTTTTCAGACTTTGCTTTAGGGGAAAAACACTGGGTAATATATTCGAGGTATTAAATAGAATATTAAAGTTTATTCTGTAATCCCAAAAGTAGCATTGAAAATTATTACTGGGGCTGGACAGTGGCGCACCTGGTTGAATGCACATGTTGCAGTGCTCAAGGACCTGGGTTTGAGCCCCTGATCCCCACATGCATAGGGAAAGCTTTGCCAGTGGTGAAGCAGGGCTGCAAGTGTCTCTCTGTCTCTCGACTTCTCTATCACCCTCTTTCCTCTCAATTTCTGGCTGTCTCTATCCAATAAGTAAATAAATATTAAAAAGAAGACTAAAAAAAGGAAATTATTGCTAAGCAGGAGCTATGACAGAAAAATAAATGTGGACTTTCTCTGGCAAAGAAAGTGATAAAGATTCGTTGTTTTGGGCAGGCATAAGATGTGAGATGAGTCTGCAGCTCTGTGGGCCATTATTCTTAAAGAATACTGCTCAATATTTCCAAACTTTTTACTAACCTTTCTTTCTTTCTTTTTTTTAAATATCTATTCCCTTTTGTTGCCTTGTTGTTTTATATTGTTGTAGTTATTATTGTTGTCGTCGTTGGATAGAACAGAGAGAAATGTAGAGAGGAAGGGACGACAGAGGGGGAGAGAAAGACACCTGCAGAACTGCTTCACCACTTGTGAAGCGACCCCCCCATCAGGTGGGGAGCACAGTCTCGAACCGGGATCTTTATGCTGGTCCTTGCGCTTTGCACCAACTGCGCTTAACCTGCTGCACTACAGCCCGACTCCCTTTATTAGCATTTCTTATTAAGTCCAGAATTTAGTCTTAGATGTCCAATATAAGAGTACCTTTTTTTGGGATTCGGGCGGTGGCACAGCGGGTTAAGCGCACCTGGAGCAAAGCGCAAGGACCAGCGTGGAAGGATGCCAGTTGGAGGGGAGTCGCTTCACAGGTGGTGAAGCAGGTCTGTAGGTGTCTTTCTCTCTCCCTCTCTGTCTTCCCTTCCTCTCTCCATTTCTCTCTCTCTGTTTAAAAATATTTATTTATTTATTCCCTTTTGTTGCCCTTGTTGTTTTATTGTTGCAGTTATTATTGATGTCGTTGTTGGATAGGACAGAGAGAAATCGAGAGGAGGGGAAGACAGGGGGAGAGAGACAGGCACCTGCAGACCAGCTTCACTGCCTGTGAAGGGACGCCCCTACAGGTGGGGAGCTGGAGGCTTGAACCCGGATCCTTACGCCAGTCTCCATTTCTCTTTGCCCTAACAACGACGACATCAATAACAACAACAACAACTACAACAACAATAAAAAGACAACAAGGGAAACAAAAGGGAAAATAAATAATTTAAAAATTTTGAAAAAGAACACCTATCTTATTAAGTCCAGAATTTAGTCTCAGATGTCCAATGTAAGAATGTAGTATTGTTATGTGGAAAACTGGGAAATGTTATGCATGTATAAACTATTGTATTTATTGTCGACTGTAAAACATTAATCCACCAATAAAACTAAATTAAAAATAGGAATGTAGTATTAAATATAAAAATAAAAAGTAGTGGTCTGCTACGTAGTGTAGTGTATAAAGCATTGGACTCTCAAGCATGAGGTCCTGAGTTCAATCCCTAGCAGTACATGTACCAGAGTGATGTTTGGTTCTTTCTCTCTCTCTCTTATCTTTCTCATGAATAAATAAATAAATAATTTTTTAAAAGAAATAAAAATAAAATTTTCAAAAAAATTGAGGAAAACTTCCATTTGATTTCTAGGGAGAGACTACAGAATCCTCTCCTAAGCCTTATTCTAAGTTACACATTTTATATGTGACAAACGTAGAAGTGACATTTATCAATTTTGCAGATGTTAATTAAAACACGAAAGAAAACCATTAAAAGTAGAAAAAATTAACAACATGAAATCTGTGGGGAATAAATATAAAATTGCACATTTGGGTTTATGAAACTAAAAAACTCAAATGCACAATTAGAGTTCAGTCATGATCCAGATTTATTCTCTGTGAACAACAAAACTGCATTAAAAGTAAAATTAGTAGGGAGTCTGGCGGTAGCACAGTGGGTTAAGCGCAGGTGGTGCAAAGCGCCAAGGACCAGCAGAAGGATCCCGGTTCAAGCCCCCGGGTCCCCACCTGCAGGGGAGTCACTTCATAAGCCGTGAAGCAGGTCCGCAGGTGTTTTTCTCTCCCCCTCTCTGTCTTCCCCTCCCCTCTCCATTTCTCTCTGTCCTATCCAACATCAATAACAACAACAATAAAACAACAAAGGCAACAAATACGGAATAAATAAATATTAAAAAATAAAAAAGAAACTGAACTCATTTATAAAATAAAATTAGTAGATTAAGCATTAGATACGAGACAACACAGGACCATGTTCCTTGAGAGCAGAGAAACAAATAAATGAGCCCTGAGTTTGTCCTTAGGTTCCTTCCTGAAGAGAGTCTCCAGGATACATTATAAAAATGAGGGGTGGGATGGGGGAGGCCAGCATTGTCTAACATTTCCCCTAGTAGAGAAGAGAGAGTTCAGAGTTTGGGAAATCCAATTCAGCTATTGTTCACTGGACAGAGAAAAAAGAACTGTAGTGATTTCTAGAGAAGTCCTTGAGACTTTAGTTGAGTAACCTTAGAAACATGTCTCTGAGAAAAGTACATCAAGGTCAGAGAGAATCACAGCTGCAACAGTCAATTTTACATGTGTGCAAAATTCAAAGGACCCTCAGAAATAACGGAGGAATGTGAATGTTTCTTTTAAAAAACTCACTGCAAAGAAAGAAAGATGTTGGTATGCATAAACAAACAGGAAAGAGCGAAGTCACAAACAGGTGTGGCAGACCACTCTATCTCCAAAATAGATTCTTAGCATGTTTTAAAGATTTGAGGGTTCCGGGGCCAAATAGCGGTGCACTTGGTTAAGCTCACATGTTACAGTGCAGTAGGACACAGGTTCAAGTTCCTGGTCTCCACCTGCAGGGGGAAAGTTTCATGAGTGGTGAAGCAGTGCTGTAGGCTTTTGTCTCTCTATCCCCACCTCCCCTCTTAATTTCTCTCTGTTTCTATCCAATAATAAATATACAAAAAAAAAAAAAGAGAGAGACTTGAGAATTCCTGATGTTCATCATTTTTGTTAACCCATTTGTGTTAATTTTACATTCATCCCACTTACACACTTAAATATGTATGTATATGCCTATGTATGGTTACATAACTTTAAAAAGTGTATTAGTGCATTATAAGATTATAAGAACATTGGTGATAGGTGTAGTATGGAATGATACCCTGTATTCTTATAATGTAATTACATAGCTTTTATGTGTATGTATACATACTGTTACAATAATGGGTAGGGGGGGAGATAACTTAGTTATGCAGAGACTCTCAGGCCTGAGGCTCCAAAGTCCCAGGTTCAATCCTCTGCACCACCATAAACTAGAGCTGAGCAGAGCTTTCGTCAAACAAACAAATACGTATTGTTCCAACAACATCAGCCATTATGTGTATATGAACATACTATATGGCAGTAGTATGCACTAAATGTTTGTGCCGCCTGCACATATATATATGGAAATCTAGGTGCCAGTGTGATATCTCCTTAAAAGGTATCAGAGGTACCTCTCTTTCCTTCCTCACCTGCACACAGAGAAAAGGTGATTTGCAGACACACTGAGATAGTGCTGTCTACAAGGTAAGAGTGGCTTTATCAGAAAGAAATCTTTTAACATATTGGTCTTAGATTTACAGCTCCGACAGCTGTAGGAAGATAAATCTTTACTATTTAGTCACCTAGGTACTGGCATTTTATATGACTGTTCAAGATGTCTAACTCCTGTTTCACTACTATGAGAAGCAGGGTTCCTTTTTTTGATGTAATATATATGTAAAGTTGTGGAATTGCATTTGAAATTGGATAACAGGTCAACCACTATGAAGTTCCCTGTTTATATCAGCTGTCTTCTTCCTGCCCACCCTTAGTTTTTAAAAATTAATTAATTAACTTATGTGTATATGTATGTATTTATTTTACCAGGGCTCTGCTCACCTCTGGCTTATGGTGGTGGGAGGTTTTGAACCTGCAACTTTGGAGCCTTAGGCATGGGAGACCCTTTGCATAACCATTATGTTGTCTCTCCATGTCTAGTTGTTTTTTTTTTTTTTTTTTTAACATTTAATGTATCTTTTTTTTTTTTTTTTTTTTTGCCTCCAGGGTTATTCCTGGGGCTTGGTGACTGCACTCAAATCCACTACTCCTGGAGGCTATTTTTCCCTTTTTGTTGCCCTTGTTGTTTATTGTTGTTGTTGTTATTGTTGTTACTGTCATTGTTGTTGGATAGGACAGAGAGAAATGGAGAAAGGAGGGAAGACAGAGAAGGGGAGAGAGAGATAGACACTTGCAGACCTGCTTCACCACTTGTGAAGCAACTCCCCTTCAGGTGGGGATCCAGGAGCTCAGACTGGGATCCTTGAGCTGGTCCTTGCGCTTTGCGCCATGTGTGTTTAACCTGCTGTGCTACCACCCAGCCCCGCTTGTTTTTTAAGGTTTCCTCATCACTAGTTTTGAGCATTTTAGCTATGTATCTATATATGATGCTCTGTGCACTTTGTGTTATTTATTTATTTTTTGCTATTTAATTTTTGTATGGCTTTTATTTGCATTCTTGTGCTTGAGATTTACTGAACATCCTGAAAACATTAACTTACGGTTTTCACCATTGAGAGATTTTTTTTTTCTACTTTTATTTCCTCGAAACATATTCTTCAGTTTGAAATAGTACAAATAGGTCCACTCCCCACTGCTGTGACAAAAATAAAAACAAGCAAAAAATGAGAACTATGCACCCTAGCCTTCTGCAAAGAGAAAATAACCTTGGTTGTACTTGTGCAGTATGAGATCAGAGTATCTTTGTTACTCAAATCAATCTGCACCTTCCTGGTCATGGTATTGCTAGTGCTATGGGGAAGACTGGAAATGTGAAACCTACATTTTCCAACACTAGTGACTTTCCTTCCCATTCTCTTCCTACCAGAGGAAGAGGTGGGCAGAGCTAAGTATTCAGGAGCATATTTCCCCAGCTCCCCTCTTCCTGCCACAGAAGCTTTACTTTTTACTAAGACCACCATTGGGAAGAAGGTGGGGATCGGAATCTCCTAGGCTCTCTCTTTCTCTCTCTTTTTTTCAGACTCATATATCAATTGTTGGGGTTAACTTTTATCAACATCTCTAATGTTCCCTTTCTTCATGGTTTTACCAAATCAGTCCACAACCACTTGGTTTAGGGTTCAATTTCATATGTTCCCTCTTTCCCTCTGAAAATTACATCAGGCCACTTTAAATTGTCCTGCGTACTGATGCTCTGTTAAGTGTTTGCTTGTCCTTTTTAAAGTATATTTATAATTAATTAATTTATGTTAGAAACAGAGACAAAGTGAGAGGGAAGTGGGACATAGAATGGGAGAGAGATAGAGAGATACCTGCAGCACTGTTTTACCACTCCTGAAGCTTCCACTCTGCAGGTGGGACCAAGTACTTGAGCCAGGGTCTTTACACACTGAAATGTGTGCATTCAACCAGGCATACTATCACCCAGGTCTATTTATTTATTTATTTATGTATCATTTTTACTTCTATCTTTGAATATACATATCATTTGTTCTTCCCCTTATTCTCATCTGTTACTCTTATCCAGTGTTGTTGGGCTTGCGTCACAGGGGGAGAGAGATGACCCAGGATCCAAGCTCGTGGTGGTAGCAATACAAATCTTTATTCATTCGGGAGCCCAAGAGTCGAGCGTGAATGCAGCAGGTTAAGCCATGTGGAGCCAATACCGCAGTGGCTGGCTTCTGAGTCCTGGTCTCCACGCCTGACCTTCTCTAGGTCGGGATGCAGAAGAGAGAGAAACCAGAGACAGAAGTGGCTTTATAGGATAAAACTGGAAGTGGCAAGTTGGAAATGGAAATGGCTAGGAAAGGTGGGGGGAGAAAGGAAAAAGGCATGCTTGGAAGGTAGAACTTCCTTAGCAACTGTTGTGATGGCTTTAACTGGTGGGATTAATGTCATCCTGCAGGCAGGGTGGGTCTTGAGGCAGAAAGAAGATAGATCAATGGGATGGGTGGGGATCTTTCAGGCAATACAATGATTATGTAAATAGGTCATACTATCAGCAATGCAGGATGGAGGAGGGGGGCTGGCTTAATGCCCAACACAATATATTTTGTTTTCACAGAAATTTTATTTTTCACTCTAGGTATTTGTTTTTAGTCTCCTCAAGTATTTTATATCTCTTCTTAGCATTTTCATATTTCAACTTCTTTTTTTAATATAATTTTTAAAATTTATTTTATTTATTCCCTTTTGTTGCACGTGTTGTTTTATTGTTGTAGTTATTGTTGTCGTTGTTGTTGGATAGGACAGAGAGAAATAGAGAGAGGAGGGGAAGACAGGGGGAGAGAAAGATAGACACCTGCAGACCTGCTTCACCGCTTGTGAAGCTACTCCCCTGCAGGTGGGGAGCCAGGGCTCAAACCGGGATGCTTACACCGGTCCATGTGCTTTGCCCCACCTGCACTTAATCTGCTACACTACAGCCTGACTCCCCATATTTCAACTTCTATAACTGATAGAATACAATTATAGTTACAGTTTTTGTGTCTTATCTACTGATTCTGTTATCTGCGATATTTCTGAGTTTGTTCAATGTTTTTGTTTTAGATTCCTTTGGAGTTACACCTTAAGGTGTATATATTGATTCAAAAGTGTATATAACTTAATCTTCAATATTCCAGCCTGTAGGTTCAAGATTAGTTAATTTGTTTGGCTTTATATATTAACTCTTTTTTCAGCCACCAGGTATACAGATGATACTGTTGGTATGCTTGTGAAACCTTCTGTTTTTATCATCACATTGGGTTCGCTTGTGTTGCTTGCAATGTATTCTGTTTGCATGTCCACTGTTGGCTGGGCACCCCCCTGCCTCCGGGACATTGGTTTGGTCCCCCCATTTGGTTTAGTCCTCGCTGGTTTGCATTTTCCTTCTCCCCGCCCCCTATCATACTTACTTCCGCTGGAAGAGAGAGCTGCAGGACAGAATTGTGTTGTGATTAGAAGAGATTAGTTTTTTGAACTACATCCCTGCTGGTGAATAAAGATTGAATTTCAGCATTCTCAGCTCAGCCATGAGTCCCCGGTCTTCTCTGTCTCCCGCCGGCAAAGCTAATCTGGCATGCCAAAGAGACTTCCCTGGGCAGGGGACCTCACCAATGTATCTTGGAGCCCCACTTACGCAAGCTCTGCCCCACTAGGGAAAGAAAGAGACAGGCTGGGAGTATGGATCAACCTGCCAATGCCCATGTTTAGCAGGGAATCAATTATAGAAGCCAGACCTTCCACCTTCTGCACCCCTAATGACCCTGGATCCATACTCCCACGGGGTTAAAGAATAGGAAAACTATAAGGGGAGGAGGGGATGGGATATGGAGCTCTGGTGGTGGGAATTGTACTCCTCTTATCCTATGGTTTTTGTCAGTGTTTCCATTTTATAAATAAAATTTAAAAAAAGAAAGTTTAGTTTTTATGCTTTGTTACTCTGTTTAAAGAGTAAAGAATAAAAATGAATGTTGCTATTGTATGGGTGTAGGCCTATTTTTTTTTTTCCTCCTGCAGGGTTATTGCTGGGCTCGGTGCCTGCACCATGAATCCACCGCTCCTGGAGGCCATTTTTCCCCCTTTTGTTGCCCTTGTTGTAGCTTCGTTGTGGTTATTATTATTGCCCTTGTTGACGCAATTTGTTGTTGGATAGGACAGAGAGAAATGGAGAGAGGAGGGGAAGACAGAGAGGGAGAGAGAAAGATAGACACCTGCAGACCTGCTTCACCACCTGTGAAGGGGCTCCTCTGCAAGTGGGGAGCCCGGGGCTTGAACCGGGATCCTCACGCTGGTCCTTGAGCTTTGGGTCACGTGCTCTTACTGTGCTACCACCCGACTCCCTAGACCTAACTATTCTAAGGTCATCAGTCTAGCAATGCCCACCTGTTCACATCTAGAGTTAACAATTAACTCACTCTAGTACCTTGCTTAGTTTGTGAAGGTGTATATTAAAAGCCATAACATAGAAATAGCAGAATCTAGCCCCCTTTGATAGTTCTGCTGGCAGAGCGGAGGACTATAGGAATAGCAGAATCTCATTTCACAAATTCAAAAGTGTATGAGCACTTTATCTGTTTTTAATTTATAAGTGACTTGAAATTCAACTCATGCCCCACTGTTAGAGACCAGGTGGGAAATGCAGTTATGGTCGGAGACACAAGCCCTGTACCCTGTATATCACAAACAACTCTGGATCACCTCCCCGCCACACCCCTATCATCAGTCATTTGCACACAGCAATTACTGCTAAGGCCTTGGGGACATTTCTAGGGATCTTCTGCTTTGATCCACACTCAGAGCCCTAGACTCATTAATTAATAAGACTGCCAACATCTGTGCTGAAAGTATGGCCTTCTGAGTGCCCTCTCTGGAAAGAAAGAACGAGCTCCCTAGTGTAGCTTACAACCACTCGCCTCTGAGGTAAGGAAGTAAGGGATTGATCACTTGTTTGGAGTCAATGATTCCCAAAAAGTTACCAACATGAATTCCTACAGAACATTATAGCTAAAATACTCACAATTAACTGTGTGGTGCATATTTGTGGTTGTAAACAATAGTCTGAAATTATAGAGTAATATCTGTAAGTTAAACACAAGGAAGGCATGGAATGGTTGGTATTCTCTCCCTTTGTGTAAGTATGTGTCCTTTTAAAGTGATGTAATTATGTCATTTCTGAAGAGGCTGAATTAACTTGATATCTGAATACACAAAAGGGCTGGAGACTTTGCCTCTGTTAATTAAGAAAAAAACAGAAAACAAACCTTAAAAGGAGGGGAGGTGGCACACCTAGGTGAGTGCACATGATATAATCTTACAATGTATAAAGCTTTATGAGTGGTGAAGTAGGTGTCTTTCTGTCTCTCTCCCTCACTGTATCCCCTCTTCCTCTCGATTTTTGGCTGTCTCTATCAACCAAATAAAGATAAACATTTAAAAAAAACTGCTAAAAAAGGAAAAATAAATACATTATCCTAATATTGGGGGCTTGAGGTTTCTTCTTTACAACTAAATGCACATCTTTCAGTGACTTTTTATTTTTGACAGAGGGTGAGACAGGGAGAGTTTGAAAGGGACAAAGAGAGGGAGATACAGGATAGAAAGCTTCCTCCCCTGCAGGTGGGGTTTTTCTTATTGTTCTCTATTATGTCAAATTACCTTAAGTCACATATTCACTCTGCAAGGCACTCACCTGGGGGTAAGGATAAAGGTATGCACTCACGGGAACTTGCACAATTACATTTGCAGAGTGATCTGATTAGAAAGCCCTTGTGCCATGGACATCTAGGATAGTTACAGGGCACCTGTTATAGTCTCACTCCCTGCCTTACCTGATAGGGCAAGGCTGTGGAAAATGTCTAGCAACTTTTACAGTCCTAATGAAAACACACAGACACACACACACCATCAGGAACAAAAGAAAAAAAGGAGGGGACAACAAAGCTCTTTTTTCTATGGAAATGGATAAGATGGGGAGTCGGGTGGTAGTGCAGCAGATTAAGTGCAGGTGGCACAAAGGACCGGTTTAAGTATCCCAGTTCGAGTCCCCAGCTCCCCACCTGCAGGGGAGTCGCTTCACAGGCAGTGAAGCAGGTCTGCAGGTGTCTATCTTTCTCTCCTCCTCTCTGTCTTCCCCTCCTCTCTCCACTTCTCTCTGTCCTAACAACAACAACATCAATAACAACAACAATAATAACTATAAGAACAATAAAAAACAAAGGCAAAAAAGGGAAAAAATATATATATTTATAAAGAATATGGATAAGATGAGAAAGCTAAGAGAACTTTCTCCATGTACGACATAATAAAGGAAACTGGCCATTAATTTGCAGAGTTGCGTCAAACTTCTCCATGATTGGTATAATTCACAGTATATCCTTACTTGATGGATGCATTTTGTAATAATCCCTTTTCTTGTATCTAGAAATTTATTTAAAAAACAGCTCAAGTTTTATTTGGTTTCTCTGAGAAACCTTGACCCTAAGCCATAGTTTACCTGACAAATGGCCAAGTGTACCATTTGAAGGACCTTACTACCCCTTGACCCAGTTTCTACCAAAAGTTGGCACCACAATATTAGTATTGCATATATCATAAATGTTTTGAATTTGCTCTAAGCCTGTCTTAGCCATTTTCAACTAGGCTATTTAATTCTGTAAAGTACAAAAGTAGGAAGATATATGTAAGAACACTGTTAATTATTTCAACCTCACTATTTTCTACAGTCATCCTTTTTAATAAGTGTAAGTATAAATACACAAATAAGTCAGGCTGGAGAGTCTACTGTAGTAACACAATTTTCATGAGGACCATACAAGTGCTGTTCAGTATGATATACCTCTTAGTCTCTTTTGACAACATCAGCATTATCATCACCCCTGGATAATCTTTGGAAGAAACACTGTATCTCTTGTTGGCCAAGAGATATAACAAAAAACAATTGTCAACTAAAAGACAATTATTGTCTCTATGACAACCTTTATTAGAAAAACAATCTCTATTTGGAAGAAACACTGTATATCTTGTTGGCCAAGAGATATAACAAAAAGCATTTGTCAACTAAAGGACAATAATTTTCTTTATTAGAATCACCAAACGAGTAAATGCAGTAAAACTCAGGGTTATCTTAGACCCCACTAAAATCGTAGGTGTATTTCCTCTCTAACTTGAAGCCAGACCCCATAAACATCATACTGGTTTGGATACAACAAGTGATGCTCAATGCTTTAACAACTGGGAGAAAGCCTAAGCTTATCAGGTAAAGAAGGGAAAGGGCAAGAGTCTGGTTCACTAATAATGTCCTTCTTGGCCACTGCCAGGCCACCTGGGGCCCCAGTCAGGGAATCCTTGGACTCCCCTATAGATTCAGTGGTACCACGCCTCTAACAACCCTCTCTCTCCACTATCATCAGGAACATCATTATAAGCCCTTCTGTGGGCTTCTTCAGGACCATACCCTCACTATGAACTACCAATGGTAAGAACTGCCCCACTCTCCAAAGGGGAGGCTGGGTTAAATTACTATGCCACTCAAGGAAGAGTGGTCCTGAAATGAGTGCAGCTAGAATGTTCCCATCTGCGACCATGGACTGTGAGTTAAGACTAAAAGAGACTTTGAGGTTACTTATGTAGGCTCCTGTGCTAAATATGAAAAAATATGGGCTCTGGGTCAGACTGACATGATTAATTACATTTAGATATTTTCTTCAAGTTAGGGTCTATTCTCTATGCTGATGCAGCTTTCTAGTCCAATTCTCAACTCTGACACCATCTTTCCAGATAATATTTTTTAGTCTACTTGAAAGTTTGCTATCAAGCTCCAGCAGAAATTACCACAATCATGGACTCCTAAAAATATACCTAAGCTAGACGTTCTAGCTTCTATCCATCCTAAAATCCCTATCCCCATTCACACTGCTTCTACTTTATGGTTTCTTTTCATTAAACATTTTATCCTTCTTTATATCTTACTGCATATCAGCCACCAAGTTGCTGATGCTACTACGATTTCATTCTGAAGTCTATGGCAGATGACTTCACCAATGTGTTCTGAAATCTTACCTCTCCAGAGCCCTATCTCACTAGGGAAAGATAGAAACAGGCTGGTGGTATGGATCGATCTGCCAATGCCCATGTACAGTGGAGAAGCAATTATAGAAGTCAGACTTTCTACCTTCTGCATTCCATAAAGAATTTTGGTCCAGGGGGCTGGGTGGTGGCAAACCTGGTTGAGTGCACATGTTACAGTGCACAAGGACCAAGGTTTGAGCCCCTGGTCCCCAACTACAGGGGGAACGCTTTGCAAGTGGTGAAGCAGTGTTGCAGGTTTTTCTCTGGCTCTCCTTCCCTCTCAATTTCTGGCTGTCTCTATACAGTAAATGAAATAAAGATAATTTAAAAAAAGTATGATGAACATTGCAATATTATTTAAAAAAATAATTTTGGTCCATACTCCCAGGGGGGTAAATGTTAAAGGAAGATGACCAGAGGGCTCTGAACTCCAATTACATCAGGAACTGGTGAGAGAAGTGGGGAGGGGGGAAGGACACTCAGAAGTAGTAGGTGTGACTTAGAAAGGAAGAGAAGGTGAGACCATAGAAAAAAATAGGCAAAAACTAAAATATGCCTACTAGCTATCTACAAAATGGGGGACCCCCAACTCTTCATCTGCACTATTCCAGCCTTTAGGTCCATGATTGGTCAACAATTTGTTTGGCTTTGTATGTTAACTCTCTTTTCAACCACCAGGTTCCAGATGCTAGTATTATGCTGACCAGATTTCCCTGGACAGACAACCCCACCAATGTGTCCTGGAGCTCTGCTTCCCCAAAGCCCTTCCCAACTAGGGAAAGAGAAAGACAGGCTGCGAGTATGGATTGACCTGTCAACACCCATGTTCAGCGGGGAAGCAATTACAGAAGCCAGACCTTCCACCTTCTGCATCCCACAATGACCTTGGGTCCATACTCCCAGAGGGATAAAGAATAGGAAAGCTATCAGGGGAGGGGAAGGGATACAGAGCTCTTGTGGTGTGAACTGTGTGGAGTTGTACCCCTCTTATCCTATGGTTTAGTCAATGTTTCTTTTTTATAAATAAAAAATTTAATAAAAAAAATAAATAAATTGGCAAATATATATAAATATAGTTATAGAAATAATAGTAAACCTATATTTGGATCTTGGGTGAACTACTGCAGTTTCCAACAGAGAGAATGGGGACACAGAACTCTGGTGGCAAAGGTAATAAAATTATAACCTTGTTATAATTTTGTAAATTAATATTAAATCACTAATAAAATATAGAAAATACAAAAATAAATTAAAAGGTAAAATAAAATATGGTAACTGGGAGCAGTGGATTCCTTGTGTTGGACCAAGCCCCAGTGATAACGCTGAAGGCAAACAAAAGAAAAATAAACCCAAAAACATTTAGGTCAGGCTAACAGGCTCTAAAATGAAATATATATATTTCTCCCTTTAGCATTATAATTTCTCATCTACCATATAGTGATTGAAAATGCTAATATATAATTATCTTAAAAATTATTATAGTGGAAGCATATAAAATCAAAGATATCAATCTCAATGTCTGTATCAACATATGTAAATTAGTAAATGTTGTTCATCACATCAACAAAAGGAAAACTACAACCACATGATTGTTCAAATAGGTGCAGAGAAAATCTTTGAAAAGATTCAACAACCTTTAATGTGACTGGGCCCAGTTGCTAAGACCCTGAGAGCAATCATATTATAGCAAGGTTAAAAGCCCCAGTAATATTACCATATTGTATCTGTCTTAATCAAGTTTGAATGTTAAATAAATTACACATCTATAGATCACACATTATATATCACAACAGATTTCCTTGATTTGTTACAAACAAAACTTGAACTGCAAATCCTGTCTGTAAAATAAGCAACTTAAGGGGGCTAGGAGGTGTCACACCTGGTTGAGTGCATACATTACCATCCACTAGGACCCAGCGTGGAGCCTAAGCTCCTCACCTACAGTGGGAACCCTTCACGAGTGGTGAAAAGGTCTTCAGGTCTATCTTTCTCTCCCTCTCCCCTCTCAATTTTTTTCTGTCCTATCAAATAAAACAAAACGTAACAACTGGCTAGAGCAGTGGATTCATAGCGCTGATACTGAGTCCCAGTGATAATCATGATGACAATGAGAAAGAGAGAAAAAAAGCAACTTCTAATTAAGATCTAGTAGTATACTCAAACTATTTTTGTTTTCTTTTATCCTTATATATTCTGGATAAAAATAGAATAAGCAATGGCATTCCACCAGAATTTTGCCAAGGAATCAATTATTTTTTTTAACATTTTATTTATTTACTTTAGTGAGAGAGAGAGAGAGAGAGAGAGAGAGAGAGAGAGAGACCAGAACACTGTTCAGCTCTGGTTTATGGTGATGCTGGGATTGAATCTGAGACCTGAAAGCCGTAGGCATGAAAGTCTTTTGCATAACCATTATGCTGTCTCCCCAGCTAGGAAACCAATTATTTCACAATTTTGTGCCCAAAATAAATTCACATGTCATCTCATCCTTTATTTGAAAATGTTTTCCATTATTCTGGACCAAAATCTTACTAGTGGTAGAAGAAATGCTGCTGTGTTTAACTTGTCTTTAGTGACTAAACCTTGTGCGTTCGTGGATTAGTTAAATTAGCTCTAACAAGTAGAGCTATCACTTAAGCATACTTAGTTTTGTTTCTTGATAAAATTATTTCAATCTGACATGAAGGCATAATATTTCTTTTACTGTCTTCTTTGATTTTTATAAGTAGGAACAAAAATTAATGGTCGTTTAAAGCTAAACTCTTAAAATGTAATTATTTTTTAAAATATTTATTTATTTCCTTTTTGTTGCTCTTGTTTTTATTGTTGTTGTAGCTATTGTTGTTGATGTCATCATTGTTGGATAGGACAGAGAGAAATGGAGAGAGATGGGGAAGATAGAAGACAGACATCTGCAGACCTGCTTCACCACCTGTGAAGCGACTCCCCTATATGTGGGGAGCCAGGGGCTCAAACCGGGATCCTTCCGCCAGTCCTTGTGCTTTGCGCCAAGTGCACTTAACCTGCTGTGCTACCACCCAAATCCCTTAAAATGTAATTCTATATACATTCTGTCCAGAACAACAGTCCAATGTACAAAAAGATTTCCGTAAGAATGCCTGTTGACACATTTTATAAAACTGATTTATGGCAATTATTTTAAAGAAAAAGTAAAAGTTATGTGATAGCTAAACCGCTTGACTTATTTATCAAAAAATGACACTGTAGTACCTGACAGACATTGTAGAAACTCAATGAATGCTTACGAAATGAACACATGAATTGATGGTCCAAGATCATCATATGCTATATCTGCTTCTTTCCTAGCATCAGCCATTTTCCCAGTGCTTGGAGAATAGTATTAAAAAATGAAACTTGGACACAGTCTGAAGTGAAGCATACTGAGGTGGTACTCCTTGCATTTAAAAAAAAAAAAACTAGTATAGTCACAGGCCCTTTGGAATATAACTAAAAGAGGCCAACTAGCTATCTACAAAATGGAGGACCCCCAACCCCAGCTCTTCATCTGCACTACTCCAGTCTTCAGGTTCATGAGTAGTCAACAACTTGTTTGGCTTTATAGTTAACTCTCTTTTCAGTCACCAGGTTCTAGATGCTAGCATGATACCAACCAGATTTCCCTGGACAGACAAACCTACATTTTAAGAGTTTAGCTTTAAATGACCATTAATTTTTGTTCCTACTTATAAAAATCAAAGAAGACAGTAAAAGAAATATTATCTATCCTTTGTGTCAGATTGAAATCATTTTATAAAGAATCAAAACTAAGTATGTTTAAGTGATAGGTCTATTTGTTAGAGCTAACTTAACTAATCCATGAACGCACAAGGTTTAGTCACCAAAGACAAGTTAATCACAGCAGCATTTCTTTTACCACTAGTAAGATTTTGTCCTGGAGCTCTGATTCCCAAGAACCCCACCCCACTAGGGAAAGACAGAGGCAGTCTGGGAGTTCGGATCCACCTGTCAACGCCCACATTCAGCAGGGAAGCAATTACAGAAGCCAGACCTTCCACCTTCTGCATCCCACAATGACCTTGGGTCCATACTCCCAGAGGGATAAAAAATAAGAAAGCTATTAAGGGAGGGGAGGGGATACGGAGTTCTGGTGGTGGGAGTTGTGTAGAGTTGTGCCTCTTATCCTACGGTTTTGTCAGTGTTTCCTTTTTATAAATAAATAAATAAATAAGAAAAGGACCTAAAAAATAGAAACTTGGGGGCACTTAATTGTGGGGAGCCACATGTGCCCTCAAGGTTGCTATTGGCATGACCACAGAGTCTCTGTTCACAGACTGCCTTGCTTAAAAGTTAAGTTCCGGCTTCTTTCCACCTTAGAGTCTTTGTTCACAGACAAGGTAAGTTCCTGTCTCCCAATTCCACTTCCCCATGAATCACCCAGGACCGTCCAGATACAGGCTGATTACCATGACAACACACCACTTCAATCAACAGTCCCCAGCTGTTAACTCCCCCCTTGCCCAGGCCTTAAAAACAGCATCTTTGGTGCTAATAGACAGACTTGATCAGAATCTTGACTTGTCTCATTTCTCTCGCATGTCTTGTCCCCTTCCCTCTCCCTCCTTTCCTTGTCCTCACTCCCTCTCCTAGGTTAACCCACGTTGAAGGTCCTGCGGGACAGGACACTTAATGTGTTTGTTGCTAGAGGTGGGTTGACACTTTAAAGCCCTCTTAGCTGACAGAAAAACAACTTAAGTGTGTGCAATCTAGACTGTTTTTTAAATTTTTAAAAATATTTATTTATTTATTTATTTTCCCTTTTGTTGCCCTTGATTTTTGTTGTAGTTATTATTGTTGTTGTTATTGATGTTGTCATTGTTAGATAGGACAGAGAGAAATGGAGAGAGGAGAGGAAGACAGAGAGGGGGAGAGAAAGACACCTGCAGACCTGCTTCACTGCTTGTGAAGCTACTACCCTGCAGGTGGGGAGCTGGAGGCTTGAACCAGGATCCTTAAGAATGCTATTGACACATTTTATATAACTGATTTATGCCAATTATTTTAAAGAAAAAGTAAAAGTTATGTGATAGCTAAACCACTAGATTTATCAAAAAATGACACTGTAGTGCCTGATAGACATTGTAGAAACTCAATGAATGCTTGCGAAATGAACACATGAATTGATGCAACTTGGTAGCTGAAAGGCAATAAGATATAAAGCAATAATAATTGTTTAGTAAAAAAAACCCAAAGGTAGGAACAAAGTAGATGAAATTAGGGGGTCTTCATGTAGGAAGATGCTAGGAAGACTAATTTATGTTTTTTTATTTTTTTTAACCTGAATTTATTTAGGTATGTTCCAAAAGGCCCATGACTTTAGTAATTTTTACTTAAGTCTGATAGCTAACATGCAGGTATACTAAAAATATTGTCTGGGAAGACGTCAGAGTTGAGAATAGGGCTAGAAAGCTGGATTATAAATTTTTGTTAATCTTTTCAAAGGAATTTATTTTGGTCATGCTGATTTTCTCAATTAACTTTTAAAATTTCCTTTTTTTCTTTTTTCTTTTTCTGCCTCCAGGGTCATCACTGGGACTCAGTGCCTTCACCATGAATCCACTGCTCCTGGAGATCACCTTCTTCATTTGTTGCCGTTCCTGTTCCTGTTCCCATTGTTGTTTTTGTTGCATAGGACAGAGAGAGGAGGGGAAGACAGAGAGGAAGAGAGAAAGACGGACACTTGCAGACCTGCTTCACCGCTTGTGAAGCAACCCCCCTGCAGGTGAGGAGCCGGAAACTCGAACAAGAATCCTTATGACTATGGTCCTTGCGCTTTGCGCCACATGTGCTTAACCCGCTGCGCTACCGCCCGACTACCTGTCATAAATTTTTTAACCAGCTCTAATTTATGTGTGAGAAGAGGTAAAAATCATATTTCCATAGGCATTTTAGATCAAATTGTGCCCAGTCATCCAGTTAGGCCATCATCACATTTGTACATTGCAATTCCTCCAGCAACTGTAACATGGCACCAAGCAGGTAGAGTCTAAGGGCATCTTCAGAGCTAACAGCTTTGTCTGGCTACCGGCCTTCTTAATATTCCTAGTGCCAAAAGCTCTTTGCTTTTCTGATTCTTACTTCTCTCATATGAAATGGACTTTCAACACAGTGCTCTTTCAGCCATTGTAACATGTAGACTAGTATTTCCCATAGAATTGTACCTTCTTCTTCTAGCGTTTGCCCTTCTTCCGTAGCCAGTCAACAGCGTCAGGTTGAGCCTGATGTAAAGTTTCGAGACCTCCTTTGAATCTGGAGAGGTGGCAGTCGTTGACTATGTGGGTCATAGTCTGTCTGGAGCCGCAGGGGCAGTTCGGGTCGTCTCTGGCTCCCCAGTGATGGAACATAGCGGCACACCGGCCATGGCCTGTTCGATAGCGATTGAGGAGGGCCCAATCATAACGTGCCAGGTCAAAGCCGGGTTGACGTTTGCAGGGGTCTGTGATGAGGTGTTTGTTCTTGACCTCAGCTGACTGCCAACTCTGTTTCCAAGAGTCTGGAACAGAGAAGTTCAGTGTAGGCGTAGGGGACCAGATTGGATGACGAGACATGGACAGGGTGGGCAAAGATATCTGCGTATATTGGCAGGTCCGGTCGAGCGTAGACGTGGGAAATGAACTTAGATGATGCCGCATCCCGAAGAATATCTGGCGGGGCGATGTTGCTAAGAACTGGCAGCCATGGAACTGGAGTGGAACGGATGGTTCCAGAAATTATCCTCATGGAGGAATATAATTTGGAATCGACCAAGTGGACATGGGGGCTACGGAACCATACTGGGGCACAGTATTCTGCAGTGGAATAGCATAATGCCAGAGATGATGATCGTAGTGTGGAAGCGCTCGCGCCCCATGAAGAGCTGGCCAGTCTTCAATAATCTGGGCTCAAGGGGCCAGTCCCCACCTGTAGGAGAGAAGGTACATGAGTGGTAAAGGTGTGCTGTGAGGGCTTCTCTTTCCCTCTCCCTCTCTATCTCCCCATGCCCTTTCAGTTTCTTTCTGTCCCTATCCAATAAATAACTAAATAAAACATTAAAAAGAATAATTTTATTATAACCATAACTTTCTCCTTAGTTTTTGGCAGATAACTATGTTATTTGTCAAAGTAACAAAAGTTACTTTGTTATTTGTCAAAGTTATTTGTCAGTTCAAGCTCTGTTGTCAAAATGTTGTGGATACTGTTGATGTTAATATTTGGTTTTCTCCCATTATGATGTGACGAAGAATTTGAGGTTTGATGGTTTCATTCAAGTTGAATGCTCATCAAGTCTCTTTTTCATGAACAAAAAGATCAAAAAGATTAAATAGAGGTCTGGGGAGATAGCATAACAGTTATGCAAAAGACTTTTATGACTGAGACACCCAGGTCCCAGGTACCATCCCTGGCACCACCATAAACTAGGTTGAGTAGTGCTCTGGTAGAAAGAAAAAAAGAAATAAAGAAGTAAAGAAGAAAAGATGCAGATAGATAGAAGATAGATAGGTAGGTAAGTAGATAGATAGATAGATAGATAGATAGATAGATAGATGATAGACAAGACAGACAGGCAATGGCTTTGGTCAGTCATTGGCATTTTTATTGACCATTCATGAACTGAGTACTGCATTGTTAATCACCATTTTGGGTAGTATGGTTCCAGTTCTAGGATTCTGTAGATGGTATATGTCTGGACAGTTCACAAATTCAAATAAACACACTGTCCTTCCGAAGTAGAATGTGGAAAAGTGACAGGTGCATTCCTGACCTACCATTTGTGATCATCTGTGTTAAGACTTTCTTAGATGTGATAGGCGCCCTCTAGTGAACGGACAGACTTAAACTGGCCTCCACTACAAGGTGGAGGTTGAAGAAGTATCTGAAGTTAATTCAACACCTTTCCTTATCTTAAAAGAATAGAGATGATCAGGTTTTGGGTGTGTGAACAGTGGTGAGAATGAAGATCTGCTCATGTATTAATAATGATGAATAGACCTTTACCTCATACTGGATGGAGCTTGAAGTAACCATGTTAAGTGAGATAAGCTAGAAAGAGAAGGATAAATATGGGATAATCTCACCCATAGACAGAAGTTGAGAAATAAAAACAGAAAAGGAAACATAAAGGAAAACTTGAACCGAGTTTGGTGTATTACACCAAAGTAAAGGACTCCTGAAGGGTTGGGGCGGGGCGGGGTAGGATGAGGGTTGGCTTTCAGGCCCTGGTGCATGATGGTGGAGCAGGGCCTAGGCTAGGGACGAGAGTGCTTTTCAGAAAACTGAGAAAATGTACACATGTACCAATAACTGTATTTACTGTTTACTATAAACCATTAATCCACCCAATAAAAATTAAAATAGGGAGTCGGGGAGTAGCGCAGCGGGTTAAATGCACGTGGCTCAAAGTGCAAGGGTCGGCATAAGTATCCTAGTTCGAACCCCGGCTCCCCACCTGCAGGGGAGTAGCTTCACAAGTGATGAAGCAGGTCTGCAGGTGTCTATCTTTCTCTCCCCCTCTGTCTCCCCCTTCTCTCTCCATTTCTCTTTGTCCTATCCAACAATGATGTCATCAACAACAATAATATCTACAACAATAAAAAACAAGGGTAACAAAAGGGAATAAATAAATATTAAAAAATTAAAATAAAATATATGTAGGATCTTTTTTGTTTTTGACAGAAAGGGGGAAAGACACCTGTAGATCTGTCTCACCTCTGGGGAGCCCAGGCTTGAACTGGGATCCTTGCGCCAGTCTTTGCACTTCCTGCCACATGTGCTTAACCTGCTGTGCTACAGCCTGATCCCCTGTATGCAGGATTTTATGACATAGAGGTAGTAATCAAATTTCTGGATGAAGTTTAAACTAATCTATACTGTTAGATCATCAAAAATATAGGAATACATTGATCTTTATCTTTTATATCAGTGTAATATAAATCATTAAGGGTCAAGATTTGAGTAACCATAATTTCAATTACAAATAAATTTAATCTTGGGGGCTGAGTGGTGTTACTGAAACAGCACACATGCTTCCATGCTCAGACTGGGGCACAATCCTGCAGCCCCCACCTGCAGGGCAGAAGCTTCTCTAGCAGTGAAAGTGCTGTAAGAGTCTCTCCCTCTCTATTTCTTCCTCCCTCTCAACTTCTCTATCAAAATAAAAGGGGGGGGGGGGGAGAAAGAAAGACCAACTTCACCAAAAGTGATGGATTCTTTGTGTAGGATTCAAGTTCCGGGGTTAACCTTGGTAGCAATAATAAAAAAAGAAAAAGAAAAAAGAAAAAATTTAATCTGGCAAGCATACTTGATGAATTACATTAATTTCAAGGACAGAACATTTAAGGATGGCTATGATTGCTTTGAATGAAAGTTATTTTTAATTACTTTTCCCCTTAAAGGTCCTCACACTTGCAGTAACCCTTATGATGTTCTGAAATAAATGTTACAATTTGACATCATAATAAATATTAATTACTATTTTTAGCATTGGATAGCTCAACAAGAATCCCCCCAGATAGCTCTTAACCTCAGTACTGCTTTCCAGTATAACAGATAGTCAAATAATAGCTGAGTCAATAAATAAATAAAATCAGTATCATAAAAGCATTCACATTATTTTAAGTGTCAAAGAGAAGCAACCAGTTGACTCAGTGACCTTTGAATAGAACATCGCAAACTAACAATTGGAGAAAAGGTTAAGCAGGAAGTAGGCGACACATTTAAATAACTAGGTAAACAGGCTATTGGCTTATTCTCAGATCTTCTTTGATGTTAGAGACTATCAAATTATGAACTGTATGAAATGTGTACTACTCTTTTAGGGTCCACTTTTCAGGAGTTCATTATCCAAGTGACTACCATCTTGTTATTAAGGTTCAATTGAACTTCCCTAACCTAAGGGTCCATCTTGGTTCCTTCCTTTATTCAAATTCCTAATGGCCTCATTTAACACAATTATGTTATTCTTAATATTTCGTATCTATCTTTATATATGTGTACATGAAATATGTATGTGTGTGTTTAAAGGGTCTATAGAACACACACAATTATCCATTCGATTTTTTTTGTTGTTAATGAGTAGATCCCAAAGTTCACTCTCCATCACTGTAGCCTGGAAGACAAATATCCCTCTACTAATTTAGAAGGATAAGGCTACATCTCTCCTTCAGACACGCTTGTTTTAGCAATGGGGCGAAGGAAACAGAATTCAAGGGCAATCCAAGCGACACCAGCCACCTCACCTGCTTTGCCCACAAGCTGCCCATTCTTTCTGGTGCTCTTTCCTAAGACTTATGGGGCAGATGCGAGATAACCGGTGGAAAGGAGGTACACTCCTCCGCCAGGACCGGATGCGGGGGTGGGGTGGTGGCTGGGAGGTGCCCCAGGTGTCTGGCTCCCGCGCGACCCTGGGACCAGGCGAGGGAGCCCGGGTGCGGAGCGGCGCGCGCCTGCGCGGACTCGCCTGCAGCCGCCCCCCTAGCGCCGCATCCCTGGGCCCGAGCGGCGGCGCGCGGGCGGGAGGAGGGGCGCTGCACCACGTGACGCGCGCGAGAAGATTGGAGCGGCGGCGGCCGCGCCAGGAGGCAGAGTGGTGTGGCGCCCGGCGCTCTCGGCCGCATCTCCAGCTCCTCCTCCTCCTCATCCACCTCCTCCAATTCCTCCTCCTCCGCTTGGGAGCCTTGACGGTACCTGTGACTCCGCGTCTCGGCCGCCGCATCCCAGCCGCCGCCGCAGCGCGCACAGGAGGAGACTCCGCGGGGCGCTTCGAGGCGCATCGCCCGCCGCCCTCTAGCTCCCGCGGCCGTGCCCTCCCGGGGCAGCGCTCCCGCCAGCTGTCCGCTCCCGCCTGCAGCCTCCCGCGCCGCAGCCCCTCGCACTCCACCGCCGCGATGGCGCTGATGGACTCGCAGCCGGGCAGCGTCCTGAATGTCATGTCCTCGGCGCTCAACGACACCGTGGAGTTCTACCGCTGGACCTGGTCCATCCGAGGTAAAGCCGCGGGGTTGCTGCTCCCGCACCCTCGCGGCCTTGCGATCCGGCTCTCCACCCCTTTGCGGCTGTTGGGGTGCTGCGGGTCGAGCAGGTGCTGGGCGCGGGGACGCGGTCAGGCACTGGCTGATCTGATCAGGACGTCAAGGCCTCCCCGCCCCCCCCCCCCCCCCAGGCTCTCACGGTTTTCCTTTGAGCTTCCACCATCGCTCATCAGCCTCTCGGATGCAGGAGCTGGCAGATGAGATGGAGCCTGTGCTGCTGCTCGTAGGAACGGCCCCGCCCTGCCCTCCCGCAGCTCCGGGTCTCCCCTGACAGCTCTCACTTGCACACAGGGTCACGCTGACATTTACGAACATTTCACACGAAGAGGTGGCCGAGGGAGCGGGGAGGGCTTCCCTGGGACCTGTCATTGTGCTTTTTCGGCCTCCTGGTCGCTGAGACACATCTGACTTACGTGCTAATATTTTCTTGTCCAGCTTATCCACCCAAAGTATACTTGGATCTGAAAAGTAAATGACTGACACCTTACACCTTGAAGCGTGTTACTTTGGGCGGGGGGGTTGATGGAAAGAGTTTCGCCAGCAAATATGTTTGAAGTGATTGCGATGGCTTTGCGCAGTGCAGTGGAGTCGTGGGCGGGGAGGGGGCTGACAAACCAGGGAGGAAATGAGACATCGGGAAGGGGGTCTCTACAGCAGCACCTAGAGGCTGTCCCGGCTGCCTACATAGATGGGGGTTTTCTTGAATCAGCCAACTTTTCCTTCCAGCTGCTGTAGTTTACTTGACAGGGATGATCAGTTGGTTGATTTAGGCAGCTCTTCTAGAGAAAGCAGTTGTGATATGTTAATCTTTATATTTCACCTTTTTTTTTTTTAGTTGTTTTTGGTTTTAAAGTGTGTAATGGTTTTTGAAATTAAAAATTAGGCTAATATGATTTTTCTTTTTAGAAATAACTTAGAGTTTTAGTGGCTTTGCAGTAATATCCGACATTCCAGCAGTAGAGAAATCAACATTACATAGTCTCACTTTTTCTTCTCTAGAAATGTAAATACAATTCCTCTAGTTTTGTGTTCATTAGAGTAAATACTAATATGATGCATAGGATATATGTATGGAGAAAATGTATTGCATTTTTTTTCCTGTGTGATTTAAAACTAACTTTTCACATTGATGTACCTTTAGGAAAAATGTTTTTTTTTTCTAGATCTCAAAATTGGCATCAATAAATAAATGGTTAAATGAGACATCACAGTTGAAAATGGTTGAAAGACAGTCTTTAGTGTAGCCTCTACTGTAATTTCTTCTTTTAAAATTTGTACTCTGTTTTGCTGAGGTTGTGCTATATATACCTACAAAAACTGGGAAATATACCTTGCCTTCATCTCTGTGATTTTGGCTATTTAGACATTGCATCAGGGTTTCCCATTTCACAATGGTATAGATGTGAACATCAGACAAGCTCTGTGGCAGGTAATTGCACTTTGCATACCTTAGAGTTCAGGCATCGCCAAAGTTCTCTGATCAACATATAGCTAGAACCACACCTAGGAGTTCCCATTCCTGTCTGTCATCCCCTTGCTATCAGAGTTTTCCCACCTCTTGAGTCTGTTAAAAAACAGCTGAGAGTAAAGTTTGAATACTCCTGTTTGTGATGGCTAATTTGCTCCTAGTGGTATTTCTGTGAAAAATATCAGGAACACAGAAGGAAACTGTGTAGTTGCCTCACATGAAAGATTGTTATTAGCCTGCAGAGGTCATATAAAATAACCCAATATTGCGTGCCCAGCCTGAGAATAAGAGTAGCCATCACAGCACAAGGAACCTTTCACTAGCAGGTCGGCGAGAAGATACTTGTCCATGTTCTGGCTATCCACTTACGAAACCCGAGACTGCTTCCTTGCTTTCTGTAATGAGCAACCTGGTGTAGGTAGATGGTATTTCTTAACCAACTTAGAGGCTTAATGGGATGTCGTCTGCCCTACCTTTCTTCTCTGTAAGGAGGAATATATATATATATTTCAGATTTAGTAGACTACATCTAAACCTGACAGTGTCCATTTCCCATCCCCCTGCTGTTTTCTCCATGGCTTCTCTTTCCCTCCATCTTACCTTTCCTTCCTCCTGTTATTTACTTATTTTGCCATCAGGATAAGTGCTGGACTTGGTACTCTGAACAATGAACCCACCCCTGCTGTTGACCACTTTCCCCTTTCTTTTAGACAGAATCAGAGAAATTGAGAGGGAAAGGAGAGGGGAAGGGAAAAAGACACCTGCATCCCTGCTTAACCACTTCCTCCCTGCAGGTGGGGATTTTGGACTTGAATCTGGGTCCTTGTGCACCGTAATGTGTGTGCTCTACCGGCTGTGTTGCCACCTGGCCCTTATGGTCTTTCCTTTCCCCTTCCCTTCCCTTCCCTTCCCTTCCCTTCCCTTCCCTTCCCTTCCCTTCCCTTCCCTTCCCTTCCCTTCCCTTCCCTTCCCTTCCCTTCCCTTCCCTTCCCTTCCCTTCCCTTCCCTTCCCTTCCCTTCCCTTCCCTTCCCTTCCCTTCCCTTCTTTTTTGGAGCTCATTCACACTGCTTTAACTCCATGAGTATCTCCTCTCAATATAAGTTCATGGGGATATGGAGATGAGTGAAGTAGCTTGTTAGATGAGGTCAAAGAAAATTTGATGAGTCAGATATTTGGAAAGAAGGGAAAATAAAAGTGGGTGGAGAAAAAGATGGTTTTGAGAAATATGATGAGTATGATGAAAGGATACAAATTATTCGTGAAGAACAAGAAATTAGTGAGGCTCTGTGTCCTTGAGTGCTTTCTTTCCCAGGATTGTAGTCGTATGCCTCTTTCTTTCTGTTTTATTAGCTCATTAAATATTTCTCTCCACTGAGGCATCAGCTTAAGTATAAATTAACTCTACTTTGGACAGTCATAATAAAAATAGTTACGGTTTTGTAGACTCAGGAGAGCTTTACCTCAGGACAGATAGTTTATGGAAAAATGCCATTTTAAACTATTATCTTACATGAGGCCATTTAATAAGACAGAGCAATCTATAAAAACCAGACTTTGGGGACTGGAAGGTGACTTACTTAGTAGAGAGCATTTTTACTATGTGTAAGGACCTGGGTTCAAACCCTGTGCCACCCCATGGAAGCATCATACAAAGAGGAAGCTTCTTCAGCACTGGGTTATTCTCTGGTGCCTCTCCTCCTTTCAGTTTCTCACTGTCCCTTACTATCTATTTGGGGGCTGGGGGGTGGGAGCAGGCCACCAGGAATAGTGGTTTGAAGGTGTGAAGCTCCATTGAAGCCCTAGTAAAGCCCTGGTGGTAAAATTTTTTAAAAAATATAAAAATAGGCTTTTCAAAGACATGTATCTAGTAAAACACAGATCATGGCATATATATGTATATATATATATATATATATATATATTTTTTTTTTTTTTTTTTACACAGAACATTACTTTAGCACTTGTGCACTTGAATTGAAACTTTGAGAGAGCTATACTTTTTTTTTTTTTTGCCTCCAGGGTTATTGCTGGGGCTCAGGTGTCTACACTATGAATCTACTGCTCCTGGAGGCTATCTTTTCCATTTTGTTGCCCTTGTTATTGTTGTTGTTATTGCTGTTGTTGTTGGAAAGGACAGAGAAATTGAGAGAGGAGGGGAGAACAGAGAGAGGGAGAGAAAGATATACACCTGCAGATCTGCTTCACAACTTGTGAAGTGACCCCCCCCCCCCAGGTGAGGAGCCCTGGGCTTGAATGGGGATCTTAAGTCTGTCCTTGTGCTTCTCGATATGTGAGCTTAACCCGTTGTGCTACCGCCCAGCCCCCAAGAGAGCTATACTTTTAGAAAAATAGCCAAAATATCATCTACTGCCCTATTTATATTTTAAATATTTCTTTTTAACCACATTTAAAAAATATTTATTTATTTTAATTGGACACATGCACATGTCCCCTCCCCCCCATTCACACCCCAGCTTTGGCTTATAGTGACGTTGAGGCTTGAACCCGGGGCCTCAGAACCTTAGCCATTGAGCGTCTTTCTTGTAACCACTATGCTTTCTCCCTCCACCTGTTTTTAAACAGCTTTTGTTCATGCATGGGATATGTACATACACACTGTGTGTTTGTGGGGAACTTGGTATTTCTCTATTTACAATAATTTCTGTTGCTGTTGAAAAATTTGTGTCTATTTGGAAGTTAAAGTTAGAACATAAGTCAGCCTAACTGACCCTACATTTACTTTGGAGGGGCAGGAGGGAGGAGAGAATGAGAGGTAAAGGGAGGATTCCTATAGGATGATGATGGTGATGATGATGGAGGGGAAGGAAAAGAAGAAATTTTGAAGACAGGCATATATAATTATTGGGTTATTGGAAAAGCCACAACATATTTTTTTTGCATATAAAAATATGTCATGACCTTTCTGACAAGCCAATATTTATCCCTTCCTTATGACTTGCCAAGTGCAGGCTTAATTCTGAGCTCAGGAAGAGAATAAGGATACTTGGCCACTGCCATTATGCAGTTTATGAAGTCTAGGCGACCTCAGCCTCTCTTCTTTCCTTGGTCTGATAGTCTAAAGGCATTGTGATCTGCCACTCCCAAGATTAGCTGGTACTTAAGAAAAGTCTGGTCTACTTTTCTCATCTCCACCTATCTGCACTGTGGTTTCGAGTTGTGAGAATATGCAAGTTCAGTTTTTAGAATGCTTTAGCTATTTTATCATGTGAAATTGATGGAGATATTTTTGAGTATTTGGCTAGGCAGGTAAGGAAAAGGGATGAAAAGCCATGTGGAATGAGAATCTACTTAAAAACCAGTGACTTACTCTGATTTGCTGAAACTGGAATCTTGTGAGAGAGGAAGTTTAACTCAGCTTGAATAAACTGGGGTTAAAGCAGGCTTCTCCCCTCCCTGCCCCAAGAACAGAGAAGAATGTGTCTTACTTAAACAGTGTGTGGAACACTGTTGCATTAATTTTTACTAATTACCGTTTTATTGTATAGTTTTCATTCTAGGTTCTTGTCTAAAATCTGTTTATCTGACCTAGCCCAGAAACCTACCTACCATTTTAAATGCTTCTTTAAGAAAGGTTCTAGACAACTCATTAAAGATAAAGGAAGTCTTAGTGTTGTTATTCTTCTTTCATAACCTTCCGGAAGCCTCTAGAAAATCCATGACATTTTGAGGGGTATTGTTTTTTTCTTTGATTGTAGATATTCCTTTACCACTACATGTTGGTGGCCAACTCTGAGATTTTTTTTTTTTTTTTTTTGCCTGCAGGGTTATTGCTGTGACTCGGTGCCTGCACCATGAATCCACTGCTCCTGGAGGCCTTTTTTTTTCCCTTTTGTTGCCCTGGTTGTTTTATCATTGTTGTAGTTATTATTATCACTGTTACTGATATCGTTATTGTTGGATAGGGTGGAGAGAAGTGGAGAGAGGAGGGGAAGACAGAGAGGAGAAGAGAAAGATAGACACCTGCAGACCTGCGTCACTGCCTGTGAAGTGACTCCGTTACAGGTGGGGAGCTGGGGGCTCAAACCGGGATCCTTACACCGGTCCTTGCACTTTGCGCCATGTGCACTTAACCTGCTGCACTACTGCCCGACCTCCAACTCTGAGATTTTATTTTATTTATTTATTTAAAATTTTTTATTTAAGAAAGGATTAGTGAACAAAAGCATAAGGTAGGAGGGGTACAACTCCACACAATTCCCAACACCCAATCCCCATAACCCACCCCCTCCCATGGTAGCTTTCCCATTCTCTATCCCTCTGGGAGCATGGACCCAGGGTCGTTGAGGGTTGCAGAAGGTAGAAGGTCTGGCTTCTGTAATTGCTTCCCCGCTGAACATGGGCGTTGACTGGTCGGTCCATACCCCCAGTCTGCCTCTCTCTTTCTCTAGTAGGGTGTGACTCTGGGGAAGTTGAGCTCCAGGACACATTGGTGGGGTCTTCAATCCAGGGAAGCCTAGCCAGCATCCTGGTGGCATCTGGAACCTGGTGATTGAAAAGAGAGTTAACATATGAAGCCAAACAATTTGTTGAGCAATCATGGATCCCAAGCTTGGAATAGTGGAGAGGAAGTGTTAGGGAGGTACTCACTGCAAACTCTAGTGTAGTCCTGCTTTCAGGTATATATTTTGCAGTAGTTTATGGATACGTGTGCACATAAGCTCTCTCTCACAGAAACTGGTGTATATCTAGGTTATGGGACTTTGTTGGAAAGTGAACTACCTGAGATGAAATTAGAGTGTACTATTAAAGGAAAGGTCTCACCCGAGTAATGAAGCTGAAGGGTTGTCATTCCACACGTGAAGTCTCTGGATACATTCTGAGGTGAAGCATGTTGAGGTAGCAATCGTTGCTTTGGTTAGGTTGTGATCGGCAGATGCAGTGTTATTTGGTTTGGATTGGGAGATGCATACGGGAAAGTGGGCCCTATCCAAGGGTTCCAGGACTGGGGGAAGTAGGGGCTCTATAGTGAAGATGTGAGGTTCCTGCTGTCTTAGGGTTCAAAAAGACAATCAATAGTTAATATTATCATCACATTATTTGTTAATTGGGTTAACTTTGAAAAGTCCCTTTGTTATGGTTTGCTGGACAGTACCCAGTATCTTGTATATAGCTGTGCTATTGGAAGCTTCTAATGTACTTGGTCTAGGCTTTTGAGAGAGTCCGCATATCAAATACATAGCCTATATATTAAAAAGATTCAGTTTGTCTTTTGAGAAACTTTGAGACATACAATTGATTTCCCCCTCTCATATTAATTAGCTCCTGATTTATATGTCTACATTATGCTAGGAGTGTACATAAACACCATTCCCACCACCAAAGGACTGTGACCCATCCCTCCCGCCCACTCCCACCCCCCACTGGCCCAGGAAGCTACATGCCTACCCCTCACCACTGGGTTTTTACTTTGGTGCCCTACTTACAATTTGATCAGGTCAAATTTAGTTTCCCTTTTAGTTTCCCTTTCAGATCTTCTTAGTCAGCTTCTGTTGATGAGTGGGATCATCCCATACTCATCTTTATCTTTCTGACTTAGTTCACTTAACATAATTCCTTCTAGCTCTGTCCAAGATGGGTCAGAGAAGGTGGGTTCATTGTTCTTGATAGCTGCATAGTATTCCATTGTGTATATATACCACAGCTTTCTCAGCCACTCATCTGGTGTTGGGCACCTGGGTTGCTTCCAGGTTTTAGCTATTATGAATTGTGCTGCTATGAACATAGGAGTACACACCTCTTTTTGGTTGGGTGTTATGGAGTCCTTGGGGTATAACCCCAGGAGAGGAATTACTGGATCATATGGAAGGTCCATGTCTAGCCTTCTGAGAGTTTTCCAGACTGCTCTCCACAGAGGCTGTACCAATTTACATTCCCACCAGCAATGTAAAAGGGTTCCTCTGTCCCCACATCCTCTCCAGCATTTGTTGCTGCTATCCTTTTTGATGTATGCCATTCTTACAGGAGTGAGGTGGTATCTTAGTGTTGTCTTGATTTGCATTTCTCTGATAATCAGTGACCTAGAGCAGTTTTTCATAGTTCCACCAGGCTTCTTTAAGAGAATAGAACAAACACTACAATCATTTATCTGGAACCTGAAAACACCTAGAATTGCCAAAACCATCTTAAGGAAAAGAAACAGAAATGGAGGCATCACACTCCCAGACCTTAAACTATATTATAAAGCCATCATCATCAAAACAGCATGGTACTGGAACAAAAATAGGCATACAGACCAGTGGAACAGAATTGAAAGCCCAGAAATAAATCCCAGCACCTATGGGCATCTAATCTTTGATAAGGGGGCCCAAAGGATTAAATGGAAAAAGGAGGCTCTCTTTAATAAATGGTGCTGGGAAAACTGGGTTGAAACATGCAGAAGAATGAAATTGAACCACTTTATCTCACCAGAAACAAAAATCAGCCATCTTCTGACCCCTGTCTCCTCTTTAAATGATTCTTTTGTCCTTTTCATTGATGGGACACTTTTCCTTTGTCAAATTAAGGACTATTGTTTTATTGCCACTTAGAATGAGAATTATTAGAAAGTGCTTTTAGTAGTTTGAATTTTATAATAGAGAAGGGAGGAAATATATGCCTGTTGTTAACCCATTTCAAAATGTCTTTTTTATGTCCTGAGCAGCCAGAATTTCTCTGTCTACAGACCAGTAGGTCTAGCCAACTTAGGACTCTCATCACACTGTTCCTTTTACCTTTACTGCCATTTCCTCTGTTCACTCCCCCAAGCATCTTCACCAGAACCGAGCTCAGTTCTCCTCATTCATAAGGCATTTCTTGGCCATAGCATCCTTAAGTGTTTCATTCCTTCATTTGATCCATTGCCTTTAGTAGTTACCTCAGTACTTCCTGGTGTCAGTGCTTCAGTGACTCTGAATTTGAACTGTTTTAACTCTTTATTATTACTTAACTTTTTCCACTTCTTTGTACTTTTCCCTCCAAACACTATGGAGTGCCACATGTATTTGTTACTTTGACATATTAAGAAATGACTTCAGGGGGCCAGGTTGTGGCGCACCTGGCTGAATGTACATGTTACAATGTGTAAGGGCCCGGGTTCGAGCTCCCTGTCCCCATCTGCAGGAGGAAAGCTTTGCAAGTGGTGAAGCAGTGCTGTAGGTGTCTCTCTGTCTCTCTCCCTATCTATCCCTTCTCTCTCAATTTCTTACTGTCTCTATCCAGTAAATAAATAAAGATTAAAAAAATAGAAATGACTTCTTTGGGCAGGGGTAGATAGCATAATGGTTATGCAAAGAAACTCTCAACTCTTCCTCTTCTGAAAAAGTTGACATGGTCTGGTAAAACTCTGGAAAAGAGAGAGGGAGGCTTCATATATTATAACTCTAATATGATAGCATCTACAGTAATAACCTTTCTTCAGGTTTCTTACCATATTGTAAAACTGGCTTGATAAAGGCTATTGACTTAAAATTACAATGGAAATTACCTTGGCTTGGGGCCAGCCAGTGGTGCACCTGGTTAAGTGCACATATCATCATATGTAAGGACCTGGGTTTGACTCCCCCCACCCCCACCTGTAGGGGCCACTTCATGAGTAGTGAGGCAGGTCTCTCCCTCTCTGTCTCCCCTTCTGTCTCAATATCTCTTTGTCCCATCAAGTATATAAATATAATAGAAAGAAAGAAAGAAACAAACAACCAAAAAGGAAAATGGCCATATGGAGCAGTGGATTCAAAGTGCCAACACTGAGCGAAACAAATTACCTTGGCTTTCTGTCTTTGCTTTACAGTTTTACCAAGACTTCATAAAAATTCTGGAAGATAGTCATGTTATTTCCATATATTTAGAAGCTCTTGAGAGTCAGAGGCTGAATAGCTTGCAAATGAACAGTCTGTCATGGAAATTAGTCTGAATTGATTGCTTTCTCTCTTACCCTTATACTCTTGTCTCTTCACACCAGTCAGGCACTTAACAGGCCTCTGATCCTTGTAGCTTTTCTTACTTGACATTATCTTATACTGTTATCTTATTTACATAGTATCACTAATTTGAATATTAAATGTGAATACATTATTATACTTTTAGAGATATCTAAAGAAGAGTACCTGAATTATCCTATGGTTTCTGTCAGTATTTCCTTTTTTCTCTTAATTTTTAAAATATTTACTTATTCCCTTTTGTTGCTCTTTTTGTTTTATTGTTGTAGTCATTATTATTATTGATGTCATCGTCATTGTTGGATGGGACAGAGAGAAATAGAGAGAGGAGGGGAAGACAACAGCAATAATAACTACAACAATAAAAAACAACAAGGGCAACAAAAGGGAAAATAAATAATAAATACATAAATAGAAAAAATAAAAAAAACTGAAAAAAATATATATATTCAAGATAAATCATTAAAATATTTGCCAAATATTTATAATACAGGGACTAGAAAGTAGCCAGTGAAGAAGAACAAATTCAGAAGTGATCTTTTAAAAGGAATTTCTATTCATTGTTGTTTTTTAATTTTATGTGTTTTGATAGAGAGGAGAGAAATTGCCAAGGTAGGGAGAGACAGAGAGGGAGAGAGAAAGAGAGACACCTGCAGTACTAACTACTTTACCTCTTATGAAGGTGGGGACCAAAGGTTTGAACCCTGAGTCTTTGTGCAGCACAGAATGTGCACATTACCAGATATGTCATAGTCTGGTCCTGAGGAATGACAATATGACAATTTTTTTTCTTTTCTATTTAAGAAAGGATTAATTAACAAAACCATAGAGTAGGAGGGGTACAACTCCACACAGTTGCCACCACCCAATCTCCATATCCCACCCCCTCCCATTCTCTATCCCTCTGGGAGCATGGACCCAGGGTCATTGTGGGTTGCAGAAGGTAGAAGGTCTGGCTTCTGTAATTGCTTCCCCACTGAACACGGGCGTTGACTGGTCGGTCCATACTCCCAGTCTGCCTCTCTCTTTCCCTAGTAGGGTGGGTCTCTGGGGAAGCGGAGCTCCAGGACACATTGGTGGGTCTTCAGTCCAGGGAAGCCTGGCCGGCATCCTGATGGCATCTGGCACCTGGTGACTGAAAAGAGAGTTAACATATGAAGCCAAACAAATTGTTGAGCAATCATGGACCCAAACGTTGGAATAGTGGAGAGGAAGTGTTAGGGGGTACTCACTGCAAACTAGTGTACTTCTGCTTTCAGGTATATATTTGGCAGTAGTTTACGGATACGTGTGAACATATGCTCTCTCTCACAGAAACTGGTGTATATCTAGGTTTTGGGATTTGTTAGAAAGTGAACCACCTGAGATGGAATTAGAGTATACTATGAAAGGAAAGGTCTCACCCGAGTAATGAAGCTGAAGGGCTGTCATTCCAAACGTGTAGTCTCTGGACACAGTCTGAGGTGAAGCATGTTGAGGTGACAATCGTTGCGTTGGTTAGGTTGTGATCGGCAGATGCAATATTATTTGATAGGGATTGGGAGAGGCATATGGGAAAGTGGGCCCTATCCAAGGGTTCCAGGACTAGGGGAAGTAGAGGCTCTATAGTAGAGATGTGAGGTTCCTGCTGTCTTAGGGTTCAAAAAGACAATCGATAGTTAATGTTATCATCACATTATTTGGTAATTGGGTTAACTTTGAAAAGTCCTTTTGTTAGGGTTTGCTGTACAATACCCAGTATCTTGTATATAGCTGTGCTATTGGTTGCTTCTGATCTACTTGGTCTAGGCTTTTGAGAGAGTCTGCATATCAATTACACAGCCTATATATTAAAAAGATTCAGTTTGTGTTTTGAAAAACATCGAGACATACAATTAATTTTCCCCCTCTCATATTAATTAACTAGTGATTTATATGACTACATTTTACTCGGAGTGTACATAAACACCATTCCCACCACCAAAAGACTGTGAGCCATCCCTCCCACCCACTCCCACCCCCCACTGTCCCAGGAAGCTGCATGTCTACCCCTCACCACAGGGTTTTTACTTTGGTGCCCTACTTACAATTTGGTCAGGTCCTGCTTTTAGTTTCCCTTTCAGATCTTCTTACTCAACTTCTGTTGATGAGTGGGATCATCCCATACTCATCTTTATCTTTCTGACTTAGCTCACTTAACATAATTTCTTCTAGCTCTGCCCAAGATGGGTCAGAGAAGGTGGGTTCATTTTTCTTGATAGCTGCATAGTATTCCATCATGTATATATACCACAGCTTTCTCAGCCACTCATCTGTTGTTGGGCACCTGGGTTGCTTCCAGGTTTTAGCTATTATGAATTATGCTGCTATGAACATAGGAGTACACACCTCTTTTTGGTTGGGTGTTATGGAGTCCTTGGGGTATAACCCCAGGAGAGGAATTACTGGATCATATGGAAGGTCCATGTCTAGCCTTCTGAGAGTTTTCCAGACTGCTCTCCACAGTGGCTGGACCAATTTACATTCCCACCAGCAATGTAAAAGGGTTCCTCTGTCCCCACATCCTCTCCAGCATTTGTTGCTGCTGTCCTTTTTGATGTATGCCATTCTTACAGGAGTGAGGTGGTATCTTAGTGTTGTCTTAATTTGCATTTCTCTGACAATCAGTGACCTAGAGCAGTTTTTCATATGTTTGTTAGCCTTTTGGATCTCCTCTGAGGTGAATGTTTTGTTCATATCCTGTGCCCATTTTTGGATGGGGTCATTTGCTTTTTTGGTGCTAAGTTTGCTGAGCTCATTATATATTTTGGCGATTAGTTTCTTGTCTGATGTATGGCATGTGAAGATCTTCTCCCATTCTGTGAGGGGTCTCTTTGTTTGTGTGATAGTTTTTTTGGATGTGCAGAAGCTTTTCAATTTGATGTAGTCCCATTGGTTTGTTTCTGCTTTAGTCTTCCTTGCATTTGGGTTTGATTCATCAAAGATGACCTTGAGGTGTAGGTGGGAAAGTGTTTTACCAATGTTTTCCTCTAAGTATTTGATTGTTTCTGGTCTGACATCTAGGTCTTTGATCCATTTGGAGTTGATTTTTGTTTCTGGCGAGATAAAGTGGTTCAATTTCATTCTTCTGCATGTTACAACCCAGTTTTCCCAGCACCATTTATTGAAGAGAGCCTCCTTCTTCCATTTAATGCATTGGGCCCCCTTATCAAAGATTAGATGTCCATAGGTGTGGGGATTTATTTCTGAGCTTTCCGTTCTTTTCCGCTGGTCTTTGTGCCTATTTTTGTTCCAGTACCATGCTGTTTTGATGATGATGGCTTTATAATGTAGTTTAAGGTCTGCGAGTGTGATGCCTCCATTTCTGTTTCTTTTCCTCAAGATGGTTTTGGCAATTCTAGGTGTTTTCAGGTTACAGATAAATGATTGTAGTGTTTGTTCTATTCTCTTAAAGAAGTTTGGTGGAACTTTGATGGGTATTGCATTAAATTTGTATGTGGCTCTGGGGAGAATATTCATTTTGATGATATTCTTCCAATCCATGAGCATGGGATATCTTTCCATTTCTTGGTATCAGTTTCTATTTCCTTAAGTAGCGACTCAATAGTTTTCAGCATACAAGTCTTTCACTTCTTTGGTCAACTTTATTCCTAGGTATTTGATTGATTTTGCTGAAACAGTGATTTCTGGATGTCTTCTTCTTCAGATTTAGTGTTTGCATAAAGAAATGCAACTGATTTTTGTACATTGATTTCGTAGCCTGATACCTTGCTATATTGCCTAATAACTTCCAGTAGTTTTCTGCTGGATTCTTTAGGGTTTTCTATGTATACTATCATATCATCTGCAAATAGTCAGAGCTTGACTTCTTCCTTTCCAAACTGTATTCCTTTGATTTCTTTCTCTTGCCTGATTGCTATGGCAAGAACTTCCAATACTATGTTGAAGAGTAACGGTGACAGTGGACAGCTCTGTGTAGTCCCTGATCTGAGGGGGAATGCTTTCAGCTTCTGTCCATTGAGTATGATATTGGCTGTAGGTTTGCTATATATAGAATCCACTATCTTGAGGAATTTCCCATCTATTCCCATTTTTTGTAGAGTTTTGAGCATGAATGGGTGTTGGATTTTGTCAAAGGCTTTCTCTGCATCTATTGAGATAATCATGTGGTGTTTGGATTCGCTTTTATTGAGGTGGTGAATGACATTGATTGACTTACGGACGTTGAACCAGCCTTGCATTCCTGGGATGAATCCCACTTGGTCGTGATGAACAATCTTTTTGATATGTTGCTGTATCCGGTTGGCCAAGATCTTGTTTAATATTTTGGCATCAATGTTCATCAGAGATATTGGTCTTTAGTTTTCCTTTTTTGTTCTGTCCCTATCAGCTTTTGGTATCAGGGTGATGTTGGCTTCATAGAAGGTGGAAGGGAATATTCCTGTTTCTTCAGTCTTATGGAAAAGCTTCAGAAGTATGGGTATTAACTGTTTCCTGAAAGTTTTGTAGAATTCGTTTGTGTAGCCATCTGGTCCAGGACTTTTGTTGTTGGGGAGATTCTTAATAACGGTTTCAATTTCTTTGTCTGTGATTGGTGCATTTAGATTTTGTAGTTCTTCTTGGTTCAGTTTTGGAAGGGCATATGCTTTTAGGAATTGTTCCATTTCTTCCAGATTCTCTAGCTTGGTGGCGTATAGTTCTTTATAGAAGTTTTGCAGGATTCTCTGGATTTCTGTGGTGTCAGTTGTGATATCTCCTCCATCGTTTACAATTCTATTAATTTGAGTCTTCTCTCTTTTTTGTTTGGTGAGTCTGGCTAGGGGTTTGTCAATTTGTTTAATCTTTCAAAGAACCAACATTTGGCTTCATTGATTTTTTGTATGGTTCTTTTATTTTCGATGTTGTTTATTTCTGCTCTAACTTTAGTGATTTCTGTCCTTCTGGTTGCTTTAGGGTTCCTTTGTTCCTCTTCCTCTGAGTCCTTGAGGCGTGCAGTAAGGTCGTTCATTTGAGCTTCTTCTTGGTGTTTAATATGTGACTGTATGGCTATAAGTTTCCCTCTCAGTACTGCTTTAGCTGTGTCCCAAATATTTTGATAGGTTGTGTCTTCATTTTCATTAGTTTCCAGGAACATTTGAATTTCCTGCTGAGGGAATCTCTTAAGAATATGTTGTTTAGTTTCCAAATTCTGTGACTTTTAATAATTTTCTGTTTGTTGTTAAATGTTAGTTTTACTCCACTGTGTTCTGAGAAGATACTTGGGATAATTTCAATGTTCTCGAAATTATAGATGTTGTCTTTGTGGCCTAACATGTGGTCTATCCTTGAGTATGTGTTATGTGGATATGAAAAGAAGGTGTATTACAGTTTTTTGGGGTGAAGGACTCTGAAAATATCCAAGAGGTCTAGTCTGTCAATCTCTTCATTCAATTCTCTTGTATCTTTGTTGGTTCCCTGCTTTGTTGATCTGTCTAAGTGTGAGAGTGGGGTATTGAAGTCTCCCACTATTATTGTATTACTGTTGATGTATTTTTGAAATTCTTTCAGTAAGTGCTTGACATATTTAGATGGTCCCTCATTGGGTGCATAGATGTTAATAATTGTTGTCTTCTTGGCTGATTGATCCTCTAATCATTATGTAATATCCTTGCGTATCTTTTATTACTATATTTAATTTAAAATCTATCGTGTCTGAGATGAGAATGGCTGTTCCTGCCCTTTTTTGTGGTCCGTTAGTCTGTATGATAGTTTTCCATCCTTTTACTTTAGGTCTGTGTTTATCTTGTTGTGACAGGTGGGATTCTTGCAAGCAGCATATGGTTGGGTTATGTTTTCTGATCCATCCCCCCACTCTATGCCTTTTGATGGATGAGTGTAAGCCATTGACGTTTATTGATATTATGGATTTAATGTATTGTAGTGCCATTGTTCAAAAAAATTTTTTTTGTTTGCTCTGATATATTGCAAGTATTGTAGTGATGTTCTTGTTTATAAGAGGTCTTTTAGAACCTGTTTCAGGGCCGGTTTGGTGATGGTTGCCTCCTTTAACTGTTGTTTGTCTAAGAAGGTTTTGATCCCTCCATCTAGTTTGAATGAAAGTCTAGCAGGATATATTGTCCTTGGTTGAAACCCTTTTTCATTCAGGGTTCGATAGATATCTTGCCATTCTCTTCTGGCTTTTAGAGTTTGAATGGAGAAGTCTACAGTTAATCTTATGGGTTTTCCCCTGTATGTGACGTTTTGTTTCTCTCTTGCAGCCTTTAGGATCCTTTCTTTATCCTTACTTCTTCTCATTGTGACTATGATGTGTCTTGGTGTCTTCAGGTCTGGGTTGATTCTGTTTGGTACTCTCTGGGCCTCTTGAATCTTGATGTCCTTTCTGTTATTCAGGTCTGGGAAGTTTTCTTCTATTATTTCCTCTAGAATGTTTGCTTCCCCTTCCTCTCTTTCTTCCTCTGGCATGCCAATTATACGAATGTTACTTCTTTTGAGATCATCCCATATGTCTCTGTTGTTGTTTTCAGTGTCTCTCAATCTCTTTTTAAGCTCTTTCACCTCTTTCTTAGTTTTCTCTAACTCATCCTCTGTCTGACTAATTCTGTTTTCTGCTTCTGTTAGTCTGCTTTCCCTTGCCTCAGCTTCTTTCTTCATTACAGCTATTTCAGCTTTCAGTTCTCTAATTTCCTCAAGATAATCAGTATTTTCCTTGGGGGTCTCAACTGTTGTTTCCCTAATACTGCCATTCCTTTCCTGCAATGTTGTTTTCATTTCTGTGATTAATAAGTTTATTATTATTGCTTGCATACTTTTCTTATCTATGTTTACTTCTGGCTGATTTGTAGTTTCTTCTGGGCTCTTGTCTTCATTCATTGGAGTAGCAGTTTTATTTGTTTTTGATCTACCCATTTTTTTGATTTATGTGTTTCTTTTTTTATGCTCTGTTGTTCCTCAGTTGTTTTGTCTTGAGTACAAGTAACAATGTACTAAATACCTTTATGACAATTGCACTCACCAACCTCATGAAGCAAGTATTGAAGCAGTTTAATCACTACAAGTTAGCCAGACAATGTCTCCAGTCTGTGAAAAAATAGTAACCAAATCCCAGTGAAGAAGAAAGAGAAAAGAAAGAAGGGATAGCAAGAATAGACAGTTATGCAAATCTACTATCCACTGTATATTCTACGGGTAACAAGAGGGTAAAGGGAAGTAGAGCAGATATACACACATAGAGAGTCCACTCTGAGTCAGATTTCTTCCCCACAATAATTCACAAATTCAGAAAGGCAAAGAAGAAGGAAGGAAGAAGTGTATGACAAGATAAAAAAAAAAAGAAAAAAAAAGAAAAAAGAGACAGGAGAGAGAAAAGAGAAAAGATAAGAAAAAGAGCTGTAATTAAAGAGCAGTGAAAGGAAAAGTTTTTTTTTGATTACTTTATTTTTAATTTAATTTAAATTTTTAAAAATTATTTTATATTTATTTTATTTATTTTTTCCCTTTTGTTGCCCTTGTTGTTTTATTGTTGTAGTTATTATTGTTGTTGTTGTTGGATAGGATAGAGAGAAATGGAGAGAGGGAGGGGAAGACAGAGGGGGAGAGAAAGATAGACACCTGCAGACCTGCTTCACTGCCTGTGAAGCGACTCCCCTGCAGGTGGGGAGCCGGGGTTCGAACCGGGATCCTTATGCCAGTCTTTGTGCTTTGTGCCACCTGCGCTTAGCTCGCTGTACTACAGCTCGACCCCCCTAATTTAATTTTTTTAATTAGCTAGGAAGAGGAGGGAGGGGAGAGTCTGTAGAGGAGGTACGAGTAACGAGACAAGTTCCTCCCAGAATAGATAAGATGCCCATTACCCTAGCAATGAAAGATACCCTAAGAGTTAATTCTGATCAACCTAAAGGGGGGGAAGATATATGCCTTTATATAATATTAATAATAAAATAGAGCAGGGTAAAAAAAAAAAACCCTGTCCCAGATTACCTCAAACCTCGTGATCAGAGGCAGCTGATTGTTAAGAAAGAGAAAAAAAAAAACAAAAAAACCCTCAGGACTAGACAAGGATAGCTGAAATAGAGAGTTATGCAAATCTACTATCCATTGTATATTCTAGGGGTAGCTAAAGGAGGAAGGGAAGTTGAGCAGAGATACTCGCAGTGAGAGTCTACTCTGAGTCAGAATTCTTCCCCCAAATAATTCCCAAATGTGTATCAGTGAATTCAAAAAAGCACACTGTTTGGTGGTGTGGGGGATGGGGCCTGTGGCTTTCGAAGCTGTAGGATTAAGGAAGAAAGGATGACAAGAATGAGAAAAAGAAGAAAAAAAGAAAGAAAAAAGAAAAAGATAAGAAAAAGAACAATCATAAAAGAGTGGTGAAAGGAAAGAGTTTATTTATTTATTTATTTTTAATTATTTAATTAGATATGTGGGGTGAGGTGGGGGGTTTGGCTACTTAGAAAGAAAAAAGGCCAGAGGTTTCAGAAGGGTATAGACTTAGAATGAATGATACTCCATGGTGGGACAGGAATCTTGGTAAAGAAAGAAGCTCAGCAGGGGAGCCTGCTAGGAGCTGGTCCCCAGGGTTATGGGGGGGGGGAAGGGGGAGGAGGTGTGCTTAATAATTTTAAAAGAAAAAAATTTTTTTCCCTTTTTTTCTACTCTATTTTTTAACCCAAATTAAGTTATAGTCACCTGCTTGGTGTCACCGATAGGACCCCTTATTGACTGGCCTACTAAAGGTAGAAAAGCCTACCATTTCCAGAAGACGTGATCAGAGCTCAAGCCACTAGCAGCTTCTCAGTCCGCCATCTTCTGGGAACCCCCATGACAATTTTGTTTTTTTACCCTAGTGGGTATTCATCTTATAGAATAGTTAGAGAGAGATGGTTTTGGAAAAGTTTCCATTAAAATACCCATCCCAGTAGAAGCTTGAGTTTTATTTGGTTTCTATTGTTGTTTGCTAAATGAAAACAACCTTTCAGTTTTCTTGGCAAAAAGGGGGGTACTTTGATTTTGAATTGATCTGACACAGGAAGGACATTTTATTAATCCTTGTACAGAAGAAAACCTAGAAACCACATAACCTGTTCAGTCTAGACGAGGTGGAAAGTAAGACTTCATACTCTCTGAGGGTTAAAGAATAGGAAAGCTATCAAGGCAGGGGATGGGATATGGAGTTCTGGTAGTGGGAATTGTGTGGAGTTGTACTCCTCTTATCCTATGGTTTTGTCAGTGTTTCCTTTTTATAAAAAAAAAACAATAAAAAACCTTGAAAGTCTGTTCTATCTATCTGCCATGCTGTATGATTATAAGATGAACTCAACTTAAGAATAAAGTTGAGTTCATCTTAAATAAAGTGCCATATTAGTTGTACTATTTTTCCTGCTATTTATTTATTTTTACAAGAACACTGCTCTGCGCTGGCTTATAGTATTGCTGAGGATTGAACCTGGAACTTTGGACACTCAGGCATAAAAAAATTGCATAATTCCTCCATTTATTTTTAATAAAGATAAAATTTACACTTGAAAAAATCTAAACTTTTTTAGTGAAGTATTGTGAATTTTTACAAACACAGTGTGTGTAAATTTTTTTCTTTTTTAAAAATTTTTTATTAATAAAAAGGAAACATTGACAAAACCATAGGATAAGAGGCGTACAGCTTTGCACAGTTCCCACCATCAAGCATCTGTATACCAACCCCTCCACTGATAGCTTTCCTACTCTTTAACCCTCTGGGAGTATGGACCCAAGATTTTGTGGGATGTAGAAGGTTGAAGGTCTGGCTTCTGTAATTGCTTCCCAGCTGAACATGGGCGTTGACAGGTCGATCCATATTCCCAGCCTGTCTCTCTCTTTCCCTAGTGGGGAAGGGCTCTGGGGAGGCGGAGCTCCAAGGCACATTGGTGGAGTTGTCTGTCCAGGGCAGTCTGGTCGCATCCTGCTAGCATCTGGAACCTGGTGGCTAAAAAGAGAGTTAATATACAAAGCCAAACAAATTGTTGAGCAATCATGGACCTAAAGGCTGGAATAGTGCAGATGAAGAGTTGGGGGTCCTCCATTTTGTAGATAGCTAGTAGGCATATTTTAGTTACATTTTAAAGGGCCTGTAGTTATACTAGTGTTTTTTTTTATTTCCCTGAGCCTGAAATCTGATATGCAGGTGAATCCTAATTATTGTCTGGAGAGATGATGTCATGGCTGGGAAAAGAACCAGAAAGCTGGATCAGGGAAGAGAATAGCTCCCTAATATGGGAAAGGGGTATAAATATTGTTGATTGTAAACCCCACTGTTTTGATGTGATCTGGGCCCCATGTTCAGCTTAGGAGCCTGTGTGACCTCTACATCCCTCTAGATCTGAGCTCACATTCTGTGGTCATGAGTAGGAACATTCCATGCTGCCCCAGTATCAACCCATCTTCCTCAGGTGTAGCATAGAGTATGTTGTCCATCCTCCCTTCTGAGGATGGAACATTCTCTACCATTGCTGATCCAGGTTGAGGGCAGAGTCCTATGGGGGCCCACAAAGGGGTCTACTTTTGTTATTCCTGATAGAGATGACCGGTAACAATGGAGAGAGGGATTTATTTGAGGTCTAGGCCCATCATGTCTGTTTGGGAATCTTAGGATTCCCTGATTAGGGCCCCAGCAGTGTGTAAATTTTAAATAAACTTTTAGTGCAGAGAAAATTACGTAATTGCTCACCAAACTAATAATTTAAGACTTAGTATGAGCTTTTTGAAATAGACTGTTTTAAATGGGAACTATTTCCTGAAAATTAGCCTTATCAGTTTGGGTTAAGATGATGTATAACTTTAATTTTAAAATAAAGTCTTTTGTTCCTGAACTTGATGTGCACTAATATTAAGGTTCCAAGGTTGCTTAAATTTAAACTATGTTAGGGAATTTATTACCAAAGGACATAACTCTGCTCACAGAAAGACAGAATGGTTAGAAAATTTCTGAATTCTCCTCACCTGCAGGGGAGTCGCTTTACAAGCGGTGAAGCAGGTCTGCAGGTGTCTTTCTCTCCCCCTCTCTGTCTTCCCCTCCTCTCTCCATTTCTCTCTATCCTATCAAACAACAGTGACATCATCAACAACAACAACAATAATAACTACAACAATAAAACAAGGGCAACAAAAGGGAAAATAAATAAAAATAGAAAATTTCTGAATTTAGGTGCAATTTACTACCTTGAAATTTCTCATTAGTTTTAATTCTGTGGGCTAGGAATAAGGAAGACATCTGCTTTCTCTTTAAGTCTTCTAGTTGTTTTCCCCCTCTTTTTGTTGCCCTTGTTGTTATAGCCTGTTATTATTGTTATTATTGTTGTTGTTGATGTCGTTTTGTTGTTGGATAGGACAGAGAGAAATCGAGTGAGGAGGGGAAGACAAGAGAGGGAGAGAGGAAGATAGATACCTGCAGACTTGCTTCACCGCCTGTGAAGCGATTCCCCAGCAGGTGGGGAGCCGGGGGCTCAAATCCGGTTCCTTATGCCGGTCCTTGTGCTTTGTGCCATGTGCGCTTAACCTTCAGCGCTACTGCCCAACTCCCTAGTTTTTTTTTTTTTTTAATATTTAGTGCACTGTCATATTCTACCAATTTTCATCCCCAAGATAAAGTAGAAAATTGCATTTTGGGATAATAGAAGGAGTAGTAATTACAAAGTAGGGTCTATTTATATTACTTTAAGCTATTCACCTCTCAGTTAAATAAATAAAAAAAGGTTATTAAGCAGAAGAGTTTGACCATGTAGCAGTTCATATCGAATTGACTCCTGGAAGGAATAGCAAGGGACTTTAAATAAGTCTTCTCACTTTTAATGTAGCTTCTAGATGTCTTTATAACTTTCCTAATGTTCTGGCATGACCTCCACACCATTGGTGATCCCATACCAGGTCTGCCAGATATATTATAGTATAATAACACCTTAGAAAGAGTGATTTTTCAAAAATAGAAACAGATGTAAAGAGGCAGAGAGAGGGACAAAGTGAGTGAAATAGAGCACAGCACTGAAACTTGCTTTAGTGTGGTGGAGGCCGGGCTTAGACTGGGTAGTGCATGTGGCAAAGCTGTTCACTAGCCAGGTGAGTTACTTCTTTGACCCCAAAGTGTGGTTCTTGCTTTGTAACAAATCTCTTGTCCTTTCTTTCCCTTGGAGGAACATTACTGATAGTCACAGTTCTATTTTAAGATATCATTTGAACCCATAGTTTAGGAAGTAACTGATGGGAACTTGTTGCCTTTATAATGAATGGATAGATTGATTAGTATTGGAATAGCCAACTGTGTGAGATCCTTGCTTTGTCTTCTTTGGCAAGACTCTTGACCTCCATGGATCCCATTTTTTTTAAGCAGATAATTTCAAAATCTGAAATCCTACAGCTCTAGATAAAGGTAACTTACAAGCAACATGAAAGGATTAAAATGTTTAATTGTTCAAAATAAGAGCAAATAAACTTAAGACAATTTGACAAATGGACTACATTATACTTATGCCTTATTGGCCCTATTCCATTCCATTATACTTGGCCCATTCCATTATACTTATTCCTTATTGGCCCTATTTCATGTTCAAAATATGAAATTCTCATGAATATTATAAAAAGTCTATTTAAATTGTGATATTCCTTGATAGCAAAATTTGACTGCACCAGTAACAGGAAGACTAGATTTCTTTTTAAAAAAGATATTTATTTATTTATTCCCTTTTTTTGTTGCCCTTGTTTTTTATTGTTGTAGTTATTAATGTTGTATTTATTGATGTCGTTGTTGGATAGGACAGAGAGAAATGGAGAGAGGAGGGGAGGATAGAGAGGGGGAGAGAAAGATAAACACCTGCAGACCTGCTCCACCGCCTGTGCAGTGACACCCCCCCCGCAGGTGGGGAGCCGGGGGCTCAAACCCGGGTCCTTATGCCAGTCCTTGCGCTTTGCACCACCTGCGCTTAACCCATTGTGCTACTGCCCGACTCCCTAGGCTAGATTTCAATGGAATTTTTTCTTGTTATTTTTCCCCCCTAATAAACTCAAATCAGGGAATCCTTCCCGAGAGTGTGTAGGACTGACAACATATTAGAAATGTATTTTCTTGTTTTTCAACTTCTGCCTGAGAGTGAGATCATCCCATATTCATCCTTCTGTTTCTTACTTAATTCACATAACATGAATTTTTCAAGGTCCATCCAAGATCGGCTGAAAACGGTGAAGTCACCGTTTTTTCCAGCTGAGTAGTATTCCATTGTGTATATATACCACAACTTGCTCAGCCACTCATCTGTTGTGTAACCTTCACTTGGATTTCAGATAAACCAAGTGAACAGAGGATTCAATTTATTTTTTGAGATATACTATTAAGAAAAAAAATACTTGTGGAAAAAAGAGGTTAGACTTATTGCCAGAAGCAGAGACTAGAGGAAGTAAATACTGAAAGAATGTTTGTGGTATGACTACTATAGCTAAGGCTGCTAGGTGGTATACAAACAAGTTATTTAGAAAGTACATTTTTAGTTTTTTTATTATTTCTTTATTTTATTTTAATTTGGAGAGAGATGGGGAAAGGGAGGGGGAGAGAAAGGGAAACACCAGAGCACTACTCAGTTCTGGCTTATGGTGGTGCGGGGGATTGAACCTGGGACTTTGGATCCTCAAGCATGAGAGTCTGTTAGCATAACCATTATGCTATCTCTCCCATCCTATTATTTCTTTAAATAATACTTTAGTTGTATGATTGACAAGATTGTGGTATAAAAGGGATACAGTTTCATACAGTTCCTACCACTGGAGTTCTATATCCCATCCCCTCCATTGGAAAGTTACTTATTCTTTTTTTTTATTTGTTCCCTTTTGTTGCCCTTGTTGTTTTATTGTTGTGGTTATTATTGATGTTGTTGTTGTTGTTGGATAGGACAGAGAGAAATGAAGAGTGGACGGGAAGACAGAGAGGGGGAGAGAAAGATAGACACCTGCAGACCTGCTTCACTGCCTGTGAAGTGAAAAGTTCCCTATTCTTTATTCCTCTGGGAGTATGGGCCAGAGATCTTTATGGGGTGCCAAAAGTGAGTGAGAGAGAGAGAGAGAGAGAGAAAGAGAGAGAGAGAGAGAGAGAGAGAGATATCTGGCTTCTGCAATTGCTTCTTTGCTAGATATGGGAAATGACAGGTTGATCCTTACCCCTAGTCTGTTTCTATCTTTCCCTAGTGGGGTAGGGCGCTCTGGGGAGGTGGGTTCCAGGACATATTGGTGAAGTTATCTGTCCAGGAAAGTCAGGTTGGTGTCATGGAAGCATCTGCAACTTGCTGGCTGAAAAGCATTAAGATATAAAGCAAAACAATTTGTTTAATAATCAGGAACCTAAAGGGAAAAGTACAGCAGATAATATTTGGGGTCTTCATGTTGGAAGGAGCTAGGAAGTTTATTTTAAGTATATTTCAAGGGGCCCATGACTTTACTGATTTTTGCCTAAGCCCAACAGCTAACATGCAGGTGGACTAGGAGTATTGTCTGGGAAGATGGTGTCAGAGCTGAGGATGGGACCAGATTACTATAGCTAATGCTGCAGGGTGGTATATAAGCAAGTTAATGACAAAGTAAAAAATTTATTTTATTTATTTTAATTTTTTATTAAGAAAGTAAAATTTCAAAGTTGTCATTACAAGGAGATTTTTTCTTTTTTGATTTTTACTATATAAGATGGTTGACAGCTTACTGTGTTAATTATTTCAGAGTATATGACAATAAAGCCACCATGCTCTCTGCCTTAACAGTGATGTGTATCAGACATTTTTCAGTAAAAGTTGAAAAAAATAAAACTAAAGAAGCAAGTTGCATATTTGAAGGAAGTCATTGTATGAAATATATTAAACATTTGAGTTAATGAAAAACCGAATAATTATTTTAATGTTAAGTAAAGGATAAAATTTTTGTACTTATGATTTTCCTTTACTCTCTTAGTCCTTCTGTTGTTATTATCACATATTTTTCACTTCAAGACCTAGTGAATTTTCATATCATTGAATGGCATAATTGTAACACACTCCTTTCTTTTTAGTGGAAAAGAGGACATAAGTAATGGTACTAGCACTAAGGAAAATATCAATGCAAATAAATTCTGGAAACCGCAAGTGCAAAGACAGAAATTTTATGCAGATATTGTCATTAAGTGGGAGCCGCTATGCAGCGGTTCAGTTGCTGACAGTTTTTACAGTTTTCATCATAATGGTTGGGGGTCAAAGTTTTCAGAGCTTTCATGTTTGTGAACTGGAAAGGCTAATGAAGAACATGATGTGAAATGTGGCCTTGTATAGATTGACGACAGGTATTTACTGAAAGATTGCTGACTGACCACGTAAGTCTTAAGTCACTAACTTCTTATGCTCTGTAAAGTTTCAGCTTTAGTGAGAAACTATGAAACTATCAGGTTTCAGAAATGGAGACAAATCCAGATTGCTTTTTAAAGGCTCTGCATTCTGAAGCAGAAGCAGACATTTAAATTCCACCTGCCTGTTTACTGATTGAGTCTTGTACAGCTTCTGGAATGCCTCAGTTATTATATCTCCATACTCCCTTTCACTTGCACTAATCTCTGGCCTCTGTTAGTATTTCATTCTATCAGTTTCCTTGTATGTTTTTATCTGTTTATCTGTGTCTTTGGTGGTTCTCTTTTCAAGTTTTGTTGTTGAATGAGAGGACAGCACAGGCTCTCTTGACGATATATGGTAAAGTCCGAATGTCTTACTCTTGATTTCAAGAACATTTCTGGACCTTTCTCTCTACTTTTTTCTCCTTGTTGCTTGGAACTTCCTTTAAAACCAGTAGTAGTTCTGTGTGGTGGGAGTGTGACGTCGTACTTGATACTGGAAATTAGAAACTTCTTGCAGATGACTTTCTTTGTCCTTTGTTACATGTAATATCCCAACACGAAGCCCTTTCTTTTAATATCAGTTATTAAATAAATTTTAAACTATAAATATAGAAATTATAAAATGATTTTGATAGAAATACCTACTTTATTGATCTTCTCTTTAGAAAATGAGGTGTGTTTCAAAGCACCTTTTGTTGCTTTCTGATCCTGTTCTGCTGGGGGCTTATTAACATATATTCTATGTGAGAAAAGAGGGAAAAAATGTGTAATTCCTTTCAGAGTTAAGATTGAGGGCTACCTGGAGGAGGAAAGTAGTATAGAGTTCTGATGAGTATTTTGTTGCACACTTTAGTGTGTGTTCCAAATTTAAGCTTTTCTGAATAATATTATATGTGTTTATTTTTTAACTTATTTTTTATTTATAAAATGGAAATGACAAGACCACAGGGTAAGAGGGGTACAATTCCACACAATTCCCACCAGCAGAATTCCATATCATATCCCCTCCTCTGATAGCTTTCCTATTCTTTATCCCTCTGGAAGCATGGGCCCAGGGTCATTATGGGGTGCAGAAGGTAGAAAGTCTGGCTCCTGTAATTGCTTCCCCGCTGACAATGGGCATTGGCAGGTTGATTCAAACTCCCAGCCTGTCTCTCTGTTAACTCTTAATAGAGGAAACATTTGTATCTTTTAAAGAAACTCAGTTTCTGTCATGGAGAACATAGGGTATTCTTTAAAGTTTTAACTTATAGAGATCATGTATATTTTGAATTTTGAGATTGTACCTCTGAAGCAGAAATCATTGTAGGTGTGGAGGAATGCCAATTTAGTGACAAAATCTTGTCTTAAACCTTGTCTAGATGGACATTTGGACTCTTGTCATTTTATTACTATAGTGAGTGAGCTCAGCAGGGGACTAGAATGTACGGAACCTTATAGGTCTTGACAAAAAAATAGAATTTTTTTCTCTTTTTAAAATTCTTTCATATGACTCAACTTCTGCCTATTTACTCCTTTGCACATAATTTAATTCCACACCAGCAACACCTTCTCTAGTGAACTCGAGAAGAGTAGAGGCTTGTGTTAATTTATTTTCCTACATAGTGAAAGAAATATTTAAGAAGACAAACACATCATATTTTAAAGGGACCTTTGGCATAGGATGAATAATCACTGCAGACCAGACGGGCATCATGTCTTCCACAAAAGCCATCCATCCATATTTCAAGGCACCCCCTTCATTAATTCTCTCTTCTGACTTTTGAGTATTGTAGAGTCTTAAACTATAGAATATGTTTTGATATAAATTAAAGATCTTTAATTTCCACGAATAGATTCTAGGTCCTCTTGTAAACTGTGAAATAAATTCGTCTTTCTTGTTCTGCTGCATCTTTTTTTTTTTTAAAGTCATTCTCCTACCTTTTTCATAGTTCTTATTTTGTAGAAACTATTACTGTATCCCTTTGTGACTTTGAAGGCTATACACAGTTAAACTGTTCTATTTGTATTTCATGCCTTGTATCTTGTTTCTTACTGATGATATATAGCAACAGATTAGTTCAAATTTCAGTACAGTATTGTACTTATCTAGTCATTTTCTAGTCCAGAGCTATTTTGCATATATAGTTTCAATAAAACTGACAGGTTAGTTTTGGAAACATTGTAATGAGCAATTAAGTTACATTAGTTTTCACTAGGTTTAGGAAGTCACTGAGTAGTAGAATTTTTGTTTCCCTCAGAATAGAACAGAGATGCTTTACATTACCTGGAATAAAGTAGGCATAAAGTTTAGATTTTTTTAACATGCGTTTAGCTTTTAGAAATGGAAAAATTCCTTTCTATGCCTTTTTATAGTTTATATGAAAATTGATTTCTATTAATCCCATATTTACTTACTATACTTCTATTAGAACTATTTTATTCACGGAAAAATTCTGTTATAAAATTGATTCATATTTAAGTGTTAAGTGCAGTTGAATTTGAATATAAAATGACTAATTCATAGTTCATAAAGTTGAGCTTTTCCTTTTATATATTTTTATGTGATAGATAGGTATCAGAGCACTACCTAGATTGCATCATCTCTGATATGTGGCAGTGCCAGGTACTGAACCTGAGGCATCTAGGCCCCCGAGTATAAAAGTCCTGTAATTAACAGTAAGCTATTTCCCACACCCTTAACTGGTTAATTTTCAAGAGAAATAAAGTGTTGCCTTACATGCAAATGTGCATATGTGTAAGGTGAGTAATTTATAGTTTTAGAGAAGAGAGCATAAACTGCTTATGTTCATGGGACTCATGCTTTCAAACAAAAATTTAGAAAAATCTATTGAATATGGTGGTTGCTATTTAAAGAAATTATGGAATTGTAATGCTCTCTAATTGAATTCTGTACAGTAAATGTGCACTTGTCTTCACTACCAAGAAGTAGTCCAAGAAATGACTTCCACTGACCCACATTTCATTCTTTCCTGCTGTCCTTCTAGAAAGGAGCAACTTCCAAACTGCTTTCCTAAATGACAGATATTTGGCACAGAAGACAGGTTCCATTTACTTATTTTAAGTACTTATTTATTCACTCCTATTTCTTAATTTGTCACCAATTTGCTCTGGCTCTGTACTAACACTATGAATACTGCTCCTGGTGACCATTTCTTTCTTTCTTGTAATTTTTTTTCTATTTTATTTGATAGAACAGTGAAAAATTCAGAGAGGGAGAGGAAAATAGAGAGGAAAAGATAAAGTTAGATGCCTGCAGACCTGTTCTAAGGCTAGTGAAGCATCCCTCCGTTGGTGGGGGTTGGGACTCAAACCCAGGTCCTTGCACATGTAATGTGTGTGTTCAGTTGGCTGCTACACTACCGCCTGAAGTTTTTCTTCTTATTTTCTGTCTATGAAGTCTATTTAATTTTATTTATTTTTTAAATTGATTTATTTATTCCCTTTTGTTGCCCTTTTGTATTGTTGTAGTTATTATTGTTGCTGTTAGCATCATTGTTGGATAGGACAGAGAGAAATGGAGAGAGGAGGAGAAGACGGGGGGGGGGGGGGGGGAGAAAGAGAGACACCTGCAGACCTGCTTCACCACCTGTGAAGTGACTCCCCTGCAAGTGGGGAGCTAGGGGCTCCAGCCGAGGTCCTTCTTCCCGTCCTTGCACTTCGCGCCACGTGCGCTTAACCTGCTGCACTACTGCCCAATTCCCTTAATTTTCTTTTTAACCTAACATTCTTTAGCTCTGTTAATAGTAACCAAGATTGAACCTAGAACTCCTTGTATGCAAACTCACCAGGAACTCTTTCGTTAACTCTTGATCTTTTTGTTTGTTTGTTTTAACTGAAGCATCACTCAGTTCTGGCTTGTGGTGGTACTGGGAATTGAATCTGGGATCTTTGGTGCCTCAGGCATGAAAGTCCTTTTGTATATCCATCCTTATCCTCTATCTGTATTTTCAGTGGCCTGCCTGCCTGCCTGCCTGCCTTCCTCTCTTTCTCTCTCTCTTCTCTGTCTTTCTTTCTCTCTCTCTCTCTCTCTCTTTTTCTCTCTGCATTCTCTGTAAAACAATTTGTGCTATCTGTAATGAAACTTCATTTTCAAAAGTTACTCATAGGAATTGGTCTCATTTCTTTGGTCTTTGCGCCATGTCTTTTTGTGGGAACTTGAAGGGCAATATTTTTTCAAGTTAGGAAAGCTAAAAGAAAGATGACAATTTCCAATATTTCATCATCAAAACATCTCTTGTTCAATGCATTTTATTTTGTTTTCTCTCTAGATAAGCGAGTGGAAGATTGGCCTCTTATGCAGTCTCCATGGCCCACACTTTGTATAAGTACTCTTTATCTCCTGTTTGTGTGGCTGGGTCCAAAATGGATGAAAGACCGAGAACCTTTCCAGATGCGCTTCGTCCTCATTGCCTATAATTTTGGGATGGTTTTACTTAACCTTTTTATCTTCAGAGAGGTAGGTCTAGTCAAGTGACTATGTAATCATTTTCCAGGATTATTGGAAATTAACAAATGAGAAAATATGAAATCATTCTTGTAACATTGTATCCCAACATAACTTATGTTAGCTACTGTAAAAGTAAATTTTATATTTTGGATATTTTTGTTTTTGGTTAACAAAAATGTGAAACATACAAAAAATATGGGAGAGAGGGCTGGGTGGTGGTGCACCTGGTTAAGCACACATGTTACAATGTGCAAGGCCCCAGGTTTGGGCAGCAGTCCCCACCTGCAGAGGGAAAGCTTTGCGAGTGGCGAAGCAGTGTTGCAGGTCTCCCTTTCTCTCTCTGTCTCTCTCTCTCCCCCGCCCCCCCTTCTCTATCAACTTCTGGCTAGCTCTACCCAATAAATAAATAATACAAAATTTAAAAAAAGATTCTAAAAAATATAGGACAGTTATTTAAAATGAAATTTTCAAGCGTTCTGGGTTTTAAAATAATCCTTCTACAATTGAAAGTGACTTATCTAAGACTCATTTTCATTTTCCCTGTTTGTAAAATAATGATAATATTAGATGGATGCTGGTCTAACACTCAAGTCTTTCTTACCTGATTGGATGTAAAGATAAGTGAGATAGTTCTTGCAAAGTGTTTGGCACTTACTAAGCCTTTAGTAAGTAGGTAAAGCTACTTGTTTAGAATTGTTATTCTACACTTTCAGGTTTGGTAACTGATAAAATTATGCAAATGTGAAATATCAATTTCATGCTAAATCCTGTCTCATAATGTTGCTGTATTTTGGATTGGAGCTAAAATGAGTTAGCTGTTTTAGAACTTGCTGATAAACATAATTTACTTTGGCAGGGAGTGGGGGGTGGGGGCACCACCAAATGCCTCATGACATTTTGAAAGAAAATCTTAAGGGCTCCACTGTGCAGCCATATTTTAGGTAGTAAAAGTGCAAGAAAATTGTTTCAAACAAGGAGCTTCCTCATTAAAATGCTATGCGATTCCCAAGGAGCTATATTGGTATATAAACAATTCTCCCTTTTACTTCATCGTTGACAACTCAGCTTACAGAATTTCAGCTTCAAAACTAGGGGATAACATTGTGGTTATTTTAAGACTATCATGTTCGAGGCTCTGATGGTCCCAGGTCCAGTCTCTGATAGCACCCTAAGCCAGAGCTGAGCAGTGCTGTGGTATTAGGGTAAAGGAGAGGGGAAGGGAGATGGAGCAAAGAGAGAGAAGGAAAATATTTCTCAGCTATATATAAAAAAATTAACTTGTTTTGATACATTCTTTTAAATCTGTTATATGAAAACCACTCTAGATCAGACTAGAAATCAGTGCACCTCTTAGATCTGTATCATGGTAATCAGAATTTCTCTTAATATTATGAAGTAGATAAAGCTAATGTTCAAAAGTTTATGTGTGATTTTTTTTCTTGATTTAATATCTTTTTTTTTAATTTTCTTGCATTTTCTTTTTTCTTTTTTTTTTATTTAAGAAAGGATTAATTAACAAAACCATAGGGTAGGAGGGGTACAATTCCACACAATTCCCACCACCCAATCTCCATATCCCATCCCCTCCCCTGATAGCTTTCCCATTCTCTATCCCTCTGGGAGCATGGACCCAGGGTCATTGTAGGTTGCAGAAGGTAGAAGGTCTGGCTTCTGTAATTGCTTCCCCGTTGAACATGGGCGTTAACTGGTCAGTCCATACTCCCATTCTACCTCTCTCTTTCCCTAGTAGGATGGGTCTCTGGGGAAGCGTATGTGCGATTTTTTAAAATTAGATTTCAGATTTAAAATATACTGACAATAAAGTTTAGAAACACCAAGAAATTAAGTGTTTAATTCATTAGGAAGTTTTAAAATAATAGTGCTTTTTAAAATAATATGAAAGTTTACTGATTGTATTTGGCATTTTTAGTGGTGTAACTATTGAAACTTATTATATAAATATTGTCCCCTTTTCTTCCAGTTATTCATGGGGTCATATAATGCAGGATATAGTTACGTTTGCCAGAGTGTGGATTATTCTAACGATGTTAATGAAGTCAGGGTAAGTACATAAAAATGCAACTAATCAGTAGAATTAGGTTTATCTTATCTGCGTTAGTTTGTGAAAAACTCATTTTAATATAGTGGTAAAGCATTGGATTTATTTTAGTCAATAAAGGTGTGATTTTTCTTTAAAAATGCATAATTGAACATCTGCTTTCATACTTCAGTATCTGACTCTATTTGGTGGTATGAAAGAAAATGTGTTGGATTAGTAGATTACAGAATTAAAATATATATATATATATATATATATATATATCAGGCATATTACCATTTTATTCAAGTGGAAGAAAAAGGACAATTATCTACTAAAGGTATCTTGTATCCTGTGCTTTATATTAAGCTTAAATACACTACACAAAGCACGTAGACATAAGATATATTATGAATATATTTATGTTGGGTAAAATAATGTCTCTGTAGACCTTCCCTTGAAAAAAAAAAGGCTGACATTATGAACAGTATGATCAGTACTCAGCAAAACATACTAACTGCTATTTTATTCTGTTTTCATTTTCTTATTAGACTAGGAGCTTATGAAAAATTGTCATGTTGGTTTCCATTCTACAAGTATGTACTGAACATGTACACAGTGTGAGTGGCACTGAGGAAACCATTGAAAAGACAGATGAGGTTCCTACCTTTTGTGACATTGACATTGTAGTGAAGGTGGAAGAGACAGACAATAATCATCTAAACAAATGGCTAGCAAGAAAATAGATCCAGTGGTGTGACTGAGAACAGGACAGCTACTTAGATTTACTGGCTGGGAAAGAAGTTTCTTCTGCTAACCCTACTGCTGGAGTCTTTCTTCTGTGACTGTTTTTTGCTTGGTTTCTGCCTATTCAATAATTGGAATATTTTCTTAAAAAAGCAGTATCACTTCTTTTTTAAATGTTTTATTTTTTCTTTAGTTTTTATTTATTATTGGATAGAGGCAGAAATTGAGAGCTAAGGGGGGAGGTGGAGAGGGAAAGAGACAGAGAGACACCTGCAGCCCTGTTTCACCACTCAGGAAGCTTTCCCCCTACAGGTGTGGACCAGGGGCTTGAACCTGGGCCCTTGTACACTGTAGTGCATGTGCTTAACCAGGTGCACCACTGCCTGGCCCCAGCAGTATCACTTTTCACTGGATATAGAACATTCAAAGAAACCTAGTGTAGTTTTAACCGTAGGAGTTATTATTTGTGGGTGTGTAGATTGTGACTAATTTATAGGCCTAGATGAGACAAAAATAGACATTTCTCACCTTCTAAAAAGTTTACTATGCCAAAATGATTACAGCTACTCTCTCTTTTTATTGGGGTTTTTTAAATGGTTTTACCACATAATATTTAACACATAAGCACATCCTCTCATCTCCCCTTGACTGGTGTCTAGGAGACACAACAGGACCCCAGTGTCCCTTCATCTTATCCTTACCCATCCTTTCCCAGAGTCCTTTGCTTTGATGCAGCATACCACATCCAGTCCGAGTTTCACCCTGAGTTTCCCATTACTGTCCTTAACTCCTAAGTTCCACCTGTAAGTGAGATCACTCAGTATTGGTCTTTCTCTTTATGAATTGTCTCACTCAACATAATACCATCAAGTTGTGACCAAGATATTGCAGATAATGGCCTTATCATTTTTAGTAGCTGTATTGGATTCCATTGTACATATCTGTACATACACAACTTTCATTCATCTGTCATTGGGCATCTGGGCTGATTCTAAGCGTAAGCTATTACAAATGGCTGCTATGAGCGTAAGTGTGCTTAAGTCTTTGCAGATAGGTGTTTTTGTTTTTCTTGGCTATATTCCCAGAAGAGGGACTGCTGGGTCATAATGTAGGTCCATTTCTAGAGTTCTGATGAATCAGCAGATACTATAGGTCCATTTCTAGTGTTCTTATGAGTCTTCAGACTTTTACCATAGAGACTGTACCAATTTACTTTCCCACCAGCAATGTATGAGAGTCCTTTTCTCCCCACAGCCTCTCCAGCAGTTGGCACTTGTGTCTTTTCTAGTGGATGACATTTTCACAGGTGTGAAGTGGTATATCACTTGTTAATATTTACATTTCCCTGAACATCAGTGATTTTGAGCTTTTGGTCCTTTTGACTTTTTCCTTGGAGAAGGTTCTACCCATCTCTTTTCCCCATTTTTCAGTGGGTTTCTTTTTTCTCTCTCTCTTTCTTTCTTTCTTTCTTTCTTTCTTTCTTTCTTTCTTTCTTTCTTTCTTTCTTTCTTTTTAAGACTTTGTTTATTTATTAATGAGAAAGATAGGAGGAGAGAGAAAAGAACCAGACATCACTCTGGCACATGTGCTGCCCAGGATCGAACTCAGTTTTGAGAGTCCAAAACTTTATCACTGCACTACCTCCCGGGCCACTTCTTTGTTCTTTTATTGTTGCATTTGGTGAGTTAGTTATTTGTATATGTTGGTTATCAGTTCTCTGATATATAACAAAAAAATTTTTCACTATGGTGGGGTGCTCTTTGTTATAGTGGTGATTCCCTTTGCCTTGCAGAAGCTTTTCAGTTTGCCATAGTCCCATTGATCTATTTTTGCCTTTATTTTCTTTGCAATTGGATTTGAATTGCCAAAGCTGTTCCTAAAGCATATATGGAAGAAAGTTTTGCCCATGTTTTCTTCTAAGTACTTGATAGATACTCTGTTTTAAAGTCCTAAAGAGTATGGTAGGGGGCCAGAGAGAGCTGGCATGGTGGATATCATTGGAATATTTGACACCTGCAAATTTGAGGCAATGATACTAAGTGGAATGGGCAAGGGAGGAAGGGGTAGCACGTAACAGTATAAAGGTAGTCACACTATGTGCAGATTTAGAGCAACGATGACAACAATAACAAAGTGAAACCAGAGTAAACCACGAAGGTGGATACATCTGACATACCCAACCCAAACATAGTTAAAAAGGGAAGGAGATGGTGTACTGCACCAAAGTAAAGGACTCAGGGGTGGGGCTGGGGGGAGTGTTAAGGTCCTGGAACATGATGGTGGAAGTGACCGAGATGTGTGTTTGGGGGGGGGGGTGGTTAGAGTTTTATATGGAAAACTGAGAAATATCACATATGTACCAACTACTGTTTTGTTTTTTCATTCCCAACTACTGTGTTTCGCTATCAACTATAAACTATTAATCCCTCTAAATAGAGAGAAAAAAAGGAGATAGTCGATTTCTTAGGAACCCCACCTTAGTCCTTTGAAACAGCACAAATGCTCCTCTTCATGCTTAAAAAGAAGATAAATCAGGAACAAAAGGTATACCACAGGACTGTTTCCATCCTTGGAACAGATGCTGCTTCCTTGATTAAGTAAAATAGCACTTCAATTTTGTTCCTACTGTCATTCTTGGTGTGCATCTGAATTCTCTCCCTCAGTAATGCCAAGGACCCACTTCTTAGGTTTTCCACTGGCAACATGAACATAGTAGTGAATATTAAAGAGAATCACTTTGAGGGGTTGAAAATTTTAAGCCTATTTTTCACCAAATTTTTATCATATCCAACAATATTATTAAGCACATTCAGTAAAAACAATTGCAGCCTGTAAATGCAAGCCTTTGGATCTTTCCCTTTAACCCACACTTTAAAATCATAAGCCTGGTGGTTTGCAAAAGTGAGAGACAAAACCCAGAGCCTACCAATGATATTTACAAGTATAGAATGAGAAAAGGATCAACTCTAAAATATTTAAGCCTGTCTTTGAAGGAACATGTCAAATTCTGACACATGAAGATTTACAAACAGATTTTAGTCATATACTGTCATCTTTGTCATTTATACATAGACTCCACACCCTAGGAACTAGTTGACATGAAAAGTTAAGTCTTCATTATTATCATACTAGGATTTTTGGAAAATATTTAAAAATATATAAGCAGAGGTCACCTCTCACTGGTGCCTTAATCTCAGCATGTAATATAATCTTTCCGTACCATCTGTTGTCTTAATTAGAGCCTAGAGAAAGACTTATTCATGTAAGCTGGCTTATATTTATGACCTAGGAAATATTGTTTTTTGTTTGTTTCAATTTATCATTTAAACTTTTTTTTTTTTTTGGCCTAACACAAAATAAAGTACTGTGTTTGACTATTTTGCTACAGAGGTGAAGTATGGAAGAGAAACACACTAACAGATCAGTTGCTATTCAGGCAAGAAGTAATAGCTGAAATCCCTTTCCAAAGTACATACTGCAGTTTTTCTGTGAGACAGAAAAAACGCAGCATTATGAATGTGTTCACAATTCTGTTTAGCCTCCAGGTGCTTTGTGCCATTCAGCTAGCTGTGGAACAGACTGAACATTTTCTTTATTTGCTCTTTGTAGCTATGGCTTCGGATTCTTTCATTCCTGTTTTTCTACTTAGATGCCCAGAATCCTCCCATCCATAGACAGAAATTTTTTTATGTTGGGGCTGGGTAGACTTCACATGTTACCATGCGTGAAGACCAGGTTCAAGGTTCCAGGTTCAAGTCCGCTGTCTTTGCTTGCTTGGGAGGGGGAGCTTTGGGAAAGATAGAGTAGTGCTACAGATATCTCTTTCTCCTATTTATTTATTTACTTACTTATTTATTTATTATTGGATAGAGACAGAGAGAGAAATTGAGGGGAGGAGGAGAGAGAGAGTTGGAGTGAGACAGAGACACCTGCAGCACTGCTTCACCACTTGTGAAGCTTTCCCCCTGCAGGTGGGGAACCAGGGCTTGAACCCAGGTCCTTGCACACTGTAGTGTGAGCGCTTAACCAGGTGCACCACTGCCTGGCTCCTCTCTATACCTTTCTGTCTGCCCTCTATTTCTCTCTGTCTCTACCCAAAACAAAGAAACCAAGAAAAAAAAAAACAAGCAAGGGAAGGGAGAGAGTGGTGGAGTAGTTGTGCACTTGTAAGTCCCAGAAATGATCCTGACACCTAAAAATGAAAGCAATTAGTTTGCATCTTACAGAATTTTAAGCTGATTTAGAACTTATTTACAGACCATCAAACACCATACGACAATGTTTCATCTGGTGTTAATAACTTGTTTTTTTATATTTTTTTGCTTTCTTTTTTACAGATAGCTGCTGCTTTGTGGTGGTACTTTATATCTAAAGGAGTTGAGTATTTGGACACAGTGTTTTTTATCCTGAGGAAGAAAAACAATCAAGTCTCTTTCCTTCATGTATATCATCATTGTACAATGTTTACACTGTGGTGGATTGGAATTAAGTGGGTTGCAGGAGGACAAGGTGAGAATTCTCAGAAACATATCAGTATATATTAAATTGTATGAATATACTGGGTGGGAAGTAATGAGAGCCTGGAGGTTTGACTTTGACTATAATTTAACCCCCTGTCTTGGTCAATTATTTCTTTGTCAATTTCATTTTAAGGGGACTGGGTGGTGCTGCACTTGGTTAAGTGCACATAATACTAAACACAAGGATCTGGGTTCAAACCTCTGGCTCCCCACCTGCAGAGGGGACACTTCCTGAGTGGTGAAGCAGGTCTGCAGGTGTCTATCTTTCTCCCTCTCTATCTCCCTTCCCCTCTCAATTTCTCTCTGTCCTATCCAGTAAAATGAAAAAATGGCCACCAGGAGCTGTGGATTCTTAATGGTGGCAGTGAGCACCACTGATAATCCTGGAGGCAAATAAATATATCTTAAAAGAAATATTGACAGTAAAGCTTTAGTTTTTTAAAATTTATGTTTGGTTTTAATGCCTAAAATTCATCCCAGAAATGAGCACAAAATTAAGACTATCCTCAGAAAATAATATTTTGATAGGTAGCAATTTTTGTGCTTTTGATCCAAAGGATAACAAATTAAAACCCCTCAGTCTAAAGGGTCCTTCTTTAGTCTGAATCCAAAGCTTATATCTACTCTAAAATAAACCTTAAATGAGCCTATTAGTTTTTTAATTACAGGAAATCACATATAGTTCAAAGGAGATAGCATAATGGCTATGCAAACAACAATACACAGATAAAACACAGACTCCCCCATACATACCTCTCCCCCCCTTTCATGCTTGTGGTACTGAAGTCTCAGGTTCAATTCCCCACACCACTAAAAACTATAACTGTGTAGTGCTCTAGAAAAAAAAAGAAGAAGAAATCACACCCAGCTGTGTTCTTATTAAAGGGAATCTGAACCCACACATTAGCCAGAATATACTTATAGCTTTTCAGATGCCTATGGATTGAACTGATAAGACATCAAACTGGAAATAGATCATTTCATTTACAGAGACTCAGGGTATAAGCCTTCTTCTTCTTCTAGCGTTTGCCCTTCTTCCGTAGCCAGTCAACAGCATCAGGTTGAGCCTGATGTAAAGTTTCGAGACCTCCTTTGAATCTGGAGAGGTGGCAGTCGTTGACTATGTGGGTCATAGTCTGTCTGTAGCCGCAGGGGCAGTTTGGGTCGTCTCTGGCTCCCCAGCGATGGAACATAGCGGCGCACCGGCCATGGCCTGTTCGATAGCGATTGAGGAGGGCCCAATCATAACGTGCTAGGTCAAAGCCGGGTTGACGCTTGCAGGGGTCTGTGATGAGGTGTTTGTTCTTTACCTCAGCTGACTGCCAGCTCTGTTTCCAAGAGACTGGAACAGAGAAGTTCAGTGTAGGCGTAGGGGACCAGATTGGGTGACGAGACGTCAAGCGTTGGACAGGGTGGGCGAAGATATCCGCGTATATTGGCAGGTCCGGTCAAGCGTAGACGTGGGAAATGAACTTAGATGATGCCGCATCCCGACGAATATCTGGCGGGGCGATGTTGCTAAGAACTGGCAGCCATGGGACCGGGGTGGAACGGATGGTTCCAGAAATTATCCTCATGGAGGAATATAATTTGGAATCGACCAAGTGGACATGGGGGCTACAGAACCATACTGGGGCACAGTATTCTGCAGTGGAATAGCATAATGCCAGAGATGATGATGGTATAAGCCATTATAATATAGTTCACTCTGCTAATTTTCATTTAAAATTATTTAGAAATCTCAGAAATAAGTGCTTGCTTATTTTTGGTATGTATACTGTCACATAAATAATGAATGTAAAAAAATCTATATAAGCACTGTGGACATACTATGACTGTTTCCCCCTATAAAGCAAAAGTAAAATTATTTTAGACACTGTTTCTCTACTAGGACCCATTTAAGTCACTGGACTCCACAGTTTGAAAACCTACACTTTGAAATTCCTTTGCATTTGAAGAAAACCCATAAAAATAATTTACAGAGTGAAACCTGGGTCTAAGCTTTAAAAATACCTCTCATAACCCAAAGAGAAGTCTTTTTACATAGTGCTGATTAGAACTTTGATTCTTGATCTATATTCCAGTTAGAAGAGTGTGACTATAGTGACTTTTTTTATCCAAATGGTTTATTTGACTTTGCCTAACAAAGCTTCTGTACTTTGTAATTAACCACTTTTTTTTTTTGTCTATAAAGCATTTTTTGGAGCCCAGATGAATTCCTTCATTCATGTGATCATGTACTCATACTATGGGTTAACAGCATTTGGCCCATGGATTCAGAAGTACCTTTGGTGGAAACGATACCTGACCATGCTGCAGTTGGTGAGTGACACACCTCTAAAGTCTCTGCTGGTGGAACACAGAAAATGTTCAGATTTATTAACTGCAAAGTCTGATAAGTCACATGTTCTTGATGATATTCTTTTACAAACCTCTCTTGGGCTGGGCGGTGGCACACTCATTAAAGTGCATACATTACAGTATGAAAGGACCTGGGCTCAAGCCCCAGGTCCCCACCTACAAGGGAAAGCGTCACTAGCAGTGAAGCAATAATGCAGGTATCTCTTTATCTATCTCGTTCTTTCCCACTTTCCTTCTCAGTTTCTAGCCAATAAGTAAGTAAAAAAAAAAAAAGTACACACAGCCATAAATAAAAGCAAATTTTTTTCTTTACGTTCCATTTGTGGGGACTGAAATACCACTCCTCTGCATATATCCAAAGGACATAAAAATACTAATTCAAAGGTATATATGTACCCCCCACGTTCATAGCTGCTTATTTCACAATTGCAAAGGAATAGAAGCAACCTAGATGCAAGATAGCAGCTGCCTGGATAAAGAAGTTATGGGACATATATTCAGTTTATGAAAAAAAAAACATAAGCAGATCTAAAAACATAATGAGACCTGGATGTCACACTACTCACTTTTTAAATGTCTTTTAAAACTAAGCAGTTTCTTGTCTTCCTAAGAGAAAAATTCTTTGAAAATATCTGTGAAATAGAAAAATTGAAGATCTAAGACTACCACTAAGTACATAAATTTATGTATGACTTGAAAAGGAATATAGTTATATCCCCCCCAAAGATGATTTTTTTTTTTTGCTTAGTGGTTTAATAATGGTTAATAAGGTTAAAAGATTACAGGGGTATAGTTCTACAGCGCACAACCCAGGTGCTGGCTCCTGCACAGCCCTCCAATGAAACCCACTGTAGTTCTAAAAAAATTTAAAAGCTTGATCACCTCTACCTTCTCCTCCTCACCTCTTCCCTTCTTCATTTGCAAATGCATGAATCTCCATTCATTATATTCCACATAGTGAAACCATCAAGTAGTTAGTTGTCTTTGACTTCCTTACTTACTTCACTAAGCACAATCACCTCTAGTTCCACCCACTTTACCCTAAAGAACACAGTATCATCCTTTTTTTTTAATTGTATCCCCCTGAGTATATGTCCCATAACTTCTTTATCCAGGCAGCTGCTATCTTGCATCTAGGTTGCTTCTATTCCTTTGCAGTTGTGAAATAAGCAGCTATGAACGTGGGGGGGGGGTACATATATACCTTTGAATTAGTATTTTTATGTCCTTTGAATATATGCAGAGGAATTTCTGGGTCATAGGTTATTTCCATTTTTTAAAAAAAATACATTATTTAATCATGAGAATGATAGGAGGAGAGAGAGAAAGAACCAGACATCACTCTGGTACATGTGCTGCCGGGGATTGAATTTGGGACATCATGGTTGAGAATCCAATGCTTTATCCACTGCGCCACCTCTGGACCACACAGTTATTTCCATTTTTAATTTAAGATGTTGTTATTATATTTCTTTACTTTTTCATTTAATATTTGCTGCTGCATTTAATTTAAGATGTTGTTATTATATTTCTTTACTTTTTCATTTAATATTTGCTACTGCATTCAGTATTTGATAACTGGTGGCATACATTTAGAATATAAAAGTTGGAGAGAAGGTCCCAAGCCAAGACAAAGGTAAAGTAAACAAAGGGAAAAAGGACCAGAGGATGCCTTAGATCTCTGACACAGAGTCCTTAGAGAACAGAGTTAGATATTTTCAAATACTAACACTTAGACAAATTTTCATGACACCCTTCTGGTTGGCCTTTTTGTACCATCTGAGTAAAATAATATTGCATTCCAAGCTAGAAACTAGCCATTAATCAAACTGAAAAATCCCAAAACAACTGGCCTTGGAATCTTCAAGCCTTGGAATTTATTATAATTTGCTTTAATCATAGCATGTATACGGTTTTTATCAGTGCAATCACATTTGGAAATACTATCCATCTCTGCTCTAAGTTGCTAAACAGCTGGCTAACCAAACAGGAAACACAACTTTTGGGAAATTCTGGGTGTGAAGGATTCAGTTGTCACTAAAAGGCAACAGGAAGCTTCCTCCAGTTTGTGTGTAAGCTGTTTGTGTAATTCTTTTCCTGCAGTAATTATTAAGTGGGCCAGAGAAAATGAAGAGATGAAAAAAAAATCCATGAACTATTTATATCTCTTGTCAAAACCTGAATATGGTGCTCCTTGAGCAATGTCATACTCAGCCACACCTATAGCCACGCCCCTTTTCCGTGATTCCAGTTCTAAGGACCATTGTGAAACCAAAGATTCTTAAAATGTGGATTTCTGGCCCCCCAAGTTTCTAAGACTCTCTAGAACTTTTGAATCTCTCTTCAGCATGAGTGTCTAGTCGCCATAAATAAAGCTGGTGTTGCTTTTGCATCACATTCCTTTCTCTGTTGAAAAAGGATGGAGGGTAACATAAAATAACTAAACTAGAGAAGGGGCAAAAGAATTTTTTTTTTTGCCATGGAAGAATTTTTAAGTGGTCTAATCTGGCATAAGTTTTGGATTTCCATGGAGTATGTTATCTTAATGATATTTAATATCTTTAAAAAGTGAAATGATATTTAATATCTTTATAAGTGAAATCACAACTGCTCATTCCAATAGTGTTAATTTTTTAAAAAAATGTTTTATTTATTATTGGATAGAGACAGAAATTGAAAGGGGAGGAGGAGATAGGGAGAGAGACAGAGAGATACTTGCAGCCCTGCTTCACCACTTGTGAAGCTTTCCCTCTGCAGGTGGGGACCAGGGGCTTGAACCTGGGTCCATGTGCACTGTAATTTGAGTGCTTAACCAGGTGCACCACCACCTGGCCCCAGAGTGTTAATTTAATGAAGGGCAATGTATTAACAAGTCAGATGTTCTCATGACCATTAATCACGTATAACTTGATCTTGTGAAAAGTTCACCTCTGTTAATACCATGAAACTCATAATTCTTTATAAAATTAATTTGTTAACAAGAGAATCAGAACATCACTCTGGCATATGTGGTGTCAGGGATTGAACTCTGGACCTCATGCTCATAAGTCCTAATTTCTGTGCCACGTCATGGAATTCAGAATTCAATATTCTTATAATAGGAACTATTCACTTATCAGTATATCCAAATTTAAAATTATTTAATTATTGTAAGCATACTGCCTTGGTTTTCCTTTTTAAAAAACTTTTAAAGTCGAAAGTGATTCCTTTTTGTACTTATTCTTACTTTTTTCCCTCTAATTTTGCCAAAATTTTAGTTTTTCAGGGAAATTGTACATTCAGATGCATTTTTAGCCTGTCTTCTATTCTCTGAGAAATAAATAATGAACCATTGTGAGAAATTCGTTTTTAAAGTATGTGTGGTGTAAGATAGTGCTAGGGATTGAACCTGTGCTATCTAGGATCTCAGACATGCAAGTCGGTGTTGTAATGGGCTGAGCTAACTCCTCCATAGTCTTATTTTTACTCTTTGAGACAATTGCTAATTAATTTTCACTAAGTAGCATCATTCAATATTATTCAGCAAATGTTCACAGAGTCCTGATGTTGTGCTGTGAACTCAGGCGTCATTAGTGAATAATACAGACCCCTGCCCTTTGGAGGTATATTCCAGTGAAAAGCTGGATGATCAGGAACTCAGCACATGAAAAAAGGAGGTTCAGATAGTTACAATCCTCTCCACTACACACCACAGGAAAACTATTGGTTAGCGGGATTAAAAGAGTTAGTTGGGGGAGTTGGATGGTAGTGCAGTGGATTAAGCGCAGGTGGCGCAAAGCATAAGGACTGGTGTGAGGATCCCAGTTGAAGCCCCTGGCTCCCCACCTGCAGGGGAGTCGCTTCACAGGTGGTGAAGGAGGTCTGCAGGTGTCTATCTTTCTCTGCGCCGCTCTGTCTTCCCCTCCTCTCTCCATTTCTCTCTGTCCTATGTAACAATGATGGTATCAATAACAACAATAATAGCTACAACAGTAAAACAACAAGGGCAACAAAAGGGAATAAATAAATATTGGAAAAAAAAGTTATTTGGCTGGGAGGCACTTTAGTTCTTCACATCAGGGATACTTTGTGAGGGGGACAGCACGTGAGCAAGTGATTCAAGTGGAACCTAGCATGGCAGCAAGAAAATGATTAAATGTAGACAGTGTGGCAAAAATTACACCTATCTCAGCTGGATAGAGGATTGTGGTGCTGTGACCCAGAGGGTGCATAGTGGCTAGGGCTCTGATCTGTTAAGCAGGAGGTCTGGATTCAGTCCCTGGCATTGCAGATGCCAGAGTGAGGCTCTGGTTCTCTCTGTCTCTTATTCTTTTGCTTAAACAAATAAATAAATACTTTAAAGAGAGAAGTTTGTGGTATTTTTGGAAGTTGTTGTTACAATAACTTTCTCCTGACTTTGGTTTTTCAGGTTCAGTTCCACGTGACCATCGGGCACACAGCGCTGTCTCTGTACACTGATTGTCCCTTCCCCAAGTGGATGCACTGGGCTCTAATTGTCTATGCAATCAGCTTCATATTTCTCTTCCTTAACTTCTATATCCGGACATACAACGAGCCGAAGAAATCAAAAACTGGGAAAACAGCTATGAATGGTGTCTCAGCGAACGGCGTGAACAAATCAGGAAAGCCACTAGTGATAGAAAATGGAAAAACCCAGAAAGATGGAAAAGCAAAAGGAGAGTAAATTGAACTGGGCCTTAACTGTTGTTGACAGTGAGGAAGCTCCCATTTCAGATTAAATTTCAGGGACAACAGAAGCAAATGAGAATTTGGGGTGGGGCATAAAAGTCAAATGTGCTTTATGTATTAGTAATCTTTAGATTTGAGTAAAGTGTTAAATACAATACCTGGATGTTTTATTTATGAAGTTTTTATTTTAAACTTTTTTTTTAAAAAAATTATCCTTGATGTCCAGACCAAAGCAATCATTTAGGTGACTCTGGAGACTCCTGTTCACATCTGTTTGCCTACTGCATGAAATTTTTCATGTATCTTAATCTACAGTCATTCTTCAGTCTGATGGTCACAGAAACATAGTCTTTACTACATTTTTAAATGTAAATTTGCCGATTACCTACTGATTGAAGTCAGTCACCTTACGGTTTTCTGGTCCAAAATTGGAAATGTGGTTACTTGAAAACTTGCACATTTGACTTCATTTGCTGATTGGAATAGTCAAACCCCTTCACCTCATGTCTGAATATATACCCTTTTGGTTGTGATTAAATTTTTAAAATCTATTGATCTTTGTAGATTGTTAGAAACTCGATGATGATGGTGTTGGTGTAAAGAAAGAATTATACTAAAATCCTGTCTGGTGGTGCAAAAGTCGCCATGACTTGCAACACAAATCACTGTGGGAAACTATTTTTGTAATGAAAAGGCAGACTTTCAATACTCATAGTACTATTAGAAATATATTATGAAAATTGAGATTGTTACCTGTTTGGAACATGAAACAACTTAGGTCTTTACTCATAACACCATAAAATAGTTGTATTTATGTGCTGTTAGAAAAAAGTATACTGATTTTTTTTTATCAGGCTTTCCTTGTTTTGATTTGTGGCTGTTACTGATTTTTTACATGTGGAAATAACACCTACCTCTTCTGTTGGAAAGAACATTTAAAATTAAATAAATTTTAATTAAAAAAATCAAGGAGTCCTCTAAAGTAAATTTTAATATTAAATTTCAAATTCACTGGTAATTTTTCCTTTTTTTTTTTACAAATAATGTACACCAAACTTTCCTGTGAAATTATCCTCTTTCAATGTGTCTGATTATGTAGCGATAGTCCCCTTATGACAATGTTGCAAAATCTTATTTATTAAGTAGATATGAATATGAAGTGAATCCTATTTTGGTGCAATATTCCCGACTCCTTGGTGCTAAAGATCATCAAACTCATTGCTTGATTGTTGCAAGGTATTAATTGTTAAGACACAAAAGGGAGAGGGATTAGAACTATAAAATTGAATTTGTTATTTGCAGGTGAAGTATTTCATGTAAATATAAATGAACAACTGGAAATACAGTAGGAGAAAGGACTTGTACAGTGTCTTAATACATAGGATAAATTGTTTGAATATGTTGCACTGGGATCATTATAGATGAAGAAAATGTGACCCCAACAAAGCATGTGTAGTTCCAGGTATCTCGACATGTCAAAACTGCATGTGCAGGATGTACGCTGTTGTGCAGTCAGACTGTTTCAGAACACTTTGTAAAGTAACTGTTGTACATTAAAATGACATACGTTCTTCCCCAAAGGCATGCAGTCCCGAGAATTACAGAAAATTTGCAACTCCTCATAGTTTGGTCTGACAGAATCCAGTACCTTTGTTTTTTGCTACTCAGTGTGTAATGACTAGAGAATTGTAAATCTTTGTGAACACTCTGTACTGGCTACCCAGAGCTATTCATTCTTTGCTACCTGATTTCAGCACAATAAATATATTACTGCTTTGGGAAAAAAAATTTTTTTTTGTAAATCAGTGTATTATCATGTAGATTATTTGTTAGATGCTTACTCATTGATTCAGTTGTTTTATTCTAAATTCTTCGCTACAGTCACTTTCTTTTTTTTTTTAAATTTTTTATTTAAGAAAGGATTAATGAACAAAAACATAAGGTAGGAGGGGTACAACTCCACACAATTCCCACCACCCAATCTCCATAACCCACCCCCTCCCATGATAGCTTTCCCATTCTCTAGCCCTCTGGGAGCATGGACCCAGGGTTGTTGAAGGTTGCAGAAGGTAGAAGGTCTGGCTTCTGTAATTGCTTCCCCGCTGAACATGGGCGTTGACTGGTCCGTACATACTCCCAGTCTGCCTCTCTCTTTCCCTAGTAAGGTGTGTCTCTGGGGAAGCTGAGCTCCAGGACACATTGGTGGGGTCTTCAATCCAGGGAAGCCTAGCCAGCATCCTGGTGGCATCTGGATACAGTCATTTTCTATGTAGAAAAAAAAAAAAGAAAACTAAAGCTTGAATGTTCCTAATTTATAGTAAGCTCATTTTTTTATAGTAGCATATTTTCACTTTAAGAATGTCTTGCTATTGGAAGAATTGTTGGATTCAGACATAGCAGTTTCTTTTAAATTATCCTTTTTTGAAATATTTTGTATTATCATCATTATCATTAATACTATTTTTCACCAGAACACTGCTCTGCCCTGGTTTATGGTGATGTGGGGGATTGAACCTGGGACTTTGGAGCCTCAAACATGAGAGTATCTTTGCATTAAACATAATGTTACCTATCCTGGCCTTATTTTATTTTATTTCATTTTATTTAATTTAGAGAGAGAAAGACAGAGAAAGACCAGAGCACTGCTCAGGTCTGGCTTATAGTGGTGTTGGGGACTGAATGTGGCACCTCAGCCTAAAGCATGCAGTTTTTTTGCATAACCATTATGCTATCTCCCAAGCCCTAAATTATCCTTACATTTATTATTTCAAATGTAAGTTTTAATATTTTTAGTACTGTGTTACTTTTTGCTCCAAAAGTAAAATTGGGTAATTCTTATGCTGGGTTTACATCAGTCCCTCATTACTATATCTTAACTTTACGAGAGAGGATTTTAAAATACTAGAAACAGTTTTTCCTATTTTCATTATTTCTCTTAACACAATACTAAGTTGCATGCCTTATATATGAAAAATCAGTGGAAATTCCTTTTTCCAGTAAAACCTTGTTTGACATGGACTAGAATTACATTTTTTCGAGAGTCAGTCGGTAGTGCAGTAGGTTAAGCAAACGTGGTGCCAAGTACAAGGACCATCATAAGGATCTCGGTTCAAGCCCCCGGCTCCCCACCTGCAGGGGAGTCGCTTCACAGGCGGTGAAGCACGTTTGCAGGTGTCTATCTTTCTCTCCCCCTCTCTGTCTTCCCCTCCTCTCCATTTCTCTCTATCCTGTCTAACAAAGACAACAATAATAACTACAACAATAAAAAATGAAAAATAATTACATTTTTTCACATAGGATATGGATACACTATGACTAGAAGTATCTGATGCATATATATCTCTGAATTTTCCAATAGAATTGAATTGTAGGTCTTTTTACCCTTCTTTTCTGTGTCACTTTTGATTCACTTTTGCTGATGGACAATAACTAGTTGCAATTGTAGCAGTATTAAATTAGTTATTCTAATTGCATACACTTGCTCTTTATTACATTTATTTATTTATTGGATAGAGACAGCCAGAAATCAAGAGGGAAGGGGGGATAGAGAGGAAAGAGATATAAAGACACCTGCAGCACTACTTCACCACTTGTGAAGCTTTCTCCCTACAGGTGGGGACCGGGGACTCAAACCTGGGTCCTAGTGCATTGTAATGTGTGCTCAACCAGGTGCATTCCCCCCTGCACCCCTCCCTTTAAAAAAAAATTGTTTCCGGGGTTGTAGCTGGGGTTTGGTGCTGGTACTATGTATCACCATTCTCAGCAACCACTTACCCCCCCACCCATTTTATTTGATAGGATAGAAATTGAGAGGAGAGGAAGAGATAAAGACTCCTGCAGATCTGTATCACCAATAACACACACACACACACACACACACACACACCCACACACACCCACCCGCGCGCGCACCCGCCAGTCAAACTAGCAGCCTTTCAATTTAGACCAAGGATGTCCAATGTGTGGTGGGGAGTGGGGAGGCTTGAACCTAGGTTCTTGCACATGGTAATATGTGCATTCAACTGGGTGCACCACTGCCCAGCCCCTTGTATACACTCTTTAAACATTCCACATACATTCCATATAGTTTCCATATATACCTTGTGGGAAGCCATCTTTGCTGTCTACTAGTTAATACAGCAGTATTAACTATTAATAATAATATTAACTATCCACTAGTTAATACAGCTGTACTGGCACAATGTACTGATCATTCTGATGAGACTTCTGAACCTCACCTATTAGAATACAATTACACTAAAACAAAGGCCTCTGAGGAAGAAGGATGAAGGGTGGGGTAGAAGGGTGCTCCTGGGACAAGATGATGGGATAGAACCTAGGTTGGAGAAGAGAGTGTCTTGCAAACACCTATGATGAGAGATTGCATTTACATGTCAGCAACTTGCTGTAAACCATTAACCCCCGTAGTGAAGTGAAGGAAAAAAGGCATTGGGTCTGGCAAATAACTCACCTGGTAAAGCACACACTTTTTTCCCCCTTTTCACTTACTTATTTATTTTTTAAATATTTTGTTTAAAAATTTTACTTATAAAAAGGAAACACTGACAAAAACCATAGGATAAGAAGGGTACAACTTCACACAATTCCTGCTACCAGAACTCCATATCCTATGCCCTCCCCTGATAGCTTTCCTATTCTTTATCCCTCTGGGAGTATGGACCCAGGGTCATTATGGGATGCAGAAGGTGGAAGGTCTGGCTTCTGTAATCGCTTCCCTCCTGAACATGGGCATTGACAGGTCGATCCATACTCCCAGCCTGTCTCTCTCTTTCCCTAGTGGGGCAGGGTTCTGGAGAAGCGAGACTCCAGGACACATTGGTAGGGTCATCTGCCCAGGGAAGTCCAGTTGGCATGATGTTAAGCATCTGAAACCTGGTGGCTGAAAAAAGTTAACACAGAAAGCCAAACAAATTTGTTGACTAATCATGAACCTAAAGGCTGGAATAGTTCATGTGAAGAGTTGGGGGTCTTCGTTTTGTAGATAGTTAGTAGGCCTATTTTAGTTTTATTCCAAAGGGCCCATGACTATACAAGTTTTTTTTTTTTCTTCCTGATCCTGAAATCTGATATGCAGGTGAATCCAAGGGTCTATTGTGTTGTTCCTGATAGAGATGACTGGTAACAATGGAGAGAGGGATTTATTTGAGATCTAGGCCCATCATGTCTGGGAATCTCAGGACTCCCTGACTAGGGCCCCAGCTGATGGGGTGGCCTGATATATAGAACACACACTTTTTTTTTTCTTTTTTATTTAAGAAAGGATTAATTAACAAAAGCATAGGACACACACTTTACCATGAGTGATAACTTGGTTTCAAATCGCAGGCCATGATTTGTAATTACCTTGTAAAGGGGCAGCTTTGCAAGCCATAAAAGCAAAGTAGTAGTGCAGATTCTCTCTTCTGTGTGTCTCTCTCCTTCCCTGTCTCCCATCTTCTTTCAGTCTGGAAGAAGAAAAAAAAAAGCCCCAATGAAGACCTGACAGCAAAAATAAATAAGACGAAGGAAGGAAGAAAGAATAAGAAAATAGAAGGAAAGAAAGAGAAAGGGAGGGATGGATGTAGGGAGAGAAAGGTAATATTAAGAGAAAAACCTGGAAGATGGCACAGTGTCTAGGGCATTGGATTCTTAGGTGTGTGTCGTAAATTCTATCCCTGGTATTGTGGGTGTCAGAGAGATAATTTTAGTTTTCTTCTCCCCTTTCATTAATAAAAATGTGCATTTGAAGAGCTTGAGACATTCAATCTCTTTTCCTCTGTCATATTGAATAAATAATGATTTATAAGACTGTAAGTTAATAGGAGCATATATTAACACCATTCCCATTACCAAAGGTCTGTGTCTCTATCCCCAACCTCCCTACAGTGGAGCTGAAAATCTGTCTTCCAACCCCCTCCCCACCAGGTCTTTTACTTTGGTGCAATACTCAGGAACCTAAAGGTAAGAAGAGTAGAGCAGCTGGAACTAAGGGTCTTTGTGTGGGAAGAAGCTAGGAAGTTGACTATAGGTATATTCTAAGGGGCCCATTCATTACCTTAGTAGTTTTTGTCCAGACCCCATAATTAACATGCAGCTGGGCTAAAAGTGTTGTCTGGGATGATAGTGTCAGAGTTGGGGATAGGACTAGAGAGTTGGATCAGGGCAGAGAGTAGCTTCCAAATATGAGGAAAATAATAAATACCTTTAACTATAAATCCCATCGATCTAACCCAGGGCTCATATCCTTCCAGTGGAGGGGGTGGGATATGGAACTCTGGTGGTGGGAATTATGTGGATTTGTATCCCTCTTACCCTACAGTTTTGTTGACCATTGTTAAATCACTATCAATAAAAAATTAAATAATAAAAAAGCAATGGTCTGTAGTGGTCTTTAAATGATGATTAATAAATAGGATTTTTAGGTAAGTGAGGGGTGATCTGATTACCCCCTAGTATTCTGGACTCAGAGTTCTGAATTTTGCTGTGTCTTCTTCCCACATGTGAATAAATACTTCTTTAAGCCTCTCTACTTTGGCCATCCATTTGGTCTTTAATAAAAATTAAACTTGAGCTTTTAAACTTTTTTTTTTGTTCTTATAGGTGAGGCTTTCCCAGGGAATGTGTTCATAAAATAGTATCTTCTTTGACAATAAATGTATGTTGAAACACATCACTTGATGTGTATCTATGTAATTATAATAATCTAATGTGGTTATCATATGGTCACATTATAATTGAACAGCTACACATAGAATGCTTCCAAATTAAAAGACACTCTAAAACTAAAGATCTTAGAATGTTTAACTATTACAATCATTTTCAAAGGACCTTGGAATACTTATTTCCCAGTATAAATACAAGACTGTTGAAATAAATAGTATTTTGTTGGACCATGTGCATAGTCCATGTTCTTTTTCAGTCCCCAGATTTCTCTACATTTCTTCTCTGCATTAAAAAAAAGTCAGTTTCTGGAAGGCGGGTGGTAGTGCAGTAGGTTAAGTGCAGATGGTGCGAAATGCAAGGACTGGCGTAAGGATCCTGGTTCGAGCCCCCAGCTCTCAACCTGCAGGGGAGTTGCTTCATAGGCTGTGAAGCAGGTCTGCAGGTGTCTTTCTCTCCCTCTCTCTGTCTTCCCCTCCTCTCTCCATTTCTCTCTGTCCTATCCAACAACAACGACATTAATAAGAACAATAGTAACTACAACAATAAAAAAGGGCGACAAAAGGGAAGATAAAAAAAATTTTTTTTAAATCAGCTTCTAACATTCATTGCCATGGGGAAAAAGAAAAGTATTCAGTTAAAATTCTTTTTTTGCCATCCCTGATACATTATATTTAAATGGTTTCTCCACCCCATGAGGTACTTATTCCTAAGAACCTGTCTTTCAAGAATGCTCACTTAGCTATTTGATAATGAGAGGGTGGATAGAATGAGTCTTATGTGGTAAGGTAGCATCATGTGTAGTGTTATGTGAGCAACATCCTCACCTCACCTTTGTGGCTTGTGCTCTAGTTTCATTAATAAATCCTAGGCACTATTTATAATAGCCCAAATTTGGAAACAACCCAAATGGCCAATCACAGATGAGTGGTTAAGAACTTTTTGGTATATGTACTCAATGGAATGCTACTCAGGTATAGAACTTGGAGGAATCATGTTAAGTGAGGTAAATCAGAAGAAGGAAAAACACCAGGTGTCTTTCTTCCTAGGCTGAGTTTAGGAAACAAAGAAAGGAAAAGCACAGTGTGGAATTTAGACTAGCCATGGTGTAGCACAGCTGAACTAAAGATATTGAAATGTAGAGATCAAGGGGTTGAGAGGACAAGGGAGATCCAGTGCAGGACTGGAGAAAGAAAACTGACTGCATTTGGTGGTAGGTGTTGTGAACTGGGAGATAAGAAATGGTATTTATGGGGGTCAGATGTTTGTGTACCTGATTAAGCACACACATTACAGTGCACGAGGACTCAGATTCAAGTCCCCACTTCCCACCTGCAAGGGAAAATCTTCACAAGCAGTAAAATCGTGTTGCAGGTATCTCTCTCACTATCTCCTCCTTCCCTCTCAATTTCTGTTTATATCCAAAATAACTAAATTTTAGGAAAAAAAGAAATTGTACATATGTGACAACAGTCTTGTAAACCATTATTTCTCACAGTAAAGCGATTAAAAATAGCTATTGTGCTATGTGCTTATTGGCTTTTTATGTCCTTTCTCTACTCTTGTGTGTGTCTCCTTACCTCCCTCATATTACAGACTCTGCAGAACTGAAAATGACACTTATCAGATTTTTTGACAAATTTAGGTTTTAAAGCAAAAAGAGGCTATCATTAACATGTATTAATGAAATTCTACAAATGAATTCCTTATAGACATAAACGGTAGTAACAACTAAATTAAATGTTCCATTCTACTAGAGACCACTTGTGAATTCAGGCAATAATAATGGTGATGGTAATTTTGGCAGTTGTGTTCATAGGAATTTGCGGTTAAAGTCTAGGGGTTTCCTATTAGCTTTAACTCTCTAAATTGCCAATGTTTTAAGCTTTTAACCCTGTGAATTAAAGCCTTTCCTGCTTAAAATAATATAATTGGTACCAATTTTATGCATAGAGCCTTATCTAATTAAGCTCCAAAACTTGATCAGGAAATAGAGTACTCATAATGATGATATGGAATTGATCTCACTAGCAAAGTTTAGAGGTACTGATGATTTTATGATCAATGGAATATTATTTTATATGTAGCAGATACCTAAATTTTATCCGGTCACCTCGAATAAAATAACCCCTGAAGGCAAAACTATGATAGGTCAAGTGACTTCAGTTCTTTCTTGTTTTGAGACTCCATAAAGGCCTCAGCCAATTTAATGACTTTCCAAAGGATTGATGATCTTTTTAATGTTTACCTTCTAGACTTTTCATGCCATCAGCCTGTGAGAAGAAAAAGATCACAGCATGTCTCAGAGGGATAAATACAAACTCTACCTTGGGAGGAGAGGCTACCGTGATGCAAACCGGACTTCCCTGGACAGACGACCCCACCAATGTGTCCCGGAGCCCCACTTCCCCAGAGCCCTGCCCCACCAGGGAAAGAGACAGGCTGGGAGTATGGATCCACCTGTCTACAACACCCATGTTCAGCGGGAAGCAATTACAGAAGCCAGACCTTCCACCTTCTACACCGCGTAGTGACCCTGGATCCATACTCCCAGAGGGATAAAGAATAGGACAGTTATCAGAAGAGGGGATGGGCTGTGGAGTTCTGGTGACAGGAATTGTGTGGAGTTGTACCCCTCTTATCCTATGGTTTTTGTCAGTGTTTCCTTTTTATAAATAAAAATTATATAAAAATAATATGATTTGACTAATTCTCATCACTGTTGAAATAGGTGCTAAGCGAAGCAAGAAGGCAAAATTATAGGCTGGACTGAAGTTATTAATAATGGCACAATTACTAGTAATTCTTAATTTTGGAACTTAATGGTGAGGAATGATTTTAATGATTTTGCATATGTTTAATTAACACCTGGATTCATTGGTGGTCTGAGTCAAAATGAGCTATGTGTTCAGATTTCATTGGAATGATCTGGAGGAGAGAGCTCAAAAGCTTGGGGGGAATTAGGGAAATTTATCTTTATTTTACTGGAGAAAATTTACCATATATGATCCACTTGATCACATTCTCACTGTGTTTGAGAATTACATTGGTAATACAGTCTTTTAAAATTCTGTAGTTCTGTAGACTAAGCATATATGAAGGAAAACCTTTCCCCTTCCCTCTAAGGTTCTGATTATAGATTGCAAGCAAAACTGACAAAAGATAGATGAACAAGAGAAAAAAGTTACAAGTGTTTTAAAATTTCCATCAAAAAGTCTTCACAAAGAAGAAAGCAAGCCTTCCAAGAAGTGATTAGACTCCTGGATTTACACACCGCATTAACAAAAGGCAATTAATGTATGTAGAAAAAAATACGTAGAAGTGACTGACAAGGCAAAAGGAAAGGTATCTGGACTTAGATGGCTCGTAAACTGTGGGGATAATGACTGGGAGAAATGCACAGGAAGCTAATAGTAGATAAAGGTTATTTCATAAGGTTTGTCTATGTAGACTTAATCTCGGCCTCACCTCCTTTTCAGTGATAAGAGTTGTTCTTTTCTTGGTACGAAGAGGTGGATACATTCACTGAAGAGGGAAATTCAAAACCAGTTGTTAGAGAAAGGGCAGATAACTGTTACTGTGCTTTCTCTTAATCTCCTTCAGCTAATCCATCTGAGAAAAAGCATAGTAAGAGTTCTCTGTCCTCTTGTCAAACTGGCATGTTTTTAAGAGGATATATTCTGACTCCCTTAGCGATAGTGTGAGTAGGGAATTACTATCTCTGAAACGGGTTCTCTTACTTTAGTAACAATGATGACATCATAGCTTGGAAAAAACCAGATGCCAAACACTTATATGCCAAAGCCTAATTATGCATGGGATAGTAATAGGCAGCAGAGTCATAGTGGTTATTAGAATGGCCTAATCCGTGGGTTTCTATTATGATGACTAATTTACATAGAAGTTTCTAGTACTGAAATAAAAAAACCTACTAAAGTCCTACATGATCTGTATACCTCACCCCAAAGCTAGAGACTACATGCCAGGCATGAATCACAAGCCCACCACCAGTTCTTATACCTGCATCCTTTTATAAACAAGATATTTTATTTTATTTTATTAATTTTTATTTATAAAAAGGAAACACTAACAAAAACCATAGGATAAGAGGGGTACAACTCCACATAATTCCCACCACCAGAACTCCTTACTCAAGCCGCTCCCCTGATAGCTTTCCTATTCTTTATCCCTCTGGGAGTATGAACCCAGGGTCATTACAGAGTGCAGAAGGTGGAAGGTTTGGCTTCTATAATTGCTTCCCCACTGAACATGGGCATTAACAGGTCAATCCATACTCCCAGCCTGTCTCTCTCTTTCCCTAGTGGAGCAGGGTTCTGGGAAAGCGAGACTCCAGGACACATTGGTAGGGTCATCTGCCCAGGGAAGTCCAGTTGGCATGCTGTTAAGCATCTGGGACTTGGTGGCTGAAAAAAGAGTTAACACAGAAAGCCAAACAAATTGTTGACTAATCATGAACCTAAAGGCTGGAATAGTTCAGATGAAGATTTGGGGGTCTCTGTTTTGTAGATATTAGGCCTATTTTAATTATATTCCAAAGGACCCATGACTACTAGTTTTTGTTTTTTTTTCTGATCCTGACATCTTATATGCAGATGGATCCAAATTACTGTCTGGGGGAGATGATGTCATGGCTGCAAAAAGGGCTAGAAAGCTGGATCAGGGAAGAGAGTAGCTCCCAAATATGGGAAAGGTGTATAAATATTGTTGACTGTAAACCCCATCGATCTGATCTGATGTGGAGCCCATATTCAGCTTAGGAGCCTATGTGACCTCTGCATCCCTGTAGATCTGAGTTCACATTCTGTGGTCATGAGTTTCAAGCTATTGCAATTTCGGTACCCATCTCCTCAGGTGGAAGATAGAGTATGTTGTCCAGTCTCCCTTCAGAGGATGAAACATTCTCTACTGTTGTTGATCAAAGTTGAGGGCAAGGTCCTATGGGGCCACAAAGGAGTCTATTGTGATAGAGATGACTGGTAACAATGGAGAGAGGGATTTATTAGAGGTCTAGGCCCATCATGTCTGTTTTCGAATCTCAGGACTCCCCAACTAGGGCCCCAGCTGATGAGGTGGCCTGATAGTGACTGAAGAGTCATCTTTAAAGTATGCCAGTCTAAACAAGAGGGTTTTTTTTTTAACATTTATTTATTTATTCCCTTTTGTTGTCCTTGTTGTTTTATTGTTGTAGTTATTATTAGCGTCCTTGTTGGATAGGACAGAGAAATGGAGAGAGGAGGGGAAGACAGAGAGAAGAGAAAGCTAGACACCTGCAGACCTGCTTCACCACCTGTGAAGCAACTCCCCTGCAGGTGGGGAGCTGGGGGCTCGAACCAGGATCCTTAATCCTGTCCTTGCACTTGCTTTGCACCATGTGCGCTTAACCCACTGCGCTACTGCCCGACTCCCAAAACGAGATTTTAAATAGAATGTTGGGTTACTTTGGGGAAGTTCCATTTGGTGGCATCACAAGGATAATATAAATTCTCATCCTGACTTTTACAAAATGGAAAAGAAGTAAGCATACTTATATCTCAATGCTTTTTAGCCACCAAGTTATAGATGCTACCATGACCCATGATGTCAAGCTGAATTCCCTGGGCAGACGACCTCACCAATGTGTCCTGGAAACTCACCTTCCCAGAGCCCTACCCCACTAGGGAAAGATAGAAACAGGCTGGGAGTATGGATTGACCTGTTACTGCCCATGTCCAGTGAAGAAGCAATTACAGAAACCAAAAGTCCCACCTTCTGTACCCCATAAAGATTCTTTATCCCTCTGGGATAAAGAATCGTGAAACTTCCAGTGGAGGGGATAGGATATGGAACTCTGGTGGTGGAAATAATATGGAATTGTACTCCCCTTATTCCACAATCTTGTCAATCATTCTTAAATCAACAACAAAAATAATAATAATAGCATAATTTGTGTGTGGGGGCTACACTGGTTCAGAAATAAAACTGATTATTTTCTCCCCTGGGTAGATGACATCACCTGGAACCTCATCTCTACAGAGCCCTGACCCACTAGAGAAAGATAGAAGCAGGCTGGGAGTATGGATAGACCTACCAATGCCCCTGTTCAGTGGAGAAGCAATTATAGAAGCCAGACTTTTCATCTTCTGCACCCCTGAATGATCCTGGGTCCATACTCCCAGAGACATAAAGAATAGGAAAACTTACAGTGGAGGGGATGGGATATGGAACTCTGGTGGTGGGAAATGTGTGGAATTTTACCCCTCTTATCTTATGGTTTTGTCAATATTTTTTCATTTTTTATTTTATAAATAAATTAAATACTACCCTGCTGGGGGGTTGCTTCACAAGCTGAGAGGCAAGTCTGCAGGTGTCTGTCTTTCTCCTCTCTGTTTTCCCTCTGCCCCTCTCAATTTCTCTTTGTCCTACCTAATAAAAAATGAAAAAATTAATAAATAAATAACTGATCACTTGCAAACTTCTAAACATCCAAATAGAGATTTATGAAGGCTAGGTGATAAATAAATGTAGTGTTGACTATATTTGATTGAGATATACAGTGCACCTAGTGGGTGCTCAAACTTACTCATTCCAGTTGCTATACGTATCATAGATTAGATATATTGGACCTCTGGCTTAATCTCAATATTGGTTCTCTATCTCATGGAATGAGAACCCAAGTCAAAGGTCTTGTTTCCTTCTTGAAACAGGAGACTATGAGTGACACCACATTTCTGGATGACTCTCAGAGGCTCATATCACCATCAAAGGTGTAATGGACTCAGAAGTGATTATTTGATTATTAATTTATTATGTCCCTGTTTTACTCCTCAGTTTGACATAAACAGAAACTGGAGAGTCTTGGAGAATGACAATAGATTATCATAAACTATGATAATAATTCCATAATTAATTATGGAATTCTTACATTAAATTCCAGGTGTAGTTAGTCAATACAAGCAAAGCAGTGTAATATGATACCTGTTATCCAGCTATCAATTAACTGAATGCATTTTTTTCTCCTTTATAATAAAGAAGTAATGCAGATAATTCATTTCATCTATGTTACTTCATGACCTTACCTCTTGATCATGACATTCACCTAGTATTCTGAAACAGTCAAGGAACCTGTTTGTTTCATCATGACAAAAGACATTTCCTTCGTGCATCAAGTTAGTTGACTGTAGTGAGAAGGAAGTAACAAGTGCCTTAGTTTGCTAGCAAACATGTGTGCCAGAGGGTAGGAGGAGAGGAAAAATCTGTAAATTAAAAAATTATTTATTTATTTTTATATTACAAAATTATATGTCCATAGGGGTTTGAATCCACGTAATTTCTACCACCAGAGTTCTGAATCTTCAGTTTCCCCACTGCAATCCACCACAGTTCCCCTAAGGTTGTAGCCATGAGCCAACCATCGTCTTTACAATTGTCTGTCCACATTTATACATAGTTGTCCCCTATGAAAAAAATCTGTAATATCAAAGGTCATGCCATCAGCGATGTTTTGGGTCGTCTGTCTGTCTTGAGCAAGTTGAGATGTTTCTCTTTTCTAGTTGCCAGCCGTCATTATGAAACACCACAGGTGGTTTGCATTCCCACCAGTAACAATCCAGTTTTTTTTTCTATATCTTCACCAACACATGTATCTTACCTTCTCAAGACTATTCTCACATGTGCGAGGTATATTTTCATTGTGGTTTTAAGGTATATTTCTCTAATAACAAATTATGTGGAACATTTTTCTTATTGTTGTGGGCCACCTGTATGTCATTTTTGGAGAACTGTCTATTCAGATATTGTGCCCACCTTTTTTTTATTGGGCTCCTTGTTTTTTATTGTTAAGCTGTATGATTTATTTATGTATTTTTGACATTATTTCCTTGTCATATGTATGATATGCAAATATCTTCTCTCGGTTGCTGGCTTGACTTTCATGTTTGTGGAAACTTCTTCCCATACACATATGATGGGCCTAGACCTCTAAAGGGTCTCTCTACTCACTACCACTGGTCACTTCCATAAGGAAAGGCGTCTTGTGGGACCTCCCAGGACCTTGTCCTCACCATAAAGCAATAACAGTAAGGATAGCCCCATTCTCTGAAGGGGGGCTGGGGGTATCCTGCCCTGCTACTGGAAAAAGACTGGTCCTTAAATAAGTGCAGCCTGCAATGTTCCCAGATGTGACCATGAGCTATAAGCTCAGACCAATAGGGACTTGGAGGTTACAGAGGCTCTGGCGCTAAATATAAATATATGGGATCTGGAGCAGGTGGGTGGAGGTAAATAGTGAATTTTAGCAACAGATTTTTTTTTTTCAAGAATGGGAGCTACTCTTTGCCCTAATCCAACTGTCTAGCCCTTTTCCCTCTACTCTGACACCATTCTCTCAGACAATATTCTTATGCAGTTTCAAGCTAGCTACCAAACTCAAGCAAAACTACCATAGTTGAGTGTCCCCAGGAACACACCTAAAATGTTTTTTCTAGCTTTCTTCTATCCTAAAATACCTAATCTCATCTTCTATAATTCTACTTTTTAGTTCCTGTTCATTAACCATGTTGTCTTAATTTAGGTCATGCCACCTTCCAAACACCAAGATACAGATGCCACCATGACTCCATCCTGACTTCTCTGGGCAGACGACCTCACCAGTGTGTCTTAGACTCTCTCATCTCCATAGCTCTGGTCCACTAGGGAAAGATAAAAACAGGTTGGGGTATGGATCTACCTGTCAACACCATGTTAAGTGGAGAAGCAATTATAGAAGCCAAAACTCTTACCTTCTGCCTCCCCCCCCAAACAACCTTGATCCATACTCCCAGCAGAAGAGAAGTGATAGGATGAAGATAAAAGGGCTCTGAACTTCAGCTCCATCAGCACCCAGAGAGAACTAGAGAGGAGGAAAAGGAGAAGGACATATGGAGGTTGTTATGTTGTCATGAGTGGCTTGGAGGGGAAGAGAGGATTGAAAAAAAGGGGGCAGCTGTGTATAAATGTGGACAGATAGTTGTAGAGATGATAGTTGGCTCATATTTACAGCCTTAGGGGAACTATGGTGGATTGCAGTGGGGAAACTGAAGGTTCAGAACTCTGGTGGTGGGAATGGTGTGGATTCAAACCCCTGTTGATATGTAATTCTGTAACATAAAAATAAAAAAAAACCAATAAAGGACAAAAAGACAAAAAATATAATTGAAGATTGATGAAAGGGTTTCTGAGAAGCAGCTGAGTATGATATCATTTATGCACCGTGGAAACACTCACCAAAGTCACACACAGTGGAAGAGGCATCAAAGATATAACTAGGCAGCCTGTCCTGTGGATATTAATCAGTCTCTTTTTCTAGCCACCCATGTTTTCTCAATAAATTCATACTAAACTGAGCAAAGTACAATGTGATGAGCTTAATGGCAATCAGAAAGATATCAGGGCCCAAACCTGGATTTTACAAAGTTATTTTCCTTGGATTTATAAAGTTATTCTCTTAGGAAATTTAAACAAGTCTTTGTTGATATGGTTAAATTGAGGATTTTGGAGATGAGAAGATAATTTTGGAGTATGTGAATGGGCCTTAAATGTTTTTACAAATCTTCTTCTAATAGACAAATCTCACACACAGCAGAGAAAACGGTATGGAGGCAGAGACTGGAGAGAGGAATGCTTGCAGAAGCTGAAATAGTCAAGGAATGGCTTCTTCTCTAAAACCTTCAGAGGGCTACTTGTTCTGGATTCACACTTTGATTTCAGACTTCATTTCTCTAGAATTATGAGAAAATAAATTTCAACTATTAAGAAAAATCCAGCACAGACCTACATAGTGTGTTCTCAGCAAAACTGATCTGGCTAGCACTACTGCTGAGTGTCCAACCTACCATCAGATGGGAGGAATGGTGACCTCGTCAAGTGGAATCATATTTAGAATAGTCATTCAGAGGCCTGGGTTGAGCACACATATTACAATGCGTAAAGATCTGGGTTTGAGCCCCTGGTCCCCACCTGCAGGGGGAAACCTTTGAAACTGGTGAAGTAATGTTGCAGGTGTCTATCTTTCTCCCTCTCTATCACTCCCTTCTACCTCAATTTCTGATGGTCCCTATCCAATAAATAAAGAGAATGCAAAAAGTTAAAAAAATAGTCATCCAGATGGTGGGTATCATTATGGAGAAGGTATTGCTTTATTCCTACTAGAGTAGCACTTATTCTGAAATGGCATTGCTGACAGTGACATTCACTTATCAACATATACTTCATTGAACACCAAGATTCATGGGTGTTTATGTGCTCAATGTAGTTAATGTTATAGAAATTAATTTATTGTTTTCTAAAAAAAAAGAGATACATTTAATTTATTTCATATGAGAAAGAGAGAGAGAGAGAGAGAGAGAGAGAAGTCTGAGTATTATTCTGGCATATATAGGAATGGAGACTGAACAGGAAGCCTCAGGCATGCAAGTGCTCCGTTAGCTGAGATCCTTCCCTGGCTTGCTTTTGATCTGGAATATTATCTTATGATGAAGAGTGGAGCAGCAGGGGTGCACATCATATGCCAGATAGGCTAATTACATTAATGCACAAATCCAAATGAAAGGGCTTAATACATTAAATTGTTAATTTAAAAAGTATATTTCATGTGAACTTCATCATTCAGTAGAGGTCAGCAGGACAGAGTGGAGGGCAGTTATTCATGAACAAGTCTCTTTTCTACAACTGATTTTGTGTTCCATCATATATCTAGGGTTAGAGAAAGGTAATTGGAGGAAGCTATTACTGAGGCAAGTCTGAAGGTTATGATGATCAAATACAACTTACACTCTTTTGGCAGAAGCATGCACAACAATAGCTCTTAAGAGCAAGAAGTAGGAATTGAAAGACAATTACCAATGGCATCACTTAATCTGTGTCATCTAAACAGCTAAAGCAAATGAACTGACAAAAAAATTACAGAAACAACTCTTAGATTGTCAAAACTATGTGGCTTACCAGAAGGGAAGGAGAAGTGGTCTTAGAGGGGGGTCATTTTAAATAGTGTGATGACCTTTACATGCCATACATCAGACAAGAGTTTAATAACCAAAATATATAAAGAGCTTGCCCAAACCACAAGAAAACAAATAACCCCATCCAAAACTTAGGAGAAGACATGGATAGGATATTCATCACAGAAGACATCCAAAAGGTTGAGAAACACATGAAAAAAATGCTCCAAGTCTTTGATTGTCAGAGAAATGCAAATGAAGACAACAACAAGATACCACTTCACTCCTGTGAGAATGTCATAGATCAGAAAAGGTAACAGCAGCAAATGCTGGAGAGGGTGTGGGGGTCAAAGAATCCTCTTGCACTGCTAGTGGGATTGTAAATTGGTTCAACATGTTAGAAATGGACCTACCCTATGATCCTGCAATTCCTCTCCTGGGGATATATCCTTAGGAATCCAACACACCTATCCAAAAAGATTTGTGTATACCTATGTTCATAGCAGCATATTTTGTGATAGACAAAACATGGAAGCAACCCAGCTGTCCAACAACAGATGAGTGGCTAAGCAAGTTGTGGTCTATATATACAGTGGAATACTACTCAGCTATTGAAAATGGTCATTTAACCATTTTCAGCCCATCTTGGATGGAGCTTCAATATCATGTTTAGTGAAATAAGTCAGAGACAGAAGGATGAATATGGGATGATCTCACTCACAGGCAGAAGTTGAAAAACAAGATCAGAAGAGGAAAGACAAGTAGAACCTGAACTGGAGTTGGTGTATTGCACCAAAGTAAAAGACTCTGGGGTTGGGTTGTGGTGGGGGTGGGGGGGGGAAGAGGACTGGTCTTGGAAAAAGACAACAGCGGACCTAGTGGGGGTTTATAGTGTTATGTGGAAAACTGAGAAATGTTATACATGTAAAAACTACTGTATTCACTGTCAAATGTAAAACATTAATCCCCAATAAAGGAAAAAAAAAAGGAAAGACAAGATCATAAGAGAAAACATTAAGTAGAACTTGGACTGGAGTTGGTGTATTGCACCAGTGTAAAAGACCCTGGGGTAGGTGGGGGGGGGGGAGGGTTCAGGTCCTGGAACATGATGGTGGAAGACCTAGTGGGGGTTGTATTATTATGTGGAAAACTGGGAAATGTTATGCATGTACGAACTATTGTATTAACTGTCAACTGTAAAACATTAATTCTATAATAAAGAAATTCAAATATAAAAAAAAAGGTTGATGGCACTGGGGTTTTGGTGGTGCATGGGTGAAGCTTATACACATATTGAGATGGGAAGTTATACCCCTCATATTATATAATATTATCTTGGCAGAGTATACTGCTGTCTACTATTGTAGTGGTGAATCAATAAATGTGAATCTCTTGGGTCTTATTTGGGCTTCTCCTCGAAAATCTTAAGACTATGCAGATAGTTTGAGAGTATTTGAGAACACAGGAGTGCCAGAGTGAAGAAAGCAAAATAAGGAAAGTGGGAAAGTCAGTATAGAGTATATTTTAGTTTAATTGTTACTGTGAACAACTGAAATACAATTCTGCAGGGAACTCTGTAACACAGAAATTGAGAGAGGAAGATAAATAGAGAGGGAGAGAGAAAGATAGACACCTGCAGACCTGTTTTGCTGCTTGCGAAGAATCCTCCCTGAATGTAGAGATGGGGGGGGGCTTGAACCCCAATTTTTACATGGGTCCTTGGGCTTAGTACTACGTATGTTTAATTAGCTGTGCCACCTCCCAGACTCCAATGCAATATTTAAAATTGCAATGTCTTTCAAGCAATATTTCTTGGCAAAACTAATAACTTGTTTTAAAAAAGAATTTGATATCTGGAGGGTGAGAGATTGAGGCATCTGGCTGAAGCCTTATGACTCTTATCAGTTATCCAGAAAGAGTTATTTGTACCCCAATATGGCCACCCCGATTTTCAGTTGCTGTGATATGTCTGCTCAGGCTCAGCAGCAAAGGAAATAAAAGCAGCAAAATAAGCTTGAATGGTCTTGAAATGAGACACTGGTAGTTTTCATGGAACTGTCTGTTACAACACTGAAATGAGAGAAACTAGAGAAATATGGTTCTGACCAACAAATTGTTCTGTATCTGGTTTGACTTCTTCCTCTCTTGACTTGAACTTTCTTTAAAAATTACTCTTACTCTGTATGCACAGTTGTACACAATATTCATTCATCCAACATTCCTTGTGTAGTCTGCAGTGTTCTGGAGTGATACAGGTAGTACTTTGATTAGTTGATGGCTTAGATATGTAATTTTTTAATTAAAGTACTCTGTTCAGCTCTGGCTTATTATGGTGCCAGAGATAGAACCTGAGAACCTTAGAAATACAAATACAGACTTAACCCAATTACCAAATAATGTGATGATAACATTAACTATCCATTGTCTTTTTGACCACTAAGACAGTAGGAACCTCACATCTCCACTATAGAGCCTATATTCCCCCAGTATTGGAACCTTAGGATAGGGCCCACATTCCCGCATGCCTCTCCCAATCCATATCAAATAATATTGCATCAGCCAATCGCAACCTAATCAACGCAACGATTGCCACCTCAACATGCTTCAGCTCAGACTGTGTCCAGAGACTTCAGGTGTGGAATGACAACCCTTCAGCTTCATTACTTGGGTGAGACCTTTCCTTTCATAGCAATCTCTAATTCCATCCCAGGTGGATCACTTTCTAACAAAATCCCAAAACCTAGATATAGACCAGGTTCTGTGAGAGGGAGCATATGTTCACACGTTTCCATAAACAAGTGCAAAATATATACCTAAAAGCAGTACACTAGAGTTTGCAGTGAGTACCCCCCAACACTTCCTCTCCACTATTCCAAGCTTTGGGTCCATGATTGCTCAACAATTTGTTTGGCTTTGTATGTTAATTCTCTTTTCAGCTACCAGGTTCCAGATGCCATCAGGATGCTGGCCAGGCTTCCCTGGACTGAAGACCCCACCAATGTGTCCTGGAGCTCCGTTTCCTGAGACCCACCCTACTAGGGAAAGAGAGAGGCAGACTGGGAGTATGGACTGACCAGTCAACGTCCATGTTCAGTGGGGAAGCAGTTACAGAAGCCAGACCTTCTAACTTCTGCAACCCACAATGACCCTGGGTCCATGATCCCAGAGGGATAGAGAATGGGAAAGCTATCAGGGGAGGGGTTGGGATATGGAGATTGGGTGGTGGCAATTGTGTGGAGTTGTACCCCTCCTACGCTATGGTTTTGTTAATTTATCCTTTCTTAAATAAAAAATAAATTAAAAGAAAGAAATACAAATACAGACTATTAGAAGAAATCACACCAGTGGAAGTTAAAAAAAATCATTGATTTTGGGAAACAGAACTCACTATGTAGAGGAATGTACTGAAGTGTTGTTGATTAAAAGGCATGAAAGTCTTTTACTTAATCATTACAGTACTATAGACCAGAATTTTTATAAGGCTCTAATTATTTCTTAAAAATTTTATTGACTTATTATTTATTGGAAAGAGACAGAGAGTAATCAAGAGGAGAGGGGGGAGATAGAGAGGGAGAGACACACACATACACATACACTTCACCACCTGTAAAGCTTCTCCCCCGAGGGTAGGTACTAGGGGCTTGAACCTGGGTCCTTGTGCTATGGTGACATATGTACTCAATTAGGGGGTGCCACCACTAGGCCCTAATAAGGATCTAATTATCTGTCATGAGAAGTGCCAGTTAAATATTTATAATACTGGGTCTGGTTATGTAGCTCAGTACATACTTTGCAATAATAAGGACCTGGATTTGATATTTGATAACCTTGTGTATACATGTGTGAGAGCATGTACAGTTTCTCTCTCTCTCATATGTATATGTAAGTGTATATGTATAAACATAGAACATAAATAGGACTTTATAATGGAAATCAACAACCCTTCAGTACATTCCCCTTCATACAAAGTTCTGTTTCCCAAAAGCAACCATTTTTTTTAAATAAAAAAACTCTTTCTGGTGTGATTTCTTCTAATAGTCTGTATTTGTATTTCTAAAGTCTTCATTGTCTTGGCAGTGCATTTACAAAATTTCTTTCTTTAAATTTTTAATAATATTTTTATCTGTGATTTAATGATGATTGACAAGATTGTGGGATAAGAGGGGTACAATTCCATACAGTTCCCACCACCACAGTTCCATATATCCTCCCCGCCACTGGAAGTTTCCTTATTATTTTTTTTAATTTTTATTTTCTTTATCCCTCTGGGAATATAAACCAAAGGTCTTTATAGGTTGCAGAAGGTGGGAGGTCTGGCTTTTGTAATTGCTTCTCTGCTAGACATGGGTGTTGACAGGCCGATCCATACCCCCAGCCTGTCTCTATCTTTCTGTAGTGGAGTAGGGCTATGGAGAGGTGAGCTTCTTGGACATAACTGGCGAGATAAAAAATATTAAGGTATAAAGCAGACCAAACTGTTTATTAATCAGGAACCTAAAGGTAAGAATATAGCAGATGAGATTTGGGGGGCTTCATGTTGGAAGGAGCTAACAAGGCTATTTTAGGTATATTCCAAGGGGCCACCCATGACTTTACTAATTTTTGCCTAAGCCTGACAGCTAACATGTAGGTGGGCTAGAAGTATTGTCTGGGAAGATGGTGCCTGAGTTGAGGATAGGACTAGAAAGCTGTATATGGGCAGAAAGTAGCTCCCAAATATGGGAGAAGTAGATTAACACCATTGACTGTAGATGATTTTACCTTGGGCCTATGTCTATTCATATTTAGCACAGAAGCCTGTGTAACCTTTGCATCCCTGTCAGTCCAAGATCATATTTCATGGTCATAGCTAGGAACATTCTAGGCTGCACTCATTTCAGGACCAGTTTTTTTTTTTTTTTCTAGTAGTAGATTATGTTAACCCAGCCTCCCTTTGGAGTGTGTGGCAATTTCTACTACTGTTGTTCTACATTGAGGGCAATGTCCTGTAGAGGTCCACAAGAGGGTTTATTATGTTGTTCCTCATGGAGATGACCAGTGATGGTGGAGACAGAGAGATCTGTTAGAGGTCTAGGCCCATCATATCTATATGGGAATCCCAGGATTCCCTGACTGGGGCCCTGGATGATGGGGTGTACCTTATGGTATCTTTTAGGTCTTTCTACTTGCATGCTGCACTTACTGAGTCACTGTAGACTCTTGTACACTTTTAATTTAAAGTTTATATATTTTCCCCCCAACTTATGTGCACATGTTCCCTATCTCATGGGCCCTGGTCTATCTCTAGATTCTGTGACTTTGTTAGGAAGTGCACAGCCTGAAATGGAACAAAGGAGTTCTATGAGCTAGGAGAGGTCTCACCCAAGTATTGGAGCTGGAGGGTTGACACCCCATGCCTGGAGCCTCTGGACACAGTTCTAAGTGGAACATGTCAAGGTGGCACTGGTTGCATTGATTTGGTTGAGATCAGCAGAGGCGCTATCAAATGGTATGGATCAAGAAAAGCATGAAGGAAAACAAGCAAAGCCCCAGTAGTTCCAGGACTGGGAGAAAATTTTTTTTTAATTTTTAAAATTTTTATTTTCCCTCTTGTTGCCCTTGTTGTTTTTTTACTGTTGTTGAAGTTATTCTTATTGTTGTTGTTGATGATGTTGTTATTGTTAGATAGGACAGAGAGAAATTGAGATTGGAGGGGAAGACAGAGAGGGGGAGAGAAAGATAGACACCTGCAGACCTGCTTCACCACCTGTGAAGTGACTCCCTTGCAGGTGAGGAGCTGGGGGCTCCAATCAGCATTCTTACGCTGGTCCTTGCTCTTTGTTCCACGTGCACTTAACCTGCCGCATTACCGCTTAACTCTCAGAAATATGGTTTTACAGAGAATGAGGAAGCTTCCCTTCTTTCTTAAGTTTAAGAAGGCAATAGATAACTATTATTTTATTTTCATTTTTATTTATAAAACTGAAATACTGACAGACTATAGGACAAGAGGGGTACATTTCCCACACAATGTCCACCTCCAGAGCTCCATATCCAATCCCCTCCCTTGATAGCTTCACTATCCTTTATCCCTCTGGGAGTATGGATCCAGGGTAATTATGACGTACAGGAGGTGGAAGGTCTGACTTCTGTAATTGCTTCTCTGCTGAACATGGGCATTGGCAGGTCGATTTATACTCCCAGACTGTCTCTCTATTTCCCTAGTGGGGCAGGGATCTGGGGAAGTAGGGCTCCAAGATACATGGTGCGGTCATCTGCCCAGGGAAGTCAGGTTGGCATCATGGTAGCATCTGGAACCTTGTGGTCGAATAAGGGTTAACATATAAAGCCAAACAAATTGTTGACTAGTCATGATCTTATCCAACAACAAGAACATCAGTGGCAACAATAACAATTAGGACAATAACAAGGGCAATAACAAACGCAACAAAATGGGAAAAAATGGCTTTCAGGAGCAGTGGATTCAAAGTGCAGGCACCAATCCCCAGCAATAACCCTGGAAGCAATAATGTGTTTCCTGCTCTTCCAAGAATTGCCAAAATAAGGCATAATGTGTTGTTTCTAAAATGATAGCTGAGATCAAAGGAGTGGATCTATTTATTTATTTATTTATTTATTTATTTAAGAAAGGATTAATTAACAAAACCATAGGGTAGGAGGGGTACAACTCCACACAATTCCCACCACCCAATTTCCATATCCCATCCCCTCCCCTGATAGCTTTCCCATTCTCTATCCCTCTGGGAGCATGGACCCAGGGTCATTGTGGGTTGCAGAAGTTAGAAGGTCTGGCTTCTGTAATTGCTTCCCCGCTGAACATGGACGTTGACTGGTTGGTCCATACTCCCAGTCTGCCTCTCTCTTTCCCTAGTAGGGTGGGGCTCTGGGGAAGCTGAGCTCCAGGACACATTGGTGGGGTCTTCAATCCAGGGAAGCCTGGCCAGCATCCTGATGGCATCTGGAACCTGGTGATTGAAAAGAGAGTTAACATATGAAGCCAAACAAATTGTTGAGCAATCATGGACCCAAAGCTTGGAATAGTGGAGAGGAAGTGTTAGGGAGGTACTCACTGCAAACTCTAGTGTACTTCTGTCTTCAGGTATATATTTTGCAGTAGTTTATGAATACGTGTGCACATAAGCTCTCTCTCACAGAAACTGGTGTATATCTAGGTTTTGGGACTTTGTTAGAAAGTGAACCACCTGAGATGAAATTAGAGTGTACTATAAAAGGAAAGGTCTCACCCAAGTAATGAAGCTGAAGGGTTGTCATTCCACACGTGAAGTCTCTGGACACAGTCTGAGGTGAAGCATGTTGAGGTGGCAATCCTTGCTTTGGTTAGGTTGTGATTGGCAGATGCAATATTATTTGATATTGATTGGGAGAGGCATGCGGGAAAGTGGGCCCTATACAAAGGTTCCAGGACTGGGGGAAGTAGGGGCTCTATAGTGGAGATGTGAGGTTCCTGCTGTCTTAGGGTTCAAAAAGACAATGGATAGTTAATGTTTTTGTAAGGTTACTTTTTTGTGCATCGCTTGTATTCTTTTCATCTCTGTGCTATGCCATTTATGTTTGCCATAGTGATTTGAGCACAACACAAGACAAAGTCTGACTCATGCTGTGTACTCTTGGCAGGGCATGTTGTCTGGCAAGGTGCTTTTCACTGTGAATAGGCAAAAAGTTGGCAGTTTCCCTAGAACCTCTCAAGACCAGAATGAGGAAGGTTCCAATTTGAAACATTAGTGCCTAGACTTCCTATTCTACTCTCATCATATTTAAGAGAAAAACAGTCTTTTCTCTATATGTAGGTTTATGCACTGAACATAATCTTGGAAGTCCTAATCATAGTAATTAAGCAAGAGAAAGGAGTTAAAGCGATACACATTGAGAGAGAAGTGAAACTGTCACTACTGCCAGATGGTATAAAAGTATACATAGAATGTCCAACAGAGTCCAGCAAAAAAAACTCCTGGAAGTTATTGAATAATATAGTAAGACGCACAAAATCAGTATGCAAAATCAATGGAATTTTCTTTTTCTTTTCTTTTTTTTAGTGGAATTTTCTATGTAAACACTAAGCTAGAAGAACAAGCAATTCACAGATTGATTACTTTTTAAATTTATTTTTAATGTTTATTTATTTATTTCCCTTTTGTTGCCTGTGTTGTTTATCGTTGTTGTTATTGCTGTTGTTGTTGTTGGATAAGACAGAGAGAAATGGAGAGAGGAGGGGAAGACAAAGAGGAGAGAAAGATAGACACTTGCAGACCTGCTTCACCGCTTGTGAAGCGACTCCCCTGCAGGTAGGGAGCCAGGGGTTCAAACCGGGATCCATACTTCTGTCCTTGGCGCTTCGCGGCCACGTGCGCTTAACCCGCTGCGCCACCTCCTGGCTCCAGAGACTGATTACTTTTACTATAGCAGCAAAAACAAATGAGTATATAAGAACATAAGAACAAAAGAAAACAGAAGTAGAACCTGAAATGGATTCAGAGGACCTAGTGGGGGTTGTATTGTTATATGGGAAACTGGGGAATGTTATGCATGTACAAACTATTGTACTTACTGTTGAATGTAAAACATTAATTCCCAAATAAAAAAAATAAAAAATAAAGATTTCAGGGAAAAAAAGAACATAATTAATGAGGCTGTAAAAGACTTGTACACAGAAAATTATGAGTCATTATTCTAGGAAATAAAGATACAAAGGAATGGAAAGATATATAGTGTTTACGGATTGGAAGAATTAGCATAATCAAAATGACTATCCTAGTCAGAGTCACATATAGCGTTAGTGCCATCCTTATCCAGGTCCCACCAAATTTCTTTAAAAGAATTGAACAAAAACTATAACAGTTTATTTGAAACCAGGAAATACTTACGGTCGTTAAAGCAATCTTGAGAAAAAAAAAGAACAAGACTGGAGGCATCACACTTCCAGACATCAAACTGTACTACAGAGCTACTGTAATGAAAATTGCCTGCCACAAGAACACAAATAGACACACTAACCAGTGGAAGAGAGTTGAGAACCCACAAGTAAGTCCCCACACTTATGGGAAACTACTTTTTGGCAAGGGGTGCCATAATACTCAATGGAGAAAGGACAACCTTGTCAACAAATAAATAGCATTGGGGAGTCTGAGTCATGCAGACAAGTGAAACTGAACCATTGCATTTTACCATGCACAAAAGTCAACTCCAAATGAATCAAAGACCTAGACATTAGACCAGGAACCATCAAAAACATAGAGGAAAACAATTGACATAACACTTGACAATTTATGTTTCTTTTTTTTTAAATTTTTTTATTTTTTATTTAAGAAAGGATTAATTAACAAAACCATAGGGTAGGAGGGGTACAACTCCACACAATTCCCACTGCCCAATCTCCATATCCCACCCCCTCCCCCGATAGCTTTCCCATTCTCTATCCCTCTGGGAGCATGGACCCAGGGTCATTGAGGGTTGCAGAAGGTAGAAGGTCTGGCTTCTGTAATTGCTTCCTCGCTGAACATGGGCGTTGACTGGTCGGTCCATACTCCCAGTCTGCCTCTCTCTTTCCCTAGTAGGATGGGTCTCTGGGGAAGCTGAGCTCCAGGACACATTGGTGGTGTCTTCAATCCAGGGAAGTCTGGCCGGCATCCTGATGACACCTGGAACCTGGTGACTGAAAAGAGAGTTAACATACAAAGCCAAACAAATTGTTGAGCAATCATGGACCCAAAGCTTGGAAAAGTGGAGAGGTAGTATTAGGGAGGTACTCCCTGCAAACTCTAGTATACTTCTGCTTTCTTACTTTGGTGCCATACTCCAAACTCAGTCAATTTCTGCTTTGCGTTTCTACTTCTTTTTTTTTTTTTTTTACATGCATAACATTCCCCAGATTCCCATTTAGCAATACAACCCCCACTATTTAATTCATCATTTTTCATGGACCTTGAAAAAATCATGTTGAGTGAAATAAGTCAGAAACAGAAGGATGAATATGGGATGATCTCACTCTCAGGCCGAAGTTGAAAAACAAGATTAGAAAAGAAAACACAAGTCGAACCTGAAATGGAATTGGAGTATTACACCAAAGTAAAAGACTCTGGGGTGGGTGGGTGGGTGGGGAGAATACAGGTCCATGACAATTTATGTTTCATAAGTATCTTACAAAACCCAAGTATAATAATAAGGAAATCAAAGGTAAAAATATACCAATGGGACTACATCAAACAGAAAAGTTTCTGTACAGCAAATGGTACAGCAAAAAACCCTGTTGAGAGGGAAAAGAACTTTATAAAACCAATGTCAGATTAAGAAATAATGACCTAAATACATAATGTACTCAGTAAATTTAGCAACAATATAACAACAAAAAACTAACAACACCATTAAAAATGGGGAGAGGACATGGATAGAAACATCAAAGAAGAGATCCAGAGAGCCATTAGAAATATGAAAACATGGTCAAAGTCATCGATAATCAGAGAAATGCAAAGACAACAATGAGATAATACTTTACATCTGTGAAACTGTTATTGTCTATGGTATTTATTTTGGAAAATGCTATTTGATTGAACTGAATAAATTCAATTATATTTTCACTATTATAGTTTTTCTTCTTTTCTGTTTAGATTCTGAGACTTATCTATTTCAATCCTTCCACTGAGTCTTTATCTATCACAATTAAACTTAAAAAATTTTAGGGGTCAGTTGGTGGCCCACCTGATTGAGTTCACATGTTATAGGCAAAAGGACCCAAGTTCAAGCCTCTGGTCCCCATCTGCAGTGGGAAAGCTTTGTGAGTGGTGAAGCAGGGATGCAGGTGTCTCTCTGTCTCTCTCCCTCTCTATAACTCCCATTGCTCTTTATTTCTGGCTGTCTCTAGTCAATAAATAAATTATAAAGAAAATGTAAAAAATTAAAATGTTAAATGTAAATGATAAAAACTCAGTCTAATGTAACATATTAGAAATTTCAGAAACAAAAAGTGTTATCGATAGCATGAGGAAAAAATAACCCTTCTTATGGGCCCTGATCAATCTGGTAAATAGTTAACTGTATTTACATATTTTCTTCAGATTTGGGAGCTACTCTCTGCCCTTGGTCCAGCTATCTAGTCCTACTCTCAACTTGGACACCATCTTCTAAGATAATATTTTTAGTCTACCTGTAGGTTAGCTGTAAGACTCACCTCTCCAGAGCCCTAGCCAACTAGGGAAAGATAAAAACAGGCTTGGGTTGTGGATCCACATGCCTTCAGAGAAGCAATTATAGAAGCTAGATCTTCTACTTTCTACACACCATAAAGAATTTTGGTCATACTCCCAGAGGAGTAAATGTTAGGGGAAGATGACCAAAGGACTCTGAACTCTGATTCCATCAGGATTCTGAGAGAGAAGAGGGGGGAAGAAAAGGAAGGACACTCAGAAGTAGAAGGTGTGACTTAGAAAGAAAAAGAAGGCAAAGGCATAGAAAAAAATCAGCAAACATATATAAACATAGACAGATAGCTATAGAAATAATTAGTCAACCCATATCTATGATCTTGGGAGAACCAATGGAGTTCTCAGTGGAGGGAACAGGGACACAGAACTCTGGTGGTAGGAAAGGTGTGGGATTATATCCTTGCTATCTTATAATTTCTAATAGATCAATATTAAATCACCAATAAATAATAATTATAATTTTATAGATCAATATTAAATTATAATTTTATAATGCAATATTAAATTATAATTTTATAACGCAATATTAAATCACCAATAAAATTAAAAGCAAAAACAAAAACAAAAACCCTTCTATATGCAAACCCTGGTGGAAAGTAAATTAGTCCAACTCTTGTGGAAAATGTTTTGGATATCTCTCAGAACCCTAGAAATGGTTGTAATTATGACTGAGCAGTTCCTGTCCTGGGAAGGTATCCAAAGGAAACAGAAGCACCTATCCAGAGAGATCTATGTACACCTATGTTCAAAGCAGCACAATTCATAATAGTTCAGCTTGGAAGCAACCCAGCTGCCCAACAATACGTTGGTGGCTAAGAAAGTTGTGGTCTATATACACAATGGCATACTGCACGGATATTACAAATGATAAACTTGTCTCCTGCGCCACATCTTGGGTGGAACTTGAAGGAATTACATTATTACTTTTTCTTTTTATAATTAAATTTTATTTATAAAATGGAAATCTTGACAAGACTATAGGGTAAGAGGGGTACATTTCCACACAGTGCCCACCCCCAGAGCTCTATATCCAATCCGCTTCCTTAATAACTTCTCTATTCTTTATCCTTCTAGGAGTATGGACCCAGGATCATTGTGGGGTACAGAAGGTAGAAGGTCTGGCTTTTGTAATTGCTTCTTTGCTGAACATGGGCATTGGAAGGTCAATCCATATTCCCAGCCTGTCTCTCTCTTTCCCTAGTGGGGTAGGGATTTGGGGGCCAGGGCTCTAAGACATATGTTGGGGTCTTCTGCCCAGGGAAGTCAAGTTGGCATCATGGAATCATCTGGAACCTGGTGTCTTTTTTTTTTTTTACTTTAAAATAAATGTGTTTATTGGGGAATTAATGTTTTACATTCGACAGTAAATACACTAATTGTACATGCATAACATTTCCCAGTTTTCCATAGAACAATACAACCCCCACTAGGTCTTATATCATCCTTTTTGGGCCTGTATTCTCCTCCCTACCCACCCGCTTTTACTTTGGTGCAGTATGCCAATTCCAGCTCAGGTTCTATGAAGGAATCATACTAGGTGAGATAAGCCAAACAGAGAAAGACAAACACTAATGGTCTCACAGGTAGGTAGACTATAGGAAGCATAGACAGGGTAAACACAAAGTAAAATTTTGACTGGGTATGTTGTATTGCAAAGGAAAGAAAAAAGGATATTTATGACTTAAAACAATTCATGATATTCTTCTTGTTTCCATTCACTGATTCAAATCTACTTCTAAAATACTTTTGGTATAGTTGGAGAATTGTTAAACCTTTCTTGAAAATTGTCTTAAAAATCTGTAAGATAATACTATACAATGCATATACTAACTATTTGCTAATGTATTCATAAAGGAACATTGTTGTTTATAAAGCATTACTAGTATGATACAATGTAATCATAAACATTTTATAGTGATACTCCAAGTTTTGGTCCCTGTTAGAAAACATAAACATAATAAAATCCTAGAGTGTAGAAAACCTTCCCATGAAAGAGCTACTGGAGTATTATACTTTTGATATCCTGACATTATGTATAGTGAATTAAAATACCACAATTTATTCACAGAAAAAAATCACTAAAGGAAATAGCTTATTTTCTAAGTTCAAAGTCAAGTAAATAAAGTTTATTTAATTAACCAACAGATTTAAAAATTTGATATTGGGTCTAATTGTCTTATATTAGCAATTACTTTACACTTCTTAGCAGACAATGCTGGAATAACTCTGGCTGGAATAGTAGGAGGGATAATCAGATTAAAGGCTCATGGACATGGACAGGCACTGTGACAATAATAGAAATTAATGACTTTAAATCCAGAGAGGTCTGCCATGGATCCCTGGATTAAAGGAGGTTGCTAATGCCATGTTCATCTTTATTAGCACTGATAAGTCTCCTATAGTTTAAATGTAAGTGTAATAAACATTCATATGCAGGCTTTTGTATAGATACAAGTTCCTAACTCATTTGTGAAAACACCAAAGAGCCAGACAGCTAGATTGTGTAGCAGGAACACATTTGCTTTTTTTATTTTTTGTGATTGAACAATGATTAACAAGACTGTAAGATAACAGGGATACAATTCCATACAGTTTCCACCACCGGAGTTCTGTGTCCTATCCCCTCCATTGGAAGCTTCCTTATTCTTTATCCCTCTGGGAGGATGGACCAGAATTCTTTATGGAGTGCAGAAAGTGGGAGGTCTGGCTTCTGTAATTTCTTCTCAGCTGGACATGGACATTGGCAGGTATGTCTGTGCCTGTTTCTTCTTCTTTTTTTAATAGTGATTTAATAATGATCAACAAGATTGTAAAATAAGAGGGGTGCAATTCCATACAACTCCCACCACCAGAGTTCCATATCTGATCCCCTCCATTGGAAGCCTTCCTATTCTTTACCCCTCTGAGAGTATGGACCAAAGATTTGTATGGGGTGCAGAAGGTGGGAGGTCTGGATTCTGTAATTACTTCTTTGCTGGACATGGGTGTTGACAGATCAATCCATACCCCTGTCCTCTTTCTTTCTTCCTTCCCTTCCTTCCTTCCTTCCTTCCTTCCTTCCTTCCTTCCTTCCTTCCTTTCTTTCTTTCTCTCTCTCTCTCTGTCTCTCTCTTTCTTTCTTCCTTTCTTTCTCTCTTTCTTTTTCGTGGTGGAAAGGCAATTCAAATTTTTATTCATCCGAGCGCCCCAGAGTTGGGCAGTAGTACACCTGGTTAAGCCACATGGCACAAACTTCAAGGGCCGGCTTCAGCCTCCTGGTTGGCCCATGTGCTTCCCCTGGCTAGAAAAGGGAAGACACAAGTTGGAAACTAAAGTGGCTTGACAGTACCCACTAGCCTGTTTCTATCTTTCCCAAGTGGGGTAGGACTCTGGGGAGGTGGAGTTCTAGGACACATTGGTGAGGTCATCTGCCTAGGGAAGTCATGGTACCATCTGCCACTTGGTGGGTGAAAAGTATTAAGACACAAAGCAGAACAAATTGTTTAATAATCAGGAACTTAAAGGTAAGAATACAGCAGATGAGCTTTGGGGTCTTCATGTTGGAAGGAACTAGGAAGTATATTTTGGGTCTATTCCAAGGGGCCGCCCATGACTTTGCTATTTTTTTTCCTGAGACTGACAGCTAACATGCAGGTGGGCTACAAGTATTGTCACACCCAGCCTGTTTCTGTCTTTCCCTAGTAGTGTAGGGCTCTCTAGAGGTGAGATTCCAGGACACATTGTGAGGTAGTCTGCTTGGGATGAGTTCATGGGAGCTTCAGCAACTTGGAGATAAGATATAAAGCAGAACAAATTGTTTAGTAGACAGGATCCAAAGGTAAGAATAGAGCAGATTAAATTAGGGATCTTTGTGTGGGAAGAAGCTAGGAAGTCTATTTTAGGTATGTTCCTAGAGACCCATGGCTTTAATAATTTTTGCCTGAGTCTGATATCTAACATGCAAGTGGACTAAAAACACATTATTAACTTATCACTATTTAATTAATATGAAAGGGGAAAATGGATTGAGTGTTTCAAACTTTTTGATGCATAGACAATACATAGCTCTGAGTGTATGTTACTTCAATCTAAGCACTTAAAACTTCAAATTGATAATCAGATTGAATTTTTAACAGTGGGCTCAGACTGTTAATAATAACTGTTCTAATAATGACTTGTTCTTTGAAATATTAAATTTCCTAAAAGCTTAGACCAGGAAGAACAGAAACAACTGGTGGTGTTACTTTATAAGATACAGCTATATGTAAATACCATAAAAGGACATAAACTATGGTGAGGTCTTGCATGATACAGGAAATCCTAACAAAGGGATTTTCAAAGTTAACCCAAATGCCAAATAATTTGGTTATAGCAATAACTGTCTTTTGCCTTCTAAAACCCTTAGCAGGGATCTTCCCTTTTCTCAATAAAGCCCATATTTCTCCCAGTCCTGGAACCTCTAGAGTGGGGCTCACTTTCCTGCATGCTCCTTTCAATTAATATCAACTAATACTGCATCTGCTGATCCCAACCTAATCAATGCAATTAGTACCACCTCAGTATGCTTTACTTTGGAATGTGTCCAGAAATGACAGGTGTGGGATGTCAACCCTTCAGCTTCATTACGTTACCACCAGGTTCCTGATGCTACCATGATGCCAACTAGACTTTCCTGGGCAGATGACCATATGTCTTGGAACCCAACCTCCCCAGATCCCTGCCCTACTAGGGAAAGGGAGAAACAAGCTAGGAGTATAAATCGACCTGCCAATGCCCATGTTTAGCGGGGAAGCAATTAGAGAAGCCATACCTTCCACCTCCTGTACCCCATAATGATCCTGGATCCATACTCCCAGAGAGATAAAGAATAGGAAAGCTATCAGGGGAGGGGATTGGATACAGAGTTCTGGTGGTGTAAATTGTGTGGAATTGTATCCCTCTTATCCTATGGTCTTGTCAATATTTCCACTTTATAAATAAAAATAATAATAAAAATAAATCACCTGATTGACTTTCAGTGTGCCAGTTTGCCCTCTCAATAGCAATGACTGGAATTCCTGTTGCTCTTGCCAGAGTCTGGAGATGTCAGTGCTTTATATTTTGCCCACAATTGGTGTGCAGAAGTAGTTCATTGCTTTAATTTGCATTTCCCTCATGCTATATAATGTGGTGCCTCTTTTCACACCCTTGCATTTTATCTGAATATCTTCTTTGGTAAAATGTCTACTTTGATTTTTTTTGTTTTGTTCATTTTAACCTTCAATGAAAGTTTAAATTTTTTTAAATCTATTTACAAAAAGGAAACACTTACAAAACCACAGGATAAGAGGGGTACAACTCCCCGTAATTCCCACCACCAGAACTTTGTATCCCATCCCCTCCCCTGATAGTTTTCCTATTCTTTGACCCTCTGGGAGTATGGGCCCAAGGTCATTGTGGGATGCAGAAGGGAGGCTGGAACATTCTCTACTGTTGTTGATTCAAGTTGAGGGCAAGGTCATATACGGGCCCACAAGGAAGTCTATTTTGTTGTTCCTGATAGAGATGACCAGTAACAATGAAGAGAGGGATTTATTTGAGGTCTAGGCCCATCATGTCTGTTTGGGAATCTCAGGAGTCCCCGACTAGGGCCCCAGCTGATGGGGTGGGCTGATACTGACTAAAGAGTCATCATTAAAGTATGCCAGTCTCTTGCCCTTATCAAGCTTTTGCAGTCCTTGCTTTGATAAGGTTAGCTTTGGAGTGAGTGAGGGAAGTATAATAGGAAGTAGGTGAGGAGGGTATCCAAGTCTAGGTAGACACTATTTCATTATGAACTTGATACTGACTCACTGCAGACTATTGTGTACTTTTGCTTTCAGGTATATATTTTGCCCTAATTTATGGATACATGTGAACACATGCTTTATCTCACAGGACCTGGTCTATACCTAGGTTTTGGGACTTTGTTAGGAAGTGAACCTCCTGTAATGAAATTAGAGAATTCTATGAAAAGAAAGGTCTCACCCGAGTAATGAGGCTGAAGGGTTGACATTCCATGCCCGGCATCTCTGGATACTGTCTGAAGTGAAGCATACCTAGGTGGTACTTATTGTGTTGATTAGGTTGGCATCACCAGATGTGATATCATTTGGTATGAATTGAGAGAAGCATGCAGGAAAGTGAGCTCCACGTAGAGGTTCCAGTACTGGGGAAATATAGGCTCTATAGAAGGAAGCAGGAAATTCCTGCTGTCTTAGGTTTTAAGAAGGCTATAGATAGTTATTGCTATAATCACATTACTTGGCAATTGGGTTAACTTTGAAATATCTCTTTGTTAGGATTTGCTGTATCATACACAACATCACCATAATTGATGTTCTTTGACATTATTTGTATATAGCTATGCCACCGGTTGCTTTTGTTCTCCCTGGTCTAAGCTTTTAAGAATCAACATATTAAAGACTTAGTCTATGGTCTGTGCATTAAAAAGTTTGAGACATTCAATAAATTTTCCCCTCTCATATTAATTAAATAATGACTTATAGGAGTGTACATAAAGACCATTTCCACCACCAAAGGACTGTGTCCCGTCCCTTCCTTCCCCCGACCCCATGAAGCTGAACATCCACCCTCACCCTCAACCTAGGATTTTTACTTTGGTGCCCTACTCCAATGAATTTTTAAAAAATTTTTATTTATAAAATGGAAACACTGACAAGACCATAGGCTAAGAGGGGTATAATTCCACACAATTCCCATCACCAGAACTCTACATCCCATCCCCTCCCCTGATAGCTTTCCTATTCTTTATCCCTCTGGAAGTATGGACCCAGGGCCATTATGGCGTGCAGAAGGTAGATGGTCAGGTTTTTGTTAGATGTGGAAATGATAGAGCATTTTTGTTGAAGTTTTGGGTTCAGCCCCTGGGACATTACAAGAACAAGAAGGAATAAATAAGTAGAAATTTGTGGATTTTTTTCTCTCTTTTTCTGCTCTCTTTCTCACTTATAAAAATACAATAAAAATTGGCACATGGGGATGGCTGAGTTATAGCCACTTAAGTGAGATCTTGCATTCAATCTCTGACACCATATTAAAATGAGTTTTAATATTTTTTCTTTATTTGCACTGAGTATTCATGTAATATTTCACATGAAGTGAGATCATATGATATATGCCTTTTTATGACTTATTTCAATTGGCATATCCCCTCATAATCATGTTGTCACAAATGACAAGCTCTAATCTTTCTTTTTTTTTAATATTTATTTATTTATTTATTCCCTTTTGTTGCCCTTGTTGTTTTATTGTTGTAGTTATTATTGTTGTTGTTGTTGGATCGGACAGAGAGAAATGGAGAGAGGGAGGAGAAGACAGAGAGGAGGAGAGAAAGACAGACACCTGCAGACCTGCTTCACCGCCTGTGAAGCGACTCCCCTGCAGGTGGGGAGCCGGGGTTCAAACCGGGATCCTTATGCCGGTCCTTGTGCTTTGCGCCACCTGCGCTTAACCCGCTGCGCTACAGCCCGACTCCCGCTCTAATCTTTCTTAACAGCATTTATTTTTTTATATTTAAAAGTTTATTTAATCATTTTAAATGTTCTTTTTAAAAAATATTAATTTTATTTATTCCCTTTTGTTGCCCTTGTTGTTTTATTGTTGTAGTTATTACTGTTGTTGTTGTTGTTGTTGGATAGGACAGAGAGAAATGGAGAGAGGAGGGGAAGACAGAGAGGAGGAGAGAAAGATAGACACCTGCAGACCTGCTTCACCGCCTGTGAAGCGACTCCCCTGCAGGTGGGGAGCCGGGGTTCAAACCGGGATCCTTATGCTGGTCCTTGTGCTTTGCGCCACCTGCACTTAACCGGCTGCGCTACAGCCCGACTCCCCATTTTAAATGTTCTATTGCATATATCTATCACAGATTCTTTATTCATTTATCTGACAGTGGACAATTGGGTGGCTTCCATAGTTTAATATATATAAATAATGTTGCAATAAATATCTCTGTGGAATCACAAAAAGTTCCAAATTATCAACCTAGTCCTGAAGGAAAGATATGATGGTATCATGTTTTATTTACTTCAAACAATATCATGAAACTATAGTAATACAGCATATTAACCTAAAAGCAGACATACAGATCAATAGAACAAAACTGAGAACCCAGAAAGAAATTCAGACCTATGAGAAAAATTACAGTAAAGGAATCAAGAACATATAATGGAGGAAAGATAGTCTTCAATAAATGGTATTGGAAAACCTCAACAGTTACATACAACAGAGTAAAACTAGACAAGTATCTTACAACATATATAAAAATCAATTCAAAAGTTATTAAACACTTAAGTATAAGTTTACAAACCATAAACTAAGAAGGCTACACAGACAGCAAACTACTTAATGTCAAGGTTAGCAATGAGCTAGAAGATTCAACTTGCAACAGAAAAAGAAACAAAATATAAACAGAGGCCTATATCAAACTAAGAAGTTTCTACAACTGCTACAATGACACCAATTTGACATTCCTAGGCAAATCACCTCACCAACGTATCCTGGAACCCCATCTCCTCAGAGCCCTACTTAACTAGTGAAAGATAGAAACAGGCTGGGAATACGAATCAAGCTGCCAACACTCACGTTTAGCAGAGAAGCAATTACAGAAGCCAGACAGTCCACTTCTGCACCCCATAATGATCCTGGGTCCATACTCCCAGAGGGATCAATACTCCCAGTAGGGGAAAAGTGATAGGAGGAAGAGGATAAGAGGGCCCTCAAGTCCAGCTTCAGCAGCACCCAGAGGGATAGAGGAGGAAAAGGGGAGGAACATATGGAGGTAGTAATGGTGCTGTGAGTGGCTTGGAGGGGAACAGAGGATTAGATCTGTAAGAAAAAGGGGGCAATTATGTCTAAATGTAGACAGATAGGATCCTTTTTTATCCTTATTCCTTTCCATTCTAAGTATGATGTGTCTTTAAGTCTGGGTTCATTCTGTTTGGGACCCTCTGGGCTTCTTGAACCTTTATGTCTTTGATGTTGTCTAGACTAGAGAAGTTCTGAATTCTATTATGTCCTGAAGTTCTATTATGTCCTGAAGAATGCTTTCTTCCCCTCCATCTCTTTCTTCCTCTGGTAAGCCAATAATGCATATATTATTTCTTTTGGAGTCCTCCCATAGGTCCCTCTGTTGTTGTTTTCAGTATCTCTTAATCTCTTTTTGAGATCTCTTACTTCTTTTTTTAGTTGTCTCTAATTCATCCTTGAACTTGCTAGTCCTGTCTTCAGCCTCATTTATTCTATTCTCTCTCCCCTGTACTGTTTTCTGGAGTTCATCTATTTGGTTACCCTGTTCTGATACTATTTTAGCTTATTTAGCTAGTTGTGTTCTTAACTTTCAGCTCTCTAATAATCTTGAGATAATTAGTGTTTTCTTCCAGAGTCTCATTGGTTGTTTCTGCATTTCTGATGACAATTCTTTCAAAATCTTTACTCACTCCTGTGATTATTTCCTTAACTAGTGTTTGGATGTTGATTATTTTGTGCTTCAGCCTTTGGGGGGATTTTAGCTAGACTCTTGTCCTGGTTTATTTCTCCAATATTTCTTCTTGTTGGTTTAACCATTTTATATAGTATGTTTTGAGGTCCCTCTCTCAGTACTTTCCAAATGACTGATCACTCTTGCCTGGATTGACTTGTATTTAAGTAAGGTAATTAAAGGGTTCACAGTTGTGGAAATTTACATTTGTTTCAATATTATTTTAATCCCTGAGTTGGAGCTCAGTGGTTTAAAAGCCTCTTTTTTTCTTTTTCTTCCCTGTAGTCTATGGGAGCCTGAGGGCTTTTAAACTATAAGTAGGCTTCTTAGCTTAATCACTGAATCTTGACCAAGAGATAAAGCAGGGTGTGGAGAGATAATCCAGTGGTTATGCAAAGAGACTTTCACAGCCTCATTGCTAGGCCACCAAGGTATAGATCTTCTCCTGAGTTTCCTTGTTAGTTCTCTGTCCCCTGGTGTCAGCACAGGGCCTCCCTGCTGCTGCTTCAGCTTCTGAGGGCAGTAGCAATGGAGACTCACAGTTGCATTTTGTGAGTCTCAGGGAAGTCCTCTCCTTCTTTCAGCAGTCTTTTTGTTGGTGAAACAGACTGGAGGTGGTGTCTCAACTGACAAACTGCCAGACTGTTGCCAGCCACTTAATCTCTCCCTAGGATCTTTGCTGTCCACCAGACTCACGTGTTTGAACTCACCAGTGATTTGGTGGATTCCTGAAATAGTTCTAGTCCTGTCTTGTTGTGGTCCCATGTGGTCTTCTTTGGTATTCCTAGTTTACCCGGGAGAGGAGAGGAGAGAAACACAGCTGTTGCTGTGTTCACATCTGTAGCCCCACCTCTGAAAGTCCCCAAATATATATATTTTTAAATATCTTCAATGATGGTTAAAATTATATCAACTAATGAAGGTTATAACAGAGGGTAAAGTAACAATTTATGCAACTTTTAGTCATTCATATTTGGATTTTAAGTTTCAATTGTAACCACAATTTATATACATACTTGAGGAAGTATTAGTATATTCAATATATTAGTATGATTCATTTTTTTCCTGTGGTCATCATTGGGGCTTTACTACCCTAGGCTAACTTATTTTTTATTTATTATGATTATTTAAAATTTTTATTTGTGATTTATAGAAATTACAAAGTGACAGGGATATAATTCCATGTCATGCTCATCACCATGTTTCTGTATTCCCATTCCCTCCACTAGAAACTACACTAGTTCTCCCAAGGTTACAGATATGGGTTGACTATTGTTTCTATAACTATCTATCTATCATCTATCTATTTTCCCCATATTTTTCTTTGGTCCTGCCTTCTCTTCCATTTTCAGTCACAGCTATACCCATTACTACTTTGGAATGCCTTTCTTTTTTCCCTCTACTTTCTAGGGTCCTGATAGAATTGGGTTTCAGAGCTTTCTAGTCATCTTCCCCTAACATTTCTCCCTCACCAGGGGTATAAAATCACAGTACAACATGCAACTTGGTGGCTGAAAGCAGTAAATAATGAGACAGGAGAAAATGTTAATGAATAGGGACCAGTAAGCAGGAATAGAGTAGGTGAGAGTAGGGTTTTTAGGGTGACAAGAAGTTAGGAAGTCTATTTTAGATATGTTCCTAGGAACCCATAATTTTAGTGACTTATTGACTGAGCTTGACAGTTAATATGGAGGTGGACTAAAAATATTGTTTAGAAAGATGTAGCCAGAGTTGTGAATAGAGCCAGAAAGCTGGATGAGAGCAGAGAATATCTCCCAAACTTGAAGAAAATATATACATATAGTTAACTGTTTATCACATCAATCTGACCCAGGGCCCATGTATAGTCACACTGAGCACAGGGACCTGTGTAATCTCTGACTCCCTGTCAATCTGAGCTCACACTTCATGGTCACAGCTGTGGACATTCTAGGCTGCACTCATTTCAAGATCAGTCTTCCATGAGCGGCACAGTATGAGGACTAAGCCACCCTTAGGAAAGTGGCATAGTCCCTTTCGTTGCTACTTTATAGTGGCAAGGTCCTGGAGAAGCCCTTGAAAGGTCTTATGGTGACATTTCTGATGGAAGTGACCAGTGATGGTAAAGAGAGGGGTCTGTTAGAGATATAGGTCCATCATATTTACAGGGGAATCCTAAGATTCAGGTGATGAGATGGCCTGGTAGTGATAGCCACAGAGGCTATCACTAAGTAAGCCAGTCCTTTTCCAGCCCTTTTCCAGCTTTTGTAGTCCCTTCTTAATCTGACAAGCTTAGTATTCTCTCAGCTGCTAAAGTGTCATTTGTTGTATCAAAATTGACTTGTGAGGTCTGGCTTGAAGTTGGGGAGGAAATACCCTTATGATTTTAGTGGGGTTTAAGTTTGGCTTAAGTTTTAGTGCATTTACTTGTTTGATAATTTTAATAAGGGTTGTCATAGAGATAATAATTCTCCTCTAGTTGATAAAATACTTTTCGCCAGTATTTCTCTTAGCCAATTGTGTACTTTTTTTTTACTTCTTCTTTTTAAAAAATATTTATTCATTTATTTATTCCCTTTTGTTGCCCTTGTTTTTTTATTGTTGTAGCTATTATTGATGTCATTGCTGGATAGGACAGAGAGAAATGGAGAGAGGAGGGGAAGAAAGAGAGGGGGAGAGAAAGGTAGACACCTGCAGACCTGCTTCACCACCTGTGAAGCGACTCCTTTGCAGATGGGGAGCTGGGGGCTCCAACCGGGATCCTTAACACTGGTCCTTTCGCTTTGTGCCATTGCCCGACTCCCTTTTTTTTTTTTCTTCTAAAGAATATCAAAGGGGTTAATAATGCTGATGCTGTCAGAAGAGATTAGGAGATATTTCTAACTTTCATTTGTGTAGTTAGTTGAGTAGATAGAGTGATTGAGGGAAATAGGGGTAGTGGGAAGAGAGGAGGATGTGTAGCTCTACAGTTTCCCCTAACCTATGTGTACATGTATACATGTACCTAGTCCCTCAGGCCCTAGCCTATATCTAGGATATGTAACTTTGTTGGAGTCAGGATAACAGTTTTGGCTAGGGCTACAGAGATATAGAGACAGAGAGACAGTACAGCAACAAAGCTTCCTTCACTGCAGTGGGGGCAGGGCTTGAACTTGAGTTGTTCCCATGACAAAGCAAATGGCATGATCTATCTTCCAAGCCCTAGTAAAATTCTTGAATTAAGACATTACTTTGTCAAGAAGTAGTATGATTATGGTAGAAATTAAATAATTTAAGGAGAGCTTTACCTATTATTCTTTCTACTCTAACATTACTATTGAATGTATTTGACACACACACATAGTCAAGTATTTTTTTCCATGTGTACATAACACATTTTTTAAAACTTTATTTTGTTAGTGATTTAATAATGATTGACAAGACTGTGGGATAACAGGTATACAATTCCATACATTTCCCACCACCAGAGTTCTGTATCTCATTCCCTCTTTTGGAAGCTTTCCTAGTCTTTATCCCTGTGGAAGTATAGACTGCAGGTCTTCATGGAGTGCAGAAGGTGGAAGGTCTGGCTTCTGTAACTGTTTCTCCACTGGATATTGGTGTTGACAAATCAATCCACACCCCCAGCCCCTTTTCTATCTTTCTGTACTGGGTTAGGGCTCTGGGGAGTTGTAGTTCCAGGACTCATTGTTGAGATCATCTTCCCAAGGAATTCAGGTTGGAGTCATGGTAGCATCTGCAACTTGGTGGGTGAAAAGCATTTAGATATCAAGCAGAACAAATTATTTAGTAAGCAGGAACCTAAAGGTAAGAATATAGCAGATGAGATTTTGGGTATTCATGTTGGAAGGAACTAGGAAGTCTATTTTAGGTCTGTTCCAAGGGGCCGCCCATGACTTTACTAATGTTTTCCCTGAACCTGACAGCTAACATGGAGGTGGGTCTGGGAATATTGTGTCATATTTGGAAAAAGGACCAGAAAGCTGGATCAGGGCAGACAGCAACTCCCAAAATGGGAAAGTATATAAATACTGTTAACTGTAAACACCATTGGTCTGATCTAGGGTTCATGTCTATTCATGAAGAGCCTGTGTAACCTTTGCATCCCTATTTTTATTTTTGTGTATTATACATTGTACTAGCTTCTGAAATATAATATTCATCACAAGTCTTTAAAAAAAGCTAGTGACTCACAAGGAAGGATAAAGAAACAATTATTATGTATTGTAAAAGGTGCTAAAAAGAGGTCTAGCAAATGTGAGAGCTTTTACTTCTTAAAATCGTGATTCTAAGCTTCCTAGGGCCTGAAGCTTGTGCTGAAGAGTTTGGAGGGTTTGGCTGGAGCACATGGTCTGTGGGGGCCACAGAGTGGCCAAGGAGCTAGGCATAGCAGTACCCAGTAGTTGCTGATGCCATGGCCCAAGAGAGCTAAAAAAGATAAAACAGTTTCTTTTCTTTTCTTTTCTTTTCTTTTCTTTTCTTTTCTTTTCTTTTCTTTTCTTTTCTTTTCTTTTTATAAACATGTAACTACAGAGTTACATGTTGACAGGGGTTTGAATCCACACCATTCCCACCACCAGAGTTCTGAATCTTCACTCTCCCCACTGCAATCCACCACAGTTCCCCTAAAGTTTCAGACATGGGCTAACCATCTTCTCTACAACTATCTGTCCACATTTATACATAGTTGTTCCATTTTTTTCTGATTCAACCCTCTCTTCCCCTCCAAGCCATAGTGACAGCATAGCTACCTCCATATGTCCCTCTCCCTTTCCTTCCCTCTCTCTGGGTGCTGATGGAGCTAGAGTTCAGAGCCCTTTTATCTTCATCCTATCACTTCTCCTCTGCTGGGAGTATGGATCAAGGTTGTTTATAGGGAGCAGAAGGTAGGAGTTCTGGCTTCTGTAATTGCTTTTCCACTGAGCATGGGCATTGACAGGTCGAACCATACCCCCAGCCTGTGATAAAACAGTTTCTTAAAGGTAAGCCTGAATATGTGTGAAATTTGGGGTTCAAACCAGGGACTGTAATAGCCTTTCTTCTTCTTCCTTTTCTTCTCCATTTCCTCTTCCTCCTCTTTCTCTTTCTCCTCCTCCTCCTCTACCACCACTACCACCACTACCACCACCTCCTTCACCTCCTTCCCCCCTCAGCTCCTTTTTTTTTTTTTTTTTTAATTATCTCTAGTGTTATTACTGTGGCTCAGTGCCTGCACAACGAATCTACCACAGTCAGGGGCCATATTTTCCTTTTAGTTCCCTTTTATTTGATAGGACAGAGAGACATTGAGAGGAAGAGGGGGAGATAGAGAGGAGGAGGGGAAGAGAAATACATGCAGACCTGCTTTACAGCTTGTGAAGATTCTGTCCTGCAGGTGGGGACCAGGGATTTGGACTGAAGTTCTTGAGCATGGCAATGTGTGAGCTGTACCAGGTGAACTACCACACTGCCTCTGTGATAACATTTATTAGATTACTGGCTATACAAAGACAAAAGAAAGATTCTGAAGATGAAGTTGTTCAATATGGAATCAGAATGTTCATGGAAAAGAAAGCACAAGTAGCACTTTTAGAAAGACATGGATTATGTTGAAATTAAATTATCCTGTGAGTTTGTGTGTTTTTTTTCCATCACAATAGTTTTAAAATTTATTTTATTTAAATTTTTTATTTAAGAAAGGATTAGTGAACAAAAACATAAGGTAGGAGGGGTACAACTCCACACAATTCCCACCACCCAATCTCCATAACCCACCCCCTCCCATGGTAGCTTTCCCATTCTCTATCCCTCTGGGAGCATGGACCCAGGGTAGTTGAGGGTTGCAGAAGGTAGAAGGTCTGGCTTCTGTAATTGCTTCCCCGCTGAACATGGGCGTTGACTGGTCGGTCCATACCCCCAGTCTGCCTCTCTCTTTCCCTAGTAGGGTGGGTATCTGGGGAAGCTGAGCTCCAGGACACATTGGTGGGGTCTTCAATCCAGGGAAGCCTAGGCAGCATCCTGGTGGCATCTGGAACCCGAGTAATGAAGCTGAAGGGTTGTCGTTCCACACGTGAAGTCTCTGGATACAGTCTGAGGTGAAGCATGTTGAGGTGGCAATCGTTGCTTTGATTAGGTTGTGATCGGCGGATGCAATATTATTTGGTTTGGATTGGGAGATGCATACGGGAAAGTGGGCCCTATCCAAGGGTTCCAGGACTGGGGGAAGTAGGGGCTCTATAGTGAAGATGTGAGGTTCCTGCTGTCTTAGGGTTCAAAAAAGACAATCGATAGTTAATATTATCATCACATTATTTGTTAATTGGGTTAACTTTGAAAAGTCCCTTTGTTAGGGTTTGCTGTATAGTACCCAGTATCTTGTATATAGCTGTGCTATTGGATGCTTCTAATCTACTTGGTCTAGGCTTTTGAGAGAGTCCGCATATCAAATAAATAGCCTATATATTAAAAAGATTCAGTTTGTCTTTTGAGAAACTTTGAGACATACAGTTGATTTCCCCCTCTCATATTAATTAGCTACTGATTTATATGTCTACATTTTGCTAGGAGTGTACATAAACACCATTCCCACCACCAAAGGACTGTGACCCATCCCTCCCGCCCACTCCCACCCCCCACTGGCCCAGGAAGCTACATGTCTACCCCTCACCACTGGGTTTTTACTTTGGTGCCCTACTTACAATTTGATCAGGTCCTGCTTTTAGTTTCCCTTTCAGATCTTCTAAGTCAGCTTCTGTTGATGAGTGGGATCATCCCATACTCATCTTTATCATTCTGACTTAGTTCACTTAACATAATTCCTTCTAGCTCTGTCCAAGATGGGTCAGAGAAGGTGGGTTCATTGTTCTTGATAGCTGCATAGTATTCCATTGTGTATATATACCACAGCTTTCTCAGCCACTCATCTGTTGTTGGGCACCTGGGTTGCTTCCAGGTTTTAGCTATTATGAATTGTGCTGCTATGAACATAGGAGTACACACCTCTTTTTGGTTGGGTGTTATGGAGTCCTTGGGGTATAACCCCAGGAGAGGGATTACTGGGTCAAATGGAAGGTCCATGTCTAGCCTTTTGAGAGTTTTCCAGACTGCTCTCCACAGAGGCTGTACCAATTTACATTCCCACCAGCAATGTAAAAGGGTTCCTCTGTCCCCACATCCTCTCCAGCATTTGTTGCTGCTGTCCTTTTTGATGTATGCCATTCTTACAGGAGTGAGGTGGTATCTTAGTGTTGTCTTAATTTGCATTTCTCTGACAATCAGTGACCTAGAGCAGTTTTTCATATGTTTGTTAGCCTTTTGGATCTCCTCTGTGGTGAATGTTTTGTTCATTTCCTCTGCCCATTTTTGGATGGGGTCATTTGCTTTTTTTGGTGCTAAGTTTGCTGAGCTCTTTATATATTTTGGTGATTAGTTTCTTGTCTGATGTCTGTCATGTGAAGATCTTCTCCCATTCTGTGAGGGGTCTCTCTGTTTGTTTAATAGTTTCTTTGGATGTGCAGAAGATTTTCAATTTGATGTAGTCCCATTGGTTTGTTTCTGCTTTAGTCTTCCTTGCAATTGGGTTTGATTCATCAAAGATGTCCTTGAGGTGTATGTGGGAAAGTGTTTTACCAATGTTTTCCTCTAAGTATTTGATTGTTTCTGGTATGACATCTAGGTCTTTGATCCATTTGGAGTTGATTTTTGTTTCTGGAGAGATAAAGTGGTTCAATTTCATTCTTCTGCATGTTTCAACCCAGTTTTCCCAGCACCATTTATTGAAGAGAGCCTCCTTTTTCCATTTAATCCTTTGGGCCCCCTTATCAAAGATTAGATGCCCATAGGTGTTGGGATTTACTTCTGGGCTTTCAATTCTGTTCCACTGGTCTGTGTGCCTATTTTTGTTCCAGTACCATGCTGTTTTGATGATGATGGCTTTATAATATAGTTTAAGGTCTGGGAGTGTGATGCCTCCATTTCTGTTTCTTTTCCTTAAGATGGTTTTGGCAATTCTAGGTGTTTTCAGGTTCCAGATAAATGATTGTAGTGTTTGTTCTATTCTCTTAAAGAAGCTTGGTGGAACTTTGATGGGTATTGCATTAAATTTGTATATGGCTCTGGGGAGAATATTCATTTTGATGATATTTATTCTTCCAATCCATGAGCATGGGATATCTTTCCATTTCTTGGTATCAGTTTCTATCTCCTTGAGTAGCGACTCATAGTTTTCAGTATACAAGTCTTTCACTTCTTTGGTCAACTTTATTCCTGGGTATTTGATTGATTTTGCTGAAACAGTAAATGGGAGTGATTTCTGGATGTCTTCTTCTTCAGATTTAGTGTTTGCATAAAGAAATGCCACTGATTTTTGTACATTGATTTTATAGCCTGATACCTTGCTATATTGCCTAATAACTTCCAGTAATTTTCTACTGGATTCTTTAGGTCTTTCTATGTATACTGTCATATCATCTGCAAATAGTGAGAGCTTGACTTCTTCCCTTCCAATCTGTATCCCTTTGATTTCTTTCTCTTGCCTGGTTGCTATGGCAAGAACTTCCAATACTATGTTGAAGAGTAACAGTGACAGTGGACAGCCCTGTCTAGTCCCCGATCTGAGGGGGAATGCTTTCAGCTTCTGTCCATTGAGTATGATGTTGGCTGTAGGTTTGCTATATATACACTCCACTATCTTGAGGAATTTCCCATCTATTCCCATTTTTTGTAGAGTTTTGAGCATGAATGGGTGTTGGATTTTGTCAAAGGCTTTCTCTGCATCTATTGAGATAATCATGTGGTTTTTGGCTTTGCTTTTATTGATGTGGTGAATGACATTGATTGACTTACGGATGTTGAAGCAGCCTTGCATTCCTGGGATGAATCCCACTTGGTCATGATGAACAATCTTTTTGATGTGTTGCTGTATCCGGTTGGCCAAGATCTTGTTTAATATTTTGGCATCTATGTTCATCAGAGATAGTGGTCTGTAGTTTTCCTTTTTTTGTTCTGTACCTATCAGCTTTTGGTATCAGGGTGATGTTGGCTTCATAAAAGGTGGAAGGGAGTATTCCTGTTTCTTCAATCTTATGGAATAGCTTAAGAAGTATGGGTATTAGCTGTTTCCTGAAAGTTTTGTAGAATTCGTTTGTGAAGCCATCTGGTCCAGGACTTTTGTTGTTGGGGAGATTCTTAATAACGGTTTCAATTTCTTTGTCTGTGATTGGTGCATTTAGATTTTGTAGTTATTTTTGGTTCAGTTTTGGAAGTGCATAGGTTTCTAGGAATTGTTCCATTTCTTCCAGATTCTCTAGCTTGGTGGCATATAGTTCTTTATAGAAGTTTCGCAGGATTCTCTGGATTTCTGTGGTGTCAGTTGTGATATCTCCTGCATCGTTTACAATTCTATTAATTTGAGTCTTCTCTCTTTTTTGTTTGGTGAGTCTGGCTAGGGGTTTGTCAATTTTGTTTAATCTTTCAAAGAACCAACATTTGGCTTCATTGATTTTTTGTATGGTTCTTTTATTTTCGATGTTGTTTATTTCTGCTCTAACTTTAGTGATTTCTGTCCTTCTGGTTGCTTTAGGGTTCCTTTGTTCCTCTTCCTCTAAGTCCTTGAGGTGTGTAGTAAGGTCGTTCATTTGGGATTCTTCTTGGTGTTTAATATGTGATTGTATGGCTATAAGTTTCCCTCTCAGTACTGCTTTAGCTGTGTCCCAAATATTTTGATAGGTTGTGTCTTCATTTTCATTAGTTTCCAGGAACAGAGTTTGTGTTTATTAAGCCAAACATCAAAGGAACATGTGGTGGTGAAGAAAGCTTTAATATTTAACTCCCTGGAACTACTCTGGCTGTAAATTCCTGACACATGGGCACCTTGGGGCTTATGTGACTCACAGGCTTAAGACATAATGGATGACTCTCTTGTGAGGACAGTAAAGTGATGCATTTTGAAAATGAAGTCAGTGTGCTAGGTTACAGAGTGATATTTGCATTTGTTTTAGGGGCAGAAAATGAGAATCCATATTTGTTTTGGGGTCATTTTTCTGTTCTGTAAAGTCAAAAAAGAAAGCCTTCCACTTAACTCTTTTGCATCCTCTTTTGTTTAAAACCGGTTTTGTGAAAGGCTCTTTTCTAAAAGGATTTGGAGAAATGTATTCCCAATAGATGTGCACTTGTTAGTTTTGAGTAGCTTGTGTGTACACTTCCCAGCCAGATTAACAGAATTAAAAGGCTCAGAGGCCAGGCTACTGGTATGGCAGGATGGTATACTGTTTTTCTACTCAAATTTGGCATGGCTTTGCTTTATTTTTTATCCAAGAATTCATCATCAAATGCTTTGCTTGCTTAGCATTTGGCAGTACCAGTTATTAGAAGAAATCAGCACACAAAGATTTTCTTGAACTGTGGTGCATAACAGTGCTAAGTGATAGGGTCAAAAGTGAGTAACTACCTGTTTTGAGTCCAGTCCCCTCCACCATCATAAATGTCCACTTAAAATGTATGACCTCATGTTGACACAGAAGCTTTTACGTGGAAGTTATTTTAGAAAAAGATTTGGGAAGGGATTCATCAGTCATCTACCTGGTTAGGTGCATGTGTGATTGCATGCAATCACCTAGATTCAAGCTCCAGGTCCCCACCAGCAGGAGAAAACTTCATGAGCAATAAAGCTGTGCTTCAGGTGTCGCTCTCCTTCTCTCTCTGTCCCTTTTCTCTCCCCATTTCTCTATGTTCTATCAAATAAAATAAAGCTGAAAAAAATCAGAAGTAGGGGGGGAGGAGAAACAAGATGGGAGGTTGGGGAGCTAAAGCCCAATGTAGGTGAAACAATAAAACGAAGGTGAGATGTATGGACACTGTCTTGCAGAAATGTGTAAGTATCCTCACATCAACAAGTGTGTTAATCAATATTTCCTGAAGTTGGGGTGGGGGTTAGGGAGAAATGATCTAACAAAACCCCATGGAAACTGGAAGACTTTTATCCACCTTCACACTGCCAGCTGAGTAGGGACAGAGACAGGGTTACTTAATTACAGATCCCTTCATAACAGGTGACATTCCAGCTCTTGAGACAATCACTGAAGGTAAGGTCCTTCTTTATTTGGTCGACTTTTTGATAAGTGTTCTTTGTAGTTTGATACAGCTCATCTTTAGTTTTATTTATAATGAGTAGAATATTTTAAGAACCAGTTATGTCAATCACACCTTACTATCTTGGTTTTTAAAAAATATTTATTTATGACTGGGGAATATTATGCATGTAAAAACTATTGTATTTACTGTTGAATGTAAAACATTAATTCCCCAATAAAGAAATTAAAAAAATTTATTTATTCCCTTTTGTTGCCCTTGCTTTATTGTTGTTGTAGTTATTGTTGTTATTGATGTCACTGTTGTTGGATAATACAGAGAGAAATGGAGAGAGGAGGAAAAGACAGAGAGGGAAAGAGAAAGATAGACACCTGCAGACCTGCTTCACCACCTGTGAAACAACTCCCCTGAAGGTGGGGAGCCAGGGACTGGAAGTGGGAAGTTTATCTTTGTGCTTAGCACCATGTGTGCTTAACCCGCTGTGCTACTGCTCGACTCCCACTATCTTGGTTTATAGCAGAAGGGAAGAACATAAGAACCCCAAATTATTTTTTTGGAATACTGTAGCATTCATAAAACAACACAGGACTTTATTTATTTATTTTTAAAATTATTTTTATTTACTGGATAGAGATAGCCAGAAATTGAGAAGGTAAGGGGAGATCGAGATAGAGACAGAGATAGATAGAGACCTGAACCACTACTTCACCACTCACAAAGTTTTCCTCTTTTAGGTGGGGACCGAAGGCTTTAACCAGTGTCCTTGCATATTGTTAACACATGCGCTCAACTAGTGCCACCCCTGGACCCCCACTTTATTATTATTTTTTGTAATTTATGTTTTTTATTCCAATGTTTGGATACTTTCAGGATCTTTAGTAAAGATGCTAAAATTTTTACCTAATATTCTGAACTAATATTCTCACTATGCTTTCTTTCTTTCTTTTCTTTTTTTTTTTTTTTTCTTTTAGCAGTGTTTCTTTTGCCATTTAGTGACTAATTTTCCTGGGTTTGATTTATTTTTATTTTTATTTTTTTGCTTTCAGCATTACTGCTGGGGCTTGGTGCCTGCTCCATGATTTGCACCCTGGATTTGACATATTTAGTGTTCGATGAGATGAAATGATAGCTTTTGTTGAAAGCTGAAGCTGACAGATTGAAGTTGCTGTGTTCTTTTGTCATATTTAGTAAAATAGCTGACACAGAATCCACTTCCAGGTTGAACAGTAGCTTTATGTAAATGTTCAGGACTTTGTATCACTAATAGAATCATTAGCCTCATATTTCTGCACCTTCATTTTTTATTTCTTTTTTTAAAATTTTTAAAATTTTTTTAAAATATTTATTTTATTTATTTATTCCCTTTTGTTGCCCTTGTTGTTTTATTGTTGTAGTTATTATTGTTGTTGTCGTCATTGTTGGATAGGACAGAGAGAAACGGAGAGGAGGGGAAGACAGAGAGGGGGAGAGAAAGATAGACATCTGCAGACCTGCTTCACCGCCTGTGAAGCGACTCCCCTGCAGGTGGGGAGCCGGGGTTAGAACCAGGATCTTTATGCTGGTCCTTGTGCTTTGCGCCACCTGCGCTTAACCCGCTGCACTACAGCCCAACTCCCTCATTTTTTATTTCTAAAAAAAAAAAACCGTGGATGATTTGATAAGGGGTAAATGAACGTATGTCGTACAGCACATATCAAGGACATGTTTGTGGTTAAATGTTTTGTTAGTGTTTCCTTTTTATAAATAAAATAAAAAAGAAAATAACATTTTAGTTTAACACAAGAACATTACATAGTGTAAAAGCACATTTAAAACAGGTACAAGTAGGAGAGCAGCATAATGGTTATGCAAAAATATTCTCATGCTTGAGGTTCCGAAGTTTCAGGCTCAGTCCAGGCTGAACAATACTTTGATAAAGTCATGGGCCTCTTGGAAAATACATAAAGTAGACTTTCTAGCTTCTTCACACAGGAAGATCCCTAATTTTATCTGCTCTATTTCTGCCTTTGGGTTTTTGTTTATAAAACAATTTGTTTTGCTTTATATTTTACTGCTTTCCAGCCACCAAGTTGCAGATGCTACTATGATTCCATCCTGACTTCCCTGGGAAGACAACGTCACCAGTGTGTCCTGGAACCTCACCTCTCCAGAGCCATTTTCCCACTAGGTAAAGATAGAAACAGGCTGGGGGTATGGATCAGCCTGCCAATGATCCAGTGGAGAAGTAATTACTGATGCCAGGCATTTCACCTTCTGCACCCCATAGAGAATTTTGTTCCATACTCCCAGAGGGATAAAGAATAGGGAAGTTTCCAATGGAGGGAATGGGATATGGAACTCCAGTGGTGGGAAATGTATGGAATTGTATCTGTTATCTTACAATCTTGTTAATCACTATTAAATCACTAATAAATTTAAAAGATAAAAATAGCTAACTAAATAAATAAACCAGGCACAGTGGGTTTTTACTAGAGTTAATGTTTCTGAAAGAGGGTTATTGTTATGGTGCTAGAGAGTGAACTAATTTTTAATACATTATTTTAATATGTAATTGTGATAAGTGGCCAAATACCATCATATACTAGAGAGGATCTGTAATATGTACTTATCTACATTAGAATAAGACTCAAATATTTATTTTATTTATTATTATTATTTTTAAATTTTTTATTTAAGAAAGGATTAATGAACAAAAACATAAAGTAGGAGGGGTACAACTCCACACAATTCCCACCACCCAATCCCCATAACCCACCCCCTCCTATGATAGCTTTCCCATTCTCTAGCCCTCTGGGAGCATGGACCCAGGGTCGTTGAGGGTTGCAGAAGGTAGAAGGTCTGGCTTCTGTAATTGTTTCTCTGATGAACATGGATGTTGGCAGGTTGATCCATACCCCCAGCCTGTTCCTATCTTTCCCTATTTGGGTAGAGCTTTGGAGAGGTGGGGCTCTAAGACACTTTGGTGAGGTTGTCTGCCCAGGGAAGTCAGGCTGGCATCATGGTAGCATCTGCAACCTGGTGGCTGAAAAGCATTAAGATATAAAGCAGAACAAATTATTTAGTAAGCAGGAACCTAATGGTAAGAATATAACAGATGAGTTTTGGAGTCTCCATGTTGAAAAAAAAGTCACGAAGTTTATTTTAGGTATATTTCAAGGGGCTCATGACTTTGCTAATTTTTGCCTGAGTTCCACAGCTAACATGCAGGCGGGTTAAAGGTATTGTATTGGGATATGGTGTTAGAGTTAGAAATAATACTAGAAAGCTGCATCAGGGCAAAGAGTGGCTCCCAAATATGGGGAAAGTATATAAATACCATTAACTGTAAACCCCATTGATCTGATCTGGGGCCCATATTCAGGGGAGGAGCCTGTGTAATCTTTGCATCCCTGTAGGTCTGAGCTCACATTCTGTGGTCATAGCTAGGTTAAATACCTGGGAATTCATATTCCATGTCAGTATACTCTGCCACTCGAGAAAGACTGGTGCTGAAATGAGTGCAGCCTAGAATATTCCTAGCTACGACCACAGAATGCAAAGCCTGTGCTCTGCTGTTTATCCATCTTCTCTTGTTTATTCCCTTCCACCCTTTTTAAAAAAGGAAAAGAAAGTTAAATTTGTTGAAAGTAAAGCCTGAGATCAAGCTTAGTCAAGTCATGTTGTAATTATTAATTTATGCCATAGTAACTAACTAGTTGTTTACTATACATAGAAGATGATTACAGAGTTTGCCTTGCTAAGCAAGTTTGAATGCATTGCTGTTTGCTTAAGTTGATACTATAGGAATGATCCCTAGGCATAGAGATATTACTCAATTCTCTAAACATCCGGATCAGTCTCTCCCAGTTATTGTTATTTGTTGCTCATTCCTTTGTCCCACCAGTTGAGATAATATCATACACAAGTAGTAAAATACAGGCTTATTCAGATGGCAGGCTGTTTGAACTTGATCTGATGTAAGAAATTGTTCTTGAAACTTAGCCATCAAGTAACTCAACGGTGTTTATCTGGAAAAGACTTTCTCACATGACATAACCATTTCATAATGACAACCCCTACACACCTCCCACAGAAGTGGGGACCCACAAAGATTTTTTTTTTAGCAGTTTTAATAGCTTAGAGTAAGGCCAGCAAAGGTTAAGGGAGAATGAGACAGGAAGCCAAGGGAAAATAAATATTACAGTAGGGAATAAGTCTCTTACCAAATGGAAAGATCTTTCAGAGTCAAGACAGTATCTTATCTGTCTTTGAAAAGTCATTTAAGGCCTTAGGGTTTGGCAAAAGCAGGTGCTTAAAATGGCTGCTGTGATTTGTCTAGTTGTGGCCAAAGTTGTTAGTACATAATTTTTCATAGCTTGAGTGGTATCCGTGGGCTAAAAGAAAAGTAAGTGTCATGTTTTAAGGAAATTTCAGATATCAGAAATTAAATCATCTTTTCCTGAAATACAATGAATAGTTGGTAATGATTAACTACTAGTAATACTCCTAGTGACTGAATATTATGACCCTCTCAACACGGGCTCTACTCTGTTAATCTTAGGAATATCAAGTTATTCGTGTGACTTAGCAACATTTTATTTTATAAATGTCTTCAATTATATAAAATTGCACTTGAAACTAGTAAATACCGATCACTTCCTTGGTATAAAATGCTGTCCATAAGATTAAATTCAGCAAGTCAGACTGAACATTCAGATAGGTGTATGCTCGTCAGCAAATGACAGAACCAATTAATAATGGCTAATATTTTATTTTTTTAATTTTTGGGGGGCAAGGGGCTATGCTTATTTATTTATTATATTTTAAAGCTTTTTATTTTTTATTAGTATATATTATTTATTCCCTTTTAGTGCCCTTGTTGTAGTTATTATTGTGGTTACTGATGTTATTGTTGTTGGACAGGACAGAGAGAAATGAAGAGAGGAGGGGAAGACAGAGAGGGGGAGAGAAAGACACACCTGCAGACCTGCTTCACCGCTTGTGAAGCAACTCCCCTGCAGGTGGGGAGCCGGGGGCTCGAGCTGGGAGTCTTACTCTGGTCCTTGCTCTTTGCACCATGTGTGCTTAACACGCTGCACTACTGCCTGATTCCTTATTATTATTATTATTACTGATTTTATAATGATCAACAAGACTGTAGGTTAAGAGGGGTACAATTCCACACAATTTCCACCACCATAATCTTTTGTTCTTTATAGTTATTTTTATTAAAGCATCATTGCATTATGACAGTACATGGACTTCAGGTGTTCATCACTGAAAATAAACATGTGTATTCCCTTTGTCCACTAATTGGTCTTAAAAGTCCAAAGGTTTATTTATTTATTTTTTGTTTAGTTTATCTGCTTTCTCTGTGTACTACATATCAGTTGAATCATACAATACTTATCTTTCTCTACCTAGGTTATTTTAGTAAGCAGGACAACACCCTCTAGGTTTATCCATGGTGTTGAGATGGCAGGACTATTTATTTATTTATTTATCTTATTGCTGGGGCTTGGTGCTTACATGACTGCACTGTTCACAGTGGTCATTTTATTTGAAAGAAGTTAACAAATAGGGAGAGGGTGCCGGGTGGTAGCACAGCCGGCTGAGCACACAAGTTACAGTGCACAAGGACCTGGGTTCTGGGTTCCAGGCCCCAGTCCTGACCTGCAGGAGAGAGCTTCACCAGCGGTGAAGCAGTGCTGCAGGTGTCTCTCTTCTTTCCCTCTCAATTTCTGACTGGCTCTATCCAATAAATAAAGATACTTAAAAAAAAAAGTTCAGTTTTTCCCCATTGATTATGAGGTTAAACATAGATTTGTCATATATAGCCTTTATTATACCGATGAATTTACCTTCTCCCAATTTCTAGAGAGCCTTTATCACAAATGGGTGTTAGATCTTGTAAAATTATTTTTCTGTATCAATTGATAAGGCCATGTGATTTTCATCTTTCTTTTTGTCCATGTGATGAGCCATCTCTGTTTCCTAGGAATTTTATTCTCTTAATATGTTGTTGGATTCAATTATCAAAGATTTTATTGATGGTCTATGCATCAATGTTTATCAGAAATACAGTGCTATAGTCGTCTTTATTAGTAGAGTTCTTTATTGCTTTGAGCATCAGGGTGATATTGGCCTCATATAACATATTTGGAAGTGCTCTTTCTTCAATTTTCTGAAAGAATTTGAGGAGAATAGGTGTCATTTTATAGAATTCATTAGGAAAGCCATTTTGACATGGAGCCCTGTCTTGGTAAAGATTTTAAATATTGACTCATTTTCGCTGCTAGTAATTGGTCTGTTTAGTCTACACACTTTCTTTTTATTTATTTATTTATTTATTCCCTTTTGTTGCCTTTTAAAAAATTTTTTGTAGTTACTATGGTTGTTGTTGTTATTGGATAGGACAGAGAGAAATGGAGAGAGGAGGGGAAGACAGAGAGGGGGAGAGAAAGATAGACACCTACAGACCTGCTTCACAGCCTGTGAATTGATTTTGCTACAGGTGGGAAGCTGGGGGCTTGAACTGAGATCCTTACACTGGTCCTTGTGCTTTGTGCCACATGCGCTTAACCTGCTGCACTACCGCCCGACTCCCTTCTACACACTTTCTTTTATGTCAAGTTTGGTAGTTGATATAACTCTAAGAATGTACCATTTCTTCTAGGTTGTCAAAATTACCTGCATCTAGGTGTCCATAATGATACTGCATGATCTTTTGCATCTCTGCATCATCAGTTGTAATCTTCTCTTATTTTCAGTTGATTTTATGATAGCTTTTTTTTTTTCTCTTGATGAGTCTAGCCAGTGATTTATCTGTTTTACTTATCCTTTCAAAGAACCAGATCCTCTTTTCATTATTCTTTCTCATGGTCCACTTAGTCCACTTGGTCGATTCCAAATTATATTCCTCCATGAGGATAATTTCTGGAACCATCCATTCCACCCCGGTTCCATGGCTGCCAGTTCTTAGCAACATCGCCCTGCCAGATATTCGTAGGGATGCAGCATCATCTAAGTTCATTTCCCATGTCTACGCTCCACCGGACCTGCCAATATACGCGGATATCTTCGCCCACCCTGTCCAACGCTTGACGTCTAGTCACCCAATCTGGTCCCCTACGCCTACACTGAACTTCTCTGTTCCAGACTCTTGGAAACAGAGCTGGCAGTCAGCTGAGGTAAAGAACAAACACCTCATCACAGACCCCTGCAAGCGTCAACCCGGCTTTGACCTAGCACGTTATGATTGGGTCCTCCTCAGTCGCTATCGAACAGGCCATGGCCGGTGCGCCGCTATGTTCCATCACTGGGGAGCCAGAGACGACCTGAACTGCCCCTGCGGCTCCAGACAGACTATGGCCCACATAGTCAACGACTGCCACCTCTCCAGATTCAAAGGAGGACTCGAAACTTTACATCAGGCTCAACCTGACGCTGTTGACTGGCTACGGAAGAAGGGCAAACGCTAGAAGAAGAATGGTCTTATTGTTTTCTATTTCATTGATCTATGCTCTGCTTTTGACTACTTCCTGCCTCCTTTTGACTTTTGGCTCCTGTACTAAATATGAGTAGATACAGGCCCTAGGTAAAGAATTCACATTCTAAGTGCAGTCGATCAGCAGTAGGATAAAACTAAAAACACAACAAAACAGAAAGGAATGATGTAATAGTAAATGGGAGGGAAATAATGGGCAGAATAATACAATCAAAGGCCAGTAAATAAAGATAAACTTTAAAAAGATTTTTTAGATATAAATAAATCAGATATAATGTTGTAGTTTAAAAATAAAAGGGACTTTGGCTGTAGTGGTGCATAATGGATTTGCTTCAGGGTGACTGGGAGTGGGTTTAAAACAATCCAATTCACTTTATACTTATCCCAGATGACCTCCTCAATAGTGCTTTATGACTTATACATTTCTTTCAAACCTTAACAGTTTAAAATGCTTTTTCCCACCTTTGATCTCATTAAATCTCTATTGGCCTAATAGTTGAAAATGCAAACTCTAAATACATGAGTTGTTTTGTTTGTTTATTTGTTTGTATTGTTTGTTTGCTTGCTTGTTTTTGTAAGCTTTCCTAAAGCTTCAGAACACTCAAAAATAGTGCAAGGGATAATTGAGAAAAATAAAAGTACTATTGCAACAGATCCAAGGACTTCAAAGGGGTGTGGAGAACAGGTGTTTATTCTTTCTCAGCCACTTATTTGTTCTTGGACACCTAGGTCACTTCCAGGTTTTGACTATTCCAAACTGTGCTGCTATGAACATAGGTATACATAGGTTTTTTTGGGGATGGGTGTGTTTTCTAAGGTGTAGGTTATGTTGACTGTGACTTGCAAAACTGGCATTTCCAGGCCCCTATTGTGAGGTGTAATCAAATAGACAAACCATGATGTGTTTGACTGACCAGGTTTTTCAATTCTGGTTTGCTTTGCCTGTTATAGATAGACACCAACTTAACAAAGAAATAAAAATGAGACCAGGAAATCCATGACTTAAGAATTAGTCAGTCATGTTTATAAATAAAGTAACTTTGAAGAACACTTGCAACAAAATGCTATGCTACATATAGTAATTTACTCAAGAAACTAAATTAAAGTAAATGGAAAAAATGTTTCTTTTCTATTTTTTTCTGTAATAAAATCCGCCTTTAAATTTTTTCATTCTTGTGAAATTAAAAATTTTGCTAAACTCCACCCAACTCCTCATTGCTATAACTGACTCATCAGACTAATTATTAGATTTCATATAGTACAACACATACTTGACTGGTATAACAACCATGAGTTTTTTTTTAACATATGAAAAGCTGCTCCAGGTCGCTGATTGTCAGAGAAATGCAAATAAAGACAACATTGAGATACCACCTCACTTCTGTGAGAATGGCATATATCAAAAAGGACAGCAGCAACAAAGGCTGGAGAGGCCGTGGGGACAGAGGAACTCTTTTGCATTTCTGGTGGGAATGTAAATTGGTCCAGCCTCTGTGGAGAACAGTCTGGAAAACTCTCACAAGGCTAGACATGGACCTTCCATATGATCCAGTAATTCCTCTCCTGGGGTTATACCCCAAGGACTCCATAACACCCAACCAAAAAGAGATGTGTACTCCTATGTTCATAGCAGCACAATTCATAATAGCTAAAACCTGGAAGCAACCCAGGTGCCCAACAACAGATGAGTGGCTGAGAAAGCTGTGGTATATATACACAATGGAATACTACGCAGCTATCAAGAACAATGAACCCACCTTCTCTGACCCATCTTGGACAGAGCTAGAAGGAATTATGTTAAGTGAGCTAAGTCAGAAAGATAAAGATGAGTATGAGATGATCCCACTCATCAACAGAAGTTGAGAAAGAAGATCTGAAAGGGAAACTAAAAGCAGGATCTGAGTAAATTGAAAGTAGGGCACCAAAGTAAAAACCCTGTGGTGAGGGGTAGACATGCAGCTTCCTGGGCCAGTGGGGGGTGGGGGTGGGTGGGTGGAATGGGACACAGTCCTTTAGTGGTGGGAATGGTGTTTATGTACACTCCTAGTAAAATGTAGTCATATAAATCACTAGTTAATTGATATGAGAGGGGGAAAATTAATTGTATGTCTCGAAGTTTTTAAAACACAGACTGAGTCTTCTTAATATATAGGCTGTGTAATTGATATGTGGACTCTCTCAAAAGCCTAGACCAAGTAGATCAGAGGCAACCAGTGGCACAACTATTTACAAGATACTGGGTACTATAAGCAAACCCTAACAAAAGAACCTTTCAAAGTTAACCCAATTACCAAATAATGTGATGATAACATTAACTATCCATTGTCTTTTTGAACCCTAAGACAGCAGGAACCTCACATTTCCACTATAGAGCCTATATTTCTCCCAGTCCTGGAACCTTAGGATAGGGTCCACTTTCCCACATGCCTCTCCCAATCCATATCAAATAATATATTATATATATTATATATTATTTATATAATATATTATATATAATAATATATATATAATATATTATAAATATATTATAATATATAATTATAATATATTATAATATATATTATAATATAATATATTATAATATCAGCCAATTGCAACCTAATCAAATAATATATTATATATATAATATCAGCCAATTGCAACCTAATCAACGAAACGATTTCCACCTCAACATGCTTCAGCTCAGACTGTGTCCAGAGGCTTGCACATGTGGAATGACAACCCTTCAGCTTCATTACTCAGGTGAGAACTTTCCTTTCATAGCATTCTCTAATTCCATCCCAGGTGGATCACTTTCTAACAAAGCCCCAAAACATAGATATACACCAGGTTCTGTGAGAGAGAGCATATGTTCACATGTATCCATAAACAAGAGCAAAATATATACCTGAAAGCAGAAGTACACTAGAGTTTGCAGTGAGTACCCTCCCAACACTTCCTCTCCACTATTCCAACCTTTGGGTCCATGCTTGCTCAACAATTTGTTTGGCTTTGTATGTTAACTCTCTTTTCAGCCACCAGGTTCCAGATGCCATCAGGATGCTGGCCAGGCTTCCCTGGACTGAAGACCCCACCAGTGTGTCCTGGAGCTCCGTTTCCCCAGAGACCCACTCTACTAGGGAAAGAGAGAGGCAGACTCGGAGTATGGACTGACCAGTCAATGCCCATGTTCAGCGGGGAAGCAATTACAGAAGCCAGACCTTCCACCTTCTGCAACCCACAACGACCCTGGGTCCATGCTCCCAGAGGGATAGAGAATGGGAAAGCTATCAGGGGAGGGGATGGGATATGGAGATTGGGTGGTGGGAGTTGTGTGGAGTTGTACCCCTCCTACCCTATGGTTTTGTTAATTTATCCTTTCTTAAATAAAAAATAAATTAAAAATAAATAAATAATTTGCTAAACTCCACCCAACTCCTCATTGCTGTAACTGACTCATCAGACAAATTATTAGATTTCATATAGTACAACACATACTCAACTGGTATAACAACCATGAGGTTTTTTTTATTGACATTGATCTTAAATAGGAAAAAATATAAACAGTAAGAATAATCAAATCAAACTTTGTTTTAATATTCAAGTCTTCTCATACATAATGGCTGAAAAATTAAAGATGCATGATCTCATTTCTCAGTTGTGACTGTTCTTTTAAATATTTATTTATTCCCTTTTATTGCCCTTGTTGTTTTTTACTGTTTTAGTTATTATTGTTGTCGCCGTTGTTGGATAAGACAGAGAGAAATGGAGAGAGGAGGGGAAGACAGAGGGGGGTAGAGCCCGCGGCTTGAGCCGGGATCCTTGAGCCGGGATCCTTGAGCCAGTCCTTGCGCATCGCGCCACGTGCGCTTAACCCACTGCGCTATCGCCTGACTCCCCATTTGTGACTGTTTTAAGGGAGCAAAACTAACTACACCTTCTTTAAATCATTCCTAAAATATCACTTTCTTGAAAGTACTTATGCCATTGCTGAAAACCAAAGTATTTTCTGGCTAAATACTTGGGTCTGCAGGACTCCACCCAGGAGATCAATTAAATTCTTGTGACCTGTTTGAAAAAGTCATGCTAAGTCTTCAAGTCAAATAATTAGATCACCCTTGTAATGACAAATTTCCGGAGACATGCTGCTCCTTGTAAAAAAATTCTGGGGAGGGCCAGGTGGTGGCACACCTGGTTGAGTGCACATGTTACAGTAGCAAGGACCCAAGTTCGAGCCGCTGGTCCCCACCTGCAGGGGGAAAGCTTCATGAGTGGTGAAGTAGGGTTGCAGGTGTCTCTCTGTCTCTCTCCCTATCACCCCCTTCCCTTTAAGTTTCTGGCTGTGTCTATCCAATATATAAATAAAGATAATTAAACAAATTGTTAGGAATTGTATCTGAATTGTGTCACAGATTTCAAGTCACTACTGATCATTCCTGAAAAGGGTGTGCTCACCCTCAGAGAAGGGAAAGGTCACAACCTGTACTACTTTAGCTCATGTTGTATCCACAATTTATAAGAAGTGTGTGCATCAGTTTTAGTCTTAAAATGGACAGTTTTAAAAGTGATAATATTGCAGAAAGCACACACTTATACAGGTTATTTTAATATACTTCCTAAAAATATGGGCCCAGATAATTGCATCGAACCTATAGAAAGTATGGATAAAAGCCCCCCCCCCTTTGTGTAATTACATTCTCTTTCTCTGATCTTGGAATAAAAGTCAAATGGAAGGACTGGTGAGATAGTGTAGTGTGCTGCGTTGCCACAAGCAGGACCCAGGTTTGAGCCCACACCTCATCACACTGAAGGAAGCCCCTTTGGTGCTATGGTCTCTTTTATTCTCTCTTTGCTTCTCTGTCTTTATCTTTAAAATAAAAAAAAAGTCAGACAAAACTTTGTTGCTACTCTGGGGAATATGTAAGTCACAATAGAATCTTATTGATGATAGTTGTCTTCAGATGCCAGAATCAGGAAAAGAGAAAGGGGGAGATCTGATGAACTAGGTACAATTGGGAGATGATCACCTGAGAATCTGTCCTTGGCTGGGGTATGGTTATATACTGGGTTTGGTTTTTGTGTAAAAGAATTACTCAGTTAAACAAAACAAAACAAACAAAATACCCTCTCAGTTTCTCCATTCATAGGAGACAGAAAATGTAAGTGTTTCTCCTTAGAGCACTTACACAATCACATCTGTCTTGATCATCTCTACCTCTCACTTCCTTTAACATTCAACCCCTACACAGCTGTTGCTTATCTAAAGAGAACATTGTCCCAGTTTATGGGAAACTAACCTAGCTAGGTATCCTAACAAGCTGAGCTGTAAAGAAAGAAGGATCTTATTTAGGGTAGAGGTCCTCAAACTTAAGCACACATAGGAGCGACTTGGAGAGAGTATTAAACATGTATGCTGGGATCTCTTCCTAGAGAGTAATTTAATAAGTTTGGGTGAGGCCCACAAATTTGCATTTTTGACAAGTATCTAAGTGATGTTGATGCTTCTAGTCAGGGAACTGCCATTTACATAGTAGGGGGTTAGAAATTTACCTCTAGGAATACTATGCAGCTATCAAGAACAATGAACCCACCTTCTCTGACCCATCTTGGACAGAGCTAGAAGGAATTATGTTAAGTGAACTAAGTCAGAAAGATAAAGATGAGTATGGGATGATCCCACTCATCAACAGAAGCTGACTAAGAAGATCTGAAAGGGAAACTAAAAGCAGGACCTGATCAAATTGTAAGTAGGGCACCAAAGTAAAAACCCAGTGGTGAGGGGTAGACATGTAGCTTCCTGGGCCAGTGGGGGGTGGGAGTGGGCGGGAGGGATGGGTCACAGTCCTTTGGTGGTGGGAATGGTGTTTATGTACACTCCTAGCAAAATGTAGACATATAAATCAGTAGTTAATTAATATGAGAGGGGGAAATCAATTGTATGTCTCAAAGTTTCTCAAAAGACAAACTGAATCTTTTTAATATATAGGCTATGTATTTGATATGCGGACTCTCTCAAAAGCCTAGACCAGTAGATTAGAAGCATCCAATAGCACAGCTATATACAAGATACTGGGTACTGTACAGCAAACCCTAACAAAGGGACTTTTCAAAGTTAACCCAATTAACAAATAATGTGATGATAATATTAACTATCGATTGTCTTTTTGAACCCTAAGACAGCAGGAACCTCACATCTTCACTATAGAGCCCCTACTTCCCCCAGTCCAGGAACCCTTGGATAGGGCCCACTTTCCCGTATGCATCTCCCAATCCAAACCAAATAATATTGCATCCGCCGATCACAACCTAACCAAAGCAACGATTGCCACCTCGACATGCTTCACCTCAGACTGTATCCAGAGACTTCATGTGTGGAATGACAACCCTTCAACTTCATTACTCGGGTGAGACCTTTCCTTTTATAGTACACTCTAATTTCATCTCAGGTAGTTTACTTTCTAACAAAGTCCCATAATCTAGATATACACCAGTATTTGTGAGAGAGAGCTTATGTGCACACATATCCATAAACTACTGCAAAATATATACCTGAAAGCAGAAGTACACTAGAGTTTGCAGTGAGTACCTCCCTAACACTTCCTCTCCACTATTCCAAGCTTGGGATCCATGATTGCTCAACAAATTGTTTGGCTTCATATGTTAACCCTCTTTTCAATCACCAGGTTCCAGATGCCACCAGGATGCTGGCTAGGCTTCCCTGGATTGAAGACCCCACCAATGTGCCCTGGAGCTCAGCTTCCCCAGAGACACACCTTACTAGGGAAAGAGAGAGGCAGACTGGGAGTATGGACCGACCAGTCAACGCCCATGTTCAGCGAGGAAGCAATTACAGAAGCCAGACCTTCTACCTTCTGCAACCCTCAACAACCCTGGGTCCATGCTCCCAGAGGGCTAGAGAATGGGAAAGCTACCATGGGAGGGGGTAGGTTATGGGGATTGGGTGGTGGGAGTTGTGTGGAGTTGTACCCCTCCTACCTTATGTTTTTGTTCACTAATCCTTTCTTAAATAAAAAATTAAAAAAAAAAAGAAATTTACCTCTAGAGCAGGGGTAGATAGTATAATGGTTATGCAAAGAGACTCTCATGCCTGAGTCTCCCAGGTTCAACCCCCTGCACCTCCATAAGCCAGCGCTGAACAGAAAGAAAGTTACCTCTAGGACCAGAGGACTTAAACGTAGCTCACACAGATTTGAACATTACCATTTGTCGTCCCATTATTATTTTTTGTATCTTTAAGAGTAAACCAGTTCTTTCATTAAAATTTTTATTGTTGAAATAACATTGGCTATAGTCCATAACATTGTATATACAATGCTACAAAGCATCATATGTATATAATCTATTACATTCAGCAATAAAAAATCTAGCTTTCATCATTTACTAAGTAATTGACCTTTTTTTGACCTGATTTATCTGCCCACTTATAGAGAAGTTGGCTGTGATTTGGGGGCCCATATAGCCAGCAGGGAAAATAGTGCTGCTACTGAGGTTACAACCCCCCAAAAAGAGGAAAGGCGATTAGATCAGATTGAGTCTGATCGCATAGTCTGACCTAAGTAGAGCTAGAGAAAAATTTATTTAATATTTCAAGTTCATAATGTTTAATGCCATAGAGTACAAGCCACTGTTATTAATTCTTTTGAAAATATACGGACTCCTTTCTGTTCATCTAACAAGTTATCTTTTCGTTTCCAAAAGATGTAATTGCAGTGACCTAAAATTTATTTGAGTATCTCTATGAATGGCTGTTTAATCTCTTTTTTAAACATTTCTATTTATTTATTATTGGATAAAGACAGAGAGAAATTGAGAGGGGAGGGGAGTTCTAGTGGGAGAGATGCAGAGAGATACCTACAGCCCTGCTTCACCACTCATGAAGCGTTCCCCCTGCAGGTGGGGACCAAGGGCTGGAAAATGGGTGCACTGTAATGTGTGCACTCAAACAGGCATGCCACTTCTAGCCCCCTGAATGGCTGTTTTCTTCTGCTGTTAGATACTGATGCCTGATTTTTTAAATCATTATAAGAAAATATGGTCTGAGCAACTTCTAGGCATTATTATTATTCTGTAAAATTTTCATGATGTTTAAGGATTACATATTACATGAAACTCCCTGGTTCCATTTCAAATGGCACATTCCTTAACAGAGTTACAAAACCTAGATTTAGACCAGGGCCCAAGGGGCAGGGTACATGTGCATGCGTATCCATAAATTAGGGAAAAATATATACCTCAAAGGAAGAGCCCTCAATAGTTTGCAATGAGTAGACTTAGACTCAATAAGCACAGTGTGCAAGTAGAAAGACCTAAAAAAAAAAGACAAATATTTATTACTTCAGCCTAGATACCCTTCTCTTCATTTCCTATTTCCTTCCCTCAATCACTTCAAGTTTAACTTTGTCAGATAAAGTAAGGACTACAAAAGCTGGATAAGGGCAAGAGACTGGAACACTTTAATGATGGCCTTTTTGGTTACTACCAGGCCACCTCATCATCTGGGCTCTAGTCAGGAAATCTTTGAATTTCCACAAAGATATGATAGGCGTAGACCTCTAATAGATCCTTCTCCCCATGATCACTTCCATCAGGAACCTCATCATTACCCTCTGTGGGTCTCTACAGGACCTTGCTTTCAATGTAGAGCAGCAATGGAAGAGGGCTCCAAAGAGAGGCTGGATCAACCTATAATGCCACTCAAGGAAGACTGGTCCTGAATGAGTGTAGCCTAGAATGTTCCTAGCTGTGATTTTGAACTGTGAGCTCAGACTGACAGGACACAGAGGTTATACAGGCTCTTGTGCTAAATTTGAATAGATATGGGCCCTAGGTAAGACTGATGGGATAAACAGTCAATGAATGGTATTTATATACTTTCCTCATATTTGGGAGCTACTCTCTACCCCAATACAGCTTTGTAGTTCCATTTTTAACTCTGACATGATCTTCCCAGACAATACTTTTAGTCCACCTGCATGTTAGCTAACAAGCTCTGGAAAAAAAAACTTAATAAAGTCATGGGCCCAATGGAACATATCTAAAATAGACTTTTTAGTTTCTTCTCACATGAAGACTCCCCAATATCATCTGTTTCATTCTTACCCTTGAGTTCCTTTTTATTAAACATTTTTTTCTGCTTTATATCTTACTGCCCTTGCTTTGATTTATTTTCCTTTCCACTGCCTTCTCAGTTTATTTTTTAATATTTATTTATTTATATATTCCATTTTGTTGCCCTTGTTGTTTTATTGTTGTAGTTATTATTGTTGTTGTTATTGATGTTGTCATTGTTGGATCAGACAGAGAGAAATGGAGAGAGGAGGGTAAGACAGAGAGGATGAGAGAAAGACACCTGCAGACCTGCATCACCACCCCTGAAGCGACTCCCCTGAAGGTGGGGAGCCGGGGGCTGCAACCGGGATTCTTAAGCCAGTCCTCGTGCTTTGCACCAGGTGCACTTAACCTGCTGTGCTACCGCCTTCATCCCTGCCATCTCAGTTTTAATTCTTACTCTTTCCTTAAGTATAACTCTTACTGGAACATACCCGAGTCTCTTTGCAGTCATCTGATAATCACAGAGCTTTACTCTGAAAATACTCTTTGTGTTTTTTTTTTTCAAATAAAAGTTGCGAGACATGCTGTAATTCTGTTATCTTTTATTTGGCTGTTTCTACCTCCACCTTACATTCATTTTTCATAATGAATTTTCTATCTGTTGCTGTCTGTGGGAGATAGATATATTATTTCATTTTGTATGTTGAGATGAATGGATTATCCAAGATTACACTGACAAAAATCAGGCTCAGGAAAAAAGGGTTTGTCTGACCCACAGCTATGGATTCCTTCATATTCCCCCATTTATTGAGGGGATTAATGTTTTACATTTGACAGTGAATACAGTAGCTGAGTGGTGAGGCAGGTATCTCTCTGTCTCTCTTGTCTCTGCTCCTCTCTCCCCTTTCCTCTCAATTTCTGGCTGTGTCTATCCCATAAATAGATAAAGATAATACATTTTAAAAATAGTTCAGTCTATTTAGTGAATTAAGAATATAACAGGGTGCTGGATGGTGGCAAACCTGGTTGAGCATACATGTTGCAATGTGCAACGACCTGGGTTCAAGCCCCAGCTCCCCACCTGCAAGGGGAAAGGTATTGTGAGTGGTGAAGTAGTGCTGCAGGTACCTCTCTGTCTTTTCCTCTCTTTAAGAAAGGGGAGCCTTTCTTTCAATTTCTGGCTGTTTCTATCAAATAAATAAAGATAATTTTAAAAAGAATATAAAAGAAGACCCTGCTGTCTGAGCCCACCTAATGATACTTTTGGTTGCATTCCCAGTTTCTTCTACAGTGTTCACCTTATAGAAGGGAATTAAAAAATCATTGTTGAGCAAAAATTGAACTGAATGACAGTGAAGAGCCTTGTGAAGTATGTGCAAAAACAATGGAGCAAACTTTGAAGAAGAGCATTAATTAAATAGCATCGTCACTTCCCTGACAGATGTGAAGGAAAAAAAAATAACATCACTCTTTGGAATTTCTGGAATGATTTTTGAGAGTTCTTTCTTTTGCCAGGGCATAATCTTCCTGTTAGCTGATTTAGAGAACCAGCCACCACTGCTGGGCTTTCGCCATCTTGACTCGTTGCTCTGTTATTACACATTGCAGCAGCAGGCATGAATCAGGTATACTTACACAATTTGAAATTTACTGAAGGAGAATTGCCTATTAGTCATATGTCAACTATTCATCTTCCCAGCCAATGAAGATTTAATCTTATATATTTGAGCAGGTGACATGTCAGCAATATTGACACAGATTTTTATAAGGAAAGAAGTATTAATAAAAAGATGTAAAAACCATGCTGTCTATAACTTATTCCATTATAAGAGGGGCAAATTGCTCATGTTATGACATTTTCAAAGAAAAGTACATGGATATATTTAGATGAAATTTTTTTGCATTTCTTTTCTTTTTATTTTATTTATTTTTTATTGGGGGATTAATGACTTATTTGATAAATTTCTTACACCCAGATAAGATTAAGATAATTAATGGATTTACCATGGGCGATGGCTCAGGGCGGAAATAGTAGTTACCTAAGAGTATGAAAGGTATAAATACCCAAGAAAGAGTAAAGTGACCCAAGAGTTACATAATTATTTTTATTTTATTAAAAATAAAATAATAATAAAATAATAAAAATAATAAAAAATAATAAAAATAATAAAATAAATAATAAAATATATTTTATATAGTTTATATAAATATATAAATATATATAATATATTTATATATATATTTATATATATTTATTATATATAAATATATAAAATATATTTATATATAATATAAAATATATATATAAATAATAAAATAATAAAATAATAAAAAATAATAAAAATAATAAAAAATAATAAAAAACACCACTAGGACTGCTACAATGCTGATCTCTACAAATATACTAGTTCGGTCACCATGTGTCATAACTTTTTGCTAGAAAAACCATTTTTCTAGCAAACCATTGCTAGAAAAATCTCTTAGGCTGGAGAGACAGCATAGTGGTTCTGCAAAAAGACTCTCATGCCTGAGGCTTGAGGACCAGCGCACATAGTAACATGCACAAGGATCTGCTCAAGGGCCTGTGTTTGAGCCCCCACTTCCCACCTGTAGCCAGGACTCTGCATGAATGGTGAAGCAGGTCTGCAGGAGTCTTTCTTCTCTATCTCCCCTTCACTCTCAATTACTCTGTGTCCTATCGAATAAAATAGAAAAAAAAAAAAAAAGGCCAGCAGGAGAAGCAATAACTCAGGAGGAGGGGGCTGGGGGAGGGACATACTCAAGCCTGAAGCTCTAAAGTCCCAGGTTCAATCTCTAGCAACACCATTATGACCTCTCTCCTCCGCTCCCACCCTCTCCTCTCTCTCACTCCTCTCTCTCTCTTTACTCTATCTCTCCTCTTTTTCCTTCTGTATCTCTCTGACTTAAAAAAAAATCTCTTAATAATATTGGCTGGTGGAGAACATCAGATTCCTCAAGGTTCATAATTGCCATGCTTTCTCTCACAGAACCTGGTGTATATCTAGGTTTTGGGACTTTGTTAGAAAGTGATCTACCTGGGATGGAATTAGAGAATGCTATGAAAGGAAAGTTCTCACCTGAGTAATGAAGCTGAAGGGTTGTCATTCCACACGTGAAGTCTCTGGACACAGTCTGAGCTGAAGCATGTTGAGGTGGCAATCGTTGCGTTGATTAGGTTGCGATTGGCTGATGAAATATTATTTGATATGGATTGGGAGAGGCATGCGGGAAAGTGGGCCCTATCCTAAGGTTCCAGGACTGGGGCAAATATAGGCTCTATAGTGGAGATGTGAGGTTCCTGCTGTCTTAGGGTTCAAAAAGACAATGGATAGTTAATGTTATCATCACATTATTTGGTAATTGGGTTAACTTTGAAAAGTCCTTTTGTTAGGGTTTGCTGTATAGTACCCAGTATCTTGTAAATAGCTGTGCCACCCCTAGCCTGTTTCTATCTTTCCCTAGTGGGGTAGGGCTCTGGGGAGGTGGAGTTCCAGGACTTGTTTTTTTAAATATTTATTTATTCCCTTTTGTTGCCCTTGTTTTTTATTGTTGTAGCTATTATCATTGATGTCATTGTTGCTGGATAGGACAGAGAGAAATGGAGAGAGAAGGGGAAGACAGAGGGGGAGAGAAAGATAGACACCTGCAGACCTGCTTCACTGCTTGTGAAGCGACGCCCCCTGCATGTGGGGAGCTGGGGGCTCGAGCCGGGATCCTTATTCTGGTCCTTGCGCTATAACATGCTCTTAACCCGCTGCATTACTGCCCGACTCCCTTTTCCAGGAGTTATTGTTGAAGTCTTCTACCCAGAGAAGTCAGGTTGGTGTCACAGTAGCATCTGCAACTTGGTGGATGAAAAGGATTAAGATATAAAGCAGAATAAATTGTTTAGTAATCAGGTATCTAAAGGTAGAATACAGCAGATGAGATTTGGGGTCTTCATTTTGGAAGAAGCTAGTAAGTCCACTTTAAGTATATTCCAAGGGGCCCATTACTACTAATTTTTGCCTGAGCCAGATAGTTAAGAGGTAGGTGGGTTGAAAGTATTGTCTAGGATTTTTTCTCACTTAAAAAAATTTTTATTTATAAAGTGTAAATATTGACAAGACCATTGGATAAGAAGGGTACAATTCAAGAGAATTACCATCAGAACTCCATATCTCATCTCCTCCCTTGAAAGCTTTCCTGTTCTTTATCCCTCTGGGAGATAAAGGATAAATGGATCGAGGATCATTATGGGGTGCAGAAGGTGGAAGGTCTGGCTTCTGTAATAGCTTCTCTGCTGGACATGGGTGTTGGTAGGTCGATCCATAGTCCCAACCTGTCTCTCTCTTTCCCTAGTGGGACAGGGCTCTGAGGAAGTAGGGTTCCAGAACATATTGGTGAGGTTGTCTGCCCAGGGAAGTCAGTTTGGCATCATGGAAGCATCTGCAACTTGCTGGCTGATAAAGCGTTGAGATATAAAGCAGAACAAGTCGTTTAATAGTCAGGAACCTAGAGCAAGAATATTATAGGTGAGTTATGGGATCTCCATTTTGGAAAAAGCTAGTAGATCTATTTTAGGTATATTCCAAGGGGCTCATGGCTTTGCAATTCTTGTCTGAGCCCAGCAGTTAACATGCAGGTGGACCAAAGGTATTGGCTGGGGAGATGGTGTCAGAGTTGGGGATAGGACTAGAAAGCTGGACCAGGAAAGAGAGTATCTCCAAAATATAGGAAAAGTATATAAATATTGTTAACTATAAACCCCATCAATTTGTTCTAGGGCCTATATTCATCACAGAAGCCTGTGTAACCTCTGCATCTCTGTAGGTCTGAGCTCGCATTCTGTAGTCATGGTTGGAACATTCTAGGCTTCACTAATTTCAGGACCCATCTTCCTCAAGTGATAGAGTATGTTGGCCCAACCTCTCTTTGGAGAATGGGGTTATCCCTACCACTGTTGATCCTTAAAGGGGGGCAATGTCCTATAGGGACTCACAAAGGGGTACACTATGCTGTTCCTGAAGGACATGACCAGTGATGGTGGAGAGAGGGGGGTCTATTAGAGGTCTAGACCCATCATGTCTGTGTGGATATCCCAGTATTCTCTGACTAGGGCCCCAGGTGATGGAGTGGCCTGGTAGTGACTAAAGTCATCATTAAAGCATGCCAGTCTCTTGACCTTATCCAACTTTTGTAGTCCTTACTTTGTCTGACAAGGTTAGCCTTGAAGTGATTGAGGGATGTGAAATAGGAAACAGATGAGGAAGATATCTATGTCTAAGTAGAAACTATTTGGTTAGGTACTTTATGGTGTCTTTTTAGGTCTTTCTACTTGCTTGCTCCACTTACTGAGTCACTACAAACTATTGTGCACTTTTGCTTTAAGGTATATATTTTCACCTAATTTGTGTACATATGCCCTATCTCATGGGCCCTGGTCTATATCTAGGTTTTGAGATTTGTTAAGAAGTGCACCACCCAAAATGGATTTAAGGAGTCCTATGAGCTAGGAAAGGTCTCACCAAAGTAATGAAGCTGGAGGATTGACATTCCATGTCTGATGTCTCTGGACATGATTCAAAGTGAAACATGCTGAGGTGATACTGGTTGTATTGATTAGGTTGAGATCAGCAGATACAGTATCCATTGGTATGAATTTAGAGAAGCATGCAGGAAAGCAAATCCCACCCCAGAGGTTACAGGACTGGGAGACATATAGGTTTTATAGTGAATGGGGAAGGTTCCTGCTGTCTCAGGTTTCAAGAAGACAATGCATAGTTATTGTTACAACCAACTTATTTGGAAATTTGGTTTACTTTGAAAATCCCATTCTTAGGATTTTCTGCATGATGCAAGACTTCAGCATAATCTAGGGCACTACTCAGGAACTTTATGCGACAATGCCAAGATCAAAACTAGGCCTCAGGTAAACCAGTCTTGTGCACTAATGTGCTGAAATACCTCCTCAGTCCTATTCCCTAATTTTTTTCTTTGTGACTTAATGTACAAATGGCTTCCTCAGTATGGATCAACTTGTCAACTCTCATGTCCAGCAGAGAAGCAATACAGAAGCCATACCTCCTGCCTCCTACCTCAAAGCAATCTTGATCCATACCCCTGTTAACATGTAATCTTGTCATGATCCATGTTGACATGTAATCTTGTAAATCAATATTTAATCACTAAAAAAATGCCTCCTCAGGTAGTCAGGTACTAACACCATGTACTGAGGAGAGATAAATAAGGAAGATATGGGCTTGTATCTTGACATTCTCTGTACAGTGCTCTTTGGTTAAATTTTTTCACTCCTTAAATGTGTCACTGTATTGTCCATCTAATGTGGAAAATAATAGCTCTATTGTTCTACTATGTACTATGGGTTGAATATTTGTGTGTTCACACATCAGTATGTTGAAACCCTAATTGCAATACGCTAGCATTTGGAGATGGAGTTTTAGGGTCATAATTAGAACAACCCCCTGTCCCCACCCCATGATAAGATCAAGAGAACAGACTGCTTTCTCTCTTATTAATGGGATGATCTCACTCATAGACAGAAGTTGAAAAATAAGAACAGAAAGGAAAACACAAAGCAAAGCTTAGGCTAGAGTTGGTGTATTACACCAAAGTAAAAGATTCTGCGGTATAGGAGAAGATTCAGCTCCTGGAAAATGATGGTAAAGGACCTATAGGAGGTTGAATTGTTATGTGGAAAATTGAGAAATATTACACATGTATAAACTACTGTATTTTGCTGTTAACTATAAACAATTAATCCCCCCAATAAAGAAAAAAATGCAGCCTTAAGGGGGGCATCAACAAACTCGAAAAGGGGCCCCACCAAGATTCCAATCATGCTGGCAAGCTGATTTTGGACTTCAAGTCTCCAGAAATGTGAGAAATAAATGTATGCTGTTTAAGCTACCCAGCCTGTGGTATTCCTTTTGTAGTAATCACCTGAGCTGAGTAATACACTATGAAGACAGCATGAGATAACAAGAGATAGTGCCTGGCACCTATTAGATGTTCAGTAACTAATTTCTTCATGATGAGTTATTCTTAAAAGTGTGAGTTCTGGGAGTTGGGCTGTAGTACAGCGGGCTAAGCGCAGGTGGCGCAAAGCACAAAGACAGGCATAAGGATCCCGGTTCGAACCCCGCTCCCCACCTGCAGGGGAGTCGCTTCACAGGCGGTGAAGCAGGTCTGCAGGTGTCTATCTTTCTCTCCTGCTCTCTGTCTTCCCCTCCCTCTCTCCATTTCTCTCTGTCCTATCCAACAACAACAACAACAATAATAACTACAACAATAAAACAACAAGGGCAACAAAAGGGAAAAAATAAATAAATAAATAAATATAAAAAAAAAGTGTGAGTGCCAAATGTTTCAATTTCTTGTGCAAACACCTATCACCACACTCTGTGAAATAAGGCAAGGATGAAGACTGAGATGGGTAAAAAGTGGTGTACATCCAACAGGTATGTGTAGCAGGTAGGGCAATCAGGTAAAGACATCACTTCTAGGCTGTCATGAAAATACAAAGTAAGATTATTGCTTTTGTTTAGCTCCTGTGCTTTATGGATAGATTAAAGGATACTGATAAAAACTAAAAGCCACTCTTGGCTCTAATCAGCCCTTAGTACTGCCACTGATGGTATGGTCCTCTAATACCAGAGTTCTCTAATTAAATTCTGCATCTTACCTTTCCTTGACCCCATCAAAGTCAATGAGTGTGTCCATGACAAGTTACCTTTGCTATAAAGATGGTTGTGATAGAGTTCCACTCACACGTTCATTCAGTAAACAATTATGGAACATATATATATATATATATATATTTATGCTTTTATTGGTTTATACTGCTACATAAATCTCTGGAGTATAGCCTCACACTAATACATGAACATAAGCCTCACCACATATACAACCAAACCCATTGTCATTGATAGTGTCATTCCCACTATCAGATTTGATCCTCTATTTTTCTCTGTCCCTTCCCCTAAGATTCTAGAATCTAAGAGTTATTTTTGTTGTGCTTTATTTGTTCATTTTCTTAGGCTACTCATGTTTCACATATTCATTTTCTGACATATTTGTTTAACAAAATCACTTCACATTCTGTCCATGTTGCTTAAATGTGCAAAAGATTTAATCATCTTTTTTTTTTTAATAGGATAGTGTTCCATGAGCATATACACTACAAGTTCTTTGTCATCTTTGTAGGGACCATTTATTTTGTGTCTGTGTTGACTATTGTCAATCACACTGCTGTGAACATAGTGGTGCATATAACCTTTTGAGCTAGTGTTTTCATATTTTTCAGAAAAATATCTAAAAGTAATATTTATTGAATCATATGATATTTCTACAAGAAACTTTTTAGGGACTCTCCAGGCTGTTTTCCATAGAGATTGCTCTAGTTTACATTTAATAATTACAAGAGAGTAATTTGGGAGGTATGAAATTAGAAAGGTGTGAGAAGCCATTGAAAAAAGAGAAATTGGAGACAATAAATTTCTATCAGCATGTTTTTTTTTTTAAGGGGAGAAGAGAAGGTCAAAATGGAAAGGAGGGGTTAGGAGTGCTTTCTAGACAGGGCAGCAGAAGAATCTCATGAGTGAGGATAAGCATACCTATCACTGCTGATTTCTCTCAGCCTCTTACTGCTCCCTCTGTGATTGTCATCATTCACGTGTTAAAAAGTAGATTTCTAACCCCCAATTACTGAGTCTTCTGGAACTTTTGAAATACTTTGATTACCACAAAAGGTAGGCTGCCATTTAAGCAATTATCTTACTTCCCATTTTCCCAAGGCAAAGCATTATCTCATGCCCTGTTTTCCCTTTTGTTGGAAGATTAATTTGTAGATTGCCTTCCCCTTTCCAAATATTGGTACTGGGTGTGTCTATCATAAATTCTCTTTTCCTCATCCAGCTCAAAGAAGGATTTTTAGACCATTAAGTCCCCCTTTTTTTCTTTATGGTCATAGCATAAAATTTAAATTTTTCACAAACACACTTATGAGGGGGGAGAGCAACATATGAGATTATTTTACTCTTTGGTTTACAAGCCATTCTGAGAAGCCTGAAGCAATGGCTCACTGTGATTTTAATCTATATTTGGCTAAAGACAAGTGGAGTCTATTTTTTTAAAATGTACCTTATAGCCATCCAGATATCTTTGATAAAGAACCAAATCCTCTGTCAATTTTGATTGATTATTGGCTTTTATGCTGTTGAGTTGTAAGAGTTCATTTTTAAAAAGTTTTGGATATTGGGGAGTCGGGCGGTAGCGCAGCGGGTTAAGCGCAGGTGGCGCTAAGCACAAGGACCAGCGGAAGGATCCCGGTTCGAGCCCCGGCTCCCCACCTGCAGGGGAGTCGCTTCACAGGCGGTGAAGCAGGTCTGCAGGTGTCTTGTTTTTCTCTCCCCCTCTCTGTCTTCCCCTCCTCTCTCCATTTCTCTCTGTCCTATCCAACAACAATGACATCAATAATAACTACAACAATAAAAACAACAAGGGCAACAAAATAAATAAATAAATAAATAAATTTTAAAAAAAGTTTTGGATATTAACCCACTGTGTGATGCAGAATGTGCATAGATTTTTCTCCCAGTCACTAGGCTGTCTTTTCATTTCAGTGGTGGGTTCTTATGCTCAATAGTAGCCTTCTAGCTTGGCGTGGTTCTATTTATTTTTTGCTTTTGTTTCGTTTGCCACTGTAGTGGAGAGTCTCCAAAGAAATCTCTTTGATTGGTGACCAAAGCATACTGCATATGCTTTTCCTATGTATTTTGTGTTTGTATCCAACTTTTTTGTCCATTTTGGGTTGATTTACAAGCAGATTTATTCTGGGGCCCTTAATTCTATTCCATTGATCTGTGTCTGTTTTTTAATGGAAATCTATATTGAATGAATCTATAGTAGTCCTTAAGGAACTCAAGGCATTATATGGGGAATCAAACACCTCTAGATTCTAGAACTCATGCTTTGGCTCCATTACACTACCCTAGACTGGGCCCTTCATTCACAAAACATTATATTACATACCAGTCTTGTATTTATTGGTACCTTAGCGTTGGTCTTGACTCCTGCCATCAACTTGCTATGCTATGGGTGAAACTGAAGGTCTAAGTCTCCATACCAAATCGTTACTAAGGCAAGCGTTTCACCCCTCTTGATAGACATTATCTGAGTTTCAGAATGGTTTTCTTTTTTATTTTTAGTCCAAACTTACGAGTGTAGTCCAATGTCAATTTGTTTAAGTATATTGAATATGACTTGTGTAACAAGAGACAGAAAAGTATCTCTGTTTTCCTGCAGCTAGCCACCTAATGAATTCTTTACAAGTGTTAAGGGTCTAAAGGACTTGGGTTTCTCTTCAGCATGAGATGACATCAATCAGTGAGTAATGATGAAGAACAACCTGGTTAAACATTGACTATCAGTTTGCCTTGTTCTAGAGAGATGCTTTTTTATTGCAATCTTAACTGAGGCAAGAGAAACTCCAAACAAACCCATGTAAGTTAAAAAATAAATAAATAACTTTATGAAGTGAAATAGTGATTTAAAAGACAGTTGTCACATGAGTTCTTTTCCTCATCTGCAGCAACACACCCACCATAGACTAAAGTCTTCATGTACTACGTGCACTGGATCTGGCTTTGAACTCAAGAGGTCCCTCCCTTCCTTAGACCCTATGACACTTCTGTGAATGTGGTCTTTGTGTCCCCTTAAGCCCAGTAGGGCTTCCTGCTCAGTAGGTGTGATGTACCTGGATGCCACTAGAGGGAGATGAGTGCCTGAGACAGAGGAGTTCTAGAGACATTCGCTATGGTGACCTAGGCAATAGGGCAAATTTTGAATGCCCTGGAAAACAGAAAGCCTGGAGTGGAGAGTGAAGTCAAAGAAAATGTCTCCAGATAAATTGTGGGACCCCAATTAAATATCACCTTCAGATACACAACAAATACAAATGTGAAATCACTCCTTGCTTATTAGAAGTTCAGACTTAATTAGGGGCCCTAGCATTTTACTTCTTAAATCTGGAGACTTTCATTTTCAAAAATCAAAGGTCAAAGGACTACTGGGGACCATGAAAGCCATTCTAGAGATGGAAGAAAAAACAACTTTTACCTTTTACCTGTGATTTGAATTTTAGGCAAAATTTTGTGTCTTTAAAGCAGGGATGGGAAGTCTTTTTTTCCTTCTAATGGCCATTTAGATATTTATAACATCATTTACAAGACCACACAAAATTATCAGTTTAAAATTTGGTGCTTCATATTGCTACGGAAAAAAGCTCCTAGATTTATGGAGTTTCATATCCCATCTGGAGTTGTGTTGGTCAGGTCAAACCAAATGATTTTGTGGTTCTTATATGGCCAGTGGGATGGAAATTCCCCACCCCTGCTTTAGAAGATGCACACTTTATAAATGACACAAACAAACAAACAAAACACGTGGTGGCCAGTTGCCTTAGCTAAGAGAGGCATAAGGAGTGACTCTCAACTCTAAAATACTGCATCTATCATTTTCTCCAAGGCCAAGTGCATCATTCAAGCTCTTTGTATATTCAGGAATCTCTCCTTAAGGTTTAAACGTCATTTTAAGAGACGGTGGTAGCCTAGCTTTTGCAAATCACCACAGACTGGATGACTTAAGCAATAGACACTAGTTACCTCCTAATACCACCCCCTAGAGGAAGAGGGAATCACATAAGGATTTGTGAAATATTTACACATTCAGCAGAGAAATGCATAAACTTTGTCAATTTTCCCCCAAAAGATTCCTTGGCAGTTTGTTGGAAGTGAGTACCAGACTGAAACATGAATGGATTCAAAGCCCAGGGTTAGAGTTAATGGAAAAATGCATAAACAAGGCATCAAAACTATAAAATAAAATAATAAACTATAAAATAAAAAAATAAAGACCCCAGAAGAGAGGGGCTGGGTTACAGCCGCTACATTCTTAGTGAACAATTTTGTCCAAGACTGAAGTCCTTTGGAGGGTGCATTTGGAGCCTGAAAAGGGAGTTTGTATCAAGTTAGCAAAAGATTTCACCTGGGATGAAAGCATCAATTACTATTCATCTACAATACTAGTTTTCTTTCTCTTTTAAAAAATATTTTATTTACTTATTTTTAATGAAAGAGAGACACAGAGAGAAAGATACACAGAGAAAGCTATGGGAGGACTGCTCAGCTCTGGCTTATGGTGGTCCTGGGGATTGAACCTGGGACTTTGGAGCCTCAGTCCTGAGTGCTTCTTTGCACAACCATTATGCTGTCTTCCCAGTCCCAATATTAATTTTCTTAAATTGAATGGTTTTATTCAGTCTCAAGGGAAATTTTCATTTCTACTGGTATTTGGGACAGAGTTGTGATGTGCTTTGCATCCTGCAAGAGTAATCACAAGGCGCTTGTGCTCTCTGTCAGATAAGATGTCTCTTTGAGCTGTTTGTCTAGCTGGCTTTCCCTAGTCACAAAGGTATGTGGAATACTGAGAAGGTTCTAACAAATCTTTATAAGACTCACAAAAGAAAGCATTTTTTTCTTTGATCTTTTTTTTTTTCTTCCCTCCTCAAGGTCAGTGTCTAGCCAAGAGTTTCTAATTACTGGGAGAGTTTGCCTTACTGTCAGAAGGACATTGAAAACGACTGACCTTGACAACAATACTACGTCCTACAGTCCTGAAGGAGGAGGGTTTTAGAAATAAATTAAGTCAATGATGTTAATATCAAATTAAATCAGCAGGGGGCACACTTTCTTCACAATGTGTTAGGCTTTGCTTTTTTGATTAGAAAGAAAACCACCTAAGCTCTTTCTTTGTGCTGTTCTGAATTGGTGTGATCCTATAATCCAAATCTCAACATTCCAGGCACACGTTCGTTTTCCATTGAAAAAGGCCATGTAAAAGTAAGCTATTCACAAGGCCTGGGTGAATTTATTGGCAATGCCCTGCTAATTATATCATTTCTGTGTCAATAATTCTACATTTAGAATTTAAACTTTCAGGCAGGCAAAATAGCTCACCTGGATATCTAGGTTGACCTAGATTTGAGCCCAGCCCCCAGCACACTGTGGTGTCTGTTGCTCTCTCTCTGTTTTTGTTTCTGTATTTATCTTTATTTCAAAATGTAGGCCTGGACCAGTGAAGCCTGCCAATAGCAATAGTAATAGCATTATTATGCTAATGTAGTTTGGGTATATTCAGGACCACAAGTACAGATAAAGATAAACAATAGGACCTGTTGCCTAAATTAAGTAAAGTCATGGGCCCTAAGAATGTACCTAAAATAGACTTCCTAGCTTTTTCCAAAATGGAGACCCCAAATCTCATGGGCTATATTCTTACCTTTAGGTTTCTGATTATTAAACAATTTGTTCTGCTTTATATCTTAATGCTTTTCAGCCAAGTTGCAGATGCTATCATGAGGCCAATGTGACTTCCCTGGGCAGATGACCTCACCAGTGTGTCCTGGAACCCCTCCTCTCCAGATCCCTGCCCCACTAGGGAAAGAGAGAGACAGGCTGGGAGTATGGATTGACCTGCCAAAGCCCATGTCCAGAGGAGAAGCAATTACAGAAGCCAGACCTTCCACCTTCTGTACCCCATAATGATAAAAAATAGAGAAAGATAAAAAATAGGAAAGTTTCCAATGGAGGGGATGGAATATGGAACTCTATTGGTGGGAATTGTGTGGAATTGTACCCCTCTTATCAGTGGATTTGCTGATCATATTGATTGAGTTATGACTAAATCAATAAAAAAGAATATTCCTGTTTAAAAAAAGACAAAAGAAACTGTTGTCTGTTTAAAGCCTTTATTCATTTTCTTTTTTAGTCTTTCCCTAGAGACTTTCAGTGTAACTGTGACCCTCATTTTCTGGGTACCTGAAAAATTAGGAAAATTTCGGGGCCAGGTGTTAGCACACCTGGTTGAGCACACATGTTATAATGTGCAAGGACCCGGTTAAAGTCCCCAGTCCCCACCTGCATATGGAAAGCTTTGCAAGTGGCAAAGCAGTGCTGCAGGTGTCTCTCTGTCTCTCTCCCTATCATTCCCTTCCTTCTCGATTTCTGGCTGTCTCTATCCAGTAAGTAAATAAAGAAAAAAAAAGAAAGAAAAATTAGGAAGATTTTGTGTTGACAGCTTCAAAATTGTAGAAGTTATTTTCAGGGGAGCTTTTTTTTTTTTTGCCCTCCAGAGTTATTGCTGGGGCTCAGTGCCTGCACTACAAATCCGCTACTCCTGGAGGCCATTTTTTCCATCTTGTTGTTATTGTTGTTGCTGGTGTTGCTGTTGTTGTTGGATAGGAGAGAAAGAAATTGAGAAAGGAGGGGGAAGACAGAGAAGGGAAGAGAAAGATAAATACCTCCAGACCTGCTTCTCCGCTTGTGAAGCAACCTCCTTGCAGGTGGGGACCCAGGGGCTCCAACCTGGATCTTTATGCTGGTCCTTGGGCTTTGTGCCAGGTGTGATTAACCCACTGGGCTACCACCCGGTCCTCAGGTGGCTGTGTTTTATAGTTGCCTTGCATATCTTGAAAAAATCTGTGTATTCATAACACCCCAAATCAGATTTACTGTGTACACTTTTAAATTTGATAAACAGAAATACAAATCATGTCTTTGCCTTGTCATGCTGTTATAGGTACAACATGGAGTGACCAGATGATTTCCTATTCTTAGTTTCTACATTTGCCTTTAATGCTGACTCACTGCTCTTTTGATTAATCGATTTATTTTCTCTTGGAATTCATTTAATTATCTTTAACAAACAGAAGCAGTTAAATGTTACAGAGGGACATTAGAGAGATTCCAGAAATCTTATCCCTAAAGGACCAACATGCTTTTTTCAATTTTATTTACGTATTTATTTGATAGGGCAAAGAGAAATGTCCATCCTTAGCTTTTTAAATTTTATTTATTTTAAAGTCTATCTTTTCAGATATGAGAATAGCTGTTCCTGACCTTTTCTGTAGTCCATTGGCTTGTATGATAGTTTTCCATCCTTCCACTTTCAGTCTGTGTTTGTCTTGTTGGGTTAGGTGGGATTCCTGCAGACAACATATGGTTAGGTTATATTTTCTGATCCATCTTCTTACTCTGCCTTTTAATAAGTGAATTCAGGCCATTGACTTTTACTGATATTATAGTAGATTTTTAGAGTATTCTGATGTATGGCATGTTTATGGTGATCTGTTTGTAAATAGGGGAACTTTCAGTACTTCTTGTAAGACGGATTTGGTGATTCCTTCAACTGTTGCTTATCAGAGAAGGTTTTTTAATATTTATTTATTCCCTTTTGTTGCCTTTGTTGTTTTATTGTTGTAGTTATTATTGTCATTGTTATTGGATAGGACAGAGAGAAATGGAGAGAGGAGGGGAAGACAAAGAGGGGGAGAGAAAGATAGACACCTACAGACCTGCTTCACCACCTGTGAAGCAACTTCTCTGCAGGTGGGAGCTGGGGGCTTGAACCAGGATCCTTATGCCAGTCCTTGCACTTGGTGCCACATACACTTAACCCACTATGCTACCACCTGACTCCCCCAGAGAAGGTTTTAATGCCTCTACCTAGTCTGAATGACAGTCTATCAGGATACAGTAGTCTTGGTTGAAAGCCTTTCTCATTGAGCACTCTATAAATATCTTGCCATTCTCTTTTGGCCTGTAGTGTTTGTGTGGAGAAATCTGCTGCTAATCTTAAGGGTTTTCCTTTGTAAGTGACTGTTGGTTTTTCTCTTGCAGCCTTCAGGATACTTTCTTTATCCTTATTCTTTTTCATTCTAAATATAATGTGTCTTGGTGTCTTTGAGTCTGAGTTAATTCTGTTTAGGGACCTTCTGGGATTCTTGAACCTTTATGTCTTTGATGTTGTTTAGACTAAAGAAGTTCTCAGCTATTATGTCCTGTAGAATGCTTCCTTCCCCTCCCACTCTTTCTTCCTCTGGTAGGCCTTTAATGCATATATTCTTTCTTCTGAAGTCATCCCATAGGTCTCTATTGTTGTTTTCAGTCCTCTTTTTGAGATCTGTTACTTCTTTCTTATTTTTCTCTAATTTGTCTTTGATCTTGCTAATTCTTTTTTTTTTTTTTTGCCTCATTTATTCTATTCTCTCTCTCCTCTGTTGTTTTCTGTAGTTTATCTATTTTGTTACTCTGTTCTGATACTGTTTTATCTTGTTCAGCTAGTTTTGCCGTTAGTTCAGTGATTTCAACTTTCAGCTCTCTACCTGGAGATAGTGTTTTCTTTCAGAGTCTCATTTGTAGTTTCCCATTTCTGATATTACTTTCAAACTCTTTCCATACTCCCATGACTAATGCCTCAATTAGTGTTTGGATGTTGTCCTCATTCTTTTGTGCTTCTTCCTTTGGGAGACTTTTATTTGGGCTTTTGTCCTGGTTTATTTCTCCAATGTTTCTTCTTGGTCTAACCATTGTATACAGTATGTTATGAGATTCCCTCTCAGTACTTTTCAATCCACTGATCACTCTTGCCTGGATTAACTTGTGTCTAAGTAAGGTACTTAAATAGTTTACAGTTGTGGGAATTGACAGTTGTTTCAATGTTATCTCAATCCCTGAGTTAAAGCACAGTGGCTATTAAAACCTCTTTTGTTCTTTTTCTTCCATATAGGCTATAGAAGCCTGAGGGCTTTTTACCTATAAGTAGGTTTTTAAGTTTAATCACTCATTCCTGACCAAGAGATAAAGCAGGGTTGGGAGGGAGATAGCATAGTGGTTATGCAAAGAGACTCCCATGCCCAAAGATCCAAAGCCCCAGGCTCAATTCAACTGCTCTGCCAGCAGCCAGAACCAAGATGGACAGTACTCTTTGGCCCTGTGAGTTTCTAAACAAATTCTGTTTTTATTCTGTGTGTTCTGAGGCAGTTATTCATCATGTTTCCTAATTCATCAGGAGAACAATGTGGAAAGGCTACCAGTATACAGCCCCACCTCTAGAACACTGTGGTGTTGATCTACTCCTGAGTTTCATGTCAGCTCTCTGTCCCCCAGATGTCAGCACAGGGCCTCCCCACTGCTGCTCCAGCCTCTGAGGGGCAATAGCAATGGAGACTCACATTGAATTTGGTGAGCCTTACAGGGGATCCTCTCCTCCCTTCAGCAGTCTTTTTGTTGGTAAAATAGACCAGAAGTGGTGCCTCAATTGGCAAGCTGCCAGACTGTTACCAGCTTCTTGGGAGTAGATGTGGGCTTTAGCCCCTGGAATCTCTCCTTAGGATCCTCTCTGTCCAGAAGTCACATGTGTTTGCACTCACCAATGACTTATTTGGTTCCCAAAGTAGTCCAAGTTTCACCTTGTTGCAGTCTCAGGTGATCTTTGATATTCCTATTTGACCAGGAAGAGGAGAGGAGAAGTTATTTTGGAGTCAATAATTATTCACAGGTACTAAAGAATAATTCATTCCCAAAGGGGCTGTAGAGGATTGAATCTAGAGTCTCAGTCATGGAAGGCATGTGTTTAGCCTTCAGAGCCACCATGTTGGCTGAGATTCACAGGTCTTAAAAAGCAAAAATGGGACATACTGAAAAGATATGCTTCCAGTATGTCCACCCTACTATCTGACTCCTTTCCTCCCTCTACCCTCACAGTATATGCTGCCATTTTATGCAGTTAGAGAACAAAACAAAAACATTCTTATGCTCTCTGTGGTTATACAATATATATGACATTGTGTTCACTATTCTGACTTTGATTTTATATTCAACTATTTGTTTTGGATACTTTCCATAGCTCACACAGAAGTAGTCCTTATTCTTTTTCAGCTCTAGAGTATTCAATCATGAGGATGCAACACAGTTGGGTTGCATCTCATTCTATGCTATTCCAAGCAATAACACAATATACTGCTTATCCATGTCATATTATTTGCACAGATATTTCTGTAGAAGTTTCCAGAAGTAGGACAATTAGGATAAAGGATAAAAAGGACTGGAGAGAAGCATAATAATTATGCAAAATATTTTCATGCCTGATGGTCTGAAGTCCCAAGTTCAATCCCCAGTACTGCCACAAGTCAGAACTAAGCAGTGCTCTAGTCTATTTCTCTGTCTATCTCTATCTCTATCTCTATCTCTATCTCTATCTCTATCTCTATCTCTATCTCTATCTCTGTCTTTCTTTCTGGATCTTTCTTTTATAAAAATAAATAAAATATTTGTAAAAGAGCAAAAGTATTTGTAATACTGGATATATCTTCCCTCTGGGGTCTATACTGGGAACTTGCACACATCCTCCCACCCTACCCACAACCCCCACTCAGAAATGTTTGAGGTTGCAGTAGTTTCACTAATGTTTAAAAATTAAACTTTCAGGCAGGCAAAATAAACCTACCTGGATATCTAGATTGACCTAGATTTGAGCCTAGCCTCCAGCACACTGTGGTGTCTGTCACTTTCTCTGTATTTCTCTTTTCTGAAAATGTAGGCCTAGAGTAGTGAAACCTGGCAATAGCAATAGTAATGACTTATCACTATTGTTGTTGTTATTATTATGCTATATGGCTTAGGTATATTCAAGACAGTATACGCACTAACAAGAGTACACTGTTGAAATCTGGGATTTAATCAATGTGATAAATGAGAATTTCATCACAACATAGTTTTAATCAGATGGTTGAGTATCATTTCATCAGTTTACAGAACATTTGTAATTATCTTTATATGAATTCTTTATGTCTTGCACATTTATCTTTTGGTTTATTGATCTTTTTCATTTCATTTTCTAGAATTTACATGAAAAAAATTTTATTTATAGGAATTTCAAATAAATGTCACCTTTGCGTTTTATTTGCCTTATGCCATTTTGAGACCATGAATTCATTTTTTTTATTTCCCTGTACTCAATATGAGATTTTAACAAGTTATCAATTACTTAATCTTTAAAAAGACTTTAGCCAACAAAAATATGTTGAAGCCTCATGACTGTTTTCACCTTGTTCTAAGTTTTCAGGACAAAAATTCTCCCCTGGGGAAAAGTATCAGTTTAGTGAGTGAGATAGTCACATAGGTAACTAATTGCTGTGTGCCAATGGTATATATTAAGTTGGGAAATGGCACAGATATGACAAAGGTCTGTAAGATTACAGGTGATTTGACTAACTTTGAGAAATATGTAAAGGAGCTCATGAATAAAGTTATTTTAAGTAGGATTTTAAGGAACTTTTTGATGTTTGACAGAGAAACAGATGGAAAAGGTAGGAAGCAGGCTTCTCACTGAATCCTCCTGTGTCTAGACTCCTGGCCTCACTCTCTGTGCCCACTTCTCCCAACCTAGGGTTCTTTTTTTTTATGATAGAGTGTGAGAGACAGAAGAAAATGTACAGGTAAGGAGTAGGGTGAGATAGAGGCAGATGGAAGGAGACCTGCAGCACTACTCAATTCTTGTGAAATTTCCCTACTGCAGGTGTGGACTGGGGACTTGAACTCAGGTCCTTTTGCATGGTAACATGTATGTTCTACTGGGTGAACCACTACTTAGCCTCCTCATATTCCTGAATCTTCTGTGGGAACTTCAGAAAGTTTATCAAGTCTTTTCAGCAAATTCTGATTTTCAGAAATAGCTTACTCAGTAGAATATTTTTTAGCAGTTTCCTAATCAGAGATTAAAAACATTTTTTTTCTCATATCCCCCATTGTGGATAATTATGGAAAGTGCTATAACAATTATAAAGGGCTTGGAGGCACAAGAACATGCCATGCAGTTGGTCTTTCCATCTGCAAGTTTATTAAACATTTTGCAGAGCAAGACAGAACATGGATGGGAGGGAGGGATGGTTCAGGGAAATACATGTATGTGCTTGTTTTGGGCCCATGGGAATAGGACCTCTGGGGAAACACTTCACATTCACCAGTAAAATTAGGGGTTTGAGCATGGATTTTTTTCACATCCTTTTTCAGCACAATGATCCTTTGTCCCACTCCACTATACTAAACCTGTCTCAGTCTTTATCCCCATGGAAGAGTAGACTGAGTCACACACAGACATCATAAATTGTGCTTTGAGACATCAAAGTGAAGTGACACCAACACTTTGCATCATAAGTAACGGCAACATCTCCCACCCAAAGACAAAAGAATAAGCTGTGTTCCTTGCACTCTGCATTTGCAGTCATTTGAGTTTTCCTTTCAGGCACACAAGAAAAGCAACGACTCTTAAAATGCTTTATAAAGATGAGAATTTCACATTTCAAAAATCTACATTATATACGTAACAAAGAAGAGCGAGATGTGCCAGTGTGTACTGTTGGGGACGAATCTGCTCGTGTAATTATCCACATCGCTGATGAAGGCAGATGCAGAGAGCATGCTGATATAGTGTGCTGGGGGATCTGTGAGGTGTGTGCTAATGTTTAGCTTACACACACACACACACACACACACACACACACACACACAGAGAGAGAGAGAGAGAGAGAGAGAAAGCAGTCCAGAGCTTGGAATCTGTCCTTGCACATGCCTGAGAATGTCCTTCCACGTTATCTTTGTATGCAGAGAGCTATACTTGTAATCAGTCTTAAGGCGTACTGGGAAGACATTTCAGCAAAAGATACAAACAGAAGCAGGCTATGTTGTTCCTCAGAAAAACCATCTGTCCTTCAATTAGCTTCAGCTCTTCTCCCCCAAGCCACCTTGAGAAGTGATGCATTCTATTAGAAATGCTTTTACCTACACTTTATAAGAGGCCAGGCTTTTAGGTTTCCACACAGCCAAAGAAGACAAGGGGCAGCAGCCACTGTCTAGGTCAGTTGTCACCACTCTTTCATGGACATGGCAAGTGAAGCAAATTTGTGAGGAGCCAAAGCAGCAGCATTTGGTATCCGCCACCCTACTTTATGAAATAGCAAGACAGTTATTTCATATTTCCCTGGTTCTTATGAAGCAGGGAACTGTCTACAGTCCTCCTACTAAAACTGCTTGTCTAGCGTTTAGGGTTCTTTTCAGCAGCAGAGCTCCACTGCTTGTGTTTCCTGTCTTCTGATCCTTTTGGTTTGGTGGGACCCTGTAGAACAAGGCATGGAGCTAGCTACCATTATGCTTCTTATGCTTTTGCTGCTTGTATAAGTAAGTAATCATCTAAATCCATGTAGCCATGTTGTTGACTTATCTGCTGCATCTCTAGAGAATGGTCATCAGAGAATGGTCATCAGAAAGAAAAGGACAAATATAGAATTATCTCACTCACAGGAAGCTAAGAAGCAAAGGCAGTAAGAAAAACTTAAGGTGAAACTTGAACTGGGTGTATTGTATTGCACCAAAGCAAAGGATTCTAGGGAAGGAAGGAAAAGAATGGGATGAAGGGGGTCCTGGGGTGCTCGTATATGATGGTGGAAAAGGACCTTAATTAGGGGAAATAGTGTCTTGTATATTCCTATTATGTTGGCTACTAGAGGTTGTATCTATGCGTCAACAACTGTATTTTAAATAATTAACCCCCCCCATAAAATCGGGGCAGGGGGATGGGGAAGAAGTGTGGCCATTTCATGTGCTAGTGTTAGAAGGTAACCATCATAATCCTGCTTTGTGATTACTTGATGTTTGACATAAAACATGATCAGTGGTAAAGAACAGGAAAGCTTTCAGTGGAGGGGACGGGATACGGAACTCTGGTGGTGGGAATTGTGTGGCATTGTACCCCTCTTGTCCTATGGTCTTATCATATTTTTATTTTATAAATAAAAAATATCTAAACGCTGCAGCCTCAGAGGTTGTGCAGTGAATTAAAAATTGGATTCTTAGGCACAAGATCCTGATTCAGATCCCCAGGATCACATGTGCCAGACTGATGCTTTGGTTCCCTCTCACTTATGGTAGCAAACAAATAAATCTTGTTTAAAATTGTACTTCGTTTTAAAGTATATTTTATTTTATTTCATTTTATTATTTTTTAAAATAAGAACAAGAGGTACAAAGAGATAATACAGAGAGACAGACAGAGCACTGCTCAGCTCTGGTTTATGTTGGCATAAGGGACTGAATTTGGGACTTTGGAGCTTTGGTCAGAAAAAAGTTTTCTGCATAACCACTATGCTATCTCCCCTACTCAAAGTAAATAAATCTTAAAAGAAAGCAGATATATTTACTTTTCTTACATGCCAAAAAGATTTGGAAAGAAGAACACCTCCTCTGCGCAGTTTTCCTGTGTTTCCATTGGTTCACTGCCTTCCCTTTCCTGCAGAAGTGGGCCATCGCATGTGCACAATTTCATTGTCCCAGGCCACCTTTTCATTCAGTCGGTGAAAGACAGAAAGGAAGGGAGATAAAGCATAGCACCTCTCAGGGTTCTAACCTGGGCCCCCCATGGCAAGGCCAGAATACTACCCAGCGAGCTCTCTCTCTAACTCTCTTCATTTTCAAATGACTCCACTGGGGTGATTCGGTTTAGGTGTCTAATAAAGGATTCACCGAAATATGTCTTGCCAATCAATTCTATGGCAATCAATTGCTATTAATACAAGTGTTCACATATTGAAATAATCATTTAAGGCCTGTAGTTCTGGCCCTTGAAGATAGTCCAGAGATGATACACAGTGTGTATTCTAATGATAAGATGATGTGATATTGCTTAAATTAGCTCACTATGTGTAAGGGAGTGACCCACGTTCTCGGTAGTGGTGCAAAATGGCCTAGCTAAGCTGGCAGCTTTATTCAAGTGTCGTCTCTGCCACAGAGCAGTACAGAGCTCTGTGAAGATAGAGATAGTAGTCATAGTCAAATGGGGATGGTTCTAGCAAAATGGAAGGACAGGATTTGCCATTTGGATCAAAGCAGGCCCTTGGTCAGAAACTGAGTTACTCAGTACTCAGGGTTTGATTCTAAGACATGTGGCCTGTGTTTTATTTATTTTGTCACTAACACTTTCACTGGGATTCAGTGCCTACACCACTCCACTGTTACAGGTGACCTTTTTTTTTTCCTTTTGGGAGAGATGGGGCAGAAGGGAGAGAAAGGGTGAGCCCTGCAGCATGGCTTCACTACTTGTGAAGCTTCTCCCCTGCAGGTGAGTACTAAGGGCTTGAACATGTATCCTCATTAAAAAAAAAAAAGTGTGCACTCTACTGGATGAGTCACTACCTGGCCCCCCTTATTTTATTTTATTGAAGGTTTATTTTATTTATTTTACTTTTATAAGAGAGAGAACAGCATCAGTCAGCTCTGGCATATGTAGTGCGAGGGATCAAACTCATGCATGCAAGCCCTGTACTCTGCTTCTGAGCTGTCTATTCTAGATCCAAGTCCAATCACTGCTATAAGTTGAAGGTTTAACCAGAGACCAGAGTCCGGTTACTGAGGACACTCACCAAAGTAGTATGAATGAGTGATCTCTGTGAAGCTCTGAATGCATGACTGCACAGTTCCTGGATTGCTTTGTCATTTAGATGGAGAGACAGAGAGAGGGAGAGACAGAAAGGCACTGAAAGCTCCCCCAGTGCTCTGACACCTCCCACGTGTTCCATGGGCTCAAACTTGGGCTGTGTCCATGGAACGGCATACAGCCTCCCCACCTCGTGAGCAATCACTCTGCTCCCCCATGTTTTTATTTCATCCTTTCCATTTTAGCTTTTCTTTGTCAGAAATTCTTATTTAATCTACCTTATTAGTTTGACCCTCCAATTTTTCTCATTCCTGTTCTGTTTACCTTTTAGAACTCTTTAGGACACTGTTTGGTTTTATTTTTATTTATTTTGTTTGTCATTCTGGACCATTTCCTTGCATTTGTCTCCTAGATATTTTACTTTTTGTTTTTCTTTTTTTTTTAATATTTATTTTTCATTCCCTTTTGTTGCCCTTGTTGTTTTATTGTTGTTGTTGTTGTTGGATAGGACGGAGAGAAATGGAGAGAGGAGGGGAAGACAGAAAGGGGGAGAGAAAGGTAGACACCAACAGATCTGCTTCACCGCCTGTGAAGTGACCCCCCCTATAGGTGGGGGAGCCGAAGCTATAACCTGGACCCTTAAGCTGGTCCTTGACCTTTGTGCCACGTGCGCTTAACCTGCTGTGCCACAGCTTGACTTCCAACTTTTTGTTTTTCTATGTCGGTTTTCAAATTTTAACTCTCAATAGCCCTCAGTTCTTGTTTCAGAGATGTAAAATATTCTTTTATCTCTTTTTAGGGAATTTAATTGTTAAATGTTTAAGATAGTCACATGAACTTGTAAAATAAAAAAGGTTAGAGGAAGAAGCTCATCCATCTCAAAGATTCTGTGAGAACATTGAAGGTTGTCATGTGCAGCACAGAACTGTGGTGGTGGGTGCAGTGCAGAGCACTCTCTTGTGTCAGAAATGTCTCTGGAAGCAGAACTTGCACTGGAGTTGGTGTATTGCATCAAAGTAAGACACTGGGGTGGGGGAGGGCTCAGGTCCTGGAAGACAGAGGAGGAACTAGTGAGGTTTGAATTGTTATGTGGAAAATTGAGAAATGTTGCATACACAAACTATTGTATTTTCTTTTACTGTTAAGTGCAAATCCTTAATCCCCCAATAAAGAAATAATAATAATAAAAAAAGAAATGTCCCTTGATATCAACCCACCCTTAGTAGTTTTTTTTTTTTTTTTTTCACAGATGTGAAAGTTAGGACAATTAGAGCTAAGGAAAGTTATGTAGTTGTGGTGGGAGAGAACCTCCCATTCCCATTTCCTAGTGAGCCTGGCCCTGGGGCTCTAGGTAGAGGCAGTCTTTTTTTGTCAACTGGTGCTCAGCTGTTGGTGTCTGTGGATCTGTCCTTCTGCCACAGTAAATCACTCTAAGAAGATTCTCACTTTCCTACATAGAGATGAGAAACTTGTTAAGCTGTGTTCTGAGAAGAGGGTTAGGCCTGGATTGTCTGCACAATATCCTTAATCACATCTTCCTTGGTCAGCTCAGAGATGAGAAACAATGAATGTGTAAGCAAGAAGAGATATTGGGGAGCAGCCAATGACAGGGGTTCAAGTATTGATAAAGTCAGAACTTCAGCCAAGAGGTTCCAGATGCCAGCAGGACAGATGACCTCACCAGTGTGTCCTGGAGCTCTGCTTTACCAGAGACCCACCTTACTAGGGAAAGATAGAGGCAAACTGGGAGTATGGATCGACCAGTCAACACCCGTGTTCAGTGGGGAAGCAATTACAGAAGCCAGACCTTCCACCTTCTGCAGCCCACAATGGGTCCATACTCCCAGAGGGATAAAGAATAGGAAAGCTATCAGGGGACGGGATGGGATATAGAGATCTGGTGGTGGGAATTGTGTGGAGTTGTACCCTTCCTATCCTATGGTTTTGTTAATGTCTCCTTTTAAAAATAAATAAATAAATAAATAAAAGAAGTCAGAACTTGTTGTATTTGCTCAATTGTCTGTCCCTTCTGTCTTCCTAGCAGAACTCCTGCAGATTCCCAGAAAAAAGGAGACTAGCCTCAGGGGTGCATTGTGATTAGTCTGGTCTAGTTTTAATCAGTCATGTGAATCTAGTTCGTTTCTTTCAAAATTGGAAATCTGGTCTCCCTTGAAGCTCTCTGGTTCAGATGAACTTGAGAGAGAGCCCGTTAAGCACAGAATGGAAGTCTGTTATGGAATGGTTTCTGAGAAAATTATTGTTTTCTTAAAATAAATAGCAGACAGCTAACTAGCGCCTGCTTTCACTGTTTCATCCTGTCTTGAACGTAGAGCTGATGCCTGCCAATTTGATAAGAATATCTGGGAGGACTTTCTGAGATAGTGACATACTTGCATGATTCTCTAAGGCCTTTGGAGCTGAAAGTTCTCCACAAAATATCAGGTGAGGAGGTATGGGACAGAAACTTTTCAGTTTCTATCCTCCCAATTAATATAATGATATATAAGGAGTGATTTGCTCCACCCCCAAAAAAAATCACTAAAAAACTACTGCAAGGCCATTCCTGGCAGGTGCAGTGTGACCATCATTCTGCTTGTCAAGAACAATTACCCTGGCTTTTGGGAGTTTTTATTTCTGCCCATGACTACAAATTAGATTCTGTAGGTGACATAATTCTCACCCATTTTGAATATGTGATGCATATCTCTTCTTCTTCTTTTTTTTTAATGAGTTGCTTTTTTTAAAAAATATTTATTTATTTATTTATTCCCTTTTGTTGCCCTTGTTTTATTGTTGTAGTTACTATTGTTGGATAGGACAGAGAGAAATGGAGAGAGGAGGGGAAGACAGACAGACAGAGAGAGAGAGAGAGAGAGAGACACCTGCAGACCTGCTTCACCACTTGTGGAGTGATTCCCCTGCAGGTGGGTAGCTGGGGGCTTGAACCGGGATCCTTATGCCAGTCCCTGTGCTTTGTGCCACCTGCATTTAACTCACTGCTCTACCACCTGACTCCTTCTCTGCTTCTTTTTAAGGTGCTAATAGTTTATCACTGTGTGGCTGTTTCAAGACTCATGTTTATCCTATTTTAGTTTTTTTTTTTTTTAAGCTGCTATTAAACAGCACATTGGCAGGACACCAGGCAACCTTCTATTGAAATAATGAGACAAAAGCTTCATCTTTCCTTCCCTTTGGCCTCTGCACTTCAGCTCTCTAGCTCTTTATAACACATCCCACTGCACAACTTTATTTCTTGCATGTAGTAATCAAATTGCAGAGCTCAAGTGCCCAAGCTATCCTTAGTTCTTAGTTCTAGTTTTTGTGTGTGTGTGCAATTAGGAGGTTTTTAAAATACACTGTAAAAGCAAGCATGGTGAGAGGCTTTCCTGGAAATGGTGTGGACATGGCTGTGGGAGTGAGCATCCCCTCCCCGTGGAAATGTCCCTCTTTACTGTCAAAGGCCATCAATTTTCATTAGGTGATCAATAGAAATGGCATGATTGTGCAGGAGCTCAACCCTAATATTTAAATTCTTCTCCTCCGTCCTAATGAGGGTATACATCAGAGCAGTGGAGTGGGGTGACATTTACAACCCTGACACTCAGTTCTACGATTAGACACAGATTATTCAGAGACAAGGCTTCGGGCACCTGGTAATTCCAATGTGTTCTAAACAGCAGCATGATAATGCAAGGCTTACAATAAGGATAATAAACAATATCTTGTTTTCCAGACTGTGTTTCAATAAGTGGTAGTTTTCCATAGTTGGTAGTTGGTAGTAGCCAAGGCCTGTGCACAGCAGTGGGAGAGAAGTGGGGTTGCTGGACAGATAACGATACTGGGAAGGAAAATAGAAGCTGGGAGAAGGGAATTAGAAAAGGTAAAAAGAACAGAACCCAAGTATATTAGTCAAGGTTCTCCGCAAAGCACTGAAGGCTTATAAGAGATTAACCTGTGACCTTCTTCATTTGTAAGCCCCTGAAAGAAACTTGAGACATTAATTGCTGAGGACTCCATCTAGTCTTCTTGGCCATATTTTTGACTTCTCTTGGGTGGCCTTGTTTTTGCTTTTCTTCTGTTGGGACACATTTTAGACCCAGGCTCTTGCATTAAGCATATTTGCTAAAGAGGAAATAGCTGCCTGACTTGTGCTAATGTGTACTCAGGATCCTTCCTTCTGGCTTAGGGAAGTTCTGCTTAGGGCACTTGATCTTGGAACTGGTTGTGTTTAGAAGTCTTACAGGCAGATGTTTCTTTTGTTAGCCACTTTTGGGCTCTGCTATGACACATACCACAATGTCAGTTTTGAAGCCTCCTATTTCTTTGATTTTTTTTTTCCTGGTCATGTCAGTTGTAGGCATCTGGCATGGCTTATTTAGTATATGACATGAGAACTACAGGCTTAGTGTATGAGACCAGCCACTTTCTTCTCTGGCCTTTACAGATTGAAGAATTGCCAAAATACTGTTGAACATATTTTACAATGCTTGACTCTGTCTCCTTACCCACCCTCTCTCCGCTGACAATATCTTTAGTCACTTTAAGTTCAGCATTTGCAGAGCTCCTGTTATAATGTAATTGCATCATAGCCTGGGTTCATTTTCTTTATTTTAATTGTTTTTTTTTTTACCACCTGGGTTACTGCTGAAGTTCAGTACCTGTAAAACAAATCCACTGCTCCTGGTGGCCATTTTTTTAATTTGATAGGACAGATAGAATTTGAGGGGTCAGAAAGTGGCACACTTGGTTAAGCATACATGTGACAGTGTGCAAGGACCCAGATTCAAGTCCCTAGTCCCCACCTGCAAGAGGAAAGCCTCAGGAGTGGTGAATCAGGGCTTCAGGTGTCTGTCTCTCTCCCTCTCTATCTCCATCACTCCTCTCAATTTCTCTCTGTCTTAACCAATAAATAAATAAAAATACTTATTAAAAAAAGAAAAAAAATTGAGAGGGAAAGATGGGGATAATGAGGGAGAGGAAAAGAGAGACACCTGCAGAAGTATTTAACCATTTGTGAAGTTCCCCCCTTGCAGGTGGGAGCAGGGCTTGAACCTGTGTCCTTACTCACGGTAATGTGCACTCTTAACTAGGTGCTTCACCACCCACTCCTATCTAGGTCAGTTTTGATTGTAGATCTTCTCTTGTCCTGGGCTTTGACTTAGATTGTGGTCACTTAATTCCACTGATAGCACTTCAGACAAAGACCACAACTGCTCATTTTGTACATCCCTTTGTTGGGTTCCTCCAACAGGTGAGCTGATCTCTGTTAAGGGCACACACCCTTCGTCTTCCCTTTATAGTTTCTTTACTTCTGCTATAATGTCATCTGCAGAAGCTCACACGTTGTTGTGTGCAGGAATTAGAGTTCAAGTCCTCACCTGTGTGTGTGTGGGGAAGCTTCACAAATAGTAAGGCAGTGATACAGATCCCCCTTTCTCTCTCTCTCCCTCTCTCTCTCTCTCCATATATTCTTACTATTTTAAAATATTTTTATTTATTTTTATTTTTTATTTGTATACTATTGGATAGAGATAGATGTTGAAATTAAAGGAGATAGAGAGGGAAAGAAATAGAGATACCTGCAGTCCTGCTTCACCACTCGTGAAGCATTCCCCTGCAAGTGGGGACCAGAGGCTTGAACCTGGGTCCTTGTGCACCATAATGTGTGCACTTAGCCAGGTGTGCCACCACCTGGTCCTTATACATGTATCTTATTACAATTGTCAATGGAGAGCTACAAGGAGACATAGCAGGCCTTGAGTTCAAATCACAGTCAATTTCCAGCTATGGAGACCCATATTTTATATATATATCTATATATATTTTTTTCACATATATCTATCCCTTTCTCTCAATTTCTATCTACCCTTATCAAAAGGAAAAAATAACCACCAGGAGCAGTTGGATTCATTGTGCAGGCAGTGAACCCTAGTAATATCCTTGGTATTGATAAAAAATGTTTTTTCTTATTATTAAAAAAAAAAAAAACGTCTGCTGCTGGGTTAACCTGAGCAGATCCCTGAACTGCTATTTCTTAGGCCAGTCCTTGTGCTTTGCGCCACATGCGCTTAATCCGCTGTACTACCGCCTGACTCCAGAATTCCTATTTCTAGAAGGTAGTTCTTCTAAACTGGTTGATGTTGATGTTGATGTTTCACTACGAGGTGAATCAAGTATACCTCTGTCAGATCTTATAATTACAGGAATGTTTTCAGTGTTCTTCCTCAGGTTTCCAGGTCCTATAGGATTGCGTCACCAATAGTCCTTCTGACCACTCTACTCAACACACTGGCCTTTTTACTATATATACTGAACGGTAGTTAGGGAATCTTTGCACTTATAGTCTGGAAAATCTCCCTCTAGGTAGTTCAAGGCTGGCTTCTGAATTCACCCTTCTCTTTGAGAACCTTATATCAAATTCAGTTTCATTCCTTCATCCTTCTTTTCATTACAGGTTAACTAGTGTCATGTTGTATATTTGCCATTGGTCTGTTTATGGTACCTTCATGCCTACAATGACATGTAGCATCAAATGTATGCTTAACACCTGATAGAAAACTGAAACTTATGACAAATTGTCCTTATTCTCCTGCTTTTTTTTCAAGGTCAGCTTCTCCAAGGGTGAAGGCTATCCAAGGCACAAATAATATGAGTAGCCATAATTGGAAATTGACTCTGATTTGAACTCAAGGCCTGCTATGTCTCCTTGTAACTCTCTAGTGACTGTTATAACAAAATATTATACCAGAAAGTATTCTGATTTTCTCAGATACTAAAAAACGAAAAAGTCACCTTCTTCACCTCATCTTGGATGGAGCTTGAAGGAATCATGTTAAGTGAGATAAGCCAGAAGGAGAGGATGAATATGAGATGATCTCACTCATAGACAGAAATTGAGGAATAAGAACAGAAAGGAGAAACACAAAATAGAACTTGGACAGGGTTTGGTGTATTGCACCAAAGAAAAGGAATCAGTGGTGGGTGGGGGAGTCATAGAGGGTTTGCATGACTGATGCATTACAGTAGAGGAGTGAAGGTGCTTTACAGAAAAGTAAGAAATTTTACTCATGATTCAACAGTTGTACTTACTATAAACCATAAAACCTCCCAACAAAAAGAAAAAAAAAGGTGAAAGGTCTTCTCCACCTCCCATTAAAATGAAATTCTGTCTGGCCAGGGAAAATGACACAGTAATTTATGCACCAGACTTTTATGTCCAAAGCACCAAAGTACTCAGTCCATGGTACTACTACAAACCAGAGCTCAGTAGTTTTCTGGTAAAGAAAAATGCTAATTCTATCAAAATTATTTCCACCTAGTATTTCCAAGCCCCAGTTTCACCACAGCAGAGAACTGTCAGGGAATGACTTACTAGAATGGCCTAAGTGCCCAACCTGGAATTGGTACAGCAATGTCAATATCATACTTGTTCAATTATGTTGCTAATGAGGACATTTTCAGGGAGTTTCAATGACAGATTCTTCACTGACTTCCAGAGTCGCATGCATAACTCTAGCAGCCCCTTCAACAATCAAGGCAACATCACTGCTTCCACTCTTTGTCATTGTTAGAGAAATGTAAATAAAGATAGCAATGAGATACCACTTCACCCCTGTGAGAATGTTATACATCAGAAAAGGTAGAGGTTGTAGGGACAAAGGATCTTTCTTGCACTCCTGCTGGGGATGTAAATTGGTTCAACCCCTATGGAGAGCAGTTTGGAGAACCCTCAGAAGGCTAGAAATCTGATCTTCCCTCCGGTCCTGAAATTCCTCTCCTGGGGATATATCCTAAGGAACCAAACATACCCATCCAAAAAGATTTCTGTATAACTATGTTCATAGCAGCACAATTTGTAATAGCCAAAATCTGGAAGCAATCCAGGTATCCAGCAACAGATGAGTGACTGAGTAAGTTGTGGTCTAAATACATAATGGAATACTACTCAGCTATTATAATTGGTGATTTCACCATTTTCAACCCATCTTGGATGGAACTTTAAAGAATCATGTTAAGTGAGATAAGTTAGAAACAGAAGGGTAGGGAATCGGTCGGGTCTGCAGGTGCCTCTCTTTCTCTCCCCTTCTCTTTCTTACCCTCCTCTCTCTATTTCTCTCTGTCCTATCCAACAACAATGGCATCAATAACAACAACAACACTAACTACAATAATAAAGCAACAAGGCAACAAAAGGGAATAAATAAATAATTTTTAAAAAGAAACAGAAGGATGAATATAGGGTGGTTTCACTCATAGACAGAAGTTGAAAAACAAGATCAGAAAAGAAACATTAAGGAGAACTTGGACTGGAGCTGGTGTATTATCCCAAAGTAAAAGACTGGGGTGGATGGTGGGGAGGTTTCAGGTTCTGGAACATGATAGCAGAGTAAGACCTAGTGGGGGTTGAATTGTATGTGGAATATGGGAAATGTTATGCATGTACAGACTATTGTGTTTTGTTGTCAACTGTAAACCATTAATATACCCCAATAAAGAAAAAAGTTAAGGAAAAAATAAAAATAAATTGTTCAAGTTAAACTGTAAAACTACCAAATATCTAGATCTGATCTATCTAAGTGAATCAGGGAAGCTTCTGGTGAGACATTTAGGTTTATCTCTGTCATATTTATCAATGGTGGAAGCAGCTTTCATTTCTTCTGTCCTTATAGTAGAGAATAATACCTTGGCAGTCTTGTTAAAGCCAGCATTTTCAGGGAACAACTACGGAGGAACTCTCCATTATGGGAAAAAGAAATGAACACATTAAAATACATATTGAAAATAGATTTGTGGGTTGAGATTTGACAATCCACAAATGAATATTAGAATAGGGAGTCTCTAAAATTCTGCTTCCTCTGTAGTTCTGAGTTTCCTCCATTTCTTCATGCACTCACACATAAATATTCATCAAGTACCTGCTCTGTTCTACACATTTTGCTAAATAGGACCAGGCATGTATAATGGAGGAAGCTCACATGGCAGCAAGTATGCATTATTTTTCATTATGTTAAAATAATGTGTTCTCTCTGATCAAAATAATCTTGGTTTACATAAAAATGTTTATAAATTTTAAACTGTCATAAAAGTTTGATAGGAAGAATAGGGGAAGAAACTGTTAAAATTCCAAGAAAAATTTTATAAGGCAACAATTCAAGTGAACTCAGTAGGCAGGTTGAATCTGCAAAGCCATTAAATAATTTAGTTGTGCATTTTTTAAAAAAAAGATGAAGTTAATTTTTTTTTTAACTCATAGTATTGTTTACTGTAAATCTAAAAAAAACCAAAACATCTCTTTCATGCAGTGACATCAACCTAGTGGCTTCCCCTGACTAGTGCCCAGGACTGGCAATTCCAGGTATGTTGAGATCAGAGTTCTCATGCCTTCTGGAAAGAATTCTTACGTGCATTTTTGGAAAGCAAATGAAAAAAAAAATCAATCTCCATCTCACATGGTATTTGTGAGAAAAAATTTACTTCAGATCTGGCATTAGGCAAATTGAAAAAGGCATTAGTCACGGAGCCTCCAATGCCCTGTGCTGTACCTTTCTTGTTCTTAAAATATTCTCTTCACATCAGGTTGCTAGTGAGTATGTCATGTTCTCTGTCCTCAAACTACCCTGCTCCTAGGTAATTATCTATTTTTAAAATTTTATTTATTTTAGTAAAATCACTGATGGACCCTCTTTCTTTCTCATAAGCATTGCACAAACCAGGCTCAAGCCCTTAAAAACAAGAAGAACCACATTTGAATCTCTGATTTTCTCATCTTCTAGTCAGAATTATAGACTGACTTCCAGCTTTGACATTCTATAATTCTAAATGTTTAGCATCATATTCGTCCAAGTAGGGTAGGGGAGAATATAGGTTAAATTCTCTGTGTACAACTCTGTTATCAGTTATGGTAATTTTCCTTAGAACTAAAAAAGAAGGAAAAAAAAGAACAGTATTTCAATTAATCAAGTCATTTAGAGGGAGCCGAGTGGTGGCACATCTAGCAAAGTGCATGTTACCATGCACAAGGACCCAGGTTCAAGTTCCTAGTCCTTATCTGCAGGGGTGAAGATTCACTAGCGGTGAAGCTGTGCTACAGGTCTCTCTGTTCCTCTCTAATTCTCCCTTCCCTCTCAATTTCTCTCTGCCTCAATCAAACATAACTAATTAAATAAATCTTTTTTAAAAAAAATAAGTAATTTAGTTTCCCATGTCATAAGAAATGTAGGGGAATGGCTTAACTTGATTGGGTTGGTCCATTTGATTGGCATGGCTTTCTTTTCTTTTCTTTTTTTTTTTTTAACAAAGGGATTTTTTTTTTTTTTTCCTTCAGAGTTATTGCTGGGGCTCAGTGCTTGCACTATGAATCCACTGCTCCTGGAGGCCATTTTTTCCCATTTTGTTGCCCTTGTTGTTGTTGCCATTGATGTTGTTGTTGTTGGATAGGACCGAGAGAAATCGAGAGAGGAGGAGGAGAGAAAGACAGACACCTGCAGACCTGCTTCACCTCTTGTGAAGCGACCCCCCTGCAGGTGGGGAGCCTGCTGGAACCGGGATCCTTACACCATTCCTTGTGCTTTGCTACGTGTGTGCTTAACCTGCTGCACTACCTCCTGACCCCTGCATGACTTTCATTTTAAAAAGACCTGCAGTGACTTTAAGTAATACACCATCAAGGAAGTGTTCAAGGTCAAAGCGGGAGGTATGGACACACGGACCTGTTCCACTTTATCTGGGAGGAGACTTTCCTAAAGCCCCTAAACAGTTCTCCTTTATATCACATTGGCCAGAACTGGCTTATTTTGCCACCTCTATTAGCAGAGAATTGACAGCTATTGATTGTGAGTTATCTGTATATTAAGAATAGAGACAAATCAAGGCTTTGTTAGTAAGGAAACCATGGGAAGTGTTCTGGAATGCTGTCAATAATGTCCACCAGAGTCACATCACCAAGGGGCTAAGACCTAGCTTGAAAGAAGCAGGACGCTTGGGTTTTCTTCAATCTCTTTTGACGTCCAGCTCCTTCCTTATAAATACTCAGATTAAGAAAGAAGAACATCATGATGAAGAATGGATAGTGATGTTCTAAATTTTAAAAAAAAAGAAAACAGGATATTGTGTTTCTATGATTAACTTCCTATTCCCACAGTCTACATTTTTATTCTTTAACTGGAATTTATTCTGCTGAACCTCTTCACTCAAATCTGCAGACTTGCTAGAAAATGCAGTAGATTTATTTTTGGTCAGGCTACTCTCTCACTGAAATTTTCCAGAGATGGGCTGTGTTCAGTTTTATTTTCAAAATCCCTACTTACATCAAATGCTAGAATGCTATGAAGACAGATGGTTGGATCTGAGGCTTCTTTTGTTATAACACAGACTAATGTATTAAACATTAAGTCAAGACTTGATTTGTAATTTTAAAATTGCCATTTTCCTAGACTGAGTTTAGGGTACAATCAAATTCTGACAATGTTCATGAGGGGAAAAATAATTTTTGCATGAGGGTTAATGCCAAAATGTTTAAAGAACACATTTTTCTTAATTAAAATAAAAATAGTTTTATTGATTCCAAAAAAAGGATTTCTCTCTCTCTCTCTCTCTCTCTCTCTGTTTTTTCCTCTCTCTCTCTCTGCCTCCAGGGTTATGCCTAGGGCTCAGTGCCTGCACTACGAATCCACTGCTCCTGAAGGCCATTTTTTTAAAACCATTGTTATTGTTGCTACTACTGTTGCTGTTGGATAGGACAGAGAAAAATTGAGAGAGGAGGGGAAGGCAGAGACAAGGGAGCAAAAAAGAGATACCTGCTTCACTGCTTGCAAAGCAATTCCCCTGCAGGTAGGGAGCCGGGGGCTGGAACCGGGATCCTTGATACTGGTCCTTGTGCTCATACTATGTGTGCTTAACCCGCTACCAATGCCCCCCCCTTTTTAGGGTAGATAGCATCCATTACATTTGATAGAGGAATGTAAGCTTTCAGTTTCTCAATCCTTTTTGAAAGGAAGATGTACATTCATTTTTCTAATATTTCATCTTTTTATACTTGGGTAGAGTTTTAAAGTTTATAAGATCTGTTTACATGTATTATTTCTTGTTATCTTTTAACTACTGCTCCAGATATTATTCGGTCCATTAACAGATGAGAACGCTGAGGTTTAAAGAATATAAAATGACTTACCTAAGGCCATAGATTGGTAGTAGAGTTAGGGCTAACCTGAGATTGTTATATCCACTACAGTGCTTCCTAGTTAGTACCTAGTCTATGTTAAGCACCATTTAGATGATGGAATTAATATGTAATAATGTCTAACATTTATTAAACACTACGTAAGGTTTTAAATTTTATACATATTATTTCATTTAATCCTCCCATCATTCCTATGAAACAGTGACTATTTTTTAAAAAAATTTCTTTATTGAGGGACTAATGGTTTTCACTTAACAGTAAAATACAATAGTTTGACTAAGCAGAACTTGGGCTGGGGTTCGTGTATTGCACCAAAGTAAAAGACTCTGGGGTGGGGAGGAGGGTTCAGGTCCTGGAACATGATGGCAGAGGAAGACCTAGTGGGGACTGAATTGTTATGTCAAAAACTGGGAATGTTACACATGTACAAACTATTGTATTTTATTGTCAACTGTAAACCATTTATCTCCCAATAAAGAAATTATAAAAAAAAATACAATAGTTCAAGTCCTCCTCTGCCATCATGCTCCAGGATCTGACCCCCTTCCTCCCACCCCAGAGCCTTTCACTTTGGTGCAATACACCAACTCTAGTCCAAGTTCTGCTTAGTGAAACAGTGACTATTAATATTCCCTTCACAATGAAGACTGGAGAGTTCTGTGAGATCATACTGCTTGGAGTGGGGAATTGTCAACTCTTCGTGATTTAACAGGCACATACCTCTCTGTGCCCAAGCTGCACTTACCTCATCTCTTATGGAGCTGGTTCAGCCTTGATATGGGCCAGCTGGAGATGAGTCTGAAAGCTTTGGTGTCAGGATGTATGCTCTTTGCACTGTTGCTACATTTTTTTTTTCATGATTTCCCAGTTGGGGAAAAGAATTCCAAGATGGGCTTTGGTTAGTCTGGCTTGTGTAAGAAGCTACTATTAGATCCCTCAAATGTAACTAAGGAGACACAATTAAGAGAAGCATGTGAAAATAGACATGTACAGTGATGTAGCTTGTATGCTTCACTAAGAGGTCTATCTGGAGGGCATATGGGGACTGAGTCAAGCCCACACTCTGTTCACCGAGTGATGGAGGTGGGCTTCTCAAAGGGAAGGAATACTTTTTCTCTCAGTCTCATGCCAAGCTCAGCCACCAATGGGCTGAACTCTTATTTATTTATTTATTTTGCCTCCAGGGTTATCACTGGGACTCGGTGGCAGCACTACAAATCCATTGCTCCTAGAGGGTATTTTTCACATTTTTCTTGCCCTTGTTGTGGTTGTTATTGTTATTGTTGTTATAGCTGTTGTTGTTCTTGGACAGGACAGAGAAATAGAGAAAGGAGGGGAAAACAGAAAGGGAGAGAGAAAAATAGACACCTGCAAACCTGTCTCACCATCTGCAAAGCGACCCCCCTGCAGGTGAGGAGCTGGGGGCTCGAACCGGGATTCTTATTCTGGTCCTTGCGCTTTGCGCCATGCGTGCTTAACCCGCTGTGCTACTGCTCAGCCCCCTAGCTTTTATTTTATACACAAAGGTGTTGATGAGGTTTGTGGCTGTCTTGTGGAAAATACGACATCTGAGGAAATAATAAACTTGAAGATAAAGAAGTAAAGGGTGGGGTATTCATTTCAGAAAAAGAGGAGTGATTTACCTAACACTGAAAATGCTCTAAATCCTCGGCTGTATGCTAAAGGTTCTTGCTTAGTCACAATGAGTGGATTCTATTTAGAAATACTTCTGTTTCGAAGCCAGACCTTCTACCTTCTGCAACCCTCAACGACCCTGGGTCCATGCTCCCAGAGGGCTAGAGAATGGGAAAACTACCATGGGAGAGGGTGGGTTATGGGGATTGGGTGGTGGGAATTGTGTGGAGTTGTACCCCTCCTACCTTATGTTTTTGTTCATTAATCCTTTCTTAAATAAAAAATTTAAAAAAAGAAATACTTCTGTTTCTTATCCGTCTTCTTCCACAGTCCCACAATTAAGACAAGGAAACATGAGGAATAGAGTCTACTATGAAGAGGGCAAACTCCTGCCATTTCAAGTCCAAAGGCATTTCAGGAAGCAGTTTGCTACTAGTTTCTCAGGCATAGGAACCGTCACTTCCAAGAGACTCTTTACAGAAGATTTCAATAGAAAAGACAGCCTGCCATTTCATAGAGATGCCAGCTAATCTCCACTAGTAAAGTGCTACTGACAGCAGCTCTGGTTACATTAGGAAATTATTTTTAGCACCAGGTTTGTGGAGCTGCAAAGGATTTAAAACAAACAAACGAAGAAGTGATGTCTCATGGGTCAAAACAAGATTTTCTCTAGAATATAGTTATTCTCTCTTGTTCCAGCAGGCTCAGCATATTCCACACAGCCTGCAGCTGTGTAGAACTAGAACGACATTGTGAGATTTAGGATTAGTGGAAAGGCATTAGACTCAGGAAGCTGGCCAGCTAGCTGGGCTGCCAGAACAGGTCCGCCCTCAAATCGTGACACACAGACTCCCCCTTCCCCCGCCCTGCCCCACTGTGTTTATTATGGGACAGCCAGTTCACAACTGGAAGGCTTCTTCCCAGGGAAGTGAGTAAGTGCAGCAAGGAAGAAAAGCTGATCTTTGGACCAGCAAGCATTTTTGTGGGCTGCCCTGTGGCAGACCCTGGCATACTCTAGCGGATCCTTTGTGGTTTTGAAACAGGATAGCAGATTCAGCTTGCAACTCCTTCCCCTCCTTAAGCAGTTTAGGAAATCAGATTCAAGGAGTGGGTTCTATCTCCTTTGCTTCTTAATGTTCCTTCTCTACACCCCCTCCCCTAGTTGTCTTTCTTTGATTGACCACATTAAAAATCTTTGACTTGCTTACACCTTTTTCCTCCTTCCCCTGCCTCTTCTTTCCCAGGGGTTTTTCTTCTTTCAGTTAAGTAGTTAGGATCTAGTGAAATGAATGATGGTAGAAAACTGAAGGAGCTGAAAGTCGTACCAAGTCGTGAGGGTAAGGAAGCCCAAACCTCACAGTCATGATTCACCCTCATTTATCTGATTTCTCTATTTTCTTCTTATACCTCATCCATTATCTATTTTATTTTCTTCCTGTCCCTTCTGCTACTCTGACTACTCTTCCTCCTTCCACCCTCTCCTTCCTCCTCCTCTTTCTCTACCCCTCTCTGTCCCTCTTCCTTCTTTTCTTTTCTCCTTTTTCTCCTTCTTCTTCTCCTCCTCCTTCTTCCTATTCTCCTCCTCCTCCTCCTCCTCCTCCTTCTTCTCTTTCTCCTTCTCCTTCTCTTTCCCCTTCCCCTTCTTCTTCATGTAGTACTGGGGAATGAATCCAGGGCCATGTGCATGTGTGATTGTGTGAGACTGATTACCTACTCCTCTGGCCCATTTTTTAAAATTCCATATTTAGAGAAAGGCAAAGATAGAGAGAAACTCTCCACAGTAAGTTCCACCATTTTTGCCCTTGATACTGTTTATGGTACTGCCATGTGTTCCCAGAGGTTGAAACCATGGAAAGCATGCACTTCTCTTTTTTACTTAGCCACCTCTCAGACACCATTCTCCACTATTCTTCTGTCTCTCATTATATCTCTACCTACAACCAAACCCTCCCCAGAGAAATGTTTCTATTTTTTATTACCTTTTGTATTGATACAGATAGACAGAAATCGAGAGGGAAGGGGGAATATAGAGAAGGAGAGAGACAGAGAGACACCTGTAGCACTGTTTTATCACTTGCAAAGCTTTCCCCCCTGCAGGTGGGGGTTGGAAGCTCGAACCCAGATCTTTCTGCCTTGTAACATATACACTCAACCAGGTGTGCCACCACTCCTACTGCCTTTTTTTTTTTTTTAACTTAAAGGCTAGCAGTCAATCTATCCAGTAATTTTTTTTCATTTAAATTTGATGATCAGTTACTCATTTGAAATAATATGGTCTTCTCTGGGGGAATGCACAAGTTTGTGGGAATCAACAGGCAGAACACACAAATTCTTCCTCTGCCCTGTCTTCCTCTGCGTGCAGAACTTGCTTTGTACAAATAAATCATGTGTCTCTTCTAGGCAGAAGCTTTAAGAACCAGCCAGCATTAGTTTCCCACTCCCCCTACCCACCTCCTTCAAGCCCCTCAAGTGGCTGGCAACATTTCAGATGGCATCTGGCCCCTCAGCCTGAGTCCAGCAGGTGCTCAGTGGATCTGCTCTAGGGGCTACTTCTGTACTTAGCATCTTAGTTTCACTTAGGCTTCAGAATAGGAAAAACATATACCAAATCAGTTTCAGTGCTACCCTGCAAAATCTTCTTCCTGTTACCCAGCCCTTAGGGGTTCTTTTGATGACCTCTGCAGACAGGGATACTGCTCTCTCCTTCATTGCTATATTGAAAGCAAGGGCAGTGCTTCCACTAATTGCCTAGAGAACAGTTGAAGCCATGCTGTGTGGTGAAATTATTTTATGGTGGAATTGAATAAAACAGAAGGAAAATGTAACACAAAGAAAAATTTACATTATTGACCCAGCACAACCCTGATCTAAGATCTCTCTCTCTCTCTCTCTTGCTCTCTCTTTCTATTTCCTAACTAGATGAAATTAACTACCTGTTAATCTCATTCTAATAACAAAACACCCCAGGAATTTCTTTCTGCCTTAGACTTCTGGTACTAAAGAGAAGGGGTTTTTCTTTTTCAAGCTGCATACAAAGTCTTCCTTTCTTTCTCTCTCTCTTTCTCCTCCTCCTTCTTTTTATTATCACCAGGGTTATTTCTAGGGCTCAGTATCTGCACAATTCTGCTGCTCCTGGAGGCCTCCCTACCCCACCCCCCTCTTTTCATTTTTATTTGATAGGACAGAGAGATATTGACAGGAAAAGGGGAGATAGAGAGGGAAAGAGAAAGTCACCTGCAAACTTTGCTTCACCACTAGTGAAGTTTCCTCCTTGCACATGAGGACCAGCAGCTCAAACCTGTGTCCTAACTATGGGAACTTGTGCACTCTACTAGGTGTACAACCTCCCTGCCTTCCTTGGTTGTGCTTCTTTGGTGTTTAGTTTTTAGTTTATTAAATACTAAGTCCAGGCACTTCCTCTTTCCTTGTCTTGTAAACAGCTGGGTTCTTTAAGGATCACTTTCTCTCTCTTTTTAAAATTATTTATTTATTTTTATATTACCGAATTACATGTCGACAGGGGTTTGAATCTATACCATTTCCACCACCAGATTTTTGAATCTTCACTCTTTCCACTGCAATCCACCACAGTTCCCCTAAGGTTGTAGACATGGGTCAACCATCATCTCTACAACTATCTGTCCACATTTATACATAGGTGCCCCCCCATTTTTCTGATTCACTCCTCTCTTCCTCTCCAAGCCACTCATGACAACATAAATACCTCCATATGTCCCTTTCCTTTTCCTTCTCTCTCTCTGGGTGCTGATGGAGCTGGAGTTCAGAGTCCTGTTATCTTCATCCTGTCACTTTTCCCCTGCTGGGAGGATGGATCAAGGTTGTTTTGGGGGGAGCAGAAGGTAGGAGTTCTGTAATTGCTTCTCTGCTGAGCATGGTGTTGATAGGTCAATCCATACCTGTTTCTCTCTTTCCCTAGTGGACCAGAGCTCTGGAGATGTGAGGGTCCAAGACACATTGGTGAGGCTGTCTGCCCAGAGAAGTCGGGATGGAGTCATGGTAGCATCTGTAACTTGGCATCTGGGAGGTGGCATGTTCTTTTGGGGAGACCAGAGATAGAATCATGGCTACTCCATAAACCACGTCTCCCGGAAGTTAACTATCATCATATCTGGAGTGTGTCCCAAATGGTCTGTAGTGAACCTGTGAGAATAATAAAGGTTTGAGAACTGTTTATGTATGCAATCACATCCTTGAAAATAAGTTTATTATTTGTCTAACTAGGCTTTCCTTACCTTATAGTAGTTACTCTGTATTTGTCCCTGTACAGTTCCTATTTTACATTTAAAATCAGAACTTATAAAAACATTTTTCCCTTAAAGGCACATGATACATTGCTAGACTGATTGTGAAATTTTTCAGTATGAAATTAAAGAAATTGGTTTTTTTTTCTTTCTTGGTGTTTAGTTTCACACAACAAGTTAACATTGGAGACAGATTGTTTTTCCCCTCTCCTTTTCGAATTTCAACTCCTATTTTTTTATATATGGGATGAGCATGGCAAATCATGTCCAAAAACAAACACAAGAGAGAGAGGCAACTTATATGTTATTGTAGAATTACATTGGTACATTTCCCCCCCTTTATTGTCAGCAATGGTATTATCATTTGTCAACTCCCAACAAACATCATTTTTCCCCTTAAGTCAAAAATATCTTCTATATGGCATACAGGATAAGTTGTAATAACACATCTGATAACTCTAAATAATTCTCTTCTATCAATGTATACAGTGAATATCATTAATGGGCAGCTCTTTGCATGGGCCTTGAAAATAGCCAATAACTCAACTTGTCAGAATCTTGATAACTACAGACTTCAATTTAACACAAAGAAATATAGGATTCAGTTTAGCACTTTCGAAAGCAATGACTACAGATGATGGAATCTCTTCTTTCAAGCAAAGAGACTGCAAATTGCCACATGTAGACACTTATTTCTAATAATGTCTTTTCAATTTACTTCTCAGTTGCCTGATATTACAGTCATTTTTCCCCCCAGGAATTGTATGAGAATTTAATAACCATTGTAGAGTTCCAGGCTCAGTCTTAGAGAGAAACTGAAAATTTCAGCAACCAAGTAGCTATGTTTCCCATCCTTTTCCTCCACTTTCTTATCACTTTATTTGTCTTAGCTGTGAAACATCTCAGAAATCACTGTATTTCAGATGGAAATGAAATATGATGTCACCTGAGTATAACTTAAAAATATCATTGGTTTGCAATATGATAGAATTTCAGGGTATAGTCCTACATCTCTGTTTGTGCATAAGACTTATTATACATACCACCGAAGTTCTAGTGTACTGTCACTATCAAAAAGATTCTTCTCTACTCATTCCATCTCTCTCTCTTCTTTCACTCCAGTCACTTCCAGAGTTTCTACCAAGACTAAGAGTTACATTTGTCCTACCTTCCTCCCCCAGTTCATTTGCTTTCATTATTTAGATTCCATATATGACTGCAGCCTTTTGGTAATTGTCTTTCACTTCCTTACTTATTTTCCCTCAGAATAATCACCCTGAACTTGTCCCAAGAGGCACAATTCCATCTTGTTAACTGACAAGTGATAGTCCACTGAGTGGTTATATATATGCCATAGCTTCTTAATCTAGTCAAGCATCAATAGACATTTAGGCTAATTACATGTTTTGGCTATTGTGGATAACAATGCTGTGAACATCAATGTGCATATATCCTTTTGAATTCATGTTTTTATATTCTTTGAATACATGCCTATGAGAGGTGTTATTGGAACACATGTAATTTCTATTATTTTTATTAATCATCATTATCATTATTATTTTGTTACCATCTGGGTTATCTCTAGGGCTCAGTGCTGGCACTATGAACCCATCCCTCCCAGCAGCCATTTCCCCCCTTTTCCCCTATTTATTCATTTGATAAGACAGAAAGAAATTGAGAGGGGGAGGATATAGAGAGGGAGAGAGAAAGATAGACACCTACAAACCTGCTTCACCACTGTTCTCCCTGCAGGTAGGGAGCGGAGCCTTGAACCCGAATCCTTGAGCATGGTACTGTGTGCACTTAAACAGGTGCACCACTCTCCTGACCCCTCTATTTTTATTTTTTATTTTATTATTATTTTTTAATATTTATTTTTTCCCTTTTGTTACCCTTGTTGTTTTATTGTTGTAGTTATTATTTCTTTGTTATTGATGTCATTGTTGTTAGATAGGACAGAGAGAAATAGAGAGAGGAGGGGAAGACAGAGAGAGGGAGAGAAAGACAGACACCTGCAGGCCAGCTTCACCGCCTGTGAAGTGACTCCCCTGCAGGTGGGGAGCCAGGGGCTCGAACCGGGATCCTTATGCCGGTCCTTGCGCTTTGTACCACCTGAGCTTAACCCGCTGTGCTACCGCCTGGCGTCTGTTTTTATTTATTCATTATTTTTTCAAAAATATTTATTTATTTATTTTCCTTTTTGTTGCCCTTGTTGTTTTTTATTGTTGTTGTAGTTATTGTTGTTGTTATTGATGATGTCGTTGTTGGATAGGACAGACAGAAATGGAGAGAGGAGGGGAAGACAGAGAGGGGGAGAGAAAGACACCTGCAGACCTGCTTCACAGCTTGTGAAGTGACTCCCCTGCAGGTGGGTAGCCAGGGGCTCGAACCAGGATCCTTAGTCGGTCCTTGAGCTTAGCGCCACCTGAGCTTAACCCACTCCGCTACCACCCGACTCCCCTGTATTTTTATTTTTAAGGAATTTCTACACTAGATAAGACTTTTTGTCTTATCAAACTTTCATCTTTGTTCTCATGAAGACTGAGATCAGCCCTTCTTTTTATAAACTCCTTCCCCCTACCCATACATCTTCAGTCTTGGTGAATGAGAAGAAATATTGATAGATGTTCTTAGGTAGACTAGCACTGAGCTTCTAGCAAAACTGAAAAGTCATCACCTGCAATAGGCCCATTTCCATGACTTAGATGCTCTACTTACAAGCAAGGTCATTGTTCAGAATGAACATGCTTCCAATTCCCCAACACAATGCCATTGGTACATTCATCATGTGTGGGTTATAATTGATGCTTCTTCAAGGTTTGGGAAGATTGGTGCTTCAATGTTCTCTTCCTAGGAGGTTCTTAAATAACTTAATTTAGCCAAGGCCAAGTGTTGTTTTTGTTTTGTTGACGGTCCGTCATCTGTATCAGCATTCTTTGTGCCCCCATGTTCCTTGTTTCCCTCCGGTATTGATCTCTATTCTAACTACCTATGTGCTCTTCTGGTACACAGTAGGACCAGTCTCCCTGAGGGCAGGCACACCATAATACAGAAAGCCTAGTGTGATGGTAGGAGCACTCAGTACCAATAAATGAAAGGTTGACTAGTCAAAAATTGTGAATATTAGGATAAGAAAAATGTTAGGTTTGGTACTTTTCTACATTTAATGACTTGTTGAATTTACTTTCTTAATTTTTTTTTTTGTTTCTCAGAGCCAGCAGGTGACTCACCAAGCAGAGCCACCACACACAAGGATTCAGGTTTGAGCCCTGGGTCACCTCATGAGAGTACATATAAGGAGGGAAGGGGTTTCATGAGTGCTGGAGAGGTACTGTTCCCTCTCTCTCTCTCTCTCTCTCTCTCTCTCTGTCAGTTTCTGTCTAGATGTCTCTGTCAATCACTCTTTATCTAGAGGGGAAAATGGCCTCTGGGAGTAGTGGACTCTTGCAGGCTCTGAGTCCCAGTGAGCATCCTGGTGACATTTGTTTTCATTTTTCTGAGTTTTCACCAAGTCTAAAAGGTAATTTGTTGGGCTTTTTCTAGTTATGAGAGAACTAACAAAAGAGTGAGAGAGACCAGAGCATCACTTAGTTTTAGCACATGCAGTGCCAGGAACTAAACCTGGGATTCATATATATAAGCCCTATACTCTTTGGCTGATCAATCATCTGGGGGATTTACTTTCTTAACTTTTTGCTCTGCCAGGACTTTGGGATTTCATGATTCCAAACCTTCCAGGCAATTGACTTCCTTCCTTCCTTCCTTCCTTCCTTCCTTCCTTCCTTCCTTCCTTCCTTCCTTCCTTTCTTTCTCTCTTCCTTTCTCTCCTTCCTCCTTTCCTTCCTGTCTCCCTCCCTCCCTTCCTTCCTCCAGATAGAGGATTAAAGACAGTAAAAGAGAGAAGGGGAGTGAGTAGAGGAACCCCAGTACTACTCCAGGGTTTGTGGAGATTTCCCTTCTGATGGTGCTTCCATGTGTTGACTGGGGGCTCAAACAGGGGTCCTTTCATATAGTAAAATACGAGATCTATAAGGTGAGACATCTCTTGAACCATGTTATTTACTTTCTAATCAAGTTCTGTTTTGCCTCCAACGTCATCTCTGATGTAAGAGCAGACCCTCTTAGGGCTTGATTGTTGTAGTTAGGAATACTGATGTGTTGGTAAATGTTTATTAATGTAGCTGACCTCAAACTGCCAGTAGGTTATCAGTGGGCATAGCATTAGGGTCCCATAGGACACAATTCTGTCCCATTTACATCATGCAACTACAGTATAAAAAAATGAACTCTGTGGGGGTAAGGAAATCCTTCTAAACTGTTGGTGGGATTGCAAATTGATGCAACCCTGTGGACAACAATGTGGCGAATACTCAGAATGCTAGAAATAGACCCAACCCATAACCTCACAATTCCTCTTTTAGGGTTATATGCAAAGGAAACAAACACACCCATGCAGAGTATCTATGTACACCTATGTTTGTATGATCTATGCACACATATATTCATAGCAACATAATTTGTAACAGCCCAAACTTGGAAGCACCCCAAGTCTTCAAAGAAAGATGAGTAGCTATGAAAGTTATGATATATATATATATATATATATATATATATATATATATATGATGTTAGGGATGATAAAGTCATCTTTTTCACCTCATCTTAGATGGAACTTGAAGGAGTCATTTAAAGTGAGATAAAGCAAAAAGAGAAGGATGAATACTGGATGATCTTATTCATAGGCAGAATTTAGACAACAGGGACAGAAAGAGAAAACACAAAGTAAAACTTAGACTCGATTAGATGTATTGCACCAAAGCAAAGGACTCTGGGGAAGGAGAGTAGAGTGGGGTTGGGGATCTAGGGTCCTGGAACATGCTGGTGGAAAAAAGACCCAAGTTAGGGGTGAAAGTGATTTGCAAATAGCCAAAACCTGGAAGCAACCCAGGTGTCCAACAACAGATGAGTGGCTGAGCAAGTTGTGGTATATATACACAATGAAATACTACTCAGCTATTAAAAATAATGATTTCACCATTTTCAACCCATCTTGGATGGAGCTTGAAGAAATCATATTAAGTGAAATAAGTCAGAAACAGAAGGATGAATATGGGATGATCTCACTCACAGGCAGAAGTTAAAAAACAAGATAAGAAGAGAAAACACAAGTAGAACCTGAACTGGAGTTGGTGTATTGCACCAAAGTAAAAAACTATGGAGTGGATGGAGGGGGGAGAGTACAGGTCCTGGAAAAGGATGATAGAAGACCTAGTGGGGGGTTGTATTGCTATGTGGAAAACTGAGAAATGTTATACATGTATAAACTATTATATTCACTTTCAAATGTAAAAAATTAATCCCCTAGTAAAGGAATAAAAAAGTGATTTGCCCCACACCTATGGACATCTAGTCTTTGATAAGGGGGTCCAAAGCATTAAATGGAAGAGGAGGCTCTCTTCAATAAATGGTGCTGAGAAAACTGGGTTGTAACATGCAGAAGAATGAAATTGAACCACTTTATCTCACCAGAAACAAAAATCAACTCCAAATGGACCAAAGACATGGATGTTAGACAAGAAACAATGAAATACTTAGAGGAAAACATTGGTAAAACACTTTCCCACCTATACCTCAAGGACATCTTTGATGAAATAAACCCAATTGCAAGAAAGACTAAAGCAGAAACAAACCAATGGGACTACATCATATTGAAAAGCTTCTGCACATCCAAAGAAACTATTAAACAAACAAAGAGACCCCTCACAGAATGGGAGAAGATCTTCACATGCCATACATCAGACAAGAAACTAATCACCAAAATATATAAAGAGTTCAGCAAACTTACCACCAAAAAAGCAAATGACCCCATCCAAAAAATGGACACAGGATATGAACAAAACATTCACCTCAGAGGAGATCCAAAAGGGTAACAAACATATGAAAAACTGCTCCAGGTCACTGATTGTCAGAGAAATGCAAATTAAAGCAACACTGAGATACCACCTCACTCCTGTAAGAATGGCATACATCAAAAAGGACAGCAGCAACAAATGCTGGAGAGGCCGTGGGGACAGAGGAACCCTTTTGCATTGCTGGTGGGAATGTAAATTGGTCCAGCCTCTGTGGAGAGTAGTCTGGAAAACTCTCAGAAGGCTAGACATGGACCTTCCATATGATCCAGTAATTCCTCTCCTGGGGTTATACCCCAAGGACTCCATAACACCCAACCAAAAAGAGAGGTGTACACCTATGTTCATAGCATCACAATTCTTAATAGCTAAAACCTGGAAGCAACCCAGGTGCCCAACAACAGATGAGTGGCTGAGAAAGCTGTGGTATATATACACAATGGAATACTATACAACTATCAAGAACTATGAACCCACCTTCTCTGACCCATCTTGGACAGAGCTAGAAGGAATTATGTTAAGTGAGCTAAGTCAGAAAGATAAAGATGAGTATGGAATGATCCCACTCATCAACAGAAGTTGAGAAAGAAGATCTGAAAGGGAAACTAAAAGCAGGATCTGACTAAATTGAAAGTAGGGCAAAAACCCTGTGGTGAGGGGTAGACATGCAGCTTCCTGGGCTGGTGGGGGGTGGGGGTGGGTGGGTGAGATGGGACACAGTCTTTTGGTGGTGGGAATGGTGTTTATGTATACTCCTAGTAAAGTGTAGTCATATAAATCACTAGTTAATTAATATGAGAGGGGGAAAATTAATTGTATGTCTCGAAGTTTTTAAAACACAGACTGAGTCTTCTTAATATATAGGCTGTGTATTTGATATGCGGACTCTCTCAAAAGCCTAGACCAAGTAGATTAGAGGCAACCAGTGGCACAGCTATTTACAAGATACTGGGTACTATACAGCAAACCCTAACAAAAGGACTTTTCAAAGTTATCCCAATTACCAAATAATGTGATGATAACATTAACTATCGATTGTCTTTTTGAACCCTAAGACAGCAGGAACCTCACATCTCCACTATAGAGCCTATATTTGCCCCAGTCCTGGAACCTTAGGACACGGCCCACTTTGCTGCATGCCTCTCCCAATCCATTTCAAATAATATTGCATCAGCCAATCGCAACCTAATCAACGCAACGATTGCCACCTCAACATGCTTCAGCTTAGACTGTGTCCAGAGACTTCAGGTGTGGAATGACAACCCTTCAGCTTCATTACTCGGGTGAGAACTTTCCTTTCATAGCATTCTCTAATTCCATCCCAGGTGGATCACTTTCTAACAAAGTCCCAAAACCTAGATATAGACCAGGTTCTATGAGAGAGAGCGTATGTTCACATGTATCCATAAACAAGTGCAAAATATATACCTGAAAGCAGAAGTACACTAGAGTTTGCAGTGAGTACCCCTCAAACACTTCCTCTCCACTATTCCAACCTTTGGGTCCATAATTGCTCAACAATTTGTTTGGCTTTGTATGTTAACTCTCTTTTCAGCCACCAGGTTCCAGGTGCCATCAAGATGCTGGCCAGGTTTCCCTGGACTGAATACCCCACCAATGTGTTCTAGGGCTTAGCTTCCCCAGAGACCCACCCTACTAGGGGAAGAGGGAGGCAGACTGGGAGTATGGACTGACGAGTCAACATCCATGTTTAGCGGGTAAGCAATTACAGAAGCCAGACTTTCCACCTTCTGCAACCCACAACGACCCTGGGTCCATGCTCCCAGAGGGATAGAGAATGGGAAAGCTATCAGGAGAGGGGATGGGATATGGAGATTGGGTGGTGGGAATTGTGTGGAGTTGTACCCCTCCTACCCTATGGTTTTGTTAATTTATCCTTTCTTAAATAAAAAAAAACGTGATTTGCAGATACCTATCATGAGGAGATGAGAAATTATACCCATGTGCCAACAACTATACTGCAATCTACCAAACCTCCAGCAAAGTGATACAAAAAAATTAAGTTACCTCCCAAACATGGGAGTAATGTAGAGTAAAGCATTTAAAAAATATAGAAGTTTAAGTACTTATCACCTTTATTTTTAATAAAATTTAATTGTATACTTCAGATAAGTCAATGAAAACAACTGGCTTACAAATTCCTCATAGTTTAATACTCTTATTGTACTTTAGGATTTGCTTCAGATTTCACTTTTCTTTTTATTTATTTATTTTAAACATAAGATTATTTATTTATTTATTTGATAGAGACAGACAGTAGGGGAGGGGGAGATAGAAAGGAAGAGAGACATGGGCTGGGTGGTGACGCACCTGGTTGAGCGCATGTATTACAATGTGCAAGGACCAGGGTTTGAGTCCCCTGTCCACACCTGTAGGGGGAAAGCTTTACGAATGGTAAAGCAGAGCTGCAGGTGTCTTTCTGTCTCTCTCCCTCTCTGTTACCCCCTCCCTCTTAATTTCTGGCTGTCTGTATCCAATAAATAAAGATAATGATAAATAAAAAAAGAAAGGAAGAGAGACAGAGAGAGACACCTGCAGCTGTGCTCTACCATTTGTGAAGTTTTCCTCTGCAGGTAGCGAATGGGGGCTCGAACCTAGATCCTTGTGCATTAAAACATGTGTGAAACCACCAGGCCATATATATATATATATATAAAATTTGGGAGAGGAGATGCTTCTTAAACTCTTTTCTTTTTCTTTTTTACATACACCCTCTCTCTGTCCCCAAGAAATACATGCTTTTTAAAAAATTTTCTTTACTGGGGGATTAATGTTTTTACATTCAACAGTAAACACAGTAATTTGCACATGCATAGCATTTCTCAGTTTTCCACATACCAATACAACCCCCATTAGGTCCTCTGTCATCCTTTTGGACCTGTACTTTCCCCTCACAAACCCCAGAGTCTTTTACTTTGTTGCAATACACCAACTCCAGTTCAGGTTCTATTTGTGTTTTCTTATGTCCTGTAGAATGCTTTCTTCCCCTCCCTATCTTTTTTCTCTGTTAAGCCAGTAATGCCTATATTATTTCTTTGAAGTCATCCCATAGTTCTATGCTGTTATTTTCAGTACCTCTTAATCTCTTTTTGAGATCTCTTACTTCTTTTTTAGTTGTCTCTAATTCATCCTCCATCTTGCTAATTCTGCCTTCAGCCTCATTTATTCTATTCTCTCTCCCCTCTACTTTTTTCTGGAGTTCATCTATTTTGTTACTCTGTTCTGATACTGCTTTAGCTTGTTCAGCTAGTTGTGTTCTTAGCTCAGCTATTTCAGCTTTCGGCTCTCTAATAATCTTGAGATAATTAGCATTTTCTTCCAGAGTCTCATTTGTTGTTTCTGCATTTCTGATGACAATTATTTCAAACTCTTTACTCACTCCTGTGATTATTTCCTTAACTAGTGTTTGGATGTTGACCTCATTATTTTGTGCTTCAACCTTTGGGGGGCTTTTAGCTGGTCTCTTGTCCCGGTTCATTTCTCCAATATTTCTTCTTGTTGGTTTAATCATTTTATATAGTATGTTATGAGGTCCCTCTCTCAGTTCTGAGGTTTTCTTTTCCTGAATTGCCTCGTCAGTTCTCTGTCTCCCTATGTCAGCACAGGGCCTCCATCCTGCTGCTACAGCCTCTGAAGGTAGTAACAATGGAGACTCAGAGTTGGCAGTTGGTGTCTTAGGGGCATCCTCTCTTCCCTTCAGCAGTCTTTTTCTTGGTAAAACAGACTGGAGGTGATGCCTCAACTGGTAAACTGCCAGACTGTTACCAACTGCTCAGTCTCTCCTTAGGTTCATCTCTGTCCACGAGCCATACCAGTGATTTGGCGGGTTGCGGTCCCAGGTTGCAGTCCCAGGTGATCTCCTTTGGTATTCCTGGTTGACCAGGGAGGGAAGAGGAAAGCAACACAGCTGCTGCTGCTCCATAACCCTGCATCCAGAATGCCCTTAAACTGTTTTCATTAACTAAAACATCCCCCATCCAATATTGAAGCCACCTGGGTCACTTCAACCACTTCCTAGAATTCTCTAACAAGATCATTTGCTTTGATTGAAACAACTACTTGTTGTGGTTAGTGGTAGAGAATGAAACAGTCCTATAGGAAAGTATAGCTATACAAAATGGGAACAGGGCATTTTTTAAAAATTTAATTAATTTAATAATTTTTTGCCTCCAGGGTTATCGCTGGGGCACAGTGCCTGTGTTACAAATCCATTGCTCCTGGAGGCCATTTTTTTTCTATTTTGTTGCTGTTGTTATTGTTGTTGTTGTTGTCATTGGATAGGTCAGAGAAATCGAGAGAGTAGGGGAAGACAGAGAGTGGGAGAGACAAATAGACAGCTGCAGACCTGCTTCACCATCTGTGAAGCTACCTCCCCTGCAAGTGGGGAGTCAGGAGCTTGAACCAGGATCCTTATGCCAGTCCTTGCACTTCGCACCATGTTTGCTTAACCTGTTGCCCTACCACCTGCCCCCCTTTAATTTTTATTTTTATTAGAGATTTAATAGTGATTTGCAAATTAAGATAATAGGGTTATAATTCAACAAGGTTCCCATGACCAGAATTTTGTGTTTTCATCCTCCCACCAGAAGAAACTTCAATAGTTTGCCCAAGGTCACAGATATGGGATTACTATATATCTACATCTATCTCTATGTCTCGATCTATTTCTATCTTTCATTTACCACTATATCCATATTTTCCCCCTCTTCCCATTGCTTCTATGGTCTTGCCTTCACTTCTTTTCTAAGTCACACCTACAACTATTATAACTTCTGAATGTCCTTCCTTTTTCCCTCTACTCTCTCTGATAAGCTAAACAGTGCCTGACTACTTCTGGCATTTTGCAGATTCACTTCCCTTTCAGTGATAGTATTAAAACAAAGATTCCCAGTGATAAACATTTTAGGTTCTGGTAGAATTGGAGTTCACAGCCCTCTGGTCATCTTCCTTTATCATTTTCCTTCTCAGGGAGTATGGATCAAAATTCTCATTAGGGTGCAGAAGGAAAATGTTTTGGCTTCTGTAATTGCTTCTCTGTAGGACATGGACGTTGGCAGGTTGATCCATACAGAATGAGGCATTGTTTAAGTCTTTAAATCCAAGAGTCTTTGACTAAGTTTCTGGAGTTGCAAGTGAATAGAATTTTCAACTTAGAATTTTTGCATTTTCTATCACAGATAATTTCTGTGCTTCACCTCATTCAGAATCCTGCTTGGTACCAGTCACTCTTTTGTCCAGCAGTATTTTCTGGAATACAGTCTGCCTTCTCAACTTTCTTGACTGTATAGAAAGCCTTTGACAATCTATTGCATAGCAAGAATATCTCTAGACCTTCAGATAAAAAAATGATGATTTTACTCTACTTTCTCTACCCCATCCATACCATATCAGATTTGCACTAAAAGTGACATCAAAGCACTTTTAGGGACCTAACTTGATTTTGTGGATCTCTCATGAATATATTGAATATTTCTGTTGCCCTATTCTTTTCTATAACTATTTTGGATCACCTACTCCTTTTAAAATTTATCTTATTAAAATTTTTATTAGTAATTAATAGTAATTTATAAGATAAGATAATAGGGGTATAGTTCCATACTACCCCTACCACCAAAGTTTTGTGCCCTCACCCTGTCCCCCCTAAGATAACCACCATTGTTCTCCCAAGGTCTTTTTTGTTTTTTTCCTCCAGGGTTATTGCTGGGGCTCAGTGCCTGCACCAGGAATCCACTGCTCCTAGAGGTTATTTTTTCCCCTTTTATTGCCCTTGTGTGGGTGTATGTGAAAGCTTGGTAGAGCTTAGGGAAGCTCCCCCCATCCTCGGATGGAGATCTGGAAAGACACCCTGCTAGTTAGCTTCTCTCATAGAGATGAGCCAAGAGGGAAAAGTCTCCCAGACTCAGCTTTCCCTTGTTAGTATCTCAGGCTCACAGAAATCCTATAGGCATCTTACACTTAGTTTCTCCCTGCTAGCAGCAGGCCACATGGTTGCCTGCTTTAAGGTTCACTCAAAGTTCATATAGTTACTCAAAGTTCACACATCCACCCCACCTTTTTGATCACAGATGAGAACACACTCTATCATATACCTCCCCAACACCAGACAGTTGCCTCAAAATGTTATTTCCTTATGTTCTTTGATATCTGTGATTTACATCAATTCTTGTTTATCTTCTCTCTATCTCACCTTACTGGTTTAACCCCTATGCTTCCTCAAACACCTTTAGATAATTAAATTGCTTGCATCATGGAGAATAATTGTCTTGACCTTTATGCATCTGCATCAATTGTCTTGACCTTTATGTATCTGCATCAATTCTTGTCATACCAGCCCCCTACCATAGGGGCAAGCTGACCTTTAAGAAACCTGTAAATCTGACGTATTTGAAAAATGTTCTTTGTTTAACTTTCTATATATACCCAAGCCCACCCTCAAATAAGTCAAGTGTTTGTACCAAGATCCTCCCTGAGTCCTCCTTCTTTCACACAGTCACTAGAACTTGTGAGGGAGCCTCGGTAGGCTTACCTCCTGGCTGGAGCCACCCTGCGTGAGCCCCAGCACTCTTGATTTTTTTTATCATTGTTGTGGTTATTATTGTTGTTACTGATGTCATTGTTGTTTGATAGGACAGAGAGAAATGGAGAGAGGAGGGAAATACAGAGAGGGGAAGAGAAAGATAGACAGCTACAGATCTGCTTCACCACCTGTGAAGTGACTCCCCTGCAGGTGGGGAGCCAGGGGCTCGAACTGGGATCCTTAGGTTGGTCCTTGCGTTTCGTGCCATATGCGTTTAACCTGCTGTGCTACCATCTGACCCCCTCTCCCAAGGTCTTAAAGGTAATTTTTATGCTTTTTTTTTTTGCAAATTCATGTATTTCAGTTATCTATGATATTTCACATATGAGTGAAACCATTTGGTAGTTCTATCTCAGTTCCTTACTTCACTAAGCAAAATCACCAGTTCCATCTATTTTGTCCTGAAGGACACATCATTGTTTTTAATTGTTGAGTAGCACTCCATAGAGTATATGTACCATAACTTTTTTTTTTTTTTTTTGCCTCCTGGATCATCACTGGGGCTCGGTGTCTGCACTTTGAATCCACTGCTCCCATTGGCCATTTTTTCCTTTTTTTAAAATCGCATATTACAAAGATAGACTGAGAGAGGAGGGGAAGATAGAGAGGAAGAGAGAAAAATAGACACCTGAAGACCTGCTTCATTACTTTGAAGCCACACCTCCCTTGCAGGTGGGGAGCCGGGGCCTCAAACCAGGATCATTGTATGGGTCTATGCTTCTACTGTGTGTGCTTAATCTATTGCCCACAGCCCAGTGCCCCATATCTAATTCTTTTCTTTTGCTGTGAAGAAGCATTATGCTGTTTGTGACATGAGATATACTTGCTGCTATAGGAAATATAACAATGCACTGGGATTTAGATGTCCTGAGCTTTAGATCTGAATCTTTGCTAATTAACCACCCACTTCCCACCTATAACTTCATTATCCAGCCATCTGCCAATGAGCATTTAGGTTGTTTCCATATTGTGATTAATGAAGCTATGAAAATGGGGCTGGATACGTTCCTTTAAATTAATGTTTTCATGTCTTCTGGGTAAATGTCCAAGAGTAATATTACTGGATCATAAGGTATTTTCATTTTATTTTTTAAGGAATTCCTTACTATTTTTCCATAATGGTTGCTGCAGTTTGCATTCCTACTAGCAATGTGACAGAGTTCTTCTTTCTCCACATCTTCACCAAGACTTATTGTTTCCTGTTTTGTTGTTTTAGACCATTCTCAAGGATAAGGTGGAATCATAATGTGGTTTCATTTTGCATTTCTCTAATGATGAGTGAAATGGAGAAAATTGTCTTTTGATACCTTTTGCCCACTTAAAAAAAATGATTTAGAATACCTGTTCTCAGTGGGTGGTACTGAGGAATCTTGTCCATTTAGTTTTCTTTGTATCTCATCCAGGAAAGAAGCATGAACAATTCTATAAATGTTTCCTTAGCATCAGGAATGGGGATATTCATAATGAACAGAATGAAAGATATAGACTCATGTTTGTGAATGGCAACACGTAAAATAATTCATTATTTTAGAACATGCTTCCTTGTTAAAGAGCAAATCATGGTGATGATAATGCTTTCAAACTCTTGGCATTGTCCGATTTATGTCTCCTGGCACCTGACACACCATAGCTAGTTTATATGGAAATTATGCCAAAATACATTCTCAAAAATCCACAATCAGTGTCTTTCTTTATGTATCTTCTATGCGATGAATATATGATGTTATTATAGCTATTTTGTGCATTAAGAGTAATGAAACAATATTTCAGTCGTCTAGTTCTTGGAAACAGAAACAACCATTAGATTGCTTTTCTAAGTGTTTAATTCATCACCACAATCATCATCATCTGGACTACAGATGGCAGACACTTCCTAGAACTCTGTTTCTAAGTAAACAGCATTTTCTTGAAAAGTTATGTAGAGAAAGCCTACTGTATTTACATTCCTCACAGTTCCTCTCTGCATTTTGCAATTTTACTAGGACATTTGGGAAGAGAATGATATCATTAAAGAGCAAATGTATTTTCTCAGACTTAGCTAAAGAGAATAACTGAGCCTGACTGGGGGTGGGGATGGGGGCAAGAAACCTTTCAAAGAGTTACTTTTGGTTGGGGCTGCTTTTTAAAATTTTACATATAGCTTACTCAGTTTTTTTGTAAGGTACACTTATCAGTTCCACTTCTATTTTCTTTCCTCATAAATACCTGACCAAACATAATTCACTTAATTAACAGTTCTTTAAATAGATTGAGTTTGCTGCCTTGACACTGAGGGCTTAAAACTCCTGAGTTGTCTGGCAAGACTCCAGAAGTGCCTAATTACTTGCTTGGGTTAAAGAAAAAGAGCAGATATAAATGCAAATGACAGCAGGAGGGACCAAGGCTATTGAGTATAGGAGAAAGGGCTAGAGAGGTGATCCTCTCTCTAGCTTCCATGTTTGAAAGGCCAGCTTTAGGCCTGGTATTTATGATCTTCGATGATGTGCACAGATCTGGTGAGCTGTAAAAATCAGAACTGCCAGATGTTAGTAATGCCATCATGGGATTTCTGGAAAACAAAATTTCAAGCATTTGATTAGCTATTGGAATTATAAAACAAATAAAAGTTAAGAATAATGACAGATCAAATGAAGATGATGAAAATAATCAAATTATTTTACTTATAGGAGTCTATGCTATTGGCATGGTTTGTTGGAGAGTATTGAATGAGTTGACTGTGAGCTTTTGGAAAGCACTTATATATTTCATACAGCTGAATGTATGAATATGGGGAATTTGAAATGTCTGTAACAATTAATTAGAGATATTGACCAGCATTTTAGGTGTTCTGTAGTTCTTTGCTCACAGGTGGAGCTGATATTAGACTAACAAAGAATAACTGGAGGGAAATAATTTACTTTCATTTTTTTCCTTTCTTTTATTTGGATGCAAAGGGAAACAGAGTAGAAGGGAGGGAGAAAGAAATAAAGAAAGAAAGAAAGGGAGAAAGAAAGAAAGAAAGAAAGAAAGAAAGAAAGGAAGAAAGGAAGAAAGGCACACTTGCAGCCCTGTTGGACCACCCATGAAACTTACTCCCTGCAGGTGGGGATTGATCAGGGCTTAAACAAAGTCCTCCAGTGGTAACTTGTGTTTTCTACTGGCTGTGCTACCACCAGGACCTCAAACAGGGTCTAAAAGTAGGTTGCAATATGTAAATTATCACCTACAATAAGCAGTTAAATATTGCTCTGTGGTTAACTTTGCCCATGTTGGCCTCCCAAAGCATCCCCATTCTGTTTATGTCTGTCCCTAACTTAGGGAATACTACAAACAAGTCTTCATAGATTCATCCATGGATACTTATCAAGCTATGGAATAAGCATACTGCTTGGAATAAGCATACTGCTTATTAATAATACTATGGAATAAGCATACTGCTTGGAAATGTGTAACTAACTAAAGTAGCAAACTAAAGAACATTGAATGAAATGGGAGAAAAAAAGGAATGTAAATATACAGATTATACTCTGTGAATTTGCAAAGAATTGATTATTATTGAGCAGTTCTGACCAGAGAAGACTTAGAAGTACAAGTTCTTTTGCTTGGAAAACTATCTATTGACTGTTGGTTTGTTTTTATTATTTGACATTCTAAAGTTATGGCATACCAAAAATCTATATTTCCATGTACTCTTGAGAATTTATCACATCTGGGACAGTGCTTCTGCAGAGTCATAATCTTCTAATATAAAGAGTAATTTATTTATTTGTTATTTTCTTTATACTTTTATTGGGAGATTAATGGTTTACAATAAGTACAGTTGTTGGTATATGTGTAGCATTTCTCAATTTTCTGCAAAACACTCTCACCTCCACCCTAAGTCCTTTTCCACCATTATGCACCAGGACCTGAAAGCCCCTTTCCCTTCCTAGGGTCCTTTGTTCTGATGTACTACACCAAGCCCAGTCCAAGTTCTACTTTCTTTCCCCTTTGTGGTTTTTTTTTTTAAAGTTGTAATGATAAATTTTATTTAATTTTCTTCCCATGCACAAGGGTCTGGTGTTTCTTCGGAGTCTTTGGTAACCTTCCCACCACCAGCCAGACTGAAGACTTGAGTGCTTACCTGACCCCTTTACCAATAAAACTCTTCTATTCAGTATTGATGATTATTTTTTTTGGTGGTGGGGGCAGGTAACACTGTCAGAATGATGAGAAATAATAAATCATTGGTGTTTAAGTCACTGTAGTTTGAGATGATTTATTACAAACCAAGAGCAACCTTGGCTCTACAGTCACCAGAACTAGCAAAAACTGGCTATATTATGTGGATCATTGCACTTATTCTCTCAAGACTGTGGCACATATATCTGAAGACTTAAAGTTCACTGCTCTGTCAGTTAAACTCTTTAACATGCTTGAATTTGTCTGTTTGGACTCCCCATAACAAAATATTGATAGTGCAGATTTTGATAGCTTATAAATAACAAAAAATAATTTCTCATACTTTTAGGGCTAGAAAACCCAGATCAGAGAGTAAGTATGACTGAATAAGATCCTTCTTCTGGGATTCTAACTTCTCTTCCTTTAAAACAAAATTATTTTATTTATTTATTTATTTACTATGTTTTCCTTTGATAGGACAGAGAGAAATTGAGATATAGAAGGAGAGATAGAGGAGGAGAGAGAAAGAGAAAGATATTTGCACTTCCATAAGGAACAGCGTGTTGTGAACCCTCTCAGGACCTTGGCTTACCATAAAGCAGTGATGGTAGGGATAGCCCCAGTCTTGGAAGGGAGGCCAGAGGTATCCTGCCCTGTCATTTAAAAAAAAAAACAAAAACTGTTCCTGAAATGAGTGCAGCCTGCAATGTTCCTCAGATGTGACCATGAGCTATAAGCTCAGACCAATAGGGACTTGGAGGTTACATAGGCTTAGATGCTAAAGATATGAGCCCTGAAGCAGGTGGATGGAGGTAAATAGTTAATTTTAGCCACTGATTTTTTTTTCACAAGGGTAGGAGCTACTCCCTGTCCTAATTCAACTTTCTAGCTCTTTACACTGACACCATTCTCTCAAACAGTATTTTTATCCAGCCTCAGGATAGTTACCAAACTCAGGCAAGACTACTATAGTTTTATGCTCCCAGGAACATGCCTAACATGGTTTTTCTAGCTTTCTTCTGCCCTAAACTCCATAATCTCATCTGCTCTAATCATATTTTTTGGCTCCTGTTCATTAACCATTTTGTCTCAGTTTAGGCCATTCCACCTTCCCCTAACCAAGCTCTTATATAGGAGTAAAAATCGTGTTCCAGTTCCCAGATCCTTGGTATCCAACAAAAATCTCCATTAGCTACACATTTTAAAATATTTCTTCCCTTAAACCATTATTTCTTTTTCTTTTTAAAAGTTGCTTATTATTGACTTAATAATGATTGACAAGATTGTAGGATAAGAGAGGAACAATTCCCACCACCAGAGTTCCATATCCCATTCCCTCCATAGGAAGCTTTCTTATTCTGTGAGCTCAGACTGACAAGGAATCAGTGGTTACACAGGCCCCTGTGCCAAATATGAATAGATATGGGTCCTAGGTCAGGTCAGTGGGGTCTGGTATTTATATACTTTACTCATATTTGGGAGCCCAAATCCAGTTTCATAGCCCTATTCTAAACTCGACACCAACTCCCAAGACAATACTTTAATTTTACCTGTATGTTAGTTATTGGGTTCAGGCAAAAATTACTAAAGTCATAGGCCTCTTTGAATATCCCTAAAATGGACTTCTTAGCTTCTTCCCACACCAGGACCCTTAGTCCCATCTGCTCTGTTCTTCTTACCTTTAAGTTCCTGATTGTTAAACAATTTGTCTTCTTTTATATCTTACCATTTTTCAGCCACCAAGTTGCAGATGCTACCATGAAGCCATTTTGATTTCCCTTGGCAGATGATCTGATCAATGTGTCCTGGAACCTCACTTTGCCAGAGCCTAAACCCACTAGGGAAAGATAGAGACAAGCTTGTGGTATGGAGCAACCTGGCAATGTCCATGTGCAGTGGAGAAGCAATTACAGAAGCCAGACCTTCCACCTTCTGCAACCTATAAAAGTCTTTGGTCCATGCTCCCAGAGGAATAAAGAATAAGAAAGCTTTTAATGGATGGGATGGAACTCTTTTAATGAATAAGTAAAATAACTCTTTTAATGAATAAGTAAAATAAGTAAATAACTCTTTTAATGAATAACTTTTTTAAAGAATAAGACAGCTTTTAATGGAGGGGATGGAGTGTGGAACTCTGGTGGTGGAAATTGTGTGGAATTGAACGCCTATTTTTCTATAGTTTTGCTAATAATTATCAAGTCAATTTTTTTTAAAAAAAAACCCTTGTGTTATGGATGTGGTTGGTCTCTCTCTCTCTCTCTCTCTCTCTCTCTCCCTCTCCAGAGGTGGGCCTGCCAACATGTGAGTAAATCTCTCTCTCTCTCTCTCATAGCCCACATGTAATCAGACATGTGAGTGTTCTCAATTTTACTGAATAAAGTTCAAAATTCCTGAAAATCATGCTTTCCCCTCAATTCTTTGTTGGATTTATGTGTGACAAATCTTTAACCATGTGGGAGATCTTGGCCTTATTCCTCCCAGTACAAACTTCTTTTAGGTTGGTGGGAACTGGGGTTGAAACTGGGTGGCACATATGACAAAGCAAAGCTATTTTGCTCCCTTGAATACTGTTTTTATATTGTCTTCCAGGAATGTTCATATTGCTTTTCACTATTAGAACAGTGGAGATTTGACTATAACCTTTCACATTTCATTCAGACTTTCAAATCTTAAGAAAAGCAATAGTAAAAATGCAAGCATAAAGCAGGCACATATATTTATAAATATGTATTTACTGTCAAATGTAAAACATTAATTCCCCAATAAAGAAATAAAAACAAAAAGAAATTGATGATTCAAATTCCTTCCCACCACCTTACCTCTGCATCTTCACTTTTTAATCCTATGTACATCTTACTTTTGTTCCTCCCAGGAGAACAAATTAGAAAGGCTTTCCTCTCTCATCACTTTGGCCAATTTTAAATAAATCCTCCATCTCTCTCTCTCTCTCTCTCTCTGTATGTCTTGCTCTGTTTCTCTCCAGGAATAGATGTTATTGTCTCTGGTTTTAACTACATGTCTTGTGCAGAAGCCCAAGTTGGTTCCTATAGTAATAACTAACAGAACAGGAAACTAAGCAACTGGAAACCTGAACAACAGAAAAATTAACCAACTCCATTTTAAAAAATTGGAAGAAATCAAAAACTGAATAGCTCTTCACCACAATAGAAATGCAGATGACCAAGAGACATATGAAAAAATGTTAAAAGTCATTGATTATCAATGAATTGTAGATTAAGACAACAATGAAATACTATCTCACCCCTGTGGTCTACATTGAAATACAAACAAAAATATAACCACAGAAGAAACATCTTGACATTATTGGTAGCAATATAAATTGCTCCAACTTTTGTGGGAAACAAAAAACTTTGCAGTTTCCTTAAAACACTGAAAAATGTACCTGCATGTATGATCCAGAAATTCCTCTCCTAGGCAATCCAAGGAATAAGAAAACACTTATCTGAAGAGGTCTATATACACCTATGTTCATAGCACTGCTATTTGCAGTAACCAAAACTTATAAAAGAAAGACGCAATGGCCACCAACAAATAAGTGGGTAATGACATTGTGCTATCTGTACACAATGGGATACTACACAAGTTGTAAGAACTGATTAAATTTTCTCTTTCACTACATTTTTGAACCAGGGAGGAATCATGTTAATTAAAAGAAGCCCAAAAAAGAAGGACAACTACTGGATGTTCTCTCACACAGCTAGGATTTAAGAAACAAAGCAAAGGATAAGACAGAGTGAAAATTCAGTGAATTGTGGCCTATTACACCAGATCCAGAGACTCTGAAGGGGTATGGGAGGAGCACTATGGGGACTCTGGGGTTGTAAGGTTCTGGGGTGGAACAAGCTGATGGTTTGGTAGAGGGTGAGATTTACTGACATTTCCCTTGGAGGAAATGTGGACATATACTCTCTTGACAATAGCAGTCCTGTAAATCATTTGTCAGTCAGGTTATTTCAGGTTACTGTTGTTTCTAATAATGCCTGACTACTGCAACCATTCTCTGTCATATATTACTTTAATCTTTTTTTTGTGTGTGTGCCTCCAGGGTTATTGCTGGTGCTCAGTGCCTGCACCATGAATCCACTGCTCCTGGTGGCCATGTTTTTTTCCCATTGTTGTTGTTGTTATTGTTGCTGTTGGACAGGACAGAGAGAAATCGAGAGAGGAAGGGAAGACAGGGAGGGGGAGAGAAAGACACCTGCAGATCTGCTTCACCACTTGTGAGGTGACCCCCTACTGGTGTGTGGGGGGGGAATCTTTGCGCCTGTTTCTGCACTTTGTACTATGTGCGCTTAACCCGGTGCACTACTGCCCTACCCCCACTACTTTAACCTTTTAATCTCACTTCCAGCATATATATATTTTTTACACTTTTTATTAGATAGGGCAGAATTGAGAGAGGACAGGGAGAAAGAGAGAAACACCTTAAGACATGCTTCACCACTTACGAAGTGGACCCCCTGCAAGTGGGGAGCGGGGATTCCCATCCAGGTCCTTGTGCTTGGTAATATGTGTGTTTAACCTGATGCCACCATCCAGCCCCACATATCCTTTTGTGCAGCTTCTTGTTTATTTGCATATTATTCATTTCCTCCGGTAGAACTTAAAAGTAGTTTTTTGTGTAATAGTTGGATTTTATAATTTAGGAGAATACCAGAATGCCTGAACACAATGCTTAGATGGCATGGTTTTCAGGAGACAATTGTTGAATGAAGAAAATCTTTCAAAGACATCAAATAAATTAAGGAAAAGAGGGCCCAGAGTAAAGTTACTCTGTTTGAATGGGAGGGACTATTGATGGAATGAGGGCTAATAGTGGCAGATGGACCCCTGGGTGCCCCTCTCTTCTGTCACATTCTAAATTTCCTTACAAAATAGAATGAAACATCTGCAGGGAAGATGTGAAGAGAGCAGAGGAGAACACAGCAAATTGGAGTTCCACTGGTCAACATTTTTTTAAACAATTTATTTATTTACCAAAGCACTGTTCAACTCTACCTTATTTTTTTTTTTAATTTTACTTATAAAAAGGAAACACTGATAAAACCATAATAAGAGGGGTACAACTCCACACAGTTCCTACCACCACCAGAACTCTGTATCTCTTCCCTTCCCCTAGTAGCTTTCCTGTTCTTTTCCCTCTGGGAGTGTGGACCCAGGGTCATTATGGGGTGCAGGAGGCAGAAGGTCTGGCTTCTGTAATTGCCTCTCCACTGAACATGGGTATTGACAGGTCTATCTACACTCCCAGCCTGCCTCTCTCTTTCCCTAGTAGGGTGGGGCTCTCACAAGCAGAGAGTACTGAATTAAAAAAAAAAAAACTTCCATTACTTTCTTTGATTTATTTTTATTGATTTAAATAAGAGGGCTACAATTCTACACAGTTCCCACCACTAGAGTTCTATATCCCATCCCCTCCCTTGATAGCTTTCCTATTCTTTATCCCTCTGGGAGTATGAACTCAGAATCATTATGGAGTGCAGAAGGTGGAAGGTCTGGCTTCTGTAATTGCTTCTCTGCGGGACATGGGCACTGGCAGATCAATCCATACTCCTGGCCTGTTTCTGTCTTTCCTTAGTGGGGCAGGGCTCTGGAGAGGTGGAGTTCCAGGGTACATTGTGAAGTCTTCTGCCCAGGGAAGTCAGGTTGGTGTCATGATAGTAGCATCTGCAACGTGGTGCCTCTCCCAAGAATCCCAGGTTGAAAGCTGCTGCCTTTTGGAGCTCACACCAGGTGTTGTCTCCAAGGCACCATCTTGGCTCCGCCCCTTAGCTCTATCTTGTGTTGGTGCTGGGGATTGAATCTGGAACCTTTAGTGACTCAGGCATGAAAGTCTTTTTGCACAACCATTATGCAAAAACTATTGCATAACTCCAATCCTCTTTAAATAATTTTAAAACTTAGTTGCAATAAACCAGTAAGAATAGAAACACTCAACCCCAGCACCTACTCATGGCTCCACAAATTACTTAAAAATCTCTTTCTCCCAACTGAGACAGAAGCCTTGAATGATACAAAAACAGACTCCCTTTGCTGCAAACAAGGTCGCTTTGTTGAAGATCTCTGTAATAAGTAGTAGAATGTTAACAAGTGTTGTCATCAACCAGATCATCAGCCCTCCAGTCTATCAAGAGACAGTCTCTAAAAATGAGCTTTCTGTCAGCAACAGTAGGAAGACAAATGGTAAGCACAATGTTGTCTTCTGGAATCAAGCTATCTATGGTTTCATTGACACTGGAAACAACTTGCCTCCCAAGAAATTCTCTTGTTTAGAAAATTGCATTTAAAAAAATTGCATTTAAAATTATCAGAACATTAACATGCTAGTATACAACTAGGAATGGACTCTGTAATTTTAGGAGGTGTATGGTTTTAGAAAAAGTATTTTCTTCTACTTTCCAAAGATATATTTTAAAATATTTAAAAGACAGATCATTAGGGCACAAACATCTTTCCCAAGGTATTTCTAGCTTAACATTACCTTAAATAAATGTGTGATATTATCAAGAGAATATGTCTCATTTGACAAAACTGACCACACTCCTCTAAGTTGCAATGATACACAAATTCTGGACAGATGGCTAGCCTCCCTCATAAGCCCTAAAGCTCTATCCAATTCCTGCCTTAATGAAAGAACTAATTACTTTAGAACATAGACTTCCTGTTTGCACTTGAGAGGCTGATATTGTGGATGAGCAATAAAGAATTTTCAAGGTATTTTGTGTTTTTAGTGTATGTGAAAGATAACACTTATCATTATATTTTAAATATATCCAAGTGACACTTTTATATATGTACTATAATTGTAGGAATAAATGACAGGTGTTAGAAAAAAAATCTAGTTTTGTATAGAGGGCTACAATACAAACATCATTTTGTTGACAGTTGAAAGTAGAAAAGGAGAAAGGGAAAATCCTGGGTATTAGTCAGGACTGTTCAGCACAAATTACAGAAACCCTATTTCAAACTGGTTTGATCTGTAAAAAGGTACTTACTGTACCTCAGAATGGAAATACTCAGGAGTAGAGCTGGTTTCAAACACAGTTAGAATTGGGGGCACAGGAGTGTTGTTACTGCTAAATATGTGAATGGAAAATGTGCCTCTCCTCACCTGTTTTAGCAAAAACATTAGTGAATCGTACTGGTTCTTTCTGAACCAATCATTGCAGCCTGAAGAATAAATCAGATTCTGAGAGACTTGTCAAAAGTTAGGAGGCAGCCATGTGCAGGTAACAGGACAGGGCCTCAGTCATGGGGAAGGAAAAGAGTGATACAGCTACTGCCCATGGGAGTTAGGTTGTGTGATCTTTGGATATGTTTCTTTATCTTGAACTTCATTTTCTTGGGCATAAAAAATCATGACCAGGGGGCCTGTCAGTGGTGCACCAGGTTAAGAGCAAATAGTGCAAAGTAAAGGACTAGTGCAAGGATCCTGGTTCCAGCCCCTGGCTCCCCACCTGCAAGGGGAGTCACTTCACAAGAGGTGAAACAGGTCTGCACATGTCTACTTTTCTTTGTCCTCTCTGTCTTCTGCTTCCCTCTCAACTTCTCTCTGTCCTATCCAACAACAACAGTAGCAGCAACAGTAACAATGGAAAAAATGGCCACCAGGAGCAATGGATTTGTAGTGTAGGCACCAAGCCCTAGTGATAATCCGGGGGCAGGGGGCGGGGGCGCGAGGGGGTAGGAAGCCTAGTTTATAGTGTTGTGAGGATTAAAAGATATGACATAAACAAAGCACTGAAAAGGCAGTAGACTCTCACCAATCTCTAAAGGTTAATTCTGTAGAACATTGCTCTTTCAAGTCTTTATCCCATTAAGCATTATTGCCTCCAATAATTTTTTTATTATTAGTGATTTAACAGCTATTTACAAAAGTAGAAGGTCTCAGGGATATATAGTTTTCCACCTTATTGAGAGGTTAATGGTTTATGGTATAGTTGTTGACACATAGGTACAACCTCTCATCTCCCCATGATAGGTATCTACAAGACATTCTCTGCCCCAGCCCAGATCGTTTTCTATCATCATGCACCAAGACTCCAGCACCCCTCAATCCCATCCCTTGCCTTCCTTCCCTAAAGTCTTTGACTTTGGTGTAATACACTGTAGTCAGTCCAAGTTTTGCCTTATATTTTCCCTTACTATAATTGCTTCTTAATTTTTACCTATGAGTGAGATCATCTGGTATTCATCCTTATCTTTCTGACTTATCTCACTCAATATACTTTTGAGATCCATCCAAAATGTGGTAAAGGAGATGACTGAATCATGTTTAACAGCTGATATATATGTAGTGTGTATTTTTTTTTCTTTCCCTTAGTCACTCATCTGTCAATGGGCATCTGGGTACTTCTAAGTTTGGGCTAAAACAAATTGTGCTGTTATGAACATAGGTGTGCATAGGTCTGTTCATATAGGCATCTTTGTTTCCTTTGGGTAAATGCTCAGGAGAGGGATTTCCAGGTCACAGAGAAGGTCAATTTCTACATTTCTGATAAGTCTCTAGATTGTTTTCCATAGGGGTTTGGCCAATGAACATTCCTACCTGCAATGTAGGAGAGTTCTTTTACCCCCACAGCTTCTCCAGCAGTTGGTGTTTCTGTCTTTTCTAATGCATGACTTTCTCACAGATGTAAATTCGCATCTCATTGTGTTTATTTGCATTTTCCTAATTGTCAATGATTTAAAAATTTTTTTTCTTGATTTATTGAATCTCACTCCTTTGGGGAAGATTCTGTACATGGCCTTCCATTGTTTAAAGATTTTTCTTTTCTTTTCTTATTGCCAAGTTTGGTGAGTTCTTGATTATTAGCCCTTTTTAAAATTTTTTAAATTATCTTTCTTTATTTGATAGAGACATCCAGAAGTCTAGAGGAAAGGGAGTGGTAGAGAGGGAGAGAGACAGAGAGAAATCTGCAGCACTGTTTTACCACTCCCAAAGCTTTCCCCTGCAAGTGGGAATGGGGGCTTGAACCTGGGTCCTTACATACTGTAATATGTGTGCTCAACCAAGCGCCCCACCACCTGGCCCAATTATTAGACCTTTGTTGGGTGTGTGGCACATAAATATTTTCTCCCACTCTGTGTAGAGCTTCTCTATTTTGGTGATAGTGTCATTAGTTGTGCAAAAACTTTTCAGTTAGATGTAATCCCATTGACTTATTTTTGTTTTTGTTTTCCACACAGTTGGACTTGAATTGTCAAAGATACTTTGAAAACTTACATAAAAGAGAGTTCTACAAGGGGTTGGATGGTGGTGCACTGGGTTAAGCGCACATAGTATGAAGCACAAGGACTGGCACAAGGATCCCAGTTTAAGTCCCAGGCTCTCCACCTGCGGGGGGAGTGGGGGGTCTTTCACAGGTGGGGAAGTAGGTCTGCAGGTGTCTATCTTTCTTTGCTTTCTCTATCATCCCCTCCTCTCTCAATTTCTCTCTGTCCTATAATAGGGAGGAGGGGTTAAGCCACCAGGAGCAGTAAATTCATAGTGCCAGCACTGAGCCCAGGCAATAATGTTGGAGGAAAAAAAAGAGTCCTAAGGTTTCCTTAAAATATTTGGGGATTTCTAGCCTAATATCCGCATCACTGATTCCTTTGAAACTTACTTTAGTATGTGGTTAATTGTAGTAGTCCAGTTTTATCCTTCTGTGCTTTCAACTCAGTTTTCATTTGTTGAATAGGCTCCATTTGATGTTTTGGGTTTCCTTATAAAAAATTAGAGGTCCACAGGTGTGAATATATATATATATATATATATATATATATATATATATATATATATGGCCTCCAGGGTTATTGCTGGGGCTCGGTGCCTGCACCATGAATCCACTGCTCCTGGAGACCATTTTTTCCCCTTTTGTTGCCCTTGTTGTTTTATCATTGTTGTGGTTGTTATTATTGTTGTTGTTGTTGCTGTCGTTGGATAGGACAGAGAGAAATGGAGAGATGGGGAGAGAAAGATAGACACCTGTAGACCTGCTTCACTACCTGTGAAGCTACTCTCCTGCAAGTGGGGAGTCAGGGGCTCAAACCCGGGTCATTATGCCTGTCTTTGCGCTTTGAGCCACGTGTGCATAACCCACTGCTACCCCCCCGACTCCCAGGTGTGAGTATATTTTTACATTCACATATGTTATTCCCCATTTTGACATTTTTGAGTCAGTTATCAAGTAGCCATAATGACGATTTTCAACATTAGGTGGCAATCATATGCTGAAAGGCACTGAATGGGCTTTAGGGGCCCACAGAATATTAAGAATTGGCTGAAATGATGATTGTCAGTTGGAGGTAAGTGTGGAGAATGAATCCATTTCCGCCTTCCACTGAAATCAGTGTGTGTGACCTTAGTCAAGGTCTGAATTGGTCTCTGGCCTAGATTTTCTCAAGTAAAACTTGGAAACTGATTCTCCACTTGGCTTAAAAAATTTTTTTAATGGTGAATATTGTGTTTTACATTAATAATTGTGACTATAATCTGAGAAGCCATTTACTGATCACCAGCCTTATCTGTTAACATATACAATTTCAAAATATGACTGCACTAAGCGCAATCCATTCATTTATTGCTAAGCTGTTGCTACCCTGGGGGGTCTGGAAGAGTTCATGTAATTTTGTAAGGTGACTAAATGGGTCCACAGAGATATTCTCCCACAACTCAGAAAATCATTCTCTGAAGCATGCAATTCGGAACCCTCACTATTTAAAATAAAGTCACACTGAGAGGGCTTCAAAAGTACTTTCAGTTTTGTCATTATGTTTTAGTGCTAGGTTCTTACAATGACCTGGCAAAGAAAAAGCAGTTCAGAAGATTTCAGGTCGGAAATGTGTTGGAAATATCTGGGACAGCAGGGCCAACTGGGAAGTGGCGACATTTAATTGGGTCTCAAAGAAAATGATGACTCACCACTTTTGCATGAATCAAACCCCATAAACAAGTTGGCATAAGACAATATGATAAAAATTAACATTTATCTTGTATAGTGTATTTTTAAATTAAAATATTTATTTGTTGGATAGAGATAGCCAGACATTAAGAGAGTAGGGGGAGATAGAGAGGAAGAGAAAAAGAGAGATATCTGCAACACTGCTTCACCACTTGAAAAACTTTCCTCTTGCAGGTGGGGACAGGGGCTTTGAACCCAGGTCCTTGTGCATTGCAACAGGTGTACTCAGCCAGGTGTACCAGCATCCAGCTCCTCTTGTATAATGTATTGGGTGTGTGTGTAGGGCATTGTATCTCTTAATTCTGAATCCAGTACAACAAGGGAATTGTGTGCCAATTCTATCTTGATTTTTATATAAAAAAAATCTCTATAAAAGGAAATCCAGTTGGAATTTTCAGAGTGTTCACATATTTCCACATTCCATGAAGATGTGGAATAGTTAGTCTGAACACTTGGCCTTTATTTCTCAGCATGCTCTTTTTATTCCAGGATAAAGCCTCATGCATCATTAAACCTGGAAGGTAGGGATATATATGTGTATAAGAGAGAGAGGGTTTGTTTTGAGATGTGGATGAATTACATTCTAAAACTTTTTTCATCCTTTGTAAATCTTTTATTTTTTGATCTTTATTATTTAAAAAAATTTTATTTATAAAAAGGAAACACTGACAAAAGCCATAGGATAAAAGAGGTATAGCTCCACATAATTCCCACCACTAGAACTCCATATCCCAATCCTCTCCCCTGATAGCTTTCCTATTCTTTATCCTTCTGGGAGTATCGACCCAGGGTTATTATGGGGTGCAGAAGGTGAAAGGTTTGGCTTCTATAATTGCTTCCGTGCTGAACATGGGCATTGGCAGGTCGATCTATACTCCCAACCTGTCTCTTTCTCTTTCCCTAGTGGGGTGGGGTTCTGGGGAAGTGGGGCTACAGGACACATTGGTGGGTTTGTCTACCCAGGGAAGTAGGGTTGGGATCACAATAGCATCTGGAACTTGGTGGCTGAAAAAAGAGTTAACATATAAAGCCAAACAAATTTTTGACTAGTCATGAACCTAAAGGCTGGAATAGTGCAGATGAAGAGTTGGGGGGTGGGGGTAGGGGTCTCTGTTTGTAGATAGTAGGCCTATTTCAGTTATATCCCAAAGGGACCATGACTATACTAGTGTTTTTTTTTTGGTTTTTTTTTTTCTGAGCCTGACATCTGATATGCAGGTGGATCCAAGTTATTGTCTGGGGAGATGATGTCGTGGCTGGAAAAAGGACCAGAAAGCTGGATCAGGGAAGAGAGTAGTTCCCAAATATGGGGAAAATGTATAAATATTGTTGGCTATAAACTCTATCGATTTGATCTGATCTGGGACCCATATAAAGCTTAGAAGACTATGTGACTTCTGCATCCCTATAGATCTGAGCTCACATTCTGTAGGAATGTTCCAAGCTGCCCCAATTTCAGGACCCATCTTTTATAAATCTTGAGTGCTTCACATAATGCTTTATAAAAGGGGAGAGGTCATTAATGAAGGTGTGCATTTGATTACTTTGCTGCTGTAGAAGTGTTTGAAAGAATAAGATCCAATTTGTTTATTTATTTATTTACCTATTAATTGTATTGGTATTGAACTCAAGGCCTCACACATATAAAGTATGCACTCTAGGTATATCTCTTTATATTACCTGAACACTGTTCATCTCTGACATATGTTGGTGCCAGGATTGAACATGGGACCTCAAAGACTCAGGCGTGAGTCTGTTTGCATAACCATTATGCTATCTCCTCTACCCCAAAGCATGCACTTTAGCATTGAGCTATATACTATTCCCTGGGCTCTAGAGCCTTTTGTTTGTTTGTTTGTTTTTACCTCTCTGTGTTCCCTCCTCCCACTTAAAGAAGACAGCTTCCTTTAAAGGAGGGCTCAATGCTCTTCTGCTTCTTGTTGGTTGTGATTGGAGCAGAAAGAGCTGGTTACTTGAAGGCCTGGGGAACATCTAAGGCCCAAAATGTTGGGCTTCACTCCCAGAGTTTCTGATTCAAAAAGCAAACTCTCTGAATTTAGTGGACACAAACCGATATCCTTAAGAAAAAGTAACAGAACTATTCTAATGTCCAAGTAAACCAACAGACTGTACTCATTGTTCTATCTCACAGCAGTTGTCTAAGTGACTGAGCTTTACCCAGAGTTTCCCATATACTAGCATCCTCATGATAGTGAAGTTGTAGTCAGAGCCATGTGCTGAGAATTGCTTTGTTAAGGAATCTCTTTTCCTAGCAGCCTAGAGACCTCCCAAGTTTACAGAAGCCTGGAACCTGAGCTTATAGTAGAAGTGCACTGAAAATCTTATGCATGTGTGTAGAAGGGTTGGGTGAATGCACCTCTTTAGGGAATAAAGAAGCTCTTGAAACAGGGGAAGAAACATTCCTAAAGTCCAAGAAAACACAGAAGCTGACAAGTCTGAATTTCTTGGGGATCAGTGCCCCAGGACTAGCATGGGTCTGAAGGGAAATTGTCTCAGAAACCACGGAACTGATTTCTTGGAGGATCCTTGCATGGTGACAATCAACAGTACCTAGGTCACGCCAAAAGACTTGCTTATTTTCGGGGCACCAAATATATCTCCTAGATATTTATGTAAACCCTGGTAAGAGAGGACACAAATAACAGGCTGAATTTTTTTACCAAATTAATGTATAGGGAATCACAGTCAGATTTATTTGAAATGGGCATTTCTTGCTCATTCACATTTGTATTAACATCATAACCACCACACAAATGTCTAACTTCTAACACATAGTCCACACGTCTGAGTATTTGAGTCCTTAAATTAAATTCTGGTCCTGACATTCATTCAGGTCCAGGGAGAAACATGAACTATGCAAACCTTGTCCTGTCCAACTCTTGGGAGTTGAAATCTCTTCAAGCTGTGCAGAAAGACTTCTTGTAATTTTCTGCTGCACACACACAATTTCTGCATAACTTCACACCATATGAATATACTATTTTCTTCAGGCATTTTAAAAAAAATTTTATAAATAAAAAGGAAACATTGACAAAACCATAGGATAAGAGGGGTATAGCTTTGCACAATTCCTACCACCAGAACTCTGTATCCCATTCCCTCCCCTGATAGCTTTCCTGTTCTCTAACCCTCTGGAAGTATGGACCCAAGGTCATTATGTGGTGCAGAAGGTGGAAGGTCTGGCTTCTGTAATTGCTTCCCCACTGAACATGGGTGTTGACAGGTCGATCCATAACACCCAGCCTCTTCAGGCATTTTCTTTTTCCTGTGTGGCTCCTGCTTTTCATGACATGTCTCAGATGGTGGAATGATGATGTAGTGTCTCTTATTTGTATCTCTCTTTACTTTTGGGTAGGGTGGACAGTCCACCTGAAGGCATGAAAAAATAGAGTTGTTCAACTTCTTAAATTTTCATGTGACTTTTCTTACATGTATTCTGACAATCAGAGATATGCTTGATACCAGAGATAATTTTTTTGGATCACAAAGATTTATGGGAATACTCAGAGTACTAGTTTACAAGAGACCCAAAGAATTAAAAATGGCCACATAAGTTTGCCATGAATTTCTAATTGAGATATATTGGGCTAAGGAAATCTGAGAGGAGCAATATATGGTGAATTACTAAAATAGATATATTTAGAGTGGGGCTTTGGGCCTTTGCCTAAAGACTTAAATGACGTAAAGATACTTTTTCAGGGTTGAATAAAGGAACATGTGTAGGCAGAAAACTGTCAAAGATTAATTTGTATCTTAAAATTATGACTTAGAACAGTCTGATTTTCCACTAAGAAAGAGAAAAGAATGCTTACATTCTTCTCTCTGGGATATATATATATGGTTTAAGTGATACATGTTAGTCCTACTTCTAGGTTAAATAGACATTCAGAGCATTGCAAGGGAATTTAAATGACCATTACCACATTGTTTCTCTAGGAATAATGATGTTTATTTCCAAACAATGGATTTAAATTTATTAAGTCCTCATTTAATGTCATCCATAGTTTCTTGGAAATCTGGATCTTATGGCAAATGATTTATATAGAAATCAGTTTTACTGTTGCCTTGTTGATTTATGCCAGAGTTTAGATCCTTCTGCATATTTCTGGCCGTTAACAAACATCTAAGTAAAAACCCTAACCACTTTTGTTACTAAGCAGTAATTTGTATTCATTCAAAATTCATTGTCCAATTTGTCTTGTATGACCAAACCCCATCCTAACAACTCAGGGCACAAGCAAGAAGCAGTTGTAGACAAGAAATAATTCCAACACAAGGTACACACACACACACACATACACATGCAAATTGGAACAATTTGGAAACACCAGTGAATTTAACATGCACATATTTGAAATTTGGGAAAAGCACCTGGAAAAAATGAAAACAGACATGGGGCGAACATGCAAATTCCATAGACAAGAGCCTCAAGAATCATTCATGTTATATGAAAACATTGAAACTGAGATATGTTACACATGTATGAACTACTGTATTTTACTGTTGAATTTAAACTATTAACTCCTCCCAATAAAGAAAATGGAAAAAGAAAACAACATTGAATGAAAGAAACCATTATTTGAGGACTGGCAGTACGTGCTTTTGGAAGCTGAACGGTTATCAGAAAGAGCTTGCCTGTGCTTAGCAAGCTCAAACTTGCAATCTCTGACTACATGACTGGTCAGCACAATTAAAATGGTAGATCTAAAAGGAGACCAGGCTCTAAAACTTCAAAGGCACCATTCCATGCAGTATGTATTTACTGCAGTTGTTGTGTTGGAGTGGTTCGCTGTCTTTTTAAACGTAGAGGGTTGGATCATAATGTACCTCATCTTCCTCTCCTCTGTAAACAAGGTGAGTCCCCTGGGTAGCTCTGTGGGAAGTGGATTAAATACAGTCAGCATGTCTGGCCACCTGGGATGTCAGGAAGCAGAGGGATGGGACTCACACCACCAGCTGCAAAGAGCTGTTAAATTCCTGACCTGGTTTTTAAAAAATGCTCAAGGAGAAAGCAGGGACTCGCATACTTGCTCCAGTCCAGCTAAATAAAAGCATCTTCGTTTATCTTTTTATTTCAGCCCCATTTGTTTGAGCAGCAGGTGAGGCGCTTTTCAAAAGACTGTCATCTCCAAGGGAAGTCATCTGTTTTACATTAATTGTCCATTAGTCTCCAAGCCTCCATCCATTAAAATCCTTAGTCACTCATTACATATATTGTGCCTGAGTCCTGCTGTCAGCTTTCACTGCAGAGCTGTTTTTCCACATCTGACTTAATTGCTCTAAGTGCCTGCTCCTTTGAGAGAGCTTTGAGCATACCAATTCGTGTCCTCTTTCCTTGCTAGGGAGAACAGATAAGCCATGGTGAGGACACAGTTCAGTTATTTACTATAATTTATTAGAATTTTTTTTAATGCTTTAAGCTCACACAAGGGGATATTTTACATCTTTACTGCTCTGTTTGCCTCATGACTTCTGGATGCATTTCCAATGGACTATTATTATTATTATTTTACAGCGTGAATGTTTCATAAATTTACAGTCCTTCCATGCTATTGTGATGAAAGGTTCAAATTCTGTTTTTTCTTGATTAGTTCAAACAAGTAATTTTTAAATGCGTGTGGCACTCTGAAGAGCAGTTTGGATGAAATTGACTTTCTTAATGGAAAAAAATTAAACTTTCATCCCTTCAAATTATAGCTTGAGGGGCAGCAGCACAATAATTTAATTACTGTAGATGCCTTGTTATAACAGCTCACCTACCTTTAACCCCATGGGTGTGTATTTGAAAAAATACATTTAAATAGAAGAAGAGCAAGATTCATTAAGATAATCAGTCTTAGAGAAGCGTTTAGAAATCATTACAGGCCAGGGGATAAATAAATGTATGTGAGACTGAGGAACAGAGGTATAGATTATATTGCACTCTGTGTAGAAGTACTAGTCAATAGGAATTATTTATATTTCAGTTATATCATAATCTTACTTATTTTTCCTTCTTATTAATATTTTCAAATGGTCAGTTGATATAAATCCTTTTGTGACATAATGGAAATGCTCTGAATTCAGAGCATAAATAATATCTGTTGTCTTTAAATTTAATTTTATTATAAGGCTTTACAATTTTACCAAGACCTAGATTTATCTTATAACTAAGTTAATTAGTGGGCCTGTTAGTATTTCATAAATACTTGTGCATTGATTTGATTATGTCTAAGCAATGTAATTTAAAAAGAGAAGAAGACTGATGCATCAAGACTGACTTAAAGTATAGAATATAATGAAAATCAAAGATGGAGTTTTACATTTTCTACTCCAGAAAAATCAATGGGAAAACCATCATTTTGTTATCAGCAAACTATTTAGAACAAGAATGAGCAACTAGATTATTGACTCATGTTCAAGTCTGAAGCCCCATTGCACTGGAGGAAGCCTCAGTACTGTGGTGTATTTCCATTTCTATTTCTCTCTACCTGAAAGTCAACTGAAAGTGGTGAAGCTAGATTATAATAGTAACAGAAGTGGTCTTGTAGTGCCCAAATCATGCCTGCCCAAGACCCCAGATCCACCCAAATAAACAAATAAGTAAATAAATAAATAGGAAGACAAAATTAAAGAAAGATCAATTAAATTGTGGGAAGTCTACCTCCAAAGCTTTGTCTACCTTCCAAAGGACCCCTGACCTTGTAAATAGGCTCCCTCTTAACCTTTTCCCTTACTAAATCTGGGGACCAGTCTCTGTGTCATGTCTAAAACAGTGAAACCATGCAGCACACATTTTTATTGAAGATCAATCTTACTGTATTTCCTGAGGTTTTCACACAATATTCAGTTGCAACCCCCCACCATATAGTACTGAACAGATCTTCCTTGGAGTTATCTTTACTATAATTGTTGTTAAAGCTGGAACAATGTTTGCAGAAGTTCAGAAGACTCTTGTGATATAGGATCCGAGTGTTCAGATGAAAGATGGCTTCAGGGAGTCGGGCTGTAGTGCAGTGGGTTAAGTGCAGGTGGCGCAAAGCACAAGGACCGGCATAAGGATCCCGGTTTGAGCCCCCGGCTCCCCACCTGCAGGGGAGTCGCTTCACAGTCGATGAGCAGGTCTGCAGGTGTCTATCTTTCTCTCCCCCTTTCTGTCTTTCCCCTCCTCTCTCCATTTCTCTCTGTCCTATCCAACAACAGTGACAACAATAATAACTACAACAATAAAACAAGGGCAACAAAAGGGCATAAATAAATAAAACAAAACAAAACAAAAAGAAAGATGGCTTCAGTAACTCTCTGCATGTGACAGGTTAACACAATCAAATATTACCAAGTTGATGTCACCCACATTGGCTGGGCATGTTTGGGCCCTGGGTGGGGGTGTCCCAGGATGTTGGTACTACCAACAATGGCAGTCTGGACTATCAATTTTCAGTTTCTAGAAAAGTATTTGCATCCCTTCCTTATATTGCCAAAATCCCATCATTAAATGCTATCCCACTCCAAAGTGAGACTTTCAAAAGAGGGACTATCCCCTCAGTTTAGAGTGAATCCTGTCATCATAGGGTTAGGGTGGTTTATGAAATCCTTCTGGCTAACATTTAGGAAGTGTGGGAGACTGAAGGGAAAATTGTCCTTATTTGGAAGAAAACAAACACCAATAGCCATGTGAAAACTGGCATTTTGCCACACAATGTCTTGTTTCTGAATATCTCACTTGGAAATACTGCTATCGTTTTGCTTCTGCAAGAACCTCAACACTGAGCTAGTGCTGAGGAAAGCAGATTGGAGGGTGGGAGGAAGAAGGGTGGCTGGCTTTACTGAGCTTCTGACTTGAGTTTTCATTTCATTCCCTGCTATGGAATCCAGTGTGACCTGTGTTTTCTGGCTCTTGAATCTTAAATCTTTTGTGGGGGCCAGTTCTCCACCGTGCATCGGCCAGTGATCGTGGAGGAGGGAGGAGACGGGCCACCCCGGGGGTCCGAGGGACACTGCTGATGTGGGCAGGGCATGGAATAAACTACCACTCCGGGAGAGCTTCAGGGAGACATCTTGTTTATTTGGTGTCCTAGCAAGTAGATATCCTTAAGGGTTAGGGAAGGGTTAAGGTAATCATTGTTGGGCTGTGCCATGGAGGAGAGAGAGGAGATCCGAGCAGAGAAGGAACACAAATCTTTATTCATGCAGGTACCTCAGAGTTGGGTGAGAGCGCAGCGGTTCAGCAAAATGGCCACCTCCAGCTATGTGCAGCAACCTTTCTCTGTGTCCCGTCGCCGAGGTGAAAAGGGGCAAAAAGAGACCGGACCGCAGCAGCAGCAGCAGTTGGCTTTATAGGATAAAAACCGGAAGTGGAAGTTGGGACAGGATTGGTCGGGAAAAGCACTCAGGGAATAGAGTTTCAACTCTTGAGGGAACTGACAATACCCTGAGGGGACAACATGGTGGAACAAGACACTCTGGGAATAGAGTTTCAACTCTTACGGGAATTGACAATATCCTGAGGGGACAACATGGTGGATATGACCACATCTGCACAATTTCCCAACAAATCATTAAGCCACACAAAATGCAAGGTTAAATCATGACCTGTCAGGTGTTTGTTTGTTACTGGGAAGTTACTGTATAAGGTCTGGTCATGAGCTCACCATGCATAGGCAGTGTTCTGTCTGAAGGTGAATCATGAGCACCTCAGGGCAGGGGGGAAAGGCCCACTGTCTGGGAAATCCAGGCAGAGGGTCACCCTCTCAGACTCTCATGGAGATAATGGCCTAGATTTTCCAGACAGTAGGCCTTTCCTCACAATCTTTCTTACAGATGAGTCTTTCATTGTAACTATTCATGGCTATTATTTCTACCATCATTTCCCCCCCCCCCTGAGATTCTGTATATGGAACATATATAGAATGTATGGAAAGCAGCAGAAAATTAAATATATCACATTTCTGTGTTCACAGGTTGTCTGTCCCCTCCCATGCCCCAGACACAGAATAATCATACTGGTGTTGGCCTGGCAGATGGCACATCAGAGCAGCTCAAGAACACAGTCAAGTAGTAGGAGCTCACCTGTCTGGAAAGGCCACCTGCTGGGAATGTCCCAACAGGAAATTTTGGAAAGAAAGTCACACTTAAGGGCTTTTCTTGCTTCTGACAGATTCCCTAATTGATGCTTCCCTTGGTGCAGACTTTTAGTCATTGTGTTTCCACATGCATTCTCATGCATATATTGTTATCATCATCAGATCTCCATTTTATGTAGCACTATAAAGTGGTGGGCACCTTGGGCATGTGTCTCCAGTCATTATAGGACGTTCCAGTGTTGTTATGGGTATTTAAAAAATTCTTTCTCACTAATGCCTCTGCTTATTTCTAATATATATATATATATATATATATATATATATATATATATATATATATATATGAATGGGAAATGAAACTTTGGCCCCTGTAATAGGTTTCAGTCAAAATTAGAAGCCATTCTGCCCCTACACCTATGGACATATAATCTTGTTGCCCTTGTTTTTTTTTAATTTTCTTTTTTATATTTATTTATTTTCCCTTTTGTTGCCCTTGTTTTTTATTGTTGTAGTTATTATTGTTGTTAGATAGGACAGAGAGAAATGGAGAGAGGAGGGGAAGACAGGGGGAGAGAAAGAAAGACGTCTGCAGACCTGCTTCACAACCTGTGAAGCAACTCCCCTGTAGGTGGGGAGTCAGGGGTATGAACCAGGATCCTTATGCCGGTCTTTGCGCTTCGTGCCAAGTGGGCTTAACCCGCTGCACTACCGCCCGACTCCCTGGACATATAATCTTTGACAAAGGTGTCCAGACTATTAAATGGGTAAAGGAGAGTCTTTTTAAAAAATGGTGTTGGAAAAAAATGGGTTGAAACATGCAGAAGAATGAAACTGAACCAAACACAAAATTGAATTACAAATGGATCAAGGACCTGGATGTTAGAGCAGAAATACTTTCTAAGTATTTGATACTTTCCTCTAAGTATCAAATACTTAGAGGAAAATATTGGCAGAACTCTTTCTTATCTAAATTTTATAGGTATCTTCAATGACACAAATCCAATTACAAAGAAGACAAAAACAAAAGTAAACCAATGGGGCTATATCAAAAAATTTCTGCACAGCAAAAGAAACCACTACCCCAATAAAGAGGCCCCTTACAGAATGAGAGATGTATGTCATACATCAGACAAGAGGTTAATAACCAAAATATACAAAGAGCTTACGAAACTCAGCAACAAGAAAACAAATCACCTCATCCAAAAATGAGGAGAGGATATGAACAGAATCTCATATTCACAGAAGAGATATAAAAAGCCAACTGACACATGAAATATTGCTCCAAGTCACTTATTGTCAGAGAAATGCAAATAAAGAAAACAATGAGATACCACTCCACTCTTGTGAGAATGTCGTACATCAGAAAAGATAGCAGCAACAACAAATGTTGGAGAGGTTGTGGAGCAAAGAAACCCTCCTGCACTGCTGGTGGGAATGTCAGTGGGTCCAACCCCTGTGGAGAGCAGTCTGGAGAACTCTCAAAAGGTTAGAAGTAGACCTTCCCCATGACCCTTCAATTCATCTCCTAGGGATATAACCTAATGAACAAAACATACCAATCCAAAAAGATCTGTGTATACCTATGTTCATAGCAGCACAATTTGTAATAGCCAAAACCTGGAAGCAACCCAGGTGTTCAACAACTGATGAGTGGCTGAGTAAGTTGTGGTCTGTATACAAAATGGAATACTACTCAGCTATTAAGAATGGTGACTTCACTTTCCTCACCTCATTTTGGATGGAGCTTGAAGGAATCATATTAAGTGAGATAAGTCAGAAAAAGAATATGGAATGATCTCACTCATAGGCAGAAGTTCAAAAATACTACCATGACTGCAACCTGACTTCCCCTGGGCAGACAACCTCATCATTGTGTTCTGGAACTCCACCTCCCCAGAGCCCTACCCCACTAAGGAAAGACAGAGATAGGCTGGGGGTATGGATCAGCCTGTTAATACCCACGTCCAACAGAGAAGCAATTATAGATGCTAGACCTCCCACTTTCTGTATCCCATGGAGATTTTTGGTCCATATTCCCAGAGGGATAAAGAATAGTGAGCCTTCCAATGGAGGGAATGGGTTATGGAACTGTGGTGGTGGGAATTGTATGAATTGTGCCCCTCTTGTCCCACAATCTTGTCTATGTTTAAATTACTACTAATAAAATAAAAATAAGTCAAAAAATAAGAAAACACACAGCAGAACTTAGACAGGAGTTGGTGTATTGCGTCAAAGTAAAAGACTTTGGAGTGGGTGGGAGGGGGAGGGTTCAGGTCCTGGAATAAGATGGCAGAAGAGGACCTACTGGGGGTTGCATTGTTATGTGGAAAACTGGGAAATGTACGGACTACTGTATTTACTGTCAACTGTAAACTATTAATCCTCATTAAAGAAAAAAAATAAACAATAAGAAAAGATAGAATGTGACACAATTTAGTTTATGTGATCAAGCTTAGTGATTTAATAGCAATGTAACCTTGAATTAGTTTTTAAGTCTGTCTTAACCCCCACATTTCTATCTATAAATACAGTGCTTGGTATGTGAAAAGAAACAGAAGCCTTTCTATGGTGTTCAGTTAGAGAGGAGAGTTAATAGGGAGCTGAGGGTCACACTGTTAGAAAGGCTGGAGAAGTGAAGAGTAGATGTTTGGGACTGCTGACCTGATTAGGCTGACCATGGGTGAGTGGGTATTTCTCAGCAGGTCCCCTTAGATGCTCTGGGTCTTAGTGAGTGGCTACTGCTGGCACTGACTTCTCCTGGCTTAGTATCTTGTAGATTTACAGCATAGGGCTGTCTCTCACTGGCCAGATTTAACCAGGAGGCATCTGGGGAAGGAACTTCTGTAGATGAACTTCCAGGTATTCCTAGAAGACTCAGAGAAGAATGATGTGTGTGTGTGTGTGTGTGTGTGTGTGTGTGTGTGTGCGCGCCACAATGAAGCTAAACTGTCAACAGTTCACTCAGAAGCCCCTCCCCCCCCCCGCCGCCAGACATTAATAAGAAATAAAATCTAAGCAAAAATGCAGTTGGTAAACAACCATTTTATAGCTACAGCAAAGACAAAACCAGTCTGGAAAAAGCCATTAGTTATCCAGTTAATTGCTGGAATGTCTGCTATTTCAGAGAGAAAGCATTTTTTCCCCCTGCAAAATATTGTTTGCTCAGAATTCACTCAGGCACCTGGATTATGATGCCAGAGCCAGATATAGCTGCATTGATCTCACTGGCACTTTCTTTGGATGCTTGAGATCTGGAGCGTCTTTCTGAAATCCACAGCTCTAAGAAGTAAGCCGTTTCAGTACAAAGCCCCACATTTGCTTGCCATAGTCTCAAGTACATAGTAAAATGACAGAAACCACTTCAGCCCAGAAATGAGCCAACTTCCTCTGTTTGATTTGAAAAAGAAGGCATTGTTTTGGAGGAAAGTAGCAGTGTTTCTAAATTTACTCACACATCCCATCTACACAGCTTGCCCCTAATGATCATCACACAGAGCTAATTAATTTTCTAAGATGAATCTAGTATGAAAGGAGTAAAAGCACTGGATTTCCTAATAACTACATGTTATAATAATAATAATAATAATAATAATAATAATAAACACTTTGCATAATGAGCCAAAGATGATCTTGTTTTTAGGTGAAACCTGATGCTTTGGTTAAGAAGTCCAAGGCCAGGCAGTGGCACACCAGGTAGAGCATACATGTTAAAATGCAAAAGGATCTATTTTCAAATCCCAGGTCCCCACAAGCAGGTAGGAAGCTTCTCAAATGGTAAACAGTGTTGCTCGTTCTCTTTTTCTCTGTTCTTTCCCTCTCTATCTCTCTCTCTCTCTCTCTATCTCTATCTCTCTCTATCTCTATCTCTATCTCTATCTCTATCAAAAATGGCGGGTGGGGTTAAGACCATAGGAAGTGGTAAATTCATCATGCAGGCACTTAACCCCAGTAATAACCCTGGTAGCAAAATGAAATAACACACAGAAAAATAAAAGAATAACATGAAGAGGCCAGGTGATGTCACACCTGGCTGAGCGTACACATCGCCATGTGTAAGGACCAGGTCCAAATCCCCTGGTCCCTATCTACAGGGGGGAAGTTTCAGGAGTGGTGAAGAAGTACTGCAGGTGTCTCCCTTCTTTTCTTTTTTAAAATTTTTTTTTAAATTTATTTATTCCCTTTTGTTGCCCTTGTTGTTTTATTGTTGTAGTTATTATTGTTGTTGTTGTTGTTGTTGGATAGGACAGAGAGAAATGGAGAGAGGAGGGGAAGACAGAGAGGAGGAGAGAAAGACACCTGCAGACCTGCTTCACCGCCTGTGAAGCGACTCCCCTGCAGGTGGGGAGCCGGGGTTCGAACCGGGATCCTTATGCCGGTCCTTGTGCTTTGCGCCACCTGCGCTTAACCCGCTGCACTACAGCCCGACTCCCGTCTCTCCTCTTTTCTATATCCCCTTGCATCTCAGTTTCTTTCTGTCCCTACCCAATAAGTCAATAAATAAAATATTAAAAGTAAATAAATGGGGGCTGGGTGATAGCACACTTGGGTAAGAGCACATGTTATCACGAGCACGGACCTGGGTTAGAGCCCTCACTCCCCATCACGAGTGTGAAGCAAGTACTGCAGGTATCTCTCTGTCCCTCTCCCTCTCTGTCTCCTCTCCTCTCTCAATTTCTCTTTGTCTTGTCAAATAAAGAAAGAAAAGAAAGGAAAAGAGGGGGAGTCAGGCTGTAGCGCTGCGGGTTAAGCGCAGGTGGCGCAAAGCGCAAGGACGGGCATAAGGATCCCGGTTCGAACCCCGGCTCCCCACCTGCAGGGGAGTCGCTTCACAGGCGGTGAAGCAGGTCTGCAGGTGTCTATCTTTCTCTCCCCCCTCTGTCTTCCCCTCCTCTCTCCATTTCTCTCTGTCCTATCCAACAATGACAACAACAATAATAACTACAACAATAAAACAACAAGGGCAACAAAGGGAATAAATAAATAAAATAAATATTAAAAAAAAGAAAGGAAAAGAGGAGAGAAGCGGAGAAAAAAAAAAGGCTGTCTGGAGTGGTGGCTTCATTGAGCCAGCACCAAGTCCCAGTGATAACCTTGGTGGAAAAATAAATAAAATCTTATCTAAAAAAAGAATAAAATGAAGAGATCTAATTCTGGGCCCATTTACCCAGAAACTTCCATAAAGAAATCTGCAGTTTCTTCAAAGCAAGGCCTCTGGAACTGTTACAGGGTAAATCAGGGTGGGGAACCACAGCTATTTTGGTTTTTGTAAAATCAGCAAGTATTAGTAAGCAAAGATATTCTTAAAGAATGAGAAAATTCACTCCTTACAGGAAATGAACCCCAAAGTACAGGACTGTGTGTTTTAAAGTAAGAGGGAGGAGTTTGAGATAACACAATTGATTAAAAAGTTGGGTTGATATAATTAATAGTACTCTGCCTAAGTACTCATAATGCATACAGAAAAAACCCATGGGGGGCACAAACTGTAAATTTATTACAATGACACTACAATGAAGCACAGGGGTCATCTTCAGTCACTTAGCTGTCTTCTCTGCATCTGCTCCACCTGTGGTTATTGACAAGTGGGCTTCGCTCTCCATCAATAAGCCAGATGACATTATTTACTTAAGGGCCTGGTTCTTTCCTGAGAATGACAGGTGTGAGACAAATTAGTTGTCCTTGGCAGAACATACCCGACCACAAGTTCAAATTTTATTCTTAGATCTCTTCTGGATAGTTTAACACCCTTAGCTGGTCTGCATGCAATTGGCAGCATTTCGCTCTTTGTGAGACAGATTTGAAAACTTCACCCCACCCCCCAACTTCCATCAAAGTAACCGGTGAGTTTCCTCTGTTAGCCTATGACAATTAAAACTTTCTAGGTTCTTGTGTTTTCTGTAGCAAACACACCAATATCAGGAAATAGTAGAAAGTCAGAGGCCCAGTGAAGCTGATTAATGTACTTCCTGAAAGTTCCAACTTGCTGCAAGTTTTCATCAGATCACTGTCTGTGGAAGGCACAGGAGCAATCTTAAAGAAAATACAATGTGTTGTCAATCAGTTCTATTTCCCTTGTTCCTCTTACACACAAGAATAGATAAGATTTAAAAGAAGGAGGAGGAGGAGAAGGAAAAGGAAAAGGAGGAAGACGAGGAAGAGGGGAGGAAAAGGAGGAGGAGGATTACCCATGTAGGTATATGTGGAGGTGTTAGGAGGAAAGATTGCAGATGACAGTCTACTTAGTAAATAAAACTAAGTACATGACCCTGTAGGTAACAAACTTGATGGTACAGTAGCCTGGTCTCCTAGAGTGGAAACCATAGTTTCAAGGACCCAGACTCTGCACAGACTAGCCTTTATCACATCTTTGAGTAAGATTCTTTCTCAGATTGGAGACCTCCACCCTGCTCTGTGCAGCTATGACTAGTGTGGTTTTTCTGCTGTCTTCTCTCCAGCCACCTCCTAAGATTGAGGCTGAGGTCAACATTTGCTCCTGTGCACTTCCTAATGTAGCTCTCACAAGAATGTCTTCATTCACGTAGAAGACTCAGCACGGAAGTGGCCTAAAGTTCATTTATTTACATTAGTTCTACCTGCACAGTGATGCAGAAAGTAATGCGGGCCTGGTCAGAGAGTCCTGGGATTCCCAGGTAGACATGATGGGCCTAGACCTCTAACAGAGCCCTCTCTCCACTGTCACTGGTCATCTCCATCAGGAACAAAATAGTGGACCCTCTTGTAGGCCTCTACAGGACCTTGCCCTCAATGTGGGCCAACAATGATAAGAACTTCCCCATTCTCCAAAGGGAGGCTGGGTCAAAGTACTCTGCCACTGGAGAAAAATGGGTCCTGAAATGAATGCAGCCTAGAACGTTCCTATCTCTGACCACAGAATGTGAACTCAGACCTAGAGAGATGAAGAGGTTACACAGACTCCTGTGCTGAATATAGGCCCCAGATCAAATCAATGGAGTTTACAACTACAATATTTATATACTTTTCCCAGAGGTGGGAGTTACTCGCTGCCCTGATACAGCTTTCTAATCCAATTCCAAACTCTGACAACATTCCCAGACAATACCTTTAGCCCACCTGTATGTTAGCTGTTGGGTTAAGGCAAAAATTAGTAAAGTCATAGGCCCTTGGAATATACCTAAAATAGACCTACTACCTTTTTCCAAAATGGAGACCCCAAATCTCACCTGCTATATTCTTACCTTTAGGTTCCCAATTAGTAAACAATTTGTTCTGCTTTATATCTGGAGAGCTTGTTTGAAGGTTCTAGCAGGGTTGCGCAGCTACTCCTATACCCTCTATTGAAGACCAGTCCGTCTCTATTCGGGGAAGGCCGTCCTCTTTGACTGAACGCACTTCGGGAGGGACGCACATGGAGCCCTGAGGGAGGAAGGGGACACCCACCTAGCCAGCCAGATCAGCCGAATCAACCTTGGCAATCAATGGGGTGACAGATGTCGCAGCCAGATCGCCCTCACATCCTGTTCTGTTTTATATCTTAATAATATTTCAGGCACCACATTGCAGATGCTACTATCATGACACCAACCTGACTTCCCTAGGCAGAAGACTTCACAATGTACCCTGGAACACCACCTCTCCAGAGCCCTGCCCTACTAAGGAAAGACAGAAACAGGCCAGGAGTATGGATTGATCTGCCAGTACCCATGTCCAGCAGAGAAGCAATTACAGAAGCCAGACCTTCCACCTTCTGCACCCCATAATGATCCTGAGTTCATACTCCCAGAGGGATAAAGAATAGGAAAGCTATCAAGGGAGGGGATGGGATATAGAACTCTGGTGGTAGGAACTGTGTGGAATTGTAGCCCTCTTATTTAAATCAATAAAATTAAATCAAAGAAAGTAATGGAAGTTTTTTTTTTTAATTCAATACTCTCTACTTGTGAGAGCCCCACCCTACTAGGGAAAGAGAGAGGCAGGCTGGGAGTATAGATTGACCTGTCAACACCCATGTTCAGTGGGGAAGCAATTACAGAAGCCAGACCTTCCACCTTCTGCATCCCACAATGACCTTGGGTCCACACTCCTAGAGGGTTAAAGAATAGGAAAGCTATCAAGGGAGGGGATGGGATACAGAGTTCTGGTGGTGGGAATTGTGTGAAGTTGTACTCCTCTTATCCTATGGTTTTGTCAATGTTTCCTTTTTATAAATAAATAATAAGTAGAAGACATCATGGATGTCTATAGTTCAATGTGTATGACAGAAAACCCTGAATTATGTAAAGAGAGTCTTTTTAAGGAAAATTTAGTAAATTGACAAACATGACTACATGGCATATTCAAAATTTTTACTGTGTGATAATATTACCAAATGCTGAGGTTTGGTGCTCACTTGAAAACTTGGGAGACAAGTATTGGCAAGACGAAAATAGGTTTTAATTGGAAAGTGAGCAATCTTGAAAAGAATGCAGGTTTGTCTCCAAAAGCCATGTCAATATTTCAGGCAGTGAGCAGGAGCTGTGAGGGTCAGGTATTGGGTGTTTATGTTTGGAGGGTGGGAGATTACAGGTAGGCAGAAGTCAAGTGCAGAGTCGAAGGTGACCTGATTCTAAGGTTACTGCATAGGGCAGTCTCTGACTTGCTCTGGAAGCCTCTATAAATTGTTCCCTGGTACTTGTGTCCACATAACCTCAGGATTGGCCTGCCCCACAATAATTTTGTCAGCTTCCTCAAAGTCAGCTCCTGGATTTCTCAAACAAGCAAAATGAATCTTCTGCAATTTAAACATTATTTAAACAGCCATAAATTACAACAAAATCAATATTAGTGGTTCAGAGCAAACTGCAAAGCTTCCTTTTTTGCTCTAAAAGGAATTTCTCTTTTACTATTAGAATAAATTGTATGTGTTACTCTCTGAAACTACAAATTTTAGTAGGGCTTCTTACATTAAAAGAGGACACACTGTCCAAATAATATTCTAGGATATTAGTGTGTCAATAGATATGTTCATCTGCATGGAATTAAAAGACCAGGCCAAAATAAACAAAAGAATAGCAATATAATAACCGCAGTATTGTAGACTTTGTAAAGCAAATATCTCTGTATGATTATAGGTGCTTAGTACTGACATTACTAGTTTGACTTTTAAAGCTACTGCTGTGATAATGGTCACAAAGCATGTATTGTTGTGTTATAGTTTTTTTTTTTTCTATTTCCACATCTGGCAATTAGTATATTTTGCGTATTCTGTAGTGCTAAGTCCTAGGACTCTACAGGGTCAAGTGAGCTCTAATCTTACAGCACAAAGTTTTCTGTAGCATAGGATAACAGCATAAAGTTCTGTCCTGCCCATTTAAATATGGACACTCATCTATGAAGAGAAAAAACAGAAGATGTATCGTACAGTGCAAAGGCAACTGAGCTAAAGCAGACTCAGATCACTCTCTTTTCTTTCAGCATTTCACTACAATATTAACAAGAAAACAAACAAACAATTCTGGACTAGGGCCACTGTCTGTATGGGTTTTCTTTGTGTACTCCAGTTTCTTTCCATATCCCAAAGACCTCAATACTAGGTTCATAGATGTGTATCTCAGGAGAGATAGATAGATAGATAGATAGGTAGATAGATAGATAGATAGATAGGGAGAGGGAGATTGAGTCTTTCTGTCTATCTGCCCACCTGCCTCACTGAGATGCAGGGGTATCCTGTCCAGGATTGGTTCCTATCTTGTACCCTGAAAGGCTCTGACAACTTTCTACCCTGAACTAAAAGAAGGGAGTTGGAAAATGAATCAAAACTATCATTTAAAATAATATATTTGGGAAAGGGGGGGCTCCTGAATCTAGAAGTTTGGTAGTATTTTTACAAGCAGAAATAGGTAACTGATTTTTTATCAAATAACCTAGAGCAAATTAGTTTCATTTTATTTGGCTTAAAGTCACAGTTTCCAAGAATATATTGCTAACATTAAGTGAGGACTTGCTATATTTGTAACTCAACTCTGTATACCTGCTCACTGTGTGCTTAGGACAAGGTAGAAGTTATTATCCTCCAAGATTATGGCCGTTACTTACAATCTAATCCATTTTAAAAAACTGACACTCCAGTGATAGTTTAAAAAAAAAGTAGTGCCATTAGCCTCCTGAAGACCCTTGCATTATCAGTGACTAATACAGATCTTCTGTCTTGATTAAGCTCTGGGCATGTGAAGGTAGTCATTTGGAGGATGCTATTTGCTATTAAGAGCAAACAAATGATTTTGTGCTATAAAAAGGAACATTCACGGGAGGTAGAGGAGATCATGTGACTTCCCTCAGGACTGAGCACTCACATCTCCTCTAAGCATTTTTTACACACCTGATTTCAAAACGTAGGTAATAAAACAGTTGAACTATATTTGCTGAGTTTTTCTTTTTGAAACCTTGTTCGACTGGCATTTAAAATGCAGAAGCAAATCAAAATTCATTCAAGGATCTGCTGCCTTCAAAATAATTCTGGAGTATTTTAAATTGCATTTTATTTGTTCTGATAAATGAAACAATTTTCACCTTAGATGTAATTGCTTTTTAGAGAAGTACGCAGACAGGAATGAGGCAGGGGAGTCAGAGGAGGAAATTGGGCAGCACAATTTTGGACTTCCCCCCCCCTATTTTTTTATCTGTGATTAATAGTGGGTTAGAAGATAATAAGACACCACCAAAGTTCTGTGTCCCCACCCTCCTGCCTCCCAATGATAATCACCATAGTTCTCACAAGTCTTAGAGACAGTTTGCTTGCTTCTGTTTTTTTTTTTTTTTTTGCAAGTCATGTATATCAGTTGTCCAGATTCTACATATGAGCGATACCATCTAGTAGTTAAAACTTGGACTACTAAATTCCTATCACTTTTTAAAATATGTATTTAGTTATTAAATCTTTTTATTGATTGATTGTTAGATAGAGACAGAGAGGGAGTCGGGCTGTAGCGCAGCGGGTTAAGCGCAGGTGGCGCAAAGCACAAGGACCGGCATAAGGATCCCGGTTCGAACCCCGGCTCCCCACATGCAGGGGAGTGGCTTCACAGGCGGTGAAGCAGGTCTGCAGGTGTCTATCTTTCTCTCCTCCTCTCTGTCTTCCCCTCCTCTCTCCATTTCTCTCTGTCCTATCCAACAACGACAACAACAATAATAACTACAACAATAAAACAACAAGGGCAACAAAAGGGAATAAATAAATAAAATAAATATTTAAAATAAATAAATAAATAAAAAGATAGGGACAGAGAAATTGAAAAGGAGGGGGGGCTAGAGATAGAGAAAGAGACAGAGAAACATCTGCATCCCTGCTTCACCACTCATGAAACTTTCCTTCTGGAGATGGGGACCAGGGGCTTGAACCCAGGTCCTTGCTCACTGTAATGTGTGTGCTTAACCAGGTAAACCACTGCCTGGCTCCTTAAGTTCCCATTTCTATCAGAAGTGTAGGTAATAAAATAGGCTTGTTCAGCCACCAGGTTCCGGATGCCAGCACGATGCCAACTAGACTTCCCTGGACAGATAGATGACCTCACCAATGTGTCCTGGAGCTCCACTTCCCCAGAGACACCCCCCCACACACACTAGGGAAAGAGAGAGGCAGACTGAGAGTATGGATAGACCAGTTACTGCCCATGCACAGGGGAAAGCAATTACAGAAGCCAGACCTTCCACCTTCTGCAACCCACAATGACCCTGGGTCCATGCTCCCAGAGGGATAGAGAATGGGAAGGCTATCAGGGGAGGGGATGGGATATGGAGATCGGGTGGTGGGAATTGTGTGGAACTGTACCCCTCTTATCCTACGGTTTTGTTAATGTCTCCTTTCTTAAATAAAAAAAATAATAAAAACAAAAACAAAAATAAAATAAAATAAAATAAAATAGGCTTGTTATGTACTGCTGCAATCACTCACCTAAGAGACCAGAGAGAAATATATACCTCTGTGTTCCTTTGCCCCACACCTATTCCTTGTTGTAGATTAGGAAATCTGTGCAAATTGACAAACAAGAAATTTAAGTAGTGGTATGAAACTGGCCTCTAAATGCCTTTCAATTTATTTTTCACTGGGTTAGTGATTGGGTTAGAATAGGAAGTACCTTTTTGTGTTGATAAATAAAAATTCCAAAGAATATAATGTAAATTAGGTCTCTTAAACCAGGGCATTCTTTTAATTTCAGAAGTGAGATGAAGAGGAGGAGGAGGAGAAGGAAAGAACAGAAAACCTCGGGTGAAGTGGTGTTTATTTCTGTTCATCGTATTTAATTAATCACTTGGTCCCTTTATGTCTACTTTGGCACTGCCACTCTCATAATAATTTTGCTCCATTCTTTTGCCTTGTCTAGAGATCATCAACCATTGAAAGAATCTACACAAGTCAACTTGAAAGGGTCCTAGTTGTTTGTCTTCCACTACATCCCTGCTTCATAAAGCCTGACCTTACCTGATAAGTTTCATAACAATCTTGTATTGTATTTATACTATGCTATGTCTTTCTGTATGTAATATTGAATATTTATGCTGGCATATATTACATGAATATAATATGTAACCTCTCCATACTCACTCTGGAGATTCTATATCAGAAGACCCTTTCACTTTACTAACCATGTCTCTACTGACCATAATCTTAAAAATGTTAATAGTTTATTTACTTACTTGCTTTTAAATGCTTTAAACATATTTGCCTTTCTTTCTTTCTCTTTCTTTCTTTCTTTCTTTCTTTCTTTCATTCTTTCTTTCTTTTGTTCTTTCTTTCTTTCTTCATTCATTTATTAAGAAACAGCCAGAACATCGCTCTGGCATACTCAGTCAAATCCTTGACCTTATGCCTACAAATCTAGTATTCTACCCACTATGTTCTCTCTCAAGCCACACTTTATTATTATTAATGATTTATAAGATTTTGAGATAATGGGGGTATATGTCTACATCACTCAGATCACCAAAGTTTTGTGTCCCCAACAATAACCACTGTAATCCTTTCAAAGTCTTAGAGAAAGCTACTTCTTTTTTTCCACATTCACATGTTTGAATTCTCTCCACATATGAGTAAAATCAGCTGGTAGTTGTCCTTAACTTCCTTACTTACTTCAGTAAGCAATTTCATCTATTTGTCCCAAAGGACACAGTACCATATATATATATATTTTTTAGTTGCTGAGTAGTCCTCCATTGAATATATATCCCATAACTTTTTTATTTAGTCATCTGTCAGTGGGCATGTGAGTTGCTTCCATATTTTGGCTATTGTGAGAATAATGCAACTGTGCCATGAGGGTACATATGTTTCTTTGAATTATTGTTTTCATGTCTTTTGAATAAATGCCTAAGAGTAGTATTGTTGAATCACAGTGTATTTACATTTTTATTTGTTTAAGGCTTCTCTATACTATTCTCCCTAATGACTGTACCACTTATTATTCCCATCAGCACTGTAATGGAGTTTCTCTTTCTCCAAATCCTAACCAAGAGTTATCGTTTTCTGTTTTGTTGATGGAGGTCATCACCCATCTATCTATTATCTGATCACCACAAAATTTACACTCCTCACAGAAAAGGAATTTAATTAATCCACAAAATGAGTAGCAACACCAAGTACCTCCTGATAGACCCTCAATCAACATGTATTAAAATATAAAGCAATCAATATTTTTCTGAATATCAGTGAATTCAGCTTTTGCTTGTTACCAGGATTATGACAGGCGAATTCATAAGCCTACTTTAATGGTAATTTGATCTGCCAGTAAGAGATTCAAGATTGAGTCAAAAGCATCTAGAAAATTTCAGGAGTCTGAGTCATGAAGGGAAGAGGCTAGTCACTATTGCTCATATCATGATCATAAATTTAGGGCTCACACTGTGTTCACTTGTCACTTCCCCTTCACTCATATTCATTTACTCAACCAATATACTTTTTGTGCCTACTATATGTCAGACAAAATATTGAATTCAATTAACACTTCTTTCTTCAGTCTAAGCATTTGTAAAAAGTAAAGGGGGGAATGTGCTACATAGACCTTTGATAAAGGGCTAAGAAATGATAGCTTTGAGCCAGTTTACTTTTTCTCAGGCAGAAAGTGACGAGAAATATTTCACAGGGAGATGACACTTAACTAGGAACATGAATGAGTAACAGAAAACCTCCCAGTGAGTGCTAGTCTTCCAACTCTACTTCCACCACACTACCTTGAATCTTGATGGTCCCACCTAGTAATCCATCCAGTTCTGAAATACATACTGATTTTGGATAGAGTCAAAAGCAAAAGGGTATACAGGTAGGGACTGAGACAGAAAGACACTGTAGCACTGCTTTTATGAAACTCTCCTCACCCCTGTAGTTGGGGGCAGTGAGGGTTTTGAACCAGTGTCCTTGTGCACTGTAATACATGTATTCAACCAGGTGTGCCAACAACTAGCCCTAGCCCCTCTAATTCTTAACTGCAGCAATCCTTGCAACGCTACTTCTTGTATCATGGAGGACATGACTATAATCTACTTCAAGATGGTTGGTAAGGCCCTCTGCTCCAGATAAGACACTGTGGGATTTTAGGTTTCTTTTGAACCTAAGACCTTATAGAAAAATTCATTATACTAATTCCTTCATAAACCCAAGACCTCATTTCCCCTTCACTCATGTATTCATTTACTTAAACTTACTATGACTCAGTTTCATACTCAAAAAATACAAACCTCAAGTTAGATGATCTTTACTTTTTAACTCTAGAATTCTTTGGATAATCGGAAAAAATATTTGCAAAAATAATTAAGGTAAAGCACCTCAGTCATACTAACATTTATGTTACCCCCAAAGTGTGTTTAAACTGAAAACCTTGGTCTACTTAATCATACAGAATAAATAAAGCATTGCTTTGATCACAGACTTCATCATTCTCATCAATGTAGCTGACAGAATTAATTTTACCTTTTGATTGTACTCTTCTCATGGAGTGGATCTAGTGAATCCTTAGAAAATCCCTGAACATCTTCTGGCACATACAAGTAGGTATAGGGTTATAGCTGGAGAATTCCCTCTTGCTTCCCAGATTTCGCAAACGTGGGCAATTTCTAGTTACTCAGCAGAGCATTAAGCTAAGGTATCATTAAGGTTTTCCTTTTTTACCCTAAGAGTCAGTTAATTTTTTTTAAATAGAAGCTAGCATGTTTCATTTTTATAATATTTATTTTATTTATTTATTCCCTTTTGTTGCCCTTGTTGTTTTATTGTTGTAGTTATTATTGTTGTCGTTGTTGTTGGATAGGACAGAGAGAAATGGAGATAGGAGAGGGAAGACACAGAGAGGGAGAGAAAGATAGACACCTGCAGACCTGCTTCACCGCTTGTGAAGCGACTTCCCTGCAGGTGGGGAGCCAGGGGCTTGAACTGGGATCCTTACGCAGGTCCTTGTGCTTTGCTTCCAGGGAAGTCTGGTCGGTTCCAGGTGCTAGCATGATACCAACCAGACTTCCCTGGACAGACAACCCCATCAATGTGTCCTGGAGCTCCGCTTCCCCAAAGCCCCGCCCCACTAGGGAAAGAGAGAGACAGGCTAGTAGATACCTGTCAAAGCCCATGTTCAGCTGGGAAGCAATTACAGAAGCCAGACCTTCCACCTACTGCATCCCACAATGACCTTGGGTCCATACTAGATATTGACCAGATTCTGTAAGATAGAGCATAGGTTCACATGTATCCATAAATTAGGGCAAAACATACTTTATTTTTAAAGGTTATTAAAATTCACATTTCTACCTCAAGTATATTCTAAAAGAGAAAAAAAAAGTGGTCTGGAAATTTCTCTGATCTGTTCATGGACAATCTACAGAGAAATCTATGTAGGTGTTTAATGCTCATACTGGGCAAGCACACATGAAACACAGCTTCCATTGAGTGCCAAGGGCTTCCTGTGGAAGATGCTACTTTTAATGAGCTGATAATGCTTTGCAAAAGATCACCTGTTTTGAAATGCAGTTGGAAGCTGCTTTGAAAACAAAGGGCATGCTGTGTCTCTGACTTTCTCTGGAAATCTTGACATAAAATCCAATGACCCAGCCCTCCTTTTATTATTAGGGGACATTTTTTTCTCTTTCTAAATTCAATCTTCTTTTTTCATATAAAGTGACGTAACTACAATTAATTATTGATTTGACAACTGGTCTAGCCAAAACAGACTGCTTATGTGTTATTTCTCTTACCCCATTAGAAATTAAAATTTGCTATTCTTCTCAGTTATGTCTGAGATCGACAATATGTTTCAGGAACTCAATTTAGTTATTAATTGGGAGGGGAAATATGCTATTACACAACTGAGAACATTTAATTTTACAAAATTTGTTTACTATTAACAATTGTGTACTAAATGAATATGTCGGCTTTCAATGAGAAGGTGAGTTCTAATTTTTGTAGAAATACTTTGTCTTTAAAGACAGTTAGTACTACAACAAAACTATATAAATTTTTCATCTCTTGAAGTAGCACAAATCTAAAAGCATGGAAACTCACTCAGCTGAAGACTCTCTCAGATTGGTGGTAGAATATAAGCTGGTGAGTCCTCTCTGGGAGATGTTTTGGCATAAGTCTTTGATGTTAATAATTTGTACAGCATTAGATGGGGCTGAGTAAGAGCGCTGGGTACATAGGGGTAGTCCGCACAGGGTAAGGAGGGGGATTCATATGAAAGGGTGGCCAGCCACCAACTGTGAGCACACAACAAGGTGACATGGGATTTCAAATGGGTGGACTGTGGTAGTAACAGTCCACTGTAGAGCATCGGATCTCAGAGAACCTAGGAAGAATGCAAAGAACATGTACACAGTGTGGGACAGCTTGGTACAGGGTTTCAGAGCCTAAGCAGAGTGAGGGCTATATTGTGGGGCAGGGGAGTCCAGATCAAGGTGTTAAAATCCTGTGGAAGTTCAGTGAAAACAGTCAGAGTCTTAAAGACCCAAGGACAGTGTCCACACATGGGGGCTGAGCAAGAGAAATGACATGGGGGCAGATTATTAGTATACTGGGAATATTGTAGGATAGGATTCTCACCATTGGAAATGGGCCTAGAAAGGGAGAAGTCTAGGATGAACATTGTGATGTTGAATTAGAACTGAAGTTATTGAGAGTCGGGCGGTAGCGTAGCTTAAGCGCACATGGCGCCAAGCGCAAGGATCGGCATGAGGATCCCGGTTTGAACCCCAGCTCCCCACCTGCAGGGGAGTCACTTCACAGGCAGTGAAGCAGGTCTGCAAGTGTCTATCTTTCTCTCCTCCTCTCTGTCTTCCCTTCCTCTCTCCATTTCTCTCTGTTTACCTAACAATGATGGCATCAATAACAACAACAACAAGGGCAACAAAAGGGAAAATAAATAAATAAATAAATAAATATTTTAAAAAACTTAAAAAAGAATTGAGGTTATTGGTGTGAATGCATAAGAGATAATTCCTGAAATAAATGTGGTGTAAATAAGTACATATGTGTACATAAATTCCCTAGCTCTGTACCTTGGAAAGATCTGAGAGCCATGGCCTCAAGGTCAATGAAAATACTTACTACTTTTGCTTTTCAACATTTCCCCACACTAATAAGAATGAAAAGTCCCTGGATAAATGGCTACTACCAGGAATAGAACATAAAAAGTAAAAACAGCCTGGCATCTTGTTATGTAAGAAAGCAAGGAAATGCACAAAGAATGTATGAAATACAAGGTCAGCTTGAATAGGTTCTTCTTAAACAAGTTTGGGTTGGTACCAACCCCAAAATAAGTAGTATACTAATGAATTATGAACTACTGCAGAACTAAGAATCTGTAAGTTCCCAATTAAGCAAATGAGAGAATGAATTGAAAGTTTGAAGTGAGAAGAGTTAATTTACCTGGGAAGATGCTTGCTGTGACATGTGTACTATCTAGGTTCAAGTCTTCTCTAGGGCACTGGGGAAGTTTTTATGTTGTCATATATATGTTGCTCCCCCTCTCAATCTGAAAAAGTCAGTCCAGAATCGTGAAGCCCCAGGAAACACACCCCCCAAAGAAACTCTCACAAAATATTATGAAGAGTAATGAAAGAGTTGCTTTACAGTGTAGAAGTTTGGTCAGAATTCTTCCCTTAACCAGCCAAAGAGACTATTTATTGCCCATAGAGCAAATTAAAATCTTTCACCATTAAATATCAGTCATGGAGCAGACTGTAGAGAGACTGCTTGTGGAAGTGAATCTAATCTTAAAATGTTAGGCTAACTCAGCTGAGGAACATTCTATTAAATAACTGACAAATCATGCTGATTATGAAGATCAAAGAAATCTGACGAACTCTTCCAAAGTGGAAAAAGAAAGACAGCATCAATGAGAAAGCTAAGTGCAACATGTGATTCCAGACTGGCTACAGAGGGCATTTGGGACAAATCTGAATGGAACTGAGATGAATAATGTATCAATGTTAACTTTATGTTTTGATGACAGCATTGCAGTTGTCAAAGAGAATGTCCTTGCCTGTAGGAAATACAGAATCAAGCACGTGAAGGTTGAGGCATCATGTCAGCTATCAGGGAAAAAATTGTGCAGTATTCTTACACCTTTTCTGTAAAAACTGAGATTGTTCGGAGGAAAACATTAAAGAATGAATACACAGGACTGGAGAGATAACATAATAGTTATGTGAATGATTCCATTCCTGAGGCTCTAAGGTCCTAGGTTCAATCCCCAGCACCACCACAAGCCAGAGCTAAGCAGTGCTCTGGTTTTCTCTTTATATATATTTCTTTCTGCATCTGTTCTGTTAAAAATAAATAAAGTATTTTTTAAAAGAATGCATACATAAACTGTGCTTTTTATGAGGAATTTTTTTTAAAGAAAGGAGACATTAACAAAACCGTAGGATAAGAGGGGTACAGTTCCACACAATTCCCACCACCTGATCCCCATATCCCATTCCCTCCCCTGATAGCTTTCCCATTCTCTATCTTTATGAGGAAATTTACAAATGTAGAATTTTGTCCATGGGCCAAGTGGTGACACAACTGGTTGAGTGCACATGCACAAAGACACGTGTCCCAGCCTCCAGTCCCCACCTGCAGAGGAGAAAGCTTTGTGAGTGGTGAAGCAGTGCTGCAGTTGTCTCTCTATCTCCCCCTTTCCTCTCAATTTCTGACTGTCTCTATCCAATAAATAAATAAAGATAATAAAAAATTTTAAAGAATTTAATCCTATAGATACATACATTCATATGTACATTGTATATATAGTAGTATTAATTTGATGGATTGCAGAAAACAATACTATCAGTAAGAACTCAATCAGTGGAAATGTTTACAACTACTTCATTTATTTTTACCAGAGCACTGCTTATTATTATTTTTAAATTTTTTTATTAGTGATTTAATAATGATTGACAAGGTTGTGGTTGAAGACGGGTACAATCCCATACAATTCCTACCATCAGAGTTCAATATCTCCTCCCTCCACTGGAAAGTTCCCTATTCTTTATACTCCTCTGGAAGTTTAGACCAAAGGTCTTTATGAGGTGCAGAAAGTGGAAGGTCTGGCTTCTGTAATTGCTACTCTACTGGACAGGGTATTGACAAGTCAATCCATACATAGGACAGTGAGAAAACCGAGAGGGGCAGGGAAGATAGTAATGTGAGCAAGCTGTGGCACTGCTTCACTACTCATGAAGCTTATCCCCTGAAAGTGAAGACAGAGGGCTTGAACCCAGGTCCTTGAGCACTATAGCTCAACTGGGTATAACCATCGCCTGGTCTCTCATTTATCCACTTTCTATGCAGGTTGACTAAGGGCATGAGTGATCTACGGACATACCACTCTGAACATGCCTGATCTCATCTAAGGGAATGAGTGCTAGCATTGACTCAGGTGCTGGGGCTCAACGCCATGAAGGTGATGTCGTTTCCTTCAGAAATTCATAATTCCTTCATCTATGAGAAGAAACTAGATAAGAGTCTTCAACAGAAGTTGGAAGAATGAGAGACTATTTTAAACATAACAAGACACTTAACTGTAAAGATAGAAATAACTAAGCACACACTTTGTGCACCTTTGGCAAAGACTATCTTGTACATCATACTTGGTACAAACACAAATGAAAACTACAGAGCTCCAGGATGTTCTGTCATGGTCGAGCAAACTCAGTTGTGAATATGATCTGTCGACGGAGATTTCATTAGATTGTATAGAAGTGCCATCTCTGTTTAGGACTTGATGTTGGTATTCTTTCTGCTCTATTTGCTGCATGAACATTCATTATTTCAGATTAAAGAAAACAGAGGAAGCCACTCATACTTCCCTGGTGTCTCTCATTAAAATTAATTATTTTCCCAGATCAGTCATCTTTGTTCACAGTCATGTCCAGTGAGAAAAACAGGTCTTAGGAAACCCAATTATGTCTAAGGCAGTTTTAGATTCAGATAAAAATTGGTAGCTGAGACTCAAGAAAGGCCTGGTAGGGAATAACTTCATATTTACAAGTGGCCTGCCATATTAATAACTGCCTTCCTTGGGATTCATCTTGAAAACTCTTTGTCCTAAATATAGGCATCTTCCAATGTTAATTTATGAACCTGAGAAGAATGAGCTCCATTCAGAAAGGAGTGAAACAGTTTTCTTTATAATTTTATAGTTCATGGATTTAATTACTACCGCAGCCAGAATGGAATCACAATATGTTCTGTGAAGTATTTTAGTAATGATTGTGCTGTTATGGGTTTCACTTTTTTAATTTAATGAACCCATGAAATACATATAAATGATCCCTTCAAACAGAAGGATTTGATTCCCAGTTGACTGGGGAGTGAATATATTGATTACTGTCACTGCATAAACCATGCCCAATTAAATGTCTCAGTAGAAATAATCTCCTCAAAATGAGGACCTGACAGCACAGCTTAATGCGATTTCTTTTAATTTTCATGTGTTAATAGAAAATACAAGCATTGTGTTCCAAAGACAAAAGTAACGTGCCTAAAATTCCAAAGGAGTGGTAAAAGTGAAAACCAGGTAAAAGTGAAAACCACTACAGACTCATCTTGACAGGATGGGAGAGAGTCAGCGTCCTACATGTACCCAAGGAGTCCAGAGCTCTGACTTCAGCTTGATAGCAGCCTGCTGATTGTTGCAGCTCATCTCTGCCTGGAGAGAACCATGGTAGTCTCTCTTTCTCATGATATGGGCTTACTGCAGTTTCTACAGTGGTGAGTAAGTTCCAAATGGGGTTAGTGCCCTTAAAAAGAAAACCCTTTCTCATATTTGGGAGCTACTCTCTTCCCTGATCCAAGTTTTTAGCCCTTTTGCCAGCCATGACATCATCTCCCCAGACAATAACTTGGGTCCACCTGCATATCAGATGTCAGGCTCAGGGAAAAAAAAAACTACTATAGTCATAGGCCCTTTGGAATATAACTAAAACAGGTCTACTATCTATCTACAAAGCAGAAACCTCCAACTCTTCATCTGCACTATTCCAGCCTTTAGGTTCATGATTAGTCAACAATTTGTTTGGCTCTATATGTTAACTCTTTTGTCAGCCACCAGGTTCCAGATGCTACCATGATGTCAATCCTACTTCCCTGGGCAGACGACCCCACTAATGTGTCCTTCCTGGAGCCCTGCTTCCTCAGAGCCCCACTTCACTAGGGAAAGAGAGAGACCAGCTGGGAGTATGGATCGACCAGTCAATGCCTATGTTCAGCAGGGAAGCAATTACAGAAGCCAGACCTTCCACCTTCTGCACCCCATAATGACCCTGGGTCCATATTCCCAGAGGGATAAAAAATAGGAAAGCTATCAGGGGAAGGGATAGAATACAGAGTTCTGGTGGTGGGAATTGTGTGGAGTTGTACCCCTCTTAACCTATGGGTTTTGTCAGTGTTTCCTTTTTATAAATAAAAATAAAAATTAAAAAAAGAAATGAGAACCATATACAACTCCCAAGTCCCTCCCCCCAGAGAAGAAAACACAAGAGCTCCCTAGCCATATGTGAACTGGGTAGCAGGTTCCCAGCAGACACCAAATCTGCCAGTACCTGGACCTTAGACTTCTCAATCTCCAGAACTGTAAGAACTAAACATTTGTTGTTGGGGCTAGGTACTGGTGCACCTGGTTGGGTGTACATATTATTGTGCCCAAAGTCCTGGTCCACACCTGCAGGGACAAGTGGTCAAGTCGTTCTCTTTCCTTCTCTATCTCCTTCTTCCTTCTCTTCAGACTACATAAGTTTTAAAAAGATCTTAAAAGTTAAATAAATTAACAGTAGTTGAAGTTACCCAATCTATTAATTTTTCTTGCTATCAGCTGTCGAAACAGATCTAGACACAGGCCAAATGTGATTATTGGCAAGACAAATAGATTTTCTTGCTTTTCCCTACATATTATTTTGCTGTAAAATATTTGTTTTTGCTGTAGAAAATGTGGCCATGGGAATTGAGCAGAAGAGAAAAAAATATAAAACATGTACATCACCTCAAAGGAATAATCTTTGTAAATATTTTGACATCTATCATTTTAAGTTTTTTCCTGTATACTCAATATTTTTCAATACATGGTTAAAATTTCATTTGCTATTTGATGTTAAATTAAGTAATGTTTCAGTGACATATTTCTATGTTAATAGAAATGCATCTCTAAAACTTAAAATCTTCTGGTCTCATAGAGATAACTCACCTGGTAGAGTTACCATTCAGTCATGTGTAAGGTTCAGGTTCAAGCTCCTGGAACTAGGGCACTGGGGAAAGCTTCAGTGCTGGCGCTGGTATGTCTCTTTCTATCTGTCTCTTTCTGTCTGTGTCTCTATCTCAAAAAAAAAAATCAGCCAGAACTGTGAAACCATATGTTCATGAAACTTGGTCTCTCTCTCTCTCTCTCCCTCTCTCTCTCCCTCTCTCTCTCTTTCAACCTCACCGTCCCCCTCCCCTCCCCCTTCTCTCTCCTACACATTACCTATTATGCTGCTGTGTAGATAAAACCTATTTTCATTGAGACTACAAATATTTTGTTATTCCAATTTTATTCTACTAAATGACATCCTAGGAACCTCTTGCATTTCTATTGTGCATTCATTTCATTATTTCTGTAGGAGAAATCTGAGAATTAAAGCCGATAGCTCAAAAAATATACTTTTATGTTTACGACATATATTGTCAAATTATCTCATGAGCAGCCTTCAAGATGGTAATGATTTTCATCTCTAGTTTTTAGATCCTCACATGAGTGTGGACTTAATATCTCCAGTCATTAGTTAGTAGACAGGCCCAGACACCTGTTAGCCGCAGGCATGCGAGCCTTTTACATAACCAATATACTGTCTCCCCAGCCATAAAAGGATTTTTTAAGTTTGATAAAAGCTTTTTTAGTTGTGGGTAGAGGAAAAACCGTTTCTAGGTTTATTTAAAGTGGACAACCGTTATGGAAGCCAGTTTAAAAATATGTCAAAATCTAAACCGAATTGGAGCTCCGATCTTTTCCTCTCACAAAAAGGAAAAATAAGTAAATCTTTACTTCCAGTCATTTAATCCTAGTTTATTTATTTATTTTAACAACAAAGCACTGCTCAGCTCTGATTTACGGTGGTATGGGGGATTGAACCAAGGACTTCGAAGCTTCAGGAATGAGAGTCTCTTTGCATTACCACTATGCTATCTACCTACCCCCACCCATCCTAATTTTATCTTTACCTTAAATTAAACATTGAATTAAATCTTAAAATAATTACATAGGACTATGCATTTAGCAAAGATTAATTAGAAGTGGCCCTTAGGGAGCCAACAACGGTCCTTGTTACTAAGAGGTGTTCTGTCTTTTCTCTTACATTTTCTTTTTTTTTTTCTTTGGGCACAAATAAAACAAAGCTATTAATTAAAAACATTAATGGGGGGGTCAAGGCAGTGGTGCACCAGGTTATGTGCACATAGTATGAGGCACAAGGATCCCGCCCAGTTCAAGCTCCTGGCTGCCCACCTGCAGGGGAGGACACTTCACAAGCGGTGAAGCAGGTCTGCAGGTGTCTCTATCACCCACTCCCCTCTCAATTTCTCTCTTTCTAGATAATGAAATGAAGAAAGAAAGAAAGAAATAAAGGTCTCCAGGAGCAGTGCTGACAGTAAGGCCTGTTGAACTGTGAAGAATATTTTTGTTTGCATACTCAGAAGTTTATTTTACTTTACTGCACTATTGCTAATAATTGATATTTATTCAGTTTTTATAGGGAAATTGAGACTATCATACTCCTCACTGTGATTCATATATACACAGTTCGTTTCCATTCAGAACTGAAGTCTGAATCGAACTTGCCACATTGCATATTCCCGCGGTGATACTGCCTGGTCTCACTCGCAGCAGGCGGGAAGACATAAACATCTGGGATTTCAATGCTTATGAGAAACCTGTACACATTTATGACTATTTTCTAACTCTGACTTTCTACCAGCTGTTTCTCTTCTTCTTTTTAAAATTTTTATTTAATTATTTATTGGGAGATTAAATCATCAGTACATGAATCCTCAATTAACACTTCTTAAATAGATAATAAAATACAGAGGGAAATTGCACCCCCCGACCACCTGTGACCTAATTCCCCTTCCCTCCCGACATCCCTACCACATAACCTCTGTCTCTTCTTTCATAGGAGTGAAGTTAAATGTCCTTCTTTTCAAAATCGAATACTCATCTCTACTCTTAATCTCTTGTCCTCCAATTTTCTAGGTGAGAAAGCTCACTTAGTCAATCTGCATTGGCAGAATGGTAGGGTTTGCTCATGAACAAGCAAGCATTCTTCTGTAAGAAAAAAAATGAGAGGATTTTTCTTGCACCCTGAGGCTAGGGGTAAACATTTTAATGTAATAAAGAACAGCGTTAGGGGAGCTCAGAGTTTATTTATATGAACTTGGGTCTAGTCAATGGTACAAAGACTGGAGGGTTCAGTAACTGAATCTCTGAGAGCAGTTTCCTCAACCACAACGGGGCAAGGCAATAAGGAAGAGAGACCCCACCCCACCCCCTACCCTCACCCTAGTAGAGTCAGGAAAGGTCTCATGGGAAAAGACAGGGTGCAAATCTCCAACATCATTTTCTTCATGAAACGTCAGCTGTACAAGTATTGACCTAGAGGGTGGATCTCCAGCCCAGCCTCCCAGGGACTGTGCCCCATTTCCTCTCCATTTCCCTTGGAGGGGGAGGAGCGTGCAGAGGGAGAACTGGTCCCATCTAGTGGTCCATATCAGCCATGACAGCCGTGAAGCTAACCAGCCCTTGAAGATTTCGCGTTATTCTGCCTCTGCTTTATACCAACACATTCAGAATTGGGAGATCAGGGATCTGAGAAATGCCTGGAGTGTTTAGTGTTTATCTCAAACTGCCACCCCCTTGAGACAGACAGATAGAGAGGGAGAGAAAGAAACAACTGCAGCACTTGTGAAGTCTCACTCCAATGCCAACAAGTGGGAACCGGCAGCTTCGATCTGTGTCCTTGAGCATGGTAATATGTGCTCTCTACCAGAAACTCCACGGCCCAGTCCCTGCTACAACTATTTTTAAGCGAACTGTTCTGTAGTATTAAATACATTCACAGTGTTATCCAATCACCCCCACCATCCAGCTCTAAAACTCATCTTCCATAACTAGCACAGCTCTGTGTTCTCATCAGATACTAACTACCCATCTCCACACCCAGGTCCCTGCCACCTCCACTCTATCTTCTGTCTCTTAATACTCTGACTACTCTAGATCTTTCACAGAAATAGACTTATACAGGGGGCTGTGAGGTAGTAGCGGGTAAAGCTCACACGGCGCAAAGCACAATGACAGGCGTAAGGATTCTGGTTTGAGTCCCCAGCCTCCCACTTGATGGGTAGTCGCTTAGCAAGCAATGAAGCAGGTCTGTAGGTGTCTATCTTTCTCTCCTCCTCTTTGTCTCTTGATTTCTCTCTGTCCTATGCAACAACAATAACAGCTATAACATAACAATAACAACCACAAGGGCAACCAAATTGGAAAAATAGCCTTTAGGAGCAGTGGATTTGTAGTGCAGGCACTTTGTCTATCTTTCTCTCCTCCTCTCTGTCTTCTGCTCTTCTCTCAATTTCTCAATCACAAAATTGGAAAAATAGCCTCTAGGAGCAGTGGATTTGTAGTGCAGGCACAGAACTCCAGTGATAACCCTGGAGGCAAAAAGAAAAGAAAAAGAGAAGAAATAAACTTATACAATATTTTCTCTTTTATGACATGCTGATTCCTCTTAGCATAGTGTCTTTCAGGTTTGACCAGCTTGGAGCACGTGTCCACACTTCATTCCTTTTTACTTTATTGTTATTATCCTTGTGAATTAAAACTTCTTGGTTTTTGAGGTGACTTTGACATGTAAGATTATAAATGCTCTAGAAGTATAATTTCACACCTCTTCAAAATATGTTATCATACCCCACCCACCACCAAAGTATGTGTATATCCTGAGTCACTTCTTTCAAAGAGCTAGAATTCAACTCTGCAGTCTGATTCTAATGCCTATGCTCTGCATGAGATGGTGGCCATTGTTCTACTGATCATTCAAACACTGGACTCCTGCTACATGGCACAGCATATTTTAAAGGTTGAAGTTACACTGAGGAAAAAAAAAAGTCTACTTTCAAACAACTTAGCATAGAAAGGAAGTTAGTTATACACACAAGTTACTCACACACATGTTAGTACCAGGGACTTAGTCTGTCAGTGGATGCTCAGAGCTAACATCTACCTGGTGTGCTCAGGAAATGCCTCATGCAGCCCTCTATTGCAAGACTGATCTTAAGCAAGATCAAAGGGACTTCTTGAAGGATATCTATCATACTGACAATGTGATTCTTTCTTTAGGTCTTTGTATTCTTTTCCTAGGGATGCCCTTAAAAAGTAAAAATTGGATGACTTAAAATAACCACTGCTGGGTTGTTATGTCATCATTCTGGGAGCTTTAAGACTAGAATTATACCATTGGCAGGACTATTCTATCTGAAGGCTTTAGATGAGACGTCTTCTGTGTCTCTTCTGGGTTCTGGGGGATGTTAACAATCCTTAGTGTTTCCTGGATTGAAACAATAGATGTATCATTCTATCTTTGACTCTGTCCTCATGTCTCTCTCTCTCATATGTCTGTGTCTTCACACCTCCCTTTCTTTGTAAAGACACTGGTCAATGAATTTATACAAAACCAATATGACTTCATGCAAACTGATTATATTTGAAAAGATATGATTTCCAAATCTGGTGACATTCAGAGGTTCCAAGGCTTAAGACTTCAATCTATAATTTGGGGAATGTAATTCAACCCATAAAAGTCTTTATGCTTAAAATTTTTTGTAATGAGCATTCATTACTTTTATTATTGGAAAACACGTTTCCATTACAAATAATACAATGAATCCCTCTTTTTTTTCAGTTTGTTGGATCATTAAAGATTAAAAAGATGATAGTAACAATTAGTGATAAGTGAGAGAGAATGGGAACCCTCATGCCTTGCAGAGAAAGATAGGTTTGATATTTATGGAGGGCAATATGGTAATGTCTTAGACTTTCAAATAAGCATGCATACCCTTGGACAAGAAATTTCTCTTATGAACATTTAAGTTAAAGGAACAGACAAGTACTTGAGTGAGAAGTTTCACTGCAATGTGACTTTAAGAAAACAATAGAGTATGAGGAGTGATAGATAATTTTTAACTAGTGTTTTCATCTTTATTATACTTTAATGCATTTTTACTTCCTTTCATGCAATACAATGTTGTGGTTTCACAAGAAAAAGAATTTATAGTCTCTTAAGAGAGAGAGATGTTTACCAAACAGATGTTTTGGGGCAGGTGGGAGAGGGCATTCCAGCAAAAGCATAGTAGTAACACAAATGGGTTGGATGGATACTGGATAAAATGGTGAGAATAGGGTGGAATTTTAGGTAAAATGCAATGTGACCGATATGGCAAGAGTTCAGGGATCACAAATGAGAAGAGAGGGAGGCTGTTTCCAAGATGTGCAGAAGTAAATTCTGGGAGATTTTATTTGCTTTACTAAGGAATTTATTGTTGTTTTAATTGGGAAAGAATAATTTTAAGTAAGAGAGATCATTGGTCAGGGATGGCTTCAGAAACAAAACACGTGTATGGATTATAGTCGAAGACAGGTGAGAATGGATGAAAATAGAAGACTACCACAGCAGTCCCAACCAGATAGAAAGAAGAGGTGTGGAGAAGTGAACATGAGTAAGAACAATAGAAATCCTCAAGACCAGTGAATCACTAAACTAATTCGACTAATTGGGAAGATAAGGTGTTTGGTTTAAGTGCCTGGGTAAATGAAGGTGAGAACAGAGGAGGAGACGGGGGAGGACAGTCTTCATGTTAAAGCCTTGGCCAAGACTCCCAAGAAAAAAAGCACCTAGGTAATAAGTAACCAGATTTATTATGAAATAATCACTATTTGCTGTTTGAAGCCACTAACCCTTGGATGTACCTGCTATCTATCAGTAATTAACACCCAAGTAAGGAAGAGTATGCAAAGGGGCATGGCCATAAAAGATAACTCAAAAAAACTGGGTGTAATGGACGACTACAAGGTGAAACAAATGGCTCAGTGACAGTGTAGTCATGTGATGCAGATACTGTTGCACAATGTGAGTGTGTCAGGAAAGAAAAGACTAGGGTTCAACAGCTTAACACACTCAGAGATTGTTGGTGCTGTGTGGCCAAAGCCTCCAGGTTTCCAAAAAGATGCTAGAAATCTATACAGTATGTAGAATTTCTTAATAAAAAGAAGTTGATAACACACTCATTAGAGTTCACATGTTAAAATGTACACAGGAAACTGGTTCAAGACCCTGGTTTCCTGTGGGGGGGGGGAAGAGCTTCAGGAGTGGTGAAGCAGTGCTGCTAGCGTCTCTCTCTTTCCCTCTCTGTCTCCCCTTTTCCTCTCAATTTCACTCTGTCTCTATCCCATAAATATTTTTTTTATTTTTATAAATTTTATATTTATTTATTTTCATTTCACTCTCCCAAGTCAACTATGAAAAGCAATGAAAAATCAACAAAATATAGCCAAGATTTCTTCATAAACTCATCAAGACACAGGTGAGTACAGACACCTGTGGCTCATGAACAGAAGAGGGGTAAGGGAGAGATTCCTTGGACTAAAAGGGTGTACTCAAGAACAGCTGACACTAAACTGTGAGAGTGATAGCTGAGGCACACTACTTCTAGGTCTGAGTCAAAGAAACAAGTGTTCAAATAAAAAAAGAAAGAAAACCACCTAAGCCACATGTTAAGTGCAGACACATGTGGCTTGTGGATAGAAAGGGGGTGAGGGATAGATTCACAGGACTAAAAAGTGGTGCTTAGGGATAGCTGGCACCAAATTGGGAGATTGGTGGCTGAGCCACACCAATTCCAGGCCTGAGTTTAAGCAACAAAGAATTGTTAAAAAGAGAACAATTCCTTAAACACTCACCAGTTGTAGTGACACAGTGGATAAAGCATTGGACTCTCAAGTGTGAGGTCTTGAGTTTGACCCCTGGCAGCACATGTACCAGAATGATGTGTAGTTCTCTCTCTCTCTCCTTCTGTTTTTCTAATTAATTGATCAATAAAATCTTTAAAAGAAAAATCACCAATTTACAGCTGTAACTTCTTGAGTTTCCAGTGCTGTTGCTCCAGAGGCTGGAACAGCAGCAGAGAGACTCTCTATTGATATCAGGGAAACTGACCCAGCCTGGTGACTCAGGATAAAAATCTCCCTTCCCCCATCAAGATACATTAACAGGGAAATTGAACCACAGCACCTCCTTCTGGTACAACAAAAGAACACTTAGTGTGGAAACAGAACTAAACAGACAGCAATGACAGGAAATCCAAATGACCAGATAGATAAAGATCCAGAAACAGTGACAGAGATAGAGTTCAGAAAACACATTATGAAGTCACTTCAAGAAACTGAAATTAAGATTCTAAAACGCAATGATAATTTTTCCAAAGAATTACATTATTATTAGGTCTTTAAGGTGTGCAATCAGGTTATTTGAGCTTTTTCTTGTTTCTGAATGTGTGCTTGTATGGCTATGAATTTCCCCTTCAGTACTGCCTTAGCTGTGTCCCAAATATTTTGATAGCTTGTGTCTTCATTTCCATTGAACTCTCGAAATATTTTAATTTCTTCCTTAATTTCCTCTTTGGCCCAGCAGTTGTTAAGGATTATACTGATGAGTTTCTACACTTTGGGACTTCTACTAATTTTTTGTTTTTAAGTCTTAATTAAAAGTCTAAGAGGATGCTTTGATGATTTCAATGCTCTTGAACTTGCTGATGCTGTCTTTGTGGCTTAACATATGGTTTATCCTTGAGAATGACCTGTGTGGACTTGAACAGAATGTGTATTCTAGTTCCTTGGCACAAATGGGTCTGTAAATGTCCAATAGTTCTAGTTTATCTATCTCTTCATTAAGCTCCCTTGTTTCATTATGGATTTTCTGCCTGGATGATCTGCCAAGTTGAGAAAGTGGTGTGTTGAAGTCCCCTGATATTACTGTGTTGCTGGGGTTTTTTTTTTTGTTTTGTTTTGTTTTTAAAAATATTTATTTCCTTTTGTTGCCCATGTTGTTTTATTGTTGTAGTTATTATTGTTGTATTGTTGTTGGATGGGACAGAGAGAAATGGACAGAGGAGGGGAAGACAGAGATGGGGAGAGAAATATAGACACCTGCAGAACTGCTTCACCACTTGTGAAGTGACTCCCCTGCAGGTGGGAAACTGGGGGATTGAACCAGGATCCTTACGCCAGTCCTTGCGCTTTGTGCCATATGCACTTAACCCACCGCGCTACCACTCGACTCCCAGCTTTTTAAATTTTATTTATTTTGAGGTCTGTCATGTCAGATATGTGAATAGCTTTTCCTGCTCTTTCTGTGATCCACTGGCATGTAATATGTGTGCTTAACCAGGTGCACCACCACCTGGCCCTGGTCCATTGGCTTGTATGATAGTTTTCCATTTTTTCACTTTGAGTCTGTATTTGTCTTATTGAGTTAGGTGGGATTCCTGCAGACAACATATGGTTGGGTTGTATTTCCTGATCTTTCTTCCTACTCTGTGCCTTTTAATAGATGAATTCAGGTCATTGACATTTATCGATGTTATAGAATGAAGATATTTTAATGACATTATTGTAGATTTTTAGAGTGTTCTGATATATGGCATGTTTATAGTGATTTGATTGTTTAAAGGAAAACTCAAAAAATCTTGCAGGGCAGGCTGGGTGATAGTTGATTCATTCACCTGTTGCTTTTTAGAGAAGGTTTTAATGCCTCCATCTAGTCTGAATGACAGTCTAGCAGGATATAGTAGTCTTGGTTGAAAGCCTTTCTCACTGATCACTTGATAAATATCTTGCCATTCCCTTCTGGCCTGTAGTGTTTGTGTGGAGAAATCTGTTGCTCATCTTATGTGTTTTCCTCTGCAAATGACTTAGTTTTTCTCTTGAAGCCTTCAGGATACTTCCCATATCCTTATTTCTTTACATTCTAAATATTATGTGTCTTGGTGTCTTTGAGTCCCAGTTAATTCTGTCTGGGACCCTCTGGGATTCTTGAACCTTTATGTCTTTGATGTTGTCTAGACTAGAGAAGTTCTCAGCTACTATGTCCTATAGAATGCTTTCTTCCCCTTCCACTTTTCCTCTGGTAGGCCTATAATGCATATATTATTTCTTCTGAAGTCATCTCACATGTCTCTATTGTTGTTTTCAGTATCACTTAATCTCTTTTTAAGATCTCTTATTTCTTTCTTATTTTCCTCTTATTTGTCCTCGATCTTGCTAATTCTGTTTTCAGCCTCATTTATTCTATTATCTCTCCTCTCTACTGTTTTCTGTAGTTCAGCTATATTGTTACCCTTTTCTGACACTGTATTAGCTTGTTCAGCTAGTTATGCTTTTAGCTCAGCTATTCTTAACTTTCAGCTAATTACCTGGAGATAGTGTTTTCTTTCAGAGTCTCATTTGTTGTTTCCCCATTTCTGATCACATTTCTTTCAAATTCTTTGCTTACTCTTGTGACTAATGTCTCAATTAGTGTTTGGATGTTTTCCTCATTCTTATGTGCTTTTACCTTGGTGGATTTTTATCTGCGCTTTTGTCCAGGTTCAATTCTCCATTGTTTCTTGTTGGTTTAAACATTGTATATAGTGTGTTATGAGGCCTTTCTCTCTGTACTTTTCAATCCACTGATCTTTCTTGGATGGATTACCTTGTATCTAAGCAAGGTACTTAAAGAGTTCACAGTTGTGGAAATTAACAGTTGTTTCAATGTTATCTCAATCTCTGAGTTGAAGCACAGTGGCTGTTAAAACTTCTTTTATTCTTTTTCTTCCCTGTAGGTTATGGTAGTCTGATGGCTTTTTAACCATAAGTAGGTTTTTTAGCTTAATCACTCACTCCAGACCAAGAGATACAGCAGATTGAGGGAGAGATAGCACAGTGGTTATGCAAAGAGACTCCCACACCCCAAGGATCCAAAGCCCTGTGTTAAATTCAGCTTCTCTGCTGACAGCCAAAGACAAGCTGGGCAGTACTATTTGGCCCTGTGAGTTTCTAAATAATTCCCATTTGTAGTTTGTGGGTTCTGAGGCAATTTTTCACCATGTTCTTATCAGGAAAACAATATGGAAAGGCTCCCACTATACATTCCCACCTCCAGAGCACCAGGGTGTAGATCTCCTCCTGATTTTCCTGGTCAGTTCTCTGCCCCCCAGTGTCAGCACAGGGCCTCTTCACCGCTACTCCAGCCTCTGAGGGGCAGTAGCATTGGAGATTCATAGTTGCAATTGGTGAGATTTAGGGGAGTCCTCTCCTCCCTTCAGCAGTTTTTTGTTGTTAAAACAGACTCGAGGTCATGCCTCAATTGGCAAACTGGACTTTTACCAGCTGCTTGGGAGTAGATATGGGCTTTAGCACCAGGAATCTCTCCTTAGGCTCCTTTCTGTACATGAGCCACATGCGTTTTCACTCACTGGTAACTTGTTGGGTTTCCAAAGTAGTCCTGGTCTCATCTTGTTTCAGTATCGGATGATCTTCTTTGATATTCATAGTTGATCTTGGAGAGGAGACTGGAGTTGAATTTTGACCTAGAAAATCAGAACACATAACCAACTAACTAGTGAACCCATTTTTTCTGTGTTGCTTCTTGGAGAAGAATTGGATTAAGTGTCTCTAGAACAGAAATAAACTGCACTGTCTTGTATACTTAGCATATAACAGGAACTCAGTTGTTGAATTAGCTAGTATGATTTAAAATATACTGTGTGTATTCAAAGGAAGACCAATGAAATCCATCTAATGGGTGTTTCACACTGAAAACAAGTTTTGTAATTTCTATTTAAGTGTTCTTTAGTTATATAAAGAAATTAAACAGTTATTTAGTTTAGAGCTAAAGATTTTAAGTAAAATAGTTCAAGCAATTTTTTTCTAAATTGTATCTGTAATTTTCTACAGTGTGATTTTATCCTTTATGCTTGCCATAAAGTCAAATTCCATATTTAATTAAAATTTAATATCTTTATATGAAAATGCAGAAGGTATTTTCTTTTGAGCTCTTTCTTTGGAAACTAAATAGAACATGTTTAATGGACTTTGCAATAATAATTAAACTGGAGCATCAGTATTTAGCTATTTTGCTGACATTAAATATTAACAATTAAATTGCAAAACAAAAACTATGTAGCTGAAAAAATTCTTTAAGTTAAAAGAAGTGGAAGTAAAAAGAAAACAATTATTCAAAATTCTGGATAATTTAAGTAGAATGACACTTCACAAAAGAAGAAATGGGACATTTTTTTTTACTCGTGAGGCTTTCTGTAAAATCACAATGATATGGGGGACTAGAGATAGATCATCTGATGATGCATTTTACCTTGCATGAGGTCCCAGTTTCCAACTCTATGCAACATAAGTAATGTATATGGTACCAGGGGAACTCTATAGATGGTGGAGCAGTGTCATGGTGCCTCTTACCTTTTAAGGTCTCTCCTTCTATCTCATTCCACAAATTAAAAAAAAAAAGTTTATATCGATCCATACCCCCAGCAGAGAAGCCAGACCTTCCACCTTCTGCACCCTATAAAGATCTGTGGTCCACACTCCCAGAGGAATAAAGAATAAGGAAACTTCCAATGGAGAGGATGGGATATAGAACTCTGGTGGTGGGAATTGTAATTGTACCCCTGTTGTCTTACAGTCTTGTCAATAATTATTCAATCACTAATAAAAATAACAAAAAAGAAGAAAATTTTCAGTGATAATTGATGTTCCATAAGAATTTGAAAGAAATTAGACAACTTGAAAAAAATCCAAAAATACTAGCACTTTAGAGATAAATAGGAGTCTTAAGACCATCTAGTCCATTCTAAAAATTTTGGCAGATGAGGTATAGAGACCCAGGAGGATAAATTTAGTATTCGTCTCAAAGACAAGAATGAAGAGAGCTACTTGGGAGGTACAACTATGCATGGACATCAGACCTTTTTGGGACTCTCAGAGTTCACTAAATTCCTTACACATCTTTATACTTTATTCCTTAAACAGCCTGATATTTGCTTTTGCATCTCCATTCTATCTCTATTGTCAGTCTCCCTACATATCAACTCATACAACGAATAACAACTCTACCCACATAGCTCTGTCTCCTCCAGCCATGATAAGTAGGCATTGTCTTCTCAACAGAGCCCTGGAACAATTCTTCTCCCCCTTTCTTTGTCTCTTGCATTTTTCTTTTTCTTGTATCATTAACTTTGCCTCTCTACTAAAGTCATAAACATGATCTAGAATCTCCCACCTATAAGATCCCTCTTGTAAACCCACATCCTTGTCTTTATGTCTTCCCTTCCTCTCTAAACATTTAATCCAAAATCTCAGCCATAAAATTCATTCTGAATTTCCTTCTCCAAGTCTCTACAACTTTCTTCTCTTTAGCAACACCACATAATTAATCCCACCATGTGGACCATTATGATAGTCATATTATGAGTTATTCCCTCACAACAAATTTTGATCCATTCTCCACATAGTACTTCACTAATATGCTCTTTTCATATATATGACCTTGTCATGTTTTACTTTAAAGTACCTTGATTAATTTACACTGAACCTGGAATGAAATCTGGTCTTTTCACTATCATCACTAATGTCCTGTGTGACATGATGGCCAATGAGTCTCCAAATTTTTGCTCTATGCTGTATGGATCCCTTTTGCCTATATAGTATTCCCAAATTACCTTTTTTTTCCCCTCTGACTTAAAAACTCTTCCTCATTATTGGTTTCTCATTTATCACCCCTAAGAAAGCCTCTCCTCACCACAGGTCTTTCTTGAGCATTCTATGGCTGTAACAGCCACTCTGCTCTGCCATCAGACCTATTTTATCTCAGCGCTACCTTTTCTTCATTCATTGCATTGATCAGTTTCTAAATTGGTTTAACTTGGTGTGTTTGTTTGCTTGTTTGTTTTTCCAACCAGGGTTATTTCTGGGACTCGATACATGCATGAAAACCCACTACTCCTAGCAGCCATTTTCATCCACTTTTACTTCCTTTCCCTTTCTTTTCCTTTCTTTGATAGGACACAGAGAAAGTGAGAGGCAAAGGGGAACTAGAGAGAGGGAGAGAAAGAGAGACACCTATAGCATTACCTTACCACTCATGAATCTCCTCCCTACAGGTGGAGACTGGGAGCTTAAATATGGGTTGGTTGTGCATGGTAATGTGTGTGCATTACTTGATGCCACACTTGTTTTTATAATCCTTTATGAACAGAGGGACTTTGTCTATATCGTGCAGAAACTCCAGAACTTGGTTTTTGTTTATTTTGTTTCTTATTTTTTTCATCATCAGGCCTCTACACTTGAAGTTTATTTATTTATTTACTATCTGTTTTGATATTGTGTTAGCATCACAACAACAGGACTGGGTCTTTCTCTTTCCAGACTTGAATCCCACTATCTTTTTTTTTCTTTATTGGGGGGGATTCATAGTTTACAGTCAACAGTAAAATACAGTAGTTTGTACACGTGTAACACTTCTCAGTTTTCAACCCCTACTAGGTCCTCTTCTATCATCATATTCCAGGACCTGAACCCTCCCCATCAACACAAAGTCATTTATTTTGGTGCAATAAATCAACTCCAGTCCAAGTTCTGCTTTGTGTTTTCCCTTCTGTTCTTATTTTTCAACTTCTCTCTATGAGTAAGATCATCCCATATTCATCCTTCTGTTTCTGACTTATCTCACTTAACATGATTCCTTCTAGCCCCATCCAAGATGAGGTGAAGAAAGCAAATTCACTATTTTTAATAGTATTCCATTATGTATGTTACCACCACTTAATTAGCCACCCATCTGTTGTTGAGCACCTGGGTTGCCTCCAGGTTTTGGCTATTAAAAATTCTGTTGCTATGAACATGGGTATACACAAACCTTTTTGGACTGGTGTGTTGGGTTCCTTAGGATATATCCCCAGGAGAGAAATTGCAGGGTCATAGGGTCGGTCCACTTCAAGTCTTCTGAGAGTTCTGCAGACTGCTCTCCACAGTAGTTGGACCAATTGGCATTCTCACCAGCAGTGCAGGAGGCTTTCTTTGCCCCACAACCTCTCCAGCATTTGTTGCTGCTACCTTTTCTGTTATATGACATTCTTACAGGAGTGACTGCTATCTTTATTTGCATTTCTCCAACAATCAATGACTTGGAGCATGTTTTCATATATCTGTTGGCTTTTTATATCTCTTCTGTGAATATGATATTCTGTTCATATCCTCTCCCCATTTTTGGATGTGGTCATTTGATTTCTTGTTGTTGAGTTTGGTGCACTCTTTATATATTTTGGTTATTATCCTCTTGTCTGATATATTTCCACCACAGTTATCACTGGGGCTTGGTCCCCACACAAGTAGCCATTATTTACTTATTTATTTTCTTTTTTATTTGAGAGTAAAAGGGGGAGGCAGACAACTGCAGCACTTGTTTCACTGTTCATGAAACTCTCCCCAGCTCCCCTGCAGGTGGAGACTAGGATCTTAAACATGAGTCATTTTAATGGTATCATGTGTACTGAACCATTCAGCCCCAATTCCAGTACTTGTGATGGCTTTTGCCACTATAAAATGAGTGATAAATATTCCCTATAGGAATAAATTATGTGACACAGCTTATGTCAGATTTGGGAAACCATATTGTCATGTGATGACTAATGATCCAAAATATTTTTTCATCCTCTTGCAAACTCATTTATCTTTTGTAACTGAATAACAATTATTCCCCCTTCTAATCTATGTATAATGTCAATGACACCTTTCCCCTGAAACTTGTCCCAAGCATCTCTTCCAATTGTTTTATAAAAGTTTTTTATGATAGATCTGTGACCTTGAAAGTAGACAAGTCCCCCAAGTTCTGTGATCTCAAGTATTAGCAAATTATGCAAACCCTAGAATGGTGTTTTGGCAACTTCTTAGTGGTAGCTGTGGGTGACAAGCACAGATCATAGTCTGGCATCCTAAGTGGAGGGCGGTCTAGGGAGATTTAGCCTTTTACTTATAAAATCTATGCTCTCTCCAGGTAAACATTTAATTACATTTAACAGCACTTCTATTTATTTATTTATTTATTTATTTATTTATTTATTGGAAGTATTGATAAGACCATAGGATAAGTGGGGTACAATTTCATATAATTCCCACCACCAGAACTCTGTATTCAATACCCTCCCTTGAAAACTTTCCTATTCTTTGTCCCTCTGGGAGTATGGACACAGGATCATTATGGGGTGCAGAAGGTGGAAAGTCTGGCTTCTGTAATTGCTTTCCCGCTGAACATGGTCATTGACAGGTCTATTCATACTCCCAGCCTCTCTCTCTCTCTTCCCCTAGTGGGGTAGGGATCTGGGGAAGTGGAGGTCCAGGATACCTTGGTGGGGTCATCTGCCCAGGGAAGTCAGGTTGGCATCATGATAGCGTCTGGAACCTGGCAGCTGAAAAGAGTTCAGATATAAGGCAGATCAAATTGTTGACTAATCATGAACCTAAAGACAAGAATACTGCAGATGAAGATTTGGGGTATCTATTTTGGAAAAGGCTTATAGGTTTATTTTAGGTATATTCCAAGGGGCCTATGACCTTACTAGTTTTTGTCTGAGTTTGACATCTAATATGCAGATGACCTAAGTTATTGACTGGGGAGATGGTGTCATAGTTGGAAAAAAGAACTAGAAATCTGGATCAGGGTAGAGAGTACCACCCAAATATGGGGAAAAGTATATAAATATTGATAAGTGTAAACCCCATAGATTTGATCTGAGGCTCATTGTCAGCACAGGAACCTATGCAACCTCTGCGTCCTTGGAGGTCTGATCTGGCATTCTGTGCTCACGGCTAAGAACTTTCCAGGTTACACTAATTTCAGGACCCATCATCCTTGGGTGATAGGTAGAGTATGCTTTCCAAGCTCCCTTTGGAGAATGGAACATTCCATATCCTTGTTTATCCATATTGAGGGCAAGGTCTTTTTGAGGCCCACAAAGGGGTCCATTATGTTGTTCCTGATGGAGATGACCAGTGACAGTGGTGAGATGGATCCACTAGAGGATTATGCTCACCATGTCTTTAACAGTGCTTCTTAGGCTGGCAAAATAGCTCACTTGGATAGTGTGTTTTGCTATGGCATGGCCCAGATATGGATCAGGTTCCTACTGCACTGAAGGAAGTTTCAGTGCTATGGTATCTTTCTCTCTGTCTCTATCTGAAACACTCAGCCTGGATCAATGAAGTCTCACTGAGGAAACACACACACACACACACACACACACACACACACACATACACACACTATCTCTTATAGATTGAGCATGGGTAGGTGGGCCATCTAGCTTTATCTACACTTATTTGACTATACTGTGTATACATTATCTTTTTTATAATATTTTAATATTCCTACAAAAAATATTACATAGCAATAATCTCATTTTACTAATCCGTTCATCAGTTGATTGATTTAGGGTGGTTTTCTTTATTAGGAGGTATGTTGCTATGAATACTCATGTGCCAGTTTTCGGTTGAACATGCATTCAATTATTTTGGACACATACCTAGTAATGAAACTGATAAGTAATATGGTAGTTCTAATATATATATATATATATATATATATAGAGAGAGAGAGAGAGAGAGAGAGAAGAAGAAAAAGAAGAAGAAGAAGAAGAAGAAGAAGAAGAAGAAGAAGAAGAAGAAGAAGATGAAGAAGGAGGAGGAGGAGAAGGAGAAGGAGAAGGAGAAGGAGAAGGAGAAGGAGAAGGAGGAGGAGGAGAAGAAGAAGAAGAAGAAGAAGAAGAAGAAGAAGAAGAAGAAGAAGAAGAAGAAGAAGAAGAAGAAGAAGAAGAAGAAGAAGAAGAAGAGATGAGGCTGGGATAGGTATGATAATGTTTATGTAAAAAGACTTTCATGCCTGAGGCTCTAAAGTCCCTGATTCAATCTCCCGCACCACCATAAACCAAAGCTGAGCAGTGCTTTATTAAAAATAAATAAATGAATAAGAAGAAGAAGAAGAAAAGGGGAGAGAGAGAGAGACAAAGACAGAGACAGAGACAGAGAGAGATCATAGTACTGAAGATTCCTTCAATGGGACTGGGCTTGAGCCTGGATCAAGTAAATGGCAAGGGAGTACACTACCCAAGTACACCATCTTTTTAGGAACTTCATTTCTTAGAAGCCTGTATCTCTTAATAATTAGATATTTCTATCAACACTAATTTAAAATACTCCTTTAAAGTATTACAATTTTAGAAACACAAACTGTGACATAAGAAATATCTAAAGGGGCTGAGTGGTGGTACACTTGGTTGAGTGCTCATGCTACAGTGCTCAAGGACCCAAGTTCAACCCCCGAGTCCCCACCTGCAGGGGGAAAGCTTTGCAAGTGGTAAAGCAGGGCTGCAGGTGTCTCTCTTGCTCCCTTCCTATCTCCCTCTTTCATCTCGATTTCTGGCTTCTCTATCAAATAAATAAAAATAATAATAAAAATGTTTTAAAAAGGAAACATTAAAGAATGTTCTATAAAACTACCAAAGTAAGAACTCCTCTCTTCTAAGTAAGAACTAAGTATGCTGTGGCTATTCTAAGTTAACTGACATATATTAATCTCACACAGTACACATGAGGACTGTTTTGGAGGCTCAAATTTTATCCTGAAAAATTCAGAAACAATGTCCTATCAGTTGAAATCTTACAATTTCTTTTTTAAGTAGCTTAATTTCAGAAGCGTTCAATGTTCATTGTATCCCAGAGCTGATGGACTTGTTTTCTGATCCAAATTATCATTTTAATGTGAAAATGAAGATCATTTCTTCTAACCACTTGATGAACAACTCCTCATTATTGTCCACAGCACTCCCTCTTTATCCAATACTATAATTTGTAGTTAGAGTCATTACTCTCTGAAGAGCAATAGATAGTCAAGTTTTATCTATTTACTCACACCATCAGTCCAGTGAATTATGCTTATTCTCTTGATTTGTATATTTCTGGAGTAGTGACATTACTTGCTAATGTTTGGCACAGCTCAACACATGTAGTGCAACTGGTGACAGGAAATGGAAGTTAGAATTGGCCTCGTGATGGACTGCAATTAAAAACTAGATTGCTTTCAAATGTCTAATTTATACCATGTGGGTGAGGGGGGGATTACTGATAATTCCAAGAAGGGTTGACTCAAAAGTCTGAATTATTGCAACATCCATTTATTTTTCTGGGTTGCCAGAAATGACTATTTCAGGATTGGGTCAATGAGGGCAACACATTTATAATAAAACAGAAACTCATTTATTCATCTTGGTTAGTTCATTTCCCAGAGCTTGGCCTAGCCTCTGTTATTAGAGTGCTCCAATCTATATGTCACTATAATGGGAAAAAAAAAAAAAAACTTCTCAGAGTGCCAACTTTTGAGGCAGATTTATCTTCTTTTTTATTTTTTAAAATTTATTTATTTCTAAAATGGAAACACTGACAAGACCATAGGATAAGAGGGGTACAGTTCCCATCACCAGAGCTCCATATCCCACCTCCTCCCCAATAGCTTTTCTATTTTTTAACCCCTTGGGAGTATGGACCCAGGGTCATTATGGGGTGAAGAAGGTGGAAGTTCCCTGTAATTGCTTTCCCGCTGAACATGGGCGTTGACAGGTCAATCCATACTACCAGCCTGTCTCTCTCTTCCCCTAGTGGGTTAGGGCTCTGAGGAAGCAGAGCTCCAGGACACATTGGTGTGGTCATCTGTCCAGGGAAGTCCAGTTGGCATCATGGTAGCATCTGGAACCTGGTGGCTGAATCTCACAGTTTTGAAGCAGCCTTGTTGCAGAGCTCAGGCCATGGCTTGTCTCTGAGTCGCCATCTTGGCTCCTCCCAGATTTGCCTTTTTAAGATGCTCTTGTTTAGCAACCAGGGACAAAGAGCAGGCTACCCACGTACAAGTCTAAAACATCAATTGAATAATGATGATGATGATGTTAGGAAGAACTACAACCAATTTGCCTATTAATTCTTCAAGTAGAAAAAATAATTATGATTTTTCTGAAGAATTAATTTTTCTAGAATGACATGTAAGTTTTCCACATTTGTCCCACGGAATCCATGCACATGAAGTTGTAATGCCTTACTGGCCTTTTATCAGAATCTCTAAATACTTCCATGTTTAAATGTTTTCATCCTTTTTAAGTAGCAAAGACTCACTAATTAGGTATGCTGAAGGAAAATTTAATTCACTGAAAATTATGTAAGGGCTGTGTGCATCATACCAGTTATGGAGAATCAATCCATCTCAGAGAATGAGTAAACCTTGTTCCTCCATAAAATTTGTATCTATCCTTTAGAATTATGCACGGTGATGCCTATATTCCTGCATGCAGTTCATATGTAAATAGTATGTACACCTAGTTTTCTTAAAAGAAGTGAAGAAAGAAAGAAAGAAAACACACAGACAAATTTACTGCAGACTTTAAAATGTTTTTACTTTTACTTTTAAATATATATGTACATATATATTAGCAAAGCCTGAATTTAAAGCTATTCCTTCAACCAAGTGACAATAGCATGCAAATCCTTGAAGTGATACACGATGCAAAAATAACATGAATGTTAATTGAATCATATCTCTATTTCTGAGCCTGAGCTTACATCTGTCTCCAAACAGCAAGAATACAGCCAAGGCCCGCCCTTACAAGAGTATTAACATGTTCGGCACTGTTTCCATTTTCTCTTTTCATCATCACTGATTTCCAGCTCCCACCTCTGCTGTTAGGATTATTGAGCATAAGCAAAAGGCATGATTTGTAGACCCAGTGGCTCAGAATAAAAAGAAAACATGCAGAAGTAGGCTGCAGTGCTGTCTGGAGGAAGGTTGGATCCACCAGTGAAGGCTACCCTCCTTCTCCAGCGGATAATTAGGGAAGGTAGCATTGTGACATTTAGCTCCTAATCCCCTCAAATCAGGGAGATGTAGATATCTTAAGAAAGAGTGTTTGTTTTGGTTTGTCGAATACTTCCAATCCCACTTGGGGGGAAAAATACATGCTGTTGGTATGCTTCTAGTTCTGCTTCTGGGATCCCTTCTGTTACATTGCTTGACATTGTGGTCTATTTACATGGTCATTCTGTTACATTGGTTTGGTCTCACTCCCCCTGCCTCCAGGAGATTTTGGTTTAGTCCTTGCCTTTTCATGCTTCTTGCTTCTCCCAACTCCCTATCCTATGTACTTCCTTGGTTCCGGACTCTTCTGCTGGAGGAGAGAGAGATGGAGGACAGATTTGGGATGTGATTAGATTAGATTAGTTTTTTGAACCGTTCGCTCGTGAATAAAGAAATACTGCTTCTCCACTCAGCCATGTGTCCCTGATTGTCTGTCTCCCGCCGCGAAGTTAGCCCGGCATACTGGTGCCCTGAACTATGACAACATATGGCGAACCAACGTGGGACCTAACCTGTGCATCCCCCAGATAAGTGAAGACCTTTGGCTACCTATCCATTATGGGCTGCTTTTCTACTTATGAAGAGGTTTCCGAAGGCCTCTGCCCTTTCTTCATGAGACAGTTTCTCTGTCTCTGGAACACTTTGCTCTTCACACTTTGGTTTCTGCTTGCCGGCCCCCCCCACAGGAGCCTATGCTGGGTGCAGACTCCCTCTGCACTGCTCAGCCGCCAGGAGCAGGGCAGTAGGCATGGCGGGCAGGGCTACAGCCCATCCTGGCCCCCACCCCGGGGCACCTTGGCCCGCGCCTTCTGCATGGCCAGCCTGCCTGCCCTCCTGCTATGAAGTCTGGGCAGATACCAGACCATCTGGAGACCGCGGGCTTCCTGCCAGGACTGGGCCCCCTGGATGAGATCCCCAGCTCTGGCTCTGACAGCAGAGGAGCTATAATACGCAGATATATGTGCAGTGATCACACCCTGCAATTACTGGAAGTGAAGTTGCACAAGAAGCCACCACCGGACAACGCACTCCCCGAACAACTAAGACAGTACAGATCTAAATTCGTGTTTAAAATGACATGTCCTCATAACAAAAGTTTTTCTCTTTGTGTATTGAAGACCATATTTATGTGTGTGTTTGAAGTTTGGTAAACATTAACTTTAAGGTAAAAAATGTAACTTTAAGGCTACCTTCTTACCAGGCAAAGTTAAATGAAAAAGGTTTTCAACATAATTCTCATAAAAGTAAAATTAACTTACATTTAAAGTCTGAGGTAAAAAATAGTTAAAAATCAATATATTTTAACTACCTTGGTCTAAAAAACCTGCGCACACCTAGGGTGTGTCTCCATCTTATACGGGTGTAACAAAAGGTTAAATAAGACGTTATTGATATGTAAAGCTCTCAAATACCTTCTCATTTAGAGGTAGAACCAGCCCAGGTGTAAGATGGATTGCACAGTGGTTATGCTAATGATTCTCATGCCTGAGACTCTAACAAGAGTTCTTTGACTTACCACAGTTTATTGAGCTTAAATTGGTTAAGGAGCCTTAAAGTAAAATGAGAAAGATGTTACAAATTTATAAAGATACCTAAATCAATTATAATCATTGAGTTATCAATTATAGTAAACTTCTAACTTGTTACAAGTTTTATTTTTTTCACAAGTAAGTAAATTGCAGCTGTCAAGTTCTCTACAGAAAAGCAGAATTCCCTCCCCAACAACAAAAGTCCTGGACCAGATGGCTACACAAACGAATTCTACAAAACTTTCAGGAAACAGTTAATACCCATACTTCTTAAGCTATTCCATAAGATTGAAGAAACAGGAATACTCCCTTCCACCTTTTATGAAGCCAACATCACCCTGATACCAAAAGCTCATAGGGACAGAACAAAAAAGGAAAACTACAGACCAATATCTCTGATGAACATAGATGCCAAAATATTAAACAAGATCTTGGCCAACCGGATACAGCAACACATCAAAAAGATTGTTCATCATGACCAAGTGGGATTCATCCCAGGAATGCAAGGCTGGTTCAACATCCATAAGTCAATCAATGTCATTCACAACATCAATAAAAGCAAAGCCAAAAACCACATGATTATCTCAATAGATGCAGAGAAAGCCTTTGACAAAATCCAACACCCATTCATGCTCAAAACTCTACAAAAAATGGGAATAGATGGGAAATTCCTCAAGATAGTGGAGTGTATATATAGCAAACCTACAGCCAACATCATACTCAATGGACAGAAGCTGAAAGCATTCCCCCTCAGATCAGGGACTACACAGGGCTGTCCACTGTCACCGTTACTCTTCAACATAGTATTGGAAGTTCTTGCCATAGCAATCAGGCAAGAGAAAGAAATCAAAGGAATACAGATTGGACGGGAAGAAGTCAAGTTCTCACTATTTGCAGATGATATGATAGTATACATAGAAAGACCTAAAGAATCCAGTAGAAAATGACTGGAAGTTATTAGGCAATATAGCAAGGTATCAGGCTACAAAATCAATGTACAAAAATCAGTGGCATTTCTTTATGCAAACAATAAATCTGAAGAAGAAGACATCCAGAAATCACTCCCATTTACTGTTTCAGAAAAATCAATCAAATACCTAGGAATAAAGTTGACCAAAGATGTGAAAGACTTCTATGCTGAAAACTATGAGTCACTACTCAAGGAAATAGAAACTGACACCAAGAAATGGAAAGCTATCCCATGCTCATGGATTGGAAGAATAAATATCATCAAAATGAATATTCTCCCCAGAGCCATATACAAATTTAATGCAATGCCCATCAAAGTTCCACCAAGCTTCTTTAAGAGAATAGAACAAACACTACAATCATTTATCTGGAACCTGAAAACACCTAGAATTGCCAAAACCATCTTAAGGAAAAGAAACAGAAATGGAGGCATCACACTCCCAGACCTTAAACTATATTATAAAGCCATCATCATCAAAACAGCATGGTACTGGAACAAAAATAGGCACACAGACCAGTGGAACAGAACTGAAAGCCCAGAAATAAATCCCAACACCTATGGGCATCTAATCTTTGATAAGGGGGCCCAAAGGATTAAATGGAAAAAGGAGGCTCTCTTCAATAAATGGTGCTGGGAAAACTGGGTTGAAACATGCAGAAGAATGAAATTGAACCACTTTATCTCACCAGAAACAAAAATCAACTCCAAATGGATCAAAGACCTAGATGTCAGATCAGAAACAATCAAATACTTAGAGGAAAACATTGGTAAAACACTTTCCCACATACACCTCAAGGACATCTTTGATGAATCAAACCCAATTGCAAGGAAGACTAAAGCAGAAACAAACCAATGGGACTACATCAAATTGAAAAGCTTCTGCACATCCAAAGAAACTATTAAACAAACAGAGAGACCCCTCATAGAATGGGAGATGATCTTCACATGCCATACATCAGACAAGAAACTAATCACTAAAATATATAAAGAGCTCAGCAAACTTAGCGCCAAAAAAGCAAATGACCCTATCCAAAAATGGGCAGGGGATATGAACAAAACATTCACCTCAGAGGAGATCCAAAAGGCTAACAAACATGTGAAAAACTGCTCTAGGTCACTGATTGTCAGAGAAATGCAAATTAAGACAACACTCAGATACCACTTTACTCCTGTAAGAATGGCATACATCAAAAAGGACAGCAGCAACAAATGCTGGAGAGGCCGTGGGGACAGAGGAACCCTTTTGCATTGCTGGTGGGAATGTAAATTGGTACAGCCTCTGTGGAGAGCAGTCTGGAAAACTCTCAGAACGCTAGACATGGACCTTCCATATGATCCAGTAATTCCTCTCTGGGGGTTATACCCCAAGGATTCCATAACACCCAACCAAAAAGAGGTGTGTACTCCTATGTTCATAGCAGCACAATTCATAATAGCTAAAACTTGGAAGCAACCCAGGTGCCCAACAACAGATGAGTAGCTGAGAAAGCTGTGGTATATATACACAATGGAATACTATGCAGCTATCAAAAACAATGAACCCACCTTCTCTGACCCATCTTGGACAGAGCTAGAAGGAATTATGTTAAGTGAACTAAGTCAGAAAGATAAAGATGAGTATGGGATGATCCCACTCATCAACAGAAGCTGACTAAGAAGATCTGAAAGGGAAACTAAAAGCAGGACCTGATCAAATTGTAAGTAGGGCACCAAAGTAAAAACCCAGTGGTGAGGGGTAGACATGCAGCTTCCTGGGCCAGTGGGGGGTGGGAGTGGGCGGAAGGGATGGGTCACAGTCCTTTGGTGGTGGGAATGGTGTTTATGTACACTCCTAGCAAAATGTAGACATATAAATCAGTAGTTAATTAATATGAGAGGGGGAAAATCAATTGTATGTCTCAAAGTTTCTCAAAACACAAACTGAATATTTTTGGCTGTGTATTTGATATGCGGACTCTCTCAAAAGCCTAGACCAAGTAGATTAGAAGCATCCAATAGCACAGCTATATACAAGATACTGGATACTGTACAGCAAACCATAACAAAAGGACTTTTCAAAGTTAACCCAATTACCAAATAATGTGATGATAACATTAACTATCGATTGTCTTTTTGAACCCTAAGACAGAAGGAACCTCACATCTCCACTATAGAGCCCCTACTTCCCCCAGTCCTGAAACCCTTGGATAGGGCCCACTTTCCCATATGCATCTCCCAATCCAAACCAAATAATATTGCATCCACCAATCACAACCTAACCAACGCAACGATTGCCACCTCAACATGCTTCACCTCAGACTGTGTCCAGAGACTTCACATGTAGAATGACAACCCTTCAGCTTCATTACCCAGGTGAGACCTTTCCTTTTATAGTACACTCTAATTTCATCTCAGGTAGTTCACTGTTTAACAAAGTCTCATAACCTAGATATACACCAGTTTCTGTGAGAGAGAACTTATGTGCACACGTATCCATAAACTACTGCAAAATATATACCTGAAAGCAGAAGTACACTAGAGTTTGCAGTGAGTACCTCCCTAACACTTCCTCTCCACTATTCCAAGCTTGGGGATCCATGATTGCTCAACAAATTGTTTGGCTTCGTATGTTAACTCTCTTTTCAATCACCAGGTTCCAGATGCCACCAGGATGCTGGCTAGGCTTCCCTGGATTGAAGACCCCACCAATGTGTCCTGGAGCTCAGCTTCCCCAGAGACACACCTTACTAGGGAAAGAGAGAGGCAGACTGGGAGTATGGACTGACCAGTCAACGCCCATGTTCAGCAGGGAAGCAATTACAGAAGCCAGACCTTCTACCTTCTGCAACCCTCAATGACCCTGGGTCCATGCTCCCAGAGGGCTAGAGAATGGGAAAGCTATCAGGGGAAGGGGTGGGTTATGGAGATTGGGTGGTGGCAATTGTGTGGAGTTGTACCCCTCCTACCTTATGTTTTTGTTCATTAATCCTTTCTTAAATAAAAAATTTAAAAAAAAAAAAGAAAGAAAAGCAGGATTCCAGTGGCTGACCTTCCTCAAGCAACGTTCCACCCCCTGTCATTCTTCCGTGGACATCTGCTTTAGACTGGCACTTCTTTTTTTTTTTTTAACTTTTTTTTTATTATTTATTTATTTATTTTCCCTTTTTTTTTTGCCCTTGTTGTTTTATTGTTGTAGTCGTTATTGTTGTTGTTATTGATGCCTTCATTGTTGGATAGGACAGAGAGAAATGGAGAGAGGAGGGGGAGACAGGGAGAGAGAAAGATAGACACCTGCAGACCTGCTTCACTGCTTGTGAAGCGACTCCCCTGCAGGTGGGGAGCCGGGGGCTTGAACCGAGACCCTTATGCCGGTCCTTGTGCTTTGCGCCTCCTGCGCTTAACCGCTGCGCTACCGCCCGACTCCCTAGACTGGCACTTCTATCGGACTCACTGGTACACCTCTTGGACACTTTGCACAAAACTACAGCAGCTTCCCTTTACGCTGATGGGTATCTCAAAGACTGACTGCAGCCAGCTGCCTTGGGACTCTATAGGCGATTCTCTCCCCTCCTTGCTAGGTAATGCCCACAGAGGTAGGAAATGCCTGTCAAGACAAGAGAAGCCCACAGAGGCAAGAAATGTCCTTTAGCTTGATAAGAGAAGCCCACAGAGGCAAGAAATGCCCCCCCTCAGACCTTCCCTTGGCATCACACTGGTTCTTGTTGCTCGCTTACTTGTTCCTCCATCTTTGTGCCAGTTTTTTTTTTTTTTAATGCCTGTACAATATAGGTTTCTGTTCACCCCACACTCCTGATACTATGGTCAATTAGTTAAAAAGGAAAGGGGGAATTGTTGGTATGCTTCTAGTTCTGCTTCTGGGATCCCTTCTGTTACATTGCTTGACATTGTGGTCTATTTACATGGTCATTCTGTTACATTGGTTTGGTCTCACTCCCCCTGCCTCCGGGAGATTTTGGTTTAGTCCTTGCCTTTTCGTGCTTCTTGCTTCTCCCCGCCCCCTATCCTATGTACTTCCTTGGTTCTGGACTCTTCCGCTTTAGGAGAGAGAGATGGAGGACAGATTTGGGTTGTGATCAGATTAGATTAGTTTTTTGAACCGTTCTTTGAATAAAGAAATACTGCTTCTCCACTCAGCCATGTGTCCCTGATCATTTGTCTCCTGCCACGAAGCTAGCCTGGCATACTGGCGCCCTGAACTCTGACAACAACATGCAACTTTTTCTCAATCACAAACAATAAAAATGTACCTACAGTAGAGATTAGTGAGCTAGTACTGGACAGTGTTTACTAAAGGACTATTCATATTGGGAGAGAACAAGTCTTTTTACTATGACTTTGGAAACCATGCTCATATTTTCTAGACATTGACACCAAGTACAGTACAATCACCCAGATTCCCAGATAGAATTTCATTCTCATAATTCACAGTGTTTGTTAAAAATGGAACTCTCAAAAATGAGAATATGGGGGTCAGGCGGTAGCACAGCAGGTTAAGCACACATGGTGTGAAGCGTAAGGACCCAGGTAAGGATCCTGGTTTGAGCCCCCAGCTCCCCACCTGCAGGGGCGTCACTTCACAAGCGGTGAAGCAGGTCTGCAGGTGTCTTTCTCTCCCCCTCTCTGTCTTCCCCTCCTCTCTCCATTTCTCTCTGTCCTATGCAACAATGACGACATTAGTAACAACAACAATAATAACTACAACAATAATAAAAACAAGGGCAGCCTAAGGGATAATAAATAATAAAAAAATAAATAAATGAGAATACATAGAAAAATTTAATATACATCTTCTAATGATAAGGTACAGGGAATTTTTTAATGCAATTGTGTCAACCTCAGAGACATCTCACAAGTTTCAGACTCAACTGACACAGGCTAGTAATATCTTTGCTAACTTAAATTAACAAAAATAATTTGAAGAGTTGAAAGTAATAATTTTGGTGTTTGATATACTGAACATATTTACAGAAGGATCAGCGAGGTGGCTCAGAGAATATGCCATTTGCTCATACCCTGGGTTTGATTCCCCAGCACCACTTCAAAGTGACAAAGGGAGTGACATGGGGAGCTTTGTTCTCCCGCTCTGGCAAAAAAAAGCGGGGGGTAACACAGTGGGGTAAGCACACATGGTGCCAAACGCAAGGACCAGTGTAGGGAATCCGGTTCCAGCCCCCGGCTCCCCACCTATAGTGGGGGTCGCTTCAAAAGAGGTGAAGCAGGTCTGCAGGTGTCTGTCTTTTTCGCCCCTTCTCTGTCTTCCCATTCTCTCTCAATTTTTCTCAGTCCTATCCAACAACAATGGCAGCAATAACAACAATAATAACAACAACACCGACAAACAACAATAAAGGGCAACAAAAGGGAAAAAAATGGCCTCCAGTATCAATGAATTTGTAGTGCAGGCACCAAGCTCCAGCAATAACCCTGGAGACAAAAAAAAAGGGGGGGAGCAGGGAAAGCTGCAGGGGTGGCTTCTGCAGTAATGAAGTGCATGCAGGGGTCCCTGACTTTAGTTCGCTACAACGTTAAAAGCACTTATGGACAAGGTAGGTCTGTCATACGTAAACTTTTTTTAGGAGATCACTTATTTTGTATAGCTCCAGCCCCTGCTAATAGGGGATTATTTTTTTCTTCTCACCCTTGTAATAGATTCTGTCTTTAAGTTTTATTTACTTATGAAAATCGAATTTTAAGAAAGGACTTGATAAATTTAATCATGCTAAGGCATAAAGGACTGGAAATTGACTCCCAGTGGTTGAATTAAGCCAACACTGTGAAACATTTTGACAGTGGAATTTTAACTTAAATCATGTTCTAACGACCAAAATTAAAGTTTAAAATGTTACAAAGAGTATAAATGATTTCCAGGAATGAAATGAAATATCTTGGCTAAATTCCACATAAGTGCAAGAAGTAGTCCTTTATAAAATTATATCAAAATTCTATATTTATCTTGAGCTAAAATTATTTCAGAGAATTGTCTTTACTCACAGTGGAATACCTGAACTAAATACAAACGTGTTTAGATTCACTAAAGTAATATTTATTATTTAGACACTTCAAGCAACATAAATGGCAATTTACTATGCAACCTTTCTTTATTTTGATGAATTAAAAATTTGTAGTAAAATTTATATAAAAATCTGCCATGTAAACAGTTCAGTGATATCTAACTACTTAAAATAAAATTGATTTAAATGTGCCAAAACGATTTTGAAGTTTTTTTGTTTTTTTATATTTATTTATTTTCCCTTTTGTTGCCCTTGTTTTTTTTATTGTTGTTGTAGTTACTTTTGTTGTTGTTATTGATGCCGTTGTTGTTGGATAGGACAGAGAGAAATGAAGAGAGGAGGGGAAGACAGAGAAGGGGAGAGAAAGGTAGACACCTGCAGATCTGCTTCTCCACCTGTGAAGCAACTCCCCAGCAGATAGGGAGCCAGGGGCTCGAACTGGGATCCTTGTGCTGGTCCTTGCACTTTGTGCCACATGTGCTTAACCTGCTGCGCTACTGCCCAAGTCACGATTTTGAAGTTTTTATCTGAAATAACTTTTAAGATAAAAGGGCCAGGTGGTGGCACACCTGGTTAAGCACACACACTACAGTGCACAAGGACCCAGGTTTGAGGCCCTAGTCCCCACCTGCAGGGGGAAAGCTTCATGAGTGGTGAAGCAGGGCTGCAGGTATCTGTCCATCTCTTTCCCTATCTCCCCACCTCCTCTCACTTTCTCTGTGTTTCTATCCAACAATAACTAAGTTTTAATATAAATAATGTGAGTGGAATAGTAGCTAACTCATGGACTTACTCTTAAATTTGACCTTATTTATGCTAAAGTCTTGTGCACAAGCAACTTCAATGCTCTAGGATGTCTCTTTCCCTTTAACTTCAGAGAGAGAGAGAGAGAGAGAGAAGAAGAAGAAGAAGAAGGAGAAGGAGGAGGAGGAGAAGGAGGAGAGACATCACAATACTATTCCACTATTTATGAAGCTTCCTCATTATCATGCATGGGACTTACTTTTTAAAAAAAATTATTTATTTAAAAAAGGAGACATTAACAAAGTCATAGGACAAGAAGCGTACAGCTCCACACAATTCCCACCACCAGATGATTTCATGGCTGGAAAAAGGACCAGAAAGCCGGATCAGGGAAGAGAGTAGCTCAGGGAAAGGGGTGTAAATATTGTTGACTGTAAACCCCATCCATTTGATGTGATCAGGGGTCCATAATTAGCTTAGGAGCCTGTGTGACCTCTGCATCCCTCTAGTTCTGAGTTCACATTCTGTAGTCATGAGTAGGAACATTCTATGCTGCCCCAGTATCAGGACCCATCTTCCTTAGGTGTGTCTAGCTTCCCTTCGGAGGATGGAACATTCTCTACCATTGTTGATCCAAGTTGAGGGCAAGGTCCTATGTGGGGCCCACAAAGGGGTCTATTTTGTTGTTCCCGATAGAGATGACCTGTAAAAATGGAGAGAGGGATTTACTTGAGGTCTAGGCCCATCATGTCTGTTTGGGAATCTCAGGACTACACAATTAGGGTACCAGCTAATGGGGTGGCCTGATAGTGACTAAAGAGTCATCATTAAAGTATGCCAGTTTCTTGTGCTTGTTCAGCTTTTGTAGTCCTTGCTTTGATAAGGTTAGCTTTGGAGTGAATGAGAGAACTGCAATAGTAAGTAGGTGAGGAGGGTATCTAAGTCTAAGTAGACACTATTTCATTATGAATGTGATACTGACTCATTTTAGACTATTGTGTACTTTTGCTTTCAGGTATATATTTTGCCCTAATTTATGGATACGTGTGAATATATGCTGTAACTTGTGGGAACTGGTCTATATCTAGGTTTTGGGATTTTCTTAGGAAGTGAACCTCCTGGAATGGAATTAAAGAATACATGAAAGGAAAGGTCTCACCCGAGCAATGAAGCTGAAGGGTTGTCATTCCACACCTGAAGTCTCTGGACACAGTCTGAAGTAAAGCATGCTGAAGTGGTACTTGTTGAGTTGATTAGGTTGGGATAGGTGGTGTTGGGGTCTCTGGCAGGGTGATCTCCAGGGGAAAGGTAACGGACTGGTTCTTTCTCGCTCACAATAGGGGTGACATGAAGTAAAAGATACCAGGGAGCTCTTCAGCATGCTCAGGACTCAGAACTCATTTATTAGCAAGGTGGACATGAGTTAAATAGAAAAACAAATGAAGGAAATTATTACTGAAATATGTCAGAAATTACAGGTTTCTTAATGGTCGGCATGCCCCTAAGGTAGGGGGCTGGTATGACAGGAATTGATGAGATACAAGACAGTTATTCTCCATGATGCAAGCAACTTAATTATCCAAAGGTATTTGAGAGAAGCATAGGGGTTAAACACGTAGGGTGAGACAGAAAGAAGATGGATATCAAAAGGCCATATAGTTTGGAATTTCTCTTGTCTGGGGTCTGAGGTGTGTGATGAAGTGTGTGATAAGGTGTGTTCTTCTGTGATCAGAAGGTGACTTTGAATAAGTGAATCTGCGGCCATGTGGCCTGCAGTTAATGGAGGGAAGTATTGGGGTTTCTGTGGGCCTGAAAGTCAAGAAGGAAAGAACTAAGTCTGAGTTTCCCCCCTTTTGCTCACCTTGGTTGAGAGAGACTTACCAAGAGGTTATCTTCTCAGACCTCCATCCAAGGACGTGGGTGGTTCTCCCTAAGTGCTATCAGGCTTACACATAGTCCCAACAGGGTGGATGCAATATTATTTGGTATAAATTGAGAGAAACTTGCAGGAAGGTGCACCCCACCCCTAGAGGTTCCAGGACTGGGGAAAATATAGGCTCTATAGTGGAAATGTGAGGTTCCTACAATCTTAGTGTTCAAGAAGACAGTAGTTATTGTTATAATCACATTATTTGGTATTTGGGTTAACTTTGAAAAAAGCCTTTGTTAGGATTTGCTGTAGAATACCCACCATCACCATAATTTATGTCTTTTGACATTATTTGTAATTAGCTGTGTCACCAGTTGCTTCTGTTCTCCCTGGTCTAGGCTTTTGAGAGAGTCAACATATCAAAGTTTGCTTTAAAAAGTTTGAGACATACAATCTATTTTTCCTTCTCATATTAAATAGTGATTTATATGACTACAAATTAATAGGAGTGCACATAAACACTATTCCCACCACCAAAAGACTGTGTCTCATCCTGCCCCCCCCCATCCCCGTCGCCCTGGGAAACCAAATATCCACCCTCACCCTCACCACAGGGTTTTTACTTTGGTGCCCTACCCCAGATTTAGTCAAATCCTGCTTTAATTTTCCTTTTTGTTCTTCTTTCTCAACTTCTGTTGATGAGTGGGATCATCCCATATTCATCTTTATCTTTCTGACTTAGCTCACTTAACATAATTCCTTCTAGCTCCATCCAAGATGGGTCAGAGAAGGTGGGTTCATTGTTCTTAATGGCTGTGTAGTATTCCATTGTGTATATATACCACAGCTTTCTCAGCCACTCATCTGTTGTTGGGCACCTGGGTTGCTTCCAGGTTTTAGCTATTACAAAATGTGCTGCTATGTACACATTTCTTTTTGGTTGGGTGTTATGGAGTCCTTAGGTATATCCCCAAGAGAGGAATTACTGGGTCATATGGAAGGTCCATGTCTAGCAATGGGAGAGTTCTCCAGACTGCTCTCCACAGAGGCTGGACCAATTTACATTCCTACCAGCAGTGCAGACGTGTTCCTCTGTCCCCACAGCCTCTCCAGCATTTTTTGCTGCTGTCCTTTTTGATGTATGCCATTCTTACAGGGGTGAGGTGGTATCTCAATGTTTTCTTTATTTGCATTTCTCTGACAATCAGCGACCTGGAACAATTTTTCTTGTGTTTGTTAGCCTTTTGGATCTCCTCTGAGGTGAATGTTCTGTTCATATCCTCTGTCCATTTTTGGATGGGGTCATTTGCTTTTTTGTTACTAAGTTTGCTGAGCTCTTTGTATATTTTGGTTATTAGTCTCCTGTTTGATGTATGACATATGAAGATCTCCCATTCTGTGAGGGGTCTCCTTGTTTTTGTGATAGTTTCTCTGCCTTTTCAATTTGATGTAGTCCCATTGGTTTGTTTCTGTTTTAGTCTTCCTTGCAATTGGGTTTGTATCATCAAAGATGTCCTTGAGGTTTAGGTGGGAAAGTGTTCCACCAATGTTTTCCTCTAAGTATTTGATTGTTTCTGGTCTAACATCCATGTCCTTGATCCATTTGGAGTTGTTTTTTGTTTCTGGTGAGATAAGCTGGTTCAGTTTCATTCTTCTGCATGTTATGACCCAGTTTTCCCAGCACCATTTATTGAAGAGAGCCTCCTTTTTCCATTTAATCCTTTGGGCCCCCTTATCAAAGATTAGATTCCCACAGGTGTGAAGGTTTAATTCTGGGTTTTCAATTCTTTCCACTGGTCTGTGTGCTTATTTTTGTTCCAGTACCAGGTTGTTTTGATGATGATGGGCTTATAATATAGTTTGAGATCTGGGAGTGTGATGCTTCCATTTCTGTTTCTTTTCATGAAGATTATTTTGGCAATTATAGGTGTTTTCTGGTTCCAGATAAGTGATTGCAGTTTTTGTTCTATTTTCTTAAAGAAGCTTGGTGGAACTTTGTTGGGTATCACATTAAATTTGTATATGGCTCTAGGGAGAATATTCATTGTGATATTTATTCTTCAAATCCATAAGCATGGAATTTCTCCATTTCTTGGTAGCAGTTTCTATTTCCTTGAATAGTGACTAATAGTTTTCAGTATACAAGTCTTTCACTTCATTGGTCAGGTTAATTCCTAGGTATTTTATTGGTTTTGCTGCAACAGTGAATGGGAGTGATTTCTGGGTGTTTTTTTCTTCAGATTTAGTGTTTGCATAAAGAAATGTCACTGATTTTTGTACATTGATTTTGTAGCCTGACACCTTCCTATATTGCCTAATAAATTCCAGTAGTTTCCTGCTGGATTGTATGTATACTATCATATCATCTGCAAATAGTGAGAACTTGACTTCTTCCTTTCCAATCTGTATTCCTTGATTTCTTTCTCTTGCCTGACTGCTATGGCAAGAATTTCCAATACTATGTTGAAGAGTAATGGTGACCGTGAACAGCCCTGTCTAGTCGCCGATCAGAGGGGGAATGCTTTCAGCTTCTGTCCATTGAGTATGATGTTGGCTATAGGTTTGCTGTATATGGACTCTACTTTCTTGAAGAATTTCCCATCTATTCCCATTTTTTGTAGTGTTTTGAGCATGTATGAGTCTTGGATTTTGTCAAAGGCTTTGTCTGCATCTATTGAGATAATCATGTAGTTTTTAGTTTTGTTTTTATTGATGTGGTGAATGATATTGATTGCCTTATGTTTGTAGAACCAGCCTTGCATTCCTGGGATAAATCCCACTTGGTCATGATGAACAATAATTTTGATATACTGCTGTATCTGGTTGTCCAGGATCTTGTTTAATATTTTGGCATCTATGTTCATCAGAGATATTGGTGTGTAGTTTTTCTTTTTTTGTTGTGTCCCTATCTGCTTTTGGTATCAGGGTGATGTGGGCTTCATAGAAGGTTGAATGGAGTGTTCTTGTTTCTTCGATCTTGTAGAAAAGCTTTACAAGCATAGGTATTAGCTGTTGCCTGAAAGTTTTGTGGAATTTGTTTGTGAAGCCATCTGGTCCAGGATTTTTGTTGTTGGGAAGATTCTGAATAATTGTTTTGATTTCTTTGTCTGTGATTGGTGCATTTATGTTTTGTAGTTCTTCTTGGTTCAGTTTTGGAAGGGTATATGTTTCCAGGAATTCTTCCATTTCTTCCAGATTCTCTAGCTTGGTGGCATATAGTTCTTTGTAGAAGTCTCGTACAACTTTCTGGATTTCTGTGGTGTCAGTTGTGATATCTTCTCTATAGTTTATAATTCTATTTATTTGTGTCTCCCCCCCTTTTTTTTTTGGTGAGTCTGGCTAGGGGTTTGTCAACCTTGTTTAATTTTTCAAAGAACCAACATCTGGCTTCATTGATCTTTTGTATGGTTCTCTTATTTTTGATGTTGTTTACTTCTTGTTGTTATGTTTCATATTGGTTTGGTCTCCTTCCCCCCACCTCTGGGAGATTGTGGTTTAGCCCTGCTAGTTTCAGCACCCCCTTGTCCCCGCCCCCAAGAACCCCTACGGACTTCCAGAGTCCCCAGCCGGAGCCGCCGGGAGGAGAAAGATGGAGAAGCACATGGTGTGGTGATTTGCCCGCTCGTGAATAAAGATTAAACTGCAGCTTCTCAGCTCAGCCGTGTGTCTCTGGTCATCTCTGCTACCCGCCCATGAAGCCAGCCGAACGTTAACGACAATTTCTGTCCTAATTTTAGTGATTTCTGTCCTGGTTGCTTTTCGGTCCCTTTGTTCTTGTTCCTTTAAGAAATTAAGGTGTGCAGTAAGGTTGTTTATTTGAGCTTCTTGTTCTCTAATATATGATTATGTGGCTATAGTTTCCCTCTCAATACTGCTTTAGCTGTGTCCCAAATATTTTGATAAATTGTGTCTTCATTTTCATTTGTTTCCAGGAACATTTGAATTTCTTGCTTGAGTGTCCCTCTCACCCAGCGGTTCTTAAGCAGTATGTTGTTGAAGTTTCCAAATTCTGTGACTTTTAGTAATTTTCTGTTTGTTTTTGAATGTTAGCTTTACTTCACTGTAGTCTGAGAAGATACTTGGGATGATTTCAATGCTCTTGAATTTGTTGATACTGTCTTTGTGGCCTAACATGTGATCTGTCCTTGAGGATTTGCTGTTTGGATTTGAAAAGAATGTGTATTACAGTTTTTTGGAGTGAGGAACTCTGAAATGTCCAAGAGGTCTAGTCTGTCCATCTATTCATTTAATTCTCTTGTTTCTTTGTTGATTCTCTGCTTTGTTGATCTGTCTAATTGTGAGAGTGGGGTATTGAAGTCTCCCACTATTATTGTATTACTATTGATGTATTTTTGTAGTTTTTTCAGTAGGTGTTTGATGTATTTAGATGGTCCCTCATTGCGTGCATAGATGCTAATAATTGTTAAATCTTCCTTGTTGATTGATCCTCTAATGATTATGTAATGGCCTTACCTATCTTTTATTTCTTCATTTAATTTAAAGTCTTTTGTGTCAGAGATGAGAATGGCTGTTTCTGCCCTTTTTTGTGGTCCATTAGCCTGTATGATAGTTTTCCATCCTTTCACTTTAAGTCTGTGTTTGTCTTGTTGGGTCATGTGGGATTCTTGCAAGCAGCATATGGTTGGGTTGTGTTTTCTGATTCATCCTCCCACTCTGTGACTTTTAATGGGTGAATTTAATCCATTGACATTTATTGATAGTGTGGATTGAATGTATTATAGTGCCATCATTCAACACTTCTTTATTTGCTCTGATACATGGCAAGTATTATAGTGATATTCTTGTTTATAAGAGGTCTTTTAGTACCTCTTTCAGGGTAGGCTTGGTGATGGTTTCCTCCTTTAATTGTTGTCTGTCTGAGAAGGTTTTGATTCCTCCATCTAGTTTGAATGAAGGTCTAGCAGGATATATTATCCTTGGTCGAAACTCTTTTTCATTCAGGGCTCAATAGATACCTTGCCATTCTCTTCTGGCTTTTAGAGTTTGAGTGGAGAAGTCTGCTGATAGTCTTATGGGTTTTCCCCTGTATGTGACTTTTTGTTTTTCTTTTTCAGCCTTTAGGATCCTTTCTTTATCCTTGCTTCTTTTTATTGTAACTATGATGTGTCTTGGTGTCTTCAGGTCTTGGTTGATTCTGCTTGGGACTCTCTTGGCCTCTTGAATCTTAATATCCTTTCTGTTGTTTAGGTCTGGACGTTTTCTTTCATTATTTCCTCTAGAATATTTACTTCTCCTTCCTCTCTTTCTTCCTCTGGCAGGCCAATTATATGAATGTTATCTTTTTTTTGAGATCATCCCATATGTGGTTTTCAGTGTCTCTCAATCTCTTTTTTAGCTCTTTTACCTCTTTCTTTGTTTTGTCTAGCTCATCCTCTGTCTGGCTAATTCTGTTTTCTGCTTCTGTTAGTCTGCTTTCCCTTCCCTCAGCTTCTTTCTTCAGTTCTGTTGTAGTATTATCTTGTTCTGCTAATTGGCCTTTTAGCTCAGCTATTTCAGCTTTCAGTTATCTAATTACCTTGAAGTAGCTTGTATTTTCTTTGAGGTTCTCCTCTGTTGTTTCCCTAATTCTGATAGCCCTTTTCTCCATAGTTGTCTTCATTTATGTGATTATTAGGTTTACTATTTCTTGCATGATTTTCTTATCTATGGTTACTTCTGACTGATTTGGAGTTTTTTCTGGGCTCCTGTCTTGATTCATTGTGGTAGCAGTTTTATTTGCTCTTGATTTAACCTTTTTTTTATTGATGTGTTTTTTATTTTTCTGTTCTGTCATTCTTCAGTTGTTGTGTTTTGAGTACAAGCCACTAAATAACTTTATGACAAATGCAGTCACCAACCTCAGAAATTACAATAGAAATTGGGCAAGGATTGATGCAGTTCAACCAATACCATTTAGCCAAACAGCACCTCCAGTCCAAGAAAATAGCAACCAAACAAAAGATAAAGAAACTGGGAAAAAGGAAAAGCAAGACTAGACTATTATGCAAATCTACTGTCCAATATAATTTCTAAGGATAGAAAGAGGAGGAAGGGAAGTAGAGAAGACAAATACATAGAGTTCACTCTGAGTCAGATTTCTTCTTCCAAATAATTCACAAGTGAGTATCAGTGAATTTAGAAAACAAAAGAAGGAGGAAGGAAGAAAAGAATTAAAAAAAAGGAAGGAAGGAAGGAAGAAGAAAAAAGGAAGAGCAGTGAAAGGAAAGTGGCTTTTTAAAAATTAGCTGGGGGGGGGAGTGAAAAAGGAGAGTGAAGAGAAGAGGTAGAGAGAAACAAGTTCCTCTCACAATGGATAGGACACCCGGTTACCTAGCAATGGAAAAAACAACAACGGTTAATTTTGATCAACCTGAGGAAGGTGGATGGAAAGGGACATGGGTATATATTAATATATATTAATAGTAGTAATAAAATAAAATAAAATAGAGTAGAAAACCCCTAATAGTCAGCCTGTAGCTCAGACTGCTTGATTGGCTGCAGGCAGCCTGAGCAAAGACAGCCAATTCCCACAAATGTTTTTCATTTTATACCTTCTGAAGTGGTTAGTGTTTTATTAGGGCTGTTGTTTTGGTTTTAAACTTTGTTTAAATATGTGATACTTTGATCTTATTCATGCAACAAGGGCTGTGAACATACAACAGCATTTTATAGGAGTCAAATGCTTTTCCTATCTGGGTATGATGATATCTAGGTGAAATGAGGGCTATAGGGGACATTGTTTGTTTTGACAAAATAGAGCTTTAGGTAGTTATAGGCTCCAGTGGGTAGGGAACCAAGAGATTATACAGAGGCGGTCACTCAGCTCTGGAAAATCTGCTTCATAAGATTGCATTGTATTGGAACAGAAGTCACTAAAAAGTATACATGATACATGCACTACATGAAATGGTTGGAATGGAGTGAATAGCTCTGGTTTCAAGTCCAGGCTTTGTCACCAACAATCATACTTTGACCAGTTTACTTTCTTCGCAATCTTATTCCAACATAAAATGAGAAATCAAAGACTTTTCATTTATTCATTTACGTAGTAAATGATTTTGATCTTCTAGTGAGCAGGTTCCAGGTATTGCAATCATTACTGAAAATATAAAGGAGAACTAGGAAATCTCTTCCTCACACAATTCTAACTTCATCCCACAGTCCCTGTTAACATTCTCAGAACTCATAGGACTCCTCAATTCCATACTGGGTGGTGCACCCCCCTAGCAAGGCCATAGAACCGAGGTATAGATCAGGGCCCATGAAACAGAACACATGTGCACATGTACCCATAAATTAGGGGAAAATATATACCTTAAGCCAAAAGTGCTTGTTTTAAGCTTGAGTCAAGTTAATTGAGGATATAAAATTTATTTTGTATCTTAATAGTTTCCATTTTGAGATCCCCTCAAACTTACATGTGTGGACTTTAGAATGGCTGACACTTAAATGGTGTTACAATGGAATATATAATTGAGTGACTTTGGGAGGAGAAATCTTCATTTTCATTTCTTTTTAAAAATTATTGGAGAAAGAATTTTCTCAGGGGTACATGTCAGAATGGACAGCATGGTCCATGCAATGACACTATGAGTCTGAAAAAAAAGGCCCCCATGTACTGGAAGCTGCTTGTGCTCCAGGAAGTTGTTCCAGGCTTTTCATTAGGGTTTGACCCACAGTATTCTTGAGAATGTACTGACTGGCTTGGGATTAGACTTTGAAGAAGTCTGATTATAATACTTGTTTCTGAAGAAACTATTTTAATAAAATGGGGATAATTATACCATTTCCCACAAGGAAGAAGACATTTTAAACTGTGGGTGAATGGAATAAAGCATTAAACTATCATTACTGTTTCATTTGAGGTTTATAAGATAAAAGTTTATATATATATATATATAATATATATATTATATTATATATATATATAAATAATAGAAATTGTTTTCCCTGGACTCATAAAAAGGTGTTTAATGTCCAGCTGACCTTATCTATCTTGAGTCTCTACCTGTGGACAGCTGGCTTCTTATGTGAGAAGCACTCTGATTCTTTTTTTTTTTAAGATTTTATTTATTTATTTATTTATCCCCTTTTGTTGCCCTTGTTTATTGTTGTAGTTATTGTTGTTGTTATATAGGAGAGAGAGAAATGGAGAGAGGAGGGGAAGACAGAGAGGGGGAGAGAAAGACAGACACCTACAGACTTCACTGCTTGTGAAGTGACTCCCCTGCAGGTGGGAAGCCGGGGGCTCGAACCGAGATCCTTACACAGGTCCCTGAGCTTTGCGCCATGTGCGCTTAACCTGCTATACTACTGCCCAACTTCTAGCACTCTGATTCTTAGAAGGTGTATTATTTGACCCAGTTCACTAAAGATCTGAGGACATTTAGAGAATTGACAGAATCCAAAAACAAAATTAAAATGGTCATCTAAACTGAAACATATACATTCCAGAACCTTAAAAGTCCTTCTCTATGTTTAGTGATGGAAAATGAGGAATTTTAACTTCTTGTCTTCCTCATATCCTTCCCTAAAATTTCTAATCACAGCAGATCTATTGTCACGAGGATCTAGTTCTAAGAAACAATTTTCAAAGTCTTCTTAGCTAGTACTAACTATAATAAAATTTGCTTAACATCTTTTTAAATATCCTTACAATGTTTGTCACAATAGACAAGTAGGACTCAATAGCTACATATTTGGAGAAAAAATAAACCCAAATATAAAAAACACTTTTGAAATATCATCTTTTTTTTTTCTTTAAACACAGACAAGAAAGCAATTTCTTAGCCCAATACAATCAATAGTCTCAAAAGATTTTCCACTGTTCTCATAATGGAATGCTTTATGCATACACAACTCAAATTTAGTAACCTATAGTCATTATTTAAATGAGAAACTTAAATATGTTAACAATTTAGGAGACATTTACATAAAAAGAAATCATTTCAACTTTATAATTATCCAGTCCCTAAGAGAATTATGGGGATACTCCTCTGGGAAATACAGAGCAGAACAAATGAGAAGAAAAAGAAATAGGATATCACAGAAACTTAAAAAGCAAAAAGGAAAATCATATCATTTGAAAAAGGATAAGCAGGTGTTATAGCCATGTAATGGTTGGTTTTTGAGAGAGGATTATATGTATATTGGGCCCACGCACATATGTTTGGACCAAGCTCTAGATATAAATGGTTGTGTTTTGAGAGTCTTGAAACCTTAGGTAATGAGAAAGGAAATTTAAAGTTCAAAGATTAGTGTCAGAGGGAGCTAGAAGTCAAGGATCAAACCCTTAGAAACAAAGGGTAGGGGAAACAGGGACCAGAACTAGGTATGCGACACTCTGGCTTCCCACCCATGGACAAAAATTTATGAGATCTTCTTATACCCTGTTAAGTGCACATATTACAATGCGCAAGAAGCCAGGTTCCAGCCCCCACTCCCCACCTGTAGAGAGGAAACCACAAGTGGTGAAGCTAGTCTGTAGGCATCTATTTTTTTTAATTTCTTTATTGGGGGATTAATGGCTTACAGATATAATTGTTTGTACATGCATAACATTTCCCAGGAGGGGTCTCTTTATTTGTGTAATACTTTCTTTGGCTGCATTTCCCAGTTTTCCACATAAAAATATAACCCTCACTAGATCCTCTTCTACCATCACGTTCCAGAACCTGAACCCTCCCCCCAACACCATAGTCTTTTACTTTGATGCAATGCTACAACTCCAGGCCAAGTTCTGCTTAGTGTTTTCCCTTCTGATTTTGTCTTTCAACTTCTTTCTATGAGTGAAATCATTCCATAGTCACTCTTCTGTTTATGACTCATCTCACTTTACATGATTCCTTCAAGCTCCATGCAAGATGGGATGAAAAAGGTGAATTCACCATTTTAAAATTTTATTTTATTATCTTTATTTGATAGAACCAGAAATTGAGAGGGAAGGGCATGATAGAGAGGAAGAGAGACAGAGAGACATCTACAACCCAGCTTCAGTACTCATGAAGCTTTCCCCCCTACAGGTGGGGACCAGGGGCTTGACCATGGATCCTTCTGCATTGTAACATATATACTCAACCAGGTGCACCACCACCTGGCCCCGGATTCACCATTTTTAATAGCTCAGTAGTAAGCAGTTATTTTTCTATCTCCTTCTTTATCTCCCCCTTCTCTCTCAATTTCTCTCTGTCCTCTAAAAACAAAATAGAGAGAAAAGGAGAAAGAAAGAAAGAAAGAAAGAAAGAAAGAAAGAAAGAAAGAAAGAAAGAAAGAAAGAAAGAGGGAGAGAGATGTACATGGTAATGTTTGTGCTTTACCAGGTACACCACTGTCTGGCCCTTTCTATCATGTTTTTGAACTTTGGCAGAGTTCAGTTTTTGTTAGAAATGCCCCTTTACATATAACTTTTTGAAACTTTGGGGGAAAAAACTCATTCATTCAGTCGATTTTCATTCCATTGATGAAATATCTCTACATAACACACAAGCAATAAAGAAAGAGCCCACAGAAGGTGGCATGTCCAATATGGAGCTGCACTGGCAAAACAGGTTTAAAAAGTGCCCTCACCAATGTGTCCCAGAACCCAACCTCCCCAGAGCTCTACCTCACTAGGGAATGTTAGAAATAGGCTGGGGATATGGATCAACCTATCAATGCCCATGTCCAGCAGAGGAGCAATTACAGAAGTCAGACCACCCACCTTCTACACCCCATAAAGATCTTTGGTCCATACTCCCAGAGGGATAAAGAATAGGGATTCTTCCAATGGAAGGGATGGGATACAGAACTCTGGTGGTGGGAATTGTATGAAATTGTGCCCCTCTTATCCCACAATCTTGTTAATCATTATTAAATCACTAATAAAATTAAAAAGTTAGCCCTAGTCTTCAAAGAACCATGTAACACACAAGAAAGACGGACCTTAAGAGTTTAAAATTCATTTTCTTTTATTTTTTAAATCGCTGTTGAAGGTTGGTGGTTTATAGTACAGTAGTAGATACCTGGGCACAATTTTACATCTCGCCATGATGTGTTTGCAAAAAACTCTCAAGTACAACTTGGGTCTTTTTTTCCACTATATTTTCTGGGTTATCTTTTGAAGTTTCAAATGAGGCTGATCAGAATCTCAGTGTCCATTTTTTCATTCTTTTTTTTCTTATAGAGACAGAGAAAAAATAGAAGACAGGAAGAGAGGTGAGAAACACTTACAACATTGCTCTACCACTGTTGAAACTCCCTCCTCCCTCAAGTGGAGGCTGGGTTCTTTTTTTTTTTTTTTTTTTTTTAAGAAAGGATTAGTTAACAAAACCATAGGGTAGGAGGGGTACAATTCCACACAGTTCCCACCACCCAATCTCCATATCCCACCCCCTCCCCTGATAGCCTTCCCATTCTTTATCCCTCTGGGAGCATAGACCCAGGGTCGTTGTGGGTTGCAGAAGGTGGAAGGTCTGGCTTCTGTAATTGCTTCCCTGCTGAACATGGGCGTTGACTGGTCGGTCCATACTCCCAGTCTGGGAGGCTGGGTTCTTAATCTAAGTCCTTGCACCCATAATGCCATAGGTTTGATCTCCCTGGTAACATAATAAAAACAAAAAAAGTAAAACCAAATATGTTCTTATCTATCTATATCATCTATTATCTATCTCACACATCATATCAGAACTTTCTTTATCTGACTAAAGCAGATTGTTAGGAGAGTCAGTTTTCAAAAAGGCAATTGTCTTTGGACATTGGGTTCTTCTATAAATGTGTGTAAATCAAGCCTTATCTGAACATTTCATCCTCTGAAGCTCCAACCCCGAAAGATGTTGCTATAGTCTATTCGCACACATATATAATAAAGTTTTGTTTCCGTTTACCTGTCAAATTGTCAGCTAGTTCACTAACCCTAGCCATTCAGACCTAAGATTGTAGAGAAAATTATTTCTTTCTCAGTAACACAAAACACAAGACTATATTATTTCCTTCTCAGTAACACAAAACACAAGACTATATATATATATATATATATATAGAGAGAGAGAGAGAGAGAGAGAATGACAAAAGAAATAACAAGAAATGCTAGTCTTACTTTTCTAGATGTAAAAATATCTAGACATGAACTACTTCATTGTTCTTACCAAAATCTGGACAATTTGTTCTAAGGCAAAGCATCAACACTCTGACTTCAGAATAAGAAAAACTTTAAAAGTTTTTATAAAGTGTGATGTGAATTTATGTAGACTTTGCTACTAAGGATACTTTCAGTGAATTTTTTATGGCAAACATGTGCAAGCTGTTAGGAGAGATTCTGAATAAACATGCTCAACATTGTAATTTCTGCAATTTATTGTGTAATGGGATTTCGATCAATCTGCTAAACTTAACTCTTAGGCCTAAGCCTTTCCTCTCCTATTTGGATAGTCATTGCTTCTTGTGAAAAAGCTTTTGAAATTAAAATGAATAAAAGTAGCTCTTCAACCAACCATGAAGAGGATAGATTGACAAATCTTGCCATACAATCATTGTGAAGATTCATTTGGATCTAATAATACAAACTCACAAACCCATTTTTACAAAAATTAAGACTTGAAGACAGAAACTATAATGTAATTTACTATTGTGCAAGACCATTGTGAAGACATAAATATTTCCTCTTTAGAAAAGTGCATTGATATAATTCAAATAAATTACTCCTTTACTGCTTCCTTTTCTTGCAATGTTTCGATAATTTATTATTTTAACTTGCATGGTTGTACTTACAAAATCAATGAAGCATTTTTCACTGTTTGCATTTTCCTGTCCATTGTTATTTCATTTGTTCATTCAACCTGGGATAATTTCTGTAGTACTTCATCAAGCAGAGACAGGGGATAGAGAATTAACTATTCTGCATGTCAGATACCACAGATGAGTTTTTAGGGTCAGCACTACTGAATTCTTGCTCCAGTCCCCCATCACAGATTTGCTTTCCACCTATCCTCTCTCTACCTTTTATTTCTGGGCCATTTCATTTCACTCAGACAAGCTGAGGTTGAAATGAAGGCTTTGTCCTAGTAAGGTGAATCAACACACACCTAAACATTCTTTGTACTTGAAGGTAGCAATACATAGTTCTGGTCTTTCTTGGACTTGATAGTTGTCATCAGTGGTAGGAAACAGGAAAGAATTTTGTTTTCATGCATAACGTTTCTCAGTTTTTCCATATAACAATACAACCCCAACTAGGTCCTCTGTCATCCTTTTCCAGGACCTATACTTTGAAGAATTCAGTCTACCCCTTACAACATCATAAACAAGTATATCACTGATCAATTCTTCTATCAAACTTTATTGTGGACTGGATCACACCAGATTGCTTAATACAAATATAAAATTATTTTATTTTAATAGGGTAATTCTGAGACTTCTCCCTAATAACTTTTTTTTTTAATTCTCAACTTTAACTAGAGGTGTCTTACAACACTTAAAACATGTAGATGTAAAATATAAATGTATAAAAATTTTAAATATGTGACAATACAATGAACAGGGAAAAATGAAATAAATTGATTTCTTTGCAGCTGCTGAGTGACTGACAGGGTTAGCCATTAATGGGAAACTTTGCTTCCATTTACAGCAGAGAAAGATAAAAAATGGCTCTGATTGTGCACAGTGCTCTTGTGCAAAGAAGATAGATATTTACTAAATTAGGTTTAAAATATTGAGACTATAAGGCATAAATTCTCTCTGAAATCATTCATAGTTGCTCTCAGGCAAGGCATATTCCAGTTTCTTCATTGGCTCCCCACCCCCCACCTCGCTCCCCGCCCCCCAGGTTATAAGTAAGAGAGTTTCAGGGTGAATGATTCTCTTTGTGGTTCTCTCCTGGGAAGAAATCATCAATGCAGGACCACAAATGAGCAGCCGGGGCCATTTCTTGGTCGATGAGCCAGAAGGCTACGCAAATGGAAGCCAGCTTTTGTTTTTCTTTTCCTCCTGTCACTGGTTGTTAATTTAGGGACTTGGGATCAGTGTGTATTTGATTTTCTCTGTGTAAGCTAGCTCCTTCGGGTAGGAGCCCTTGGAATAACATTGCAGAATGAGAAAGAGGAAAACAAGATAATGAAGCTTATGTGTCTCTTGATTCAGTGGGAGATTTGTACTTTGCTTACTGATTTCTTTATAATCTACACTGAGTGAAAAGAGAAAATTAAGGCTTTTGTATGCCTCCTCTCCACTGAAAGAGAATATTGATTCTCATTCACTGGCACTGAGGTAGGAAAATTAGTAAACCGAGGGCAATCACAGTGATTGATGATTTTGTGAGAAAAATTTTTTAAATTATGGTTTCTTTATTTTTTATTAAGAGCACTACTTAGATTTGATTTTTTAAAAAAAGAATTCCAAAAATGTTTAAAGACTGAAACTTCAAAGAAAAATGGCTTCATTCTAAAGGTGGTACACTATCACCTTGCGCTACAGAATAAAGTATTTTCATTTTGGCTACCCCACCAGTATACTAAACATTTCCTTTAAATCATTAAAAAAATATATAGATGCTTTAATGAAATAAAGTGGGGTCTGAAATAAATATTTTCACACATGATGGGGCTTATTAATTGCCCTCTGTTACAAATCACAGATAGCTTAGGTTAAGTGACTCAAAATTAAAATAAAAAAATTTAATGCCCTTATCTATTCATTTTCATCTAAATTTTTTTATATTCTCTTTTGACCAGAGCATTGCTCATCTCTGGTTTATAGTGGTGCTAGAGATTGACCCTGAGGCCAGAGGCATTAAAGTCTGTTGTGTAAACTGTTGTACTACTCACCCACCCACCTACCCTCAGTCCATTTTAATTTGTTAATCACTTATTTATTTTATGGGAGATAGAGGTAGAGCCCTGATTAGCTCTGGTACATGACACACCAAGCTTTTAATTTGGGGTTTTATGCCTTCAAGTCTTGTGGTCCACAGATCAGCCAACTCCCTGGCCACTTAACCATTCTTTCAAGTTAGTGTTTGCCCAGTATAAAAAAAAAAACATTTGTTGGGGGCCCGGGTGGTGGCACTGTGGGTTAAGCACACGGGCCGGCATAAGGATCCCGGTTCGAGCCCCCAGCTCCCTACCTGCATTTTGTGGGGGGGTGCTTCACAAGCAGTGAAGCAGGTCTGCAGGTGTTTGTCTCTCCTCCTCTCTGTCTTCCCCTCCTCTCTCAATTTCTCTCTGTCCCAGCTGACAGCAATAACAACAACAACAATAATAACATCAACAATAAAAGAACAACAAAGGGCAACAAAAAGGAAAAAAAAATGGCCTCCAGGAGCAGTGGATTTGTAGTGCACGCACTAAACCCAGTGATAACCCTGGAGGCAAAAAAAAAAAAAAAAAGAAAGAAACACTTGTTGAACTCTGAATAGATGTGTATAAGGAGTAACACAGTGGTAGTGTTTATTAGTTTATAGTAAAGGATATAAAATTAGTCTCCAATTGGATTTTATCAGTCTAATATGCTTTCTGGGATGTATTCCTTAGTCACAGAGGTGGGATTAGCTAATCCTAGTGTTCTTTGTCTCTTGGCTACAGTGATTGATTAAGGTGTGAGTCTGTGACCAGGTAATGTCTATCATCATCCTTCTCTGGAGTTGATAAACACTTAAAGGGAAGAAAGTTTTTTTTTTTCTAGCTGGGTTGCTAAATTGGGACTGTCAGGGGGCAAATTCCCTGTCATGAGATTAATAGGAGAAAGTGGCTGAGAATTTAAAATTTGAGAGCCAGGCCAACTAAGAATCTTGACCTCAGTGAGTTCTCTCATTGGCTCCTGAAACCCTTATTTTGATGTTATCTACCACACCTGTTCTTCCAGCCGCCTGAGTAATAAACCAACTCTTTTTTTCCCCCTTCTGCTTAAAAACCACTTGAGTTGCTACAATCTGTAGCTTAAAAATCCAAAGTTTTATATGTACCATTTTATAGCTCTTATCTTTGCCTTGCTTTAAAAAATTCAATCAGTTTACATATAGTAAGATTCCCCTATTTTAGACATGAAGAGATCTCAATTATCTTTAGCAAATTGTAATAACCACCATAAGAATATACAGAACAGTTCAGGGGTGCCAGGTAGCCCAGTGGTTTAAGCGCACATGGCACAAAGCTCAAGGAAAGACCGGCTTAAAGATCCTGGTTGGAGCTCTTGTCCCCTCCACCTCGCTCCCCACCTGCAGGGGGGTCGCTTCACAAGCAGTGAAGCAGGTCTGCAGGTATCTATCTTTCTCTCCCCATCTCTGTCTTCCCCTTCTCTCTCAATGTCTCTCTGTCCTATCCAACAACAACAGCAGCAAGAACAAGGTAACAACAACAACAACAAAATACAGTACAGTTCTATCACACTAAAAACAAGCCATTATAGTCACTTCCTGCAACACCATGAGAACCAGTGAATTCTTCTTTATCCCACTAATTTTTCTTTTTCCAGAATGCTATGGAAATGAAAGCATGCCATGTTCAGTATTTGGTTTCTGGCTTCCTTCACTTACTACAGGAACTGGTGAACTTTTCTCATACAGTAATATGTAACTAATATTTTTAGGCTTTTGAGCTATATGGCTGCTCTTGACAATGTAATCCCATGTTGTTTAAAGATGGGAGACTTTCTGAGAGACACACTACAAAGTGATTTTGTCACTGTACAAAAAAGAGAGAGAGTACGCAATCTATATGTAGGTGGTATAGTCTACTGCATGCACACTTAGGACATAGGTGTAGCTGTTTTGTATATGTGTTCTGTCATTAGCCAAAATATCATTGAACAACTCTGCCACAGAACAGCAAAATGGTCACACATAGAACATGAACAAATAGATGTAAATGGATTTAGCTTACTGACCAAATATTTGGCTGACCATTAAAGAAGTACAATGCATTTAAGGCTGTTATTTGTATAAGTAGTTTGTTCCTTTTGATTGTTGAAGAGTATTTCATTTTATGGCTGTACCACAGTGTACTTATCCATTATGCAACTTAATGACATTTGGGTGTTATTATTTTTTTATAGTTTGGGGTAATTATAAGTAAAACCATCAACTTTTCATCATGATTTTTAGAAAGGTTTATTTATTTTTAAGAGAAAGATAAACCAGAGTACAGCTCACACCTGGCACATGGGGTTGCCAGGGATTGAGCCTGGGAGTGCTAATTAAGGTCTCAAGCATGCATGTATTGTGTTCCATTGCTAAGCTAACTATCTGGCCCAGGTTTTTGTATGAATTTAGGTAAGATGCCAAAGAGTAGGACTGCTAGGTTGTCTAGTCAATACACTTTGTTTGTTTAAGAAACTGTTAAACTATCACCCAGGGCAGATGTACCATTGTGTATGTTCACCAGTAATATATGACAATTTTATCTGGAGATTTTTTTTCTCAATGAGACTAATTTTATTTTATTTTTAAGTTGTTATATATAAAATGGAAACACTGACAAGACCATAGGATAAGAGGGGCTCAACTCCACACAGTTCCCACCACCAGAACTCTGTATCCCACCCACTCCTTTGATAGCTTTCCTATCCTTTAACCCTCTGGGAGTATGGACCCAGGGTCATTATGGGATGCAGAAGGTGGAAGGTCTGGCTTCTGTAATTGCTTCCCTGCTGAACATGGGTTGACAGGTCAATCCATACTCCCAGCCTGAGACAGATTTTAATGGGCTTACACAACCTTGGCTAATTCTGGAAGCTTATTACTAATTCTCAAACTGTATAATTTATTATTGTTGTTGTTGTTATCGGTGTTTCACCCTCTAGGCAAACTTTTTCAAAGAGAAAGACTGAAGCAGAGATAGAGAGACAGGGGGAAAGACAACACAGCACCAGAGTTTCTCTCAGTGTGGGGGAGCTGGGCTTGAACTTGGGTCATGTCTATGACAAAGCAAGTGTATCCACATAAGCTATTTTGCCAGCCACACTTGACAACTTTCATTTTTTTCCCCAAATCAAAGAACTCACTTCTCCCAGTTAAAAAGAAAAAAAAATGGGAAAGGACATGAACAGACTCTTCACAAAGAAGAGATCTAGAAGGCCAACAAAGTCACTGATTATCAGAGAAATACAAATGAAGACATTGATGAAACATCATTTTATACCTGTAAGAATGTCATTCTCAAAACTGTTTAAACTACTCTAGAAATTGTAAGTAGTTAGTGTCTCTTTGATTTAGAAATTTTTATTTTTATATCCTCTTTCTCTAGTCTTGCTTATGATGTCCCATTAAGTCTGCTCTTATGGTCTACTCAGATAAGCTCTCAAACTGTCATTTAATAATTGCACATATAGTTAATTATACCTTTGTTTCTTTCTAATAATTGCTTTGAGTAGAAAGCTCTAGAAGAGGAACAACAAAATAGACCCCTTGGAAGCCAGGCAGTGGCACACCTGGTTAAGCGCACACATTACAAAACAGACCCCTTTGTGGGCTCCACATAAGACCTTGCCCTCCCTCAACTTGGATCAACAAGGGTAGAGAATGTTCCATCCTCTATGCTACTCCTGAGGGAGATGGGTTGATATTGGGGCAGCTTGGAATGTTCCTACTCATGACCGCAGAATGTAAGCTCAGATCTACAGGGATGCAGAGGTCACATAGTCTCCTAAGCTGCATATGGGCCCCAGACCAAATCAAACTGTTGGGGTTTACAGTCAACAATATTTATACTCCTTTCCTATATTTGTGAGCTACTCTCTTCCCTGATCCAGCTTTCTGGTCCTTTCTCCAGCCATGACATCATTTTCCTAGACAATAACTTGGATCCATCTGCATATCAGATTTCAGGCTCAGGGAAAAAAAGAAACTAGTATAGCCACAGCCCCTTTGGAATATAACTGAAAAATGCCTACTAGTTATCTACAAAATAGAGGAACCCCCAACTCTTCATTTGCACTATTCCAGCCTTTAGGTCCATGATTGGTCAACAATTTGTTTGGCTTTGTATGTTAACTCTCTTCTCAACCACCAGGTTCCAGATGCTGGCATGATGCCGATCAGACTTCCCTGGACAGACAACCCCACCAATGTGCCTTGGAGCTCTGCTTCCCCAAACCCGTTTTCCACTAGGGAAAGAGAGAGGCAGGCTGGGAGTATGGACTGACCTGTCAACGCCCATGTTCAGCGGGAAAGCATCCCACAATGCATGCCACAATGATTTTGTGCCCATACTCCTAGAGGGTTAAAGAATAGGGAAGCTATCAAGAGAGGGAATGGCATACAGAGATCTCAATTTCTGCCTCTATCCAATAATAAATAAATGAAAATTAAAATTTTTAATTATTAACTTATTTTTTGTTTAGAGACAGAGAAATGGGGGGGATAGAAAGATTATTAAAAATGAGGATCTTGAATGGATCTTGAATTACTTCAAAAAGTCCAGTCACTTAAAACTACTAAAGATGCAGTATTTGCTTGATTTTCCAACTGTATCATTTTTTTTCTAGCATTAAAGATATGGAGGAACATACCAGAGAAACCAGTATGTTTGTATACCTTGATTTCCCTCCTTCCATTTGTTTTTTAAGATTATGCAATGGAGAGACCTGGTGGCAGTACACCTGGTAAAGTGTATATATTGCAATTCCCAAGGATCTGGGTGCAAGCCCCTACTCCCCCACCTGCAAAGGGGAACACTTCATTAGCAATAAAGCAGTGCTGCAGGTCTCTCTCTCTCTTTTTTCCCTATCTCCCCCGATTTATCTGTCTCTAAACAAAAAAATAATTATTTTTTAATTTAATTTATTCATATTGGATAGAGGCAGAAATTGAGAGAAGAGGGAAGATAGAGAGGGAGAAAAACAGAAAGACACCTGCAGCCCTACTTCACTATTCATGAAGCTTTCCTCCTGTAGGTGGAACCAGGGTCTTGAACCCAAGTCCTTTCACACTGTAATATGTGTGCTTAACCAGATGTGCCTCTACCTGGCCCCAATAAAATAAAATTTTTTTTAAAAAATTTTAAATTTTAAAATTTAAAAAAAAAATCATACACTATGACTCCCATGCCTGAGACTCCATACATAAGTCCAGGTTCAATCCCCTACACCACTATAAGCCAGAGCTGAGCAGTGCTCTGGTCAAAAATTTAAAATAATAATAAAATAAGAAATTAAAAAATATTATACAATAGAGCACACTCCAACAGTGAAAAACATTCAACTGTAATTAAATTTCCAAAAGTTATAAGTGTAAATCAAGACTGCTGAACTTTAGTCTTGATGCTGCTATTTATTGGCTTAAAAGCTGTGGCAATTTGCATAACTTTCAAATATAATTTCCTCATTTGTTAAATGAACTCATGGAACAACAGGTCTCTGCAACTTTTCTTTTCCAAGTCCTGACATCTTGTGAATTTATAAGAGGCTGTTGAAAACAGACTGTGCCAAATGGGAAACTGAGTGGGAATTAGTGAATCACTGATCATACTAAAGAGCTTGGTGATCAGTATGGTCTAGCCTATGTTTTTAAGAACAGTCACAGTCAATGAGTAGCAATATTTTGGACAGTTAGAGACAGTCGTACATTTGATTATAATTTGAAAATACATGATAATTTGAAAATACATGATTGTAAATTAAACCAAGACCCAGGCCTGAATCATCCTGACTTGATGTTTTGTGGTACCATCTCAGCACCAGGTTTCTATAGTGAGGCTGAGACTTATTGACAAGTTTAAGCTGATTGAAAAGAGATGACTTTCTTTGCAATGTGGAGGCAGCTTTATGCTAATCACAACGCCCGACCCTCACCCCCACCGCCGTCCCTCCTCTGGGAGAAGGGAAAATGAAACTCTTGCAATCTGCAGAGCAGATCTGACATACTTGGTTAAAATAGCAGGTGACATTAAAAAGAAAAATCTGATGAATCAGATTGTCAAATAGGCACATGAGATACTATAAAATCATCTAAATGTTCATAAAAAGAATCAGAGACTGGGATGACTCACCAGGTATTTAGTACATGTTACCATATGTGAGAAGCAGGGGACTTGATCCTCTGAGCTTCAACTGAAGACAGAGGCAACTTCACAAGCAACAGAACAGTGCTTCAAGTGTCTCTTTCTTTTCTGTCTCTCTCTCTAAAAAAAAAAAAACAGTGACCATCAGAATAGTAGAATGCTCCAGCAGATACTGAGCCCTAACGGTATCCTAGTGGCAAAAAGAAAAATATCTGAAAAGTGCGAGAAATTTTTGTAAAAAAAATTATTAATATGCGGGAATGTTGATTTTTAGGGATGGGAAGATAGCTCCACAGAGATGGAGCAGTGGTATCTCTCCCTCTCTACCTGTCTGTCTCTCTCTAAACATTTTATTGTTACATTTTCACAGCTCTAGACTGGCTTTTTAAGGTAGAAAGAGAAAAAGATAGAGAGGAAGAGAGAAAGAGAGAATGATACTACAATGTAATGAAAAAATAAAAAAGTGTGTAGTTTTCTTTATCATGTTTAGTCCCCCCAAGTATACTTTAGGATTAGTAAAAAGAAATCTTTGAACTTTGGCAAATATTCAGCTCAAGTCTTACAAACACTAGTTTTCCATGATTGTGTCCATATTCTCTTATCAAATTCCTTTGCTTGGCAAGAGCAGTATGTATATTTGTTCAGTTAATACACTGCATGATGCTAGGAACATCAGTCACACTAGATACTCAAAGTTCTTTATTTTCAACTTGTTTTTAGCCAATTCACCTAGAAACATTTTTTTATAGATTTTTTTTTTCATCACTGGGGCTTCACTGCTCTGAATTATTATTTTTCCCGAAAGACAGAGGGAGAGACAGTTACCACAGCACCAAAACTTTTTCCAAATCAGTGGGAGCTGGGCTAGAACTCAGGTAACACACATGACAAAGCAGATTCAGATGTGCCATCGAGGTGAGTTGTTTTGTCAACCCTCACTTAGAAACATAAAAAGCAATTCAATCTCCAAGCACCAATCCCCAATGTTCTTAAAATAACTCATGCCATTAGTTAAACGGATTCTCATCACAGCTCTGCAAGGCAGCATGATAATATGGGGGTCACTATTCCATTTGTTAGCTAAGAAGCCAAGATCTTAGAGAAACGAAGTAACTTAGCAAGGTTACAAAGTCAGACGTCAATGGCTTCTGAGTTCTAAAACACTGCTCACCACACGCTCATAGGACTTGCAGTGTGCAGGCAGGTGCAAGAACACAGGAAAATTGGTTGTTGCTTCTATAATTCATTTTACTAAAAAATTAATTGCCCCTAGTAGCACAGCAACCTGCAGAATTTGATCTGACATAAAGTTGTTTGATGTGAAAATTGGAAGTGCTTTCCTGTGACCAATGAAGCCTAAACATCATAACCTTTCCCCTTGGGACTTTTCTGTGGTATTTCTTCTTTCCCCTATTGAAGACATTGTCCCAAAGCTTTGTTATTTCACAACAGTCTTGAGTACTTTAGGTAATTTCAGAGATAATGTTTCTCTTCTTCCTTCCTTCCTTTCTTTCTTTCTTTCTTTCTTTCTTTCTTTCTTTCTTCCTTCCTTCCTTCCTTCCTTCCTTCCTTCCTTCCTTCCTTTTTTTTTTCTTGCCTCCAGGGTTATCACTGGGGCTTGGTGCCAGCACTATGAATCCACTGCTCCTGGAGGCCATTTTTCCCATTTTGTTGTCCTTGTTACCCTTGTTGTTGTTGTCATTATTATGATTGCTGTCATTGCTGTTGTTGTTGTTGGATAGGACAGAGAGAAATCAAGAAAGGAGGGGAGACAGAGAGGGGGGAGAGAAAGATAGACACCTGCAGACCTGCTTCACCGCCTGTGAAGCAACCCCCCTGCAGGTGGGGAGCCGGGGGCTTGAACCTGGACCCTTATGCCAGTCCTTGTGCTGTGTGCCATGCGTGCTTAACCTGCTGCACTACCTGACCCCTTCTTTCTAGTTTCTTTCTCCTCTGACCCTCTGAGGAATATGTGGGGCAGGAGAACATACAAAAGTGTTTAGTGGATGAGACTTCATCTATGATTTTTTTAAATATTTATTTTTTAATTTTTTTAAAAATTTCTTTATTGGAGGGTTAATAGTTTACAGTCAAAAGTAAAATACAATAGTTAGTATATGCTAACATTTCTCAGTTTTTCACATAACAATTCAACCCCCAGCAGGTCTAAATATTTGCTGTATATTAATGAGAAATGCAGAAAGAAAAGGGGCCAGAACACTGCTTAACTCTGGCTTATAATAATACTGAGAGTTGAACCTGGGATCTTGGAGCCTTTGACATGAAAGTCTTTTGCATAACCATTATGCTCTCCCCAGCCCCATCTATGATTTCTCTCCTTTACTTTGCCTACTTGTTTTTCTCTAAAAATATGAGAGAAATGCTAGTAATTATTGGTCTGTGAATCAATATATATATATATATACCGGGCTTAGCCATACACAGTGTGCATCCAATGTTTTGTGAATGAATGATAACAGTGAAATAAATAAGAATTACTCTTTCTGGTGCAACACTTTAATACAATTTTATAGTTGGAAAAGTTTCTATGTGGGATTTGGCAGTGACACACCAGGTTAAACACACATATTACTTTGTGTGGGAAGCCAGTTTCAAGCCTCCGTTCACCACCTGAAGCCAGGAAGCTTCATGAACAGTGAAGCAGGTCTTCAGGTGTCTCTTTATCTCTGTGTGTCTATTTCTCCATCCCTTTTCTATTTATATCTGTCTTATCAAATAGAAAAAGAAAGAAAGAAAACAACAAAAAATTTTTATGTGTTGCGATTTAACTGTTTCATATCAAGCTCTCTGAAAAGCCAAATTCTTCCTTAATGCCTGCAAGTGAGCAGTACATTAATGAATGGGTCAGGGGATCATAACAACGCAATAATGCAATAGCTCCGTGCATGTTTAATAATAACCACTGTCACTTTAAATCTGAATGCAGTTAGTTCCCTGCACAATTAAATATTATCCTTTACCAACACTTACATCTACATATAAGCTCACAAACTTAATTCTTAACCACAATGTAAGCAATTAAAAAATTTGCCAGGGAATCTGAATGAAAAGGCATAAGCAAATAAAACTTGCCATGTTAGGTACAGATTTCATCATTTCTGACCTGGGAAAATAAAAACTGATGCTTAATATGGCAGCCGATAATGAAAGGTGGGGGCTAAATGAGCTTCCTGTGTGTATTCAGCCTGATGGAAAGTGAAACAAAAGGATCCATTGTGGATTACATCTGTGGCCAAATTGATTAAGCCTGCACGCACTGTTACAGTGTGGCTGAAATACCATCAGCTCCATGATGAGGTACTCCTCCGGATGCTGTTTGCCTGGCAGGAACTGCAGGCAGGCAGACCCTCCTCAGTTCAGTGATTTTACCGCAAATATACAATTTCAGTCAAGTGCAAGAGAAAATGCTGGAAATAAGGGCAGCAGCAGAAGGACAGCTAAGCCTAAGTGACAGAACAGCTATTTCAAAGAATTCAAATGCAAGGAACAGAGCAGCTTGAGAAGCATTAAGAAAGGGAGCAATGGGCACCAGGTATTACATTATACTGTCAAAGCCAAACTGGAAGAGCAAATGAATAAAAATAAAATAAAAATAAAAAATAAATAAATAAATAAAAACCTCTCTGTTTTGTAAGAAGGCAAGGAAAATAAACAAACAAACAAAAAAAAATACAAGCAAGTGCCCAAAGTGAGCAAAATATAATGTATCTATACACCCTGCTAGATTAGAAGAGGAATTTGAGAGCTATAGGGGGGAGAAATACTATAAAATAGAAAAATGCCATCATGTGGCTGCTTATGCAGTTCTCCTTCCCTCTCCATTCAACTGTTATCAAGCTCTTGTGATAACACCAAGATAATAATTTATAAAGCTCTTGCAGAAATAAGAATCCTGCTTGGATATATCAAGGACACAAAGGGGAGAGAGAGCTCATAACATCTGTGTCCATGTTGCTTTGTTTGTTAAAAAATGCATTCTGCCATATTTTAGTTTATCATACACGGATTTGGTCTGATACTAGTATAAATATATTTCCTCACAAAGTCCAAACTATTATATATTATGCAGAATTTCATTACTGCTGTGTTATGTTGTTATAATGCTTTATAAATATGTTATCATAGAGATATTTTCTTTGGGAGACACTTTACATCTTTTGGGCCATAGGCAAGCTATAATGGAAATGATTTCTTTAAATGTCTTGAAATTAGTATTTATTTGAATAGAAGATATGAGTTAGAGAAATTTTACTTATTTCTATGTTTAATTTCAATAATTTACTTATTTCTTAAGGCTTTTACTAATCTGATATTCTCATGGACTATTTTTTTAGACATCTCTGGTAGACATTTCTATGATAACTGTATTATACCTCCTGGGTAGCTAGATACTAATATAAAAGTATCTGGCGTCAGATACTTATAAAACCATTTAGATTTTATTTTCATATAGGCATTGAAATAAATAGGTCCAGAGACTCACAGGTTAACCGCTACATAATAAGAGAGGAGACAGTTCTCCTCTTGTGAGACTCTGTATTTGTTGGCTTTCAGAGCAACTGGCTGCACGTATATTAACATAATCATTTCATGGACCGAATGTGAGAAACATAGCAGGTGGGAGAAAACATCAATAGCAGTGAGTGCCATGCATTTGAGGGGCCTTGTGCTATTTTCAATAATTCTCAGAATATTATTCTTAATGTCAAGCTGCCTCTGCCTTGCCTATATTTTCTCAATCATTTTGGCATTTGGAACACTTCACTTTGTATTGTATTACATTTGTTTAAGTCAATTCAATAAACATTTTAAAGCTTCTACTTATACTTGTTTCAACTGTAAAATATGTATCCCAGGGGTCACATGCTATAAATTCTAACTGGTTGAAGCATAAACCACAAGGAACTTTCTGAAGTCTAAATTTTACACCCTAGTCAATTTAAGCAGTTTTTATATTAAAATTGCTAACTCCATGTGAAAGACTTGAATGTAAACTTTACATGAATTTCTAAGGTAATTTCTAAGCACAGCTTCAAAGAATTTCATGCTAAAGCAGTTTAGAGACACTTATGCTCTTCTGCTGTAAGTGGCACCAAAGAGAAAAATGTGGAAATACTCTATGTAAAACAAGTTATTAGGCAGTGGCATATGGAAGTAAGGACACTGTGGCCCCATACGTTTTATTCAAAGAGCTTAGAATTAGGAAGTAGAAAATGTATTCATAATGAGTACTAACGCAAGCTGTGGAAAAGATGTGAGAGGGGTCAAATCTGATTAATAAACTGTCATATGAATTGTAGTACTTAGGGGATGTAAAACTGAGTAGAATGTTATCAGGTGATTGAGAGTGAGGGCTTTCTAGGTGAAAGGAGCTAGCTATGCAAAGACACAGAGACATGATAAATATGCTAGGTTCAGGGACAAATAACAATGTTATGAGACTAGAACACAGGGACCAAACAAGATTTATGGAGAATTGTGCTTAGGTACAATTTTCCTTTTATTTCAGATAAGCCAATGCTCTAGGCCTTTTATTTCTAAAGATGTATCAGAAAGAGAGAGAGAGAGAGAGAGAGAGAGAGAGAGAGAGATTGGAACACTGTTTTCTGATTTAGGCTGTTCCAGGGATTGAACCTGGGACCACTGAAGCCTCAGGGGTACAAACCCTGTTCTCAAATGTATTGAGTTATCTCCCCAACCCTCAGTGGTCACTCTTTAAAAGAATGTTCCAATGAGAGATTAACTTTGCAAAGTGACAATACATTCCCTACTTATTTTTAAAAGAAGGAAAGAAAAGAAAAGGGGAAAAATAAGAATGTTTTAGATCATTTAGATTGGGTTACAATGGTATATTATCATCTTTTCCAGGAGACTGGGTGAGCATTTCTCCCTGCATTTAACCACGGAAGAGTTTTTGTAAGCCCACTTACATTTATATAACACCTACTATGGCCTATAGCCAGGCACATAATTAGCACTCAGAAACAACCAACCAAACTTCCCTGGGCAGATCCCAGCAGTGTGTCCTGGCATCCCGCTTTCCCCAGAGACCTGCCTGAGCCCTGCCTCACTATGGAAAGAGAGAGAGAGGCTGGGAGTATGGATCGACCTATCAATACCCATGTTCAGCGGGGAAGCAATTACAGAAGCCAGACCTTCTGCCTTCTGCACCCCATAATGTACCTTGGTCCATGTTCCCAGAGGGATAAAGAATAGGAAAGCTGTCAGGGGAGGGGATGGGATATGGAGTTCTGGTGGTGGGAATTGTGTGGAGTTGTATCCCTCTTATCCTATGGTTTTTGTCAGTTTCTTTTTTATAAATAAAAATTAAAGAAAACACATAATAGAAATTTTTCTCCAAAAAATTTACTAACCTAAATGTTTTTTTTCCATTGGAAGGATTAATTATAGTAAATATAGTTTTTGATACACGTGTAAAATTTTTCAATTTTCTGCGAACACTCTCACCCCTAAGTCCTGTCAGCCTAAGTCCTCCTCCACCATCATGCACCAGGACCTGAAAGCCAATCCTTGTCAGCACTCCCACCCCACTCCCATCCCCAGTCCTTTACTTTGGTGCAATACAAACAAACCCAGTCCAGTTCTGCTTTATGTTTCCCCATACTATTCTTATTTCTCAACCTCCGTCCATAAATGAAATCATCCCATATTCTTCCTACCTTCTCTTTCTGGCTTATTTCATGATTCCTTCAAGCTCCATCCAAGATAAAGTGAAGAAAATGAATTCATCAATTTTAATAGCTGAGAAATATATATATCAAATTATTAGCCATCATTTGTTTATACTCCTCTAGACCTCAGGGAAGAACCAGGTTTGCTCTCACATATTAGGATAGCTGGAGAAGACAGCTTTGGTCTAGGTGATGCCAGTTATATTTCTTTTACTAGTATATCCCAGCAGAAGTCTAAACTTAAGTGTCCAAGAGAAGTCAAGTGTCATGCCACCATCAGTGAAAGATAATAATCCCCAGTGTTCTCACAAACTTGGAATGAAAGCAAATCAGTCATGTACCTCCTTTTCAACAATTGGATAATTTCTGTAATGGTCTCCCCTGACTCCCTTTCCTCAGAAGTAAACCCTTGACTTCTTGTGAATAATACTGAGAATTTCTAAATTGTGAAAAATCAAGAATGATGACCATATTCAAATTTTTACTGTAGTGAAAAGAACAGCTTCAAGACAGAAAAATCACTTCACCGTCAAGAAGAATGTTAATACCGATCCATGTTAAGCTCATAGAGTAATAGGTGGGAAATAGACTGGAACCTTGTCAATGGAATTCTGTCAGACAGACTGAGAAGAACTGGGTAGAAAGACCAAACTGGATAGAATGACTGGAGAGATATCACTAAATGGCAAAGCTAAGAGAGGGATTGCTAGGTTGTTATGGTAGGCTCATTTTTAAATCTTCAGACATTTTTACATGGGAAGATGAGGTAATTTACATTTCTACCAATAGTCTTGAAGTGTTCCATTCTCCCCCAAATCCTCACTGGCTATTGTGAAAGTGCTAACTGCTATAGAGGGGAAAGATAATCCTGGAAATATTCCAGGTCTGGTTCAAAACCAGACAGTGCGGAGTCCGGCGGTAGCGCAACGGGTTAAGTGCATGTGGCATGAAGCTCAAAGGACCCGAGTAAGGATCCTGGTTCCAGCCCCCGGCTCCCCACCTGTAGGAGATTCTCTTCTCAGGCTGTGAAGCACGTCTGCAGGTGACTATCTTTCTCTCCCCCTCTCTGTCTTCCTCTCCTTTCTCCATTTCTCTCTGACCTATCCAACAACAATGACATCAGTAACAACAATAATAATAACAACCACAACAACAATATAACAACAAGGGCAACAAAAGGGGGGGAAAAGGCCTCCAAGAGCAGTGGATTCGTGATGCAGGCACTAAGCCCCAGCGATAACCCTGGAGGCAAAAACAAAACAAAACAAAACAAAACAAAAAAAACAGACTGACATTTGCTCTCCCTGATCAACTAGGAAAAGCAAGGATAATGACCTGAAGGTTCAACAACTTACAGTGGGGATCTTTTCAAGAACTCACTGAGCCACAGGTGAGTGCAAACACATGTGACTTGTGGATAGAAATGGGCTGAGGGAGATATTCCTGCGACTAAAAGACTGTACTCAGGAACAGCTCGTGCCGGTCTGGGAGTTTGCCCTGCTGAGACACCACTTCTGGGTCTGAGTTTTAGCAACACAGGACAGTTTAAAAGGGGGTTGTGTGAGGGGGAGTCACCTAAAACTCACCAATTTACAACAGTGAGTTCTCAAGTCTCCACTGCTATTGCCCCTTAGAGGCTGGAACAGCCGCAGAGAAACCCTATATTGACATCAAGGGCACAGAACTGGTTGGGTAATTCAGGATAAACTCTACCCTTCCAGTGATCCAGAGGTGTGGCTATAAAGGAAGAGCCTTTTTGCATTTCCTGATAGACTGGGAAGAACAGCAAAGAATCACTTGAGGACTCAACAGAGTGCAGCTGGGGTTTCTTTGGGGACTCACTAGGCCGTGTAGCACTGGTTGGCTTTGGTTGGCAGCTCTACTGAGCTAATCTCCCTGACCCAATAATCACTTTTTTTTTTAAATTTCTGCCTCACCTTTATCAAACAGCCACATAGGCCAAGCTGTGTATCCAGGTCTTCACATTTATGTGACTCTCTCAGCTGACAACAACCACCTCTTTCTGCAAGTAAGTGTTATTCTTTATTTCCCCACATTTACAGGTAAATTTGCTGAAGGACTGCTGTTTCTCCACAGAAATGGTGACAGTAGGGAGTCAGGCGGTGGCACAGTGGGTTTAGTGCACATGGCACTAAGGGCAAGGACCTGCCTAATGATCCAGATTCGAACCCTGGCTCCCCACCTGCAGGGGAGTCTCTTCACAAGTGGTGAAGCAAGACTACTTTCAGCTGTCTATCTTTCTCTCCCCCTCTCTGTCTTCCCCTTCTCTCTCCACTTCTCTCTGTCCTATCCAACAACAATGACATCAATAACCACAACAATGTTAAACATCAAGGGCAACAAAAGGGAAAATAAATAAATAAATATAAAAAAGAAAAAAGAAAAAAAAAGAAATGGTGTCAGTGATCCTCGCTGTGATGTCTTATAACTAACTGCCCCATTTTATGATATCTTCTTTATATTTCTCCTGCCTTTTGGATAGGGAGGGGGCGGGGGGGGTGTTGCAATAGCTAGGGTTGAAAGAGAAAAGGGAATGGTGGTTCCATGATGAACCAGCTTTCCAGCACCAGTAGTGTCTGCCAACCCAGTCTAGGAATCCTTGTCTCCGAAAATATCTGAAATCAGACACATGTCATGCTGCAAGACACAATATTATCTTTATATCTTTGCTCTAACCTCCAAATCTCCATCTGCAATACAAGAGTGATTCCTACTCTTTGTATTTAAATATTTTAACCCTCTCTTTGTGTCAGCTAATACTTCTGACTTCAAAGTGTTGAGTTGCGTTCACACCTTCTCTTCTCTGGGGGTACATTTTCACACCTTCCCTCACTGACTGGCTGTGCAAGGTATCCTACTTAAAGCATGATTTTCTTGTCCTTGACATTCTCCCAAGGCCACAGAAGAGGCTCAGATACAAGTAGATTTTACCCAACCACAGAAACACTTTATCTAGTGGCCAGATACAGCTTCAAAAATATTTGCCAGATCATGTGTTTTCCTTCTGTGGACAGTGTAACAAACCCAGATAAGAAATATACAGCTAAAATGATAACCAATAGAGAGGGCATTGACTGATCTTCTCACCCAGTTACCAGAACCTCAGACAGAATAACCAATAGTTCTAAAATAAATGCTTTAAAAAAACTGAGATATTGCAAGACAAACAAGTCATATGACATAGAAATAAAGCTTATTGAGACCAGCAGTTTGCTCACCCGAGAAAGCACACAAAATGCCATGTGTGAGGAAGAGGGTTAAAGCCCCAGGCCACCACATAGAAAAGCTCCTACAGAGAGAAGCTTAAACAACAGTGGACTGGAGCTGTGGTATCACCCCTTTCCTCTATTTCGCTCCTCCCTCCCCCTTTCTTTTGGTTTCTTTTCCACTTTCTATCTCCTTCTATCTCTCACCTTTTAGCCAGAGGAAAGAAAAACATATGGCTGCCAGGCATGGAGGAGTCTGCAGGCACAGAGTCTCAGCAATAGCTCTGGTAGTAAAATAAAATAAAATAAAATAAAATAAAATAAAATAAAATAAAATAGGAGGTTTGTCTTCTGTGATGAGTGTGTGGGGTGACTCTTAAACACATATAAAGCATGCCTTTGAGGCAGGGGTAGATAGCATAATGGTTACGCAAACAGACTCTCATGCCTGAGGCTCCAAAGTCTCAGGTTCAATCCCCTGTACCACCATAAGCCAGAGCTGAGCAGTGCTCTGGTAAAAAAAAAAAAAAGAAAAGAAAAATCAAATAAGCCTTTGGAACACTATAGTGTTGTAACAAATAATAAATTACTTTTTACAAATGTTTGCTACCTTCACAACTCCCAAAAAGGAGCACGATATGATACAGAGAAGCGCCATATTTGGTCAGTAGGCAGAGGAGAAGAGAACATGTGGACAATAACTTCTAGTGTGGTTTGCCCAGGAAGCAGCGGCGCAGGTGTTCAGGTTTAACACTGATTAGTTTGAATAAAGTCAGCAGGTCTGGGGCCTGGCAGTTGTACCTAGCTGTTCAGTGCCTGACCCCCATGACTAGGACAGTTGGATACTGACCCAGAATGTGAAAACACATGAAGGAAGCAAAGTGGCTGAGCAGTGCAGGCTGAGATTGACTGATTTGCACACGAATTGTTTGCAATCTCCAAAAGCCAGCTGCTTATGAGAGAGGAAACAGCAAGGTCCCAAGATGTCAAAGCATCAGAAAATATAGTCACGCCTCACTTAACTCCAGGGACATAGCCCTAGAAAGGCATTGTTAGGTGATTTTGTCTTTGTGTGAACATAACACTAGCAGTGGATTTCTTACACTTAGGGACCATGATCTCCAAAACACTAGATGAAATCTAGCTACAAGGGCAGATGATGCTGTGAGGAGACTTGATAAGCATGGAGTGTAAGAAGCTGCTGCAGGCATAAAATATTGTGATAGCTGTGACATTACTAGGTAATAGGAATTTGGGGACCACTGTCATCATACAGCATGTAATTGTAAGAGGCAGAATTAATATACTAATTGAGGTCAATCTGATATAGTTATAAATACTAGAGAAGCTCATTTAGATCAACAGTTAGAAAGCATCACAAAAGGAATAATTGAGAGTAACTTAATAAAGGCCATATGGACTGAGAACTGTGAATTTTCTCTTAATCATATTGTGTATAGTACTTTATAGTCCTTTACTACAGACTGTGAGCACCATGCGTGATGATACTCACAGCAGATTCCAATGTTATCTCACTAGGAATCCCTAGAACCTTTAGTGTCATGGCTAAAGAAAACTTATTTCAGTTCTTTCATTTTTTTCTGTCTCTTCTCTATTTATCTTTTTTTGTTTGCTTGCTTGTTTGTTTTGTTTTAGCAAAGCACGTATCTGCTCTGGCTTATAATGGTGCATGGGATTGAACCTGGGACTTCAGAGCCTCAGGCATAAGAGTCTCTTTGCTATCTACCCCAACCCCTCTTTTTCAGTCTTGATACCCCACTATCTTCTGGCCCTTTCTTTTTTTTTAAATTTTTTATTTAAGAAAGGATTAGTGAACAAAAACATAAGGTAGGAGGGGTACAACTCCACACAATTCCCACCACCCAATCCCCATAACCCACCCCCTCCCATAGTAGCTTTCCCATTCTCTAGCCCTCTGGGAGCATGGACCCAGGGTCGTTGAGGGTTGCAGAAGGTAGAAGGTCTGGCTTCTGTATTTGCTTCCCCGCTGAACATGGGTGTCGACTGGTCGGTCCATACTCCCAGTCTGCCTCTCTCTTTCCCTAGTAAGGTGTGTCTCTGGGGAAGCTGAGCTCCAGGACACATTGGTGGGGTCTTCAATCCAGGGAAGCCTAGCCAGCATCCTGGTGACATCTGGAACCTGGTGATTGAAAAGAGAGTTAACATATGAAGCCAAACAATTTGTTGAGCAATCATGGATCCCAAGCTTGGAATAGTGGAGAGGAAGTGTTAGGGAGGTACTCACTGCAAACTCTAGTGTACTTCTGCTTTCAGGTATATATTTTGCAGTAGTTTATGGATACGTGTGCACATAAGCTCTCTCTCACAGAAACTGGTGTATATCTAGATTATGGGACTTTGTTAGAAAGTGAACTACCTGAGATGAAATTAGAGTGTACTATAAAAGGAAAGGTCTCACCCGAGTAATGAAGTTGAAGGGTTGTCATTCCACACATGAAGTCTCTAGATACAGTCTGAGGTGAAGCATGTTGAGGTGGCAATCGTTGCTTTGGTTAGGTTGTGATCGGCGGATGCAATATTATTTGGTTTGGATTGGGAGATGCATACGGGAAAGTGGGCCCTATCCAAGGGTTCCAGGACTGGGGGAAGTAGGGGCTCTATAGTGAAGATGTGAGGTTCCTGCTGTCTTAGGGTTCAAAAAGACAATCGATAGTTAATATTATCATCACATTATTTGTTAATTGGGTTAACTTTGAAAAGTCCCTTTGTTATGGTTTGCTGTACAGTACCCAGTATCTTGTATATAGCTGTGCTATTGGATGCTTCTAATCTACTCGGCCTAGGCTTTTGAGAGAGTCCGCATATCAAATACATAGCCTATATATTAAAAAGATTCAGTTTGTCTTTTGAGAAACTTTGAGACATACAATTGATTTCCCCCTCTCATATTAATTAACTACTGATTTATATGTCTACATTTTGCTAGGAGTGTACATAAACACCATTCCCACCACCAAAGGACTGTGACCCATCCCTCCCGCCCACTCCCACCCCCCACTGGCCCAGGAAGCTACATGTCTACCCCTCACCACTGGGTTTTTACTTTGGTGCCCTACTTACAATTTGATCAGGTCCTGCTTTTAGTTTCCCTTTCAGATCTTCTTAGTCAGCTTCTGTTGATGAGTGGGATCATCCCATACTCATCTTTATCTTTCTGACTTAGTTCACTTAACATAATTCCTTCTAGCTCTGTCCAAGATGGGTCAGAGAAGGTGGGTTCATTGTTCTTGATAGCTGCATAGTATTCCATTGTGTATATATACCACAGCTTTCTCAGCCACTCATCTGTTGTTGGGCACTTGGGTTGCTTCCAGGTTTTAGCTATTATGAATTGTGCTGCTATGAACATAGGAGTACACACCTCTTTTTGGTTGGGTGTTATGGAGTCCTTGGGGTATAACCCCAGGAGAGGAATTACTGGGTCATATGGAAGATCCATGTCTAGCCTTCTGAGAGTTTTCCAGACTGCTCTCCACAGAGGCTGTACCAATTTACATTCCCACCAGCAATGTAAAAGGGTTCCTCTGTCCCCACATCCTCTCCAGCATTTGTTGCTGCTGTCCTTTTTGATGTATGCCATTCTTACAGGAGTGAGGTGGTATCTTAGTGTTGTCTTAATTTGCATTTCTCTGACAATCAGTGACCTAGAGCAGTTTTTCATATGTTTGTTAGCCTTTTGGATCTCCTCTGTGGTGAATGTTTTGTTCATATCCTCTGCCCATTTTTGGATGGGGTCATTTGCTTTTTTGCGGCTAAGTTTGCTGAGTTCTTTATATATTTTGGTGATTAGTTTCTTGTCTGATGTCTGGCATGTGAAGATCTTCTCCCATTCTGTGAGGGGTCTCTCTGTTTGTTTAATAGTTTCTTTGGATGTGCAGAAGCTTTTCAATTTGATGTAGTCCCATTGGTTTGTTTCTGCTTTAGTCTTCCTTGCAATTGGGTTTGATTCATCAAAGATGTCCTTGAGGTGTATGTGGGAAAGTGTTTTACCAATGTTTTCCTCTAAGTATTTGATTGTTTCTGATCTGACATCTAGGTCTTTGATCCATTTGGAGTTGATTTTTGTTTCTGATGAGATAAAGTGGTTCAATTTCATTCTTCTGCATGTTTCAACCCAGTTTTCCCAGCACCATTTATTGAAGAGAGCCTCCTTTTTCCATTTAATCCTTTGGGCCCCCTTATCAAAGATTAGATGCCCATAGGTGTTGGGATTTACTTCTGGGCTTTCAATTCTGTTCCACTGGTCTGTGTGCCTATTTTTGTTCCAGTACCATGCTGTTTTGATGATGATGGCTTTATAATATTGTTTAAGGTCTGGGAGTGTGATGCCTCCATTTCTGTTTCTTTTCCTTAAGATGGTTTTGGCAATTCTAGGTGTTTTCAGGTTCCAGATAAATGATTGTAGTGTTTGTTCTATTCTCTTAAAGAAGATTGGTGGAACTTTGATGGGCATTGCATTAAATTTGTATATGGCTCTGGGGAGAATATTCATTTTGATGATATTTATTCTTCCAATCCATGAGCATGGGATATCTTTCCATTTCTTGGTATCAGTTTCTATCTCCTTGAGTAGCGACTCATAGTTTTCAGTATACAAGTCTTTCACTTCTTTGGTTAACTTTATTCCTAGGTATTTGATTGATTTTGCTGAAACAGTAAATGGGAGTGATTTCTGGATGTCTTCTTCTTCAGATTTAGTGTTTGCATAAAGAAATGCCACTGATTTTTGTACACTGATTTTGTAGCCTGATACCTTGCTATACTGCCTAATAACTTCCAGTAATTTTCTACTGGATTCTTTAGGTCTTTCTATGTATACTATCATATCATCTGCAAATAGTGAGAGCTTGACTTCTTCCCTTCCAATCTGTATCCCTTTGATTTCTTTCTCTTGCCTGATTGCTATGGCAAGAACTTCCAATACTATGTTGAAGAGTAACGGTGACAGTGGACAGCCCTGTCTAGTCCCCGATCTGAGGGGGAATGCTTTCAGCTTCTGTCCATTGAGTATGATGTTGGCTGTAGGTTTGCTATATATAGACTCCACTATCTTGAGGAATTTCCCATCTATTCCCATTTTTTGTAGAGTTTCCTTTCTTTTTTTTAATTATTTATTTATAAAATAAAAATATTGATAATACCATAGGATAAGGGAGGTACAATTCCACACAGTTCCTACCATCAGAGCTCCAAACCCTATCCCCTCTCTTTTTTTTTTATTGGGGAATTAATGTTTTACATTCAACAGTAAGTACAATAGTTTGTACATGCATAATATTCCCCAGTTTCCCATATAACAATACAACCCCCCTCTCTTGAAAGCTTTCCTATTATTCTTTTTACATAGATGGGCATCAATCCACATTTTAATAAATCATTTATTAAATTTAAATGAATATTTCTTTTAAATCTCATTTTTATCAGCTTTATCTCACTAACTTATAAGTAATTCTTAGCGGCAAGCAACCTTAGCAGAGATTCTGCTTCATTTATTTATTTATTTTTAATTAATATATATATAATAACAAGTAGAAAATATCAACAAAACCATAGGTAAAAGTCTACACATTTCCCTTCATCAGAGTTCCACATCTCATCCTCTCCACTGGAAGCTTTCCTATTCATTTTTAAAATTTATTTATTTTTTATTTATTTATTTATTTATAAAATGGAAACACTGATAAGACCATAGGATAAGAGGGGTACAATTCCCACCACCAGAACTCTGTATCCTATCCCTTCCCCTGATAGCTTTCCTATTCTTTAGTCCTCTGGGAATATGGACCCAGGGTCATTGTGGGATGCAGAAAGTAGAAGGTCTGGTAATTGCTTCCCTGCTGAACAAGGGCGTTGGCAGGTCAATCCATACTCCCAGCCAGTCTCTCTCTTTCCCTGGTGGGGCAGCGCTCTGGGGAAGTGGAGTTCCAGGACACATTATTGGGGTTGTCTGCCCAGGGAGAAGCTTCCCTATTCTTTATCTTTCTGGTAGTATGGACTCAGGATAATTATGGGGTGGAGAATGTGGAAGGTTTGGCTTCTGTAATTGCTTCTCCACTGAACATGGGCATTGGCAGGTTGATTCATACTTCCAGCCTGTCTCTCTCTTTCCCTAGTGTGGCAGGGATGTGGAGATATGGTCCTTTCTTTTATGCTTTTTACCTGTTGATTAAGGATAATCACTTTTTTATATTCTTACAACTAATTTAATTTTTATTCTCTTGATAAGAAATCATTGAAAATTTAGGCTTTAGGAAAACCAAATTCTTATCAATTATATTTCCACAATGAGTCAATCTGCTATTGACATTTTCTTTAGATTCCTTCAACCTCCTTTCACAATGTTGTAATTTGGTGCTCTGAGTTGTACTGTAAGATGCACTAATCTTTGACTTGGTCATGAAATAAATTACATTTCCTTTAACTAGGTTCATTTACTACTTTTTATCATTAGCATTAATTCACCTGGAGTCCATCTTCTCTGATAGTCCCTGTGCTCCATGCAGACTTCCACTAACCATGCGGGCTCTGATAAAATATGAAGAGCTTCAATGTGTTTTCACAAGGTAAGGCCTACTCTTGGTGGGGGCAGGGCACTATTGCATCCTCCCAAATCAAATTCTATTTTCAAATTATATTTCTGTCACTTGCCAAATGCCTAGTGGCATTTGACATTCAGCAAATTAAGTTAATCTCTATAAGTTCCAGTCGTTTTGCTATGAAATGACTGATAATACTACTCCATTCTGAACTCATTATACAACATCCCTTTATGATCAAAACACTACAAAAAATGGAAAATTCCTGAATATAGTGGAGACCATTTATAGCAAACCTACAACTAACATCATACTCAATGGTGAAAAACTGGAGGGATTTCCTCCCAGATCAGGTACTAGACAGGGCTGCCCACTATCACCATTACTATTCAACATAGTGTTGGAAGTTCTTGCCATAGCAATCAGGCAGGAGCAAGGAATTAAAGGCATACAGATTGGAAGAGAAGTCAGACTCTCCCTATTTGCAGATGACATCACAGCATACATATAAAAACATTAGGAATCCAGCAAGAAGCTTTTGGCTATCATCAGGCAATACAGTAAGGTGTCAGGCTACAAAATTAACATTCATAAGTCAGTGGTATTCCTCTATGCAAACACTAAGTTAGATGAAATTGAAATACAGGAATCAATTCCTTTTACTATAGCAACAAAAACAATAAAATATCTAGGAATAAACCTAACCAAGTGAAAGACTTGTATACTGAAAATTATGAATCACTACTCAAGAAAATTGAAAAAGACACAAAGAAGTGGAATGATATTCCATGTTATTGGTTGGAAGAATGAACATCATCAAAATGAATATCCTACCCAGCGCCATCTACACATTTAATGCTATCCCCATCAAGATCCCAAACCACATTTTTTAGGAGAATAGAACAAATGCTACAAATGTTTATCTAGAACCAGAAAAGACCTCGAATTGCCAAAACAATCTTGAGAAGAAAGAAAAGAATGGGAGGCATCACACTCCCAGATCTCAAATTGTATTAAAGAGCCATTGCCATCAAAACTGCTTGGTACTGGAACATGAATAGACACACTGACCAGTGGAATAGAATTGAGAGCCCAGAAGTAAGCCCCCACACCTATGGACATCAAATCTTTGACAAAAGTGCCTAGACTATTAAATGGAGAACAATGATTCTCTTCAACAAATGGTGTTGGAAAAAATTGGGTTGAGGGGGCTGGGCGGTAGCACAGCGGGTTAAGCGCACATGGCGCAAAGCGCAAGGACCAGCAGGAGGATCCCGGTTTAAGCCCCCGGCTCCCCACCTGCAGGGGAGTCACTTCACAGGCGGTGAAGCAGGTCTGCAGGTATCTATCTTTCTCCCCCCCCCTCAGTCTCCCCTCCTCTCTCGATTTCTCTCTGTCCTATTCAACAACAACGACAGCAATGATAACAACAATAATGACAATAAAGCGGGGGGGAAATGGCTTCCAGGAGGAGTGGTTTCATAGTGCAGGCACCCAGCCCCCCCAAAAAAAAATGGGTTGAAAGATACAGAAGAATGAAACTGAACCACTATATTTCACCAAATACAAAAGTAAATTCCAAGTGGATCAAGGACATGGATTTTAGACCAGAAACTATCAGATACTTAGAGGAAAATATTGGCAGAACTCTTTTCCACATACATTTTAAAGACATCTTCAATGAAATGAATCCAATTACAAAGAAGACTAAGGCAAGTATAAACCTATGGGACTACATCAAATTAAAAAGTTTCTGCACAGCAAAAGAAACCACTACCCAAACCAAAAGACTGGAAGATCTTTACATGCCATATACATCAGACAAGAGACTAATAACCAAAATATATAAAGAGCTTGCCAAACTCAACAACAAGATAACAAATAACCTCATCCAAAAATGGGGAGAGGACATGGACAGAATATTCACCACGAAAGAGATCCAAAAGGCTGAGAAACACATAAAAAAAAAATGCTACAAGTCGTCGATTGTCAGAGAATGCAAATAAAGATGACGAGGTACCACTTCACTCCTGTGAGAATGTCATACATCAGAAAAGGTAACAGTAACAAATGCTGGAGAGGTATTGGGGTCAAAGGAACCCTCCTGCACTGCTGGTGGGAATGTCAAGTGGTGCAGCCTCTGTGGAGAACAGTCTGGAGAACTCTCAGAATGCTAGAAATGGACCTACCCTATGATCCTGCAATTCCTCTCCTGGGGATATATCCCAAGGAACCCAACACACCCATCTATGTACACATATGTTCTTGGCAGCACTATTTGTAATAGCCAAAACCTGGAGGCAACCCAGGTGTCCAACAACAGATGAGTGGCTGAGCAAGTTATGGTATATATACACAATGGAATACTACTCAGCTATTAAAAATGGTGACTTCACTGTTTTCAGCCAATCTTGGATGGAGCTTGAAAAAAATTATGTTAAATGAAATAAGTGAGAAACAGAAGGATGAATATGGGATGATTTCATTCTCAGGAAGAAGTTGATAAACAAGGTCAGAAGAGAAAACACAAGTAGAACCTGAACTTGAATTGACATGTTGCACCAAAGTAAAAGACTCTGGGGTAGGTGGGTGGGGATAAAACAGATCCAAGAAGGATGACAGAGGAATTAGTGGGGGTTGTATTGTTATATAGAAAACTGGGAAATGTTATGCATGTACAAACTATTGTATTTACTGTCAAATGTAAAACATTAATTCCCCAATAAAGAAAATTTTTTTAAAAAGTAAATATAATTGCCTTATTGTAATGGCTTCTCCATTTTCATTTTAAAAAAAGAACTTCTAGATAAAATTTTACTATTATGCTTTGATGAAATTATTTAAGTGATTAGAATTAAATGAAAGCAAATGTTAGGAAACTACAATGAAACCTTCAATCAAGACAAGCTGCTCGCTTGGAGAAATTATTTGTATACCTTCCAGATGAAAATAAAACACATTGAGATCTCCAGCTTCTTTTAAAGGTTATTTCTGAAATCATGAAGTTTAGATCAGTTCCTGCAGTGAATACCAAAGAGCAGCGAATAGTTATTCTTGCACTTTCTCAACTCTATAAATTCAACAATGGTGCAGTGTCAAAATAAAGTAATACATTTGCTCTTCTGCTGGGAGCACCACTTCCTGAACCCCAATTAGAAGGCTATGCATAAAACATTTTTTCTGCTAACCAACTTAAGATTTTTGCAGTCTGAGATACTGCCCAGGGAATACACATTCAAATGAAAAAGGGAACTTATTTTGGGTAATGATTATTTTTATTATTAAATGTCTCTCTCTGCTCTGCTTAAATTGAACTGCTCTGGTAGAAATGTTTATTTTAAAACAGGAAATCAAGAAAATGGAAGTAGACACAGTGATGTTTACCATTTATGGAATAAAGATATGCTTGTAGGTGGAATTTAATCTTGAAACAAACATAATGCATTTAACCCCCACTTTTTGGAGCGGGGGTGGAGAGAGAGAGAGAGGAGAGAGAGAGGGAGAGAGAGAGAGAGAGAGAGAGATGCTTTGCAGTATATAGACCGCCTCAAGATATGCTCTGGAGGCCTACTCTCCTACAGTTCTGGGAGAAATATGTCAGCAAGTTCAAGAAGTGCTTATCTTTGAATGTCAACATTAAACTCATACACTGTAACATAAATTCTTGTTCTTCCAGAAAAGTGAACTATTCTTATTTAGCTAGATTGATCAGGATATTCTAGTGCCCTGGGCTGAATTCAAATTTCAAGAAGACTGAAGCTAAACAAAATTTAGCGTGAGAGTAATTAATTATTTGTAAGAATGAGAAAAGATATAAAAATACAAATTAATAAAAATGGACTAATGTCAACATCTCCAGCTCCTGGCAGCCTTCTCCCTCCCCCCTGTTTTACTGGATAGGAAAGAGAATATTGAGAGAAGGAAGAGAAGATAGACAGAGAGACCCCTGCAGATTTGCTTCAACACTTGTGAAGTGACCCCCCCCCCCACAAATGGGGAGCTTGAAATTGGATCTTTGCCCCAGTTCTTCTGCTTGGGGCCATATGTGCTTAACCCAGTGCACTACCACCCGCTCCCACCCACTCACACATCTCCACAAGCCAGATGTTTAACAAGGAGTAGAACACACAAAATGTCTTCACTCATGAGTCTGGCACCTCAGTTGGGGGCACACTGAATTTTACAAGTTTTGCCTTTCTCCTGTAGTCTAGCCTGAGCTAGATTTTACACTCTGGTTGTATCCCGCAACAATAAAAGCAGAAGTTCAAGCATGGTGGACTGTCAACCCTTCAGCCTCATTACTCCAGTGAGACCTTTCCTTTCATAAGACTCTCTAATTCCATCCCAGGTGGTTCACTTCCTAACAAAGTCCCAAAACCTAGATATAGACCAGGTCCCGTGAGATAGAGCATATGTTCACATGTATCCATAAATTAGGGCAAAATATATACTTGAAAGCAAAAGTACACAATAGTCTACTGTAGTGAGTCAGTATAAAGTTAATAATGAAATAGTGTCTACTTAGATACCTTCCTCACCTACTTCCTATTATAGTTCTCTCACTCACTCTAAAGCTAACCTTATCAGAGCAAGGACTACAAAAGCTAAATAAAGGCAAGAGACTGGCATGCTTTAATGATGACTCTTTAGTCACTATCAGGCCACCCCATCAGCTGGGGCCCTGGTCAGGGAGTCTGAGATTCCCAAACAGACATGATGGGCCTAGACTTCGAATAAATCCCTCTTTCCATTGTTACTGGTCACTGGTCATCTCTATCAGGAACAACAAAATAGGCCCCTTTGTGGGCCCCCATAGGACCTTGCCCTCAACTTGGATCAACAATGGTAGATAATGTTCCATCTTCCGAAAGGAAGCTAGACAACATACTCTATGCCACACCTAAGGAAGATGGGTCCTGATATTGGGGCATCTTGGAACGTTCCTACTCATGACCACAGAATGTGAGCTCAGATTTAGAGGGATGCAGAAGTCACATAGGCTTGGATCCACCTGCGTATCAGATTTCAGGCTCAAGGGGAAAAAAAAAACTAGTATAGCCACAGGCCCTTTGGAATATAACTAAAATATGTCTACTAGCTATCCACAAAATGGAGGACCCCCCCAACTCTTCATCTGCACTATTCCAGCCTTTAGGTTCATGATTGTTCAACAATTTGTTTGGCTTTGTATAACAACTCTCTTTTCAGCTACCAAGTTCCAGATGCTACATGATGCCAACCAGACTTCCCTGGACAGACAACCCCACCAATGTGTCCTGAAGCCCTGCTTCCTCAGAACTCCACCCCAGTAGGGAAAGAGAGAGACAGGCTGGGAATATGGATCGACCTGTCAACGCCCATGTTCAGTGGGGAAGCAATTACAGAAGCCAGACCTTCCCCCTTCTGCATCCCATAATGACCTTGGGTCCATACTCCCAGAGGGTGCATTGATGACAGACATCAGGTTACCCAACACCAAGCAGTATTATGATAATGAAGTAGACATAAGGGAAGAAAGCAAACTGGATTCAGCATCAAGTGAATTCAATTACTATACAAGTAGAAAGGAGACTACAGTAAACACATAGAATTAAGTGAAAGAAGACCTTACACCCCTGTAGGGCTGACAACCCAGCTCAAGTAGAAACAACTTAAAATTCTTTCAGCTCCATGGTAGTTTGTTTAAAAGAGGGAAAATAGTGTATGCAATGGCTGGGTAAAAGAGAAAAAAAAGCCTCTAGTATAACTAGTCTGTCTTCTATTTTTAATTACTGCTTTAAAACACACACACACACACCAATATGATGGGAACAAAAATATAAGTTTTGGGACAGGGTAGTGGTGTACCTGCTTGAGCACACATGTCATCATGTGCAAGGACCCGTGTTCAAACCCCAGTCCCCACCTGCAGGGGGAAAACTTTCTGGGTAGTGAAGCAGGGCTACAGATGCCTGTTTCTTTCTTTCTTTCTTTCTTTTTTTGCCTGTGGGGTTATTTCTGGGACTCAATGCTGGCACTATGAATCCACTGGAGACTATTCCCCCCCCATTTTTTTTTGTTGCCCTTGTTGCTCTTATTGTAGTTATTACTGTTATTGTTGTTATTGATGCCATTGTTATTGGATAGGACAGAGAAAAGTGGAGAGAGGAAAGGAAGACGGAGAGGGGAAGAGATAGACACCTGCAGACGTACTTCACCCCATGTAGGTAGGAAGCCAGGGGCTTGAACTTGGATCCTTATGCCAGTCCTTGTGCTTTGCACCACCTTGTTGGGCCTTAAAGCCAGGCCCCCTGCTCTGCTTACATAATCATTGTTTTGCCTGAAAGATCTCCACCACTTTCCCCTCAGGGTATTGCTAATTCAGTTAAAACCATGACAACAGTTGCTAAGGACACTTTCACCTTCCCAGCATGCCTTTTGCCTCTCTCTACCCCCTTTCCTAGCCATTTCCGTTTCCAACTTGTCACTTCTGGTTTTTTTACCCTATAAAACCCACTGGTATTCCAATTTTGCCCCTCTTTCTCTTCCACGTCCTGATCCGGAGAAGACCTGAAGAAGGACTGGTGGGCATAGTGGGAGGCGGCCATTTTGCTAGTTCCATGTAGCCTAAACCACTGTGCTCACACCCAGCTCTGGGACATCTGCATGGATAAAGATTTGCGTTCCTGCTCCAAGGCGAGTTCCTGGTCTCTTCTCTCTCCCCCGCGACTCAACCTGACACCACCTGTGCTTAGCCCACTGCACTATCACCCAACCCCCCTCTCCTTTACCTCCTCTAAATTTCTGGCTGTCTCTATCCAGTATATATAAATACAAAAAAAAAAAAGATAAGTTTCAGATCAAGCTTCACTAAGTTATTGTAGACTAAATAAATGTAAAATTAGGTCTAGCTAGTCACCAAGTATCTGTGGGATTCTCCCATTCACCTATATGGAAGCCTTCCTGAATGCTTTGTTCCCTAAGGAGAAGAAGTCCCTGAAGCACAGACTTTATTTTTATTATTTTTGAAGGCACTAAAAAAGTAAATTGCAGCAAATTATCACTTAGCATCATCAATATGTTCTTAGAAACTGAACTTTTATGTGAAACAAGAGATACAAAAAGCAATCTCTAGCATAATGCCATTTCATTTAATATTGGCCAAGTTTTCCTCTTTTCAACACTAAATTGAAGCAGTAAATTGCTTTTCATTTGAGGACCACCTGTGCTGTGACAAATACAGAAACAAACAAAACAGCTCTCTGTCACTTGCAGAGTGTGCCGCATTAAGAAAACGTAACAACTTGACGTAACTGAGTTTATAATGTACTAACAAATAACACCTAGAATAAAATACAGAACACAGAAGACCTAGTGCATGAACAGCTTCCAGTGTATTCTGGGGCATGAAGTCATGAAGAGCTGACCTGGAAGCTATCAGGAATATAAAGCAATCAGGCAGGTCTAACTCCATAGATATGCTCCTAGTGAGATGGCATACTTAAGATATTTTTAGTGACCGGGTACATTTTAAAAAGAGTCACCCAGAAGCAACCAATAGCACAGCTATATACAAGATACTGGGTACTGTACAGCAAACCCTAACAAAAGGATTTTTCAAAGTTAACCCAATTACCAAATAATATGATGATAACATTAACTATCGAGTGTCTTCTTGAACCCTAAGACAGAAGGAACCTCACATCTCCACTATAGAGCCTCTACTTCCCCCAGTCCTGGAACCCTTGGATAGGGCCCACTTTCCCATATGCCTCTCCCAATCCATATCAAATAATATTGCATCTGCCAATCACACCCTAACCAACGCGATTGCCACCTCAACATGCTTCAGCTCAGATTGTGTCCAGAGACTTCACGTGTGGAATGACAACCCTTCAGCTTCATTGCTCGGGTGAGACCTTTCCTTTTATAGTATACTCTAATTCCATCTCAGGTGGTTCACTTTCTAACAAAGTCCCCAAACCTAGATATACACCAGTTTCTGTGAGAGAGAGCATATGTTCACACATATCCATAAACTACTGCAAAATATATACCTGAAAGCAGAAGTACACTAGAGTTTGCAGTGAGTACCCCCCTAACACTTCCTCTCCACTATTCCAACCTTTGGGTCCATGATTGCTCAACAATTTGTTTGGCTTCGTATGTTAACTCTCTTTTCAGTCACCAGGTTCCAGATGTCATCAGGATGCTGGCCAGGCTTCCCTGGACTGAAGACCCCACCAATGTGTCCTAGGGCTTAGCTTCCCCAGAGACCCACCCTACTAGGAAAAGAGAGAGGCAGACTGGGAGTATGGACCAACTAGTCAACGCCCGTGTTCAGCAGGGAAGCAATTACAGAAGCCAGACCTCCCACCTTCTGCAACCCACAAGGACCCTGGGTCCATGCTCCCAGAGGGATAGAGAATGGGAAAGCTATCAGGGGAGGGGGTGGGATATGGAGATTGGGTGGTGGGAATTGTGTGGAATTGTACCCCTCCTATCCTATGGTTTTGTTAATTAATCCTTTCTTAAATAAAAAATTAAAAAATTAAATAAAATAAATAAAAAGAGTCACCGTGGGTCCAGGTGGTGGCGCACCTGGTTAAGTGCTCATATTACAGTGTACAAGGACCCAGGTTCAAAGCCCTGGTTCCTACCTGCTGGGGGAAAGCTTCATAGTGAAGTAGGGCTGCAAGTGTCTCTCTGTCTCTCTCCTTCTCTATCTTCCCCTTCCCTCTCAGTTTCTCTTTGTCTCTATCCAATAATAATAAAAAAAAAGTCATCTTTTTCTCCTTCAGTTATTTTCAACCTGCAAAAATCTTCATAGAACCCCTACTATCTCTGATCTTTAAGTTTAACTTTATTTTTTCTGAATCCCTATGTTTCACTTGATTTTTATAAGATTCTAATTGACACACCCTTTCTTTTTTTAATTTTTATTTATAAAAAGTTCTGTGCCTGTGACATGATTTGATAGTGGTAGGTCTGTGTCTTTCTAGTTGAAATTGCTTCTCATGTGGACCCATGGATATCAGTGGTATGAGCTCTTAGAGGCTAGTTACAAAACTATGGTCATGGGCCTGCACTTATCTTCTTTTTTTAAAAAAAGTATTATAAAAAGGAAACACCAACAAAAAACACAGGATAAGAGGGGTACAATTCCACACAGTTCCTACCACTGGAACTCTATATCCCATTCCCTCTCCTGATAGCTTTCCTGTTCTTTAACCCTCTGGGAGTATGGAGCCAGGGTCATTATGGGGTGCAGAAGGTGGAAGGTCTGGCTTCTGTAATTGCTTAACACCCACTGAACTTGGGTGTTAACAGGTTGATCCATACTCCTAGCCTGTCTCTCTTTTTCCCTAGTGAGGTGGGGCTCTGGGGAAGCAGGGCTTCAGGACACATTGGTGGGGTCATCTGCCCAGGGAAGTCTGGTTAGAATCATGGTAGCATCTGGAACCTGGTAGCTTAAAGAAGAGTTAACATATAAAGCAGAACAAATTGTTGACTAATCATGAAGACACACACTTTCTTTCAAATTTTAAAATCATTAAACTCCTTAGAATCACTCCTGATAGTGAAAGTCCACTTTGTTTGATTTTCTTCCACTGGTAATTTTCTACATGCCTCAATGATCCTTTTCTATTTTTTATTCACCACCTTCCAATTTCAGCACTCTTTTTTTTTTGCATTTTAAAGTACATGAATGATCAATAAATCACCCCAAATATTCCAGAATGTCTATCCAAAGGATGGGTTCTAGTACTTGTTTACATCTGAATTTCCATTTGGTAGCTACTAGTTTTCTCAGAATGCTCCTTCAATTTCTATTTCCCTAACCTTCCCAAATGGTCACATCAAAGCTATTGTGCCATACAAAACTGAAATAAACCATCTGGGTGTTTCTGCTGCATTGCCTCATTATCTCCCCTAGTGTAATAAATATGTTCATCAGTGAAGTTAGAACATGTGGGTGTCAGCCTTTATTTTTCTCTCTCCCCATCAGATAGATCTTCATGGCCATAATCTTATAACTCTTTCAATCTCTTCTAATATCTACTGCCATGCTTCTCAAACTCAGATGTGACTCTGAATCACCCAGCTAACTACTTCAATGTGATTTTTAAAAAAATATTTATTTATTTATTCCCTTTGGTTGCCCTTGTTGTTTTATTGTTGTAGTTATTATGTTGTCATCATTGTTGGATAGGACAGAGAGAAGTGGAGAGAGGAGGGGAAGACAGAGAGAGGGAGAGAAAGACACCTACAGACCTGCTTCACTGCTTGTGAAGTAACTCCCCTGCAGGTGGGGAGCCAAGGCTTGAACCAGGATCCTTACACCGGTCATTGTGCTTTGAGCCACCTGTGCTTAACCCACTGCACTACAGCTCGACTCCTGTTCAGTGTAATTTTAACCGGAGCGGGCATGTTCTGGTAAGTTCCATGTGCTGTTGCTACTGCTCCCTGGACCACACTTTAGGTAATAGGAACTTCAGGCTCATGTTCAAATCTCATTGTTTCATTCAGTCTGGTTTTCACTAAACATCATAGCTGCCATTTCTGACATTGCCTTGAATATACCTGTAATACCTCACTCACTCTAAACCTTCAATCTGACTGGTTCCAGTGACCCTCAGAGCTTTCTAGTTGCTTTTTTTATTATTTTTTTAAATTATTTATAAAATGGAAACACTGAAAAGACCATAGGATAAAGGGATACAATTTTCCACCACCAGAACTCCGTATCCCATCCTCTCCCCTGATAGCTTTCCTATTCTTTAACCCTCTGGGAGTATGGACCCAGGGACATTATGGGGTGCAGAAGGTAATTGCCTCCCCACTGAACGTGGGTGTTGACAGGTTAATCCATACTCCCAGTCTGTCTATCTCTTTCCCTAGTGGGGCAGGGCTCTGGAGAAGTGGAGCTCCAGGACACACTGGTGGGGTCATCTGCCCAGCAAAGTCCGGTTGGCATCATGGTAGCATCTAGAACTTGGTGGCTGAAAGAGTTAAGATGTAAAGCAGGTCAAACTGTTGACTAATCATGAACCTTATAGGCTGGAATATTGCAGATGAAGATTGGGGATCTCCATTTTGGAACTATCTAGTAGGTCTGTTTTAGGTATATATAAAGGGCCCATGACTTTACCAGTTTTTGCCTGAGCCTGACAGCTGTTATGCAGATGGACCCAAGTTATTGCCTGGGGAGATGATGCTATGACTGGAAAAAGGACTAGAAAGCTGGATCAGGGAAGAGAGTAGCTCCCAAATATGGGAAAAGTGTATAAATATTGTTGACTGTAAACCCCATTGATTTGATCTGGAGCCTATATTCAGCATAGGAGCTTGTGTAACCTCTGCTTCCCTGCAGGTCTGAGCTTGCATTCTGTGCTCATGTGCAGGAACAATCCAAGTTGCATCAATTTCAGGACTCATCTTCCTCAGGTGATAGATAGAATGTTATCCAACTGCCCTTCGGAGGATGGAACATTCTTTACCATTGTTGATCCACATTGAGGGCAAGGTCCTATGGAGGGCCACAAAAGGGTCCATTATGTTGTTATTGATGGAGATGACCAGTGACAATAGATAGAAGGATCAATTTGAGGTCTAGGATCATTGTGTTTGTGTGGGAATCTCAGCACTCTCTGACTAGGGCCCCAGCTGATGGGGTGGCCTGATAGTGACTAAAGAGTCGTTATTAAAGTTTGCCAGTCGCTTGCCCTTATTCAGCTTTTATAGTCCTTACTCTGATAAGGTTAGCTTTGGAGTGACTGAGGGAAGTGTAACAGGAAGTAGATGAGGAGGGTATCTAGGTCTAAGTAGACACTATTTCATTAGGAACTTTATGGTGTCTTTTTAGGTCTTCCTACTTGCTTGCTGCATGTACTGACTCACTGCAGACTATTGCGCACTTTTGCTTTCAGGTCTATATTTTTCCCTAATTTATGGATATATGTGTACATCTGCCCTATCTCATGGGTGCTGGTCTATATCTAGGTTTTGAAGCTGTTAGGAAGTGAACCACACGAAATAACTGAGGGTGGATGTTCCACTTCACTGGGGGTCACAGTCTTTTGGTGGTGGGAATGGTGTCTATGTATACTCCTATTAATTTGTAGTCGTATAAGTCACTATTTAATTAATATTAGAGGGGGAAAATTGATTGAATGTCTCAAACTTTTTAATGCCAGACCGTAGGCTGAGTCTTTGAAATGCTGACTCTCCTAAAAACTTAGACCAGGAGAACAGAAGCAACCAGTGGCATTACTTTATAAAATACAGCCATATGTAAATAGCATCAAAGGACATAAATTATGGTGAGGTTGTGTATGATACAACAAATCCTAACAGTGGGGTTTTCAAAGTTAACCCAAATAATATGGTTATAGCAATAACTATCTATTGCCTTGTTAAACCCTAAGACAGCAGGAACGCCCCGCTTCCTCTATAAAGCCCATATTTCCCCAGGTCCTGGAACCTCTAGGGTGGGGCTCACTTTCCAGCTTTCCAGCTTCTCTCAGTTCATACCAAATGGTACTGCATCTGCTGATCCAAACCTGTTCAACGCAACGAGTACCACCTCAGCATGCTTCACTTCAGACTGTGTCCAGAGACTTCAGGCGTGGAATGTCAACCCTTCAGCCTCATTACTTGGGTGAGACCTTTCCTTTCTCATAGGACTTCTAGTTGCTTTTCTCAGATCTTTTATCCCTAAATGAAACAAGCACCATCTTGGGGTTAGTTTATAGTCAAAAGATAAAGAGCAAATAAAATTTCCATAATGGTAAGGAAATAGATGTTTTACAAGCTCTTTAGTTTGCAGTGGTTCAGTGACATCCCATTTGTTAGCAATTCACCTTTGGGTCTTTCCTATGGCGATCTTTTCTTCTTAATGAAAATCTCACTAAAATTTTCATAGGACCAGTGGTGAGCGAACAGAACTGTATTAAAAGCCTCATGAAAAATACATTATACATCTTTCACTAGATATTCTTTTAATATTTTCATTGGATTATCAATTGCTTTATCTTTCTTCTGAATTTATAGGTCCTTTTTCTCATTAGAAGTGGTATATAAGAAGGAAGATTAAAATACATTTGATTAGGGTTAAGCATGATTTCCAACACTGTGAACACTGAGAAGTAATGTTTACATGAAGGGAAATGAAGATCCTTTTTTATTTTGAACACAGAAGAAATGTGATTGTGGGAAGAATAATCTCTGACAGTGTTTATGAGTCACTGGATTGTCATCTCACATCTCATCTCCAGCAAAACAATCCAATATTTCTTATCTTTTAAAATTATTTATTTATTTATTGGATAGAGACAGAGAAATTGAAATGGAAGGGGCAGATACAGATAAAGAAAGAGAGAGACAGGTGGCCTGGTGGTGGCATACCTGGTTGTACATACATGTACAATGCAGAGGGACCACCGTTCAAACCCCCATCCTCCACCTGCTAGGGGGAAAGCTTTGTAGTGGTGAAGGAGTGTTGCAGATATCTCTCTGTCTCTGTTCCTCACTATCTCCCTTCCCTCTAGATTTCTGTCTTTATTCAATAAATAAGCAAAAAATAATAATAAAAATTAAGAGAGGAGGAGAAAAAGACACCTGTATTTCTGCTTCCCTCTACAGGTATAGACCACGGACTTGAACCTGGATCCTTGAGCATTTTAACACGTGCACTCTACTGGGTGTGCCACCACCTGGCCTCCATACAACCCAACACCTTAGTAATCTACTCTGGCTGAAACATCCTTTGTCACTCCTCTAGTTAACTCCTCCTGATCTATCAGAACTAGTCACATGTCACTGAGATTGAGAATCCTTAACTTCCTAAATTTGTTTCTGTTGAGCTAACCCCTTGCAGAATTATGTTCTGTTACACTGCTTAAATTGCTGGAAAATCTGATTGACTTTCTTGACTCCCCTGTACATGTTGGAGGTGGCAGGGACTTTAGATCTTCTGGGCCTTGCTGCCTATTAACTGTGTTTCTGCTTATTTTTTTCTACCAGGGTTATCTCTGGGTGGGTCTTATTGCCTCCTATACAATAATGTCACCACTCTGGTATTTTTTAATAGAGGTTAAAACATAGTGAGATACAGAAGGAGAAGGAGAGACACCTGCAGCACTGCTTATGAAGCTTCCTATCTGCAGATGAAGACTGAGACCTTAAATGGGGCTCTTAGAGCATGGTAATGCATGCCCTTAAGTGTTGTCTTATAAGGTGCTTGGGGAAAAAAGAATAATGACCTCCCCTCCCAATGATAATTTCTTCTTAGTTCTGTGAATGTTTTTCTTAACATTGGCAACAGGGACTTTGCAGAAGTTAATGACCTTGAAATTGGTAGCTTATTAGGTTATTACTTGGCTGGGTCCAGTGCAATAAAAGGTTCTTTTAGGAGGAAGGGAGAAGTATCCAAGTCAGAAAAGGGAATAGAATGGAGCAGAGGTCAGTGATGCAGCCTAGGGCTGAGGCATGCAGGAAGCTGCTAGAAATCTGTGGGAGCTGGTGGCCCGGATAAAGCGCTGGACTCTCAAACATGAATCCCTGGTATCACATGTGCCAGAGTGGTACTCTGATCTCCTTTCTTTCTCCCTAGCTAATAGATAAAATAAGTCTTTGAGAAAGGAAGTCTTTAGAAGATAGAAAAGACATATTTGTATTGTTTTAAGGTTGGGTGGTTTGTTAAGCAGCAACAGAAAACTAATGAAGAACTCAATTCATGTCCTTTTACACAATGCATAAATAGAAAGTGTCTCTGTCTGAGCTCATTGTCTCTGAGGTGCTCTGTTTCCTCTTCCTCCCTAAACACCTGACCAAGATATTCCCAGCGATCTGCAAACACAGATGGGTCACGGCAGAGAACAATGAGGGACCTACATGTCACTACACTCAGAGAGAGAGAAAGAGAGAGAGATCCTGCTTAATTATTTTCTACTGTCCATTGGTGCAAGACACCGTAGTTGGTGCTGTGGAAATATTATTTGGTATATACTTTAAAATTCTGTAGAATGTGCTTAAAATGAGTGTGACAGTAAGAGAAATTCAAGCTCATCTGGCCATCAGTTCATGCCCCTCACCGGGCCTTCCACTCCCAAGCAGCTGAACCACCTACCTTCTTTGAGAATGCAGACTTCCTGTTCCATTAGGTAATTTTATGAAATATGCAGTTTCCCCTTCCCTAAGTCTTCAAGCTCAGTTTCAGTAAATATATTTTAAAAGACCTCTTTGAAAAGGTAGGATTGATTTTTCACCGGTCTTTTTAATTGCCATGGTGACAGTTAAAATGCAACAGGAAGCTCATTCGGTGACTTGTATTCATTCCCTAAACCTCTAGGTGTCACCACCACCCAAGTCCTGTTAACAAAGGTTCCGTCTTTGTGCATCCATGCTAAGAATTTAGTAATTTTCAAGATTATCCAGGATGAATGTATATCTTCTTATTGTCTATCTATCGTCAATGTCATCATTATCATCATCTAGTATCTATCTCTGATTATATGCTATATATTTATGTATGAATAAATATTAATAATATTACTAATATGTGTCCAGTCTGGGTGGTAGCATACCAGGTAGAGAGGAACCTGGGTTCAAGCTCCAGGTCCCTACCTGCTAAAGGGAAGTTTCATGAGTAGTAGGGCAGTGCTAGTGGAGTCGTTTCTTTTCTCCTTATCTCTTTGTCTCTTTCTCCTCCTTTCTCTCTTTCTCTCTGTGTCTCACCACCCAACAGAAAAGAATTTGGAAAAAAGAAGAAAGAAGAGGAAAAGAAAAAGGAGTAAGAAGGGGGTAGGAAAAGAAAAAAGAGGAGGTAGTGAAAGAGGAGGAGAAGGAGGAAGAGGAGAAAGTGAAAAAAGAAGGAGGAGAAAGAGAAGAAGAAGAAAAATAAGAGGAAGAGAAGGAGGAGGGAGAAGGAGGAGGAGGAGAAGGGGAAGGAGAAGGAGAAAGAGAAGGAGGAGAAGGAGGAGAAGGAGGAGAGCAAGGAGAAGGAGGAGAAGGAGGAGGAGAAGAAAAGCTGCCAGAAGTGTTGGAGTCATCTTTCAGGTACCCAGGCCCAGAATAACTGCAGTAGTAAATATATATAATACACCTAGATCCATAGACACACAGAACATTATTTTCCTTATACAACAGTTGACTATTTTCCCTTCCTCTCAATTTGAATACGTTTGGAGACTACTGGGAGTTGATTTAGTTTTCAAAGAAAGTAGAGAACAGCAAACACTGAAAAGAAGATGTTGCCTTAAGAGTTCTGGAAATACTCTGTAAGTTCAACATTCTGCCACTAACGTTTATCTGGTTCTTCTCCATTCTGAAATTCTGCAACTCGTAAACCTTTGGCATTTTGAATCTGAAACCAGAACACTGAGTAGGAGAATTTAGACGAGTTCAGAAAGATGGGAGCCCTGCCCTTTAGTAACATTCCTTTCTGATTTTATCAACCATTTTTCCCCCTCTGCAATGCCAGATTCAGACTTGCCTGTCTTTACTTCAAAGCATGCAACAATTTACAAAAGCCATCAGTTGTTGCACTTTTTCTCTTTATACTAGAACTATCTCCTTTGTTCATGTATCTGTGCCATGACATTGCTGCTACTTCTGCTAGTTCCCTTGCCCCTCCCTGTGAATCTTCTTGTTTCTGACTGCAGTGATTGCATTTCAGTGCCGATGACGGCTGTAAGTCACGTTCCACTGGCTAGGATAAGGTTTAAATTGAATAACTGGGAGGGAAATGTTCTGTTTAAAGATATCCCTTGCCTCTTCTTCTTTATTTTAAATTGAGACTTAGTTGGACTAAAAATGGAAGCAAATCTCCAGTGAGATACGTGTGTGTATGTGTGTGTGTGCGTGTGTGTGTGTGTGTGTGTGTGTGTGTGTGTGTTTGTACAGACACACTCAAATGAGAGCTTTCTGGATTGTACATCTAATATTTATGCAGTCATTTTGGACAGCTTTGAATATAACCAAAGCTATTGTTAGGCAAAGAACTTTGAGTATAATCAAGGTTATTGTAAGACGGGAGAACATGCTGTTTTTACCATCCACCCACTTGCTCTACTCAAGAAAAATACTGAACAGCAGTTAGCTCATATTAAGGGCTATATCTAGTTACTGCTAAACTGGCAGGCTTCTGTTAGACTTCTAAAAGCAATTTGTATTGATTTCTAACTTTGGAGCTAAAGTTAACAGGGAACTGAGGAAGGGCATGGATTTTCTTTGAACAGAGAAAAAACCCAAAGGTTGTGTTAGTGGCTGAACTGGCTGTGCTAATTAAGGATATTATAAAAACTATCAACAAAAAAAGTTATCAGGGCTGGGAGGTGGCACACCTGGTAGAGTGCACACATTACTGTACACAAGGACTGAACTTTAAGCCTCTATTCCCCATCTGTTAGCAGGAAGCTTCACAAGCAGCAGAGCAGGGTGTCTCTCTTTTTTCTCTCCTTAAATCTCTCCCTCTCTGCTCTATCAGAAATAAAAAAATGGAGGAGGGGAGGAAGCAAACAGCAATAGCAAAGTCACCATGCAATCATCAAACCCCAGCAATAATCCTGGTGGCAAATAAATATTTATAAAATAACCAATCAATATAATAAAACTCTCAGCTTTTGGCTTTCTCTGATAAGTCCTTCCATTTGACTGCTGGAAGATTTAGAATGTTTATTTAAGGGGCTGGATAGTGGCATACCTGGCAGTGCATAGATGTTACAATGCACAAGGACCCAGGTTCAAACTCCTGGCCCCTACCTGCAAGGACAAAGCTTCACAAGTGATGAAGCATTGATGTAAGTGTCTCTTGCTCTCTCTCCCTCTCTGTCTACCCCATCCCTCTCTGTGTCTTTACCTGAAAAATGAACATATATCAATAAAAATATTTAAATTTGTTTTTAAAACACGTACTTTTTTTTTAATAAAGGGGGGCTGGGTAGTAGCACACCTTGTTGAGTGCACATGTTACAGTGAACAAGGCACCAGATTTGAGTCACTGGTCCCCACCTGCAGGGGGACATCTTTGCAAGTGGTGAAGCAATGTTGTCTCTCTGTCTCTCCCTCTATCACCCCCTTACCTCTCTAGACAAGTTTGTCTCTCTTCAATAAATAAATAAAGATTAAAAAATTCTTTTAAAAAAGGAAGAATGTTTAGTTAACTAGTACTTATTTAAAATACGAAGTAGTCCCAAACTTCACTGACATGTATTACTAATGATTGCCAAAGGCTGGGCTTGTGGAGTGAGGGTCATTAATTCCCCCAAATAACACTAACATTAAGCCCCCACATATCAACACCAGTAAACTCCATACTATAAGACCTAAGAATTGAACGAGTAGGGATTTACAGGTTCCTAACGGCAGCCTTCTCGCCACCATGGAAATCACTGCCACAGGGGAGTTGGGTGCACATCAGTACTGTAAGCTCCTCTTGCATGACAGGACCTCTCTGGGAGTCATTTTTCCACTCCCAACCAGATCCTGAATGATGTTGAATATATATTTGTTGCCCCTGATTTAGTAACTATGTTTTGATGTCACACAAAAGTTTCACGTACTTCTGAGAAAGTCAAAGCGGATAAAAAGCCAAAAAAGGGGGGGGGGGCACAGCAGCAAACTGAAAGGCACTCTGCGAAGGAATGGAGCATCCTGGGCTAGCCATCCTTGGAAGCCAATTACTCTCTCAGTAAAATTAATTTTTCTTTCATTTTGGGCTCACTTAAAAGTTAATAATGGAAGGATATCTGGCAGGATCATCTATTTCTCCACCTAGCCACCTGCTTAATCACTAGTCACCATGGACTGAGAATCTGAAGTGCACATAATAAGTGGATTTAATTGGTTCTGGCATTTTCCATTTCCTAATAACCTCTCGCCTTGTCTTCCATTAGAGAGGAAATCTTTTAGGTCAAGTGAATAGGCCAATTTTCACAGAGTTTATTTATTTATTTATTTTTATTTCTCTTTGCCATCGGAAGAACTTAAAAACAAAAAGAAAGTCAATAGATGTGTCTTTTATGAAACTATTGGGTTCTGGGTAGTTATTGTTATGGCATTAAAGAAAAATTTGAGTGCTGGGCTAAAACCAATGCTTTAAAAATAGACTAGCGCATGCCCTCTGAATAACTGATTACAAGCAGAGTCACTTCTATAAACTTTAAGTATATACTTCAGCATCCTGCATTTTCCTTTAAATAAAATTTCAACTGCTTTGTGAAGCTGAAAGCAGCAAGGTGAGGATAAGTAGAAGTCACAAAAACCCTGTGGTGAAGGGGAGGGTGGCCACTGGGTTTCCTGGCGCGATGGGGGATGGGGGGTGCGGGGGTCGGAGGTGGGTGTGGATGGGACACAGTCTTTTGGTGGTGGGAATGGTGTTTATGTACATTCCTATTAAAGTGTAAACATATAAGCCACTATTTAATTAATATGAGAGAGGAAAAATTGATCATATGTCTAGAACTTCTTAAAACAGACTGAGTCTTTTTAATACATAGGCTGAGTCTTTGATATGTGGACTCTCTCAAAAGCCTAGACCAGGGAGAACAGAAGCAACCGGTAGCACAGCTATATACAAGATGCTGGGTATTATACCCCAAACCCTAACAGAGGGATTTTCTAAAGTTAACCCAATCACCAAATAATGTGATGATAACAATAACTATCCACTGTCTTCTTGAACCCGAAGACAACAGGAACCTCACATTTCCACTATAGAGCCTATATTTCCCCCAGTCCTGGAACCTTAGGGTGGGGCCCACTTTCCTGCATGCTGCTCGCAATTCTAATCAAATAATATTGCATCCACGGATCACAACCTAATCAACGCAACCACAACATGCTTCACTTCAGACTGTGTCCAGAGACTTCAGGTGTGGAATGACAACCCTTCAGCTTCATCACTCGGGTGAGACCTTTCCTTTCATAGTATACTCTAAATCCATTCCAGGTGGTTCACTCCCCAGTAAAGTCCCCAAACCTAGATATAGTCCAGGTCCCCTGAGATAGAGCATAGGTTCACACGTGCCCATAAACTAGGGGAAAAATATATACCTGAAAGCAGAAGTACACAAGAGTATGCAGGGAATACCCCCAACACTTCATCTGCACTATTACAGTCTTTAGGTCCATGATTGTTCAACAGTTTGTTTGGCTTTGTTTGTTAACTCTCTTTTCAGCCACCAGATTCCGGATGCCAGCAAGATGCTGACCAGACTTTCCTGGACAGATGACCCCATCAATGTGTACTGGAGCTCTGTTTCCCCAGAGCCCCACCCTAGGGAAAGAGAGAGGCAGACTGGGAGTATGGGTCGACCAGTCAACGCCCATGTTCAGCGGGGAAGCAATTACAGAAGCCAGACCTTCCACCCTCTGCAACCCACAACGACCCTGGATCCATACTCCCAGAGAGATAGAGAATGGGAAGGCTATCAGGGGAGGGGATGAGATATGGAGATCGGGTTATGGGAATTGTGTGGAACTGTACCCCTCTTATTCTATGGTTTTGTTAATGTCTCCTTTCTTAAATAATAAAATAAAATAAAATAAAATAAAATAAAAAAACAATTGGAAAAAAAAAAGAAGTTGCAGTTATATCCCGGGCTTTGTGTCTCCCATAGCGTTTAACCATTGTTATCCTCTCAGCACTTCCCATACTCCTGAGTCTAGGTGAGTGAGCTGCTAGCTTCCTGACAGTGCAGTTTTGAATACCTAATGATAAGGCATCAGTTATTGTTTCTCATGTAACATTTTTTTAAAATTTAAATGACCTAGACACCGCAAAACACTGGTAATGTTTATTGGAAGTATCCTCACACTATAAATTTAAATAGGCTAACATGTATGCCTTTTTTGTCCTGATTTACACCACCCATCCCAGCCTCTATCCCTCCCCTTCCCTCTAGTAGCTACTAACTGGTCTTATCATTCAGAAGTTTGTGATTGTTTATTTGGCCTGTTTTCTTTATATGTCTACTATATAGGAGTGAAGTCACCCAGCCATATACTGATACTGCTTTTACTCATAAAAGTATACGACTAATTTCAGATGAAATCACTAAGAGAATCCTTCTATATTGCGTGACAGTTATCACTACATTGCGGGGTACGTCCGAGTTTATCCTTCAAAATCTCCTTTAGTAATATTATTTCCCTAAGTCTACTTCACAGTGAGCATGTTACACTTTCTCAATAGATGGTGTCAGAGGAACAGTGCAGGAGGAAGCAGGTCCTTCTGTGGGGTTACAGAAAGTGCAGTTTCTGCTCTGATTGGTGTCTCAGAACATGTGGTCCCTCAAGGAACTTGAGCTTTGGTCTGACCTGACAGTAACTTACACGCTGCCCTCAAGACATGGATGTTACATGGTCCAGGCCTCTTTTTTTTTAACATTTATTTATTCCCCTTTTTTAAATTGTTGTAGTTATTTTTGTTGTTGTTGTTGGATAGGACAGAGAGAAATCAAGAGAGGAGAAGACAGAGAGGAGGAGAGAAAGACAGATACCTGCAGACATGCTTCACCACTTGTGAAGTGACTCTCCTGCAGGTGGAGAGCCGGGAGCTCGAACTAGGATCCTTAGGCAGGTCCTTGGGCTCGACTTGTTTCAAGGACACCAGTAAACATTTTTTGTCTCCCCACAGTGGACTGCAACTGTAGCTTCTGCAAGGGGAGGTCTGAAGCCCAGCCTCTCTTCCAAATTTGTCCTTCCTTGAAGGGCAATTTTAGTGTTTTTATATCTGTCACCCTCTTATTTAGCAAGATTTAATAATTCTTATTTGACTTCCTCTATTTAAATCAGCTTGTGATGATTTGCTTGTGATTAGTCAAACTGACACAATGCAGTGATAACCCTGATAGCAACTTAAAAAAGTAAAATTATACCAATATATTGAAAATACTCTCCACAAAGGACATTTGCCATGACAGTGAGTGATACTTATTAGTAATGATGAAGACATTGTGGAGAAAATGAATTTTCACTGACACTGGCAATCCAGTCTAGCTGCATGACTCACTTTTAGGAAGAATGCTCTCTCTTTAGGTAGACACCCCCAACTACCTTATCCCAGATTGGTCATTTACTTGTACATCAGATTTTTGTGGGACCTCTGTGCATCTTGTATGCTCTGGTAAAATTGTCCTTGAGAGCTGGGAAGGTCTCATGTAGCTGATGCCCTTCAGAAACCAGCCACAGTGCAAATGATAAAGTCACATCATCTACCAACTGTGTAACTGCTAAAATCAACAGGTCTTCTTTTCTTTTTAATTTTTTTATTATTTCTTTATTCCATTTTGTTCCCCTTGTTTTATTGTTGTAGTTACTATTGTTGTTGTTATCGATGTCATTGCTGTAGGACAGGACAGAGAGAAATGGAGAGAAGAGGGTAAGAAAGAGAAGGGGAGAGAAAGATATAGACACCTGCAGACTTGCTTCACAGGTGGTGAAGCAATCCCCCTGCAGGTGGGGAGCCAGGGGATCAGGTCTCCTTTTAAGATGAGGATGAAAAATCAGTATTAAGTCTTTAGATTATGATCGTGGTACAGCAGAATAATCACTATTAGGCATGAAAAACCATACAGGATGGGGAGTTGTTGCTGGAGCCCTTACTTCTGGTTGTCAGTCCGGGGAGAGAAAATGTTGCTGCTGTCAGCCCGTCTGCTACCCATTTTGGCTGGATAAGATGTGGCTTGGAGCCAAATGTTTAGGCCACTAAAGACAGGAAGAAGGAAGAGGATAAGTCTAGTAAAGGAGAATAGTCCTTGCCAAATCGTTGCTGATATTGATTTTATTTTATTTTATCACTTTATGGTGGGAGGTGTAGTGGTTCCCATTGTTGACACATGGGAACAATTTCTCATCTTCTCTTGATAGGTGTCTGCAAAACATTCTCGCTCCCAATTTAGGTCCATCCCCACCATCATGCACCAAGAATCCACCCACCCCTGCAGCTACCTCCTTGACCTCCTTCACCCAAGTCCTTTGCTTTGGTGTAATACGCCAAACCCAGTCCAAGTTTTAATTTGTCTTTTCTACTTTCTGTCTTTGTTGCTGTTCTTTTTAACCCAACTACTGACCACAGAGGCATCTCTGAATTTAGCTGTGGGCTATCCTGAAGCCCAGAATCTGTATTTCGCCCTAGTGCTGTTATTAATATGTGACACGAAATGGACTGACACAATGAAAATTAGGAGACAGTTTTAACAGATGGGATAATAATGCTAATAAGCTAGATCAAATTAGCATGAAAAATGTTTTCCCGTATTTGCCTTAGAACAATTGTTCCACCCACCTCCAAAGGCTAAATCTTACATAGGTGTGGCAGTTCATTAGAATAACAAAGACACAGACCCAATGCACCATGCAAAGCAGGGAAACACAGATGGCTGAGTTTATCTTGTATGGAAAGGACTATAACTCAAATCACACTTTTATTTCAGGGAAGGGTCCCCAAAATATATCTCAAAAAGACTACAAACATGGCACCATCAATTATTTTAATGACAAAAATAATACAGGATCCACACTCCCACCACCCAAATAAACCATTTTGCTAAAAGATCAGCAAAAGAAAATGACTTAAAACAGAGTTGCGAAAGGAAGATTTTTTTTTCCCTTAATACTCACAGTTTGCTTTAATCTCTAGGACTGAGAAACATTTCAAAGGTAGATTATCCATAGTCTTATGAGCTTAAATGAGTTTTACAGATACAGAATTAACATTTTAAGAAAGCTAGGATTACATCCTGTTAATATTCATCACTGGTCTGCAAGCATAGATAGTATCTGGACAGCTCATTAAAATTTTTCTTTTAAAAAAGGAAAAACACAGGATGCCACTTTAACTTGGCTCAAAGATGTGGAACATTTCAACATGGGACATCAACTTTGTGAGCCAGTATTGCAACATGGAGGGCCCATATTACATCACACACACACACACACACACACCACACAAATACACACACACACACACACACACACACCTTCTATTTAGCTGAGAACAGGGAGAACAAAAAACAAAAAGCAACTTTCCCCTTTCACTTGAAAAATATGACCAAGTTAGAACAAAAAAGAAAAATGAGAAAAGCATTTGTTTTGGGCATCAACATTAGACAGTCATCTTCAGAGCAGCCTGAGAAATGGCACCATGAGCACAGCACTAGACTTGAAGTACAGCATTGCATATACCAGAGTGATGCTCTCTTTCTCTTGCTCAACCTTGTGAAAATAAAATCTTGGGGACTGGAAGACAGTTCACCCAGCAAAGCACACATTCTCTCAAGTGCCTAGGTTCAAGGTCCCAGTCCCATGTTGGAATACCTGAATAAGACACAAATCATAAGTAGTGCCTCTCCTCGTTCTTTTTCTTTTCTTTCTTTCTTCTTCTCCCTGTCTTTCACCCTCTAGCTTAAAATAAATAGATACATAAGTCTCTGGGAGTGGTGGAATCATGTAGACACAAAACTAGCAAAAGCCCTGACAGAAAAAAAAAAGTGAAAAAATTAATGTAAAATAGTATCTTTAAAAAACAGGAAAAAATGTCTCCAGAGACTAGGAAATAACTCATTAGGTCAAAGTATAAGGCCTCTCCACAGGAGCCCCTGGAGTCAAGTCCTGGCACCAAATGAGAGCGCCATAAAGGATCTAGAGGAAACTCCATGAATGCTGGAGTGTTGCTGTGGTGTCTCTTTGCTCCATCAGTCTCTCCATCCCTTCTCTGTTTCCTTAGAAAATCGAGGATGTCGCAAAATATATACCTGAAAGCAGAAGTACACTAGAGTTTGCAGTTCCAGATGCCACCAGGATGCTGGCCAGGCTTCCCTGGATTGAAGACCCCACCAATGTGTCCTGGAGCTCAGCCTCCCCAGAGACACACCCTACTAGGGAAAGAGAGAGGCAGACTGGGAGTATGGACCGACCAGTCAACACCCATGTTCAGCGGGGAAGCAATTACAGAAGCCAGACCTTCTACCTTCTGCAACCCACAATGACCCTGGGTCCATGCTCCCAGAGGGATAGAGAATGGGAAAGCTATCAGGGGAGGGGGTGGGTTATGGAGATTGGGTGGTGGGAATTGTGTGGAGTTGTACCCTTCCTACCTTATGGTTTTGTTAATTAATTTCTTAAATAATAAAAAAATAATAATGGTGATAATGGAAAAAAAAAAAAGAAAATCGAGGATGTAAAAGTTGGGTTGGAGAGGCTGCTCAGTGGTGGTATGGTTTCTTCAAGCCCTGACACCAATTTCCAAAAAACAAAGTTTTCTTCCAGAAGACCTTTAGATCTCCTTTCATCTTTTAACGCCCCCCCCCACAAAAGAAAATAATGCTTCAAAAGTATTTCTCTATTAGAAATGCAGGTAAAAAGTTGAGTACAGAATAGTTCTACTGTCTGATAGAACTATAATGCAAGCCATTTATATAACTTAATTTTTTTAGTGACCACGTTAAAAAAAAAAAAGAAGAAAGGGGGTCTGGCGGTGGTACACGGGGGTAAGCGCAGATAGTAAGAAGTGCAAGGACCCGCACAAGGATTTTGGTTCCAGTCAGGGGCTCCCCAGCTGCAGGAGCGGCATTTCACAAGCGGTGAAGCAGGTCTGCAGGTGTCTTTCTCTCTCCCTATCTTCCCCTCCTCTCTCAGTTTCTCTCTGTCCTAGCCAATAAAACAGAAAAAAAGATGGCTGCCAGGAGGAGTGAATTCATAGTGGAGGCACCAAGCTCCAGTGATAGCGCTGGAGGTAAACAAACAAAAAGCCTGGGCAGCAAATGGCTTGCCTGCGAGAGCACAAGGACTCAGGTTTGAGCCCCAGACCACCACATCAGAAGTACCTGAGGCAGGGATGCTTCACAAGCAGTGGAACACTGCAATGGTGTCTCTTCTACTCTCTCCTTCTCACCTTTTAGCTTGAGGATAACAGGAAAAGGCTGCTGGGGGCAGTGGGGCCATGCAGGCACTGAGCTCCAGAAATAAATCTGGTGGCCAAGAAAAACAAGAGTTGGGGAGAGTGAAATTAGTTTTAATATTTCACTAATCCAGTATGTCCAAAACATTTTTGCTTAAAAATCCAACAAACATGAAAATATTAAGATATTATTTTATGCGGTCTAAACCTTGGAGGCTATCTATACGAATGCACACACAGTTGTTGGAAAAGTCATGACGTATTTTTGCATAGAAAACCAGAAAAATACGTCATGACTTTCCCAACAGTCACATATACATTCCCATGTAGCTTCAAGGCTTGAACCTGGGTCGTGCATCTGGCAGGGCATGTGTCCTACCTGGTGAGCTATCCCTCTGACCCTACTCTATTTTATACACACATCACAAATTCATCAAGGCACATTTCAAGTGCCCAATGCCAATCTGGATTCCTGGTGCTTTACTGTCCAGCACTATTTATATGGTAGAGCTTTTATTTCTCCAACATTAGCAATGCCCTCCTCAATCGCTATCGAACAGGCCGTGGCCGGTGCGCCGCTATGTTCCATCACTGGGGAGCCAGAGACGACCCGAACTGCCCCTGCAGCTACAGACTATGACCCACATAGTCAACGACTGCCACCTCTCCAGATTGAAAGGAGGTCTTGAAACTTTACATCAGGCTCAACCTGACGCTGTTGACTGGCTACGGAAGAAGGGCAAACGCTAGAAGAAGAAGCAATGCCAAATTTTTTTTTGTTGTTAAGAGTTTTTCAGTGGAATGTCCGGCTGTAGTGAACTATATTATTCTAAGCCCCCCCCCCCAAAAAAAAAAACCCATTTATTGCAAGAGTGTGGAGTGGTATTTTAAAAAAAAAGATCTAAGTCTTAGCACCATTAGTCAAACTAAAAATTTCAGTTAATTTGCTTTCAAATGCCAGAGGCTTTAGTCTATTAAAAATGCTGAGTTAGCAGGAGTCTTAAGAGAAAACACAAAATTACATTTTAGGTTTTTTTTTTTTCCCTTAACTATTTTTATGGAATGGGGCCCCTTCCTAGGTCAACTTTTTAAGTGACAGCTTGATAAATAAAGTGTGAGGCATTGTTCCACAGTCTGGGAAGCTTCCCCTGGTGCTAGGGCTCTACCATATGTTCCCAGGATTCAAACTCAGGGTCTCATGCTTGCTAAGTCACATACTCTAGGGTGAACGTCTGTCTGGTCCCTACATTTTATTTCCTTATTTACCTTTTTTTCTTTCTTTATTGCCACCAGGATTGTTACTGGAGCTCAGTGCTAGCACTATGAATCCCACTGCTCTCAGCAACCATTTTTTTTTCTTCTATTTTATTGGATAGAATAAAGAGAAATTGAGAGAAGAGGGGGAGATAGAGGGAGAAAGGCAGGCAATTGCAGACCTGCTTGTGAAGTGAGCCTCTGCAGGGGCTCAAACCAGGCTCCTTGCACATGGTACCATATGTGCCACTGCCAGGACTTTTTTTTAAAAATTTTAATGGGGTGGTGGGGGAGAGAGACAGAGATAGAGATTGATCTCAGAAAAACACAGAAAAAACAGAGCACTCCTCTGCTCTGGCTTATGGTGTTGCTGGGGATTGACCCTTGAACTTCCAAGCCCCAAGTATAAAAATCTTTTGCATAGCCATTATGCTTTCTTCTCAGTCCCCTTGTTTTTCTAAAACTTTATTATTAAAATATTTATTTATTCCCTTTTGTTGCCCTTGTTGTTTTATCGTAGTTATTATTGTTGTTACTGATGTCATCATTGTTGGATAGGACAGAGAGAAATGGAGAGAGGAGGGGAAGACAGAGGGGGAGAGAAAGACAGACACCTGCAGACCTGCTTCACTGCTTGTGAAGCAACTCCCCTGAAGGTGGGGAGCTGGGGGCTCGAACCAGGATCCTTAAGCTGGTCCTTGCGCTTTGCGCCACATGCGCTTAACCCACTGTGCTACCGCCCGACTCCCTATTTTATTATTATTATTTTAATTGCCACTAGGTCTATTTCTGGGGGCTTGGTGCCTATAGGATGAATCCACCATTCCCAGTGTCTTTTTCTTTCTTTTTTGGGATAGCAACAGAGAAATTCAGAGTAAGATCAAGATAGAGATACCTACAGCACTGCTTCACCAAATGTGATGTTTTCCCTTCCAAGTGGCTTAAACCCAGGTTCCTGTGCAGGGCAGTGTGTTCTCTTCCAGGTGCTCTAACTGGCCCCTACTTTCTTCTTCTTATACCAAGGGGTTCACACAAGTGCAAATATACAATTGTCAACAATATATTGGGTTATATTCACGATGCTGATTTACCTTAAGAATTATTTAACTAAGAGTACAAATTATCTCATATGACTTAGAGATCATTTTTTTAACTTACTTATATCACGTAAGGTCTCACATGAGAGAGAGAACCCAGAGCACCATCCTGGCATGTGAGGCACTGAGATCTGAATCATGAGCCTCAGGCATAAAAATCCCAAGCTCTACACAACAGAAATACACCCACCCCACCAGTCCAAAAGGTAAATTCTACAAGTGTTATTAAAACAGTAGTTTGGCCTGTTTTTCTAAGTCTATTTATTACATATTGATATATACGTTGAAAAGTATATAGGTATGTAGTCCATATATAAATTTCTTTTGGTGGAATTCTATACTAGAAAATCATGTGGTCTGGGAGGTGGTGCAGTGGATAATGCATTGGATTCTCAAACCCTGAGGTCCTGAGTTCAATCTCTGGCAGCACATGTACCAGAGTGATGTCTGGCTCTTTATCTCTCTCTTTCCTCCTATCTTTCTCATGACTAAATTCTTTTTAAAAAAATCATGACATTAATTACATACAATGTAACTAGGATTCTTGTGCTTTTTTAAAAAAGCTTCAAAGAAGGAATTCTTCAAGGGCAGATTGATTTCTGTATTTTCTCTTGCATGATGTGCTGACAGGTGTAAGGTCTACACACAATAAAAAACACATGATATATGCATTTGGCTTTATTTTCTCAAATATAATAAAGTTTTACACACTTTTCATATTTCTGGAATTAATAATATAAGTTTTTCTATTAAAATATGATTTCTTTTCACCTTAACAGTTAAATAAGCATAACATAACTTTTTAAAAGGCAGCACCATGGTAAAGGAAAAAAAGGCAAATGACATGGTTTCCAAGGAGAAATGGGATTCTCATAATAAAACATGTCTAATTAGCCAATAATCAATTATATGAAAAAGTGGAACTGCAATGAAATGCCATTTTACACTTCTCAGCGTGGTCAAAACCATTCTAATGATCTCAAATGTTGTAGATGTTGTTGAGTACTAGTAATTCTAGCACAGCAGTGGTAGTATATGTTGGTACCACTACGCTAGAAAACAACTTGGCCCTCTCTATTAAAGTTGATGGGCTTTTACTGTATAATGTAGCACCTGTATGTGAGATATGCATTCACTCTTGTGTGTACTCATGAGAACTCACAAAAAGAATATGGCGACATTGTCTTTTTCTCCTTCAAAGAGAGATGTAGTCCAGTATCCAGCGATAGGATGGGAGACATTTTATACAGTCAGACAATAAATTAGGACTTAAAAACAGTGAAAAGACATGATTTTAGGTCTTCAAATGATAATGCCCAACTACAATGGATATATAAAAAGTGAACAAAGACTATAGTTTAATTCCATTTATTATTATTTATGGATATGTATATACACAGAGGTAAAGTGACAAAGGACACAGACTATTATTAACACAGAGTTGAGCAGAGGGACTCCCGCTGTCAAACAGGGAAGAGCTCACCATGCCTCAAGGGGAAGGCAACAAACTGGTGGCAGGCACACAGGAGCTTATTACTCTTTGTATCTTAGTGTACATATGTGTATTAGCATATATATTCCATTATTCACGTGAAGTCATCTTAAAAACCAGAACAGTTGTAACAAAGAAAACAATCTTCATGTTTCAGGTGATGAACCACGGCCTGGAGCAATGTAGACTTACCTCAACTCCCCATTCAGCTTTCACATCTTTTTTTTTTTTTTTTTTTTTTTTTTTTTTACCTGAGGGTTGAGACTGTTGTCTAGGTGAGAGCTTGCTCATAGCATCTGAGGGGCTTACTGCATGCTGACTGACAAGAAAGCCAAACTACCCTGACCTGCATGTCTAGAAGAACTAAGGAAAGCTGAAAATCTGGGATACAAGTGGGCAGTGATTTCTTGGCTAGGTCTTAACAATTTAGCAAATTTCTGTACACTTATAGCCAGCTCTCTTCTCTCTCCTCCTTTATCAGACTTCTGTCTTAAGAGTTTAAGGTTAGAAATAGTTCCGTGATGAGCTCAACCTAAGACACTGCCTGCAGAAACCTTCCTTTACTTCTGTTTTCAGAGATGGGTGCATCAAAGGCGGCCCTGTAGGATTTGGGAGCAACACTTCCTTCTTTCCTGCATCCAGTTGGGGAAACAAATCAACCAACTGTGGCTTCAGTGTCCTTGGTGTACTACACCATTGGTCATCCATTGGCATCAAGTATGGGGAATCTTAGATTCTGGCCACTATCTGAGGTGAAGCTGTGGTCAGCTTTCAATAAACAACATGGGACCACATATGCATCTCTTCACTTGGCCAAATGACCTGCCTTCATTTTGAAAACTAATCTACTGCTTTCAAGATAAGGAGTTCACTGTTAAGAGAAGAAATACAGCCTCCCAACTAAATAGGAATATTTCAACTGAACATCGAACTAAAATTAGACAAGGTGTTAGAAATGGTAGGGAACAAACACTCCATTTTCAGAACATGTGTTTGCTAGAATTTATTCCTCTTCAATGTTGAGTATAAAATCTGAGATTTCACCCATGTGTTTAAAGACAAAAATATACAAACAAGTCTAAAAACAAGTGTTCGAATCACAGTGGACCCTGACATTTAAGAAAAGCTGTTAGATTTCTAGAAAAAGCAAAACTTTATATAGCAAAACAAGGAAACAAAACGAACAAAACAGGAGGCTTTAGCATCCTTCAATAACAAGACAAAAATAAGTTTCATTTATTATTAAATCCACGTAATACAAAAATATGTATGTGGGAATACTGAATTAGTCTATAAAAGAAGCTAATCATAATAAAAGAGGTTTTGAGAGGAAAGATATCTTCCTTTTCTCTTCTTAAATTTTAACAGAACTTAGAAAAATAGGTATTACCCCAACTATATTCCCCAATTTGCATACACCTAACAGGGTGACACTCTGTATTTTATCCAATTTTAAAATGGCATGATTTGATTCTTAGCAGTATGTTTCCTTGATCAGTCGAGATTGGGTGTGTTCAGGGTGGTGTGACCATATACAACAGTATATTTCCTCTGCTTCATAAAACTACTACAGGATATAAAAATTCTGTCTTAAAATACCCTTGGCGTTTATTTCTGTCATTTCTGTCTACTTCTTTCATAGTGTTGGAAGATTCTGATGATCAAAATCAGCTAGTTTAGGCAGCTCATTAAAAAAGGGAACAAGGAAACTAAACATGATTGGGATTCATCTGATGAAACAGTGTAAGAGAGGACACAACATTCACTAAGCGCACTGTACTTCTATAGGGCAGCCCCTCAGTCCTCTGCAGAGTTGGGCACTGCAGTAAATGTTACACAATGTGCTCCCAGCTCCCTCTGTAATAAATACAGCAAAATTAAAAACAAAATAACAAAAAAAAAGGAGAGAGGCTGGGGAGATAGCTTAATGGCTTGAGGCTCTGAGGTTCTAGATTCTACCCCCAGCACCACTGGAATCCAGACTTCAGCAGTGCTCTGCTCTTTCTCTTTGTATGTCTGTCTGTCATTAAAATAAATAAAGCTTTAAAATAAAAAAAAAATGAGGGAGCTGACTGCAAGTGTGTGTTACTATGACAGTTATTTAACACTACTTCTATGTAGGAGAATCATACTGGATACCTGGGTATTTTCTTGAATCTGCAATTTCACAATTTAACTTATAGTTTCAATTCTACTCAGTTGATTCCTGGTGCGTACTGGCAAGAGTAGAGTTAATATGAACTGAATAACTGTAACATTAAACTTGAAATTCTAACACTTATCTTAAGACTCACATACTCAAATATGACATCCAGTTCAAAACTATTTTCCTGGATACTCCCTGGGATTTAACAAACGGAATGTGATCTGGAGTTTATTTAATGCCAACTAAACAATAAACTAATGCTATGACCTTATAGCAGGTTTTTGGAGAGAAATTATACGTGAATCTGTTCCAGTCAAGCAGAAAGAAATGTGCGTTATGGCTTTTCTTCAGGTTACAGCCCTGGACTACTGTCTCAGGTTGGGACGTCATCTTTAGCACTCAACGAGTACTTAGAAATAGCCAACATTTAGCAAGTTGGGGGAAGGGGTTAGAGCATGGGAGAATATATGTTAATAGGGCTTTAACTTCTGTTCTTTCAATTTCAAATAAATGTGCTAGGAATCTAAATGGAAGGTCCAGCACCAACATGCTGAGAACAGCAGAATATTTTAGGCAGCCCTCTGAGAATTCATCCTACATAAAGACTGTTGCCCTCTTTGGCTACTAAAAACTCTAAAACATGCTATCAGGGACACAAATAGAAGAAAGTAGCCTCTTCCCTAATGAAGTACACACGTTCAGTGTTTTTCCAAATAAAGCAGCCATTTTGCATGCCAAGCATAATTCAGAGTGACATTCTGATGGTCTCTTATACGCTGCACTGAAAAGTCACTAGTGCTCTTAGATGGAGTGACAGCCTGTGTCTGCAATATGAAGTATCTGAGACCTTGCACTGGACAGAAACATAAGCAAGAAAAGTCATGGGAACAATGCAAAGACGGGGGTGGGGGGAGTCAACTGTACAACAGCATTAGTATTTTTAATATGCCTCATCAAGGGTTCATAAAATATATCTAAGATCTCCCTTTCTCAAAAAAATATAATCCCTTCACAAAACAGAATAAGCAACTGTAGCCAGGGGAGTTACTTTTAAAAATATATGTGTACTTATGCACAAGAAGTGCTGTTAATGCCTTCAGATAGGAATACATTTTTCCTATAAATTTACCCTAATTAGTGTACCTCTTCAAATATATATTTTAAGCAGTCTTACACAACTAAGTGAAGCTTTGCCCTTGCAAGAGATAAAGTAGCATTTATTTTCCAAAATAGCAATTATTTTCACCTCTATAAATGGGTTCTGATCACACACTGTTGCAACAATGATTTCAGGCGACATCTGTAGGAGACTGGAGAATGTAAGGGAGTGAAAGTTTCCTTTACTAAAAGGAAACTAGAACAGCTGTTTGTACAGGTGTTACTGAAAAGCACTGGAACCGTGACGCATGTGATTCTGCAGCAAGAGTCTTTGACTCTGTGTTAACCTGATAGTCTTTTTCCCTACTCTGCCCACCAGATTTCAACAGTCTGCCCCAGACTGATTTCAAGAGTGCCATTCAGGCAGTTTAAAGAGAAACAGGTCTGAGCTATACTGGCGTCAGCTACAACCTAGAGCAGATGGAACCTTTTCTGTTTGATGATGTCACCCAGTTATCTTTCATTCAAGTAAACACACCTACAAGAGGTTACAGTACTTTGCAAGTGAGGCAACCGCAGGCAATTCTGAAAAGAAGAAGAAACAAGACAAACAAACAAAAAAAAAACCCGATTTAAGTTGAAAGCGATCATGATCATGCAATCCCACTGCACCCATGTCTTCTAAAAACACCTTTCTCCATAACAAGCCGAGTTACTAGTGATGCATGTGGCTTTAGTCACAGTGATGCATTAGGCAAGCAGGTCTGTGCTGAGTACCAGGGGGTGCTCCAAAATGCATCTCCATCACCCACATTTCCTTTCTAAGGTTCTGCCTGTTTATTTAAAAGAAAGAGGGGGGGCAGTTATTGCATTGTGAGGGCAAAAAAAAATCACCCTGGCAGTTAATATCTTATAAACATCAGATACAGAATGGTTAGAAATTATACTGTGGTAATTTTCCTAACATACAGTCTAATGCTCTACCTTTATAAAAATAGTTTTAAGAACCTTTAAATATTTTATGTGGGCTCGCCTCTGTTTAAAACGTGCATAGAACCCTCCCACAAGCCATCTGTGGACTCACGTATGCAAAGACAAAGCAAGACTTCACATCAGCTTGGACTACAGGTGCTGGGGTATAATTTACATCACTGCAAGTCTCTGCCTTCCTCCCACAGGTATCCCAGAAATGGCACTAATCCTGGGCAGCCTCCACAGACCTATTACTTCCAGACATCCCTGTAATGCACTTTCATTTCAATTTGGTCTTAAAAAATAGGCACTTTAGAAATAAGCCTCAATTTGAAACATGGTCAGAAATCTCAATGACTATGCACTATTATGAAAGATTGCAAAGAAATACACCAACAGGTTAATGTGGTTATCACTGAGCTGTGGGATAATGGGTGACTGTTACTTTCTATTGTATACTTTTTTTCTATATCTTCCAGATTTTTCTACATGAGCCAAGACCACAGTCATTATCGGAAAGAAGAAAACAAAAATTAAAGGGGAAAAAAGTAATAAAAATATTCTCTTACTCAATAGAGAAATGCTTCTCTTATTTAGAAAAGTAAAATCATGTGCTTCACAAAGTTGCAACAGTAAAGTTCATTTCTGACTCTAGTTATTAGAATTGTGAGCCTTTTATGATCAGGATTTATAATCTAATAAAGTAGCTTTAAAATATTTTTATTAGGGGGTCAGGTGGTAGCACAGTAGTTTAAGTGCACGTGGTGCAAAGCACAAGGACCAGCGTAAGAATCCTGGTTCAAGTCCCCGGCTCCTTACCTGCAGGGGAGTCGCTTCACAGGTGGTGAAACGGGTCTACAAGTGTCTATCTTTCTCTCCCCCTCTCTGTCTTCCTCTCCTCTCTCCATTTCTCTCTTCCTATACAACAACAAGGACATCAATAGCAAAGATAATAATAACCACAACAACGATAAAAACAACCAGGGTAACAAGAGGGAAAAAAATGGCCTCCAGGAGCGAGCAGTGGATTCGTGGTACAGGCACCGAGCTCCAGCAATAACCCTGGTGGCAATATATATATATATATATATATTTTATTAGTTTATAATTGTTAGGATTTTTTCAAGGTTAGTCATTTGTTACTGTAGACCATCTCCCTTCCAATGTAAATGAATTAAATGTACAAGAGACCTTAAAAATAGGACTTTGGCTCTGCTGAGTCCAAGCTTTTAGAAAGCTATAATTCAAAAAACATAAACTTGAAATTAAATAGAAAGCATCTACTACACTTCCACTACTTTAAATCTTCTTTGAAGAACAGAGTATAAGTTATAAAGAGGTTAAATTATGAATAAAAAGAAATCATATTATAGACTGGCAATTAAACAATATAAAGAAAAAGCAGCTTGTTTTTACATTGGATAGCCTTTTAACTATACATTTGACAAAATGAAAGATAAGCACTGTAGAATCTCTTTATGCATTCCTTTAACACTTTTGAACTCAATCCTGAAAAACACTTCAAGAAAGATGAAATTTTAAATGGGATTTACATACCGTTGATGCCAACCTTGACTTCAGGCCTAAGAATGAAAACACTGTGTTACTTTCCTTTGATTCAAAAAAACTGTCATAATCCTAGGGGGAAAAGAGAGAAAAGAATATAAACAAAAGCAAACAATTATATTTGCATTTGGCATTCCTGGATTTTTCTTTTTTTAGATTTATTTATTTACTTATGAGGAAAGAGAAAACCAGAGCATCACTGGGGTAAATGTAATCCCAGGGATAGAACTGGGTGCCTCACGCTTGTAAGTCCTATGCACCTGCCGGGGGAAAGCTTTGTGAGTGGTGAAGCAGTGCTGCGGGTGTCTATCACTCTCCCTATCTGCCCATTCCTTCTCAATTTCTTTTTTTCTTTTCTTTTCTTCTTTTTATTACAACATAGGTTTTTTTTTTTAATCTCTTTACTGGGGGATTAATGTTTTACAACCAACAGTAAATACAGTAGTCTGTACATACATAACTTTTCTCAGTTTTCCACGTAACAATACAACCCCCACTAGGCCCTCTGTCATACTCCTCAATTTCTGATTGTCTGTATCCAGTAAATAAACAGAGATAAGAAAAATTTTTAAAAAGGAAAAATGTACTATTGTTCCAACCAAGCCAAAGAAGAGCTGCATAATTCTGTCGGATGTGCTCTGTTTAAGACTAGTATGTCTTGGAGTATGGTGATAAATGTGGCAATTTTAAAATCTAAAAGATTACTTAAATGTAAAACAATGACAACATTAATAAAATTTCCCTATGTGCCAAACTAAAATTTATTTGTGTGCAATGACTTTGACCTAAGATTTCACTCCCATGTGAAATCACTCAGTCCCACTATTGATATTTTGGACTTCAAAAAAAGAGTCATTGGGTAAACACAAAGTCTAAAGGTCTCTGTGTGTCAATGCTTGTGATTCTATTCTGCTTTTGAAGTTTTCCACAGTCTTTAAGACTGTGTTTTCAGAGAGAATAAAAAGATCAAATAAAAACTAGAGGAAACTATATTCTATGTAACATTTATCTTTACCTCAGACACAGAATAATTTTTCTCTTTTTATTTTCACAAGAGAAGTCATCAAGGCATTTTGGCCAGGTTTTATTAACTGTTTCTTTTCAGAAATATATATATATATATATATATATATATATATATATATATATATATACACACACATATATATGTATATATATTACTATACTATTTCTCAGTTGATGGGAATCAGTGATCGAATATGGTCGAAGTCGGTTTGATAGTTTTATCTTAATGATAAATGTCTTAAACAGGCAATGATCACAGTAGACATTTACTATGTGATAGATACTTTATATCACTTAAGTACATCACTTAATTCTCCACCATGGCCCATAAAGTTGGAGAGAGGCTTAGAGGAAAGAAATATGCTGTTTAAGTTTGATAGCTAGTAATATAGTGCTGAAGTGGACCAATTCTCATTGCTACTGAAATTCATGTGTTTTTTAAAAAATATTCTACAGTTCCTCCTGCCCAAGAGGACATGGAACAATGTATGCCACGGTCACTGAACCCTAATAAATCTACTGTTCAGCTAAGCTAATGGCATCACAAGTGCTTCTGAAATGTGCAGGAATCTAAATGAGAGGCAATGACCTGTAGAACAGGGATTTGTTTCTTGAAAACTATGCCTCATTTGATAAAACCTTGAATTACTTGACTTTGTATAGAAATGCTCATGTTTAAATGCTTCCGTAAGATGCATCCTGCAGCACCTTTTTCACCACTTGTGAAGTGTCCCCGCTGAAGGTGGTGACCCAGGGCTTGAACATGAGTCCTCATGCACTGTAACACCTACAATCTACCAGGTGTGCTACCACCCTGCCTCTTGATTCCAACTTCTTATGAAGAGAACATTTTCTGGATTATGTATGCAGATACTGGCTATAATTAAGCACTACTACTAATGTAACATTTATCCAAATGCTGTAATTACAGAAGTACAAAGCAAGCTAAATAGCTGTTTAAAACAAATGTGTTCAAATAAAAATCTATGCTAAAGACATTTATGAAGTCATGATAAAATCTACAACAGGTAGAGTTCATAACAGTCTCATTTTCCCACAGAGCTGCTTAAGGCTATTTCTCATACACTGTGATCAGACTATTATGGACTACACAAGCACTGAAACAAAGACCTCAAAGTGTTTTGCCCTTTGAGTGTTGCCTAAAAGAAAAGCGAGGAAAAGTCACAGCAGTTAGTCTGAAAAGCTGCACTGCTTCCCTCACCAGGTCAATGACAATTAAGAGACAGAGCCATATTATTTCTAATTGCCAAGGGCATCACCAAAACCAGGAGGCCATAGGGAACAAAAACAGCAGCAAGGAAATGGTGGCAGCAGTCAGTTCTAAATGAGCCAAAGCAAATCTGATTTCCCCAAAGGAAGAAAAAAGAAAAATTATGATTAAGACTATAAGAGGCTCCTTCAATTTTCTCTCGAGCCTGAGAATAGCCTGTGAATAGAATTTCTTGATTTAGTGGTTAAGGAAGGCTAATGCTATATTTTCCTTTATGAAATCTTGATATAGAAAGAAGGAATAGTCTAAGCTCCATTCCTGGTAAGAGTTGCACATGCTACTATAATGCCAACCTGACTTCTCTTGGCAAATGACTTCACCACTGTGTCCTGGAACCCCACTTCCCCAGAGTCCTACCTCAATAGGTAAAGACAGAAACAGGCTGGGGGGGAGGGGTATGGATCCACTTGTCAATGCCCATGTCCAGTAGAGAAGCAATTACAGAAGCCAGACCTCCCACCTTCTGTACCCCATAAAGATCTCTGGTTCATACTCCCAGAGGGATAAAGAATAGAGAAACTTTCAAGGGAGAGGATGAGATAAGGAACTCTGGTGGTGGGAATTGTATGAAATTGTACCCCTCTTATCCCGCAATCTTGTCAATCATTATTAAATCACTAATAAAATAAAATTAAAAAAAATATATGTACAATATAGTTTTTGAAAACAGCTTTGTTCAGCCAATTTTTTTAGGCCAGATATAAAATATATGGGTTATCTCAAAGCTGAAGATTTGAAATTCCTATTTCATGTTTAGCATTTCTGACCATGCTGGTGCAAGACAGATAATTCACCCAACTATCAAGTAAAATTGGAGGGGAAAACAATTTTATGCTAAACGCAGGAAAGGAACCATTTAATAAAAGGTAAAGAAATGCTTGGAATATGTGAAACAAAACAAGTGGACTGCTAGAGGAACCAGAGCAGAGGATAACATAGACCTTTCCAAGGACTCCTTTCTCCCAAGAAAATAAACTGAGATTACACACAGAAAGATCTGGAACAGCCTGTGTTGGGACAAAATAAGCACATACAACCGACCCTGGAGAACACAGTGATAATTCACAGTACACAAAAATCTTTATCAAAACTGCTTTGAGTTCTTATTTTTGGAGAGAATAAAAGAGATAGCATATCCACAGAATAAGTTGACATTTTTTAAAGTGATTAATAAGAAACAGACAATAGCAAAAGAGCTCCTGGAAATTAAATTTGAATGCTAATTTACAATTTTTTAAACTACGATGAAATCACTAACAAAAATCATTTAAAAAAAAATCAAATACATAAAGTAAGTACAGAACAGGAAGGGATTAAAAACCAAGCTAATGATCTAGAAAACAAAAGTTAAGAATTCTTCCTGGACAATAGGGCTTCAAGACCAAGAAATGAAAATTACTAGATAAATCACAACAACTTAGAAGGCCTTATGGTTAGTACTGGTTTTCCTCATATGTGATATATATATATCCAGAGGAACTGAATAAAACAATAATATGGGTTTGCATTCCTAATTATTGCTTACCAGAAGAGGATGGAGAAGGATGGGAGGCTGAAGGGGGACACAGATCAGTGCAAAAGGAATATGTTCTAATTTTCTTTTCTTTTCTTTTATTGTCATAGTCACCAGGACTTTACTGCTCCAGGCTGACTTTTCCAGATTGAAAGACAGAAACAGAGACAGAGAGACAGGGAAAAATATCACAGCATCAAAGCTGGAACCTGGGACACGTTCATGACAAGGAGGTGCACTATACAGATAAGATACAGAAAGAGAGAGTGACAGAGAAAGAGAGAGAGAGAGAGAGAGGGAGAGAGAGGACAAGCAGAGCCCTGCTCAGCTCTGGCTTCAGTTCTGGCTTAAAAGGGTGCTGGGGATTACACCGGGGTCTCAAGACCAACCAGCCTCTGGCATGAAAGTCTTTTGCATAACGATTACGATGTCTGAACTCTGTGTAATGTTGCAATGAAATGATAATCAATAAAAAAACAATTTAAGGAAGCCAATCAAAAATAGCTTTTTCAAACTGAAAAAAAAAAAGTACTATTTTTCTGATTATAAAGTTCCACCAATTTCTGAAGAGAATTAACGTTTTTTTAAGAAGCACATTTGGGTGAAAGTCTAGAACTTCAAGAAAATCCTAAAACCTAAGTAAACCAGCCTGCTTTATATAATAATCTAATCTGAAAGCCATTAAGCCTTCCAATCAATAGATGAATACAGAAAGTGTACTGGTGCTTCTTAAAGGGGCATGGCTTTTAAATCTAAATTTATGTATTTGACCATATTATCCATAGAGAATGAAAGCAAAGACTCAAAAATTAAATATTTCAATTTACCATGTAGGAACAACACATTGGCACAATTTTCCAGGAGGTAGTTCAAACACATCAATAAATCTAAGGAGAGACACACCACTTTTAGCTTGACCCAAGGAGTATGAGGTGTAGTATGTGAAAGGCTCAAATTAATTAAGAGAATCTCCTGAATATTGACAGTTGTGTCAATCTCTAAGCCACAGAGACTTAGTACAATAGGACTATCTGCCTGCCCTCTGTTACAGCTTCTCACACAACCAGTTTGGTAAAGGATAGTATTTACAATGATATACACAGATATAAATATACCAGGTATTTATATACTATAAATATGTTTATAATATATAATATTGGTAGCATTTAGATAATATATATTTTATAGTACTACAAATTACATATATTATGTAGTATATAAGTATGTTTTTTTTTAAATGTGTTTGTTTTTCTTTGTCAGGTTGGAGAGAAATTGAGAGGGGAGGGAGAGATACAGAGGGAGAGACAAAGAGAGACACCAGTAATGCTAGTTTACAACTCATGAAGCTTTCTCACTGCAGGTGGGGCTGGGGAGCTTGAACCTGGGTCCTTGCACATGATAACATGTGTACTCACCTGGTTCCTATAAATATATTTTAAAACTTATAATACTTATAGTTACAGGAGATAATGTGATTGCTATAAACTTTAGTGAAATGTACACATACATGCATGTGTGGGTGAGTTTATGTACTATGTGTCTAAATCTATATGAAGGGAACTAAGCCCTGAGAATCATGCAAAGAAAAAGTAAATAGCATCTAAATGTTTCAATTAAGGAATACTAATATTAATATACAAAACAGAGTAGTAATAACTCAAAACTACAAAGCAGGAGCCGGGTAGTGGTGCACCTGGTTCAAGCCCCCATTCCCCATCTGCAGGGGAAAAGCTTTGCAAGTGGTGAAGCAGTGTTGGAGGTGTCTTTCTGTCTCTCTCCTTCTCTATCACTCTCTTCCCTCTCAATTTCTGACTATCTGTAACCAAAAAAATAAATAAAGATAAGACTTTTTTTTAAAAAAAAAAAGCAAACTACAAAGCAGAACCTCAAAATATATGCTACACCTTGAGGATTTGGTGCAAGTTGCCAGTTAAAGGTAGAAGGAAAGTGACTTTTTACATTCTTTTTAGATAGAGGCAGAGAGGCTGAGAGAAAAAGAGGGAGAGGAAGAGGGAGAGGGAGAAGAAGAGACAAAGGGTTTGTGTGTGCATGTTTCTGTGTGCGTATGTAAAAGACACCACAGCACCAAAGCTTCCTTCCATGCAGTGGTGGCCAAGCTCGCAGACTTTATGATCTTAACAACAACAACAGTAACTGGCCTTACTGTATTAACAGTTTTGCTTTCTTTACATTAGCCACACCTGCATAAGACTCAAAATAGATTAAAGAGAGAGAGAGAGAGAGAGAGAGAGAGAAAGAGAGAGAGAGAGAGAAATAACACCACTAAACATGTAGCTGGTGTGGCCTCAAACTGTCTGAATGAAGGTTTTCAATATTCACAGCACAAGACATCATCTTTATGAAAGTCACACTCCAGGGAGTTACCACTGTAGAATATAGAGGCCTACAACTCGATAAGGTGAAAATGGGAGATTAAACATTTATAGACAGAGGAATAAAAACAAAGGCTAAACAGAAGAGATAAAACTGCATAAAAAACCTAATTAAACTGCTATGCTTATAGGTATATGACTGATCAGCAATCAGCAACAAAGAGGAACTGGGGGTGAGGGGTAGTGGAAACTCACTCTAGATTTAGACAAAGAAAGCCCAGTCCTGGCACTGGGCTCTTTCATTTTTGGGGGGTGGTGGTGGAAGCAGCATGGGATAGAAGGGGTGTCACTGGCTTCCTCCCTCCCTCCCTCACTGAGCAATCTTAATATAACATAATGCATCAGCGTTTATACTACTCGTTCCCCTTCACACAAATGTTCCTCTCTTAGTATCTGTGAAGATGCCATAAAAGGTATTTACAGTAAGAACATTTAAAGACTCTCCTTGATTGGATAATTGATCCATTAGACAGAAAGCCTTGGTATGGAGATTTTTAAATTCAGAACTATAGTTTCTGAAGAAAATTCTATCCATGGTCTAGGTGAGCTTCTAGTAGAAGTGGTTTCCCAAGTGACTATCATTGTAAATGCTTAGAAAAAGGTTCAGTGAGGATGCTTGCAATACACTATACTTTGACTTTTGTTAACAAAACATGAAGGGACACTCAGGATCTATAAGACCCACGAGTACCTGCTAGCTTCCTACCCCATTTGCATAACCAATGTTTAAGTATGTTCCATATTGCTAACATATGGCTAGATACACAGACTATAACAGATACACATAGTGACTGCTAAGGGTGAATATGAAGACCCCCCAGAGGAGCAGATATGAAAAAAAAAATCTGTGAATAAATATAACATTACATAGGACAGGGAAGAGAGGAAATGATAACTGGAATCCTAGCTAGAGAATTCTCAATAACAAGGGATGTTTTGAGTTCAGGTTTGAGAAAGAAATAAGTTATTAGGCAGAAGGTAAAAAAAATTACAGAATCAATAGTAAGCTAAATAGATGAGGTAAGGAAAATGGGTATGGGGTGATTTGGGGGGGTTACGTCCTCAATATCAGGAAGATGACATGACTATTAACATAAATGCTATATATCTCTTTGAAACAGAGCACAACTTCCTGTGGATAATGGAGAATCTGGATTTGTAACTTCCTGTTTTCCCCCTATTGACTCTAAACAGAGTCCTGTTAACACACAACTACTAAAAAGTTAGGTTTTGAGGTAGATTAAAATTGGTGTCAATTGCTACTTTCTACTCCAGTCGGCTGGAAGACACAGTTTTCATGACAGAGACCTGGGGAACGACTAACCTTCTGTTTCTCAAATGTGAGTTCTGCAGAACCACAGGAAGCTGAGGGGAAGGCAGATGGTCTAGAGCAAGGGTTCAGTCTGTGAGCGCAGAACAGTGCTGATATTTTGCAAAGGGTTAGAAAACAAAACAAAAACAACCAACAACAACATAAAAAAAAGCTGAATATATAGGTAGGAGAGAATGATGTGCATTTGTTGTAAGCAAGAACACATCCCCAGGACACACCCAGACGCAGCCTCAATAGGTTACCAGCTGTGGTTACACCTAGCCCCATCACCCCCCGGGACACTCACTGGCACTAAAAACTGATCCTGTGCTTCTGCATCACCCCCTCAATGTTCAAATTTGGGGCTGGGAAGAACTAGCTGAACATGCCAGAGAGCTTCATTTAGAGCTACTGATCTCAATGGGCAACATACTCAAATGTTATAGGAGAGAAAGTAATTGTCCATATTGGTTTTGAAGTAGCTTAGTAGCTATTTACATTTCACATGAACTTGTTCACTGAACTCAAAAAAAAAAAGGTAATAAATTTCTAGTAATCCTAGGAAATAAGAGACTCTTGCTGTTATTATGTCCTTTCACTTACAATGGGGGGGGGGGGGACTTGCACCACAAGTTATCCAATCAAATGAAAACATCAGAAACTATCAATGAGTAAAGCAAGGCTCATAAAATCAGGTAGGATGACTGAGGCCATAGTTACTTTCCCTCAAATGTTTTTGCTCTTGTCAAAGTTGAATTTACTTGATCTTGATAGGAACAGACACTATCTTTCAAACAAAAATAAAAATAAAAATAAATAAAGGAAGGAAGGAAGAAAGAAAGAATTACACAAAACCTTCCACCTTCTGCACTCCATAAAGAATTTTAGTCCATACTCCCAGAGGAGAAATTGTTAGGGGAAGATGACCAGAGGGCTCTGAACTCCAATTCCATCAGGACCCAAAGAGAAAAAAGGAAAACAAACAAATAATCCCCCCTCCAATGGAGGGACATTCAAAAGTAGTAGATATGACTTAGAAAGGAAGAAAAGGCAAGGCCACAGAAAAAATGGATATATATATATATATATATATATATATATATATATATATATTAGATAGATAGTTATAGAAAGAATAGTCAACCCATATCTGTGATCTTGGGAGAACTAAAGCATTTCTGGTAGAGGGAATGAAGACACAGAATTCTGGTGGTGGGCAAGGTGTGGAATTATACCAATAATAAACCACTAGTAAAAATTTAAAAATATAGATTATACAGAAAATTTGGGGAAGAGGGTAGATAGTATAATGGTTTTACAAAGAGACTCTCATGCCTGAGGCTCCAAAGTCCTAGGGTTCAATCCCCCACGCCACCATAAACCAGAGCTGAGTAATGCTCTGGTTAAAAAAAAAAAAAAGATTTTTAATATAGAAGTTGAGAAGGTGAGAGGCAGAGAGAAAAAGAGATGCCCACAGTACTGCTTCACTGTTCATGAAGTGGGAACTGGGTCTTTACACATGGTAATGTCCACCCTCTACTGGGTGCACCATGGGTCCAGCTACCTTATTCTTATGTACATGGGATAAAACCATCAAAAGCACTCTGCTACATTTTCTTCTACTCTAATGACAAGCCAACTGAGGTATTTATCATCTCAAATACCTCAACAATAAAGTTTTGCCCCCTTCACCTAACTATGGTAAGAAAACTGTAGCCCACAGAACAAGGCGGGGGGCAGTAGGTTGCTCAGACTAAAGAGCACATGTGTCAGCATGCACAAGAACCCAGGTTCAAGCCCCTGGCCACCACATGAAGTGATTTTTCACTTCATCTTTCCAAAAAGATGTGGAACAGGGAGTCGGGCGGTAGCGCAGTGGGTGAAGCGCAGCATAAGGATCCTGGTTCAAGCCCCTGGCTCCCCACCTACAGGGGAGTCACTTCACAGGCAGTAAAGCAAGTCATAGCATGGGGGAAAGTTCCAGTGCTATGGTGTCCCTCTCTTCCTTGCTATCTGAATCAATTAAATGGATTGAGAGCACTGATATCGTGCTTACAGGAGGTCGAAGCTCCACCCTCTGCCCCTATCCACCCCTGCTCCCCTCCACCCCCCAAAAAAACTTTTAAAATTCAAAGCACAATAAAAATACATACACTGTTTCTCTTTCCAACTCCTTCTCCCAACATAAATAAATACAGAGAGATTAGTAAATGTGTGTGCTCACATTCACACACAGTCTGTAACCTTGAACTTAGGGGTCCTACTATCAGCTTCCTGCTAGATTTCTGAATCTGAACAGGCACTGGTAGAGAGGTCCTCATTGCAAACACCCCAATGCAGGACTAGGGAGACAGTGAAGTGGTAGTGCACGGGACTTTCATGTCTGATGCTCAGAAGTCCCGGCTTCTATCCCCAGTAGCAGTGTCAGGATATATTTCACCCTTTCTTAATAAATCAATAAATTTTAAAGACTCACAGGCATTTTAGATGGTTCTATGGTTTGAGTCATGCAAAGAAAGCTTGCTAACAACCAGACTACTTACTCCACAGTATCGGTCGCCATTAAATATCTGAGGGGGCAGAGGGTTGCCCTGAGCTGGCTTTTTTTCCGGGGGGATGTTTTTGTACATCCATTGCCTCTGTTCTTCTGACATTGTGATATCCACCTCCTCAAATTCGATCTTGTTGGCTTCCAGAAATCTAACCACATCTTGCTGCTTCTTCTTTATCTGAAAAAAAAAAAAAAAAAAGACAGACTAATCAGGGAAAATGCTCACGTGACACAACATGCAGGTATTTTTCCAAGTGACTAGATCTGATTTGTCACCATCAAATAGCAGAAAGGGGGGGAGGGTTATGCAAGAGTTATACACTGACCACTCACTAGCTCTCCAGTTGAGCTCCGAGCAAGTCCTGACCCAACACATTATTCACCTGAATTCCCCAGAGCACTGGGGTGCAATGCAGGTGGCCAGTAGGGAGGAAACAACAGGTGAGAACAGAGATCACTTAGTGCTCACTGGACGGTAAGCCACAAGGCTGACATTTGCAAGAGGGAAAGCTTCCTCTGCTCGAGACTATTTGAAAAGCATATGCAGCCCAGCTGAGATGCAGGCATTTTATTGATTCCTGGGAGTAGTCACATTTTTATTCCCTTCAACAACCTTTATGAGATATTCCACAGCTGAAGCCACTGTCATGACAGCATCTTTCTTGTCAACTCACAAGAGAAAAATGGTCTCCATTTTTATTTTTATTTTTTTAAAGTGAGAGTGAGCCAGCAATAGCAACTTAGCACTCTGGTATTTAACCCCTCTCATTCCTCTCTTTCCTTCTTCAGTCACTAGAGGTCAGGTATGCTCTGAAGAGCTGCAAACAGAACTGTAGGTTTTTAAACCGTTACCAATTTTCTTGGCTGATTTAAAAGTACTTATTAACTACTTTATGTGAGGTAACGGCATTCAATACCTTAAACACTGAGCATCTTCAACACACAACAAAAACAGGCTTGGTTTTTCTAAATGATTCTAGAATATCTTCATGAGGAACAAACTCAAGTGGTGAAATAAACTTAAAAAAAAGTTAAAGAATCATACTTGAAGGTCAAGCAAGGAGCCAGTAAAATTCTTCTTGCCACAAATAATAAAATACTTGAAGAACAAACTTTCACATTCCGAATGCCCCCACAAACACCCACCCCCAAAGTATCTCCAAAGGCTCAATGATGTTGTGGTTCTGAGATAGAAAAATGTTATATGCCATAAGCAATACAATTCTGATTACATCACAGAGCTACTAGAGACAGAGTAAAAAGCTGGTAAAATAAGATTTCTTTAAGCTCAAAGATACTAGGAAATGAGAGCATTACTGTAATTTATATGGTATGGCTATAATGAAAATTGGTAATAGTGTTCTCCAGAGCCCTACTCCACTAGGGAAAGATAGAAACAGGCTGAGGTATGGATCAACCTACCAATGACCATGCCCAGTGGAAAAGGAATTACAAAAGCCAGACCTTTCACCTTCTATACCCCATACAGAATTTTGGTCCATACTCTCAGAGGGGTAAACAATACGGGAAGTAAACCTGAGGGCTCTGTACTCCCATTCCATCTGGACCAGAAGGATTTGCCACCAGGAATCTCTTTTTCATATACCACTAATGAAGGGGAAGCAGATCTGAAAAACACTAGGAGGAATCCACACACGATTTCTCTATCTGAGAGAGAAGAGGGAAGAAAGGAAAGACACTTGGAAGTAATAATAGGCATAGGTGTGGACTAGAAAGGGGGTGAAGGCAGGACCACTGAAAAAAATGGGGAACACACACACACAGATATAGACAGTTATAGAATCAGCCCATATCGGTGACCTTGGGAGAACTACTGCAGTTTCTAAGGAAGGGGATTGGACACAGAACTCTGGTAGTGGGAACTGTATGGAATTCTATCCCTACTATCTTCTAATTTTGTAAATCAATATTATCACTAATAAAATTTTAAAACAGTAATGACGGTGTGACTCTATTCTCTTGAATTTTTCATTTCTGAAAAAGTTAACCTCCTGGTCTGTTTCTTTCTCTACTCAAATAGTGTTAAAAATAAGAATTCACCTTGAAAAAAGTGTCACCTACCAAACATAATCCCCCCTGATAATGCTACAAGGTATATTTTATTACTCTTAAGGTCCTAAGATATCACCAACTTTGATCAAGATCCCAGGGTGTGTTCCTATCAAGAGAGTCACACCGGTTTCCTATTAACGATCTAACTTTAGTGGATCTTTAACTGTGCTTGGAGGAACATACATGTGTCTCAGCACAGCACGAGGGTCCTTCATGGTCCAGCTCCTCTGACTGTTAAAGCAACGTCTGGATTTTTTTTTTTTTTTAAGTTTGGAAACTGTAAAATAGGATGTGAGGGCGATCTGGCTGTGACATCACTGTTCGCCAGGGTTGATTCGGCTGATCTGGCTGGCTAGGCGGGTGTCCCCTTCCTCCCTCAGTGCTCCATGTGTGTCCCTCCTGAAGCTGCGCGCTCAGTCGAAGAGGACGGTCTTCCCCGAATAGAGAATGACCGGTCTTCGGTCTTCGGTTGAGGGTATATAAGTAGCTGCGCTCCCCTGCTAGAACCTCCAAACAAGCTCTCAAGGAAACTGTAAAATAAGCAGTAAAGTTATCTACAACCCAGACAACCACGTTCACAATGTGGTCAGATGAATGACCGAGTCTGGATTTAATGTTCATACATGGAACTCTGTATTTCTAGCACATTTCAAATGCTTATGAGAGTGATACAAAAAAAAATGAAGCTGATACATGATCAAAGTCTTGTTTAATATAACATTAACCACTACCCCATAATGTGAAAGCTCAGGAAACTATATACATTCAAAACTAGGATACATAAAATACATGTACCAGCTTTGTTTACACACACACACACACACACACACACACACACACACACACACACACATTTATAGCTGAACTATAACTCCCTCTACATCAACAGATTTGTTCCTTCTCAGGAGCACATTCAATAAAAATACCAACTTCCTGTCCCTCTCACTCAACAACATATCCCAAGTACTCTCTCTCCTGTCATTAAACTATTTTTCAAAATCAAGAATTCTACAATCTGCCTGGCAATTTTCACCATGTGAATGTAGTCAATATCCTGTTATCAGATATTCAACATATCTGTAACTTTCACCACTCAAAATAAACATTACATAGCTGGCAGCCTTATTTAGAAATCTCTGATTATCTTTCAATGCTACTTTAGAATAAATTTCTTTTTATTTTATTTATTTATTTACCCTTTTGTTGCCCTTGTTGTCATTTTATTGTTGCTGTAGTTGTTGTTGTTATTGATGTCATTGTTGTTGGATAAGCCAGAGAGAAATGGAGAGAGGAGGGGGAGACAGAGAGGGGGAGAGAAAGATAGAAACCTGCAGACCTGCTTCCCAGCCTGTGAAGCGACTCCCCTGCAGGTGGGGAGCCGGGGGCTCCAACCAGGATCCTTACACCCCCCCCTTGCGCTTCACGCCACTTGCACTTAACCCGCTGCGCTACCACCTGACTCCCCCTTAGAATACATTTCTATAAATGAGCCCTATGTCAAAAGGCAAAGACATTTTGCAGGCTCCTAAACACCCCAGGGTAAATTTTCAACCAGGCCTCACCCATTTCCGTTTCCGTTAGCAATGCTTGAAAGTGGGTGGTCTTAGAGCTTACCTCTTTATAGCCAATATAAACGGTATTACAGAATATCAGAATATTAAAGTGCTAAGGGAGGGGGATGGCTCAGCTGGTAGAGTTTGTACTTTCCCAGGCATACAAGGACCTGGGTTTGAGCTCATGGAAACCAACTGGGAGCACGTTTGTGGGGAATCTTCAAGAGTGGTAAAGTGATGCTCTAGTGATACTCTCTTTCTCTCTCCAGCCATCTATCTTTTCCTTTTTAAATTTTTTATTAGTGAATTAATAATAGTTTATAAGGTAAACCAAAGTGCTTTACCCTCCCCCTCCTACCTGCCCCACCCCAGTATAACCACTATAGTTTCCACCAAATCTTAGAGGCGATTTGGCTACCTTTTTTTTTTTCACAGGCTCATGTCTTTCAATTATTTATACTGTACATGTGAGTAAAATCACCTGGCAGTTGTCCTTCAGAGAAATGCAGGTCAGTGCCACCCTCTATCTTGAGAGAGAGAAAGAGAGAGGAAGGATGCACACCTGTAATGAGGAACTGTACAGGTGTGGAATCCCAGCAATAATCATGACAGTGAAAACAAAAAAATAAAAATAAAATTCATATCACATGAAATTAAATCACAGGTCTTAATAAGTTTAAACCTATTTGGGTAATCACTTCACAGTACTGACATATACCCAAATATTGTACTGAAAGCCTTATATTCTGTAGTGTTGTAGGACAATGAAATCTCAGTGAACTGCTGGTGGTTTAGGGGTTACTGTTCTGCAAATGAATTCAAATGTGCCAAAATTCAAAGATTCAACAGAATAAATTTATTTATTCTGATAGCTGCACATAAAGAAGAATGGGAATAGGGAGTTAGGCAGTTGCGCAGCGGGTTAAGCGCACGTGGCACAAAGTGCAAGGATCAGATTAAGGATCCCGGTTTGAGCCCCTGGCTCCACACCTGCAGGGGAGTCACTTCACAAGTGGTGAAGCAGGTCTGCAGGTGTCTATCTCCTCTCTCCATTTCTCTCTGTCCTATCCAACGACGACATCAACAACAACAATAATAACTACAACAATTAAAAAAAAGGGAGACAAGAGGAAAAAATACACAAACAAAAAAAAGAGTGGGAGTAAACCATTAAGCCCCCAATAAAGAAATAAAAAAATAATAAAATAAGAGTGGGAGTAGCAGGTGTCAGTGAGCAGTACCTCATAGCCACAGAGACATGGTATTTTACATAAATCAAGTTTTCTCAATAGACAATGAAGCAGAACTTGGCGTAATCTGTTACCATTAATACTATGTTTCCATATATCTATAAGACTGAATGATTGAGAATTATAAAAAGGGCTACAAAAGAAAAACTAGTACTACAACAAACCACCAAATAAACAAAGGGATGAAATTTAACTCAGAGAAGGAAGTTTTCAAATGGATATTTGTGATATTAATATCAGGAAGGAAGATGAGTCACAGTACCAAGGGCTGTTTTTTATTCTGGCAGTGAATCTGGCCTGCATTTGCAGAAGCCCAGGTTTGGGGAAGGGGGAGGCCACTTTGGAAGGTTAAACACTAGGGAGAAAATTTGGGGGTAAGACCAAGGTAACAGAAAGGCTTCCCAAGTGGCAAGAGGGCACTGCCAAGGGCACTCCATGTGTTGGCACAAACCCAGAGTTCTAACAACAATAACATACTGTCATTTCCTTGACACAAAGAGCTTTATTCTCCCCCGTGTTTCCACTGTTCTGAAACAAAATACACCATCAACGTCAACAGAAATTGGGAATGTAAATGGAAAAGAAGTGAACTGTTGGCAACATGGCCCTGGCCCTGACAATGTAGTCACAAGTGGTAGTTACTTACCTATAGATAATTCAGTGTGGTTTATTTTTTTGTCTTCTTGTAAGCACACTGGAAAAATCACCACAGATAATGTTAGTTATTTAGCCAGTAGTCAGTCTCCCTTTCTGCCTTATTTACAGAAGCACCGGTTTGTTTAGAAAAGCATGTGTTCACTGAGCAGTTGTTTACCCAACTCCCCTGCAGCTAGGGGTGATTACATGGCAGTTTTGGCCAATGAGATGGAAGGCAGCTGCTCTCTGGGTAGGTTCCATTTAATGAATGAAATGACAAAGAACATTATGCACTCTATCCTCCCTCCTCCCTTGCAGAAATGCAGTCCAGGAGGTACCCAAACCATGTTGCAAAGTGAAAACAAACTCTGTATGTTAATAATGGCCAAGCTAAATGACAAATGTCTAGGTTCCTGATGGCGTATAATAGTAGGGCAGCCTTGGGCAATCCATCCTAAATCTTCTGGATAGGACAAGTAAGTAACTGGTTAGTTAAATCACTTCTCACCGGGCTTTCTATGCTGAGCTACTTGATGAAATTCTTATTTGCTACCTCAAATGTGTTCAGAAATATTGTGGTGTGATCGATTGAAAATAAAAGCTATCACTGCAGAGCAGAGCTTAGAAATAAATGCTGTAAGCTATAAATTTAATGTAAGTCAAGTGAGTATTTGCCACTGGGTGAACAGACGAATGTTCATTATTTGCTCCATAAAAAAAAAAAGTCACTGAATCTAAATAAGAAGATATCTAAGGGAAGCATGAAAGTTGTATTGTATCAAACCATTAAAATGTGCACCAGTAGTACACATCCTCCAAAGTGATCCAAGGAAGAAAACGGCTACATCTCTCAGGCTATATTACAGATAGGCATGATGTGGGTTCACAGTCCAAATCTAATTTACTAGTTAGTTGTTATAGGGCCCACAGCCCTAAAAAAGTAGGCTCTCTATACATTATTTTTAACTAATTTCCCCCCCCCCAGAATATGGTTTAGATCCAGTTGTTTAGTGGTGGAGATTGAACCTAGGACTTTGGAGCTTCAGGAATGAGTTTCTTTGCATAACCATTATGCTATCTCTTCCAAGCTGATATGTGTTTGTTCTCCCTCTCTCTCTCTCTCTCTCCCTCGATATATATATATATACTCCCCCCAACCAGTGCTATTGATGGGATCTTAAGCCTGTACAACAAATCTACTATTCCCAGTGGCCACTGTCCTTCCTTCCTTTTTTTTTTTTTAATCAAATAGAAGAGATAGACATTGAAAGGAGAGGAGAAGATAAGTGGGGAGGTGGGGCCTGAATTCGTTTCTTCATGCATGATAATGGGTGTGCTCAACTGAGTATGCCACAACCCCTCCCCCCACCATGTATTTTTAAAAATTTCACAGTACTTATTTATTTTTGCCTCCAGGGTTACTGCTGGGGCTCAGTGCCTGCACCATGAACCCACTCCTACTAGAGGCGATCCCCCTCCCCTTTTGTTGCCCTTGTTGTAGTCTTGTTGTGGTTATTATTATTGTTGTTGATGCTGTTCATTGTTAGGACAGAGAAAAATGGAGAGAGGAGGGGAAGGCAGAGGGGGGAGAGAAAGATAGACACCTGCAGACCTGCTTCATGGCCCCTGAAGCGACTCCCCGCAGGTGGGGAGCCGGGGGCTCAAACTGGGATCCTTAAGCTGGTCCTTGAGCTTTGTGCCATGTGCGCTCAACCCGCTGTGCTACTGCCCGACCCCCCAGTATTTATATTTTTAATGTTGAGGGGAAATCAAAATAATAATACCACATGGCATGTAAGAATTAAATGAAATACACTTTATATAATTTCACTGTCTAGAAACAGTGTATTGGAAGAAAACTCTGCCATTCATTCTGGTCTATTCTGGTTGCTTTCATCTCACAGTATATACAAGAGGTTATGTGTCTCTCAAAGCCTTAAGTATTAGTATTTACCAGTTGCTCTTTCCAAAAATGTGTGCCTGCCTGGTGCTAAATCACACATTCTCATTTCTAGTTCAAAGTTCACTTTTTCAGTAAGGACCTCCCCAAACACCTGATTTGACCTTTTTACCAGCCACCCCAGGGCTCCCTACTCCCTTGCAACTGCCTCATTATTCACACAGCACTTTTCACCCTGATATCCTGTATGTTTTCTGTACTGCTGTGTCCACTTCCTTGTTCTCACCTATGAATTCCACAAAGAGAGGGAATCATCTTTCCTGTTTTGTTTACGGCTGTAGCTCCAGGGCCTAGAATGGTGTCTGACACAAGAGCAGACACTCAATACACATTTGTTAATGAACAGACATTTTCACAAGGAGGACAGATAGTGTGGTAGGAAAGTTTTCCTCTCGAGCCTCAGCAGTGCTATTTAGGTGGACATACCTTAAGGATAACCTCTTGGGAGAATCTTCTCAAACCACCTGAGTTGAAGGTCTGTCTCCATTTGTTAACATTTTAATTAATTGATCTGTGTGCTTGTTTTCCAATGTTTATCTCTATCCAGGATGTCAGCTCTGTAAGCATTGGGACAGGCATATAGGTGGTCTCCCCCGTAAGCAGCAACTCAATGGATGACTACAAAAATAATTATCCCAGAGTGGAACGTCAAAGATTTTTCAGGTGATATTTATGAGATCAAAATGAATTGGCAATTTAATTTAGAAAAGAATGTAATGGAAGCTAAGCCAAACAAGATTGTAGATCAAACAGCAATATCCCTCCCAATAAATACTATAAAGCTGTACGAATTGAAAATGCAGTGTCTAGGATACACATCTAACATTAAGTGGTGAATAAAACCAAAGTATCTCTAGAGTCTGAATGTAAAAAATGCTTTGCCTCTAGCATTGGCAACGATTCGAGAAGAAAGCTGTATGTGGCTGGTATATTTAAATAAGTGCTATTGTCTGTTAATAATGAAAAGTACAAGTGCATAATGTCGTTCTTTGTCCAATGTTTTTATTAAATGCTTGATATGTTTGCAAACTGATGGTAACTGGGCATTAAGCACATATGTTACTATTTCCCCAACTCTGCTTCTTCCAATGAGGATTGAAGGGATCCATCATCCATCAACTACTCCCCCCAAATGTTCCTAAAGCAAGCAACGTAGATGCCTTTCTAAGCAGTCTTGTGGTTACTGCACGGACACTGTGGTCAATATGCTGAAACCTAACCCTTTGGGGTCAGCTTTATAAAGTGGGTCGTTCTGGAAACTGTTATGAGGGAAGAGCCCACAAGAACGGGACTTGTATCCTTATAAAAGTAACCCTGAGGGAGCCAGAAGGTAGCGCAGTGGATTAAGCACACATGGCGCAAAGCCTAAGGACTGGTTAAGGATCCCGGCTCCCTACCTGTGGTGGTGGGGAGGGGGGTAGGGTGGGGGGAGAAAGTCACTTCACAAGCAGTGAAGCAGGTCTGCCCGTGTCTGTCTTTCTCTTCCCCTCTCCATTTCTCTCTGTCCTTTCCAACAACAAAGACATCAATAACAACAACAACAATAACCACAACAACAGTAAACAATAAGGGCAACAAAAAGGAAAAATATAGCCTCCAGGAGCAGTGGATTCATACTGCAGGCACCAAGCCCCAGCAATAACCCTGGAGGAGAGAGAGAGAGACTCTGAAACTCACTGGCACCCTACAATCATGACAGGAATAGCAGAAGCCTGCTGTTTGCACAAACGGCTTAGAAGAAGGCTTCCAGGGAACCCATTCATGCTGTTAGCCTGACCTTAAACTTCCAACTTCCAAAACTATAGGAAATAAATATCTATGTATAAAGCAACCTGCTTGACATTTTGTTGCAGTATTTCAACCAGACTTAGATAAAGGCACTAACACGTTCAATTCTAAAGCCCCATAGGACTCAGATCTGCTGAAGGATCCTAATGCCTAACACCAAAGTTTGGTTGCTCACTCTGACAGGTGCCTAAGCTGGTGTTGCTGACTCTGCATGGTGTCAGTGAATGCCCAGTGACCCATGGAAATCCTAGTGAAGTCGCTGCAACTTTCACTGACAACTTCCTGACTGCAGTAATCCCTAGGCATTGGATCAGGGAACAGATGAAGTAAATTACATTGCACTGAACCAGAATTAGCCCCAACTCTATGGCACTGACTTCTAAGTAAGCTGACACTCCTCCACCCTCTCTTCTTATAGGATTAGCTCTTTTTCCAGAAGGCTGCCAGCTAACTTAAAAATTAAGCAACCCATGCCAGCTTTCTTCCATAGGCTCTCAGACATGTCTAATCATGTTGTAATTCCAGGGTGCACACAGCTAATGTACCCTGGAGCCTTGGGAGTCACCAGTACATAGGCATAGTTGATTTTAATAAGATAGGGCTTTTTTAAATTAAAAGCGAGCAGTTGGGGCAAAGTTATTCTAAAGACAAGTAAGGTACAGCTGGAAGATAAGGAAAAGTGGGAGCTGGGGAGTATATATTGGGTTGTCAGAAAAATCATGACCCATTTTTGCATGGACAACACACACACACACATACACAGCACACATGATTTTTCTGACAACCCAGTATTTTAGTCTGTCCTGGTTTCAATCCTGGCCTATCAGTTGAATAACCTTGGAGAAATTATGTAGCTTATCTCTCTAAGTCTCACTTTCCGAATCTTTTTTAAAAGGCTCCCTGGAAGGGTTAAATAAGAAAAGAGCTAAGAGGTAAGAGGAGCCTGCTCAATTATTTTATTGATTTGAATAATATTAGTTCTTTCTTTCTGAGGACTACATGTGGTCTTCTGCAAAAATATATAATGGGATTTTTTAGTCCTTTTAAAGGTTTGAGGTATTTTTGTAGCCATTCTTTATATGTGACCTACTTCCATGCTTCAAAAAGTACTCTCGATATACTCTGGTTTTTCTCTTCAGCTCATATAAATCCCTCGCCTCTTTTTTTAATCTTCAGGGTTATTGCTGGGGCTTAGTGCCTGCACTAGGAATCCACTCTCCTGGAGGCTATTTTTATCTTTTTGTTGCCCTTGTTGTTTATCGTTGTTGTTGTTTTTATTGTTATTGGGTAGGATAGACATAAATTGAGACAGATGGGGAAGACAAAGAGGCAGAGAGAAAGATAGACACCTGCAGACCTGATTCACCGCCTGTGAAGTAAACCCCCTGCAGGTGGGGAGCTAGTCAGTGTGTGTCATGTGCACTTAACCTGCTGAGCTACCGCCTGACCCCCAGCATTTGCCTTTTTAATATAAATGTCATCTTTACACATAAATATCAAATATTATTATTTTTATTTGTGGTAGTTGTAAGACTAACTTAGGACCTTTTAAAATGTGAAAATGGTTTTAAAAATAGGCAGAAAAAAGGGGGGTGAAAAGTAAGAGTTTCTTATAAGATTTCCAGATGAGAGCACTGCTGGATTAGATCAGGAGAGAGAGGTTCTTTTCAATAAAAAGGGAAAAAAGGACTGATGATCTTTTCCTTGACAAAGACCTTAGGAACTTTCTAGCAAATGAGTAGGATAGCTCAAAGACATAGACTTTCATGGTAGATTATTTAACCAATACCTCTCTTTTGGACTCAGTAGGCATTATGTCAAAAAGAGGATGCTAATGGCATAAAGTATTGTGACAGTGACCCCGAAGCTATTTCCTACATCTTCTGATGGCTAGAAAACCAAAGTTCCTGGTTTTCCCAGTTATCCTTGCAATTGAAACAGTCCTGTGACCCGGATGGCTCCAGAAAGTCAAAGTCCACTGAGTAGAACTTCTAGGCTTTGCCCTCTTGTTGAAGTATATGGATTGAGACGGTAAAGCACTTAAACTTGCTGCTTCCTGCTTAGAGCTCTGATATGAGACCTAAACCTGAACGGGCAGTCTAAGCAAAGTGAGCAACAGAGATCTCGGGAAAATTCCTCAAGCCCAGGCCTGGTACAAATCAGCTTCCCAAACTACCAGCAAGCAGTTCTATTACACTTATGTTAGCCATGTTCTCTCCTACTTACAGATGAACACAGTTCTAACTCACTCAGCAGTATGTTCCACTGCGGGGAATAGGGTAAGGGGTGGTGATAAAACTTCAACCAAATAGACTTCTGCCAAAAGTCAACATTCTAATGCTGTTTAACTAAACATGAGGTTGCACATAAAGTACTCTGACTTCGGTTTCTGTTTCAGTTTATCTTACTAGAAGGCAAATACCAGGTTACTAAGTCAAAAGTAACAATGAAAAAGATAGTTTTGTAAGAAACTAAAGCTTGAGTTGGGGGACTCAAAGTGTCAGAAAGATGCATCATATAATACAATACAACTTTTGGGAAAACAAACATTATTATAGGTTGCAAATTAAAGCAGAATTATTTTCACAAGGGAAAACAGCATGCTTTTTTTGGTTTTTACATTATTAGTACAAATCCTGATACTAACTAGATACTCAGTGTTTGTAGTAAATAAAACATTACTGAGTTTGATTAAATAGGTCTAGCATATTTTATTCTAAACCAGACATTCTTTGGCTGGTTTCATTATTTTTTCTTAATTTTTTATTTATAAAAAAGGAAACATTAACAAAACAATAGGAAAAGAGGGGTACAGCTTCACACAATTCCCACCACCAGAACTCTGTATCCCATCCCCTCCCCTGATAGCTTTCCTAGTCTTTTAACCCTCTGTGAGTATGGACCCAAGGTCATTGTGGGATGCAGAAGATGGAAGGTCTGGCTTCTGTAATTACTGGGCGTTGACAGGTCAATCCATATTCCCAGTCTGTCTCTCTCTTTCCCTAGTGGGAAAGGGCTCTGGGGAATTGTAGCTCCAGGACACATTGGTGGGGTTGTCTGTCCGTCCAGGGAAATCTGGTTAGCATCCTGCTAGCATCTAGAACCTGGTGGTTGACAAGAAAGTTAACATACAAAGCCAAACAAATTGTTGACCAATTATGGACCTAAGGGCTGGAATAGTGCAGATGAAGAGTTGGGGGGGGGGTCCTCCATTTTGTAGATAGCTAGTAGGCATATTTTAGTTAACTTCCAAAGGGCCTGTGGCTATACAAGATTTTTTTTTTTTTGCTAGTTTTTTTTCTTTTTCTTTTTGCCCCTGAGTCTGAAATCTGATATGCCAGTGGATCCAAGTTATTGTCTAGGGAGATGATGTCATGGTCGGAAAAAAGACCAGAAAGCTGGATCAGGGAAGAGAGTAGCTCAGGGAAAGGGGTGTAAATATTGTTGACTGTAAACCCCATCCATTTGATGTGATCTGGGGTTCATAATTAGCTTAGGAGTCTATGTGACCTCTGTATCCCTCTAGTTCTGAGTTCACATTCTGTGGTCATAAGTAGGAACATTCCATGCTGCCCCAATATTGACCCATCTTCCTCAGGTGTAGCATAGAGTATGTTGTCCATCCTGCCTTCAGATGGAACATTCTCTACCATTGTTAATCCAAATTGAGGGCAGGTCCTATGGGGGCCCACAAAGGGGTCTATTTTGTTGTTACTGATAGAAATGACTGGTAACAATGGAGAGAGGGATTTATTTGAGGACTAGGCCCATCATGTCTGTTTGGGAATCTCAGACTCCCCAATTAGGGCCCAGTTGATGGAGTGGCCTGATAGTGACTAAAGAGTCATCATTAAAGTATGCCAGCCTCTATTCAGCTTTTACATTCCTTGCTTTGATAAGGTTAGCTTTGGAGTCAGTGAGAGAACTGCAACAGGAAGTAGGTGAGGAGGGTATCTAAGTCTAAGTAGACACTATTTCATTATGAACGTGACACTGACTCACTACAGACTATTGTGTATTTTTGCTTTCAGATACATATTTTGCCTAATTTATGGATACATGTGAACATATGGAACATGTGAACATAGGTTTTGGGACTTTGTTAGGAAGTGAACCTCCTGGAATGGAATTAGAGAATACCATGAAAGGAAGGGTCTCACTTGAGTAATGAGGGTGAAGGGTTGGCATTCCATGGCTAACTTCAATGGACACAGTCTGAAGTGAAGCATGCTGAGGTGATACTCATTGCATTGATTAGGTTAGGATTGGCAGATGCAATATCATTTGGTATGACTTGAGAGAAGCATGCAGGAAAGTGAGCTCCACCCAGAGCTTCTAGGATTGGGCGAAATATAGACTCTATAGTGGAAGCAGGAGGTTCCTGCTGTCTTAGGGTTTAAGAAGGCAATAGCTAGTTATTGCTATAATCACACTGTTTGAAAATTGGGTTAACTTTGAAAAATCCCTTTGTTAGGATTTGCTGTATCATACACACCATAACCAAATTTTATGTCCTTTGACATTATTTGTATATAGCTATATCACCAGTTGCTTCTGTTCTCCCTAGACTAAGCATTTAAGAGAGTCAACATATCAAAGACTCAGCCTACATATTAAAAAGACTCTGTACTTTACTGTATTTTAAAAAGTTTGAGACATTTCAATCAGTTTTTCCCTCTCATATTAAATAGGGATTTATACGACTACAAATTAATAAGAGTGTACATAAATACCATTCCCACCACCAAAAGACTGTGTCTCATCCCACCCCCCACCCTCACCCCATGAAGCTGAACATCCACCCTCACCCTCCACCCAGGGTTTTTACTTTGGTGCCCTACTACAAATTTAGTCAGATTCTGCTGAGTTTCCCTTTCTGTTATTCTTTCTCAACTTCTGTTGATGAGTGGGATCATCTCACACTCATCTTTATCTTTCTGACTTAGCTCACTTAACACAATTCCTTCTAGCTCCATCCAAGATGGGTCAGAGAAGGTGGATTTGTTGTTCTTAATAGTTGCATAGTATTCCATTGTGTATATATACCACAGCTTTCTCAGCCACTCATCTGTTGTTGGGCACCTAGGTTGCTTCCAGGTTTTAGCTATTATGAAATGTGCTGCTGTGAACACAGGTGTACACATTTATTTTTGGTTGGGTGTTATGGAGTCCATGAGGTATATTCCCAGGAGACGAATTACTGGGTCATATGGAAGGCCCATGTCTAGCCTTGTGTGAGTTCTCTAGACTGCTCTCCACAGAGGCTGGACCAATTTATTTGATGCAGTTCAACCAATACCATTTAGCCAAACAGCACCTCCAGTCCAAGAAAAAATTGCAACCAAATCCAAAAGAAAAAGAGAAAGGAGAAAGGGAAAGCAAGGATAGACAATTATGCAAATACTTTCCACTGAAAATTCTAGGGATAGCAAGAGGAGAAAAGGAAAGTAGAGAAGAGAGACACACACACAGAGTCCACTCTGAGTCAGTTTCTTTCCCAAAATAACTCACAAATGAGTATCAATGAATTCAGAAAGCAAAAGAAGGAGGAAGGAAGAAAAGAAGACAAGAACAAGAAAAAAAAAGAGCAGTGAAAGGAAAGAGGGCTGGTTTTTTTTTTTTTAATTAGGAGGCAACAAGGAGAGGAGAGTGGAGGGAAGAGGTAGAGTGAAACAAGTTCCTCTCACAATGGATAGGACACCCAGTCACCTAGAAATGGAAAAAACAAAAAAAATAGAATAGAGTAAAAAAACCCTAGCAGTCAGTCTGCAGCTTGGACGGTTCCAGATTGGCTCAGGCAGCCTGAGCAAAGATGGTCAATTGTAAGAAGTATTCAAAAAAAAAAAAAGCAAAAAAACCCTCCAGGTAGTCTTTCCCAGGCAGGGGTGAGGCTCTGATTGGTCAAATAGAGCTCCATTCACTTAGAGAAAAAAAAGAGAGAGAGAGAGAGAGAAGGAAATCAAAAAAGAAAAGGATTGGAATGACACACCTAGTGAGCCAGGAATCTTGGTAAAGAAAATAGCTCAGTGGGAAGCCTGCTAGGAGCAGCTGTCCAGCCCCTAGGCTCTGGTTCTGGGGTTGGGGAGAGGGGTGAGCTTCAGAAATAATCAAAAGATTTCCCTTCTTTTTCCTCTGTTTTCTAACCCAAAAATGAGCTCTAGGACCCCTCCTTGGTGTCACACTTCTTCTTCTAGCGTTTGCCCTTCTTCCGTAGCCAGTCAACAGCATCAGGTTGAGGCTGATGTAAAGTTTCGAGACCTCCTTTGAATCTGGAGAGGTGGCAGTCGTTGACTATGTGGGTCAGTCTGTAGCCGCAGGGGCAGTTCGGGTCGTCTCTGGCTCCCCAGCGATGGAACATAGCCGCGCACCGGCCATGGCCTGTTCGATAGCGACCGAGGAGGACCCAATCATAACGTGCTAGGTCAAAGCTGGGTTGATGCTTACAGGGGTCTGTAATGAGGTGTTTGTTTTTTACCTCAGCTGACTGCCAACTCTGTTTCCAAGAGTCTAGAACAGAGAAGTTCAGTGTAGGCGTAGGGGACCAGATTGGATGACGAGACGTCAAGCGTTGAACAGGGTGGGCGAAGATATCCGTGTATATTGGCAGGTCCGGTTGAGCGTAGACGTGAGAAATGAACTTAGATGATGCCGCATCCCGACGAATATCTGGGGGGCGATGTTGCTAAGAACTGGCAGCCATGGAACCGGGGTGGAACGGATGGTTCCAGAAATTATCCTCATGGAGGAATATAATTTGGAATCGACCAATATAATTTGGAATTGACCATGGGGGCTACGGAACCATACTGGGGCACAGTATTCTGCAGTGGAATAGCATAATGCCAGAGATGATGATCGTAGTGTGGAAGTGCTTGTGCCCCATGAGGAGCTGGCCAGTCTTGCAATGATGTTATTCCTCGCGCCCACCTTTGCTGCAGTTTTTATGAGATGTTCGTGAAATGACAGAGTGCGATCGAGAGTAACGCCAAGATAGACTGGCTGGGCTTCATGCTGGATTCTCGTATCGCCAAGCTGCACATTAAGCTCATGCGAGGCCGAGGCATGGTGTAGAGGGAAAACAGATGATACCGTTTTTGCAGTGCTAGGGATTAGTCGCCATTTTTTACAGTAATCAGATATCAGAGACATGTCTTTCGTGAGTGTTTCCTCGAGGATGTCGAACTTGGATGCCTGAGTTGCACAGCAGATGTCATCGGCGTAGATGAACTTCCTTGAAGAAGTTTCTGGGAGGTCACACTTAGGACCCCTTATTCACCCTCCTGCTGATAGCCCAGTATCCTACCCTATCCAGTGAATCCTAGGCCACAGGTCGCTGCTTGTTGGAGCTTACATCAGCAGCTGCCTCCAAGTTGTCATCTTGGCTCCGCCCCTCTGGGATGGTTTTCTTAACCAACCTTCTATTGGTTTCTTTTTTCCATGCTTGTAAATGTTAAGTCATGTTTCAATTTAGAAATGTTTGTAACAAAAAAACATCATCTCTTCACTCTGGAATAATTACTTTTCATATTACTTTCCAAGGATTCAACATTTAGAAAAATACATAGTCAACATAACAACACACGTGTTTTGGGATAGGAGCTTCTAGATGAATTACAAATATTTGCTGTTTCTTTAATCTTCATAAATTATACTAAGCTCTGATATTTGGAGCATTACCCAACCACTGGAAATTTAAAGGCATTCTAGATATTTTTTCTATTATTAAAAAATTAAACTTCCAAAGATACTGTCATCTTTATGATGACCAATATTATCTAACAGATATTAAAACACACTATGATAAATACACAGTTGTCCCTTCAAGGAAAATACATTTATTAAGTAGCTTTTTTTTTATGGTAAACATTTTACAAAGTTGATTTTAGGAAATGCATAATACTAATATTTTGTTACTAGAAGCAATGTCTATTATGTATAAAAATTGTCACTATAAAACCCACAAAAATGGGCAGGGGTAGATAGCATAATAGTTACACAAAGAGACTCTCATGTCCGAGGCTTCAAACTCCCAGGTTCAATCCCCCATACCATCATAAGCCAGAGCTGAGCAGTGCTCTGTTGGAAAAAAAATTTTTTTGAGTACCCTAAAAGTCTTTTGAATGTAATTTTCAGAATGTAAAAATGTAACATATTTCAACTGTTCTTCAGGGTAACTGATCAGTATTAGGGATAATAGTAAAATACTAAGTAGCAAAAATTTTAATAACTTCTGGATACTAAAGAATGGACAAAAAGTGACCACCGTTGTGTTACTATATTATCATGATGTAGTCTCTATTTTCCATTTACCTTTTTAACACTTGATAGCTACTCAAAGTGGATCTTCAAGTAACAGTATAGACTGATCACAGCTCATATTATTCTAAGTAAGATCATTTTTGATAAGAGAAAAAAATTATGGACTTCTTCATTTTATTAGGTTTTCATAAAATACAAAGTTCAAACATAATTGTCTTGTCCAAACATGAAACAGAATCAAATAAATGGCTAGCATGCACATTGTATTTTCATTTTGTTTAAATTTATTTATTTTCCCTTTTGTTGCCCTTGTTGTGATAGTTATTATTATTGTTGTTGTTGATGTCGTCATTGTTAGACAGGATAGAGAGAAATGGAGAGGAGGGGAAGACAGAGAGGAGGAGAGAAAGACAGACACCTGCAGACCTGCTTCACTGCCTGTGAAACGACCCCCTGCAGGTGGGGAGCCGGGGGTTCCAACCGAGATCTTTACTCCGGTTCCTTGCGCTTTGTGGCACGTGAGCTTAACCCGTTGCACTACAGCCCGACTCCCAATATTTTCATTTTTAAAAGAAAAAATTTCCACAATTAAATGATAAATTTATGAATACTTGTTTAGGGGGTTAATGGTTTACAGTAAGTACCCCATCATTTTAATTACTATTTGATCAGTATTTGATAATGCACAGATTTTCTTAGTATAGTAATATATTAATAGTATGTATTTAAAATGTAACATATTGGGGATATAACTCAAATTTTTTAAAAAATTTCTGGCGAAAAACTTTTGCATTGCATTGGGAGACTCAGACGAATGTGGTAATGAAAAACAGGAATGTATATTTTGTAATGCTTAAGTCTAAATAACTTTCAAGTTTGCAGGCAAAATCTGAGCAATACTACATTATATTATTTAAAATTTTTAGTACCTTTTTCTTGCAAAACTAGTAAAAGTGTGTTTTGGGGTACCCCACCAAGATTTCAAAAATATCTGACATAGTTTGACATTCTAAAAGTATTCTAGCACACTGATGACTGGAAAATTTGCCAGACTGATCAAGAAACTGTAGAAAATTTAACAGTTTCACTGTAAGTACTTATTGCTAATATATCTCTGATAATTTACTATAATTGAGATATGGTAACAAATCTAGAGTCAGAAACTACAAGAATATTAGCATGTATCAATCCAACTGAATCAGGCAAAATGAAAGTCTCACAAACTAGTTCAATATCCTTTATAATGTGTTTCCTATTCTTTCTTTTACCCTAGAACAGAGCACATCCTTGTAAGACTTCAACTATCACCTTTTGCAGATACCCAAATTTTGCATTTCACAATAAATTTCTTTCACAAAGGCCAATTCTATAGTTCCAAAATCTTTTTCAGAACTTAAGCTAAAATTTCCTACCATTATCTCAAACTGGACTGGAGAAACAAAACAACAACCATGTCAATTCATTCTAACCTCCCTGTTATATTAACATACCACTTTGTTGATGACTCAGCCTGACAACACAACTGCCTACAAGCTCAAAGGTTATTACAGAAATGAAAGGATACACACAGGGGTTTTTAGACCAGATGAGCAAGTCTATGTTTTATTTTGCAGCACTAAACAGTAATCAAGGGAGCAACGGAAGAGGAAACAGATCTGACCACTGCAAGTTAGGAAATACACAGGTACTTTCAATTGTTTTCTGTTCACAAGAGTAATCTTGGGGTTTTCCCATCTCTGCTCCAGGCAAAGAGTGAGAAAAGATACAAAAGTTAAAGGGTTGGAGAGATAGCACAAAGGTTATGCAAAACACAGCCATGCCTGAGGTTCTCATTTCCCAAATTCAATTCCTCACATCACCATAAGCCAATGCTGAATGAACAATGCTCTGACAAAAAAAAAAAAAAAAAAAAAAAAAAAAAAAATATATATATATATATATATATATATATATATATATATGAATGTTAAAACTAGAAATTGGAGAGCAGTATCAGAGGTTTCAGTCAAGTAAAGAGAAATTAACAAATTTAACCTATCTTTTCTCCAGAGCCTAATGTCTGTATATATTTTCTTTTCTTTCTTTCTTTATTTTTATTTATTTACTTATTCCCTTTTGTTGCCTTTGTTGCTTTACTGTTGTAGTTATTGATGTCGTCGTTGTTGGATAGGACAGAGAGAAATGGAGAGAGGAGGGGAAGACAGAGAGGGAGAGAGAAAGGAGACACCTGCAGACCTGCTTCACCACTTGTGAAGCAACTCCCCTGCAGGTGGGGAGATGGGGGCTTGAACCGGGATCTTTAAGCGGGATCTTTATATTTTCAAACCGATAACTAACATCAATCTAAACACCTTTTATTTTTATTCTGAGGCACACTTAATTGTCTCCCTTTTAGAATTATAGATTAAGATCAAGAATCCAATCAATAAATCCAGTCACTTCATTTAATTGCCTAGTTTCAAGGGTTGATGGTTTACTTGAATTTACAGAAATACTTCTGGGGCCCGGTGGTGGTGCACCTGGTCCAGCGACATGTTACAGTGCAAAAGACCCAGGTTCGAGCCCCTGACCCCCACCTGCAGGAGGAAAGCTTTGCAAGTGGTGAAGCAGGGCTGCAGGTGTCTCTCTGTCTCATTCCCTCTCATTTTCTAGTTGTTTCTATCCAATAAATAAAGATAATAAAATTTAAAAAAAATACTTCAAAACAGATCCAAGAGAGGCACTGGTGAAATGATTCTTAGACAGTGATAAATAAAAATATCACCTGTATATATTTTCTGACTAGAAATCAATGTTTCTCAACAGTACAGTCAACTCTTCTCAAATTCCAGCCCATAGGTTACTGAAACATTATTTGCTTATAATTCTTGATATAGCTTTAAAAGTTAGATAAGGCAATACAAGAACTGAATTAAAATTAAAAAGATATATAAGTATATATAATATGCTACCTGAAATTTAATAAAACTGTTTTTCCATCTTATACTTAACTGAAAGAAAAAAAAAACTACCAGATAGTTTTGCTGTTATGTGGTATATATATATATATATATTTTTTTTTTTTTTTTCCCCAAAAAGAAAGCACTAAAGCTTCCTTCAAAGTGAAGTAGGCAGGGCTCAAACCTGGGTTGCACACATGGCAAAGCAGCAGAATTTTTCTATACATAATTAAAGCACACAAACTTGAAGAAAAAAAAAAACCATCTCTCAGACTTGTGAGAATTATGTTTAAGGGATGAAGTTGGTAGTAAGTATGGTATGAAACTATATGCCAGTAGTCTTTTACTCTTGTAAATCATAGCATGGTGGTTATACAGAAAGGTTTTCATGCCTGAGGAAACAAAGGTCCCAGATTCAGTCTCCAGTACCACCATAAGCCAGAGCTGAGCGGTGCTCTGGTAAAATAAAATTAAAATTAAAAAAGTCAGTTCTTTCAGTTGGTTATTTTTTTATTTATTTATATTTATTTATTTATTTATTTTTGTCTCCAGGGTTATCTCTGGGGCTTGGTGCCTGCACTATAAATCCACTGCTCCTGGAGGCTATTTTTTCCTTTTTTGTTGCCCTTGTTGTTTATTGTTGTTATTATTATAGTTGCCATTGCTGTCGTTGTTGTTGGATAAGACAGAGAGAAATGAGAAAGGAGGGGATGACAGAGAGGGGGAGAGAAAGATAGACACGCTTAACCCACTGTTAAGCGACCCCTTCAGTTTTTTATCTCCAAACTCCTCCAAGGCTGACTATAATAGTCACTTCCTTTTCCAGTTTCCTAGTAACCACGACATCCTCTCCCTCTCTCTCACTTTTTCTGTTTTGTTTTTCATTCTTTCCTTCATTTGCCAAGTCCAAAAACTATACTACTCCCATGTCTTCCCCATTGTGTCCCATTTCTACAGTCCCATCCTGCTACTCTTACTCCCAGAATTTTGCTGTCCTACCCTCTCCCACCTAAAAGCAGATGAAAGTGTTCTTCTCAAGCACAGATCACTTTATAACTCTTCCTTGGTTCTAGATAAAATTTAAAATTATCTCATGGGTCTAGACCTTTCACCTTCTACATCCCACAATGGTCTTGGGTCCATACTCCCAGAGGGGTAAAGAATAGGAAAGCTATCAAGGGAGGGGCTTGGATATAGAGTTCTGGTGATGGGAATTGTGTGAGTTGTACCCCTCAGTGTTTCCTTTTTATTAAAAAAAAAAAAAAAAAAAAGGGAGTTGGGCGATAGCACAGCGGGTTAAGCACAGGTCGCGCAAAGTGCAAGGACTGGCTTCAGGATCGCGGTTCGAGCCCCGCTCCCCACCTGCAGGGGAGTCGCTTCACAAGCGGTGAAGCAGGTCTGCAGGTGTCTCTCTCTCCCCCTCTCTGTCTTCCCCTCCTCTCTCTATTTCTCTCTGTTCTATCCAACAACGATGACAAAAATAACAACAACAACAATAAAACAATAAGGGCAACAAAAGGGAATAAATAAATAACATTTTTTAAAAATGAATATAAAAAAAAATACCCCTAGATTTCCAGGCCTCTTACCTTCGATATCATCTCCGTTTCACCCTTACAATGCAAGGCATTTCTTGCATTCTTTATTTTGTGTGAGAGACAGAGTGAGAAGAAGGGAAGAGTCAGAGCACCACTCTATCATACATGGAGTCTAAACTTGAACCCAGGACCTACATATGCAAGACAGGTGCTCAACCACTGAGCTATCTTCCCAGCCCCAGAATCCTGTAAACCCACCTTCTCTAGTCAGAGTTCCTCAGCCAGTATATAGGCCACTGAAGAACTGAGACTTCAAATTTCCTTTCCTTTCATTGAAGTATTGCATTCCTTTTGTCTAGATCATGCAAGTTCATTTCACATGGAAAAACCTCTCCACACACACCTGTGTCCAGATATTTTGGTTACATCTTATTTTCTACCTTATTTATTTCATATAGTTAGACACATACTAACATTAATGTAACTTATGATCCTAGCTGTGTATGGCATGTCTCCTAAAAGTTTGTTCCATATAGCATATATTCAAATCTTACCTCAGTAAACAGACCCTTGTTCTATTTGCCTTGAGTGCCCTCTTACCTTTTGACCTTTTTTTTAAATTTATTTTTTATTTAATAAAGGAGACATTACCAAAACCATAGGATAGGAGGGGTACAACTCCACACAATTCCCGCCACCCAATCTCCATATCCCATCCCCTCCCCTTGTAGCTTTCCCGTTCTCTATCCCTCTGGGAACATGGATCCAGGGTCGTTGTGGGTTGCAGAAGGTAGAAGACCTTTTGATCTTTTGAGCACTCAAGTCCTATTCTTCCTACAAAGTCCAACTAGATCCACCTATCATGTAATAATATCCCAGAGGAGAATATTTCCTCCTACTTTGTTCTGAACTTCCAGATAACATGCATTTTATGACTAAGTTACTGAATCTTCTTCAGTCATATAATTTTAAATTCTGGAGGGCAGGAAATCCATGCTATTTTTTTTTAACTTTAAATATTTTGCACACTACCTCAGCAAAACGATGGGATGCATTGGATCGACCTTCTCGTGGTGCATCCCGTGAGTACCCATTTATTGGGGAAACTGACGATCCTTCCTAGCCGACTGAATCCACATGGATCCCAGTCACTTTCAAAGCCAGCAACAAGCAGACATCAGGCTCAACCTGACGCTGTTGACTGGCTACGGAAGAAGGGCAAACGCTAGAAGAAGAAGTAAAACGATGTTATAGAAACAATGCTCGTGACATTTGCCAATTCCCAAACCACAATGCCAAAGTAGATCATCTATCCTACGACGATTTCATGATCTGACAACATATTGTCTTGACAAGATAATAAAACGGAGACACAGACTGGCTAATTAAGGAACTTATCCCAAATCATTCAATGGCAAATTAGTAATAAACAGAACTGGGACCCAGATTCTTAACAAGAAGCCCAGCTTCCACTTCTGCCAGATGATTTACTCTTGGGAGTGGGAAAATCAGCTGTTGTTCCATAGATTGCCTCTCCAATGAAAACGAAAGTCTTGCACTCAACCTGTCATCTAAAGCAATTCATTTCAAGACATTAGCAAGGAGGCAGTTAACATTCACAAATCAAACATCCCAAGAGACAGATAAGGCATCATGAGCCAGAGTAACAACTGAAAGAAGGGAGAAAATTCACAAACACTTCAGACAGTAAAAGTATCAGATATAAAATATAAAATAAGCATGTATGATATATTCAAATAAAAGAGGGGTAATGGAAAGGAGAGGTGGAACCTCGCCAAACCAAAGCTCTGCAAAGCTTCTAAAGAAGCTAAATACAGACCCATAACCAAAGTTTCATAACTGACCTCCAACAACGCATACCACAGATGTCCATGGGTCCACGTAAGAATCAAGTTTCAACTAGAAAGACACAGACCCACCACTATCAAAACATGTCACGGGCACAGAACTTTTTCTACTCACAGAAAAAGCAAATGAACCAAATAGCATTCTCCTTTATTTCTGTAAGGAGTATTTGATAAGCACCACCGAATTATTACAGAAGATATTCTGTGCTGAAGACAGTAAAATGTTTGTTTATAAATCTCAAGAGGGAAGGGCACACACAATTTGACATATAAGACCTAAAAATCAACTCACTTGCATAAAGTTTCAAATGGGCAATTATCAATTCAAAATGATGGTACAAGGTCAAGTAATCAGAAGATGTTGCTAATGGGGTTAATAAGAAATCTGGAAGACAAAAACCACAGGGATAGGCTAAATAGCATTAATATGCTCTCTCATCTCAGAAACATCTCTGGATTTCTTACTCTACTTGGAGACTTACAGGTATTCATTCAATCAAAAAATGCCCTGGCCTAACAAGTATCAGACACAGTGCTAATCCTCAGGAATCAGTCCAACTCCCTGGCCCATCAAGGCCATACCTAGTTCATCTCATTTCCCCACCATGCAACCTACATTCACTTGATCAAAATATAAGTACTTTTCAAATTATCAGTGTTGTGAAGGAGCAGTGTGTTGTGGTGGTTTGAATATTCCAATCAGCTGCAAAGTGGTAATGTCAGAAAATGAATTTCAAGAAAAAAATGAAATCAGAAACACAACCCAAGCCTAAAGCTTTTGTCGGTATAGTCAAAAACCATAAAAATGACTCTATAAACATACTACAAAGTTTCCAAATGTTTATTGCAATTATATATGCCAGTAAGAGAATTTGGTCCACAGATCACACTCTCAACAGTCCTGCTCCAGGAATGGCTGGTGTACAAATTCACGTAGTCTGAATTTAAATGTTCCCTCATAACTAGAATCATTTCCATATCGATCATACTTGCTATCCAAGTTCTACTTAATCTTTACAGTCCCATTTGAAACCCAAACTGCATCCAGCTATATTTCTCCAAGAGTTCTCACTCAACTAGAGCAATGGGACTCTGTCTCTATGCTTCCCAGGAGACATATCACTGGCATCCTATTGGCAAAGGTCAAGGATACTGCTAAACACTCTGTAATATACAAGACAGCTGCCTATTAGTCTGCTTCTAATTCTGCTTCTAAGACCCCTTCTGTTTTGATCATCATGTTAGGTTCACTTGCATTACTTAACGCTGTGGTCTATTTACATAATCATTGTTTTGTTTGAGACCCACACTGGTTTAATCCCCACTGGTTCGTGAGCTTTTTTCCTTCTCCCCACCCCCTATCCTACGTACTTCCTCTTCCTGACACTTCCGCCTCAGGAGATATAAAGGACAGGATTTTCTAATGAATGGAGATTAGATAGATTGCACTGCATTCTAGCTCATCAATAAAGATTGAACTGCGTTCCCAGCTTAGCCATGAGTCCCTGGTTGTCTGTCTCCTGCCCGCCCCGTGAAGCTAGCCTGGCATTTGGCGCCTTAACAGGGACTGGCAGCTGCCCATGATAAAGAGCTATTCAACTTAAAATGTTAACAGGGCAAAGGCTGAGTAACCCTAACTTATTCCTCCTACATCATCTCTGTCACCAAACTCTAATTCTACTCACAATTCTCAGCAACCTCCCACTGGGTGATAAATAGGTTGACACAGTGTTCAGTGACAGTGTCATGGGTCTATACTTCTTTCCCTAACTTAAGCATCAGTTCCTTCAGGGAGTGAAGACCATGTGGGCATCACATCTCCATTCTACAAAGCACTCAGCTGAGGAGAAGCTCCTAACAACTGTCTCCCTTCTCACCTACACGGTATAATAAAAATGCTTTGCTCCCTCAACAATCTTATTCTGAGCATTCATTTTGAAGAATATTTATTTGTTTGTTTTTTATTTATTGCACAGAGACAGAGAAATTGAGAGGGAAGGGAAAGTTAGAGGGGGGGAGAGAGAGACACCTACAGCACTATGCATTTTTTTAACTTGCATTTCTGAGCAATTTGAAATCATGACAAAGCACTGGCAAAAAACAAAATAAAACATAGGAATGAAAGACATGGGAGGTTTGACGTTTACTGTTTTTAGACTCCCTGTCAAAATGATATGTTTACTTTCTTCCAGACAAAAAAATGTCAGCCGAGTATAAAATGTGAGTTTAGAATGCCACTATTTTGTAAGACGACCTATGAAAATTATAGGCAACTGCCCGTGTGCTTGCTTCCTGCTAATCAGAGGACACTACACAGAGGAGCTGTTCCAGGAAGATTTGCTGGCATGGTCAAAACTGTTTGCAAAAGGAGGAAATCCTGCTGAGGTTAGTATTTTCCCCAGGCAAGAATTGCAGAACTTGAGCCAAAGGCCATAGTTTTATCAATGGCTGGAGATGCTGTTCAGTGGCACAGGATATTTGGAATATGTTATTTCTATTTCTTTCTACCACGGTCAGTCTTCAAGGGTGTGAAAAGGGATCTGAAGGAATGAACCGGCAAGAATGTCATTTACATTTGAAAAAGAATTTGGACAACAGCCAGCCAGCTCCCCAGTTACATTTTAGAAGAAATGTAATGACTTATCTTGTAAATCACTAATAATAATAAAAAAAAACCTAAAAAATAAGAAAAGAAAGAAAGGTAATTAGTTCATATTTCCATTGTAGATGCAAAGACTCCTCTAAGAGATCTGGCTGCTCTGATTTGCATTCTATGAGCCTGCGCTACATCTTGGGTCAGCATAACGTGGGTTTTCTCCTTCTACCAGGTAGTGTGCGGTTTGACCTTTCTGATGAAAAGTCCAACTACTGAACCAGCTGGACATTAAACTCTGTTTCATAACTCCTTCTATCTACACAAGCACTTGCTCTTCCCATAGATGACGTGACTCTCATACCTGCATTCCAGATCCAAAAATTCACCTAGAACAGTGCCTCCAAATTCTGGTGTCTCCATCTCCAAATGTCTCAATATCTTCAATTTTATTGCTCACCAGTTTATGATGATCCAAAAACGTAAATGAAGAAATTAATAAGAGGGTGCCAGGAGGCAGCGCAGCAGGTTAAACGCACATGGTATGAAGTGCACAGACTGGCTTAAGGATCCTGTTTCAGGTCCCCAGCTCCCCACCTGCAGGGGGGTTGCCTCACAAGCAGTGAAACAGGTCTACATGTATCTATCTTTCTCTCCCCCTCTCTTCATTTCTCGCTGTCCTATCCAACAACAATAACAAGGGCAACAAAAAGGAGGAAAAAATGGCCTCCAGGAGCAGAAGATTTGTAATACAGACACCAAGCCCCAGTGATAACCCAGGAAGCAGAGAGAGAGAGGGGGGGGGGGGCGGGGGGAGGAGAAATTAACAAGAAGAGAGGCAAACAGAAAGAAAGAGAAAGAAAGAAAGAAAGGAAAGAAGAGAGAAAGAAGAAAGAAAGAAAGAAAGAAAGAAAGAAAGAAAGAAAGAAAGAAAAGAGAAAGGTTAATATCTCTTAAAATGATCAAGAGGATATTCTTCACTGAACAGGTTTTATAAGACCTTGAATTGTCCTAGTTTGCCTTGGGAACTAAGGGAACATAGGTGACAAAAATAAGGCCTCTAACTTGACTAATGCATAGTCTAATAGACAGAGCAGGAGAAAGGGTTTACTGGCAAGTCTCTTCCATAAGAAATTGACATTAATTAAGAAGTAACTTTAGCACTAGGGCAGCCTAAAAGGGACACTGCAAGGGGAGGTAATGCCAGACAAAAGTGATATGTTGGTCAGACAAAAGAAATACCTCAAAAATGTAAAGAGGCTGGGACCAGGTTAAGCGCACATGGCGCAAAGTACAAGGATCCCGGTTTGAGCCCCCGGCATAATGGCACCTGAAATAGGGACCGGCACCGACATGGGACCTAACCCGCCCATCCTCCAGATAAGCAAACTTGGCTACCCATCTGTCATGGGTTGCATTTCTACTTATGAAGAGGTTTGCCAAAGCCTCTACTGTTTCATCATGAGACAGTTACTCTGTCTCTGGAACATTTTGCTCTGGGCCACACTTTGGTTCCCTGACTGGGAACTTTGGTTTCTTGTGACCCTAATCATAGAGCTTGGGAGATGCACAGAGATTTCTCCTTGGACTTTCTGGATTCTCTCTCCCATATTTCCCGAGGAAAAGGACTACATTTTGCTCCAGGCCACAATTTGGTTCTTTATGACTGTGATCGTAGACCTTGGGATATGCACAGAGATTTCCCCTGGGACTTTCTGGACTTCTTCTCGCATGTTTCCCACTGAGAAGGACTACTCTAATTTGAGGAGCATTCTCCAGTACCCTGGCAGTCCCCAAGAATGGAGACACGTGGTTAGTTCTACTCTCCTGATTTGATTCTTTCTTCGATGGGAAGACGCTTTTAAAAATGGGTGCCTGAAGCAATCCAGCAGGAACAGTCAGAAGCACCCTAAATGGAATTTCGAGGAGCTTTTTGGACTAGGACGCCCTCTGGGGACTCATAATGCTACATGGTGAGATCTGGATAATCTGGTTCAAGTTGCGTTTCGTTTGAGAGTGATTTGAATGACTGAATTTTTGTATGACATTGACATAAAAAAAATGCTGGACGCAGCCATAATTTCTAGAGACATCCAGAAACAATCCAAAAAATAGTTTTTTCCTCCTTTGATTTCTTTGTTTACGTCTTGGCATAAATCTGAAACGTTTAATCCTGAAAATGGTATGAGTTATGGGCAGGGCAGATAGTGCAATGATTATGTTAATGATTCTCAAGCCTGAGGCTTCTAACCGTGGTTCTTCTGTTTACCTTTCCACATTTTATTGAGTTTAAACAGCCTTAAAATCATACTAGAAAGGACTTCCAATTATAATGGAGTTATCAATTATAGTAAACTTCTAATCTTCTACAAGTTTTGTTTGACAAGTAAGTGAATTTCAGCTGTCAAGTCTTCACATGGAAAAGCATCTGCTCAAATGAAATCCCCGGAAATCCATTTGGACCCCTGTTCTCTGACATCGCCCACAAGATGGCATGACAACAACGCACCCCCGGAAACCAATGATGTGACCTGGCACGACCTGAAGAAACAGATTCACAGACTCCAAAGCTCACTCTCTACAGAAAAGCAGAATTCTGGTGGCTGACATTCCCCATCGAGACAGACATACAGCGTTTCATCCCCTGGCATTTTCTTCCCGTGGTCAGCTACTTTGGACTGACACTTCCATCGGACTTACTGGTACACCTCTTGGACACTTTACACAACTTTACAGCAGTTTCCCTTTATGCTGCTGGGTTTCTCAAAGACTGACTGCAGCCAGCTGCCTTGGGACTTTATAGGCCATATGCCCTCACCTGCAGGCTCTGTTCCCAGAGGTAGAAAACTCCCCCTCCTTACTAGGTCATGCCCACAGAGGCAGGAAACGCCCTTTGAGGCAAGAGATGCCCACAGAGGCATGAAGTGCCCCCAGAGGCAATAGATGTCCCCAGAGGCAAGAAATCCCCTTTTGCCTGCTAGTCCTTGCCCTTTGAGGCAGGCAACGCCCCCCTCAGGCCTCCCTTTGGCATCACACTGGTTCTTGCTGCTCTCCTATTTTGTTCCTCCATGTCGTATGCCAGTTCTTTTGAAAACGCCTGTATGATACAGGTTTCTATTCACCCCACACTCCTGATACTATGGCCATTAGTTAAAAAGAAAGGGGGAATTGTTGGTATGCTTCTAATTCTGCTTCTAAAAACCCCTTCTGTTTCATTTGGTTTAATCCCCCCTGCTTAACACTATTCTATTTACGTAACTAAGCACCAGCATGCCTGCATGGCATTGGTTTAATCCCCATTGGTTCATGATGTCTTTTTGCTCTGCCCACTCTTGTAGTACACCCTGATTTGCACCAGTCACTTTTCGCTCCACCCTCTCTGCTTCACATCCTGTTTCCGCCCTACTTGGCGAGTATATATAGGATTGTGTTTTTAGTTTAGTTTAGTTTAGTTTTTAGTTTAGTTTTAGCTTAGCTTGGTTTAGATTGTGCTGCGTTCTACATGAATAAAGAGATACTGGGTACAGCCCAGCCATGAGTCCCTGGTTGTCTGTCTCCGCTCACGAAGCTAGTAGGACACCCGGCTCCCCACCTGCAGAGGTTGGGGGGGTTGCTTCACGGGCTGTGAAGCAGGTCTACAGATGTCTATCTTTCTCTCTCCCTCTCTGTCTCCCCTCCTCTCTTGATTTCTCTCTGTCCTATCCAACAACAGCAATGATAACAATAATAATGACAACAACAAGGGAAACAAAATGGGAAAAATGACCTCCAAAAGCAGTGGATTCATAGTGCAGGCATCAAGCCTGAGCAATAACCTTGGAGCCAGAAAAAAAATGTAAAGAGAAAGAATAAAGGGCCAAAGGCATAGCTCAACACATTGGCGTACAGGACTTGCACACCTGAGCTCCAACATCCAATTCCTGGCAATACCACATGTTAGAAATGAGCAGTGCTCTGGCTTATTATATATATAAAATCAGCCTGAGTTATTGATGGGGTTCAGTGCCTGCATGATGAATCCACCACTCTTGGGGGACATTTTTCCCTTTTTTCCCCTTTCATTTATATTGGATAGAACAGAGGAAAACTGAGAGGAGGGAGAAAAGGGAATAAAGATAGAGATAGATATATATAGAGAGAGACAGCCCTGCACCACAACTTGTGAAGCTTCCCCACTGCAGGTTCAAGCCCCAGGTCCTTGCATATGGATAATGTATGTGCCACTGGCTGGCCCCAACAGATAAATCTTTAAAAAAATAAATAAATAAAAAAGGATAAATAAAATTTTAAAAGAAAAAAATACAAACACTTCCCAGTATGAAAGAGAAAAGTCAACAGGCATCACATCCGGAAATAAGGGAAATAGAAGGCAAGAGAGATGTAACTGGAATAAAGTTAAATGTAAAGCAAGTGACTTTTTGGAAGAAAGCCAAAGCGAGAGTGAAACAGACCGTGGTACTTCCTTCCATGCAGTGGGGACCAGACTTGAACCTGGGTTGTGCACACGGCAGAGCCATGGACTAGCCAAGTGAAGTATTACACCAGCCCTAAAAGACTTTCTCTTGGTACAAGAGACTCAGGTTTTTTTGCATGCGTGAAGTTCTTTTTCTTTTAAAGTACAAAATTAATATTATTTTATTCTAGACCAGTTTTAATCTAGAAATCTTTCCAAAATCTATAATGCATGTTCTTGCACTGTTCAAAAGAATACATCACCTCAAAATATACCAATCCAATTGAATTTGTTACGGACTAAGATTCACTGGCATAATTCATGTTTGTATTTTAATGTGGGATAGTGATAGTCTCAGAATCCAAGGATGAGGAAGTTTGCTGTTTTACTCTGCATTCACAAAGTCAGAGCTGTTCTTCTGGAATTTTCCAGTTTAGCCTCTAGAAGGCAGCTGTCTCATCTCAGAGCTTCTGCTTGTGACTTCTTGCTTGGGCCAAAAACTGATGTGACCTTTCTCATTCCCCGTTGTGTGGTGGGTGGAGGGGTGGACTTGTGGGGTAGGCCCCTTGCCCTGCAGAGCCCAGGTACCTCCCCATTTTCACTGTCTTCTAAGTTTCTAGCTTCACTCCACATACGGGTTCTAGAATTCTGTGAACTGGATAAGAATGTTACCTTAAGCACAGAAACTGCATGTCAACTAAATGAAGCAGTGAACCTCAATTAGATTTCCATCTCTGTGCTCCATTCCAGTCCCATTCTGGTGTGCTCATAAACTCATTTAGTTTCCCATACTGGATGTGGAAGCAAGAGAAACAATACTCCTTTCCCATTCATTCAATATATACTACATGCCAAGTTCTTTAATAAAAAATTTGGCATAATAAAAAGGTGAAGGAACTCATCCCTGATCTTAAAGTGACCTATAATTCAATGGTTTTAACCAAGAGTGGGATATGTTGAATCCTCAAAATAGCAGCAGCACTACAGGCGGGACTCATGCGGGACTCTCGAAGCAGAATCATTTCAATTCAGAAGAAAAGGTGGGAGGGAAGAGTGGGAAACCCACTCACTGAGAAATGGCAGGGGCTTCAGTGAAAAGGAGAATCCAGGGGCCAGGTAGCAGAGCACCCACATCATCATGTACAACAAACTGGGTTCCTGGGACCTGTTCCCCACCTGCATGGGGAAGGCTTCATTAGTACTAAAGCAGGCCTGCAGATGTTTCTCTCCATCCATCCATCTATCAATCTATCTTCTCATCCTCTTTCTACTTCTCTCTGACCTATAAAGTAATAATCGAGAATAATGAACCCACCTTCTCTGACCCATCTTGGACAGAGCTAGAAGGAATTATGTTAAGTGAACTAAGTCAGAAAGATAAAGATGAGTATGGGATGATCCCACTCATCAACAGAAGCTGACTTAGAAGATCTGAAGGGGAAACTAAAAGCAGGACCTGATCAAATTGTAAGTAGGGCACCAAAGTAAAAACCCAGTGGTGAGGGGTAGACATGTAGCTTCCTGGGCCAGTGGGGGGTGGGAGTGGGTGGGAGGGATGGGTCACAGTCCTTTGGTGGTGGGAATGGTGTTTATGTACACTCCTAGCAAAATGTAGACATATAAATCAGTAGTTAATTAATATGAGAGGGGGAAATCAATTGTATGTCTCAAAGTTTCTCAAAACACAAACTGAATCTTTTTAATATATAGGCTATGTATTTGATATGCAGACTCTCTCAAAAGCCTAGACCAAGTAGATTAGAAGCATCCAATAGCACAGCTATATACAAGATACTGGGTACTGTACAGCAAACCATAACAAAGGGACTTTTCAAAGTTAACCCAATTAACAAATAATGTGATGATAATATTAACTATCGATTGTCTTTTTGAACCCTAAGACAGCAGGAACCTCACATCTTCACTATAGAGCCCCTACTTCCCCCAGTCCTGGAACCCTTGGATAGGGCCCACTTTCCCGTATGCATCTCCCAATCCAAACCAAATAATATTGCATCCGCCGATCACAACCTAACCAAAGCAACGATTGCCACCTCAACATGCTTCACCTCAGACTGTGTCCAGAGACTTCACGTGTGGAATGACAACCCTTCAGCTTCATTACTCGGATGAGACCTTTCCTTTTATAGTACACTCTAATTTCATCTCAGGTAGTTCACTTTCTAACAAAGTCCCATAACCTACTAGATATACACCAGTTTCTGTGAGAGAGAGTTTATGTGCACACGTATCCATAAACTACTGCAAAATATATACCTGAAAGCAGAAGTACACTAGAGTTCGCAGTGAGTACCTCCCTAACACTTCCTCTCCACTATTCCAAGCTTGGGATCCATGATTGCTCAACAAATTGTTTGGCTTCATATGTTAACTCTCTTTTCAATCACCAGGTTCCAGATGCCACCAGGATGCTGGCTAGGCTTCCCTGGATTGAAGACCCCACCAATGTGTCCTGGAGCGCAGCTTCCCCAGAGACCCACCTTACTAGGGAAAGAGAGAGGCAGACTGGGGGTATGGACCGACCAGTCAACGCCCATGTTCAGCGGGGAAGCAATTACAGAAGCCAGACCTTCCACTTTCTGCAACCCACAATGACCCTGGGTCCATGCTCCCAGAGGGATAGAGAATGGGAAAGCTACCATGGGAGGGGGTGGGTTATGGGGATTGGGCGATGGGAATTGTGTGGAGTTGTATCCCTCCTACCTTATGTTTTTGTTCACTAATCCTTTCTTAAATAAAAAATTAAAAAAAATAAAAATAAAATAAAATAAAATAAATGCAGTGCAAGCATGGTGGCCCAGTGATAAGCCTGGTGGGAAAGAGAAGTGAAGGGGGAGAAGAGAAGAAGGGCGGGAAAGGAAGGGAAAGGAAGGAAGGAAGGAAGAAAGAAGAAAAAAGGGAGGGAGGGAGGGGAGAGAGAAAGAAAGGAAGGAATGGAGAAAGAGAGAAAGAAAGAGAAAAGAAAGAAGAAGAGAGAGAAAGGAGGAAGGAAGGAAGAAGGAATAGTCTGGCTTGTGTCATTGCAGGTGAGTCAGACCAAAAAATCTCAGGAGAAAAGTCATAGGAGATGGGAGTAGCCTAATATATTTATATTGTGGGTAAAAAAAAAAAATAGAGAGAGAGAAAATACTACAAGAATAGGTCAAAATCAGATCACAAAAAGTCCAAAATGCTAGGCCAAAAGAGTTAGGTTTTGAAGCTACAAGCTCTGAGGGGTTAATGAGGTTTTGAATATAAACACATTCACTCATGTAAAAGGATAATGTTCTTTTTCCTCTTTAATGGAAAAATAATTCAAAAGCTGAGTTATTAATCATCTCATCCCTGTTAATTACCTCCTAGAACCCAGCTTGCTTTTAAAAATATTACTGTGGAATTAAGTACCGAGCATCCATTTGTCTTATTTGTCCAGTGCAGGAAGTATACACCACTGGGAAAGGAGTCATTGAGTCTAAAGCAAAGGGCAGCGTGAGGATATGAATCAAGTTCACTTCTTTAACAGAACAAATGAGGAGGCTGATATTTGCTCCAGATCATAAACACAAGAAAGATGCTTTTTTTATCTCAAGAAAATGTTAAGTTCCCACTGAAGGCTTTTTATTTAAGTGATGTTTTCTAGTATGTTAAAAAAAATAATAAAGTCACTTTCCCAACTCAAGAGGATTCATTTTTCTTGCCGGCACTAAGTGTGATTTTCTTTGTTCTCATGTAAGCATTACGGATGCCACCTTTTTTTTTAATTGGGGAGATTAATGGTTTCCAGTCAACAGTAAAATGCAGTCGTTTATACATGTGTAACATTTGACTTTTTTTTTTAAGATATAACAACAGAGAAGCAGAGAGTGCATGAAAGAGAACATAGCATTAAGCTTCTTTTAGTGCAGTGGGGACAGGGCTCAAACCTGGGTCACACACATGGCAGTGAAGTACAGTATCCAAGTGGACTATTTCACCAGCCCCACAATCTCTATCTTGCTCTGCAAATTGACTTTTCCTAACACCAAAGAGAGTTAAAATCAGAAGCTTCGGGGAAAAGATGCACCTGTTGTGTAGACATAGGGACAAAGTATTGCTTAATGTTTTCATCTTTGCAAACTTTTACAGACCAGAATGTTCCAGTGGTTCAATGCCTTGTTAACAGGACCCCTTTTATCAAGACAGTTATCTGACTGGACCTCTTTTCCCCCTCGGGTCCGCTGTCCTTCATAATCTCTGAACCCCAGCCTCAAAGTAAGATGGATTTTTGAGACATGAATCAGCCACCGTCTCAGGTTGTGCTAGTGCCTGATTAAATCTACTATTCTTGACACCAACTCTTGTGTCTCCCACAACTGGCCCTTTGAGGAATGAGCAATTTGAATGACCAACAGTCCTCTAAATGAATATGCCTGTCCTTGTGACTTTATCTACAGGCTAGGTAGTTTTAGCATTGTTATTCCGTATGACTCTAGGCTAACTTGTGTTTTTTGTATTCATCTTGGATTATGAGGTATTTTGGGGGAAAAGGATCATTTCATATACTCAATCTTCATTCTGAACATGCTGGAATACTGACAATAAACAGTATGAATAAATGAGAACCAATTAATTTCTAAAACATGCAACCCTTAAAGATTCAGTTCTGCCATGTTGGTTTATGTGTGGAATAAAAAGAATAGAAGAAAAAAATTAAAGGCTATATTTAAAAAAAAAAAGTATCTAAACCAGGTCAGATTCTAAAAAGCAACATCAGCATTATGAAGAATAAATTTCTTTTTATTTTATTTATTTACCCTTTTGTTGCCCTTGTTGTCTTTTTATTGTTGCTGTAGTTGTTGTTGTTGTTGATGTCATTGTTGTTGGATAAGCCAGAGAGAAATGGAGAGAGGAGGGGAAGACAGAGAGGAGGAGAGAAAGACCTGCTTCACCGCCTGTGAAGTGACTCCCCTGCAGGTGGGGAGCCGGGGTTCAAACCGGGATCCTTATGCCTGTCCTTGTGCTTTGCGCCACCTGCACTTAACCTGCTGCGCTACAGCCCGACTCCCTAACTTTAGGATTCTACCTCATTACTGTAATAATGGCCTTTATCAACAAAACAGGAAATGACAAGTGCTGGCAAGGAAGTGAAGAAAAAGGAACTCTATTACACTGTAGGTGAGAAGGGAAACTAGTGCAGCCCCTATAGAAAACAGTTCGGGGGGGGGGGGCAGGCGGTGGTGCACCTGGTTAAGCGCACACACTACAGTGCACAAGGATCCGGGTTCAAGCCCCTGGTCCCCACCTGCAGGGGAAAAGCTTCACGAGTGGTGAAGCAGGGCTGCAGGTGTCTCTCTATCTCTCTCCATCTCTATCTTCTCTTCCCCTCAATTTCTCTCTGTCTCTATGCAATAATAAATAAAGTTTAAAGAAAAAAGAATTAAAAATATTTTTAAAAAAAGAAAAAGAAAACAGTTCTGAGAGTCCTTAAACAAATAAAAATGAAAATATCTTATGATTCAGCAATTCCACACTTTGGCATATATCCAAAAAGACATGAAAACAATAATGTTCATGGCTGCACTACTTAAAATAGCCAGGGAGTAGAAGCAGCCTAAATGCCCATCAGCAGATGCCTGGATAAAGAAGTAACAGGATTTGTAGTCAACAGAACATTACTCTGAAATTTTTTTTAAAAATGACATTTTATCCCATATTAAGACAAAATGGATAGAACTAGAGGTGATTATGATTAGTGAAATAAAAGGTGAAAGACAACTGATGGGAGGCTTCATTAGCCCAAACTTGAAAACTTGAAAACATTTTTTCACATGTCTGTTGGCCTTTGGATCTCTTCTGTGGTGAATATTTTATACATATCATCTCCTCATTTATGGATTTTTTGTTGTTGTTGTTGTTGCTGGGTTTGGTGAGTTCCTTATATATTCTGGTTACTAGCCATTTGTCTGATATATGGCATATAAAGATTTTTCTGTTGTTGCTAAGTATTGTGAGCTCCTTATTTAATTATTAGTCCTCTTTCAGATACATGGCTTAAAAAGATCTTCCCCCATTCCTAATATATATATATATATATATATATCATATTAGTTTTGTCTACCAATTTTATTTTAACAATTTCTGGATTTTCTATGTATGCCATCATATTACCTTAAAATAGTAACAGCTTTCCTTCTCTTCCAATCGGTATTCCTTTTATTGCTTTTGCTTATCTAATTGCTACGGCAAGGACTTCCAAGACTATGTTAAATAGTAATTGTGATAGTGGACAGCCCTGTCTTGTACCTACGTCAGAGAAAGGCTTTAAGCTTCTCACCAATGATTGTGATATTGTCTGTATATTTGCTGTAATATGTTTGAGGAACTTTCCATTAATCCCAACTTTGTTTAATGTTTACATCACAAAAGGGAGTTGGATCCTGTCAAAGGTTTTCTCTGTATCCTTAGAAATAATCATGTGGGTTTTGGTTTTCTTTTTTTTTTTTTATGAGGTGGATTATATTTACTGATTTAAATATATTGAACTGGCCTTGCATCTCTGGCCTAAATTACACATGGTCATGATACACAATCTTTTTAATGCACTGTTCCTTTTGCTTTACTAGAATTTTATTCAATATCTTAGCATCTATGTTGATCAAGAATATCAGTCTGTAAAACTCCCCCTTTTTTGCATCTATACCTGCATTTAATATCAAGGTATTAAATTATTATGACAGTATTATAGAATGTTCTTATGTCCTCAGTTTTTTATATGAGTTTTCAGAGTATAGATAATATTCTTTCCTGAAAATCCTGAATAACTCACTTATGAAATAATCTGGACCTTAGAGATGACTTTTTTCCTTTGATGACTGTTTTTATTTTCTACTTCTTCTTGGTTCAGTCCTGGGTAGTTACATACTTCTAATAACTTATCTCTCTCTTCCAGGTTTTTCAGTTTGATAACCCTTGAGGAAAAAAAGAAAGAAAGAAACCCTTTTACACTGTTGATGTGAATGCAGATTGGTCCAATTCCTATATTAAAAAAAAAAGTCTAGAGGTCCCTTGGAATGCTAGAGATGACCTAGCAATCTTCCTCTAATGATCTATAGAGAGAATGTAATACAGTTATACAAAGAGATCTATGTATGCCTATGTCCAGAGCAACACAATTTTCAATAGTGCAAACTTGGAAACAACCCAGGTGCCCAATGACAGACAAGTAGCGCAAAAAAATTCTGGTATACGCACACAGTGGTATATGATTCAACCATAAAAAATGATGAAATCATCTCCTTTGCCTCAACTTGGGTAGAATTTGACAGAATCATGTTATGAGATAAACCAAGTAAAGGGTGAATGCTGGATGACTAAACTCATAGGTAGAAACTAAGAAACAAGAAAAGAAAGGGAAAACGAGGTGAATCCTAGACGGGCATGGTGTACTGCAACACAGCAAAAGGTTCTAAGGATTCTGGGGGAGGAGGAGACAGACATGGAGGTGGGAGGATGAGATGAGAAGCTGTATCCATGTGTCAAAAATGCCTGTAAACCATTATTTCCCCCAACAAAAATGTTTAAAATAAATAAATATAAGAATTAAAAAGGAGTGTCAAAGATTTGGGTGCCTATAAGTGCCTAGATAAAGAGAATGAGGGGATGCTGAAGTAATTACTTGAAAATGGACACACAAAGTCCCTAGCACTTCAAGCACATAATTACTATAGTAATGGTAATTTATCATGATGATGACAAGGAATATCAGCTTTTTATTTCAACATACACCTTATAGCTTCGATCAGATCCATCTCTGCTAAAGCTAGGCCATTGCTTTCCCATCCCTTGAGGATGCTATGGCTACAATTATCTGCTGAACAGCCCAGTGGAGACCCCAGGAACTCCTCTTGAGGAGTCCTGCCCATTCCAATTTACTTAGCTTGAGCTCACTCACACACTGCTATCCTAGACTGCCCTCAACCCGTATTCTCTCTCAATGTTCTGACTAGGGGGGCTCTTCAGGCAGGCAGTGTAGGATAATGAAGAAAGCACCCGACAATCAAAAGACAGGGCTTCAAACCTAGAATCACTAAACTGAACAATCCTATGGATGTTAGTTAATCACATTTGCCAATTGGAAACAACAAATCTTATTTTAGGTGGATTTATTACGGAATCAAACTGAGGGTTGGGGTCTAGGAGGTAGGCAATCTTAGGAATAGTCTTCAGATTGCCTTGAGAAGGATGGTCCAGACAGGGAGAGAGTCCTGCCCTGAAATGAAAACTCTGTGGTTACATGAGGGGAGGGTACAGCAAATATCTTTAGTAATTACACACAGCAAAGTGAGTTACTCAGACAACATGACTCCTCCCCTAGTGCTGTTTTTTTTTAATTGCCACCAGGGTTATTGTTGGGGCTCAGTGCCAGCTCTACGAATCCATCACTCCCAGAAGCCTTTTTTTTTTCTTCTTTCTTTTTCTTTATATTTTATTTCATAGGACAGAGAGTCATGGAGAGGAGAAAAGAGACAGAAAGGAAGAGAGAAAGACAGACACCTGCAAACTTGCTTCACCATTTATGAAGAGTCCCTCCTGCAGGCGGTGAGCAGGGACTCAAACCCGCGTCCTTGCACATGATCTAGTGCAATTTTTATGTGAAGACAACCAAGCAAAGCCATTAATTTTTTTCTTTTTTCTCTTCACATCTAGCCTGTCAACCCATTCTTCTCAGGGCTGGGAGTCAGGTGTGATGGATAGCCAGCTCTTTGTACGACCTCAGAGACTAATCACTGTGCACCTTTTGAGTCAGGAGATCAGTGGTATGACCACTTCACATAACCAAACCAGCTGGGTTCTGACTTTTCTTTTTTTTTTTTTTAGACAAAAACAAAAAGACAGGGAGAAAGAGAGGGGAAAGCTCACAGAAGGAAAAGCTATCTTCCATACAGTGGGAGCCAGGTACAAACCTGGGTTGAGCATATTGCAAAACAATATTTTATCCAATATTCTATTTCATCAGCCGGGTTCTGACTTTTGGTTCATCCCTATACCCAAGAAGATGGTGGTTTCCGGGTGATTTCTTTGATAATTCAGGTTCCTGTCTGTCATCCAAGGACCCATCCAAAGGCAAGGACACAGAGCAGAGGGAGCTGAAGGGAGGCACGGGGGATTGGTGGCAGGGCAGAAGTATCCCTTTATTCTGGCAGGAAGCCCGCACAGCTTAGTTCTCCCCTGCTCAGTTCCTGTTCAGCACAGCTCAGTTCTCTGCTGGGTTCTACTCAGCTTCCTCCATTGGGTTAGCTCCTCCTTATGTCTGCTCTCCCAGGCTGCTCCTTCAGGTCTGTAGCTGTGAGCTTCTCAGCAGCTCATCTTTCCGTTAGCTCCCCTGGCAGCAGCAAGTGCTCCTTGTGTCAACCTCTTTACACCTTCGCTGCAGGAGCACCCTTCACCGGGTCTCCTCAAAAGTCCTCTCCTAAAGTTCCCTCCAAGTCCTCTAGAGTTCTCTCGGGGATTCTCTCTGCCCCTTTATATACACAGGGTGGGGGTGGGGGCATTAGTCCAACCAGGACTACACATGCAGCATCAAGCATGGCCCCAGGGACACAGGCCAAATTGACAGCCTGCTTATCTACCAAGGCACCTGCTTTTCTCAGGCAGGAAGGACTGACTGCCTGGGTCCATGTCCCCCATCCTTACACACACTGTGGTTCAATATCCTTATCTGAAAAATGAGCATACCACACCACAGTTTGCCAAGTGAATGAAAGCTCTAATAATTTGCAGGAAAAAAAATTGTATTATATTGCTGGACGTAGATAAACATGAATGGTTTGCGTAAGCTTTCAACGGCCCAAGGTTCAGCATGTGGGCCGGTACAAACTGGGATCAATGTAGTCCAGTGTCCTTCACCCTCTCCTGTCTCTGCTACCACTTATCTCTTCAACTGCTATCTATCTGTTCAGTTTCATGGTCAAGATAATAACTATCTAAGCACACGTGGCACTAAAGCTCAAGGACCAGCATAAGGATCCCGGTTTGAGTCCCTGGCTCCCCACCTGCAGGGGGGTCACTTCATAAGCGGTGAAGCAAGTCTGCAGGTGTCTATCTTTCTTTCCCCCTCTCTGTTTTTCCCTCCTCTCTCCATTTCTCTCTATCCTATCCAACAACAACAATCATAACTACAACAATAAAATAACAAGGGCAACAAAAGGGAATAAATAAATAAATAAAATTTTAAAAAAAGATAATCACTATCTTTTCAGACAAGTGTTAGCTTATCTTCAATGAACACAGACGTCCTTGCTCTTGCCCATGACCCTACCTAACTCCCTACCTAGTCTTGAGAGAAGGTGTTTGCAGAAGCTATTATTTGTCAGTTTGGTTTAGTATCTCATATTCCTCTTCCTTCTTCTTTGTTCAGTTATACAGATTTCAAAGGCAGACCAGGCCGGCAAAGATATGGCATAAATCCTGGTCATCAGTCAGTCCCCTATTTCTCCCGATCTCTGAAAACAAGGCTTTAAAATCCTGCTCCCAGCTCTCAAGACAGACATCATCCATCTGTCAGGACTCTCATTTGGGAGAAATCTATCTGCTGTGTTTGGGAAGCCTTAAATCAAACCAGTAATCTAAAAGCATGCTCTACAGACATCAGAGAACAGTAATGTGCATAGTAGCAGGAACCCCATAGGCAGTGAATAAATACAATTAGGATTCAGGTACAACCTGCTATGTACCTACAAAGTGGCCACAATCAAAGAAGTAGCCTAATTTAGTGCAATGTTTTCATTAAATTTCTGTATAAATGTATTTATAGTTAAATTTGCTAAAAAAAAAAAAAAAAAAAGTTTAAAATTCCACCACAGGCATTCTTAGCTTTGTACGTGTTTTTGTTAGCTTCAATCAGTTTCTCACCCGCTTAGTCTGTCATGTGAAATGCCTCCTTCTTTCCATGTTCATAGCAATCCTGTATAGAAGTCACCGTCAGTATCCCATTTTCACAAATGCGAAGGCTGAGGCCTTCAGTATCAAAGGCAATACCCCTCATGGACAGAGGAGTTAGGATTTGAAATTAACCCCTGAATTGATCATGCTTGCTTGCCTTCCATGACAGATCATCCAGAGATGGGGAAGAAGTGATTGAGTTGAAATATAAACTGACTCTAGAAATAAAGAAATAAGCAAATTTTCAACCCCAAGTCCCAAAGTAGCTAGTAAATAGTTTTTCATAAGAGGAGAGTGCAGACCAAAGCTCCTGTCAACTGGAAACTCAGTGATGAAAGTGGCCAATTCACCCCCATCAGCTGGGGCTCTATTTGGAGAGTCCTGACTGAGATTACTGAACAGACATGATGGGCCTAGACCTCGAATAAATCCCTCTCAGCTTGTTACCAGTCATCTCTATCAGGAACAACAAAATAGACCCCTTTGTGGGCCCCACATAGGACCTGGCCCTCAACTTGGATCAATAATGGTAGAGAATGTTCTATCCATCACATAGGCTCCTAAGCTGAATATGGGCCCCAGACCAAATCAAATAGATGGGATTTACAGTCAACAATATTTATACCCCTTTCCCATATTTGGGAGCTACTCTCTTCCCTGATCCAGTTTTCTGTTCCTTTTCCAGCCATGACATCATCTTCCCAGACAATAAATTGGATCCACCTGTATATCAGATTTCAGGCTCAGGGAAAAAAAAAACTAGTATAGCCACAGGCCCTTTGGAATATAACTAAAATATGCCTACTAGCTATCCACAAAATGGAGGACCCCCCACCCAACTCTTCATCTGCACTATTCCAACCTTTAGGTTCATGATTGTTCAACAATTTGTTTGGCCTTGTATGTTAACTCTCTTTTCAGCCACCAGGTTCCAGATGCTAGCAGGATGCCAGCCAGACTTTTCTGGACAGACAACCCCACCGATGTGTCCTGGAGCTCCACTTCCCTAGAGTCCCACCTTACTAGGGAAAGAGAGAAGCAGGCTGGGAGTATAGATTGATCTGTCAACGCGCATGTTCAGTGGGGAAGCAATTACAGAAGCCAGACCTTCCACCTTCTGCATCCCACAATGATCTTGGGTCCATACTCCCAGAGGGATAAAGAATAGGAAAGCTATCAGGGGAGGGGATGGGCTATGGAGTTCTGGTGGTGGGAATTGTGTGGAGTTGTACCCCTCTTATCCTATGGTTTTAATGTTTCCTTTTTATAAATAAATAAATAAAACCAAAAAATAACAAAATCAAAGGGACCGGATGGTGGCGCACCTGGTTGAGCATGTTACAGTGCATAAGGACCCAGGTTCCAGCCCCCCCCCCGCCGGGCCCCACCTGCAGGGGGAATGCTTTGCAAGAGGTGAAGCAATCTTGCAGTTGCCTCTCAGCCTCTCCTTCTCCATTACTACCTTCTTCCCTCTCGATTTCTGGCTGTCTCTATCCAGTAAATAAAAAATAAAGATAACAAAAAAAGAAAGTGGCCAATTTCCACTCAAAAGAACAGGGCTATTGAATGGAATTAATAAAGCAGAGGAGCAGCAAGCGTCAGTCCACAGAGGCATGTCATGAATGAAGACAGCCAGATTCCCACTCCCTGTGCAACCCACAGAAGGAAAACAAACTCCAAAGCTCCGTTGGTTGTGTTGCTGTGGAGTTCCATCCGCAGCAGTAGCTGCTGACTTTCATTAGATTTGCATTCACTAAATAACCACTGAGCTGAGTTGACAATTGTGTCAACAAATCAGGCTTATCTCTTTCTCTGAATCCTCCATTCTGAGTCTACTAGATCCCAGAGGACAAAAAGCCATTTCCAGACCTGGAGATTTCCATTACCAGCAGTAGGAAATGGAAAATGCATCCTAGAGTACTCACAACATTTTGCTCTCAGTCATACCCAGCAATCCATTTCCTCCTTTGTTGGGTGCTCTGAAGCAGTGTTGGCAGAGAGCCCACAAAGATCCCACTGGGAGGCAGACACACCCTCATCTGCACTCTTCCTTGCCCTTGTACTTTCAGGTGTTGGGCCCAGTGGGCTTCTGCTAGGTTCTGAGGCAGCCCAAAGAATCAGATTCCCTCAGGAATGAATCATTCAATCATAAAACCAGATCTAGGGGACCAGGAAATCATTCCAGAGTCTCTGAAGGGGGAGTGTGGGACAGCACAAATTGGAAAGTATCTGAGTTAACTGTGGTGGTTATCCTTGGGCCAAAGAACTTTGGTGGTGGGTGTGGTGTGGAACGATTCCCCTATAATCTTATAATCTTGTAAACCAGTATTAAATCACTAATGAAAAAATAGAAAAACAAGTAAAAATTTCTGAGTTCAGAAGGGGGGAGTAAGAGAGTCATCTGTCTATGAGTTCGGGTTTCTTTTATACTTTATATTTATTTTTTAATATTTATTTATTCCCCCTTGTTTTTTATTGTTGTTGTAGTTATTATTGTGACTGTTATTGGTGTCGTCGTTGTTGTTGGATAAGACAGAGAGAAATGGAGAAAGGAGGGGAAGACAAAGAGGGGGAGAGAAAGACACCTGCAGACTTGCTTCACCTCCTGTGAAGCAACTCCCCTGCAGGTGGGGAGCAAGCCGGGGACTGGAACCAGGATATTTATTCCAGTCCTTGCACTTTGGGTCACGTGGACTTAACCCGCTGCGCTACCGCCCGACCCCTGTTGAGTTCAGTTTTTAGTTTTACTAAAAAGCTGTCTTTCCTCTGAAAGGAAAAACCTGAGTGTTTTTCTGTAGGTTGGTAAGTGAAGGAGGAGGACGTGGAGAAGGAAAATAGGAAAGAAACAACACTAACTTTAAATGAACATAATCCAGTTCCTGATAAACTGAGATAGGGAGGACACTGTCTAAACTCCAGTGGAAACTGGCTTTCACTCTCCAGTCCCTCACTTCTCTTAGTCTGGGTCTCCTCCCTCCCCCCAAACAGGAGCAACCGAGCAATGGTTGGTAATATATTCATTATTATTAGTTTAAAAGCCATTAAACACATCTGGTGACATGATTTCTTAAAATACTTTATTTATTTATTAATGAGAGGGATAGGAGAGAGAGAACCAGACATCCCTCTGGTACGTGTGCTGCTGGGGTTTGAAATAGGGACCTATGCTTGAGAGTCCAACACTTTATCCATTGTGCCACCTCCCAGACCACGACGTGTTTTAAGTTATAATTAGAAAGAGGACAAAAAAAAGATAATTATGCATCATCAGAAGTGGATAAATTTCCTTATACGCTAATAAGCATTTGTCACATCAAAGTTAAAAATTGGGGCCAGGCGGTGGCACACCTGGTTAAGTGCACATACTACAGTGCACAAGGACCCGGGTTCAAGCCACCTGCAGGGGGAAAGCTTCATGAGTGGTGAAGCAGTGCTGTGGTGTCTCTGTCTCTTTCCCTCTTTCCCAATTTCTCTCAGTCTCTATCCAATAATAAATAAATAAGTAAAAAAAAAAGTTAAAAATCAATTTTCACTAAAATCTGTAACTAGGAAAACAAAGAGCTTTTCCCTGCCCCCACCCCCTCCCCAAAATGGTTAAACAGTGTAAAACTAATCATGGAAAAATAATGAAATTGGGAATGTGATTTTAGTCAGAAAAACACAAGTTCCTAACCCTGTAGCTAAAATAAAATTAACAATATTCAAAACCTTCTGAAACTTAAAATGTCTCCTAAGTTTAGAATGTAGAGGGTAACTTTTTAAAACTGATATTGACCCGCTGAATAATTTCCTGATCCTGTTTTTAAATCTGCATTTTAAGATAAGGTATTTTAAACTTTCATATAGAATGACCAGCAAACACATTAATTTTATTTTAATTTGGTATGCATGTATGTCTAGGAGAGAAAGAGAACCACAATATCACTGTGCAATATCACATGCAATGCCAGGAATTAAACTCAGGACCTCAGGCTTGAGAGCCCAACACTTTATCACTGCACCACCACCTGGTCCACAGACATATTTTTTAGATGATTTTATTCATAATTTAATAATGGTTTTATACTGTGTCCACTACCAAACTTCTGTGCCTCTTCCTAATAACCACTGTAGTTTTCACAAAGTCTTTGTCGTTGTTGCTATCAAGTTCATTTACTTCAATCCTCTATATTCCACAGATGAGTAAAACTATCTGACACTTTGACATGTAATTTTTTTTTTATTTTTTAAGTGAAGCAGTCACTTATATAGACTTCTGGTCTGAGGAGATGGTAGAGCATAGTGGTAGTGTACCAGATTTGCATAAGAGAAACTCTAAAGGCCCCGGGTTCAATCCTGAGCACCTCCTCATGCCAGAGCTGAGAAGTGCTATGGTATCTCTCTTCCATTCAAAAACAAATACATCTGAAAAGAACATTTAAAGCCAGTTTAAAGTTTTAGTCTTTTATTCTGTCACCCATTTCTCATTCTACTGGGGGAAAGAAAAAAATCACTCCAGAATTTTTTTTTTAATAAATTAAACATAAGAGATCTAAATGGGGAATAGGAGCCAGGTGCTGGCAAAGCTAATTGAGTGCACATGTTATCATGCGCAAGGACCCAAGTTCAAGCCCCTGGCCCCCACCTGCAAAGGGAAAATTTCACAAGCAATGAAGAAGGGCTGCAGGTGTCTCCCTTTTTTTTCCTATCTTCCCTCCCCTCACAGTTTCTCTCTTTCCTACGGAGCAAAAATGAAGGAAGGGAGGGAGGGAGGAAGGGAGGAAAAAAATGGCTGCCAGGAGCAGTGGACTTAACCCTGGTGACAATAAAAGAAAAATAAATAATTAAATAAAATCTAAATAGAATACAGTTTTAGAGTTAATACCTGACACTCCTTTCTACGGAACTGATCTTATTTTCACAATGATTCTCTTCCTTTTCTGTTTTTGATTAAAAACTCAATAGCACCAAAAGCAAAACAAAGTAACAGCAACCAAGACCCCAAGTAGCATACTTTCTTCCACTGTGGAAACCACCTTATTCTTAGCATTATAAATATTTGCCCAGATTTTGTCTCTCCAAAATGTTTATTGAAAGAGCCCTTATGCAAATAGATTAAAAAGTCCCTGATTTCATAAGGGAGTTCACGTCCTTGACTGTATTTGTAATTACCAACTGGAAATATCATAGTGGGACTTTTAAAATATTAAATATGGTCATTATTAAAAACAAACTAGGTAAACTGAGGTGAGGCCCATTCAGGATATTAATAAGCTAGTAAGAAACCTTATACAGTGACTGCAACTGCATATATTCCATATCTAGCTCTTAATATTCAAAAATATCTGCCCATTGTCTTGTCAATTAAGTGGAGGGAAATTCCATCAACATCTTTGTATCTTCACTCGCATCTTGAATGCTGTTATGAGGTGAATCGTGCTCCTCTCAAATATGTTTATGTCCTAACCCTCCCCACCCCCTACCCTCAACTATGAATGTGACCTTCTGTAGAAAACAGGGTCTCTGCAGATAATCAAATTAAGATGAGGTCATTAGGGAGAGCTCTAAGTCAGTATGACTGTGTCTTTATGCGAAGGGGAAGTCTGGATACAGAGATATACACACACTCAAGGAGAAGCCGTGTGAACACAGAGGCAGAGATTCGGGCTGGTACATCCACAGGCCAAGGAACGCCAAGACTAGAGCAAAGTCTCAGAAGCTTGGGGAGAGGCATGGGATGGTCTTCCCTCATGATCTTCACAAAGAAGTGACCCTGCTGACACCTCCTGACTTCCAGCTTCTAGAACATGAGATAAATTTCTGTTGTTAACGTTCCCCCACTCCATTCTTAGTACTTCGTTAATGACACCCCTTGGGAAGATAATATACATGCCTTCCCCAAATGGGCCTTCATTTAGAACCAAAGTTTTGTCCTTGTACTCCAAATTACTCTTGTTGCTCTGAACATTCCTACCCACCTCCACCCCTACCCCTGCCACTTCCTGGACCATACTCTGCCCCGTCATAACTTTCTCTTCAGAATGATTAGTTGTCAGTGAAGCAGAGGCATGTTGGATGAGACAATTCTATTTTGCTTTTTTTTTTTTTTTTAATAGAGACAGAGAGAAATTGAGAGGGGCAGGAGAAGACAGAAGACACCTGCAGCACTGTTTCACCTCTCGTGAAACTTATCCCTGCAGGTTGATGACCCGAGCTTGAACCTGGGTCCTTGCGTATGTGTGCTACCAGGTGTACCATGGCCTAGCCCCAAGTCGAACAATATTTAAGGGAGTATGTGCTACATTCTGGAAGAAGCTGAACATCCTGGCGGCCGTTCTATTTTTTTGTTTGTTTTTCATTTTATTGGCTAGGACAGAGAGATATTAAGAGAGGAGGGGAGGTGGAGAGGGAGAAAGACACCTGCAGACCCGCTTTATCGCTCATGAAGCAACCCCCTGCAGGTGGAGAGGAGGGGCACAAACCTAGATCTTGAGCTGGTCCTGGTGCTTTGTACTATGAGCGCTTAATAGGGTGCGCCATCACCTGGCCCTCACACCAAGAGTTTGTCTCAGAGTCAGACCCTCTATTACAAATGATCTTAATCACATCCTGTAACTCCTTTCTCTCCGCCTGTAAAATGGAAATAGGTAACTGCATTGCCATGTAACTGACTCTATGGGTTCAGTCCCTAAACCGTCCAGGCCCATTCTCTTTGCTCCTTTTCTTCTGGTATTAGAATCAAGGAGGAATTCATGGGCAGTCTTGTTTTACACAGGCATAACTGATTTTAGCTCAGTTCTGTTTCTATGTGTTTCCATTCCCTACCACCACCTGAAAACATCGTTGTGGCCTAGGTAAAGTGCTATGTTTTCCAACTTACTTCTAATATTTCTATGCATCTCTTGCTGTCAGAGAAAGTCCCTCTCCAGCACTCACAGATATACTCTTGTCTAGCTCATTCAGCAGGCCCACACAAACAAAATATCTCCCAGGCCAGCATCAATCATTCATTGTATTTGAGTAAGTGGCTGGCATCCCAAGTCTTTACACAATAGAGAATTAGCACTGATTTGTACTACCAAAGCAATCTTTGTTCTCTTGACCATCTCATACACACACACACACACACACACACACGCACGCACGCACACACGCACACCCAACACCTAGTAGCATCTGTTACTGTTCTAACATGGAGCCTGACTGAGCCTGATTGGTGGTTGTATGAATGTGTGCACGGATGAGTTTATGAACACAAGAAGTCAGGAAATCTGGTTCCATTTAGCCCATAGCTCATCAATGACTGATGTGGGGGGACGGCCTTGACTCAGGGTAGTAACTGTACCCCCTCTTGCTCCCCTCTTGGTCACTCTCCCTCTTTCTTGCCCCCCAAATTTCCTTCTTTGTGAATTTAGGAGGTTGGGTGTCACTATAAATACCTTTTTAGGTGTCCTTTCATTCCAGCTCTAGCGACTGGAATGAGAGATTTTTTTTTTAATTTCTTTTTCTAAAAATATTTATTTATTCCCTTTTGTTGCCCTTGTTGTTTTATTGTTGTAGTTATTATTGATGTTGTCGTTGTTAGATAGGACAGAGAGAAATGGAGAGGGGAGGGGAAGACAGAGAGGAGGAGAGAAAGATAGATACCAGCAGACCTGCTTCACCGCTTGTGAAGCGATTCCCCTACAGGTGGGGAGCTGGGAGCTCAAACCAGATCCTTAATGCCAGTCCTTGCACCTTGTACCACATGCGCTTAACCCTCTGTGCTACCGCCTGACTCCCAGAATGAGAGATTTTATTCCCCTTTTGAGATCTCTCATGAAGGTAAGAAGAGGATGAAAATAGTACTGCAGTCATGTACGAAAGGTCCCTCTGTCGGACAGCACTTCATTCCTGGGGCCAAAAGGCTCCAGGCAATGTGCAGTCTGTAAACACTAAATATGACACTAATATTCTGAGCAATAAGGAGTTTATTTGGAGTTCACTTCAGGGGATGACTTAAGAATCTACCCAGTTCTCAAAAAAAAAAAAAAAAAAAGGTCCTTCAGGACTTTTGCTGCCATCCTGAACAAGGTAGGCTCATACACTCTCCCCTAGGCTCCAAATCTAACTCAATCCCCCTCTCTGCCATCTGCCTAAGGCTCCCACATGCATATTTTATGATTTCTGGCACATTTCCTTCCTTATCTGACATCCTGCAACGCATCCTTCTGCTGCCTATGTTATTGTCTATCTCTGGTAAGAAATGTTCCTCAAAGAGGCATTGTGTCCTTGGACTGTGCTTTATTACTGCAGGTTTTACTTATCTTATCTCCCTACCTGGTCCCTGAATTCTGAGAGGACAGAGACCACACCCTCTATCCCCTTGCAGTACTACACTGAGACCAAAGACAAAGCTGGGCCAGCAGCCTGACCCTCAGAAAATACTTGTTGAACTAGTAAAATAATAATGAGGAATAATAATAATAATAATAATAATGAGGAAATGGACTGCTTTCAATACCCTTACATGTAAAAGGTATAGTAACATATTTCCTGAATACAGTCACCAAGACCTTTCCTTTGCAATGGATAGCCAGAATACTTTGAATTTGAAAATGACAAGCCGCGAGGTAGCTTGCCTGATTGAGTGCAAGTGTTATCATATGCAAGGACCCAGGTTAAACCATCTCTTCCATCTGTGGTGGAACAGTGTTGCAGGCATCTCTCTATCTCTCTCACTCTCTACCTCTCTTGCTCTCACTTCTATTTAAAAATAAATGGGAAAAAATGAAAAAGAAAGAAAGAAAAAGTGGGGAAAAAATTACTGCAGTTCAGTGAAACTGTGCAGACACCTAGCCCCAGTGGTAAATAGTAATTATTGTTACTGTTGTTATTATTATTATTATTTGAAAATGGCAATTTTTTTAGTATACTATATTCCTGGATCTGACCTAAAATTTCTTTATCTGATATGAATGACTGATATTATCAGGTGCATAAGCAGCCTGATTTTCAGGCACTCATAACATAATAATAAGGCATCACTTTTGCTTCCTAGTAAGATACTTCAACTGCAAGTAGGGAGGATAAAAAGGGCATGGTATAAGGATTTTCTCTACATATACTGTTTGTTTAAATCTATAACTGACCCAGTCAGAGCATCTTTCTAGAAATTCCTGGGATTTAGGGAATTAGATGTAGTCTAATTATAATCACAGCCTTTTCCTGAGGGCTTAATAAATGTCAACTTAAACCAAACGGACTCGGGAATGAAATGATTTGTCCTCCGATGCAGCTACTGGTCAGGATTGGTCACTAAATAAAACAGTGTCAATAGCTATTGCTAGAGAGACAACATAATTACTGTTACATTAATGGCTAAATACAGCTTAACGCTGCTCTATGCCCCGCTGACCTGTCCATCCCACTGACTGACCTAAACAACTTCTCTGAGATCTATATTTCATGAGGATATTTAACTTACTCTGCAGTCCATTCTGGCAATTGTGGTGCTGGTAGCAAACCCAGAGCTTTAAGCATACAAGTGCTGAACTCAATCTGCTGAGAAACCTCCCAAGCAAGCTGCTCTAAAAGATTTTTGTTCTCTTTCAGGCTCCAGATACTGAGAAACAGGTGAATAAGAAGAATATGTAGCAATGACACTTTCCTCTGTGTGGTGGGGGCTGAGCTCAGATAATTTCTTAGATAATTTCTTACCTCTCAGAAATCATGATCCTTGCAAGTAAGTAGAAACTTGACATCGCCCAAAATATCAATGCTATATTATTACTGAAATATCAAATCATCCCAAAACAATGTACTGACATAGCAGTTAGTAAATATTAAAACTGGGAGCCTCAAGGACTGAGAATTGCCCAAGACATAGAACTTCAGGTCTTCCAACAGAAGACTATTAAAATAGACAGCACATATGGACTATACACACAGTAGAACTAAGAACAGAATACATACTATCAGGAAGGGCAGGAAAGTGGAAAAGAATAAAGTCATGGGAGTCGGGCGGTAGCGCAGCGTGTCAAGTGCATGGGCACAAAGCGCAGGAATGGGCGAAGGATCCTGGTTTGAGGCCCCAGCTCCCCACCTGCAGGGAAGTCGCTTCACAGGAGGTGAAGCAGGTCTGCAGGTGTCTATCTTTCTCTCCTCCTCTGTCTTCCCCTCCTCTCTCCATTTCTCTCTGTCCTACCCAACAACGAAGACCACAACAATAATAACTACAACAATAAAACAACAAGGGCAACAAAAAGGGAATAAATAAATAAATATTTTTAAAAGGTTAATAAATATTAAAAATAATTATTTAAAAAAAGAATAAAGTCATAACATTTACTTTAAAGTAAGTTTTGTTGCTGACAGTGTTAAAGAAGTTGTTACAACTTTCTCCACATTTAGTAAGTTGAGGAAACCAAAGCCTTTTAAAGCTAGTGTTCAATTCCAAATTATTAAATACAATTGTTTATGCAAGAGAAAACCTGGCAAAGGCTTTATACCCAAGCTGGTGCCACTAGGAAGAACCCAGATTAAAATGTAGCTCTCTAGCCTCCAGGAACAGTGGATTCATGGTACAGGCACTGAGCCCCAACAATATTTTGGAGGCAAAAATAAAAATTAAAATATAATAATAAACCATAGGTCTCTTCAACAACAGCCTTATAAATCAACAACTCCCTAATAAAAACATCTTTAAAAAAGAAAAACAAAGAAAAGTCTCAACTCCAGCTTTGTGTGAATAATACATAACAATAAATTTAAAAATCAAAAAAGGACAGAGCAGTAGGTAATATGTACTTGTCAAAGGAATTAAGCAAACACAAGTGCAGGGCTCCAGAACTATCTTGATATAAGACCTACTGGCAGGGCAAGCCACGTAATTTACCTCAAGTTTTGACTTTGACTTCCAAGTACTAGAAAAGCATCCCCTCCACAATCAATACAAGGCAACTGAAACAATTACTGAATCATAGAATTTGACCGTGGAGTCAAAAGCTTGTTGCATTCTTAAGTTTTCAAACACAAAGTATAGCTTCAATGAAGAAATCTATCAAATCCAGGTATGACTAAGCAACCACAAACAACTAGAAACACCAAAACTGTCAGCAGTCTGCGGACCAGGGAAAGCACACATACATAGATAAATCAGTTTCCCGTCTTTTGCTCCTAATGCAGGGTTTTAACTTTTTCTACAGTATTTCTGGTTTTTTTAATAGAAAGTTTTCATCGTTGATAAGGATTTGCAAACAATATTTTATCTCATCCTCCATCTCACCCACTTCAGGTATAAATTTGTGGACAAGCTGGTTGAACTGCTGGTCATGCAACTGGCAGGACCAAACTTTGAGCAACCAGTGCTGCATCTTGTGGCATACCAGATTACGCCTCCCACCAAAGAGTCTCTTAAATCTATAGTTTAACTATTATGTTAAAAAAAAAAACACAATTTCTGGGAAATTTTATGCACGTACAAACTATCGTATTTACTGTCGAATGTAAAACATTAATTGCCCAATAAAGAAATTAAAAAAAAAAGAAACCATAACTTAAGAACCATGTAAAGCACACACTGTTATATGCCTTAATCAGTGAACTGCGTAATACACTGCTGGGTTTCTCCTTAAACTTTGACACTTCTAGCCATTTAACCCTTCTTTCTAAAAAGAAAAAGAAAGTCTGTTAAAAAACAAATCCAAAAACATTGTTCAAACAAAACACCTTAAAATGTTATATGGACTACAAGCTTATAGATCTATCCTCAAGATGAAACTGCCCACAACAGCATTACAGGAGGAAAGAAACCAACAAGTACATAATTTACACTAAGATGTAAAAATATGTATAGCACGCTAAAAAAAAAAAAAAAGGAAACGATGTCAAACAACAACAACAATAATAATAATAAACCTGGTACGACCGGACTAATGGGTTGACTGTTCTCCCTGCACAGGTAAAGCACTAATGAAACGTACTTGGTGGTGGGACAGGCTGGGTGGAAGACTGCAAAACCCACATAAACTTGTCTCAACCAGGAGCTAGGATAGCAAAGCAAGCAGTGGAAAAGCTTCAGTACAAAATATAACCAGGCTGAATGAATGTCCCAAAACGGAAGAAACTACACTTAAAAATAAATAAATAAATAACCCGGGACCTCCGAGATTCTTGAATCACCCCTTCCCCAAATTCCGGAGCCAGGGCTTCCTGCCCCGCGGACTCCATCTTCCCGGGCGCCGCCTCCCTCCTCCCTCGCACCCGGCGGGAGGCAGGTGAGCCCGAGGCGCCCGCAGCGGCACGCGCGGCTCCCTCGCATTGTTGTCCCGGGCCGACGGGTCACCTGCCCCGCGCGGGCTTCTGCGCTCCGATGCCCCGCGCGCCGGGACGAGCGCCCCGCGCCTGCTGCACGCCGCGGGCCCCCCGCTCCTGCAGACCCCGACCCGCCGGCTGCCGGTCCCCCGCCGAGCTCACCGCCACGAAGCCAGAGGAGGAGGCGATGAACACGCGGATGACCATCCTCTCGCAGCGCCGGGACAGACCGTCTGCCCCTGTTGGCTCCCGTATGGCGCTGCCGTGCAATTTCAACTCGAGTGAGTACCGCCGGGGGTAGAGCGCTCGCGTCCGGAAAGATCTCGGGGATCTGACTCCCTCCCGCCCAACCCGCAGATAGAATCTCAGCGCCACCGGCTGCGGGCTGCCACTGAGCTGGTGGGGGGGGGGGGAGGGGGAGGGAGGAGGAGGCCGCGGGGCGTGATGGGAGTTGTAGTTTCGGCCGTCCTGGAGTATCTGATGGACTGAGACCCTTTCAATTAGCCTCGGTTTAACTGCGGATGGGTCTCTGTGTAAGGGGTGGAGGAGAGAAGGGGGTGAGGAGTGTCGCCCCGCTGCGAGCGCGGATAAAATAAAGTTAGGCAAAAGGGTTGGGTTGGATGCTGTGGTTTGCTGGCTGGAGCATCTAGAAATGCCAACATCACTGCCTGCCCGGCGCACCCGGGATCCGCAGCGCACCACCAGATGGGGTGCACAGGTTCTCGGGAGGCGGCGGTGAAGAAGGCTGCGGGGCTGGCGAGCCTCTGTTGTCCCAGTGGCTATGGAGACTGCAGGAGGGTGATTCTTTTAGGTACAGGAGACGGGTCTCTCTCTCCCTCCCTTTCCCCCCCCCCATTCCTCCCTCCAAGAAACCGAGCTGAGAGTGCAACCGATATATTTTTTTTCCTTTGCAAAACTGTAATGTGATTGTAGTAGGAAACACACACATCAAACGAAATTAGAATCCTTCTATCAACCTTGAAAATCTGAGCTCCACCCATACCCCACCACCCCACCCCCGCTACTCTACACAAAGGCTTCGTCTCTGTAAAACCTAATATTAATGGTTGAGCCAGACTGGTGCCTTTTTCAGACCCGCTGCACATTCCAGAGCAGTCTCCCAGGAGGATGCTGTTAAATAAAAAAACCTTTATTTGGTCGCTAATTGTTTAGAAATAGTTCTTTAGCAAATGTATGCTATTTGACAAAAGCACAAGCTTCTCGCCATTTCGTGGAAATGAACCAATTTTCTCAACAGCACTGTATTTACTTTCTTCCTTTCAGCAGGGGAGTTTGGCAGAGCTCTGGGAACAATGTTAATTAATATTTCTAGAACGAAAGACATTGGGTGATATAGTTTCTGAGTCTTGGTAAACTTCTTACACATGTGTTAACCATTTTGGAGCATTTTTAGAACAATTTTGAATTTTTAAAGTTTCTGACCTTTCCTACTGTTTATCTGAAAGTCATTTCTGTGATACTTCTTTTTAATTTATTACAGAGCAAAAGATACAGTTCTAATGGAAGTTTTTTTTTAAGTTTTTAGTATTCAATGATTTAAAATGTTTTTTCTAATATCTACAAGTATGATTTAATCTTTAATGTTTAATGTAGAAGCCAATGTTTATAAAGTATGAAATAACTGACTTCAAAGTATTTTACACATTTCCTGTATAAATGCAAGTCTTTATGAATGTCTGTGTTTTCAGTGGGGGGGAAATAGCTCAACTGGTAGAATGTGGGATTTGCACACCTGACACTTTCAGTTCAGTCCCTGGTGCTGAATGTACAGAAGTGGTGCTCTGACCTCTGGGGCCATGGAACCTCTCTGTAGGTAGATAAATAGATGATTTATCATACATACATGATAGCAATAATATGAAACAAAATCATTGTTAAGTGAGCATTTTTAAAGTTTGCAATTATTCAGCTAGGACTATATAGTTAAACTCAACTATAGGCACTAAAGTGATGAAAAGTTGAGTAAGTCTTTTCCAAAGCCAGCAAAACACTTATTTTCTGCAAAAGAAGGGTGGGTATAGAAATAGCAACCAAACAAGACACACTGTACCAAAAGACTGTTGTGTGGATATAAAGAAAAGAGGGAGAGGGGGCCGGGCAGTAGCACAGCAGGTTCAGTGCACCTAGCACAAAGACCAGAGTAAGCGTAAGGATCCCAGTTCAAACCCCCAGCTCCCCACCTGCAGGGGAGTTTCACATGTGGTGAAGCAGGTCTGCAGATATATGTATATGTGTGTGTGTGTGTGTGTATATATATATAACATTGACAAAACCATAGGATAAGAGGGGTACAGGATTCTATATCCCCTCCCCTGATAGCTTTCCTATTTTTTAATCCTCTGGGCGTATGGACCCAAGGTCATTGTGGGATGCAGAAGGTGAAAGGTCTGTCTTCTGTAATTGCTTCCACGCTGAACATGGGCCTTGACAGGTTGATTCATACTCCCAGTCTTGCAGGTGTCTATCTTTCTCTTCCCCTCTCTGTCTTCCTCTCCTCTCTCGATTTCTCTGTCCTATCCAGCAACAATAGTAATAAAAACAATAATAACCACGACAACAATAAAAAATAATAATAACAAGGGCAACAAAAAGGGAAAAAAACAGCCTCCAGGAGTAGTGGATTCATGGTGTAGCCACCGAGCCCTAGCAATAACCCTGGAAGCAAAAAGAAAAAAAAGAAATAAAGAAAAGAAAAGAAGAGAAAAGGAAGGAAAAGGTAGACTTTGAGCAGAGACTTTAAAGACAAGTAGGATTTTTGCTGGTAGATTGGTGTGTAAGGTGAGAATAAGAAAAAAATGTGTGAGTACAACAGCAAAAACTCAGTTTGCTTCATAAAGAGATATGAAGGAACTGATAAGAGAAAGCATTGAAAATAAAGGCAAACATTTTTTCCCCCTAATGTCACCGAAATTAAAATATTGTCATGCCAGCTTTTGCAAGAAGGAAAGAATTAATGACTGATGTCTGGAATGCAGTGGAAACAAGCATTGGTCAGCTCTATCAAGCTATTTCTTTGTTTCAGATAACAATTATACATGTAGCAGGAGGTATTTGAGACTTCTATCATGTCTCTATCTAGAAAGACTGGAGTTGGGTTTCAGGACAAACAGGTTAGGGAATTAAGGTTCCCAGGTCATCTGGCTTCCTGGATGATGATATATTTCTATGCATTTCCTCCTTAAATGTAACGTGTAGAAGTTTTAGACAATTCAGAGTAGTTGAGTGGAAAAGAAATAAACAGAACAAAGGTATCAAGTGAGTTTCTGCTAATTATTCCTTCCTATAAAGTAGTTAATATATTTACTGCTTCTGTAACACAGTTCCTGAAAAACTGAGTCTGAAAGACTTGTCTTCTGCTTAATCCAATTTACTAATTTTAGCTCGCTTATTCCCTTTAAGGCCTTATCAGATAGCTCTGTTCCTTTGGGGCCACAGTTTCAAGCACGCACAGTTGAATTCATGAAACAACAGACTCCATTCTGGAAGCTGTTCTTTCACTCTGGGCCAAGAAGTTGTAGGGATGATACCCAAAGTCCAGTTCATACAGCGTGAACCAGCCTCCCCTTGCACCAGACTCAGGCAAAGCTAGACAGTATCCCAAGTCTCCAAGATTTGCAATTAAGACTGGAAAAGAGAAAACAAAAATGGGGCAGAGTGGCAGACGAACCTAATATATTTATTATTTATTAAGTGCCCTGCCAGAAAACTTTGTCAGTAGTCCCTGTGTATGGTTTGACCTGTTCCCACATATCTGCCCTTGAAGACAATCTAATAAATATTCCTGTGTTCATATTATAAATTTCTTATTTTTTCTTAAAACACATCAACTAGGTTTCTGTTTTGTTCACCAAAAAAAAAACAACAAAAAAAAAAACCAACAACTGGATAGTTTGCACTTTATTTGTAAGCATTCTAAGGAAGGGGATAAGATTAGAATTGCATGGACTTCTTAGGAACTTTCCCTGATAAACATTTCTTTCTTTCTTTTTTTTTTTTTTTTTTTGTTATTACTCAGGCTTCCAGCTCTGGGTCAACTTTTTCAGATAGAGAGAGAACAAAATACAAAGAGAGTGAAAGACACCAAAGCAAATAAGGTACCCCCAGAGCAATGGGTTACATGTATACCCACAAGCAGGCAATCCTCTCAGCTAAGCTATCTTGCTGGCTTTTTTCATCGTTAACTTGATGTTGATTTTTCAATAATGTACACTTGAAACTCACATAATGTTGTTAAAAGATCACTCTGGTAAAGCAGGCATGTGTCACCAAACAATGGGGATATTTTTGAGTACTGTGTCATCATATGAGCTGTATAAGCATGTAATTACACAAACGTAGGTAGTATAGCTCACTACACACTTAGGCAATATGATTCACCCTCTTTGGGGCTGTTGTTGTATGGGTGAACTTTCACAGACATGTAGTTAAGGGACCCTTGATTGCACTTGTCTCTCCTTCCCACCCTGGTGAAAAAGATCATCTCTAAAGCTCGTGTATAGCTTAAAACATGTTGGCAGTGCAGGAAACCAACAAAGGCAGTAGAGAGCTGGGATCCAAGTTGGTAAATAAAGTGAAGAGTGAGAGTAGAAATCAATCTGTGCCATAAGCTAGGGATCCAGGATCAATGCCAGGCACGCAGCGGAAAGGATTAGATACGCATCTGACAAGTTAAAGTCTGCAGATAGAGCAGACACCTGAAACTTAGAGACAGAACTCAGAAAATCGAGTAGGTCACTAGACGTTGAGTAGGCTGCATTGTGATGTCTCAGATGTGCTGCCCTTAAAAGATCATACTAGGCCATCTTCAGTGCTGTTGGTTTTTTTATATTTATCAAGATATAATTAAGGGCCCACTGGTGGTGCACCTGGATGATCGTACACGTTACCATGCTCCAGGACCTGGGTTCAAGCTCCCTGTCCCCACCCACAAGGAGGAAGATACACAAGTGGTGAAGCAGTGTTACAGGTCTCTCCACCCCCCCTCCCTCTCCGTCTCCCTCTTTTCCTCCCTCCTCTCTCCCTCTTCCTCTCTCTCTCTCTCTCTCCCTCTCTTCCTCTCTCTCTCCCTCTCTCTCTCTCTCTTCCTCTCTCCCTCTCTCCCTCTCTCTCTTCCTCTCTCTCTCCCTCTCTCTCTCTCTCCCTCTCTCTCTCTCTCCCTCTCTCTCTTCCTCTCTCCCTCTCTCCCTCTCTCTCCCTCTCTCTCTCTCCCTCTCTCTCTCTCTCTTCCTCTCTCCCTCTCTCCCTCTCTCTCTTCCTCTCTCTCTCCCTCTCTCTCTCTCCCTCTCTCTCTCTCTCCCTCTCTCTCTTCCTCTCTCCCTCTCTCTCTTCCTCTCTCCCTCTCTCTCTCCCTCTCTATCTCTCTCTCTCTATATATATATATATATATATCCACACACCACTTAATTTATCTCTGTCCCATCAAGTAAAATAAATAATAAATACATGTTTTATAAAAAGATAAAATTGACAGGGGACTAGGGAGATAGCTCAGCAGATAGGGCATGTTTCTTGTCAGATGTACTCCTCAGATACTGACCCCAGAATCACATGGCAGTGCCACAGAACCTGGGGAAGCTCCTGTGCTATGTTTTCTCTCCTTCTGTTTGATACAGAACTGCAAAAATACTATTGCACAGAAAAATACACCACAACTTTTTTGACAGCCCAATAGTTTAGACAAAGTTGATATATAAAATTTTATGTGTCTAATGTCCATGGTTTTATATGTATTTATACATATTTAATTAATAATATGTATATAAATATACATCTATTTATATGTGTACATATAAATGGTTATCACAGTAAGGTCAGTTTATAGGTTAGAGTGCTTTAACATTCCGGTGGAGTCTACGAACTTTTGTAAAGATATTTCTAAATACAGAAATGTAAAAGGCAACTGGAACAACTGGAAAATATGAAAATACTTGAGACTTCTTTGGGTATCAAAGTTATAAACGCTCATACTTTTACCGTAGTTTGTTACCTACACATAATTAAAGGACTTGGTAAATTTTGAGTTGAGTTCTCTGAAAATACAAAGATAGTATGGTTTTCTTATTCAAGTTTATGAACTCTTTAAATTAGATTCACTATTCTGCTAGGGTAGGCAGAGTGTCTTGGAACCCAAAATTAATTTTTTTTTTTAAATCTGGGCTAGGGAGGTAGCATAATGGTTATGCAAAAGCCTTTCGTGCCTGGGGCTCTACAGTCCCATATTCAGCCCCCACTCCCACCATAAACCAGAACTGAGCATTGCTCTGGTGGAAATTAAAAAATAAATTATGGTATCTGATTAGTCTTTAAAAGTCTAGTAACAAAATGCAGAAAGAGACTGAAAGGATCCATCAAGCATCTCTAGGAAAATTCCCACCTATAAGAATTGGAAGAAGAAAGGGATCATACAGTGGCATACTTGGTTAAGAGCAAACATTACAGTATGCAAGGACCTGGGTTCAAAGCCACTGGTCCCCACCTGCAGGGGGAAAGCTTGACAAGTAGTGAGGCAGGGCTACAGCTCTCTCTCTATCTTTTTTCCTCTCTCTATCTCCCTCTCCTCTCTCAATTTCTTTCTTTATTTATTCAATAATAAACAAATAAGATCTTTAAAAATCTCATTAAAAAAGAATTGGAAGGAGAACAAGGAATTAAACAGAAAAGGAAGAGTAGGGAAAGCACTAAACACACTGAAAAGGGTGGTGTATCACAGAACCCAAGAGAAGAGTTTTAAGTCTCATAAAGCAGAGAATAGCTAAAAATGTTACCCAGCACAGAAGTCAAAGAAAATAGTGAAAATGGGGAGTCGGGTGGTAGCGCAGTGGGTTAAGTGTACGTGGAGCAAAGCACCAGGACCAGTGTAAGGATCCCGGTTTTAGCCTCTGGCTCCCCAGCTGCAGCGGGGTCACTTCACAGGCGATGAAGCAGGTCTGCAGGTGTCTGTCTTTCTCTCCCCCTCACTTCCCCCTCCTCTGTCCATTTCTCTCTGTCCCATCTAAAAAAAGAAAGAAAATAGTGAAAATAGAGCTTTGTGTTTGCTAGACAACCTGCCTTCACACTCTAACTTTGTCATTTAATACCTTGGGCATATATTTTTTTAAATTTTTATTAAAGGATTAATGGTACAATCAATGTGGTGAAATACAATAGTTTATACATGCATAACACTTCCATATAACAATAGGTCCTCCTCTGACATCATGTTCCAGAACCTGAACTCTCCCCGCCCCCACCCAGAGTCTTTTACTTGGATGCAACACACCAACTCCAGTCCAAGTTCTGCTTAGTGTTTTCCCTTCTCATCTTGTTTTTCAACTTCTGTCTATGAGTGAGGTCATCCTATATTCATCCTTTTGCTTCTGACTTATCTCACTTTTTAAAAAATTTCTTTTTTTTTAAAATTTATTTATTCCCTTTTGTTGCCCTTGTTGTTTTATTGTTGTAGTTATTATTGTTGTTGTGGTTGTTGGATAGGACAGAGAGAAATGAAGAGAGGAGGGGAAGACAGAGAGGAGGAGAGAAAGATGGACACCTGCAGACCTGCTTCACCGCCTGTGAAGCGACTCCCCTGCAGGTGGGGTAAAAAATTTCTTTATTAGGGGATTAATGTTTTACACCCACCAGTAAATACAATAGTTTGTACATACATAACATCTTCCAGTTTTCCACATAAAAATACAACTCCCACTAGGTCCTCTGCCATCATGTTCTAGCAACCTGAACTCCCCCATCCCCACCCCAGAGTCTTTTATTTTGGTGCAGTACACCAACGCCAGTCTAAGTTATGCTTTGTGTTTTTTTTTATACTTATGTATTTATTTTTCCCTTTTGTTACCCTTGTTGTTTAACATTGTTGTGGTTATTGATGTCGTTGTTGTTGGATAGGACAGAGAGAAATGGAGAGAGGAGGGGAAGACAAAGAGGGGGAGAGAAAGAGACACCTGCAGACCTGCCTCACCACTTGTGAAGCGACTCCCCTGCAGGTGAGGAGTCGTGGTGGGTCCCAGATCCTTGGTCTTTGCGCCATGTGTGCTTATACCCATTGCACCACCGCCCAGCTTCCTATGCTTTGTGTTTTTCCTTCTGAGCTTATTTTTCAACTTCTGCCTATGAGTTAGATCATCCCATATTCATTGTTTTCCTTCTGACTTATCTCACTTAACATGATTCCTTCAAGTTACATCCAAGATGGGGTAAAGAAGATGAATTCACCATTTTAAAAAAATGTATTTATTTATTTATTTTACCTTTTGTTGCCCTTGTTTTTTATTGTTGTAGTTATTGTTGTTGTTGTTATTGATGTCGTCATTGTTAGCACAGAGAGAAATGGAGAGAGGAGGGGAAGACAGAGGGGGGAGAGAAAGGTAGCCACCTGCACACCTGCTTCACCGCCTGAAAAGCAACCCCCCTGCAGGTGGGGAACCTGGTTTTTGAACAGAGATCCTTAAGCCGGCCCTTGCACTTTGCGCCATGTGAGCTTAACCCGCTGCGTCACCGCCCACCTCCCCAATTCACCATTTTTAATAGTTGAGAAGTATTCCATTGTGTATATAGATCACAACTTGCTTAACCACTCATCTGTTGTTGGGCACCTGGATTCCTTCCAGGTTTTGGCTATTTAAAATTGTGCGGCTGGGCGTCTGGCGATGAGCAGCGGGTTGAGCGCATGTGGTGCAGAGCGCACGGACTGGCTTAGGGATCCCGGTTTGAGCCCCTGCTGGAGAGTCGCTTCACAGGTGGTGAAGCAGGTCTGCAGGTGTCTGTCTTTCTCTCCCCCTCTGCCTTCCCCTCCTCTCTCCATTTCTCTCTGTCCTGTCCAACAACGACAACATCAACAGCCATAATAGCAACAATAATAATGACTAAAACAGCAAGGGCAACAAAAAAGGAAGTAAATATTTTTAAAAATTGTGCTACTATGAACATAGATATATACAAATCCTTTTGGAAGGGTGTGTTGGGTTCCTTAGGATATATCCCCAGGAGAGGAATTGCAATATCAAAGGGTAGCTTCACTTCTTACCTTCTGAGTGTCCTCCAGACTGCTCTCCACAGGGGTTGGACCAATTTACATTCCCAGCAGCAGTGCAGGAGGGTCCCTTTGACCCCACAAGGTCTCCAGCATTTATTTGTTGCTGCTATCTGCTGATGTGTGACATTCTCATAGGAGTGAGGTGGTATCTCATTGTTGTCTTTATTTGCATTTCTCTGACAATCAATGACTTGGAGCACTTTTCCATTATGGTTACTCGCCTTTCAGCTCTCTTCTATGGAGCATATTCTGTTCATATCCTCTCCCCACTTTTGGATGGGGTCATTTATTTTCTTTATATATTTTGGTTATTAGCCTCATTTCTGATGTATGGCATGTAAAGATCTTCTCCTATTCTGCAAGGGGTCTCTTTGTTTGCGTAGTGGTTCCATTGGTTTATTTTTGCTTTAGTCTGCTTTGTAACTGTATTCATTTCTTTGAAGATATTTTTAAGATTTACACAGAAAAGAGTTCTGCTTTGGGCATATTTTGTGTCACCTCTCTAAGCTTTATTTTTCCTGTTTATAAAATAAGTATAAATAACAACTACCATCAAGATTACTTATGTTTAGGATATTTTCTAAGTTATACCATAAAGTTTCTGTCAACAACAGCCCTTCTAAGGACTATCCTTAGTCTACCTGGTTACAGATATTTGCATCACATCTATGAACTTCCTTCTGTATAACCTAGTGCAACTTGAAAGTAATTTATGGCATATTGTGACCAAGCTTAAAATATATTCTGGTGCTCTCTAGGGATTTTATAATTGGAATGTGGGAACATTGAGGCAATTAGTAGCAGCAGTATAAGGGAGTGTGCTAGGGAAAGAAGGGAGTAGGAATGGCAAGCTGTAAGCAAACAGAGCCTATGAAGAAACTTGAATGAAGTGTTTGAGGAAGTCCATTTGTGACAAGAGAAGAATGGAATCACTGCAGACTGAAAATCAGAAAGGGAAGAAAGAAAAGTAGAGGCACTAACAAAGAATTGGGTGGCTTTCCTCCAGTCTTAGTTTCCACAAATCCCATCTCTGCTCTGGGCTTGTTTGTTATCACCCCACTCCCTTTTATTTTGATTGGGTCTGAGCAGATCTCTTTTCCTGACAGCTATATACAGTCCTGACCAGAATAGCCACAAAAGTATGGATAGTAAACATGATAAGGAATGTGACAAGTGAAAGTGGTAAACAAGGCCCAAGTACACATGTATTCACCATGAGAACATGGCAAACTAGACAGCATATCTCTAAAATTGGGGGTGGGGGGATTTCTCTGAAAATATTTTTATTTTTGTTGTTGTTGTTGTTGTAGTTATCAGTGTTGTTACTGATGTCGTTGTTGTTGGATAGAACAGAGAGAAATGGAGGGAGGAGGAGGAAACAGAGGGGGAGAGAAGAATAGACACCTGTAGACCTGCTTCACCGCCTGTGAAGTGACTCCCCTGCAGGTGGGGAGCCGGGGACTAGAACTGGGATCCTTCCGCTGGTCCTTGTGCTTCTCACCATGTGCACTTAACCCACTGCATTACCACCGGACTCCCAATATTCTTGTTTTTCAGTCGTAATTTTTAGAAACTGAGTTAACTGAGGTAAGAGATAGCTCAGCAGATAGAACACATGCTCAATCATGCATGAGGCCCTGCTTTTGAGCCCCAGCATTACATGGGAGCACTGCATATAGCATTGAGGGGAAGTCTGTGGATGGTTGAGTAGTACTTTGGGGTCTTTTTTCTCACTTTCTCCTCCTCCCTCTCTCTCCCTCTCCCTCCTTTTCTCCTTCTCCCTCTCCCTCCTTTTCTCCTCTCCCTCTCTCCCTCTTCTTCCTCTCCTTCCCCTCCTCCTTGCCCTCTCCCTCCCCCTCCCTCCTCTTCTCTCCCTCCTCTCCTCCTTCCCCTCTCCCTCCTCTCCTCCTTTCCCTCTCCCTCCCCTCCTCCTCCTACTTCTCCCTCCCCCTCCCCTCCCCCTCTCCCTCTCCTTCCCTTGCCTCTCTTACTCTTTCCTCTTCTCCCTCTCCCTCCTCTCCCCCTCTTACTCTCTCCTTTCTCCCTCTCCCTCCCCTCCTCCTCCTACTTCTCCCTCCCATTTCCCTCCCTCACTCCCTCTCCCTCCCCCTCCCTCTCTCCCTTCTTCTTCTCCCTTTCCCTTTCTCCTCTCTCTCCTCATCTCCCTCTCCCTCCCTCATCCCCTCCCTCTCTCTTTCTCTTCTATTTCTATATATAGAATAAAGGAATTGAACCAGGCAGGTTGCTTGGTAGTATTGCTTATGCATGAGGCCTATAGTTTATTCCTCAGTGCACATGAAAAAAAAAAAAAAAGAAAAATGAGGGGGAGGTAAGTCCAAACCATCTGCAAGATACATAGGATCCTAGGACTTCTCCCTCTAACACAAAATGCAGAGCACCCAATAAATCCAGAAGAAGCTTTATGTGTTATGCTAATGATAGTTGATTATCACTGCTGACCTTTGTGGGAGCAGAAGGTGGAGGCAGAAGCCAGGCTGCGGTGACTTCAGCCCTGATGATTAATGAGGCAGAGGCAGTAAGATTGTCTTTTCTCATTGGGAGGTGAGGCGTGATCAGAAAAGAAGAGCAAAGACAGAAGAAGCTAGAAGGGGAGTCAGGGAACATAAACATTCTTTATTAAAGTTTGTCTACAGTCTTCCAAACAGTCTGGAGTGTCAACTCTTTTAAGGTTTTATTTTTAGAATAGAATTGAATCTGATTGATAGTCAAGGTCTGACATGACTGCTTTGTTTTTAACAGAACTATATCCAGTACAACTGAGGGCCCCAAAGGTTTAACTTCTTCTCCTTCTCCTTCTCCTTCTCCTCTTCCTCCTCTTCCTCCTCCCTCCCCCTCCCCTCCCCCTCCTCCTCCCCTCCCCCTCCCCCTCCTCCTCCCCTCCTCCTCTCCCTCTCCTTCTCCTTTTTCAGTTAGAGACAGAGAGGGAGGGAGAGAGATAGAAAGAGAGAGAAACCCACCTGCAGGGGGAAGCTTCACAAGTCGTGAAGCAGGTCTGCAGGTGTCTATCTTTCCCCCTCTCTATCTTCCCCTGCCCTCTCAATTTCTGTCCTATCCAAAAAAAAGAATTAAATTGAAAAAAAAAATTCTAAAAAAAAAAAGAGAGAGAAAGGGAGTGGGGGGTAGCACAGCAGGTTAAGCTCATGTGGTCTAAAGCACAAGGACCAGGGGAAGAATCCCAATTGGAGCCCCCCCCCCACCTGCAGGGGAGTCACCTTCACAGGCGGTGAAGCAGGTCTGCAGGTGTCTATCTTTCTCTCCCCCTCTCTGTCTTCCCTTCCTCTCTCCATTTCTCTCTGCTCTATCCAACAACAACATCAAGGGCAACAAAAGGGAATAAATAAATAAAGAGGGGGGGGAGACCATTGCACTGAAGCTTCCTTCAGTATGGCACAGACCAGGCTCAAACCTGGGTTCAGCACATAGTAAAGCAGTACCCTATCCAAGTGAACTATTTTGCTGGCCCAAAGGTTTCATTTTTAAGAGACTTGAAACACCTTATCATTGCCTGTCACAGGCCCACGCTGCATCAGATAATCATCCCTCTGAACACTGACTGCACTGTGACTGACTACAGGTGATAGGTTTGAGAGAGAAATTCTAAGGCAAAGGGCAAGAGAGGTTAAAGAATGGTGGTCAGAGAGGTTAAGGAATGATGGGTCTCTGAACCAGACTGGGATGGATGTCCCAGTTGTCTAAGTGTCCTCAGGTAGTTTGTGTAACTTGGTGATGATACCTCCCCTTCCTCACTACTCTTTGGGGTTTAGTAGAGTTGGGATATATAGTCCCAAAATGTTTTTCACACAATACCTGGGACCAAGACTCAGTAAGTACTATATAAAGTAAATCAGGGAATGGCCTTCATTTGCATAAAGGCTGCAAAATCTAAATATTTCTGTTTCATGTCTGTGATTTTAGCTTTCTAAGTAACATGGGTCTAGTTTATATAAGCCTCTTTACAAGTGTCTTGTTCAGTTAAAGTACTTAACAAAAATCCTTTTGATGTTCCTGACACTGAGTAGTCATACTTCAGATAAAAGGAATGCCAATGACATGGAGCACCAGTAAAGTAAAATAACACAGCTTAAGTTTCAGAAGAGAATTCATCCACTGCCTTTGTGTTGCTTGATCAAAATATCCTTAAGAAAACAAAACCTTAATTAACAGAAACCATATTTATCAGTCCCTGCACTGAGTGGAAATTTCAATTTAAAGACTTGGAGGCCAATCCTAAAGTAAGGGATTAGTATCCTGGAAACCAATATGCACTGCATCGACTTCCACCAGTTCACTTTTAACCCACCAGAAGGCTTCCTCATCCTCTCTAGGAGGAGAAAACACTTCTATTTTCCTAGTGTTATCTTTAGGGTTCCTCGCTTGCACAACTCACTCCACTGCTCCTGGAAGCCAAGCCTCTTTCTTTTCTTTTCTTTTCTTTTCTTTTCTTTTCTTTTCTTTCTTTCTTTCTTTCTTTCTTCCTTTTCTTTCTCTCTCTCTCTCTCCTTCTTTCCTCACCCCTTCTAGAATCTAGAGAGAGAAATAAAGATAGAGATATAGAAACTGTAGCACTACTACACCAGCTTCCCTCCTGCACATACTCCTTCCAGGTGACCCAGGGCTGGAATCTGGGTCCCTATACATGGATTTGTATTTGTACTCTTTCCTATGAGTCACCTGACAATCTTACCCTTGTGCCTTATTCTCACCAGAAAGTGAGAAAAAAAAGTATGAGAAGGATAGTGATTGACATAGGGCTTTGAGGTCTGCTGGTAATCACAGGAAGAGGAAAAAATAATCCTGTTTGCAGTTCATTTACTGTAGTAGTTAGTTACCTTTGACCACTAGTCCCCAAACTATGTTAGATGCCAGAGATTCCACAGCAAATCGAACACAGCCTTTAATGTCACAGAGATTATGGCCTAATTTGGGAAAAATAAAAATTGACTAAGAATATTCTAGATGCTTTTGAGAAAACAGAAGATGGAACCGGGTGGTGACACACCTGGTTGAGCACACATGGTACAGTGTGCAAGGACCTAGGTTTGAGCCCCCGGTCCCCATCTGCAGGGGGAAAGCTTCATGAGGGGTGAAGCAGTATTGCAGGTATCTCTCTGTCTCTCTCTGTCTCCCCCTTCCCTCTCAATTTCTGGCTATCTCTATCCATAAATAAATAAAGATAATTAAACAAAAAGAAAACATAAGATGCTGTTTGAGGGCGGGGGGAGAGTTAGTTGTTGATTATTTAATCTCATAGAACTCTCCTAATCAATTTTTTTTGTTTGTGTTCTAGAAATATAAACACAGATGTAGAGCCTCCCAAGATTATATTCCGGGTCAAAAGGTAATGAGAGCATAATAAAGTCAAATTTAACCAATTTAAAAAGATATATACACCCATATGTTCACAGCTACAAAATTTACAATAGCCAGAATATGGAAGCAGCCTAAGAGCTGAACAACAGATAACTGGGTAAGAATTTATGGAACATTTATTCAATGGACCATTACTCTGCAATAAAACAAACAAACATGAGACAGTATCATCTGGAACAATATGGAAGGAGATGGCAGTGATAATTTAAGGGAAATAAGTAGAGATGAAGGAAACTATAGGATTGCTTCATTCAGGTATGGAGTGTTAATGCCTAAAGCAAAAAAAGCATACAAAGGAAAAATGATAACCAAATCATCTCAGGTGTCATGAGAACCATGTTGGGGGGGGGGTGGCACAGGATTTTGGTGAACCTACACATACCATGGGAAACTACCTCTGAAATCTTATAATTCTGTAAAACACTGTTAAACTGCTAGCAATAAAAAAATTATTAAAGTAAACATCAGAAATAATACACAAATGCTTCTAAAAAATAAAAAATAATAATAACATTTAAAAGTTGATCTAGCTTACATAGTTCTATGCAACACATGTTAGATGAACTTCCACAACCCTAAATTATTTTGATGATTTACTGCTTTGTGGATGACTACTACCATGTTATAATAAAACAGAAATTTACATTTAGGTCATTGTTGAATTCTGCAGCTATTTTGATTCCTCATAAATACATTGCTAATGAGCTTTCAGTTCATTAAAGTTTCTCATTATGCTATACATAAAAGACATTTAGAATAATTGCAACAAAGAAAGTATAAGAAAATGTTTATATATAGCAATAATTAGAGAAAGTGGCAGGTTAAGTGAACACTAAGTGTTATTGTTGTAGTAATTATTTTTTATTATTGTTTTTCCTGTTATTTGGAAGGGCCTGCTGAATAGAGATTATGAAAACTTGTTTTCACTACTGTTTTTAAATATATTTTTTACTTGTCACTAGGGTTTAACTGTTCCAGGCAAACTTTTTCAGACAGAAAGACAGAGGTAGAGAGCCAGAGAGAAAAAGCACCGTGACACTGAATTTTCCCTCATTATGGTATGGAGGGAGCCAACTTGAACGTAGGCCGTGTCCATGACAAAGCAAACAGATCTTGCTGGCCCTGATTTTTAATACTTTAAGTCATGTGGTTTTGAAAAAAGAGCAATCAAAGTCCTTGGGTCCTCTACCATTCCTTAAAAGTAAAATTTACAAAAAAAATTACAGTACTTAAGACTAGATTACTACTTCTTTTCTTCAGGTATTCACATCCACCTCTTTCAAATTCATTCAAAGACCATTTACATTATAGATGCCATTCTGCTTTGATGATACTGCGATGAAAGCCTTTAAGTCTAAAGAAAAGGGAAGTGCTTTTGCAATAGGTAGAATTCCATTTAATGCTGATGTCATAGGGAACATGTCTTCCCTATGAAGCAATGAATAGTGGACCACTAGTCCATGCAATCTTAACTGCCCCTTGGTTATGAACTTTATATAACTCTTCTTGCCCCACAAACCATCAAACCATGTAGTGAAATGCTTTATACTGCTTTAATTTTAATTTACATTTGCCTAAAATTTATTGATATTTTTTTCCCCCAATGATCAGTCTGGGCTTCGTTTTGAGAACACTGAACAGCTTGCACTGCCTCCTATGGGATTCTGGTTTTATAGCTTGCTTTCTTTGCCTCAGAATCATGTCTGCCAATAATACTGCAAAATCAGCAGCTGCTCACCTTCACAGATGGATGAAGAAGGGGAAAGACCCTGTAGAAATGAAGCGGTGTCTCATAAGAGTTAATGTGGAGGTTAGGAAAGTAAAAAAAAAAAAAAAAAAAAAATGATAAGAAGCTGAAAAGGAGGAATGTAAACTCACTTCCTGATAACACTACTTGTCCACTGCAGGAAAACCACAATGTCCGGGGCACTGTAAACTGGCCTGTTGATTAAATTGTAAAAGGCATTAATAGCAACAGTTTGGAAAGTCAGCTGTAAACTACTCAAGCTGCTAGGAAGTTGCTTTTAAGGGGGAAAAAATGTCTCTCCTCACCCCCATAGACAACATAATTCAAGTTGACTTAACCCCAAAATGTGTGTCTTTATTGACAAGAACTGACAATAGTCCCATTCATTTAGATGCTCACTAACATTGCTTCCAGAACATCAGAACAGACAAAAGCAGGAGTAGATGGAGGTGCTACTCCAGCTTTTGTTTCTCTTTTGGCATCTTCCTGCATGTATCAGTGAACAAGTAGTATGAATTTTGTGAAGCACCACAGGTGATGGTTTAGTTTTCCAAGAATTAAGTGTGATGCAATTGACCCATGGCTGACTCTTCTTACAGTTCCTGGTATATTATTGTTGTCGTATAATTACTTGTATAATCTCATTTTCACACATTTGAGCTTTTGTTGCAGAGAGAATCCTGCACTCTAGTTAGATGCTGTTGGGCAGATTCTTCCTACTTTAGTTTGTCTCTTGTACCATGATGATCCAAAGGTATTAGCAGATATCTATCTTGCTGAAGATTTAAATGAATGGATTGAAAAAGTTGTGGAAACAGGAGCCATGCCTCATTTTCCAAACCTGCAAGCAGTTGCTAAAATGCCAATTGGAACGTCTGTAGTCAATGGAGCAGGGGAAAGAGCATAATGGTTATACAAAAAGACTTGCATGTGTGAGGCTCCAAAGTCCCAAATTCAATACCCAGCACTACCATAAACTAGAGCTGAGCAGTTCTCTGAAAAAGAAAAAAATCATAGAAAATATTGCTACTGAACAAATGAACAAAAATTAGGTTGTAATAGATGCAGTAGCACTCACCATCTTTCCAAGCTTGAAAAATGAACTCCAAAACTATTGAATAACATGCAGAAGGAAGCTATGTGAGATTGTGCTAAACACCACTGCTAACTGCTAGGACCAGAAACAGCAAGCTATAAATCATGGCTTAGACCTTTTCCGGCATTGCCTCTAAGGTAGATCTTACAACATGAAAGGAAACTGTATGGGCTATAATCAACTATCTAGGTGGTGGTACAGTTGAATATCTTGTACACATGCCTACATTGTGGCATTATATCAAAGGAATCATTGATGATCCTCTTAGCTGTGAAAGATACCGAAATATTTCTGATTATTTTGGAAGCCATTCAGATATATTTCAGGTTGTTGAGGAATTATGTGAAATAGAGTAACTTAGTATTATGACTGATGACTATAGCAGTTTGGACAAAAATTGAGACTACCATATCAGGAAAATTAATCCGTGTGGAAAGCTTCATTAAACTTGATTTGGAAAATATTTCTCTATAGAAGAGAGGAAGATCAAAATGTGCCAGAAAGTGTTTCTGCAGGTTATATAGTCCAAGTCCAGGATGGCACTTAGCATTTAGAGGGCACAGCTGAGGCATAATGTTGTGTTCTGTGTTTGATGCAAGTTTGTCTCACCATGTCTTTACTAAGAATTCTCTAGATATGATCTGTTATTGCAGCACTTTTTACAAAAACTAGCCCTCAACAGCCCCCAAACTCTACATAGATATTGTATGACATTTTTTTATCTGCGTGCATGATTGCCTTATTTCTCTCTGGTATTTTTACTTGTAGTGCCTGTAAATAAAGATTCAGTTCCACCCTTTACATTACAAAAAAGAAAAAGAAAAGAAAAAAAAGAAAGCTCTATGTATTCACCTAAATTTATTTTGAGTCCTTTGTCTCATTGGGAAATTATCAACCTCTTCTTTTTAGTTTTTTAGTGATCTGCACTTCCTTAAATTTTAATAATTAAGAAGCAATCATCTCTAAAGACCAAAAAAGCATGAATGTGCTCTTGTAATTGCTGAGTATACTATGACTTTGATAACTGCTCAATGGAGGAATATCGTGCCATTGTAATTTCTTGTCACAAGGTGAGTTTAACTATACACTAGACCATTGGTGAGGAAACTTTTGTCTTTTAAGACCCATTTGGATATTTACAAAATAATTTGCAAGTCAAACAAAATTATCAACTTAAAAATTAACACTTAAGGAGGAGGTGATGCACTAGGTTAAGTATATAGATAACCATGTTCAAGGACCGAGGTTCGAACCCTGGCAGGGGGAAAGCTTCACAAGCAGTAAAGCAAGTACTGCAGGTGTCTCTGTCTCTTTCTCTCCCTTCCCTCTCAATTTCTCTCTGTCCTGTCACATAAAGGATAAAAGAAAAGGGGAAAAAATGGATCTTCAAAAGTGGTGCTTCATTGTACAGAAACCAAGTCCCAGCGATAACCCAGAAGGATTAAGGACATGAACATTAGGCCAGAAACTATAAAATATGTAGAAGAAAACATGGGTGGAACGCTTCACAATTTATGCTTAAAAAAATGCCTTCAAGGATTCAAATCCAGCAACAAATAAAACAAAAGTGAAAATAAATCAAAGGGGCTACATCAAACTGAAGAGCTTCTTAGCATACTACCACCCAAAGAGAAAGACACACTACAGCATGGGAGAATATCTTTACGCAACAGACATCAGACAAAGAACTAATAACCAAAATATATAAAGAGCTCTGCAAACAAAGAAAAGCTACTCCATTAGAAAAAAGGTCCAGGACATGGACATAAATTTCACCAGGGAAGACACTCAGAGGGCCAACAGATGTATGAGAAAGTACACAAAGTCACTGATGATGAGAGAAATGTAGATAAAGATAAAATGTGATACTTTTCACTTGTGAGAATGTCATTCATCAGAAAGGACAGAAAAGATAGAAATAACAAATGTTGGAAAGGATCCAGCCATTGTGGAAAGCAATTTGGAGACTTACTGGGACACTAGGAATGGACTTCCCCTATGACCTAGAAATTCCTCCTCTCTTGGTGGATTTACCCAAAGGGAACAGAAGCACCTATCAGAAGAGATCTATGTATATGAGTTTTCATAGCAGCACAGTTTGTAATCACCAGAACCTGGAAGCAGCCCAGATGTCTAACATCAGATAAGTGGCTAAAAAAAAGTGGTATATATACTCAGTGGAATACTACTCAGCTGTTAAAAATGATGAGACTGTCTCCTTTGTGTCCTCCTGGATGAAACTTGAGGACACCATATTGAGTGAGATAAGCCAAAAAAAAAAAAAAAAGACAAATATCAAATGATCTCACTTATTAGTGGGACCTACTTCATTAGGGATGGGGAGGGAAAGCACAGAATGAATCATGAATTGGACATGGTATATTGCACCAAAACAAAGGCTTCTTGGGAGGGAGGGGGAGTGTGGAGATGGAGAAAAGTTTGGGGGACCTGGTACACAATGAAATTGTATGCACGTGTCAATGACTGCATTGTAAAACATTAACTCCCTCAATAAAAAGAAAAAGAAAAACTTTAATATTGTTATAGAAAACAATGTCTGCCTGTCTTGGCAGGGCCATACCAAATGAATTTCACAGGCTGGACATTTCCCACTGCCTATGTAAGACACTCTACAAGATGATGAAAATATAAAAACCAATTCAGCAGAGTATATTACTGAGGTGGGAGGAAGTAGCCTTAGCATCAACTAAAATTCAATGTAGAAGAAGAACAAACAAAAGCCACAAATGGTTACATGAGAACATCACCAAAAGATATGTAATATGGAGACTTTGAAAGGAATCTTTGTATATAATCCAAAGTTATCATGCATATGTAGCGTTATTGTTCTGGTTTTAGATAGTACAGTAGAATAAGTACCATATTAGGAAATCTAGTCAGTGTCTATTTTACTACAATTCGCTACATTTTATTTTTATTTCATTGATTAAGAGTAATAGCTGTATATGTGGGGACAAAGTTGGGGGTATGGAGTTAGTGGCTGGTGAGTAATGAGTAGGTACTGCCAAATAAAAAGCTATCAACCTGTGAGTCGGACCGTAGCTCAGCGGATCAAGCGCAGGGGGCACAAAGTGCAAGGACCAGCCGTAAGGATCCCAGTTCTTGCCCCCGGCTCCTCACCTGCAGGGGAGTTGCTTCACAGGCAGTGAAGCAGGTCTGCAGGTGACTGTCTTTCTCTCCCCCTCTCTGTCTTCCCCTCCTCTCTCCATTTCTCTCTGTTCTATCCAGCAACAATGACATTAATAACAATAACAATAATGAAAAACAACAACAAGGGCAACAAAAGGGAACAAATAAATAAACATTTAAAAAATTCTAAAAATGCTATTAACCTGAAACAGACATGCTTCCTCTGCTAAAAATCTATTTCTATGTCTGTATCTGTTTTGTGTACATGCAAAAAAGTCCGAACACTTTCCAGAGGATATTGCAACATTTGATTATCTACATAACAGAAGAGTGCAAGGAGGTAGATCCAGATCTACTGTAGCAATCCAGCAAGGTTTTTGAGTCCAGTAGTCTTTCCACTTTCCATTATCCCATCCTCAGCATAAGGATGTTTTTCTTTGAGCTTATTGCTTCATAGTTGCAAGATGGCTGCCACAATCCCAAGTATGACAACCTCATACCATCATTCCATATAGGACAAAAGAGGGCAAGTAAATAGATGTTTTTCTTTTAAAAGTGACAGGGGACAAGCTTTTCCAGAAGGTCCCCAGTAACCCTTTTAAACTTTGATCCGAACTTGGTCATATGACTGGATGATTGTAAGAATACTGGGAAAATGTATATAAAAAAAAGAAATTTGAGAGTCAAGATGTGAGGTGTGTCTTTATTCATTATTATGCAGGAAATGAAAAGGTGGGTAAATCACCAACCCAAACTAATGGGGTCCTGTCAACATGGAAGATGATGCAGGGGAAGGAGACAAGGAAGTCAGTGACAAAAATGAGTGACAAAACTAGCCATTTCCTTATTGTGACTTGGGTAAACAATTGAGCATTTGTGCCTGTCTCTGTATCAGTAAGATGGAGATAATAAGAAAACTTAATTCTGACACTTGGGTTACAGTTAAATGTTACAACTCATGCCAAATGCTTGAGTAAATGGTACATTTTAAGTTCTCAAATATTAGCTAATGAAAAGAGCTACTGTGTTTCCAAAAAAGCTTGATTTATAACCAGATTCCTCAGATTCCCTGGATAGCATCAGGTTTAGAAAATACAGAACTGGAAAACATGACTTTAAAACATCAGAGGAGGGTTCTTTTCTGCTAGTAGACCTATGTATGCATGTGACAGTTTAGACCCTTCCTGTCTCTTGTCTGCAACTAGTACCCTTTTCTCACATGCCCCTTCCTCTTTCCCTCTCTCTCTTTCTCTCTCTCACCTCCTTATGTGTACTTCTTTTCTCTCAGGAACACTGCAAAAACGGTATCATCTGTTTTCCATCTACACCATGCCTCGGCCTCGCGTGAGCTTAATGTGCAGCTTGGCGATACGAGAGTCCGGCATGAAGCCCAGCCAGTCTATCTTGGCGTTACTCTCGATCGCACTCTGTCATTTCACAAACATCTCATAAAAACTGCAGCAAAGGTGGGCGCGAGGAATAACATCATTGCAAGACTGGCCAGCTCCTCATGGGGCACGAGCGCTTCCACACTACGATCATCCTCTCTGGCATTATGCTATTCCACTGCAGAATACTGTGCCCCAGTATGGTTCCGTAGCCCCCATGTCCACTTGGTTGATTCCAAATTATATTCCTCCATGAGGATAATTTCTGGAACCATCCGTTCCACCCCGGTTCACGGCTGCCAGTTCTTAGCAACATCGCCCCGCCAGATATTCGTCGGGATGCGGCATCATCTAAGTTCATTTCTCACGTCTACGCTCGGCCGGACCTGCCAATATACGTGGATATCTTCGCCCACCCTGTCCAACGCTTGACATCTCGTCATCCAATCTGGTCCCCTACGCCTACACTGAACTTCTCTGTTCCAGATTCTTGGAAACAGAGTTGGCAGTCAGCTGAGGTAAAGAACAAACACCTCATCACAGACCCCTGCAAGCGTCAATCCGGCTTTGACCTAGCACGTTATGATTGGGCCCTCCTCAATCGCTATCGAACAGGCCATGGCCGGTGCGCCGCTATGTTCCATCGCTGGGGAGCCAGAGATGACCTGAACCGCCCCTGCGGCTACAGACAGACTATGATCCACATAGTCAATGACTGCCACCTCTCCAGATTCAAAGGAGGTCTCGAAACTTTTTATCAGGCTCAACCTGACGCTGTTGACTGGCTACGGAAGAAGGGCAAACGCTAGAAGAAGAAGAAACTCCCCACCTACCTTCCAATCTAGGAAATGACATCATTTCACTTTGTTCCTGACTTTAACAGCTAAAAAGGATGCTGACCCTCAAACTGACTCTTCAGATACCTCCAAGGACTAAAAGGTGATTTCATCAAAGTTCAGTGGATGTATTCTGCGTATCTTAAAGCACAATTAATTCTCAACTAGACTATAGTCATGCACCTAGTCTGCTAGGATTAGCTGACAGTCTTGCTTCTTAGCTTGTTTTTGCCGTAGCATTTTCATAAAGATCAGTAGGAAATCATTATAGAGAAACACAAAAAAACTTTCAGTTTGACCAAATTAATTTATTCATCATATTTTTAAAAGGAGTAAGGCAAAAAGTAGGCAAATATCTTACGATATTTACAAATAAAACAAAAAATAAACTAACAAATTGGTATACTTGTATACTCATCATCTGGGGCCCTAGCTCGGGAATCCTTGGATTCCTACACACATATGATGGGCCTAGACCTCTGAAGGATCCCTCTCTCCACCAACACTGGTCACTTCCATCAGGAATGGCATCTTGTGGGCCTCTCAAGACCTTGTCCTCACCATAAAGCCACGTTGGTAGGGATAGCCCCAATTTCTGAAGGAAGGCTGGGGTATCCTGTTGTTTTTGACCGGTTATGTTGTTTTCGCCGGTCTGGCTTCACGGGTGGGTAACAGATGACCAGGGACTCATGGTTGAGCTGTAGGCAGTATGTCTTTATTCATGCAGGACGCAGCACAATCTATGCCAAGCTAAGCTAAAATCAAGGTACAGTACTGTAAAACTCACAATGCAGTCTTTATATATACTTGCCAAGTAAGGTGGAAACAGGATGTGACATAGAGAGGGTGGAGAGAAAAGTGACTGGTGAAAATCAGAGTGTGACAAGGAGAAGATTAGGGTGTGACAAGGAGAGGGCGGAGCAGACGAGAATCCTAGCACTGAACCACCAATGCCCTGGAGGGAGGTGCTTGTTAACAGTGGTTATGTAAATAGAATGCAGTGGTTATGTAAATAAAATAGTGTTAAGCAGGGGAGATTTAAACCAAATGAAACAGAAGGGGTCTCATACATACCAACAGTATCCTGCCCTGCCACTTGAGAAAGACTGTTCCTGAAATGCAGCCTTTGGTGTTCTCAGCTGTGACCATAAGCTTCGAGATCAGAAGAGGAACTTAGAGGCAACACAGGCTCTGGGGATAAATATAAGTGGAAAGATATATATAATATATAATATAAATATGGGTCCTGGATCAGATGGATGGAGGTAAATAGTTAATGTTGGCCACAGAATTTTTCTTTTCAAGAATTGGAGCTACTCTCTGCCTTAATACACCTTTCTAGCCCCTTTTTTCTATTCTGAAACCATTTTATCAGACAATATTCTTTTATCTTATTTAAAATTTTTATTTATAAAAAGGATACACTGACAAAAATCATAGGATAAGAAGAGTACAGCTCCACACAATTCCCATCACAAGACCTCTGTATCCCAGCCCTTCCCCTGATAGCTTTCCTATTCTTTATCCCTCTGGCAGTGTGGACCCAGGGTGCAGAAGGTAGAAAGTCTGGCTTCTGTAGTTGCTTCCCTGCTGAAAAAGGGGGTTGACAGGTCAATCCATACTCCTAGCCTGTCTCTCTCTTTCCCTAGTGAAACAGGGCTCTGGGAAAGCAGGGCTCCAGGACACAATAGTGGAGTTGTCTGCCCAGCAAAGTCAGGTTGGCATCATGATAGCATTTGGAACCTAGAGGCTGAAAAAAAAGTTAACATATAAAGCCAAACAAATTGTTGACTAATCATGAACCTAAATGCTGGAATAGTGCAGATGAAGATTTGGGGGTCTCCATTTTTTAGATAGCTAGTAGGCATATTTTAGTTATATTCCACAGGGCCCTTAACTATACTAGTTTTTTTTTCCTTGAGTCTGACGTCTGATATGCAGGTGGACCTAAGTTATTGTCTGGGGAGATGATATCATGACTAGAAAAAGGACCAGAAAGCTGGATCAGGGAAGAGGGTAGCTCCCAAATATGGGAAAGGTGTATAAATATTGTTGACTATAAACCTCATTGACTTGATGTGATCTGGGGCCCATATTCAGCTTAGGAGCCTATGTGACCTCTGCATCCCTGTAGATCTGAGCTCACATTCTGTGATCATGACTAGGAACCTTAGAAGCTGCCTCAGTTTCAGGACCCATCTTCCTCAGGTGGTACATGAAGTATGTTGTCCAGCCTCCCTTCGGAGGATGGAATATTCTTTGCCATTGTTGATCCACATTGAGGGCAAGGTCCTATACGGGCCCATAGAGGGGCTGTTGTTGCTGATAGAGAAGAATGGCAACAATGGAGAGAGGGATATATTCCAGGTGTAGGTCCATAACATGTGGGAATCTTGGGACTCCCCTATTAGGGTCCCAGCTGATGGGGTGGTCTGATAGTGAATAAAGAGTCATCATTAAAGTATGCCAATCACTTGCCCTTATTCAGTCTTTGTAGTCCTTAATTTGATAAGATTAGCTTTATAGTGACTGAGGGAAGTATAACAGGAAGTAGGTGAGGAGGGTATCTAAGTCTAAGTAGACACTATTTCATTAGGAACTTTATGGTGTCTTTTTCGGTCTTTCTACTTGCTTGCTACATATATTGACTCACTGCAGCCTATTGTGTACATTTGACTTTAGGTCTATATTTTGCCCTAATTTAAGGATACATGTGAACATATGCCCTGTCTCATGGGACCTGGTCTATATCTAGGTTTTGGTACTTTGTTAGGAAGTGAACCACTGAAATGGATTTAGAGAATCCTATGAGAAAGGAAAGGTCTCACCCAAGTAATGATGCTGAAGGACTGACATTCCACACTTGACGTTTCTGGACACAGTCTGAAATGAAGCATGTCGAGGTGGTACTCATTACATTGATTTGGTATGAATTGAAAGAAGCATGCGGGAAAGTGTACCCCTCCCTAGAGGCTCCAGGACTAGGGGAAATACAGGCTCTATAGAGGAAGTGGGAGGTTCCTGCTGTCTTATGGTTTAAGAAGGCAATAGATAGTTATTGCTATAATCAAATGATCTGGCAATAGGGTTAACTTTGAAAATCCCATTGTTAGGATTTTACTGTATCATACACAACATCACTGTAATTTATGTCCTTTGATATTATTTATTTTTTTAATTTATTTTTTATTTAAGGATAAATTAACAAATCCATAGGGTAGGAAGGGTACAACTCCACACAATTCCCACCACCCAATCTTCATATCCCACCCCCTCCCCTGATAGCTTTCCCATTCTCTATCCCTCTGGGAGCATGGACCCAGGGTCGTTGTGGGATGCAGAAGGTGGAAGGTCTGGCTTCAGTAATTGCTTCCCCGCTGAACATGGGTGTTGACTGGTCGGTCCATACTCCCAGTCTGCCTCTCTCTTTCCCTAGTTGGGTGGGTCTCTGGGGAAGTGGAGCTCCAGGACACATTGGTGGAGTCCAGGAGCTCCAGGGAAGCCTGGCCGGCATCCTGATGGCATCTGGAACCTGGTGACTGAAAAGAGAGTTAACATACAAAGCCAAACAAATTGTTGAGCAATCATGGACCCAAAGGTTGGAATGGTGGAGAGAAAGTGTTAGGGGGGTACTCACTGCAAACTCTAGTGTACTTCTGCTTTCAGGTATATATTTTGCAGTAGTTTATGGATATGTGTGAACATATGCTCTCTCTCATAGAAACTGGTGTATATCTAGGTTTTGGGTCTTCGTTGGAAAGTGAACCACCTGGGATGTAATTAAAGAATACTATGTAAGGAAAGGTCTCACTTGAGTAATGAAGCTGAAGGGTTGTCATTCCACACGTGAAGTCTCTGGACACAGTCTGAGCTGAAGCATGTTGAGGTGGCAATCGTTGCAATATCATTTGATATGGATTGGGAGAGGCATATGGGAAAGTGGGCCCTATCCAAAGGTTCAAGGACTGGGGGAAGTAGAGGCTCTATAGTGAAGATGTGAGGTTCCTGCTGTCTTAGGGTTCAAAAAGACAATGGAAAATTAATGTTATCATCGCATTATTTGGTAATTGGGTTAACTTTGAAAAGTCCTTCTGTTATGGTTTGCTGTACAGTACCCAGCATCTTGTATATAGCTGTGCTATTGGTTGCTTCTGATCTACTTGGTCTAGGCTTTTGAGAGCACATCCTATATATTTAAAAGACTCAGTCTGTGTTTTAAAAACTTCAAGACATACAATTAATTTTCCCCCTCTCATATTAATTATCTAGTGATTTATATGACTACACTTTACTAGGAGTGTACATAAACACCATTCCCACCACCAAAAGACAGTGACCCATCCCTCCCACCCGCTCCCACCCCCCACTGGCCCAGGAAGCTGCATGTCTACCCCTCACCACAGGGTTTTTACTTTGGTGCCCTACTTACAATTTAGTCAGGTCCTGCTTTTAGTTTCCCTTTCAGATCTTCTTCCTCAACTTCTGTTGTTGAGTGGGATCATCCCATACTCATCTTTATCTTTCTGACTTAGCTCACTTAACATAATTCCTTCTAGCTCTGTCCAAGATGGGTCAGAGAAGGTGGGTTCATTGTTCTTGATAGCTGCATAGTATTCCATTGTGTATATATACCACAGCTTTCTCAACCACTCATCTGTTGTTGGGCACCTGGGTTGCTTCCAGGTTTGATATTATTTATATACAGCGGTGTCATAGAGTAACACCATTGGTTGCTTCTTTCTCCCTGGTCTAAGCTTTCAGGAGAGTCAGCATTTCAAAGACTCAGCCTATGGTCTGTGCATTAAAAAGTTTGAGTAAGTCAATCAATTTTTCCCCTCTCATATTAATTAAATAGTGATTTATATCACTACAGGTTAATAGGAAGGTACATAAACACCATTCCCACCACCAAAAGACTATGTCTGTCCCACACACACTCCCACCCCTGTGATGCTAAGCATCCACCCTCACCCTCAACCCTCAACCCAGAGATTTTTACTTCGGTGCCCTACTCCAAATTCAGTCAGATCCTGCTTTGAGTTTCCCTTTCTGTTATTCTTTCTCAACTTCTGTTTATGAGTGGGATCATCCCATAAGCATTTTTATCTTTCTGACGTAGCTCACTAACATAACTCCTTCTAGCTCCATCCAAGATGGGTCAGAGAAGGTGGGTTTGTTGTTCTTACTAGCTGCATAGTATTCCATTGTGTATAGTACACCACAGCTTTATTATCCACACATCTGTTCTTAGGCACCTGGGTTGCTTCCAGGTTTTAGCTAGTATGAATTATGCTTCAGTGAACATAGGTGTACACATATCTTTTTGGTTGGGTGTAATGGAGTCCTTGGGGTATATCCTTAGGAGAAGAATTACTGGGTCATATGGAGGGTCCATGTCTAGCCTTGTGAGAGTTCTCCAGACTGCTCTCCACAGAGGTAGACCAATTTACATTCCCACCAGTAATGTAAAAGGGTTCCTCTCCCCACAGCCTCTCCAGCATTTGTTGTTGCTGACCTTTTTGATGTATGCCATACTCACAGGAGTGAGGTGGTATCTCAGTGTTGTCTTTATTTGTATTTCTTTGACAATCAGTGACCTGGAGCAATTTTTGATATGTTTGTGAGCCTTTTGGATCTCTTCTGTAGTGAATATTCTGTTCATCTCCTCTCCCCATTTTTGGATAGGGTCGTTTGCTTTTTTGTTGCTAAGTTTGCTGAGTTCTTTGTATATTTTGGTTATTAGTCTCTTGTCTGATGTTTGCGAAGAATGTGAAGATCTCCCTTGCTGTGAGGGGTCTCTTTGTTTCTGTGAGTTTCTTTGGCTGTGCAGAAGCTTTTCAATTTGATGTAGTCCCATTGATTTGTTTCTGCTTTATTCTTCCTTGCAATTGGGTTTGTATCATCAAAGATGTCCTTGAGGTTTAAGTGTGAAAATATTCCACCAATGTTTTCCACTAAGTATTTGATAGTTTCTGGTCCAACATCTAGGCCCTTGATACATTTGGAGTTGGCTTTTGGTGAGATAAAGTGGTTCCGTTTCAATCTTATGCACGTTTCCCAGCACCATTTATTGAAAAGAGCCTCCTTTCTCAATTTAATACTTTGAGCCCATTTACCAAAGATAATATGTCTGTATTGTGAAGGTTTAGTCTTGGGCTTTCAGTTCTTTTCCACTGGTCTGTGTACGTATTTTTTGTTCTGGTACCAGGCTGTTTTGATGATAATGGCCTTATAATATAATTTGAGATCTGGGAGTGTGATGCCTCCATTTCCATTCCATTTCTTTTTTATCAAAATTGTTTTGGCGATTCTAGGTGTTTTATGGTTCCAGATAAATGACTGTAATTTTTGTTCTATTCTCTTAAAGAAACTTGGTGGAACTTTGGTAGGTATCTCATTAAATTTGTATGTGACTTTGGGTAGAATATTTACTTTGATGATATTAATTCTTCCAATCCATGAGTATGAGATGTCTTTCCATTTCTTGGTATCATTTTCTATTTCCTTGAATAGTGACTCATAGTTTTCAGTATATAAGTCTTTCACTTCTTTGGTTAGCTTTATTCCTAGGTATTTTATTGATTTTGCTGCAACAGTAAATGGGAGTGATTTCTTGATATCCTCTTCTTTGGACTTAGTGTTTGCATAAAGAAATGGCTCTGTTTTTTTATATTGAATTTGTAGCCTGGCACCTTCCTATATTGCCTAATGATTTCCACTAGCTTTCTACTGGATTCTTTAGGTTTTTCTATGTATACTATCATATTGTCTGCAAATAGTGAGAGCTTGATTTCTTCCCTTCCAATCTGTATTCCTTTGATTTTGTTCTCTTGCCTGATTGCTATGGTAAGAAATTCCAGTACTATACTGAAGAGTAATGGTGATAATGGACAACCTTGTGTAGACTCCGATCTGAGGGGGTCTGTAGGTTTCTATATATGGACTCCACTGTCTTTAGGAATTTCCCATCTATTTACATTTTTGTAGTGTTTTGAGCATGAATGGGTGTTGAATTTTGTCAAAGGCTTTCTCTGCATCTATTGAGATCATCGTGTGCTTTTAGTTTTGCCTTTATTGATGTGGTGAATGACATTGATTGACTTACGTATGTTGAACCAGCCTTGCATTCCTGGAATAAATCCCACTCCGATATGATGAACAGTCTCTTTGATATACTGTTGCAACCAGTTGGCTAGGATCTTGTTCAATGTTTCAGCATCTATGTTCATCAGATGTCGTATGCTTTACATTGGTTTGTTCTAGCCCTCCCCCCGCCAAGAGAATTGGATCAGTCCAATTAATTTTGCGGGCCTGCTTGGCCCCGCCCCAAGGAACCCCGAGAGAGGGTTCCTGAGTTCGAGAGTGCCAGAGTTTCATAGTTCCCCAGTACGAGAGTTCCTGGGTTCCCGAGTACGAGAGTTCCTGAGTTCGACAGTGCCAGAGTTGGAGAGTTCCTGAGTTAGCCAGAGTTCCTGAGTTCCTGAGTTAGACAGAGTTCCTGAGTTCCTGAGTTCGAGAGTGCCAGAGTTTTCAGAGGGCTCCCCAGTACGAGAGTTCCAGAGTTCCAGAGTTGGAGAGTTCCTGAGTTACAGAGTAAGAGGGAGTGCTTGTGCCGCCGCAAAGAGACAGCCGAGTTCTGTTTGGTGATTAGTTTGTCTTAGTTTGTGAATCGTTGTTCCTGAATAAAGAAATACAGCTTCCCTGCCCAGCCGTTGTCTCCGCATCTCTGTTACCCGCCCGCGAAGCCAACCCGGCCGGCAAGAGCCTCCGAAATTTTAACAACAATCAGAGATACTGGTCTGTAGTTTTCCATTTTTGTTGTGTCCCTATCTGCTTTTGGTATCATGGTGATATTAGCTTCATAGAAGGTGGAAGGAAGTGCTCCCATTTCTTTGATCTTTTGAAAGAGCTTTAGACATACAGGTATTAACTGTTTCCTGAAGGTTTTGTAGAATTCATTTGTAAATCCATCTGGTCCAGGATTTTTCTTGTTGGGAAGATTCTTAATGACTGTTTCAATTTCTTTGTCTGTGATTGGTCCATTTAGATGTTGTAGTTCTTCTTGGCTCAATTTTGGAAGTGTGTGTGTTTCTAGGAAGTCTTCCATTTCTTCCAGATTCTCTAGCTTGGTGGCATATAGTTCTTCATAAAAGTTTTGCATGATTTTCTGGATTTCTGTGGTGTCAGTTGTGATGTTGCCTTTATCATTTTTACGGTTCTGTTTATTTGAATGTTCTCCTTTTTTTTTTTTTTTAAGTGAGTCTGGCTAAGGGCTTGTCAATTTTGTTTAATTTTTCAAAGAACTAACATTAACTTCATTGGTCTTTTGTATGGTTCTCTTATTTTTATGTTGTTTATTTCTGCTCTAATTTTAGTGATTTTCGTCCTTCTGGTTGCTTTAGGGTTCCTTTGCTCCTCTTCTTTTAAGTCTTTAAGGTGTGCAGTAAGGTGGTTTACTTGAGTTTTTTCTGTTCTCTAATGTGTGCTTGTATGGCTGTGCGTTTCCCTCTAAGTGCTTTAGCTGGTCCCAAGTATTTTGATAACCTGTGTCTTCATTTTTATCTATTTCTACAAACATTTGAATTTCTTGCTTGAGTTCATCTTTGACTCAGAGATTATTAAACACTATGTTGCTGACTTTCCAAATTTTGTGATTTTTAGTAATTTTTTGTTTGTTGTTGAATGTTATCTTTACTCCACTGTGGTCTGAGAAGATGCTTGGGATGATTTCAGTACTCTTGAATTTGTTGATACTGTCTTTGTTGCCTAACATGTGGTCTATACTTGTGGATGTGCTGTGTGGATTTGAAAAGAATGTGTATTCCACTTTCTTGGGGTGAAGAACTCTGAAAATGTCAAGGAGGTCTAGTCTGTCCATATCTTCAATTAATTCTCTTGTTCATTTGTTGATTTTATGCTTAGTTGATCTGTCTAAGCATGAGACTGGGGTGTTGAAGTCTCCCACTATTATTGTTTTACTATTGATGTATTTTTGTAGTTCTTTCAGTAGGTGTTTGATGGACCTTCATTAGGTGAATAGATGTTAATAATTGTTAAATTCAGACAATATTCTTATCCAACTTCAGGCTAGCTATCAAACTCCAGCAAGTCTACCATAGTTGTGTCCCCATAGGAACATGCCTAAAATGGATTCCCTAGCTTTTTTTCTACCCTAAAATCCCTAATCTCACCTGCTCTAATCCTACTTTTTGGTTCCTGTTCGTTAACCATTTTGTCTCAACTTAGGTCATGCCACCTTCTAGTCACCAAGTTACAGATGCTACCATGACTCCATCCCGACTTCTCTGGGCAGACAGCCTCACCAGTGTGTCCTGGATCCTCGCATTTCCAGAGCTCTGGTCCACTAGGGAAAGATAGAAACAGGCTGGGGCTATGGATCGACCTGTCAAAGCCCATGTTACATAGAGAAGTAGTTACAGAAGCTAAAACTCCTTCCTACTGCACCCCAAAAACAACCTTGATCCATACTCCCATGGGGGAGAAGTGATAGGATGAAGATAAGAGGGCTGTGGACTCCAGCTCTATCAGCATCCAGAGAGAGAGGACGAAAAGGAGAGGGATGTTGGAGGTAGTTATGTTGTCATGAGTGTCTTGGAAGGGAAGAAAGGATTGAATCAGGAGTAAAAGGGGGCAATTATGTATATTTATGTATATATATATATATATATATATATATATATATATATATATATAGACAGATAGTTGTAGAGAAGATGGTTGGCCCATGTCTACAACCTTAGGGGAAATGTGGTGGATTGCAGTGGGGAGACTGAAGATTCAGAACTCTGGTGGTGGGAATGTTATGGATTTAAACCCATGTTGACATTTAAATTTGTAAAATAAATAAATACATTTTTTTTAAAAAAGCACACTTAAAATAGGTATATATGTTTATCTGTTTAAGAAAAGAGGATTGGGGTTTAGGCAGTTGCAGACCTGGTTGATCACTCACATTATAGAGCAGAAGGATCAGGGTAAAAGCCCCTGGTCCCCACTTGCAGAGGGGAAGCTTCACAAGTGGTGAAGCAGGGCTGCCGTATCTCTCTGTCTCTCTCCCTTTCTATCTCCCCCACCTCTCTCAATTTCTCTCTATCTTCATCCAATAATAAGTAAATAAAAAAATTTTTAGTGACTGAACTTGGTACCTATGAGATTGATGAATGAGACACAGAAGAAAAAGCAAACCAGAGGTAATATGTGTCTTGAGCTTGTAAGATGAGCAGGGAGAAATGTCAGCATAAGAAGAACTCAAACAGTGTTTATTTAAAGCCATACTGTGAAGCCAGAAACATTTATATTAGAAAACAAAACCTCTAGCTTTAATGGACAATAGTATCTTTCTTTGACAAGACAGTACTACTTCTGGATATTGCTAAACTCCAATGTTCTTTTGTTAATTAAAAACAGAAGAAAAAAGTCCTACATCAGCACAACAGGGAAATAGCTCCCATTTGAGGTGGATGAGAGAACAGATGCAAAGGTGAAAACTAAATTGCATTAGAACCACATTCCTCCTCTCAACTTATCACCTCCCTTCCCCCCCACCCCCAGCACTCTATCTAAACAGGAAAAAGACCAGAGTGCCTGAGGCGGAGCCTTTGTTGCTTATTGATTTACCCTCATAGCCACTAAAGGCCAGCAGTTCATATTTTTAGGCATCAACCTTACCTGGCTTCTCCTGCCTCTCCCCAGCTGGAAAGCTTTAACAGAGGTCAAACACTCGAATGTCTGAAAGAAACAGATATAAACAAAGGCAAAATAGAAAAGAGGCAACAGTTGAGTAGTAAAAGCTAAACTGCTTGAGACTAACCAGAATCAACAGTATAAGGTTGCCACATAAAGCAAGCAGTATAGAGACACAAAATGAGGAGGCCGTTAATAAGATCTTACAGGGATTCTCCAGAATATATTGTGAATATTGTCGGGGGTTGGTTACAAGGCACCGAACAGTGAACATGGTTTGCTTTCTTTTGTGTAAGCAGGGGAAAGAATTACACATACACTTATAGAATGTCAAACCAAAAGGAACCAAAGATTAATTACCTAAAAGGCTAAGTAGGGAGGAGGAAGAGGGACAAGATGAAAAGACAATCTAGACATTCAAAATCAAATGGAAACAAGTTATTTGCCATCAGTGATGCAATATGCATAGAAAATCTTTTTTTCCAAAGGAGACTTTGGTACATGCTATGCTTACTATTTATCTCTAATCAGATATATCTAAGGAGAAAAAAGTAAATAAATTCTTGATCTCCCTCACCATTCACCTAGTTTAGACTTTCATGAGAAAGGCTGGATGCAGGATAACAAGGCTAATGGGCTTCTGTCTCTCTTGTAGGTGCTCTTGCTTGACCATTTGATGTGAGTCACTGATTTCAGTGCCTCTGTACTGAGCAAAATGTCACTAAGAGCTGTTCAGGACCTCAGGCCTCCCAAACACAACAGAAGCTAGCTTCAGCCCACATTCTTTCAGAATAAAACCTGAAATAAATTAGGGGTGGTTTAAAACATATTTTTCTTAAAAAAAAAGATACCAAATATTAAGAAAACACATATGCAGAAACCATTTGACACTTAGATGGCAAGTTTATTGCCATCTGACAATTTGTTGTGTTAATTATACATAGGTGGAACCAAAGGCTCTTGAAGACAAAAAAAAAAAAAAAAAGATCAACAGCAATGGTTTTTAGAGTGTTTAATATATAACGAGTACTCCACTAGGTACTTTACACATGCGATCACACTTAATCCTCATAGCAACTCTGAGGGCTGGGTCTGTAGAACAGCAGTTAGGCTTAAGGCTTAAGTAGAGAGGTACCAAGGTTGGTCTCTGACACCACCCTATCCTAGAGCTGAGTTGCGCTCTGCTCAAAAAAAAAAAAAAAAAAAAAAAAAAGCAGGGAAACTTCTAGAGAGGTATTGGGCTCCCTTTACAGATGAAGACAGTGAAGCTTGGTCAGAGGTGACTTACGTAGTTAACCGGAGAGCCGTATGTGCATCTATCTAGGTTCCACCCCAAAGCCTGCATGTTAATGTGTACCAGACAGAGCTGTGTTCAATCATCCTGATAAGTAATATCAGAGGTGACTGAAGGGTTCATTCAGCTGGATTCCAACTGCTATTTTTTCTGACCTCATCAAGGAGGATATGTACCACCAAGGCATAAACTCAGTTAATCAAGCCCTGCTAAGCCCAGATTCCACTTGAGCCCCTGACTCTCTGTCCAAGTGTGTGGAACCTCTGCAGGAGTACTAGACATGTAGCAGGACCTTCAGGGTAGGAAGGAGAACCCCAGGGTGTCTGATCATTAAAGGTGTAAAAGGAATCTTGCAGGAATATCTCCACCAATACCTGCTGCAGCTTCTTTCTTGTGTAGTTGCATGTTGGGTTGTTCTCTGTCTTTGGATCTGACAAGGGAGGAGGCACAACAAATGAATATGAAACGTCAGGGACTGAAGGTACTTCATTAGATTTTGCTGTAGATAGAGCAAGATTGTTATGACAAAAAAAAAAAAAAAGCTTGAAGTGACCTTTAATCATAACAACATGTTTTTAGTTAAAGCCTTATGCTTCACTTACGCTTAAGATCAACCCTTCCTGTTTCCACTCTCAAGGACCATTCCTAGAATAGGTAGACATCTGTGGCTTGCCTCCAGATGGCTAGTAAAGTTCATTCTTTCTGAGGTTTGCCTTCAGAGAGGGACGTCTGTTTGTGGAACATCATCAGCATATTGTTGTGGGTATTTCAGTCCTGAGAACAGTCACCTTAGGTCAACAGCACTAAAGGTGCTGTGTTTTTCCCACAGCTGCATTTGGGCTGAGCCCTGAGGGAGGACTTGGGATGGCTGACTTGAAACAGCATCCTTTCCAGGGAAGAAACTCAGGACACCTGAGGTCACTTCCGTGGGTCTTTTGCTTTCTGTTCCAAGTCCTACCAAATCTCAAAGTGACTTTCAATGACTTTCTCCATATATCCTGATGCTGTCTGTCCTGTGTTGCAGTCTCAGACCTTCCTGAAACCACTGCTTTCCTGAACCACAGCCATTGACCTCCGTGATTCACTTTCTTTGTTTCTATCAATAGACCTGAATTGGGGTTTGTTTCTGTTTGAACCAGAGGCTTTTCCACACAATGTGCAATGTTGATATTTATACTCTCCCTCTGAATCCTTCCTAGAATGAGTGGGGTATGTACATAAGTGTCTATAATGTGCAAAGCTCTGCTCAGAATCCCAAAGGGGTGTGTTTGCAGTCCAACAAAAAGAAAAACAAAGGCAGCAGTGGTAACAACTGGAGGCCCAATAAAAGCACTGCAAATAGGATACTGAACAAACGTTGATTGGTTTCAAAAAGAAAGAAAAGGAAAGGACAACAACTGGCTATCAAGAAGAAAGAAAGATTTCAAGGAGGCAGTAGAATTTTACATTTTTGAGTCATGAACAATCTTTGTGAGGGGTGGGGAAAGGGAGGAGGACAGGAAGGAATTTTTATTTTGTCTACCTAGCTCTTGCTATGCATTCTACATTCCAACCTACTGAATAATTTCCTTTACCTATAACACTCTTTTTAAAAAAATATATAACATTTATTTATTACTGGATAGCAACAGAGAGAAATTGAGAGGAGGGAGGAGAGGGAGAGGGAAAGAGACAGATACCTGCAGCCCTGCTTCACCACTTGTGTAGCTTTCCTCCTGCAGGTGAAGACCAGGGGCTAGACCTCAGGTCCCTGCACACCATGGTGTGTGTGCTCAACCGGGTGCAACACCGCCTGGCCCCATACTCTTCCTACCAGTATCACTTCCTTTCAACTAGCTAGATCTGTATTACTTCCTTGCCTCCTATCAGTAGTCATTTTCTCTGTGATGTACTTTGTGAGGTGCCCCCTACTGGCCTCTCACAGCAACTCCAGTCTCCATCATTGATGATATGGGGGGAATGGGAGAAGGTTGCAATTAAGGTTTCTAGAGCAAGATGGTTTGACTCCATCCTGACTGATGCCTAATTTACCATCCTCTGACTCAGGAAGCTGTTTCACTTGCATGTATGAAGTCCCAATTTCAATCACGAGCACAAAATCTATCAGAGCCTGTCTCTCTCTCTCTCTCTCTTACTTTGGCATAAGTCGTACTTCAGAAAAGGTTGGAGAGGTTGTGGGGACAAAGGAACCCTCCTACACTGCAGATGGGAATGTTAATTGGTCCAATCCCAGTGGGGAACAGTCTGGAAAACACTCAGAAGGCTATAAGTTGATCTTCCCTTGCCCTGTAATTCTTCTCCTGGGGATATATTCTAAGGAACCAAACATGCCCATCCAAAAAGATTTGTGTACACCTATGTTCATAGCAACACAATTTGTAATAGCCAAAATCTGGAAAGAGCCCAGGTGTCCAACAACAGATGAGTGGCTGAGTAAGTTTTGGTATAAATACATAATAGAATACTACTCAGCTATTTAAAATGGTGATTTCACTGTTTCTAGCCCATCTTGGATGGAGCTTGAAGGAACCATGTTAAGTGAGATAAGTCAGAAGCAAAACAATGAATATGTGGTGATCTCACTCATAGGCAGAAGTTGAAAAACAAGATCAGAAGGAAAAACAAAGCAGAACTTGGACTGGAGTTGGTGTATGGCACCAAAGTAAACAACTCTAGGGTGGGTGGTAGGGGGAGGGGGTCATGTCCTGGAATATGATGGCAGAGGAGGACCTAGTGGGGGTTGTATTGTTATGTGGAAAACTGGGAAATGTTATGCATGTGCAAACTATTGTATTCTTTTTCTTTCTTTTTAAAAAAAATTTCTTGGTTGGGGGATTAATGTTTTACAGTCAACAGTAAATACAATAGTTTGTATATGTATAAAATTTCTCAATTTTCCACATAACAATACAACCCCCACTAGGTCCTCTGTTATCCTTTTCCAGGACCTGTGCTCTCCACCCCACTCACCCCAGAGCCTTTTACTTTGGTGCAATACACCAACTCCAGTTCAGGTTCTACTTGTATTTTCTCTTCTGATCTTGTTTTCTATTACAACTGTTATATTATACAACTGCTGTATTCTACTGTTGACTGTAAACCATTAACCGCCAATAAAGAAATTATGTATGGCTTTTTTGCCAGGTTGATAGTAAACTGTTCTAGAGTTAGGTCAGAAAACCCCAGCTCTTAGACATTTGCAAGTGCAAAGGTTAGTTGTTAGCTGCTAGCCATCCTAAATAGGAATATGAGTAGAAAAGTCTCTGCACCTAGTAATTGAATAAGACAGAAAGTTACCCCCTGATGCCAGTCCCCCACAAGGCTGGTTGACAATACACTCCTGCCTCTGTTTACTCAGTAGAACCCAAAATCAGTCAGAAGGTAAACAATGAGTGCACTCTTACTTAACAAGCAGCTAGTTGGTTTCCTCTTTGCTGATATGCCTCCCTCTGTCTCACTTTAGAGGCAGATGATTCCTTTTTATTGTCCACCCATCTCTTGTCTCTCTTTTAAAAAATTATTGGTATCTTGTTGACCATTATTAAATTACTAGTAATTAAAAATTGGAAAATAATCATACATAAAGCAGAACTTGGGCTAGGTTTGGTGTACTGCACCAAAGTAAAAGACTCTGGGGAAGGGGTGGGGAGGGTTCATGTCCTGGGACATGATGGCAGAGGAGGACCTAGAAGGGGCTTGAATTGTTATGTAGAAAACTAAGAAATGTTACACATGTACAAACTATTGTATTTTACTGTTGACTGTAAACCATTAACATCCCCTCAATTAAGAAACAAACTTATTAGTGACTTAATACTGATTTACAAAATTATAAGAAAACAGGAGTATAATTCTGCACCATTCCCACCAGCAGAGTTCTGCATCCCCATTCTCTCCACTGGAAGTTACAGTAGTTCTCCCAAGGTTGCAGATATGGATTGACAATAACTATTTGTCTATATTTATCCATATTATCCCATCATTTTTCTTCCTTTCTAAGTCACACCTACTCCTATTCCTATGTCTGAATATCTGTCATTTCCTCTTCTCTCTTTGGGTCCTGATGGTTAAAATTCAGAGCCATGACAAGGCTGGAAATGGAGACTCCAAATCTTCATCTACAATGTTTCAGCCTTTAGGTTCATGATTAGCCAACAATTTGTTTTGCTTTATATCTTAACTCTTTTTTTCAGCCACCAGGTTCCAGACGCTACCATGATGCCAACTGGACTTTCCCACCAATGTGTCCTGGAGCCCCACTTCCCCAGAGATCTGCCCTACTAGGGAAAGAGAGAGACAGTCCGGGAGTGTGGATCTATATGCCAATGCCCACGTTCAGTGGGGAAGCAATTACAGAAGACAGAGCTTCCACCTTCCACAACCCATAATGACCCTGGATCCATACTGCCAGAGGGATAAAGAATAGGAAAGCTATCAGGGGAGGGGCTGGGATATGGAGTTCTGGTGGTGGGAATTGTATGGAATTGTACTCCTCTTATCCTGTGGTCTTCTCAGTGTTTCCATTTTATAAATAAAAATAAAATAAAATAAAGGATTCAGAGCCTTCTGGTCGTCTTTACCTAACATTTTTCCCCCTCTGGGAGTATGGACCAAAATTCTTCATGGGGTGCAGAATGTGGGAGTTCTATCTTCTGTAATTGCTTTTCTGCTGGACATAGGCATTGACAGTTTGATCCATACTAGCCTGTTTCTATCCTTCCCTAGTGGGGTAGAGCTCTGGAGAGGTGAGGTTTCAGGACACATTGTTGAGGTCATCTGCCCAGGGAGTTCAGGATGAAATCAAAGTAGCATCTAGACCTTAGTGGCTGAAATACAGTAAGATATAAAACAAGGTAAGATGATTAAAGAACAGGAACCAAAAAAAGAGGAATAGAGCAGATGAAAATATGGATCTTAGAGTGGAAAGAAGAAAGGAAGTCTATGTCAGGTATGTCCCTATGGGAGCCATGACTTTTGTAGTTTTTACTTTAGATTGATAGCTAAAGGAGGTGGATAAAAATATTTTCTGGGATGATGGTGTTGGAGTTGAGAATAGAGCTAGAAATCTGGATTAGGATAGAGAGCAGCTCCCAAACTTGAAAAAGATCTATAGGTAAAATTAACTGTTTATCCCATACACTTGACTCAGGGCCAGAAATATATATTCATATTTAGCACAGGAGCATGTATAACCTCTGAGTCCCTGTTGGTCTGAGCTCGCCTTCTATGGTCACAGCTGGGAACATTCTCGGCTTCACTCATATTAGGACCATTCTTCCACGAGTGGCAGGGTAGGGTGACACAGCCTCCCTTTGGATAGTCGAGCAGTCCCTGTCATTGCTACTTTATAAGAAGGACAAGTTCCTGGCCCATCACTTCTCTTTGTGGCTATTTATTTACTCATTTTTTCCCAATAAACTTTCTCTTTTTAAAAAACTTTTATTATCTTTATTTATTTATAAGATAGAGATAACCAGAAATTGAGAGGGAAGGGGGTGAGAGGGAGAGAGACAGAGAGACACCTGAAGCACTGCTTCACCACTTGCCTCACAAAGCTTTCCCCCTGCAGGTGGGGAGTGGAGGCTCAAACCCGGGTCCTTGTGCATTGTGACATGTGCACTCAACCAGGTGTGCCACCACCCATCCCCTTCAATAAACTTTCTATAACCTTTTCTGTGTGTTGCCATTTTCTCTCCAGTCCTCTGCTGTTGTGCTGCACCACAGAGAAGAGAGAGGGAGATCCAAAGTGAAGAGGGAACGCAATTCTTTATTCGTGCAGGCACCTCAGGGTTGGGTGAGAGGGCAGTGGTTCGGGCCATGTGGAGCTAGCCAAAAATGGCCGTCCCCCGCTATGCGCACCACCCTTCCATCACCGAGGTAAAAAACGGGCAAGGGGGGGCGGAAGTAGGAGGGCTTTTTATAGGGCAACAGCCAAGAGTGATGTGTTGGACAGGATTGGTTGGGAAAGGCACTTGAGAATACTGTATTAACTCCCATGGGAAGTGGCAGAGCCTGAGGGGATAGTTTGGCAGATGTGACTGCATCTGTGTAATTCTCCAGAACCCTGCACAGTGTCAGTCAAAGATGACAAATTTGTCATCATCTCTCATATAAATAAGTAAGTTTTTGTAAATAAATAAATAAGCATTGCCTTTATCTGTTAAGAGAACCGAGTTCATATTCCTAATGTACTCAGAACAGTGCCTGGTCATAGAAAGCAATAAACAGATGGTAGTTTTTGCTACTATCACTACCACTATTAGTGCTACTATCAGCAAGAAAAAAATCTATCATTATAGTTGTAATTCTTCTTTGTCTGATCCATGACAGGGTACTCTGAACAGAAGGAATATATATCATATAATTTGGTGTCTTTGCCTCTTAGAACATTTCCTAATACATACCGTCATTTAAACATTCTGCTGGAATTGTGGGCAGGTGACTTGAGATCCGTTTTAAGCACTAATGTGATATAAAGTATGCTCACATTTTAGATGATAATGGTAGAATGTAAATTATTGGAGCACAGGTCTGTGATTAAAGGAATGATCTACAATATTTCTGTTTATAAGGTGTCTTTGGCTCTTGCACATGCTCTATACTACCACTCCTAGTACAATTTATTTTTAAGCTTTAGATAGAGAAGTTGGAGTTGCATGGGGAGATATCACAGCACCATACCATCTATTGAGTTTCTCTCATTGCAGTGGCCCTCCTATGTGTTACTGGGACTTGAAACTACAGTCTTACTCTTGGTAAAGCATGACTCTACTTGGGAAAGCTATCTACTTCTTTCCAAAAATTTTAATTTTTTTAAATTAAATTTATTTATTTATTTATTTATTTGTAACCTGGATTGGTGCCAGGAAATGCAGGAGTAATCTGGTAAGAGAGAAGACGTCCAGGAATGAGATCCTTGCATTAGATGGGAATGTACATAAGAGCTGGAAGATGTTGTTACAAAAAAGCATGGCACTGAGCAAAGGCAGAATAGTTTGTCACATTCTCTTCACTCCATTTCATCTTTAGTGCTCTGTCTATAAAAAGTTGAAATCATAAACTTTGTTGGTTAGCAGCCTATTAAAATTTGTTTTCTTTAATTCTTAGCTCCCAGCATTTGTGAAGTTGTTTAAGCCTCCCCCCCCATGTTAGTACACAGAGAGATTAATTTATTGTGTGTTGGTCCTATTGACTTTAGTAGCCCACAACACCTGCTTCTCCTCCTCCTTCCACAGTTTTGCTTGCCTAGAAATGTGTTCTCTTTGTGTACTGTGTGACCTGGACAAGTGAATTCATCTTCCTGGGCTTTGACATTTTCAAAAATGTGTGGGCAAATTGAACTGTAGTCTCTACAGCAGTAATAAAATTTTTTTCAGCTTTAAATCATGACCCAAGAGTGAGTCAAAAAACCATTAAATAGGCTAAAACCAACACTGAAATGTAAAATAGAGTAAAAACATAATATAAAATAGAATAAAATTAATATTAAATATCCTATCCATGTATATGTGTTTATACTGGGTGCTAAATATATTTTTATTATGGGTCACAATTCTTCTTCTAGCGTTTGCCCTTCTTCCGTAACCAGTCAACAGCGTCAGGTTGAGCCTGATGTAAAATTTCGAGACCTCCTTTGAATCTGGAGAGGTGGCAGTCGTTGACTATGTGGGTCATAGTCTGTCTGGAGCCGCAGGGGCAGTTCGGGTGGTCTCTGGCTCCCCAGCGATGGAACATAGCGGCGCACCGGCCATGGCCTGTTCGATAGCGATTGAGGAGGGCCCAATCATAACGTGCTAGGTCAAAGCCGGGTTGACGCTTGCAGGGGTCTGTGATGAGGTGTTTGTTCTTTACCTCAGCTGACTGCCAACTCTGTTTCCAAGAGACTGGAACAGAGAAGTTCAGTGTAGGCGTAGGGGACCAGATTGGGTGACGAGACGTCAAGCGTTGGACAGGGTGGGCGAAGATATCCGCATATATTGGCAGGTCCGGCTGAGCATAGACGTGGGAAATGAACTTAGATGATGCCGCATCCCGACGAATATCTGGCGGGGCGATGTTGCTAAGAACTGGCAGCTATGGAACCGGGGTGGAACAGATGGTTCCAGAAATTATCCTCATGGAGGAATATAATTTGGAATCGACCAAGTGGACATGGGGGCTACGGAACCATACTGGGGCACAGTATTCTGCAGTGGAATAGCATAATGCCAGAGATGATGATCGTAGTGTGGAAGCGCTCGCGCCCCATGAGGAGCTGGCCAGTCTTTGCAATGATGTTATTCCTCGCGCCCACCTTTGCTGCAGTTTTTATGAGATGTTCGTGAAATGACAGAGTGCGATCGAGAGTAATGCCAAGATAGACTGGCTGGGCTTCATGCCGGATTCTCGTATCGCCAAGCTGCACATTAAGCTCACGCGAGGCCGAGGCATGGTGTAGATGGAAAACAGATGATACCGTTTTTGCAGTGCTAGGGATTAGTCGCCATTTTTTACAGTAATCAGATATCAGAGACATGTCTTTCGTGAGTGTTTCCTCGAGGATGTCGAACTTGGATGCCTGAGTTGCACAGCAGATGTCATCGGCGTAGATGAACTTCCTTGAAGAAGTTTCTGGGAGGTCATTGATGTAAATATTAAATAGCGTAGGAGCCAGAACAGAGCCCTGGGGGAGGCCACTTGAGACAAGTCTCCATCTGCTAGACTTGTCACCCAGATGCACCCGGAATCTTCTGTTTTGGAGAAGAAACGATATAGTGTTGGCCACCCATGGTTAGTGTTGAACAACAATATGGTAGATCCTGTCACCATAGAAAATAGGTCACACTCTAGTTAAGTTGAATTGACTAAATGGCTTCCCTTGGTTACCACAGCAATACTTAACATTTATAATATAGTTTCTAATGGCCAGACTCTCTCAGCTACTTATGTGAACTATCGATTAATTGCAATCATATTATTAAGTGACTACTATCCCCACTTATAAAGTGAGAAATCTGAAGAGCTTGCTGAGGCAGTACAGTTAATGAGTGACAGAGGCAAGGACTCTGGGATATGGGTCCACTGTCACCACCTGGAACAACTACACCAACCTGTCCTTCAGAACAATGAAAGAGACTAAAGCAGCACACAAGAATGAGGAAGTATGAAATCTGTACAAAGAGCAAGAAGTGGGACTGAAAAGGAAGTCTTGGAGATGGAATACAAATATTCTTTATTTTAGTAATTTTTAGTCAGTAGTCTTAGTGAGGGGGCCAGGTGGTGGCACACCCAGTTAAGCGCACATAGTACTAAGTGCAAGGAGCCACACAAGGATCCAGATTTGAAACCTTGCTCCCCACTTGCAGTGGGCGAAGCTTCACAAACTGTTAAGCAGGTCTGCAGGTGTCTCTCTCTATCTCTCTCCCTATCTATCTATCTATCTATCTATCTATCTATCTATCTATCTATCTATCTCCCCTCCTCTCTGAATTTCTCTCTGTCCTATCTAATAAAATGGAAAAAAATTGCCACCAGGAGCAATTGATTCAAAGTCCTGGCACCAAGCTCCAGTGATAACCCTGGAGGCAAAAAAAAAAAAAAAAGTACTAGTGAAAGAGTCAGAGAAACCCAGACCTATTACCTGGGATTTATTATGAAAAATATAAGGAAAATAATATTGACATTTTCATTATTAAATTAAATATCCTGTTTAAAGAGAAGTCTTAGTTGTCAAGCAAAGAGGGTTTAGAGTATGAAGACAGGGGCTAAATCTAGCTCTGTGTTACCCTGGGAATAATCCAGATATTTGTGGAATTTCTGTCATTCGAGAGGTAATGAGTGGGACACCTTCCACATGGCTTCTCACTTGATCGATCTGTTCACTTCATGTGAATAAAGGGTGTAAACACTATCTACTTCAAGGACTTGTGAATAGAACTGAATAACATGAAATATTTGGATTTACCCTGTGAGCCACAAAACATGTTGAAGGTGTTTGATAGTATTATTATTTGGTTGCAGTTTCATCATCATCATCTTTTTTTTTTTTTGTCTACCTGGTATCTGATCAGCTGTGAGGAAACATAAGTAAAGAAATAAATGCATGGGAGGGACAGCCATGGAGACTAAAAGTAAACTGCCAGAGACTGAGTATCAGTAACTGAATTTGTACTATGTGAGTACTGCAGATAAAAGCTTGCAGGTTGGGTTGGAGAAACTGCATAATGGTTCTGCAAAAGACTTTATTTCTTTACATTTTTTAATTTATTTATCCCCTTTTGTTGCCCTTGTTTTTTCTTTATTGTTGTAGGTATTATTGTGGTTGTTACCAATGTAATTGTTGGAAAGGACAGAGAGAAATGGAGACAGGAGGGGAAGAAAGAGAAGGGGAGAGAAAGATAGACACCTGTAGACCTGCTTCACTGCTTGTGAAGTGACTCCCCTGCAGGTGGGGAGCCAGGGGCTCAAACTAGATTCCTTATGCCTGTCCTTGCGCTTTGCGCCACCTGCGCTTAATCCACTGTGCTACTGCCCAACTCCCCTGCAAAAGACTTTTCATACCTGAGGCTCTCAGTTCCCAGGTTCAAGTCCCAGCACCAAAATTAGCCAGTGTTATGCACAGGGTTTCTTCCTGACACACTTGGGACAACAACTGTGACTTCATACCCCTTTCTATCCCTTGCTCTTGGCAAGGCTCTGAACTGGAGCCAGAAGCTTAAGTTAGAGCTGCCCTTTCTTCTTATTACTTAATGCCCCCAAACTTACCTTTCTTCAAGGCAAGTACAAAAATGTTACTAAAAGAATCAGATTAAAGTAACCTGATTTTCAAGAGTAACTGGAATAGAATTATCTGAGAATGTCGTGCTGCAATGCGGGGGAGAGAGAGAGGAGATCCGGAGTGGAGAGGGAACACAATTCTTTATTCGCGGACACCTCAGAGTTGGGTGAGAGCACAGTGGTTTGGGCCATGTGGAGCTAGCCAAAATGGCCGCCTCACGCAGCAACCTTCTCTGCGTCTAATCACTAAAGTGAAAGGCCAGCAAGAGAGCGAGGGGCGGAAGAAGAAGGACTTTAGAGAGCAAAAACTGGGAGTGACAAGCCAGGACAGGATTGGTAGGGAAAGACACTGAGAATGTCCCAACTCTTGTGAGAACTGGCAATAGCCTGAGGGGACAACATGGCAGATGTGACTGCATCTGCACAATTTCCCAGCATGAGAAGTGAGGGGTCTCATGTTCTTCTAACATTGTTTCTAAGATGTACACTGGGGTCTTACCACTAGGGTTTAAATACTATCTGCTGTTGAGAAAGAGAAACTCCTGGGGCCAGGGTGTGGCTCAGTGCTGGCATTCCCATCTCTCATGTGGTCTATCCCTGGTACCATATGGGAGAAGCAAGAAGAACTCCATGGGTGGTGGAACAGTGCCATTCTCTCTCCCTCTCTCTCTCTCTCTCTCTCTCTCTCTCTCTTTCTCTCTCTCTCTGTGTGTGTGTCCCAACCTCTCAACCTCTCTCATCCTCTCTCTGTCTCTCTCAGTGTTTCTCTCTGATTCTGAAAATAGAAAGAAGTTGGTGGGAGCAGTGAAAGATAGTTTACCCAATATAGCATACACTTTATCATGCCCACAGACCTAGGTTTGAGCCCCTGGCCAACAACTGGGAGTACCAGCACATGGGAAGCTTCACAAGTAGTAGGATGGGGCTATGTTGTCTCTCCTTTTCTCTACCTCACTCTCTGCCTCTCAGCTGCTATCTAGAAAGACATGAGAGATGAGTGGGAGTGGGAGAGAGAGAGAGAGGGAGAAAATCTGGGAGCTAAGAAATTGTGCAGGCCTAAAGTCCCAGCAAAAATTCTAGTGGCCAAAAAAATTAGAAAGAAGTTGGGCCATGGTGATGATTCAATGGTAATTCATATTTATGAGGACATGGGTTTTTATATTGCATGAAAATAAGAAGAGTGTATTAATTCTTCTCTACTTCCCATTTATGTCTCCCTAGAAGCCATATATATATATGTATACTATATATATATATGTAGTTATAGAATATAATCTGCTCATGAGGCATCCTTCCTTCAGGTGGGGAGTAGGGTCTTGAACCTGGATCCTTGTTCATGGTAATAATGTGAGCCTAACCGAGTGAGTCACCGCCTGACCCAGAATATAATCTGAAGTTACAGTATATAATCTGAAATTATAGAATATAATCTGAAGTTATAAAATAGATGTTATATAATCTATTATTATAGATTTTACAAACTTATAGATTATATAATAAGCATAAAATAATATAAGTTACAATATTCAAGATGAGTCTATTTTACTTACCTAAGTGAATGTGACTTTTTCCTTCCCCAGGTCATTAGTGGCCTATTTCAGTCATACTAGGGACAAGCATCTGCTTTAGGCACTTGAACAAAAGGGATTTGATGTGGGTTTTGATGCTGGAATAAGGCTATAGAAAGATGGCCTTTAAAACCTCCCACCTTTTGAGCTGCTGATTCTTTTCATTTATGACTCTTCAAAGAACAGCCTGGATGGACTTTTGTTAGCCATGGTCTACATGGAGTGCTGCTTTGGGGGTCACATTGTACAGAAGTGTCCCCATACCAGCCCAGCATGTAATAAAAGACACAGTATGACCAGCTTTCCTCCATGTGGATAGCACTTTAGAGCCACTGAACAAAACCATTGACAGCAGGGTGATAAGTAAATCTCTTTCTGGGGTGCCCTGATGCCCCTATATACCTAGGAAGGACATGGAAGTGCAGGGGTTGGGGGCTAGAAGTACTACATTCATAGTCATTTCTCCACACATTTCCCACTTGATGAGTAGATTTTTTTAGTCACTGGAGAGTTTCTATAGTAAGTATTCAACATCAAACACAGTGGGTTTTTCTGAAACCATGTAGGTATTTGCATGGCCTTTTCCTCCTTCCAGTGAATGTGAGCTCAGGAAATGGAAACTGATTTTAACCTAGGCAAACGTTAATTAAAGAAGAAGCTTGTTGCCTCAATACCCCTAGCTTCATTTCAAAGTCAAATCTAGATGACTTCTGTAATACTCACTGGTTTGGATTAAGTAGATGTTCCAAGCCTGTGTTTTGTTGCCCTAAAACAGAGAATAAACTGCAGGAAGGATTCTTATAATCAGAACTGAGGAATATTTTCTCACCCACTTATTAGCAGATCCTTAATAATAATCTGGAAGTTACCAGATAAAATGGAGACAAATAAACTATCATAGGGAGTGCTGACAGAAGTCACTGTCAGTTGAAATTGGAGAGACTGGAACTCAATGGCCTACACAAGCCCACAGGCCTATTCTTTTTCATCTATGGCAAAGTTATTTATATATTTCAACATACCTAACCCCATGTATTTGTGATAATAGCCAGTGTATATATATATATATTTTTTTTTTTTTGGAGTCATTCATACTCCACATTCTTTATAAGCAATTGTTCTGGGAGTTGGGCTGTAACGCAGCAGGTTAAATGCAGGTGGCTCAAAGCGCAAGGACTGGCTTAAGGACCCAGGTTCGAGCCCTGGCTCCCCATCTGCAGGGGAGTCGCTTTACAAGTGGTAAAGCAGGTCTGCAGGTGTCTACCTTTCTCTCCTCCCCTTTCTGTCTTCCCCCTCCTCTCTCCATTTCTCTCTGTCCTATCCAACAACAACAACAATAATAATAACTACAACAATAAAACAACATGGGCAACAAAAAGGAATAAATAAATTAAATAAATATTAAAAAAAAGAAAGCAATTGTTCTTCACACAAGCCCAGCTAATGAAAGCACACTGGTCCTCTTTTACAGGTGAGGGAACCAATCAATTTAGCAAAATTCTCATAGCTGGAGTAGTAGAAGAGTTATTAATAATGGAAACAGCCACAACTAGCATTTGTTGGGAATGCTTTATGTGTCAGATATATTTCTAGACAGCACGTATTCTTTATTTCACTTATGCCACGAAATAGCCCTAGGATCGTTGTTGCAGAAAAGAACAACGAGACTCAGAAATGTTACCTAGTACCCGTTCTTGGATCAATGCAGGCTCTATTAGGCCAAATTCAGGGAAATTAGTTAGTGCGTCCAAGGGGTGGGTTAACCTACATAAAATCATAAAACCATAGCCGCTTAGAACTGAAAGTGATAGTCAAGATGATTAACTCTAACTTTTCTCTAGTTCACCTGTGGGAAGCTTGAATATAAAAACTTTCTCAACCTCCCAGCAAAATCACCATTTTCTGATTACTTATAAATCTAAGACTAGAACACAAGATCGACTCAATTTACCAACTTTTTAAATGTATTTATTTTATTTGAGATAGAATGTATACAGGATGAGTGCCAGGTGGTGTCACAGTTGGTTGAGGGAACATGTTACAATGCTCAAGGACCCAAGTTCATGCCCCCAGTCCCCCCACGTGTAGGGGGAAGTTTGTGAGTGATGAGGCAGGACTGCAGGTGTTTCTCTTCCTGTCTATCTCCGCCTTTCCTCTCCATTTCTCTCCAATAAATAAATAAGGTAAAAAAAATTAAAAAATGTGTATGGGATGGGTGAGAGATAGAAGCTAGAGCATTACTGTAGTACACCTAGCACCAAGAATTGAGCTAGGAGCTTCAAGCATTCAAGTTCTAACTACTGAACTGTTTGTCCAACTACCAATTAATTAATCTTGATTTGATGCCTACCATGAGTTGTATCTACTGATTTCACCATTTTTCCTGTAGAAAGCAGGATAGGAGCCCAAAGATCATGCAGCTCACTTAGTTCTGCAGTGGATAAGTTAGGGGTTGAAGATAAAAAGCAAAACAAAGCAAAACAGAAAAAAAAAAAGAAGGTAATGACAAGGTCTTTAAGAGAAACAGTATTTGTGTGTTCGTTCACTCCCTGATTCATATGATACATCTCTATTGAGTACGAGGCATCATTTGTTTCCTGGTCTATGAAACATGACAGATGGGCTCTGTCAGACCAGTATAAAAAAACTATGCACTAGTGGTTATGCAAAGAGACTCATGTCTGAGGCTCCAAAGTCCCAGGTCTAATCCCCTGCACCACCATAAACCAGAGTTGATTAGTGAGAAAAAACAAACAAACAAAATGCAGTTAGAACACGACACTGACATTGGACTAACAAGAATTTGTGAGGAAAAATATTTAGCCTAATGCCAGAAGGTAAGGATCAGAATTGAGGCATCAAGCATAACATGATCCTAAACGTAAAGGTCCAAAATTCTAGTTCTGAGTTTCTTTTGAAATGATTTGTTTTGCATGAAGTCTAAGTTGTCGTTTTTACTAGATTCTTGCTGGATGATTTAACACAGGAAGAATAGAGAGAAACATCTCTTTCTGTAACTTCTGGTCATATTTGCCAGGTTCATGACTTGTGAACTACTGAGAGCACTTATGAGAATAGTAGCATTACTCTGTACAGTGCAGGTTCAGAGTGCAGCTTCCTCATTGCCTTTAAGGGCAAGATAAATCTTTTCTATTATTCTAAACTGATAACAAGGCTCCAAAGCACCTTATTCATGAGAGTCTTTGGTTCCAAATATTTGCACATAATTTAAGAAAACTATTTTGAATGGACAAAATACATGACAGAAAAAAGTCAGCTCGGTGGGTTAAGTGATCATACGATGTTATTTCACTGTTCAACAGTACCCTTTGACTTAACATATCTATCTCATTTCTGTTTCATTCTCCCAGAGAGAAAGAAATTCATTTCACTGGGATCTGTCAACACTATCAGAAAGAAGAGCAATAGTGTGCCTTCCTTTACTCTCCAATAAGGATGTCAGAAAAAAATATCTTAGAGTCTTTGAACAAGCTAATGAAACATCAGTGTAAAGAAAGGCTAGCATTATGTCAAGTTGCATATCTCTAAAACTCTAACAGGTCACTAGTGACATTTCTAAAATGCTTTTATTTGACAGTGGACATGTACCTTCCATGTGCAGAAATGCAATAATAATTCTATTTGCTGGGCTACGTGAAAATTTAGTCTTGAATGCCCTGACTTCTTGGGTTAGAAAGATGGATGATAAGACTGTAACCAGTCTCTTCTAACGCCATGTCCACAAGCATTAGTGGAAAATAAGACTGTCTTTGTAATAAAGGTAGCCAGACCAAGACATGAGTGATTCCGTAAGTTGGAATCCTGACAGCTAATGGAAATATACCTACATGGCTTGGCTGCTTAGACCAGTATGGCTATTAGATTATTAATGTACCATTAATAATTTTCATAATAGAAAGTGCTAACTCAGATGGCTCTATTTACCATGCTATGAAACTCGGGAATAGATGAATTTGGTCAGAAAAATGAGAAATGAAAGAAAGAGATTCTGGAAAAGTCACATGTCATCAGCGGTGAGCAAGGCTGGCACAGGTTGAGACCCTGGCACTGGAACCATAGGGCACATTCTTGAATCAAAGCCAGTACTGGGTATGGTCATTCTCCTCTTCTGGTCAAACTTGTTTGTACATGTCTGAGTAATGTTCTTGTTAGGTACACACACAAAGAGAGAGAGAGAGAGAGAGAGGGAGGGAGGGAGGGAAGAGGAGAGACTTCTCAAATAGCACATACTTTCTGCTCTTTATATATAGTTTTCCTTCATCATACTTTCATTTGACAAAGTTACCTACCTACTTTCATTATTGGCACTCCAGCCTCAGACATACATCCCAGGTTCCAGTGTTACCAACCAAATGGCTCTCATTACAAACCGGTAAATTCTGTTGCTTACCAATGAAGAGGCGCCTCTCGTACCAACAGCAAACATATGTTTAGTGTAAAAGATCGGCTTGAATCACCACCCCACCCTGTTCTAGCCCTGATAGGTAGCAGATTACCAAAAACCCCAGAGTGCTGCACCCTTGGTCTCCCCAGCAATTTTGCAGGATATGGAAGATTAATCTCCTGACTTTATTAACACCTGGTTCTGTATTTCAGCATTCTTTAAAGACAATACAACCAGATGTTGCCAGGCATGAGTAACCACCTAGAAAACTTAAAATAAACACATCTTTCAACTGGATTTCATAGCTAGTGAACCAAAATAGGTAGTGGTGGGAGTCGGGTGGGGCAAGACATCTGTAGTTTCAGCAAACACTCTGGGTGGTTCTGACCTCTATCCAGGTTGGGAAATCAGGGTCTTAGGTTGAATTATAGTGGAGTTTGGGAGTGGGAGGAGATTTTGTAGGTCATAAGATAGAACTCCTTTCACAATCTTGTCAATCATCATTAAATAACTAATAAAAAATAAAAATATAGAATTCTACCACTTACCCCCCCACAAACAAATATTAACTGCTGAGACAACTAGAAATCTTTATAAAACCATTGTCATTTTGTGGCATGTTACTACGTTAATGTCTTCAGTATGACTTGTGATTTCTTTGAAGGAAACTCAGACTCCTATTGTGTTAGAACATTTTAAAGTCACCATGTGCCAAACCCTTTGAGCAAGACAATGGATTATATATGCTTCCTGTCTGCAGAAAGCTGGTGCTGAGTGCAGGCTGTGGAAAGTAAGCCTCTGACACTTGAACAACTGATTGATAATCTAGAGATGGAAAGAGTCACAAGTGCTGAAGGGATGCTCCTGGCATACCTGGTCAAGGTGCTGTTGGTGACCATCTTTTCAGGAGGTCACATAGGACCCATTTCTGATAATTTATTATCTTTCAGTCTTGTGGTTGATAAAATGTCTAAGAGTGCGATGTATCTATGCTGATATAGCTACATTGATATGGTTAGACTCGGGCAATATGAAAGTACTTCTAGGTTCTGAGGGAAGATTGGAGTAAAGGAAAGAATGTTTAGTAAAACTGAGGGGTCAGCTCTCAACAAGTCTGTGAGTGTAATAGAAGGAGATGGTGGTGATGGAATTCTGCCTTCTACCTGGAACACCAGGAGCTTGATAGATTCTGTTTGCCCACCTATGTATTCCAATATTCTAGTGCTTTGCTCTCTATCTTCCAACCTACTCCCTGACAGCTAGTTTTCTTATTTATGCATACTCATTGCAAAGGTTGTAATTCCATCACTGTGGTTTTGAGGTTATAGGGAATCAGCTTCAGAATTTTAGCGGAAGATTAAAAAATGCAGAAAAATTTCAGACCAGCTAAACAAAACTGCACCTAAAAAGATCACTGTGTGTTTTGGAAGCAGCCAAGGCCAATGTACAAAAGGTGCATTATGAAACAAGGTCGCTTACTTTTGTATAAAATGAGCTCTGGGAAGAAAAACCAGTGGGGTTCTGGTAGTAAAGTTAGCAGTGAAGTCCCTTATAAAGGCTGGAAGAATTCAAAAAAATGTAAATTTTTACTGCAGAGGTGCATCTACTTCTCTCTATTCTAGCAAATTTGCTTAGGGTTAATCCTAAAATATCCAAAACATAAATAGTTTTCAAATAAGGAGAATGTGTTTGTAGGTAAGAGCATTACGTAGATAATATGCTGTTTTATTAACAAAACTTTCCACCTAGATTTTAGTATATAAATAAATGATGCACGTTATTAATTTAAACAGACTCACTAGACAAAGGAAATTATCCTGAACTTAAATGTCAGAAAGAAATGACATTTAGTAAAAAGAAGAAACACTATGGATTTCTGTTTTGTTTTTTTTTAAGTCAAAGATCAAATTTCCTTGGCATAGTAACCAGTGACATTTTAACCAAAATGCAAATGATTTCTAAAGGGACTTCCTTCCAGTCAGGCAGGCACCAAGGGTCAGACTGTTTTTCTGTGATGCAAGTTTCCATGCCAATTGTAACTACCCAGCAGTGCTGGCTGAAAAAAAAAAAATGTACTGTAAGCATTATCTGACTTCTTCCAGCAAAGAAATCTGATGCCCAACATGAATAAAAACAAGTTTTTGGACATCTGAGACTACACAAGAAGGTAGCTATATATCTGTATGATTTAATCAATCCAGGGGAAAAAAAATACATGCTTCCCCTTCCTCAGCTTAATGCCTAAATATCTCATGTAAAGATTGTCCTGAGAGTACAGGCATCTCCAGGAAGCTAAGCAGGGCAGACTTATTCCTCCTTGAGCAAAAGAGGTACCTGACAATCTAATCACTATCTGAAACCTGAAGGACATCTGAGTTTGTCAGTTTCTTCAGTCAGTGCTTCTCCCTAACTCCTGCCTCTGACAAGTCATTTTTACATTTTAGCATTAGTTTCCAAATATATAGAGTCAGTATTTGAAACCCATACTTTGAATAGTACTATAAAAGTTTCCCTTTTTCCTAGTCTTTCTTTCCCTTCCTTCCTTCTTTCCTTTCTTCCTTCCTTCTTTCCTTCCTTCCTTCCTTCCCTCTACTTCTTCCTCTTCTTCCTCCTCTTCTCATTCTTCATCTCCTCCTCCTCTTCCTCACTGTGGGCTTGATCACTCCAAGCCAACTTTTAAAAAATTAGTTATTTAATAGTGATTAACAAGATTATGAGATAAGAGGGATATAATTCCATACATTTTCATGCCCTATCTTCATTGGAAACTTCCCTATTCTTTATCTCTTTGAGAGTATGGACCAAAATTTTTTATGGGGTACAAAAGTTGGAAGATCTTTCTTCTATAATTGCTTCTCTGCTGGACATGGACATTGGCAGGTCAGTTCATACCCTCAGTCTGTTTCTGACTTCCCCTAGTGTGGTAGGGCTCTGGAGGGGTGGGGCTTTGGGACCCATTAGTGAGGTCATCTGCCCAAGGAAGTCAAGATGAAATCCTAGTAGCATCTGCAACTTCATGGATGAAAGCCAGTAAGATATAAAGCAAGAAAAATGTTTAATAAATACGAATCCAAAGGCATTGAGTTAATTCCCCCACTATAATGCTGCACCTTTACCACACCATTAAAAATGCAAGGTGGTTTTGGATACCATTGAGAAAAATGTTGTGATCCTGATTTGTCTAAATATTTTTTCAGTTCAATTAGGATCAGGCTCAAACCTGGGTTGTGCCCATGACAGACTAAGTACATCTTCCTTCCTTCTTTTTCTTTTCTTTTCCACCAGGATTATCACTGGGGCTCAGTGCATGATTCCAGTGTTCCCAATAGGATTTCCCTCCTCCCCCCTTCTTCCTTTCTCACCTTTCATCTCTACTCTTCTCTCTTCCTTTGCCCTCCCTCTCTTCTTTCCTCCCTATCTTTTTTTTTCTTCTTTTTACTAGAGGGCAAGAAGTAGAACAAAATAGAGACAGGCAGACGGGCAGACAAGGAGAGACACTTGCAGCACTGTTTCAATGGGTGGGGTGGGGGTGGGGGTCTTCCATGAATAGAAATATATGTGCTCTGTCTATTAGGTGTGCCACCACCCAGCCCCATTCCTATAACATTTATTTCCATTGTTAAATTTTAAATCAGAAGCCTCTCTATTCTTTCCATTGGGGACTAATATGGTTAGTCAGCCATTTCATATTCAGAAGGAACAACCCAAGTAAAAATTTCCACCAAGATTATATTTCCAGGTGAGGTTTTCCTCCTGGTGACCAACTCTGACATCATGTCTCCAGTCTCTTGTTTTTGTTTCCTGATTCGCTCAGCAGGGATAATTTCTCATTGGAATGTATCTAATCAAACTGACTAGAATAGCCACATATGTTTCGGAGTTTTCTTTACAAACTTGCATTTGGCTCTCATGTGGTGAATAGTGCACCAGCAGTCATTGGATAATAACAAAGCTTATTCAGCTACTTGAATTCCCAGGCTGCTGATGTCATGTTGGCACACAATATCTGATCATGGAGTTAGTTCCTCACTATAACTCTGCACCTTTACCACACCATTAAAAATGCAAGGTGGTGTTGGATACCCTTGTGAAAAATGTTGTGATACTGATTTGTCTAAATAATTCTCCATTCAGTTTCTTGAGAAGGGAAGTTAGTCATTAAATGGTTAACAGAAGACTGGAATATGACAAAGGTTTACATTGATAGGACAACTATTAGTGCATCCAGTTACTTATTTTTCTCTGTATTTTGTGGGTTGCCAGTGTGATCCTCCTTTCCTGGCATTCTTCACATGACTCTGTACCCATGTGGCAGATTGGCTGGAGGCTGAGCTCAGTTGGGGCTGTCAGCTATGGCACATTAATCTCACAGCATGTGGTTGTTCTCATAGCTACCTTGAGCTTTCTGATCCTATGGTAGTCTCAAGACAGCATGTCAAGAGTATCAGAACAGAGTTATCAAAATGATTTTCAACAAAATTTTGAAGATCTGGGTCATGGTGGCCATATTTCATTGGTCAAAGCAAGTGACAAAGCTGCCTCAACTCTTGGGAAGGAAATAGTGAAGTCACCTTGAATAAAGTGCTTATGGGGTGGGAAACAGCAATGTAATCTTGTGGAAAACCATCAATTATTCTCTACTTGCTGACAAACAATTCACATTCCTCCCACACCATCTCCCTTTGTAGCTCATTCTCTTATGGCGACTGTTCCAAGTCCAAGTTCTCGTTATCACCACCAGGAGCAAATTAGGAGGGATGAACCTCTGTGCACTTGTGTGCACTGCTCAGGTCTCTCTTTATCTATCTATCTATCTATCTATCAATCTATCTATCTATCTATCTATCATCTATATATATCTCTCTATATATATATATATCTACCTTTCTTTCTTTCTCTAAAAACTTATGAATTAAGACAAAATTTTGGTTCCACAAACACTCAACACACAAGGCTGATACAAGGAGAGGAAAACTGCAATCAGCATGTGATTATACCTGTGCAGCATAAAGTAGTGAAAAACAGGCATGGGTCAAGTGTAGAGGTTCTATCTTTGAGCTATATTAGGAGTTTACTTAATCATCTAGTGAAAGAGAATCATGAAAACACCACTACATTTTTTAAATGTTTACTAGTGCCAGACACCATTCTGAGAACTCTGTACATTTCTTCACTTAGCCTTCAGTAATTGGGGAAAAAAAGGTGCCCATTTGGTAACTAAGAAAAATACAGATGAAGACATACTAGACCTAAGTTTCAAAATGCATGGTTAAAATATTTGGAGTTGGCAAAGTTGAAAGTAGCTTTGAACTTTCTAGGTTAGACACCAACCAGGACAGGGAAAGTAGAACAAGTAATAATAGAAGGTAAGGAAATTGAATTAATTGTTGGACATGTGGATTTTGAGATATCTTCAGGAGATTGGGGAAGAGGGGTTGGGAATTGAGAAATGAAGACTGAATATATAGACTTAGGAACAATGGTTCTTGAAAACTAGTGGAATCTTGACTATAGTTTTCCTAGGGAGGTTAGATACAGTTTAGAGTTGAAACTCTTTAACAGTTCAAGGTCTGCTCAGTTCCAATTTGTTACCATTGAAAGATTCTTATCAGGACTAGCTGGGAGAACACATTATGCACAAGGAACTAGGTTCAAACCTCTGATGCCCACTTGCAGAGGGAGAAGTTTCATGAGCAGTGGAGCAGTGCTGCAAGTGTCTTTTTTCCTCTCCCTTTCTGTTTCTCCAAGAAAAATGAAACAAAAAGAAAAAAAGAAACAAAAAAAGAAACAAAAAAATAAGTAAATAAGTAAGTGGTCACCAAGAATGGCAGAATCATGCAGGCAATAAACTCCAGTGATAACTTTGGTGGCAAAACAAAATAAAAGTTGCTTATCCATCACGAGCATTTCTAATCTATGACACTGCAGGCCAGGCCTTGGACAGGTGGGATGGTTCAGAGATGTTTTTCCTGTCAGTTGTAATTCTTATCACAGTCTCTATGCAATTGCATAATAAAGCTGTAATTCCTGTGAGAGGTTATTTTCTTCTCCATACTTTGCTTGTATTTAAGGTTTGAATAATGTGGAACTTGAAAAAACCCTAAGCAAATTTAAGTAAAACTTATTTGTTTTCTTTCTTTTTTTTTTTTTTTTTTTTGAAGTCTGCCTAGGGAGAGAGAGAGAAGAGAGGTAATGGTCAGAGGGAAAGACTACAAGGGGAGAGGCAAAAAATAAATAAATAAATAAATAAATAAAAGGGAAGAAATGGAGTGGGGGAACAAAAGGGAGAGAGAAATAGCTTAGAGAGCATACTCTTTGTGTGCTCCTATATTTGAGCAAAATTTTATTTTCACTTGGTGTAGCCTTATCTCCTTATAGAGGGCAATTCTTGGGTTTTAGTTTAACTTGGCTTACTGTAAATTAACCACAGTGGGAAAACATATAAACATATCAATTGCTGGGACATTACCTACTTGCAAATTAAATAAGAACAATGAATATTCTCCCAAGGACTGGAAACTGGGGTCATTGTAGTACTTCAGCAACCATTCGGATGTTCTCAGGGGAATTATACTTAGCTTCTAGAATGCTTTTTGTGGAGGCAGATATGAAAACAATTGTGCATTCAGAATCACCCATTTAAAAAATGACAAAAATAGCTAGTTTCACTGTCAGGTTCATTTAAATATTTATTTGGTTACCAGTTTGTATAACCCTTTGGTGTAGGGTAGGCAAGAACAGAGATGGTGCAGTGATTTCCACAGCAACAATGCTTAGGCTTGTTTAATGCCTGTCAGATTGTTTCAACATCAAATTCCTTTTAAAGCAGAGCCTCTCTCTAATCTACTTCTCTTTCCCTTTTGTTCCCCCACCCCATTTCTTTCCTTTTCTGCCACTCCCCTTATAGTCTTCCCCTCTGTCCATTCCCCAACCCCTCCTCCAGACTTAAAAAAAAAAAACAACAATAAAGAAGTTTCACATAACTTTGCTTAGGGGGTTTTCAAGTTCCACATTGTTCAAACCTTAAATTCAATCCTGAATTACAGTGTTTCTGTAGAGCAGCACAACTTGTCTTTGACATGCCTGTTATTTTAGACTGATTATTTTTTAAGAAACAGAAGATTCAGAATGTTCTCCTTTTTCTTCTCTCTTAACTACCTAAATGAATTTTTAATGTTTATTTTATTTATTTATTCCCTTTTGTTGCCCTTGTTTTATTGTTGTAGTTATTATTGTTGTCATTGTTGTTGGATAGGACAGAGAGAAATGGAAAGAGGAGGGGGAAGACAGAGAGGAGGAGAGAAAGATAGACACCTGCAGACCTGCTTCACCACTTGTGAACCGACTCCCCTGCAGGTGGGGAGCCAGAACCGACTCCCCTGCAGGTGGGCTCGAACCAGAATCCTTATGCCAGTCCTTGTGCTTTGCGCCATCTGCGCTTAACCTACTGAGCTGCAGCCCGACTCCCCCCAAATGAATTTATAGAGAGAATTTATGGACATGTAACAGAAAGAGAGCTGTCACAAGAAATGACAACAAAGAATAAGATCTAGGTATGGTTAGACTTGGAGGACTTCGGTCAAATTCCTCTGTGCCATTTGTAATAGCCAAAACCTGGAAGCAACCCAGGTGTCCAACAACAGATGAGTGGCTGAGCAAGTTGTGGTCTATATACACAATGGAATACTACTCAGCTGTAAAAAATGGTGACTTCACCGTTTTCAGCCGATCTTGGATGGACCTTGAAAAAATCATGTTGAGTGAAATAAGTTAGAAACAGAAGGATGAATATGGGATGATCTCACTCTCAGGCAGAAGTTGAAAAACAAGATCAGAAAAGAAAACAGAAGTAGAACCTGAAATGGAATTGGCGTATCGCACCAAAGTAAAAGACTCTGGGGTGGGTGAGTGGGGAGAATACAGGTCCAAGAAGGATTCAGAGGTCCTAGTGGGGGTTGTATTGTTATATGGGAAACTGGGGAATGTTATGCATGTACAAACTATTGTACTTACTGTTGAATGTAAAACATTAATTCCCCAATAAAAATTTTTTTTTTAAAGTCCTCTGTGCCCTTCATGGTAAGCATCAATTACTAATCATTTGCTTTTCACACCATCCTTTAAACTGTAGACAATATAAGGTTTTTATCTTCTACATTTCCATCATGGAATTGTACTTCTTGTCTTAGTTGTTATTTATTTAAATAAGAGATATGGGATGGGGAGTTATTAGAAGGTCAAACACTGTGAAAGAAAGATCTTTTTCGAAACTTTGTGTTTAGATAAAACCTCCTAAATCCAAGTACCCTTGATTCTTCTAAGCAGATTCTGCTGCCATATATATATATTTTGTTGTTGTTGTTTGGTAGGACAGGAAGAAATTGAGAGGGCAGGGGAAGATAGGGAGAGAGAAAGATAAACACCTGCAGACCTACTTCACTGCTTGTGAAGCGAACCTACTACAGTTGGGGAGTTGAGGGCTCAAACTGGAATCCTTGAGCAGGTCCTTGCACTTCGTGCCATGTGCATTTAACCAGGTGTGCCACTGCCCACCCCCTTCTGCTATTTTTTTTTAAGGTTAATCTAAGTTCCAGCCACTCTGACATTAAAAGTCTTTCATTATTCTTCCCTCCACAGACCTCAGGCTTATACATACTAACTAAAAATCTGCAGTCTGAATTCCAGTTTCTCCTTCTATAACAGTGATACCTAAAAACACACTAAATTTCTGTACTCAAAAGTAACATCTTCTGTGTTCTTCCAAAAACCTAGCCTCTGCAGAGAGACTACATTTTATCTCTTGTTTGTTTTTAAAATGTCACCCCTCAGGGAGGCCTTCCTGAACCTACGTTATTCTCTTCTTAGTACACTTCTTCCAACACGGTTTTTATTTACTTCTTTGATTACTTTTTTGTTGTCTGCTTCTCCCAAGAGATTTTAAGCTCAATAGAGCAGAGATATATTTTTAAAGTTTAACACTATATTCTTATTATACCACACAGGACTTGGCTTATTGTAAGTATCAGATAATTTCAGATGAATGAGTAAATGCTTCGTAAAAGTCCTTTTAAATTTGGTTTCAAAACAAAGTCATGGGGGGATGGGCGGAGAGAGGGAGAAGTTGCCAGACACTTTTATGTGTTTGATCTTTGATCTTACAGCTGCCAGTGAACTTCATTTGTTTCTTTTTCAGTTTCAGACAGAGACAAAGAGGGAAAGAGAGACAAAAGATAGGAGACACCACTACCCTGCTCAATTGTTGTTTATGGAACTTTTGCCTTGTGCCATCTATGGTGCTTCCAGCTGGTGCTGGAAACTTGAACCTGGGTCTATGAACATGATAGTATGTTTATCTACCTGGTGAGCTACATGCCAGCCTCAAAAGCTGTTTTTCTAAGTTGAGGTGATTTTACGGCTTCTATAGCCCTTTTTATTTTGGCACCTAGGAAGCTTAAGATAGTGCATGACCCTTGCGTCTCTATTCACTATCGATGTAGTCGTATGGTTTTATGTCTCTTGCTTGCTTCTATTTTCCTTTACTATTGAAGGTATGTTTTTTTTTGTCTCTTAACATAAATTATCTGCCTCAAATGCATCTTAAAATCAAGCACTATGCCGTAATAATTAACAAATAAATAGAAGATTCTGTATAGCAAAAGTATTATAATGACTATTACTACTAGTATATATTTTGTCACCACAGCTATAGATGGAATTTGAGTGCTTGCATGATCACTCCACTAATGCCAATGGCCATTTTTTTTATAGAGACAGAAATGGAGGGGGGGAACATACAGCACTGGTCCACTACTCACGAAGTTTCCCCTGTCGAGCTTGAACCCTGGTCCTCTTGCATGGCGATGTGTGTGCCAGTGCCCAGCCTCATAATTATTATTTTTAAGAATCTTCCAGAGGGGGGTCAGGAGATACCTTAAGGGCCTGTGTGAGGCCCTAGCTCCACATGGAATAGACAGCCTCCTTTCTCTCTCTCTCTCTCTCTCTCCCTCTGTTTTAAAATTTTTAAGGGATGGGGAGAGTCCACTGGAGGTAGTTAAATTATGTGGACTGAAATCTTGGCACAACAAAATAAATAAATTAATTTAAAAATATCTACCACGAATAGCTAGATCTATTAAGTAGTGACAACAATACTGAACAAATAAACTTGTATAGTAGCTAATCAAAAGGGCTTTTGCACTTTTTTTTTTAGCTATTTCTGTTGGTATTGAGTAAAAATAGGTAAAACTGATGACACTTATCAGTAAAATGACTGAATTTTTAAAGGGTAAAAATCTGCTTCATTGGTGCCTCTCTGTTATCTATAGCCTTTTCTTCTTCCTTTTCAGGGAAGAAAAGCTTGTCTACGAATCATGATTCATGGATTTTACAGCCTTGGGCAAACAGTGCTGCCAGCTGATCCAGGCTTACAGATTCAGGACATGAACCTCTTCAGCTAACACTAAGGTTTCTTTACAATTAGTGGAGGTGAGAGGAATGAGAAAGAGCTTTTAGGAGGACTCCGGAGACACTTTTAAGTATCTATGACCAGAAGACAATGCTGTGGCAAGGAGGTAAATCAATGACATCAGTGTCACCAGGGAAGATGGTGCAAGAAAGGAGCATTTATTAATAGAAAAGACAACCGCCCCCCCAAAAAAAAGTCACACTTAGCAAATAAATGATTGGCAGGGAGAGAGAAGCTGGAAAGCCATTTGAGAAGAAAATGCTTTTCCAAGAAGTAGGAAGACAGACAGATTCTATTTCAGTGCCTGAAGGGAGAGAAATGAAAACAAGGAGAATCAGCTTGGTTTCACCTTAACCCCTGGGTGGGCTGGCTTAAGTGGAGGAATGATTAATGTGAATGATGCATGTTCCTGAAACAGCTCAGTAACACAGGGTCCAGGGCTCCCTCTCTACCTCTTCCTGATTCTTAGGGATGTCTCCAGGGGACAAATAGGAAGTGATTTGTTTTCTTTCTTTCTTTTTTTAATTTTTTATTTAAGAAAGGATTAATGAACAAAACATAAGGTAGGAGGGGTACAACTCCACACAATTCCCACCACCCAATCTCCATAACCCACCCCCTCCCCTGATAGCTTTCCCATTCCCTATCCCTCTGGGAGCATGGACCCAGGGTCATTGTGGGTTGCAGAAGGTGGAAGGTCTGGCTTCTGTAATTGCTTCCCCGCTGAACATGGGCGTTGACTGGTCGGTCCATACTCCCAGTCTGCCTCTGTCTTTCCCTAGTAAGGTGTGTCTCTGGGGAAGCTGAGCTCCAGGACACATTGGTGGGGTCTTCAATCCAGGGAAGCCTGGCCAGCATCCTGGTGGCATCTGGCACCTGGTGATTGAAAAGAGAGTTAACATACGAAGCCAAACAATTTGTTGAGCAATCATGGATCCCAAGCTTGGAATAGTGGAGAGGAAGTGTTAAGGAGGTACTCACTGCAAACTCTAGTGTACTTCTGCTTTCAGGTATATATTTTGCAGTAGTTTATGGGTACGTGTGAACATAAGCTCTCTCTCACAGAAACTGATGTATATCTAGGTTATGGGACTTTGTTAGAAAGTGAACTACCTGAGATGAAATTAGAGTGTACTATAAAAGGAAAGGTCTCACCCGAGTAATGAAGCTGAAGGGTTGTCATTCCACACGTGAAGTCTCTGGACACAGTCTGAGCTGAAGCATGTTGAGGTGGCAATCGTTGCGTTGGTTAGGTTGTGATCGGCGGATGCAATATTATTTGGTTTGGATTGGGAGATGCATACGGGAAAGTGGGCCCTATCCAAGGGTTCCAGGACTGGGGGAAGTAGGGGCTCTATAGTGGAGATGTGAGGTTCCTGCTGTCTTAGGGTTCAAAAAGACAATCGATAGTTAATGTTATCATCACATTATTTGTTAATTGAGTTAACTTTGAAAAGTCCTTTTGTTATGGTTTGCTGTACAGTATCCAGTATCTTGTATATAGCTGTGCTATGGGAAGTGATTTGCTTTCTATCTTGTTATTTTTCCTCTAGAGAAAACAAAGGATAGAGTGTCCTGTATAATGTCCCATCTCAGAGGCTAGGGAGACAACATAATGGTTCTGCAAAATATTTCATGCTTGCAGCTTTGAGGGCCCAGGTCCAATCTGCAGCACCACCATAAGCCTGAGTTAGTTCTCTCTCTCTCTCTCTCTCTCTCTCTCTCAGTATTTAGATAAAAACATTTAAAAATAAAGTTCCATCTTGGAAAGCAATCATCAAGTCCACAATTTCTCTACCTTCGCTGGACTAATAATAGAGTGCACTGCTTTTTAGAGTGTTGAGGAAGCTAGATAATCCCACTAACTTTCTTTAAAATAATAATAATAATAATTGAGTTCCAGGCGGTAGCTCACCGAGTTAGGCTATGTGCAAGGACCTGGGTCGAAGCCCTTGCTCCCCACCTACAGCAGGGACACTTCACAAGCAGTGAAGCAGGTCTCTGGCTGTTAATCTCCTCTCTCTACTCTATCAAATTAAATGAAAAAAAAAAGGAAAAAGCAAAAAAATAGCCACCAGGAAAAAAATTACTGGTGGCAAAACAATAAAACGCTGTTCATGAAACTTCTGCACTGTAGCTGGGATCTGGTGCTTGAACAGGGTTTTTTTCTAGTGGTAACTTATGTACTTTACCAGTTATGCCACCACTTGGCTCCCAAGTTAGAATCTTAATGATAAGGATCCTAGATGCTGAGTAGACAAGCTTGACCACTAGAGTCTTTAAAATGGAGTCCTTATAGATTTCTGAACACACCTATCCCTCCCCTTGGTCAATATGTCTGATTTTTCCCCACAGGAAGTTCCTGATCCTTATTATTATTATTATTATTATTATTCCCTTTGTTGCCCTGGTTGTTTTATTTTTGTAGTTACTGTTGTTGTAATTGATGTCATCATTGTTGGATAGGATAGAGAGAAATGGAGAGAGGAAGGGAAGATAGAGAGGGGGAGAGAAAGATAAGACACCTGCAGACCTGCTTCACTGCTTTCGAAGCGATTCCAGGGAGCCAGGGGCTTCAATCAGGATCCTTACACTGGTCCTTCAGCTTCGTGCCACCTGTAACCCGCTGCGCTACCATCTGACTCTTCCCCTAGAAAGTTCCTAAGTATAGACTATTATGTCACCCTAACTATAGTCTGTAAAAAAAAAAATTTAAAAAAAAATAAAACAGATAGAGATTCAGGGGTCAAGGTGGCAGTGCATCTGGTTAAGTGCACACATTACCATGTATGAGGACCTGGGTTCGAAACCCTACTTCCCACCTGCAGGGAGGCACAGTTTACGAGCAGTGAAACAGGTTTACAGTTGTCTCTCTTTCTCTCTCCCTCTCTATCTTCCCCTTCCCCCACCCCTCAATTTCTATCTGGCCTATGAAGTAAAGAAAAAAGAAACTAGTTTTAATGTCATCATAAGTACTCTAGTGGGCCTCTCTAGGACCTTGCCCTCACTGTAAAGAGAACAAGTATAGGGACTGCTCCCTCTCCATAGGGAGACTGGGTCAACCTACTATGCCACTCGAGGAAGACTAATCCTGAAACGAGTGCAGTCTAGATTGTTCCTAGCTGTGACCATGGACTGTGAGTCTAGAAGGACAGAGGTTACCCAGTCTCCTGTGCTAAATATGAATAAACATGGACCCTAAGTCAGATAGATGGAGTTAACAGTGGTATTTATATATTCTCCTCATATTTAGGATTTGCTCTCTGCACTAACCCAGCTTTCTAGTTCTATTCTCAACTCTGACACCATCTTACCAGACAATAATTTTTAGTCTACCCATATACTAACTATCAGGCTCAAGCAAAAATTACTAAAGTCATGGGTCACATGGAACATACCTAAAAAAAGACTTCCTGCCAAATGAAGACCTTTAGTTTCATTTGCCTTATTCCCACCTTTGGTGCCTGTCATTGAACAATTTGCTTTATATCATATCACCTTTCAGCTGCCAAGTTGCAGACGCTACCATGATGCCATCCTGACCTCCCTGGACAGATGACCTCACCACTGTGTCCTGGAATGACACCTCTCCAGAGCCCTACCCCACTAAGAAAAAAATAGAAACAGGCTGGGGGTATGGATCGACCTGCCAATGACCATGTTCAGTGGAGAAGCAATTACAGAAGCTATATTTTCCACCTTCTGCATACCACAAAGAATTTTGGTCCATACTCTGAAAGAGGGATAAAGAATAGAGAAGCTTCCAATAGAAGGGATGGGACACCGAATTCTGATATTGGGAACTGTGTGAATGTATACCCCTGTTATCGTACAATCTTGTTAATCATTATTCAATCACTAATAAAAATTTTTAAAAACTCTAAATTTAATGTTAGGCCACCAGGAGTGGTGGATTCTTGTGCAGCCGCCAGCCCCTAGTGATAACCCTGGTGGAAATCTAAATAAATAAATTTGGGAAAGAATGGCAAGAAAGAAAGGGTCTTGACTTTTCTTGTATGGACAATGTAAAACAATCAAATCAATAAAGATATTATGGGGAAAGAGGCAAAAGGATGGGATAAAGAGGCTCTGGGCTCCTGGTATATGATGGTGGAAAAGGCCCAAGTTGGAGGTATAATGTCTTTCAGATACTTGGAGAGATAAGAGTTTGTATCTACGTGTCAACAAGTATTTGTAATTCATTAGCCCCCACCCCCAGTAAAGTGGGAAAAAATAGATCCTCACTTCCTCTTCTTTGAAGCTTTCTATCAAACTTTCTTATTATTAGTGCTATCCACCAGAACTCTGCTCAACTCTGGCTTATGATGTTGTAAGGGATTGAACCTAGGATTTCAGAGCCTCAGACACGAGTCTTTTGATACTATGCTATTTCCCCCACACACACCCCTTTTCTTCTTTTTTTAATTACGTGTTATTTATTTATTTTTTAATTTTTATTTATAAAAATTTATATTTATATTTATTTATATTTATTGACAAGACCATAGGATAAGAGGGGTACAACTCCACACAGTTCCCACCACCGGAACTCTGTATCCCCGCTCCTCCCCTCATAGCGTTCCTATTCTTTATCCCTCTGGCCATATGGACCCAAGATCATTATGGGGCGGCATAAGGTGGAAGGTCTGTCTTCTGTAATTGCTTCCCCACTGAACATGGGTATTGTCAGGTTGATCCATACTCCTAGCCTGTCTCTCTTTTTCCCTAGTGGGACAGGGCTCTGGGGAAGCAGGCCTCCAGGACATATTGGTGGAGTCGTTTGCCCAGCAAAGTCAGGCTGGCATCATGATAGCAGCTGAACCTGGTGACTGAAAAAGAGTTAAGATATAAAGCAGAACAGATTGTTGAATAATCATAAACCTAAAGGCTGGAATATTTGCAGATGAAGATTTGGGGTCTCCATTTTGGAAAAAGCTATTTTAAGTATATTCCAAAGGGCCCATGACCCTATTAGTTTTTGCCTGCACCTGACATCTAACATGCAGGTGACCTAAATTATTGTCTGGGGGATGGTGTCATATTTGGAAAAAGGACCAGAAAGCTGGATCAGAGAAGAGAGTAGCTCCCAAATATGGGAAAAGTATTTAAATATTGTTAAACTGTAAAGCCCACTGATTTGACCTGGGGCCCATATTCAGCCCAGGAGCCTATGTAACCTCTACATCCCTGTGGGTCTGAGCTCACATTCTATGGTCACAGCTAGGAACATTCCAAGCTGCACCAATTTCAGGACTCAACATCCTTGGGTGATAGGCAGAGTATGTTATCCAACTTCCCCTCAGAGAATGGAACACTCCCCACCCTTGTTGATCCACATTGGGATCCACTATGTTGTTCCTCATGGAGATGACCAGTGACAGTGGTGAGAGGAATCTGTTAGAGGTCTAGGCCCATCATGTCTATGTGGAAATCCCAGGACTCTCTGATTAGGGCCCCAGGTTTCAGGGTGACCTGGTAGTGACTAAAGAGTCATACCCTTTTTTTTTTCCTATACAGGTTTTCTATGAATTTTTTAACTACCTATTGTATAGATATGCAAATTTCAAAGTATCTCATCTGTTCATCTGGTAAATGGTTTTCATGTATATAGGAGTGAAAGCACTGAGTTATGTGGTCACCCTATGTTTGATATTTTGAGGAACTGACAAATTATTCCCCATAAATGTGCTGTTTGACAATCTTAGCAGTAGTATATAATGATTACAATTTCTCTGTATCTTCACCAACTTCTTGAATCATTTCATTATCTTCTTCCTAGGAGATAGGAGATAGTACCTCAGTTTGGTTTTGATTTACATTTTCCTGAGAACAAATGGTAATGAACAACTTTTCATGTCTGCATGGACAATTTGTGTATGTGTATTCTTTGAAGAAATGTCTTCTATTCATGAGATCCTTTACTTATTTCCAACATGCATTTAACTGTATCTTACCCTCTTTTTAATTTTTTTATTATCTTTATTTATTTACTGAATAGAGATAGCCAGAAATAGAGAGAAAAAGGGGTCACAGAGAGGGAGGGAGACCGAGAGACAATTGCAACATTGCTTTACTGCACGCAAAGCCTTCCCCCTACAAGTGGGGCCCAAATCTGGGCCTTAACATTGTAAATTAATTGTATTTTTGTAATTGTCCTTAACATTGTAAATTAATTGTATTTTTTTCTGTTGAAAATGATGATGTCCACTTGCTCATTTGTGTTGTCTTTATTTATTGTTCTTTTGCTTTTGATATTATAGCTAAGAACCAAGTTCAAGGCCATAAATATTTGTGTTTGTGCCCTTTTTTCTAAGGGTTTTATACTTGCAACTCTCACAATCAGATTAATCCATGTGTTAACTTTTGAATTAGGTATCAGGGGAGCACAAGACATCCAGGACAGTGTTCTCCCACCTTCTACAACATCCCATCACAGGGTCTTGGGTTATCCCTCCCACACCCCCAAGGAAGGAATTGAGTGGAAATGATTCCTGGAAGCTTTATTTATTTATTTATTTTGCTTTGAAACTCACATATCAATTGCTAGGGCTAAGTTTTACTCAATCTCTCCATTACTTTCTAAAAAATTTTTTATTAGTCATTTAATATTGATTTACAAAATTATGAGATAACAGGGGTATAATTCCACATCTTTCCCACCACCAGAGTTCTGTGTCCCCATTCCCTCCATTGGAGACTGTAGTAATTCTGCCAAGGTCACAGATATGGGTTGACTATTATTTCTATAACTATCTATCTATATTTATATATGTTTGCTAACTTTTTCTATGGTCTAGCCTTCTCTTTTTTTTTTCCCTAAGTCACACCTACTCCTTTGTGTCCTGCCTCTTTTCTTTTACCCCCCTACCCCCCTACCCCTGTTTCTCTTTCTGAGTCCTGATGGAATTAAAGTTCCAAGTCCTCTGGTCATCTTTCCCTAACACTTATCCCTCTGGGAGTATGGACCACAATTATTTATGGTGTGCAGAAGGTGGGAGATCAGCCTTCTTTAATTGCTTCTTTGCTGGACATGGGTGTTGGCAGGTCAAGCCATACCCCCAGCATGTTTCTATCTTTCCCTAGTGAAGTAGGGTTCTGGAGAGGTGAGGCTCTGGAACACAGTATTGAGCTTATCTGCCCAGGGAGTTCAGGATGAACTTGATGGCTGAAATGCAGTATGATGTAAAGCAGGACAAAATGTTTAATGAATGGGAACAATACAGTAAGTATAGAGCAGATAGAATAGGGATTTTTAGGGTGAAAAATGCTAGGAAGTCTATTTTAGGTATGTTCCAAGGGGCCTATGGCATTAGTAATTTTTGCTGAAGCTTGATGGCTAACCTGCCGGTGGGCTTAAAGTATTATCTGGGAAGTGTTGTATGCTTTACATTGGGTTGTTCTAGCTCTCCCCCTGCCAAGAAAATTGGTTCAGTCCTGCTAGTTTCATGGGCCCACTTGTCCCGGCCCCAAGGAACCCTGAGAGAGTTCCAGAGTTCTAGAGTTCTAGAGTTGTTGGCGCTGCCGCGGGGGAAGGAGGCAGGAGAGTTCTGTTTGGTGATTAGTTTGGGTTAGTTTATAAATCGTTGTTCCTGAATAAAGAAATACAGCTTCCCTGCCCAGCCATGTGTCCTCGAGTCTCTGTCTACCGCCACGACGCTAGCCTGGCCTGCTAGAGCCTCCGAATTTTAACAACAGGGAAGATGGTGTCAGAGTAGAGAATAGGGTTAGAAAGCTGGATCAGAGCAGAGAGTAGCTCCCAAACCTGAAGAAAATATACAAATTCAATGAACTGTTTGCCACGTTGACCTGACCAATGGCCCATAGATATTCATACTTAACACAAGAGCCTGTATAACCTCCTTGTCAGTTTGTGTTAGCAGTCCATGGTCACAACTGGGACCATTCTAGGCTGCACTCATTTCGGGCCCAGTCTTCCTTGAGTGGGATCACCCACCCTCTCTTTGGAAAGTAAGGCAGTCCTTACCATTGCTAGTGCATAGTGAGGGTATGGTCCTGAAGAAACCCACAAGAGGACTTACAATGATATTCCTGACAGAAGTGACCAGTGATGGTGGAGAGAGGGATATTTTAGAGGCCTACACCCATTGAATCTTAGGAGAACGTAAGGATTCCCTGACTAGGGCCCCAGGTGATAGGGTAACCTAATAGTGACCAAGAAGACCATCATTAAGTGAGCTGGTCTCTTACCCTTTTCTAGCTTTTGTAATTGTCTAAGCCCAGTCCTGGGGTTCAAATTTAGTGCTTGCCTTGTCTACTAGTATTGTCATTTGTCCTGATCTGCCCCATGCGGAGAGCCAACTCCATCACTATTCCCATCACATCTGTCATATTCCCATACTGGTACTCAAATCAATTCAAATGGGCACACAGAGTCTCTGGTTCTTCCTGCCATCACCTACTCTAGATAATGGCCAACACTAACAAGGCATGAAAGCAATACATGAGTTCTTGAGGTAGCTCAAAGGGCTCAGGTGACACAGCCTGGAATTGTGATGAGGTTAATTCTTTCTGAGACAAACTTTAACTAATGAGTAGTAGAAACAAAAAGAACCAGCACATCCAAAAAAAGAACAAAAAGAACAAAAAAAACAAAAAGAACCAGTTCATCTCTCTGATGAACTGTTGGTAGGTATGTTTCTGAACAACTTGTCTGGACATGTTGAGCATGCCTGAGCAGTGAGTAACCAGCCGTGCCCCTTTGTGATGTGGTGGCTAGCTTAGAAATGTACTTTTTTCTCCTCTTTCCCAGTGTCCAACCCCTTTGTTATTATTTTTTTTTTTTGCTGTTGTCATAGATTTCTCAATAAAGCAGCTCTTAAACTTTACTACAGGCTCTGGTTTCTAGGAAGCCAGATTAAGAAAGTTATCTTAACCATTCATTTACCTGCAATTTCTAAATTAAATTTCTCTTAATGCACCTGTTTCAAAAGTGTCCATCTTTAAAAAATAATAATCTACTTGTATAGTTTGACCAATGCTATTCATTTAGTAATTTTATTATATGTACTTAAAAGTTCTTTGATTTCAGATGATTTGGTGTTATAATATGTTACAGATTCAACACTCAACTGAATTTTGCTCATAATACCACTCCAAAATTTTGTGGTTATGTCCACAAGTAGAAATGCTTGATAAAACTAGAATTTAGTTGGAGGGGGGAAGGTTCAGGTCTTGGAACATGATATAACAGGACCTAGTGGGGTTATATTGTTACGTGGAAAACTGGGAAATGTTATGCATGTACAAACTGTTGTACTTACTGTCAACTGTAAAACTTTAATCCCCCAGTAAAAATAAATTAAAAAAAGAAGTCAGGGATTGAAAAAAAACTGGAATTAAGTGCTCTTTAGATATTTGATAGACTATATATATGGTCTTTATAGATCCTCTGTGCAAACTGTCTAGAAATTGCTCAGAATGCTAGAAATGGACCTACCTTATGGCCTGGTAATTCTTTTCCTAGGGATTAACCAGACAGCATCTGAAGAGACCTGTGTTCACTACAGCACAATTGTAATAGTCTGGACTTGGAAGCAACTCATATCCTTGCAATGATAAATGAATGGTATATACACACAAAGGGATATTTCTCAACTATAAGAAATGAAATCTTCTCCTTTGCCACATTTTAAATAACATTCAAAGAATCATACATACTGTGTCAAATAGGCCAGAAAGAGAAGGACAAATGCCAGATGATCTCATCTATAGCGCACTTAACCCAGTGTGCTACCACCCACCCCATATAGGTGGATCTTAAGAAGTAAAAAAAAAAAAAAAAAAAAAAGCCGGGGGGGGGGGGGGAGGGGAACAAAACAAAAACAAAAAAAGGAAAGAGGAAACACAGGTGAAACTTGAACTGGGTGTGGACTATGGGAAAGGGAGGAGGCAGGAGAGGACAGGGAGAGCATTGGGGACTCAGTGTAGGATGGTGGAGAAGAACTTAAGTTGGTGGAGGGAATACTGGGCAGACGCTTACCAGAAGGAGATAAAATAGAGCATTACTTGAAAAAAATCTTTAGGGGACTTGGAATTTTGTTTTCTGGGAAATTTATAAAGTATCGCTTCAATCTTTTTAAAGGTCAGATCTGTGAATCATGTTCTTAGTTTTAGTTATATTTTTCAGTATTGCTGAAATAAAATTCATAAATTGCTTTTAGTTTTTATTCTTGTTTGTAGGACTTGGTATTGTTTCTTTTCTCATTCTTAACTAATACTTAGGATTCTTCCCACCCCCCTTCTTTTTCATTATTTTCTGTTGTTGTTCTGTTGAGGCTTCATTGCTCTGCATCTTTTTCATATAGAAAGAAAAGGAGACTTGTGTCCTGGGAAATGGCACAGTGGATAAAGCACTGGACTCTCAAGCATGAGGTCTTGAGTTAGATCCCCACCAGCACATGGTTCTTTCTCTCTCTCCTCCTATCTTTCTCATAAGTAAATAACTAAAATCTTTAAAAAAAAAAAAAGGGGGGGGGAGTGGGTTGTAGCATACCAGGTTAAGTACCCATGGTGTGAAGCACAAGAACCAGCATAAGGATCTGGGTTCGAGCTCCCCACCTGCAGGGGGGTCACTTCACATGTGGTGAAGCAGGTCTGCAGGTGTCTATCTTTCTCTCCCCTCTCTATCTTCCTTTCCTCTCTCCATTTCTCTCTGTCCTATCCAACAATGACAACAGGGGCAACAAAAATGGGAAAAATGGCCTCCAGGACCAGTGGATTCATAATGCATTCATAGTGGATTCATAGGCACTGAGCCCCAGTGAAATAACTCTGGAGGCAGAAAAAAAAAAGTTAAAAAAATTTTTTTAAATTGTATTATCTTTTTTTATTGCATAGAGACAGCCAGAAATTGAGAGGGTAGGGGATGATAAGAAGGGAGAGAGAGAGAGAGACACCTGCAGCTTTGCTTCACCACTTACAAAGCTTTTCCTCTGCAGGTAGGGACAGGGCCTTGAATCCAGGTCCTTGAGCACTATAACATGTGCACTCAACCAGGTGTGCCACCACCCAATCGCCCCCAAAAAAATCTTTAAAAAGCATTTTAGAACAGAAAGAAAAGGAGGTTTGACAAGATATCTTACTTGGATAGTGTGCTTGCTATGCCATGGGTGTGATTCAGGATCAAACATGGCCTCCACTATACTGAATAATACTTTGGTACTGTGCTGTCTTTCTCTCTGACTCTACCTTTGTCTCTGTTTTTCTATCTGAAGAATTCTGCCTGGAGAAGGAGGAGGAGGTGGAGGTGGAGATGGAGATGAGGAGGTGGTAGAGGAGGAGGAGGGGGGAAGAAGGAAAAGGGGGTGGTGGAGAGAGAGCTAGCAGTAACACATCAAGTTGAGCTTACATATTGCCATGTGCAAAGACCCTGGTCAACCCCTGTTCACCATCTTCAGGTGTGTATCGGGGGGAAGCTTAAGGAGTGGTGAAGCAGTGCTGCAAGTGTCTCTCTCTGCTTCTCTATCTCCCCCACACTTCTCAGTTTCTCTTTGTCTTATCAAATAAAAGAAAGAAAATGGAAAAGGAAAATATGGCTACCAGAAGGATGCAAGTACCCAGTCCAGACAATAGCCCTGGTGGAGAAAGAGAGAGAGAGAGAGAGAGAATGGCACTGTTCACCATCAGCTTATGATGATGCTAGGGGTTGAACCTGAAACCTCTAAGGTCTCAATCATAAAAGTCGTATTAATGCTCCTATCCTTCCCCTCACCTTAAGTTTATTTTCCAACTTATTAATTTGGAGTTTTTCTTATTTTTGTATTTAAGCACTTTAAGATGTATGATTTTTTTAATTTCATCTCACAATTTTGATAATATTCCATATTATTCAAGTCCAAATATTTTATGATTTCCATTAAAATGGTTATTTGAATGTTACATATGTAGTATTATTATTGTTATTTTATAGCTATCATTATTTTGTCATTGTGACTGCACAATGACTCCCCCTCTTTCTTTTCTTGACAGAGACAGAGAGAAATAGAGAGGGAGAGGAGCATGGCAGTGGTGCACCGGGTTGAGCACACATTGTACTAAGTGCAAGGATCAATTCAAGGATCTGGGTTTGAGCCCTGGCTCCCCACCTATAGGAAGGACACTTCACAAAGGATGAAGCTGGTCTGCAGTTGTCTGTCCTTCTCTTGTTCTATCTCCCCTTCCTCTCTCAATTTCTTTATTACTTCTGCCAATGATGGTTGCTTTAAAGTATATATTTTGTTTTAACTATAGCAAGACCATCATTAGTTGGTTTTCCCATTGTGACTTTCAATTTTTCTATGTGCATATGCCTTTTATAAAAATAAAGCTTGATTTAAAAGAAATCACTCTGTTTTGTGGAAAACTGAGAAATGTTACGCATGTACAAGCCATTGTATTTTACTGTCAACTGTAAACCATTCATTCCTCAATAAAGAAATTTAAAAAAATATCACCCTAACAAGCTTTGTTTACAGACTACAGATGTAAAAAGTTTTATTATTAACATAATTAACTTATTTTATTTTATACCTATTACTGTTCTGTTATATTTTTCTGTCTTTACTTTTAGTTTTATCTTACTCTTTTTTCTTCTCCATCCTTATTCTACTTCCCTTCTTTAATTTCCTATCTGTTATATACTCAAAATTAGATATAGATTTCTGTGACGACCCTTGCGATTTAACATTCATATTTAAAGTCTAAAGCAATCAATATATATATTCAATATATTAGATTTTGGATATTTTTATATTTTACAGTAAAAATTATTTGTGTGTGTTAACCTAGGTTTACAAGACTATAAATGTTTTACAAGTACAATTTCTCACCTCTTCAAAATGTTACCACATCTCTCCCATCACCAAGTACCATTACCTTCCAGCTAAGTCCACTGAACCTTCTCTAAGTTTGATACCCACTCCTCCAAATCCCCCTTGATGACTTCACTTCTGTAGTTTGAGTTCAAAGGCTTATTTTCATTTGACTTTGTTTATCCCTTTTCTTTGATTCTTTATTTCCTCGATATGAGTGAAATAATTTAGTATTTTCTTTTCAGAAAAGTCCCTAGTAGTGTTTCTTGAAGTGCTGGTTTAGTGTTAATGAATTCCTTTATTTGTTTGGAAAGCTCTTCATCATTCCTTCAAAGCTGTTCAGTAACCCAGTTAAATAGAGAATTCATGGGTGAAAGTCCTTTCCATTGAAAGCTTTCAATATATTATGTCCTGTCCTTTCTAGCTTTTAGAATTCCTGTTGAGAAATCAGCTGATAGTCCCAAGAATTTCCCTTAAAGATGGCTCAACAATTTGTTTGGCTTTGTGTTGTCGTAGTGGTCTGGTGTCGGGCTGCACCGCGGAGAAGAGAGTGGACATCCAGAGCAAAGGGGTACACAAATCTTTATTATAGGATGGGGGGGGTTGGTTCAGACCACGTGGAGCCAGCCGGCAATGGCCGTCCCCACTACCTGACCACGGGGAGAGAGAAGGGGGCGGGATCTGAGAAAGGGGGAGCTGAGAACCCTGGGGGGGTGAGGGGGCTTTTTATTGAGCAACAACCAGGGGTGACGTGTGGGGCCAGGATTGGTTGAAGGGGGCACTGCTAGGATTTTGCAGGGCATAGTAAAACCTGGGGGCAGAGACTGCATCAGAATAATTTCTCAGCAACATCTCCTCCTATCCCTTTATATCTAAATGGACACAGTAAAGAAAAATGGAATGGAGCAAGCTTAAATGTTTTTAAGGAATGCCGTGCTCAGGTGGTAAGATGTAGGACTTTCTGTGGAGGAGGGAAGGCTTAAATGGCTGCCAACCTTGTGAGATTTATGCGTCCTCCTGTGCTCAACCCCTCTTTAGAGAGAGAGACTTACCTGGAGAGACTCATCTCATAGGTTTAAGTGCAGCCTGCTCAACCATCTCTTCACAATATCTCTACATCTTTTCTATCTTTCTATCTAGTAATAGCATAAGATGGTTCAAAGTCTGTAAAAGACTATCATGGAGCAGAAACCTTTTGGGCATAAAACTAAATGATATAACAAAACAGGAAGGGACAAGTAGGGGAGTAGTAAAAGCCAGTGTGGTGTGAAGGAAAGGATTGGTGTGTAAAGGAACATTCCCTGCTTGGGGTGGGGGAAGGGGAATGGGTACATAATGAGGGGGAGGCGGGAGGGCATGACCCACCAATCAGAGGAGCTATTTGTCATTGTATAGTCCTCAAGGCAACAGTCTGTAAAGTCTATGAATTACTCAGGATCAGTCTATAAAAAAACCAGCAGCGTGAAGGGAAATAAGCTGCTTTAAAATTGTGTAAAATGTATATAGGGTATGTCAGAAAGTCTGATACAAGTCTCAGTCTGAAGTAGATGGCTAGGGGAAGAATTGGCAGGGGATGCGATGCTACATGAGGGAGGTCAGCCGCTGGAATTGAGGGAGGTCAGCCGCTGGAATTTTGCTTTTCTGTAGATAGCCAGCTGGAACCGCCAACACGTGACAGGCAGGTCAGAAGCAGGAACGGCAAGCAGGCATTAAGAAAGTTCTGTCCTTGGAGTCTGTGTATCAGGTTCTTCAGATCGCGTTGAGTGACATCTAGGGTTTCGAGGGGTGTGCCACTGTAGTCGTGCCATCTAGTGGGTGACGTCAGGGTGTGCAGGGGTTCAGATGGTTTTTCCAGGATTCCTGTGAAAGAAACACAAACAATCTGCTTCTCATGGTTAATTTGAACTTGTAACAAGTTATAGGTTTGTTATAGTTGATACCTCGATGATTATAATTGGTTTAAAATCTCTTTATGATTTTATTTAAAGGTCATCTAATGTGACCTCCTGTAGCAGCCTCTACCGCAGGATCTTGAGACCAATTTTAGCTAAAATATGTATTTTAAACAGACTCAAATTGCTTAGAGAGTTAACGCATATTCGTGACAATGATTTTAACGTTTACAGTGCCAGATTGATGCCAGATCTGTTGTGGATTAATTTCCACAAGATAGTTTACAGGGCACCTTTGGGGGCCCTTCAAAGGTGTCCTGTATATAAAATTTATATATTTTAGTTTTGGGAATGAATAGTCACGTTAAACATTTAGACTTTTACCTAAATAGTTAGTTACCTTAACAAATTAATTTTTACCTTGTCTGGTAATAGTGTAGCTGTAGGGTTACACTTTTGACTGTTAAGTTAGTGTTACCAAACTTGAGACATACCCATAAACATTTAGTTATAACAAACTGGAGGAAAAAGAACTTTTGTTATAAAAACATATTTTAAAAACAAATTTATATCCTTCATTAGTCACACAGTTTAAGACTAAACACTTACATATATACCAAAACTATATATAAAAATCAAAAAAGAGGGAGAAAGAAAAAAAAATTTTTGGAATGTTTCTGGATGTCTCCAGAAACTTTGCCTGCGTCCAGCATTTTTATATAAAGCCAATTACCTTTTAGAATACTCCGAGCAGATGGGTCATGCAAAAAAAAATTTTTTTTTTTTTTTGTCATTCAACACACTCACTCACAAAAACAACTGGCCAGTTATAACATAAGACATACAGGGAAAGGGTAGGAGAGAGATCTCTGTGAGCCAGATTTTGTAGGTTCTGCCATGTCATATTACGGGTCCTGGGATGTATCCTGCATCTGGTCCTCTCAGTCGGTAGAGCATGAGACTCTTAATCTCAGGGTCATGGGTTCTTGCCCCACGTTGGGCGCCAGATGTTGTTGTAGTGGTCTGGTGTCGGGCTGCACCGCGGAGAAGAGAGTGGACGTCCAGAGCAAAGGGGTACACAAATCTTTATTATAGGATGGGGGGGTTGGTTCAGACCACGTGGAGCCAGCCGGCAATGGCCGTCCCCACTACCTGACCACGGGGAGAGAGAAGGGGGCGAGATCTGAGAAAGGGGGAGCTGAGAGCCCAGAGAGGGGGGTGGTGAGGGGGCTTTTTATTGAGCGATAACCAGGGGTGATGTGTGGGGCCAGGTGATGTGTTGGTTGAAGGGGGCACTGCTAGGATTTTGCGGGGCGTAGTAAAACCTCGGGGCGGAGACTGCATCAGAATAATTCCTCAGCAACAGCTTTGTATGTTAACTCTCTTTTCAGCCACCAGGTGCCAGATGCTATCAGGATGCCGGCCAGGCTTCCATGGACTGTCGACCGCACCAATGTGTCCTGGAGCTCCGATTCCCCAGAGACCCACCCTACTAGGGAAAGAGAGAGGCAGACTGGGAGTAAGGACTGACCAGTCAATGCCCATGTTCAGCGGGGAAGCAATTACAGAAGCCAGACCTTCCACCTTCTGCAACCCACAACGACCCTGGGTCCATACTCCCAGAGGGCTAGAGAATGGGAAAGCTATCAGGGGAGGGGATGGGATATGGAGATTGGGTGGTGGGAATTGTGTGGAGTTGTACCCCTCCTACCCTATGGTTTTGTTAATTTATCCTTTCTTAAATAAATTTTAAAAAAAGATGACTCCTTTGCTTCACAGGTGGCGAAGCAGGTCTGCAGGTGTCTGTCTTTCTCTCCCACTCTCTGTCTTCCCCTCCTCTCTCCATTTCTCTCTGTGCTATCTAACAACGATGACATCAATAACAACAGCAACAATAATGAACAACAACAAGGGCAACAAAAGGGAAAATAAATAATTAAAACATTTTTTAAAAAAGATGACTCCCTCTTTTCTCTGCTTTAAAAATAATACATCTTTGACATTTTTGTTATTTTATAACAATAGCTTGGTGTGCTTACATTTGGATTTTTGTTTGTTTTTGAGCTCTTAGAGTTTCCTTGATCTGAGGAGCATATAGAGGGAAATTCACAGCTAATATTTCTTCAACCTGGCTTCTGCCCTTTCTCTTCCTTCCTGAACGATGTTGTCCCTCTTGTCAGCTCACATTTCTGTTATAATATCATTTGTCTTAGTTCTTTTTGCTAGTTGCTTTGAAGAGCACCCTCATTCTATCCTACAGTTTACCACTTCACCATCTCTACTGGTGTTCTCCTCTACTCTATTTTTATTTTTCTCATTAGCTGAACTACCGTAATCTTGATTACCCTTATTTCTGTTAAGGCTTCCCGTATTCCCTCCCGTATTTCTCTGACTTTGGTGAAGTTTTCATCCATTGCGCTTTTTGTCCTAGTGGGCGTCCTTAGGATCACACAGCTTTGACGTCTTCCATAGGAATTTATGTAGTTCTTTTGAATTTGGGGTTTGCTTCAAGTTGCTGTCTTGGTTCACTAACATGGGTGATTGCCCCATAATGTACATATTGTTACATAAGAAATAGTTGGGGGTTTGTGTTTGAGCATGCCTGGGAGATGATCAAAGGCTCAAAATCTTGAGTGCCTAGCTGAGATGATAGAGCCATGGTGGAGTCTGCCTCTTAGTGGCCAGATATTTGAGATTGCGGCTGTTCGCATGTTCCGGTGAGCTGGCAGAAGAACAAACTCTGGCTGGCTGCAAATCAAAAATGGAAAGCTTCTACTGGGCTCCACCCCCTGGATTTGTTACTATGGAAACTGAATTCCAGCATGACTTCAAAACACCAGGGCAGCTCTCAACATGCTGCCACAGTTGTCTAGGAGGCTGCTGCTGTGACTTCTGAAAGCAATTTACAACTTTAATTACTCACTTCTTGCTGCTGCAAAGTTATTGGTCCGAGGATGGGGTGGTGGCTCACCTAGTTTAGAACACAAGTTAGAAGGAGCAAAGACTCAGATTTAAGAGCCTGGTCCCCCTCCTGCTGGAGGAAGTTTCACTGGTGGTGAAGCAGTGCTATAAGTTTCTTTCTTTTTTTTTTTTTTTTGTTATTGGATAGAGACAGAGAAATTGAGAGAGAAGGGGGAGATAGAGAGGAAGAGAGACAGAGAGACACCTGTAGACCTGCTTCACTGCCTGTGAAGTGACTCCCCTGCAGGTGGGTAGCCAGGGGCTCGAACCAGGATCCTAACCGTCCTTGCGCTTTGCGCCATGTGCACTTAACCCACTGCGCTACCGCCGGACTCCCCAAGGTTTCTTTCTCTCTCCCTCTCTATTTCCCCCTTCCATATACATTTCTCTCTGCCTCTATCCAATAAATATCAAAGAAATAAAAATTTTAGGAATATTCTTTTTTAAAAAGTTCTAGGCACAAAGTTGTGATAGGATCAGGGTGCCCAGATTTCAGTTTGGTCTGTTCCCTTCTCATTATCTTATGAAGCTCTTTACTTGGTGGCTTCTTGCATTGCAGCATAGTTTTTACCTCTGATGAAGACGTCTCTCTGTGTTCTCTCTCCCTGCATGCTGGCTGAATTTTGTTACTTTCTGTGAAAGCTAGCTTGAGCTCTAGGCACCTTGTTATGTAGGGTTTCCCACGTCTGTTGGTGGTGAGGAATAAGGATAACAGAACTGTCTACTAGTCATCTTGACCACACCTCCTCAGTATCGGAAGTTGTAAGGTCTGTTTCTGCTATTTCTTATTTCCGTGTGCTTTGATGTCATGATATTATTTGCAGTTGGGATTCTTGTTAATAGTTTTCTTTATTGTGTTCTTTGAGAATTCTGTTGAAGGGTTTGTGTTTAGTTCTTTGTTATTCACCTAGAGCACCACAGACTGGTATTACTTTAGTTTTTTTCAGACTGTGTTAACTTTCATTAAAAAAAGGGGGGGGGAGTAAGGATCCCGGTTCGAGCCCCCTACTCCCCACCTGCAGGGGAGTCACTTCACAAGTGGTGAAGCAGGTCTACAGGTGTCTGTCTTTCTCTCCCCCCTCTGTCTTCCCTTCCTCTCTCAATTTCTTTCTGTCCTATCTAACAGTGACTACACCAATAACAACAACAGTGATAACTACAACAATAAAAAAGGGCAACAAAAGGGAATAAATAAATAAATTTTTGTTATAAATTAAGTTTTTATTTATTTATTTATTTATTTTCCTTTTTGTTGCCCTTGTTGTTTAACATTATTGTGGTTATTAATGTCGTTGTTGTTGGATAGGACAGAGAAATGGAGAGAGGAGGGGAAGACAGAGAGGAGGAGAGAAAGACAGACACCTGCAGACCTGCTTCACCGCTTGTGAAGCGACTCTCCTGCAGGTGGGGAGCCGGGGGCTCGAACTGGGATCCTTACGCAGGTCCTGGCGATTTGCACCACGTGCGCTTAACCCGCTGCGCCACCGCCCGACTCCCAAATAAATATTTTTTAAAAGGCTGTTCTGTAGCCAGAGTAAAAAAAATGAAAAAAAAAATGACTGCAACTCTGCTAGAAAATTCAGCTGTAATTCATACCCATTATTTCATCTCTCCTTCCCACATCACAATGGATTTTTTTTCCTGACTACCTGTTTAATCACTGGGCTTATTTATCCTTTACAGAGGGGGAGTCTTCAGAATCCTATGGTTATGCAAGAGTCTCACATTATTTTTTGCAGAGTGAGCGCCTTGTACTAAGCCCAAGGACTGACATGAGGACCTGGGTTTGAGCCCCTGCACCCACCTTCAGTGGGGATGCTTCACAAGCGGTGAAGGTAGACTGCAGGTGTCTGTCTTTCTCTCTTCCTCTCTATCTCTCCTTCCCCTCTTAATTTTTCTCTGTCCTACAGAATAAAATTAAAATAAAGAAAGAAAGAGAGAGAAAGAAAGAAAGAAAGAAAGAAAGACCAGACGCCAAGAGTGTGGATTTGTAGTGACGGCACTGAACCCCAGTGACTAGAGGGAGAGAAAGAGACATGTAACATGTTTCACTACTACTGAAACTTTCTGGAGTGGAGAGGAGGGGCTTGAACCCCTGTCCTTGCACATCCTAATATGTGGATTTTTTTTTTAATTTTTTAATATTTATTTATTCCGTTTTGTTGCCCTTGTTTTTTATTGTTGTAGTTATTATTGATGTCATTGTTGGATAGGACAGAGAGAAATGGAGAGAGGAGGGGAAGACAGAGAGGGGAGAAGAGAGGGGAGAGAAAGATAGACACCTGTAGATCTGCTTCACGGCTTGTGAAGCAACTTCCCTACAGATGGGGAGCCGGGGGCTCAAACCGGGATCCTTAAGCCAGTCCCTGTGCTTAACCCACTGCACTACTGCCCGACTCCCAATATGTGGATTTCTAATAAGTGTATTTTATAGCATGCAGATAATACCTCAGTAAAATCTGCTAATCCATATTCCATACCTGCCTAAATTATTATGCAAGGATGATGAAAAAATATAGGCATTTTCAAGTTAACAAAACCTAAGAACCAATATAGCCAATGCATTCTCACAGAAACTTTTCTAAAACATAAAATGTAGGAAAAAAAAGAAACTGAATTCAGAGGGACATAATGTGTTTCAAAAATGTTGGTTCAAAGAAAGTGTTAAAATGTATTTAAGCTTTGTTAAAAAGATTGTGTCAAAGAATTTATTTTTAGAATAACAATTTGAGGAGTTTTCTCTAAAATGTGTTATCACAATGGTGCACACAAATGACTTGTAGGGAGGGTTTGAAGTTGAACTATTCTAAGATCTTGTATTGTTTAAAGGCTAGACTATCATAGTTGTTAACTCTGGCTTTCTTAGTTATATACCAATGATTTAAAACAATAAAAGGTAATGACTAACTGGGCAGAAATAGAATTTGTAACTTCCTTTCAAAAAGGGATATTGTAAATTCTTGATGTATTCACAGAAACTTTAAAAATAAAATAGAGCAAATACAGGGCTTGGAACAATAGGGAAAAGTGTGCTAAACATGTATCTGAATATAATAGGAATCGCAAGGAATGGAAATGAGCTACATTCAAACTGAGAACAGATAGAAGAAAATATTTAACAAAAGTTGAGTTTCTAGAGAATTTCCTGACACAAAGGGTGAAGTAACATTAACCACCTTAAGTGGAAAAAAGATACAACAACGTAAAATAGTTCTACATACTGCAACTGTGTAATTTAAAGAGTCACAATAAGATTTATTATCTAAAGGACGTATTTGAGACCAGAATTAATATTTTTTCTAAGATGCCAATAAACTAGAGCTAGAGCTGTCTCTGTCTCTGGAAAACCACAGTTATAGGAACTAAATAGGATTATTGAATGGCATGAGAAAGAAAATTCACAGGAAAATCTGTCAAAGCATGAGTGACTATGAACCTATGTTCTTAGCTTGAAATATGTAAAGAGGAGACCCCACAGTGGTGCACCCAGTTGAGCACACATGTTACAATATGCAAGGATCCAGGTTCAAGTTCCTGCTTCCCACCTGTAGGCAGGGGGTGAAGTTTTCACATGTGGTGGAGCAGTGCTCCAGGTGTCTCTCTTACTCTGTATCTCCTCCTACCCTCTCAGTTTATCTCCATCTCTATCCAGTAAAACATGCATAAAGAAATAAGTTGACAAAATTACAAGAAGACACTAACAAATCCACCAAATTTATTCAGATTTTTTATTACCTTTTTGTTGCCCTTGTTGTTTTATTGTTGGTGTACTTATTGTCGTTATTGATGTCATTGTTGTTGGATAGGATAGAGAGAAGAAGAGAGAGGAGGGGAAGTCAGAGAGGTGAAGAGAAAGATAAACACCTGCAGACCTGCTTCACTACCTGTGAAGCGACTCCCCTCAAGGTGGGGAGCCGGGGGCTCGAACTGGGATCCTTAATGCTGGTCCTTGTGCATTGTGCCATGTGCGCTTAACCCACTGCACTACTGCCAGACCCCCAGATTTTTTTTTTGTCACTACCAGGGCTTCACCACTCCAGGCTTGCTTCTTTTTCTAAATGGAAATAGAGGAAAACCAGGCTTGAGCTCATGACAAAGTAAGTGCACTCTCCACTGAATTTTTAGTTTTTTTTAGTTTCCACCAGGGCTTTTACTGAGATTGAGTACCTGTACATCTCCACCAAGTGGGCCCTGCCAAAGCAGGACTTAAAATTCAATAAATATAAGAGTTGTTTCACGGCAACTTTAAGTGCTAATTTTTTAAAGTTGGTTATTTTGCTTATTCTGTAAATAATGCTATAAATATCCAAATGGCCCATCGCAGAAAAAAAAGTTTCCCGCCTATGCACTAGGTAGTGAGTGAGAGAGAGGAGAGACATCACAGCACTGCTCTAGTGAAACATTCCCCTTTCAAGTGCTCCTGTGTGATGACATAGGACTGGAAATTTAGTCCTTGCTTATAGTCATGTGAATTCCCTACTGTAACTTGCTAGCCATTTAAACAGAGAAATTTTAATATGATGTCTATAGAAACTTACAGGTAAGCCAGACAAAGAATAACTATATATATAATATGAGAGAAAGAATTCCAGATAAGGCAGAGAGAAGACAGATAGACATATTCAGTGGCAGGGATATAACCATGATCCTCAAACATTCAGGTCCTAGGCTTTACCCTGTACAATATTTCCCCAGTCATAGACTAGCAAAGATTTTAACAATAGAATTAATCTGCTTAACCTAGATATTATGGCTGATTAGAAATGTCTGGATATCAGTGACTTTCTCCCTATTTATAGAGGGGGTCTTTATCTTCCTCCTAAATTGCTTAGGGTAATAGGATAAGAGGGATGTAATATTCTACTCCTTCAGGGACTAACTTTTAAAGACCAACCACTTTCATGTTGATTTCCTGTTAACCTGAGATGTCATGTGAGAAGTCCAACTACAGGGGGGCTGGGTGGTGGCATACTTGGTGTAAAGTGTATAAATGTCAGTACGCAAGAGCCAGGATTTAGGGGTGGGTTGTGACACACCTCATTGAGTACACATGTTACAAAATGTAAGGACTCAGGTTTGAGCCCCCAGCCCCCACCTGTAGGGGGGAAGCTTTATGAGTGGTGAAGCAGTGCTGCAGGTATCTCTCTCCCTCTCTATCACCACCTTCCCTCTCAATTTCTGGCTGTTTCTATCCAACAAATAAATGAAGATAATACAAAAAATGTAAAAAAAAAAAAAAAGCCAAAATTTTAGCTCCTGGCCCCTACCTGCAAGGGGAAGATTCACTAGTGGTGAACACAGTGCTCAGGTCTCTCTCTCTCTCTCTCTCTCTCTCTCTCTCTCTCTCTCTCTCTTTCTCTCTCTCTTTCTCTCTTCCTATTTTTATCCAAAATAAATAAATAAATAACAAAATATTAAAATAAAAAGAAGTTGGGACCTGGGAGCTGGTGCACCTGGTTGAGTGCACATGTTACAGTGTACAAGGACCCACGCTCAAGCCCCCAGTCCCTACCTGCAGGCAGAAAGCTTTGAGAGTGGTGAGGCAGTGCTGCAGGTGTCTCTCCTTCTCCCTTCCTTTCTGTCTCCCCCTACCTCTTGATTTCTGGCTTTCTGTACCCAATAAATAATCATTTAAAAAAATTAAAGAAGTCCATTTACCCTATGATGATAATGTTATGAAAAAATCCAAGCTAGTCACATGGAATGAGTATGAGTAAAGAAAGTCATCAGTCTTTAGCTGTTCCAGATCCCAGTCATTTGAGTCATCCTAGCTGTGATCTAGGAGCTGTCCCCTCTATGCCTTCTACAAGCTCCTAGTCTATATATAGAATCATAAGCTACACTACTGATGAATTAATGTGATAAACCACTAACTTTGTATAGTAGGAAAATATATATAAATTAAATTTACCCCTTAGACATTTTTAAGTGTATCATATTGCCTAGAAAGCCACCACAATTTATCTCTAAACCTTTTTATTTTCCCACATTGAAGGCCCAATAAATATTGAGAGTGTTTGTTACAGAGCAAAATTTTAAGCTCAGAGACACATGCAGAGAGATTCTCATGCCTAATAAGTAGAGAATTCAAGAGAAAATAAATACAGCTCACCAGTATACAAATAAATAAATCAAATAGTGTTATTTTGCAATCAATGTTTTTAAAAAAAGCCAAGCAAAACAAATGACAAATTGTTAGTAGCAATTTTTATGGGCTTCAAAATATACAAAATTATTATATTCTTGGATGGAACTGGAGGTGATTATGTTTAGCCAACTACTGGATGGCTTCACTCATATGTGGAATCTAGAGATTGGGTACACACAAACTTGAAAAAAAAACAAATGAACAAAGAGACAGAAGCAAGCAAACTATTTCTTTATTTTATTTTTATTTTATTTTACTTAATTTAGAAAGGAGACATTAACAAAACTGTAGGATAGGTGGGGTACAACTCCACACAGTTCCCATCACCCAGTCTCCATATCCCATCCCCTCCCCTGATAGCTTTCTCATTCTCTATCCCTCTGGGAGTATGGACCCAGGGTCGTTGTGGGTTGCAGAAGGTGGAAGGTCTGGCTTCTGTAATTGCTTCCCCGCTGAACATGGGCGTTGACTGGTCGATCCATACTTCCAGTCTGCCTCTCTCTTTCCCTAGTAGGGTGGGTCTCTGGGGAAGCAGAGCTCCAGTACACATTGGTGGGGTCGACAGTCCAGGGAAGTCTGCTGGCATCCAGAACCTGGTGGCTGAAAAGAGAGTTAACATATAAAGCCAAACAAATTGTTAAACAGTCATGGACCTAAAGGCTGGAATAGTGCAGATAAAGTGTTGTGGGGGGGAGGTACTCTCTGCAGACTCGTGTACTTCTGCTTTCAGGTATATATTTTTCCCTGGTATATGGACATGTGTGAACATATGCTCTATCTCAGGGGACCTGGACTATATCTAGGTTTGGGGATAGTACTGGGGAGTAGACCACCTGGAATGGAATTAGAGAATACTATGAAAGGAAAGGTCTTACCTGAGTGATGAAGCTGGAGGGTTGTCATTCCACACCTGAAGTCTCTGGACACAGTCTGAAGTGAAACATGCTGGGGTGGCACTCATTGCGTTGATTAGGTTGTGATCGGCGGACGCAATATTATTTGATATAAATTGAGAGAAGTATGCAAGAGAGTGGGCCCCAAACTAAGTTTCCAGGACTGGGGGAAATATAGGCTCTATAGGGGAAATGTGAGTTTCCTGCTGTCTTAGGCTTCAAGAAGACAATGGGTAGTTATTGTTATCTCTCTTTTCAGCCACCAGGTTCCGGATGCCGGCACGATGCCGACCAGACTTCCCTGGAACTTTGGTGATGGGTGTGGTGTGGAATTATATACTGCAATCTTACAATCTTGTAACATACCATTACTAAAAAAAAATATTGTATCCTAACCATTATCTATAAACAATTATGCAATATAAACTTGAAGTTTGGGAGTCGGGCGGTAGCGCAGCGAGCTAAGTGCACATGGTGCAAAGCACAAGGACCGGCATAAGGAGCCTGGTTCGAGGCCCTGGCTCCCCACCTGCAGGGGAGTCTCTTCACAGGCGGTGAAGTGGGTCTGCAGGTGTCTGTCTTTCTCTCCCCCTCTCTGTCTTCCCCTTCCTCTCTCCATTTTTCTCTGTCCTATCCAACAACGACAACAACAATGACATCAATAACAATAATAATAACTACAACAATAAAACAACAAGGGCAACAAAAGGAAATAAATAAATATAAAAATATTTAAAAATGAATAAATAAATAAACTTGAAGTTTATATTCATTAAGAAATTTACTAATACACCACATCTGTGGCCACTAAGACTCAGAACATAAAATTATCATTTTTTACTTCAACAGAATTCAAACCCACCAATTCTGTTTATTGGTTTTCTTTGTTTGTTTGTTTTTGCCTCCAGGGTTATTGCTGGGGTGTTGTTTTTACCGAGCTGGCTTCAGCAGGCCAGGCTAGCTTCACGGGCGGGTAACAGAGACGACCAGAGACATACGGCTGGGCCAGGAAGCTGTATTTCTTTATTTAGGATCAACGATTCATAAATTAAATCAAACTGATCACCAAACAGAGCTCTCCTGCATCCTTCTCACATGTGGTGCCAAGAAGTCTCGAACTCTCGGACTCTGTCACTCTGGAACTCTGTCGGGGTTCCTTCCTGGGGCGGGGACAAGCGGGTCGCCAAACTAGCAGGACTAAACCAATTTTCCTGGCAGGGGGAGAGCTAGACTAAACCAATGTAAAGCATACAACACTGGGGCTCAGTACCTGTACCAGGAATCCACTGCTCGTGGAGGCCATTTTTCCCCCTTTTGTTGCCCTTGTTGTTGTAGCCTTGTGGTTATTATTGTTGTTGATGATGTCATTCATTGTTGGATAGGACAGAGAGAAATGGAGAGAGGAGGGGGGAGAGAAAGATAGACCACCTGTGAAGCGACTCCCCTGCAGGTGGGGAGCCAGGGGCTCGAACTGGGATCCTTATGCGGGTCCTTGGGCTTTGTGCCATGTGCGCATAACCCACTGTGCTACCGCCCGACCCCCTGTTACGTTTTCTTTTATGACCTGTGACAAGCTGATCCTAAAATGAAAGTTTCATTAGAATTTTCCCAACAAAATGGGAAAGAAGATAATGGTTAAGTCACTCCTGGAGAAAAAAAATGTACAAAATGGAATCTCCTCCAGATATTACCATAAAATAACATGCTAACTAGAATGACTTGACACAAGCAAATAGAAAAAGAGAACTATAGAAAGAACAGAAAGTCTAGAAATAGAGCCAAAATATATGGAAACTTAATATTATTAAATATCTGTGTTGTTATAGATTCGTGGGCATGCTGCTGCGATAATAGGTATCTGTAATAAGGGGAAATGAGATTGTATTCCTACCTCACACTATACAGAGATTCAGGTCAAATGGAGTAAAGACAAAAATATACTAGGTGAAAAAACATATATTTACCAGAGCACTGCTCAGCTCTGGCTTATGGTAGTGCAGGGGACTGAACCTGGGACCTTGGAGCCTCAGTCATGAAAATATTTTTGCATAACCACTATGCTATCTCCTCTCGCCCTGCTTTTCCCTTTGAGAAAAACTTTGTTATTAGGAAAAAGAAATTCAAATCTTTGAGGACAGGACAATGCCTAGTAATCTATTAGGTAACAATTGCATTTAAAACACTTTTGCATTTAAAGACATTGTTTCAAAATGTGAGGGAAGACAAGTCATTAACTAGAGAAGATATTAGCAATTCAGATTGTCGAGATTTAGAATGGGATATGTGTGCATATATATAAATAACATTTGCAAATAAATCAAATAGCATGGATATAAACATGCATACTGCAAAATAGGAACCATGACAGAGAATCAGAAATCACTAGAAATGAAGGAAATGTAAATTCAACTAATCTGGATGCAATTTCATATTCATAAAATTAGTAAGAACATAGTCTGATGATACCAAAAGTTGGAAATAATTTGAATCAGTGACAACTTTGGTTTCTTTGTGAGAAAGTATATGCTGTTTTAACCACTTTGCAGAACATGTATCACATATGTGTGCACATGGACATTAAATACGTATACACATATATCATTAGGCATGTCAATGAAAACCTTTAAATAAGTAGAATGTCATCACAAGATACTAAGTCATATAGCTGGAAACATGAACACTGGTTAAATGCAGTATGATATTCCAGATAAAATTTCAATAGGATGAAAAAAATATTTGCGGAAAAACTGGTGATACCCAAGTAAACATCTGCAGTTTAGTTATTTTCAACATCTTAATATTAATTTCTTAGTTTGGACAAAATGGCCATGTTTGTATGGGATGTTAATTTAAGAGGAAGATGGGGAAATGGTATATGGGTTCTCTGTACTCTGTGATATTTCTGTAAATTTAAAATTATATCTAAATAAAAATGTCATTTAAAATGAAAATAGCTACTTGTATCATATGTATAGATGCTGGAAACATATGTTAAAAAAGATATCAGTAGACACACATACTCTGTAGTCAACTACATAAATATAGTAGCATTTAATATAGATCTTACTTAAAAATACAGAGATTTGTGGTACAGTTTTTCTCTTTAAAAAACTGCAGTTGAGTGTTTTTTTTTAAGTATATATATTATTTTTAGTGAAAGAGAGATACAGAGAGAAAGATAGAGATGGAGAGAGACAGAGAGATAGAAAAAGAGACCAAAGCGCTGATAAGCTCTGGCTAATGGTGGTGCTGCGGAGAGAGTAGACAACAGCAGTACCAAAATGTAAACAGGTTTTTGTTTGTTTTTTAATTTGAAACTGGTTTAGTGACTTCTTGCAGCTATCTTTTTTTTTTCTCTCTCTTTCCTCTTTATTAGAGACAGAGAAGGGAGCAAGTGAGAGAGAGAGAGAGAGAGAGTCTGACCCACCAAAGTACCAAAATTTTCCTAGAGTGTATGGGGGCTGGACATCACGCACATGGCAAAGCAGCCCACCATCCAAATGAGCTATCTCACCAACCCCAGGAATCTTTATGGATTGGAGCTTGAGCTACACTCTGGCAGCCATTTGAATAGAAAGGTTTATTCCTAGTCTTAAAACCCCGAGAGACTTGAATTCAAATACTATCTAGGAGATTAAACTATGATTGTAGAGCTTTGAAATGTTCTTGCACCATTTACGACATGTCTATTTAGGTGGATGACTTAGGTTTCTTTAAGTCATGAATTCATTTCAGAAGCACTTGTTTACATATGAACATACTCTCTCTGAGCAAGAATGCAATGTGAGTTACAGGTTGCCTGAATTAATGTGTAATCCCAACCCAGAGATCATTTTATCAAGAGATTAGGGAGGGATGCGTTCCACCATATAGTATCCTTAACCTGTTTTTACCAACATGTTGTACTTAAACATTTTTGGACTAATGACCTTAAACAGTCTGATAAGGTCCTTGCTCTTTTCAGCATAGTACATTTAAAGGAATAAAAGAAATTGCATAACATTCAGAAGGAAGCCAATTCCACTGAAACAATTAAAATGTTATAATAAATAAAATGTATAGTATATTAATATGTATTGCTTCATTGTGTGTGTGTGTGTGTGTAGTTGGGGCCTCATACACCCACAATTTATAATATATTCTAATAAGACAATTTCTAGTGCCTTAAGACATTGACTAACAAAATATCTCCATGTAATAGCTATTATAATGGGAAAGTAATGATGAGTGCAAAATACATTTGAGGCTATTTGAAGCAATAATAGTTTCCATACCACAATATAGGCTGAATCCTTTAAAAAATTATTTTTAAAATTAGATTTATTTATTTATTGCATATAAATCCAGAAATTAAAAGGGAAGGGGGTAATAGAGAGGGAGAGAAACAGAGTGACACCTGAAACATTGCTTCACCACTTGCAAAACTTTGCCTCTGCAGGTGGGGACTGGGGGCTCCAACCTGGGTCCTTGTGTTCTGTAAATGTGTGTTCATCACTCAGCGCCTCCCCCCAGGCTGAATCCTCAATAGATTATAATCTATTGCAGTGGATGGGGAGACTCAAAAGCATAACAAAGGAGGCTGGCAATGTAAGTCCTTATGGCAGAACAAAATGATAGATTGATTGAGGGTGACAGGTATATTGATACCCATAAAAGAGAAATATGGGAATGTACTCCTGTGATGGTAAACTTGTAAATCAACATCAGCTCAATAAAGTGATATTGGAGTTGCCAAAAAAGTGTCTTTGAAAGTATCTATAATCTCTACTAGCTTCAAAATCAGATAAAGTTCATACAACTATGGTTTGTTAACTAAGTTTATAGTTAAGGGAAATGATGTTTCAACTAGATTTTTGTAAAAATAACAATAATTGGGCCAGATGGTGGTGCACTTGGTTAAGAGCTCACATTACAGTGAGCAAGGACCCAGGTTCAAGCCCCCAGGCCACACCCGCAGGATAAAAACTTCATGAGTGGTGAAGCAGGGCTGCAGGTGTCTCTCTGTCTCTCTCACTTTCTATCTCCCCTTCCTCTCTCAATTTCTGTCTTTATCCAATAGTAAGTAAATAAAGTATTTTTAAAAATAGCAATAATCTGGGGGCCAGATGGTAACTCAGTGGGTTAAGCACAAATGGTACAAAACACAAGGACTTACATAGGATCCCAGTTGGAGCCCCCAGCTCCCTACCTGCAGGGGAGTCACTTCATAAGAAGTGAAGCAGGTTGGCAGGTGTCTTTCTCTCCCCGTCTGTCTTCCCCTCCTCTCTTGATTTCTCTCTGCCCAGTCCAACAACAACAGCAAAAGAAACAGGGGCAACAAAAATGGAAAGATAGGCTCCAGGAGCAGTGGAGTCGTAGTGCAGGCACTGAGCCCCAGTAATAACACTGGAGGCAATAAATAAAAAACAATAATCTATACATCCAGGGTCCTAATTAGGATGAGGAGAATAAAGTAATCACCCGCCCAAGCTGGTTTCCGCCCAGGAAGATCTACCTGCGAACAAGCCCTGGCCCTCTCAACTTACATTGAAAATGGATTCCAGAAGAATTTAAAGATGGGTGCTGTCTTTGTTGATCTCACAGCAGCCTATGACATGGTCTGGCACCGTGGTCTCCTAGTCAAGATCTCAAGATGCCTGCCTCCATGGGTGGCCAACACTATATCGTTTCTTCTCCAAAACAGAAGATTCCGGGTGCATCTGGGTGACAAGTCTAGCAGATGGAGACTTGTCTCAAGTGGCCTCCCCCAGGGCTCTGTTCTGGCTCCTACGCTATTTAATATTTACATCAATGACCTCCCAGAAACTTCTTCAAGGAAGTTCATCTACGCCGATGGCATCTGCTGTGCGACTCAGGCATCCAAGTTTGACATCCTCGAGGAAACACGAAAGACATGTCTCTGATATCTGATTACTGTAAAAAATGGCGACTAATCCCTAGCACTGCAAAAACGGTATCATCTGTTTTCCATCTACACCATGCCTTGGCCTCGCATGAGCTTAATGTGCAGCTTGGCGATACGAGAATCCAGCATGAAGCCCAGCCAGTCTATCTTGGCGTTACTCTCGATCGCACTCTGTCATTTCACGAACATCTCATAAAACTGCAGCAAAGGTGGGTGCGAGGAATTGCATCATTGCAAGACTGGCCAGCTCCTCATGGGGCGCGAGCGCTTCCACACTACGATCATCATCTCTGGCATTATGCTATTCCACTGCAGAATACTGTGCCCCAGTATGGTTCCGTAGCCCCCATGTCCACTTGGTCGATTCCAAATTATATTCCTCCATGAGGATAATTTCTGGAACCATCTGTTCCACCCCGGTTCCATGGCTGCCAGTTCTTAGCAACATCGCCCCGCCAGATATTCGTCGGGATGCGGCATCATCTAAGTTCATTTCCCACGTCTACGCTCAGCCGGACCTGCCAATATACGCGGATATCTTCGCCCACCTGTCCAACGCTTGACTTCTCGTCACCCAATCTGGTCCCCTACGCCTACATTGAACTTCTCTGTTCCAGACTCTTGGAAACAGAGCTGGCAGTCAGCTGAGGTAAAGAACAAACACCTCATCACAGACCCCTGCGAGCGTCAACCCGGCTTTGACCTAGCACGTTATGATTGGGCCCTCCTCAATCGCTATCGAACAGGCCATGGCCGGTGGGTGCGCCGCTATGCTCCATCGCTGGGGGGCCAGAGATGACCCGAACTGCCCCTGCGGCTACAGACAGACTATGACCCACATAGTCAATGACTGCCACCTCTCCAGATTCAAAGGAGGTCTCGAAACTTTACATCAGGCTCAACCTGACGCTGATGACTGGCTACGGAAGAAGGCAAACGCTAGAAGAAGAAGAAGACCTCAGTTGCAAAGT